>NC_088388.1:7375000-8625000 GCF_037993035.2 Macaca fascicularis | reverse complement strand
ATTTGCATGAGGCGGGAGGAGGGCACTGGAGCGATGCCACTTTGGGGGGCGGGGAGCGAGCTGGAGTTTCGGCCGAGATTTGTGTTAAAAGACTCTGAGCTCCAGCCGCTCGCACAGGTCCTTCCTCCTCCCCGACAACACTGGTGGCCGGGTCGGAGTGAGGGTCGAGCCGGTGGAGGGTGTGGGCCCCCAAATTTTCGTGGGGCTCCGGCTCCTGGTCCCGCGCAGTGCGCCGAGACGGTAGGGCAGGCGCCCGCTGCGCCCCTCTTGCCCTTAAAGCAGAGGTGGGATCGGGTCTCACGTCTGTTAGAAACGCACTTCCTTCACCTTGGCGGAGGACACAATTGCACAGAAAGCAGCTGAAGGGAGCCCACCCCACAGCGGGGGGCCAGGCCCGGGGAAGCTGGTGTACCCAGTTATTTTTGGCAAACGCCTAGACAGCGTCGACTGTGAATGAGTAACCCGAGTTGCTTCTTCCTCCAGCGGCATCTTCCCCTGAACGCCCCAAGAACACTCCTATCCCTTCTGTCCTCCCCAACCCCCAACAAAGTCTTTGGTCTGGAGAAAGCCTGCTTCCTTCCGAGCGCCCCCTCCCCAGGCCGTGGGGGCGGGGCGGGGACGCTCTGAACGCCCAGCCCAGCCCCTCCGAGGGGGGAGGGGGGAGTAATTAACCAACTGACTTTGACCCTTGATCTGCAGACTCCCTGGCACCGCCCCAGGCCTTGTAGGAAAGTGGGGAAATGAGGGCAGCAGTGAGGGGCCCTGTGAGGGCTCTTGCTCAGTTTCCCTCCTGAATCAGCTGTTGAAGACAGTGTGGTGAGGTCTTTGTGGCCTGTGGTGCTGGCAGGATGTTTCACAGCTTAACCTGATCTCAAGGGGACCCCTCTTTCACAGTTCCTTAAAACAAGGGAATGTGCCAGAAGACCCTGATAACCCCATTGGGGAAACTGAGGCAAAAAGGGACGTGAGTAGCCTTCTCACCTGTGGCAGATTAGGGTGTGGGCTCAGGATTCTGTTTATAGCTTCTTGTTTGGCCACCATCCCTGGTGAACTGGCTGGTTCTCTACCTGGGGGTTTGTGGGGGCACGCACAGGGCTGGAGCCCCCTCCCCGCTCGGCCCTCCGCCCTCACCTATGTTTGACTTGCTGCTTAGCTGCTCCTTGGAATCTGATAAACTGAACTTGGACCGTGGTAAAGGTGAGCTGAACTCCGAGCCAGGCTCAGTGTGCTGTTAATTTTTTTTTTTTTTTTTTTTGAGACAGAGTCTCGCTCTGTCGCCCGGGCTGGAGTGCAGTGGCCGGATCTCAGCTCACTGCAAGCTCCGCCTCCCGGGTTCACGCCATTCTCCTGCCTCAGCCTCCCCAGTAGCTGGGACTACAGGCGCCCACCACCGCGCCCGGCTGATTTTTTGTATTTTTTAGTAGAGACGGGGTTTCACCGTGTTAACCAGGATGGTCTCGATCTCCTGACCTTGTGATCCGCCCGTCTCGGCCTCCCAAAGTGCTGGGATTACAGGCTTGAGCCACCGTGCCCGGCCTGTGCTGTTATTTTTAGTTTTATTTCACATCCCAATCAGTAACAGATCATGTGTTGACTTTTACAAAGAACAAAGAAATTCCGTTTGTTGAAATCATTGACTTCTTTGTGTCCTAGCGATTTTCTCCACCACAGTTCTAGTGGCCACAGTGGAAGTGGCAGGGGAGACTTATGCCCCAGGGGCTGTCCCATCAGGTGCAGGGGAGGGCCTCTGGGTGGTCCGGGCCACCGGCTGCCACTGTCCAGGTGAGGGAGACCTGCCGGCTTCTCTGTAGGCTCCTCCAGGATGTGTGACGGGAGTCCAATCTCAAGGATGAAGAGAGAATTTGTCCTCATCTCTCTGGCAAGGAGAGAATCCTGTGGGTCAAGTAAAGGGTAGAAAGTAGAGAACTTAATTTTACCTCTGAAAGCCATGTGGCCCACTGAAGAGTTTTCCCAGAGTTTTTGGCAATGAGAAAGGGAGTGTCCGCAGTCCACGCTCGGGTGCCTCAGATGGCTGGAGAGTGGGGGTGTGTTTTGTGCTGGCCTGTCCCCTGGCGGGGCCATTCCATCACCAGCCAACCATGACCCCAGAGCCAGCTGGGCACGTTTCCGTTCGCCTCACAGATTCCTGGAACGTTGTGACCAGCTAAGCGTTGACCCTATTTCCAGTGGAGGGCCCAGGAACGTGGGAGTGTTTGAGTTCTGACCTTGCTGCCAGGTTCCTCTGAGACCCTCAAAGCCTCCCAGAGACCACCTGGAAGGGGAAGGTTTTACTGGCCAGAGGTGCTGGGCCCCAGCCCGACAGCACTGATTCCAGGGCCCGAGTTTGACAATCACATCAGCCTCTCTCACCTAGGTAGAGTTCTAGAGCTTCTCACTCCCAGGGCAGAATCTTGCCCCTGGGAAGAGGTGAAGACAGCTCCATGCATGCGCCCTGGAGACTCGAAAGGATTACTGGCTAGGAAGCCACCTTGAGCCACCGCCCCCCCCACAACTGCCCTCCCCTCGCCTTCCTTTATTATGTCAATATTGACTTGGAGTGACAGGGAGTAATGCCTGGTTCCTTGAGGATAAACCCAGGCACCTGTACCCAGGGGGTAAATTCTGCCTCCTGGACTGACCAGGGAAGGGCTCCAGGAACAGGGTTGAAGCTGGTTCTCCCAACCCCCCAGCAGAGCCCCACCCCCTGCTGAGTGAAATCTCCAGGTCAGAAGGCACCTGAGGACAGACTGGAAGCTGGAGTCAAGGAGCATCCCAGGGCCTCTTCCAGGCTTCCCAGCCTCCCCTCTGTCACTGGGCTGGCCACGATCTGCTCTGCCACTAGCCTGGTGGACACTCGAGCTCAGGGAGGCCAGCAAGCTGGGCGGTGGGACACTGGAGCTTCCTTCAAGGAATGCGGCCCAGCCTGGCTCTACCGCTAGGTAGTGTGGGCACTTGGGCAGGTCTCTTTCCAGCTGGTCAGGAAGGCTGAGAGTGAGCTTTGGGGCCCGAGGATGCGTCGGGGGTGAGGATGGGGAGAGCTCCAGCCTCCGATGGGATGGTTACCCTGTAGTGGTTCCTTGGCCGTGTTTGGCAGCGAAGGAGATGTTTGCTGTGCTTGCCAGGGAGTGGGGCTGGGAGAGCGGACAGCCACACAGTGGATAGAGACAGAGGAGCAGGATGGGCCTGGGCAGCCAGCTAGCTGAGACTCCTACCTGTCCGCCGGGATCCTGTCACCCAGGCTGCTAGGCTGTCTGTGCTGAGCTTGGGTGTCCTGAGGCGGAAACCTGGCAGAGGATTTGTCCTGGAAAGAACAGGTGAGGGCAAGTCCTTTGGCCGCAGGGAGGATGGCGAGGGAAGCTGGCCATGGGTGAAGTCGGGGCTCCTTTGTATCATCGGCCATTTCAGCAAGTCCTGGATGGAGTCCCACAGGGACACTGGGCCTGTGCCAGGCTGGGTGGGGGCTGCCACAGGAAGCACTGCCCCCACTGTTCTGGGCGGGCACCCTGGCAGGAGGTCCAAGGCACAGTTTTAACTTCTTTGTGGATACCCAGTGAAAAGTGGTTGGGAAAGAGGGAAAATATACTGTCTGAAGGAACTTCTGGAAGTTCACAGTGGGAACAGAAAGAGCAGAGACTGGCCCATGCGTTTCTGGGCTGGCCTGCCTCTGGCTGGTGCTGGGTCCTTTTGGATGATTTGCTAGCTGACCTACAGGGAACAGAGGAGATGGGCACGGGGGCACCAGCCCTTCCTGATAAGGATGTAAGGCTGCTGAAAAGCAGCTGCACTGTGCTGACATGCTGTCTCACCTTCAGAACTGGGCTGACCCCCATGTTCCGGGGCAGCACCCATGTGGTCAGCGGGGCCCAGGAGGGGGTCATCCTTGCATCTGCTTCATTTGCTCTCTCCAGACAGCCAGGGACAGGCCTCATGCCCAACATCTGGGCCAACAGCTTTCCATCCAAGAGATGGAGGACTTACAGAGGCTAAGGCAGGAGACAGGCCTCGATGGGCAACTGCCCTGGACACGGTTCCTTGGTGTCCGTGCCTCTGCTCTGGGCCTGGCCCTAAACATTGTCCAGGTAGAGGCAAGTTGGGCTAGCAGGAGGGGACCCATAAGCCCCCAGGCAGTAGGAAGAGGGCCAGGCTAGTTTGGCCTTGCCATACTCCACAGCTGTGGGTGGGTGATGAGTGGTCACAGCGCCACCGCCTTGCCGGAAACATCTAATTAGGGACAGAGAGCACCACAAGCAGGGCCCAACCAGTTCTGCTTCCTGCCTCCTGCCACTCAGCGACACTCAGTGCCAGGTGGCACGCCAGTGCGCACTCCCTGTGCGTGTGGCCACAGGAGGGACATGCTCATGGGGGTGGCAGGGAGACAGGTTTGGCAGGGTGGGTGGGATGAGGCAAACATCCCCACCCTGGCGGCGGGTGGCCGCCCGTCCAGCCTCCTCTGCCCCTCCCTCACGGTGGAGGTGGACCAGAGAGCCAAAGCAGGCAGGCCCACTCTCTCTGGCCCCGGTCTCCCAGCACCAGCTCGGCCAGGTTTGTGTGGAACAGCAGAGGCGGGCAAAGGACACAGGTCTACCTCCCAAATGCATGGATCTCAGGACCCTGACCATGAGCCTTCCCTCTGGTGGAGGAGAACAGCCCAGAGCAGCCACCGTTGTGGGCTCAGCCCGTCCCTCATCTGCTGTCTCCTGCTGTGGTGCGGCTGGGGGACCTCGCTCACACCATCCAGTACTGACAGGCAGAGGAGGGTAGGGGTTCCTGTTTGTCTCCACCTGGATTGAGAAATGGAAAATGTCATCCAGCTTTGAATTCTCAGCCAAGGTCTCCAATAGCTGGTGAGCCTGCATGAGAAGCTTACCATCGCCCCTGCCCACCCCCAGCCAGACAGCTCCTGTGGCAGGGGAACAAGCCGGGGTAGACAGCCAGACCCCGACACTCAGGCTCAGAGAGAGGTGCAATGCCAGCCCAGAGGCCAGGCCTGGGCCAGGCGCTGGTGAATCAACCCTAGGAATGAGGTGGCCCATTAAAGGCCCCCGGACAGACGGACGCCAGTGCCTGCAGGACGGGTTCTGGGCGGCGGCGGGCGCATTCTTCTCTCTCAGACCTTTGTTGTGTTTTGAGGGGGCGAGGGCTGGGGCCTCTCCCGAAACTTCAGCACTGTCAAACGCACCCTTGCTCCACAACCACATTCCTCTGCTTCCCCCACGTCCCTGTCCTCTGGGAGAAGAGGTGAGGGCAGCAGCCCTCCTGCCTGGGCCCTTGCCCGTTCTCTGCCTCGCCGACTGCGGGGCGGCAGGGTGCACAGGGCCATGCTCCTGCTTCTGCAATCCCACATCAGCCTCCCTCAGAAGCTCACTCATCCTGTAGGTCATAGGCCCCTGGTGATTTTTCCTTCTGAAGCTTGGAGGATGTCCTTAGCTTACGGGTTTCAAGTACTGAGCTCAGGCTCTTTGGAAGAAAAATATTAAGTTGAAAAATTTGCCCCAGCTCTGTTGGCTTTGAGAATTGTCTCTCTGTGTCCCTCAAGAGTGCTCTCTTTCTGGTCGTCTGTAGTCAGCACCGGGCTTAGGGTCTGAAGCCAAGCCTCCCTGGCCCGCTCTGTGTGAGGTGCCTGCCGTGGGGCGTGGCTGCATCCAAGGGCTGCCAGGTATCGGTGCTGCCGCTGCTGAGGGAGCCCAGCCCGACATGCCCCAGCGAGCGGTCCTGCCGAGGGGGAGGGTTGCATAAGCCTGGGCAGGCCGCCGAGACTGTTAGGCTGCATCCACCTGCAGCTCCCTGACCTCCTCCCTGTTCCACCCACCTGGCCTGTTTCCCCGCAGAGCTGGGACCAGCTGGGAGTGGAGAGCCTGGAGCCCTGGGCTACAACAGCAGGGACCGGCCTGCTGGGGTGGGGGTGGGAGGCAGGGCTAGGACCACCCACACCCCCAAGACCAGCAGCCAAATCTGTCGGAGGAGAGGCCTGGAGCGGCCCAGACCACCGGGGACCATTCTGATGCAGCTCCAAGAGCTGTCCCTGGGCAGAAGGTCTCCACTGGCTCATGTTCAAAGCCAGGGTGCAGGAAGGGGGTTCGGCCACAGAGGGCTCTGGCTCCCAGTGCCCTTTGTCCCTGTAGGAGAGTGGATGAGGCCTGGAATTCAGAGGGACTGGCCCAGGTGGGGCAGGCAGACAACTCCAGAGGGATAATTGGCAGGGCAATTCGGTCCTCCCAGTTCCGCTAAGACACAAATTACTCAGCGGGCAGTGGCGCTTGGCTGGCATCACCTGCAATTACCTTAATAGGGCAGGAGGGCGGTACAGAAGTGGTGGTCGGGGCAGCCCCGCTCTGCCACACGTCTGCGATGGGAGGGACGGAGTCTCCAGGTTCCAGCCATCTCATGGATAGGGAAGCTTCCAGAAACCCCGCTGGATCCTCTCTTCTCTACCAAGCCCCTCACCTGTGTGTTCTCTCCCCAGTCAGCCTGGGCTTCTGCCCACCACAACCCTACCGGGAGCCGGAGCCCTCTGTGGCCGAACCCCCTTCCTGCCCCCTGGCTTTGAACATGAGCCTTCGAGACTCTAGCTACAGTGTGGCCCCTGGGCCCTGTGTGGTGGCCCAGCTGCCCTCTGAAGACATGGGACCCTTGACAGACCCCCAGAGCAGAGACCATGGCTTCCTGCGTACCAAGATGAAGGTAATGCCACTCACGCTGTCTCTGAGGGCCAGGGGCGTGCGTGTAGACCTGTGTCCAGCTCGTAAGACATGGCACAAATGAGATGTAGGCAGAGACTGACCTGGGACCTGGGCCAAGGTTTCGCCAGAGGAGTGCCGATCTCCGGGCAGATGGCACAGAGCTGTGGCCTCTGGGAGGTGGGCACCACCCTCCTCAGGGGCACTGGGGGCTGGCATCCACGTCTTCCCAGTCTGCCAGCCTGTGGCCCCGACTTCTGGAGGTCTGTCAGCAATGCTGTCCTCACCCACAGGTGACCCTTGGGGACAGTCCCAGTGGAGATCTGTTCACCTGCCACATCTGCCAGAAGGCCTTCACTTACCAGCGCATGCTGAACCGCCACATGAAGTGTCACAACGACGTCAAGAGGCACCTCTGCACGTACTGCGGGAAGGGCTTCAATGACACTTTCGACCTCAAGAGACACGTCCGAACTCACACTGGTAAGCAGAAGCCCATGGCTGGGAGAAGCACGCCAGATCCACCCGGCTGCGGCCGTGCGGGAAAAGCCCAGCACCCCCGCTCTCCCTCGGTGACGGGCAGCCTGGGAGGGCATCCCGGAGCTCAGGGCCCAAGTCCTCCTGAGCTCATCAGTTAGGAGTTTTGATTTGAGAGTCACTCGGGAAATTGGTGTTGGACAGGCCCCCGTCCATCCCTTGGCCCGAGAGGCAGGGGTCCTGTCCTTTCTGTGTCCAGAAGCAGCTGACAGCCTCCCAAGTCCCTGCCAGGTCTCTGATGCTGGCCCCTGTCCTCCCCGCAGGCGTGCGGCCCTACAAGTGCAGCCTGTGTGACAAGGCCTTCACGCAGCGCTGCTCTCTGGAGTCTCACCTCAAGAAGATCCACGGCGTGCAGCAGAAGTATGCGTACAAGGAGCGGCGGGCCAAGCTGTACGTGTGTGAGGAGTGTGGCTGCACATCTGAGAGCCAGGAGGGCCACGTCCTGCACCTGAAGGAGCACCACCCTGACAGCCCACTGCTGCGCAAGACCTCCAAGAAGGTGGCCGTGGCACTACAGAACACTGTCACTTCCTTGCTGCAGGGCAGCCCCCACCTGTGAGTAGCTCGAGCCCTGGGGGTGCTCCCAGAGGCCCTGAGAGGGTCCAGGGTTGCCTCCCAGCTGCCTGGCCAGCCCACCCTCCTGCGACCTCTCACCCGAACACCAGTGATCAGGACTGGAGCCCCCGTGCCTTGGTCTCCCTTCTGGGCACACGTGCTCACTCAGGCCCAGCAATGACCTCTGCTCATTTTTGCATTTTTGACTTATGGTCTGAGGCTGCTCTGAGCCTGGGAAGATGTGCCTATGTCTGGAGAAGGGATGAGGCCAAGGCTGCCTTCAATTAGAAGCAGCCACCCACAGAGATAGGCACTGTGTGCCTGGCAGCAGGACTTCCTACCCAGAGGAAATTCGAGCTAGGATCCCACTGCCCCCGCCTCTCAGCACAGGGCAGGGGCTGCAGGTCCCCAGTGGACAGCAGAGTCAAAAGCACTGGCAAAGGGCACCTCTGCAAACAACCGCGGTGGGGGCTGGCAGCGAACCCCCCACCTGGCAGGGCTTCCTCTAATGCTCAGGGTTCTGGAGGGCTCTGTCCTTCCGGCAAGGAGAGGCACACATGTGTGCCCAGCCATGTGTGTGTGCGTGTGCTTGTGTGTATGCACTGCTCTGTGTGCACGTGCATGTGCACGCACAGGAAGCCTTTCCACATATCACCTCATTTCTAAGAAATAAACTGCAAGGTGCCAAGAAGGTTTTATTTCCTTTTTTTTTTTAAAGATGACAAATGTACAGATGTTAATATATTTTTGGTGCCAATGGCGATGTTTTTAAGAGCGGGACGGAGCTGGCTTTTCTCCATTCCCATGCGCTTCTATTTATCCTGGACATTTCAAACCTCCTCTGTGCCTTGGCTCTGGGCAGGGGCTGCCCCAGCCCACCCCCATTCTTTGTACGTGCTGAGATAGTCACTGGAAGATCTTCCTCCAGCGGTGCCCTGGATGGCTGCTCCTGCAAACAGCACGTGGCATCTTCTGCTCTTCCCTCCAGGCTCTGCCCTGCACATCCTGTCAAGGCAAGCCCCAGTGACCTGGAGAGCTGGCCTGATGCTGAGGGTGTGGCCTTCTGGGGCTTTAAGGGGCAGCAGGTGGGACGAATGACGATGTCCATCCACTACCTGAAGCACTAGGACACTCTTGCAGGGCCAGGCTGGAAGGCCGGCCCTTTTCTTGGTTGAGTCAAAAGCCCTAGCACAGTGGCAAAAAATGGGACAGAATGACGACCAGCACCTCAGAAACTTCCAGAGGAAGGAGAGGATTTGATGGCTATCAAATTGTATCTGTTGCCTTTTTTCTGACTTTTTCACCTGGCCAGGCTGGCGTTTGGAGTGCCTGTGGGGAGAGCCATCCTGGCTGGCTGGCTGGCTGGCTGGCTGGCTGGCTGGCTCCCTTGCTGCAGCTGGGAAAGGGATTCTGGGTATAAAGGGGTGTGTGTCTTGTGGGCCAAACGGAAAGACAGGCAGGGGTCAGAGCCAGCCTGCCAGAGGCAAAGGCAAAAGTGGTCCCCAGAACACAGCCAGCGGGGCAGCCCCTTAAAGCCAAACCCCACCCGAAGCAGAACCACTTTGGCCTCCCCTGCCCAAAATGGGTAGTGTCTACACCTCCCTGGGCTCAGGCTCAAGCCCAGCCCTGGGCTGACCTAAGAGGAAAGCGCCTTCCTGGACTGCCCTCTGAAATGTGTATAGATTGATTCTAAAAACTCTTGTTTCACTTGACTTTAGAGTGTCTGGGGAGCTGCCATATTCTGAAAGTTACATAGCACACAATAATGTTATCTGGAAGCTCTGTTTTTGTTTACATTTCTGTATCCCTGGGTTGACTGCCAATCCGAGGCCGTCATGAAGCTCTGTGTTGTCTGTTTTATTTTATAACCTTCCTCTCAACTATTAAAATTAGAGATCTAATGTTTTCTGTGTTTTGGATGTTTTTGTCTTATGGGTCCCTTTTTCCCCATGCAGAGAAGTAATCGAAACGATTGACGCATTCTTATCCAAACCTTTCCTCGTTTCGGTCACCGGGGGCGCCCTGGTCAAGACAAGAGCCTGGCCCAGATAGCTTAAGTGACCTGCCCAGGGCCTTGGACAGTCACTGCCTGCTGAGTCCTGGTTCAGCATTCACTGCTCTCGGCAGTGGCAGCAGCGGGGTCCCCTGGGCTCCGTCCATCTGCCTCATACCACCCTGCATCCTGACTGGTGGCCTCTGCCAGGCTGAGACCACCAGGCTTTATGTAGTCACCCAGGGATCCAGTCTTGGCCTACCAGGAACCCCCCCCAGGGTTAGACCACAGGAGGAGCCACAGTCCCAAAAAGAGGGTGCAAAGCTCACATCACTTGCGGTCAGACACTTAGGGACAGCCACACTCTGTGTCCACACACCTAGGGACGGCCACACCTCTGCCCACGCACCTAGGGACAGCCACACTCTGCATCCAGGCACCTAGGGACAGCCACGCTCTGCATCCACACACCTAGGAATGGCCACACCTGTGTCCATGCACCTAGGGACGGCCACACCTATGTCCATGCACCAAGGGACGGCCACACCTGTGTCCATGCACCTAGGGACAGCCACACCTGTGTCCATGCACCAAAGGATGGCCACACCTATGTCCAGGCACCTAGGGACGGCCGCACCTGCACAGCACTTGTGCTGTGCCAGGCACACTCAGAAGTGTGTTACGTGTATTGGCTCACTTGACTCAACTCGCTTCGGAGGCAGGTTCTGTGACCACCCCCACCCTGGTAGAGTGAATTTGGGCAGCTGACACAGTGTCTCACGACTGATCAGCAGTGGAGCTAGGATGCTACCCGCCCGGCCTGGCCCAGGGTCTGCTCAGTAACGCTGCTCATGCTATGGATGGAGAAAGCAGGAGGGGACGTAGGGTCCCTCTAGGAAATTCAAACTAGGAGGAAATCTGGAGCTTGCCTGGCTTTCCCTGTCGCTTACCATGATTGCTCTGGGAGACTGATCTCTTTGGGGCCCCTGGTCCCTGAGTCCCAATTTGTGCTTTTCCACCATGGCCTGGCCAGATGGATAAGAAAGCTACAGGCCTGGGACACTGGTCTTGTTCCAGGAGGCGTGAGAAGGGTTGGTACCAGGCGCTGTGAGGTGAGGGAAGACACCCTTTTCCAAGGCTCCCTGTAGTCAGCCCACAGGACTAAAAAGGGCCCTAACCCATCTTCTGTCTCTAAATAGCTGGGCATGAAGGATTTATCTTATCTAGAGAGAACTCTCTGTGAAAGGCCAACTAAATCCCATTTCCTATCCCAAGACATGCAGCCCCGTTGTTGGGAGCCCAGGGGACTGCCCGCCACATGAACTTCAGGAGGCAGCACATGCCTCCAGGAAGCCGGGGCAGTGGAGGGGTGGAAGAGGCTCACTCTGAGCCTCTGCACTTCCTCCCACGCCTCAGATGAGCTCAGGTGGGTGCTGTGCCCTGTGTCACCCAGACGAACTCTTCCCTAGCAGGGCGGGGCCAGTCACATTTCCGGCCCAGAATATTCTCCAGGCTCTGTTGGATGGTGGCTGTGAGGGAAACGAGACGTGTACAGGGCTCTGCTGACTGGGAAAAAGAGAGGAGATTAACCCAGAACAAATGGTGTGGCCAAACTACAAACACTATGGAACCCAAAAGCAGTCTTTTGCATCAGAAAGAACAAAGGCTTCTTGGAAGAGGTGGGTCTGCAGCTGGGCTGGAAGAGCAGGAGGATGTGAGTAGAACAGAGGAGGAGGTGTTTCAGGGAAGGAAAGTGGGCTCAGACACCAGGGGAGAGGAGTGAAGCCAGGAGCGGGATGGAAGGCGTCCCTGTTTCCACTAAAGCCGATGCCTCTTCATTCAGCCAGTCACACCGTAGGCATTTTTTGAGTCCTGCCTAGGTGCCAGCGAGAACTGGTAACTATACAAGATTCTGAGACACAGGAGAGCTGGGGGATGTAGCCAGACGGCCTTATCAAGGATGAACGGAGAGTCCTATTTTTATACCTAAAAACAAAACAACCAAGTGCAGGGTGGGAAAAACAACAGTAAGTGCCATTAAGATTTATATTCTGGCCCGGTGCGGTGGCTCAAGCCTGTAATCCCAGCACTTTGGGAGGCCGAGACGGGTGGATCACGAGGTCAGGAGATCGAGACCATCCTGGCTAATGCGGTGAAACCCCGTCTCTACTAAAAAATACAAAAAACTAGCCGGGTGAGTTGGCGGGCGCCTGTAATCCCAGCTACTCGGGAGGCTGAGGCAGGAGAATGGCGTAAACCCGGGAGGCGGAGCTTGCAGTGAGCTGAGATCCGGCCACTGCACTCCAGCGTGGGCGACAGAGCCAGACTCCATCTCAAAAAAAAAAAAAAAAAGATTTATATTCTATCTTGGAATATTTTCCAATATATATATTTTTTGAGATGGAGTTTCACTCATGTCGCCCAGGCTGGAGTGCAGTGGCGTGATCTCAACTTACTCCAACCTCTGGCTCCCAGGGTTCAAGTTACTCTCCTGTCTCAGCCTCCCGAGTAGCAGGGATTACAGGCACCCACCACCACACCCGATTAATTTTTTGTATTTTTAGTAGAGACAGGGTTTCACCATGTTCGCCAGGCTGGTCTCGAACTCCTGACCTCAGGTAATCCACCCATCTTGGCCTCCCAAAGTGCTGGGATTACAGGTGTGAGCCACTGTTCCCCGCTCCATTTTTTTAATAGTGAATATATATTATTTTTACAATCAGAACAAAAAGTTATAAAACAATTTAGGTTTTTTTCAGTGACTTGAAGTTCAACAGGTCAACAGGAAAATGGGGAAGTCCCTTCCCCCACCACCCAAAAAAGAGCTAATGATGGCTGAGAGTGGTGGCTCACAGCTGTAATCCCAAAACTCTCGGAAGCCAAGGCAGGAGGATCGCTTGAGCCCAGGAGTTAGAGGCAAGCCTGGGCAACATAGGGAGCTCCTGTCTCTACAAAAAAAAAAAAATTACAATTAGGCGGGGTGTGGTGGCTCATGCCTGTAATCCCAGCACTTTGGGAGGCTGAGGCGGGTGGATCTCCTGAGGTCAGGAGTTCCAGACCAGCCTGGCCAACATGGCAAAACCCTGTCTCTACGAAAAATACAGAAATCTGCCGGGCATGGTGGCACACTCCTGTAATCCCAGCTACTCAGGAGGCTGAGGCAGGAGAATCGCTTGAACCTGGAGACAGAGGTTGCAGTGAGCTGAGATCGAGCCACTGCACTCTAGTCAGGATGACAGAGCAAGACTCTGTCTCCAAAAAAAAAAAAAAAAAAAAGCTGGGCATGGTAGCATGTTCCTCTAGTCTCAGCTACTCCCAGGGCTAAGGTGGGAAAATCGCTTGAGCCTGGGTGGTCAAGACTGCAGTAAACCGAGATTGCACCACTGCATTCCAGCCTGGGTGACAGAGCGAGACCCTATCTCCCAGAAAAAAAGAAGAGCTAATGTGATTTTGGACAATATCAGAAGTGTGGCACCAACAGCCAAGGCTGCCTCCCTCTGCTTGGTCAGGCACCCATCAGTGGTGCAGGGGAAGAGCAGGGCCTCACATTAGGAGCCTGGTCTGAGCCTAGCCCCTCTGTCACTGTCTGCGCGATCCCGGGCGAGTGACCACCTCTGTTTCCTCATCTATAAAATGAGGTGGGCTCCTAAATCCAAAAGTTCCAGTTCCTCTCTACTCTAAAGACTCCATAAAAACCTTTTTTTTTTTTTTTTTTTTTGAGACAGAGTCTCACTCGCTCTTGTCACCCAGGCTGGAATGCAATGGCACAATCTCGGCTCACTGCAACCTCTGCCTCCCAGGTTCAAGCGATTCTCCTGCCTCAGCCTCCTGAGTAGCTGGGATTATAGGCTCCCGCCACCATGCCCAGCTAATTTTTGTACTTTTAGTAGAGATGGGGTTTTGTTATGTTGGCCAGGGTGGTCTCGAACTCCTGACCTCAGGTGATCTGCCCGCCTTGGCCTCCCAAAGTGCTGGGATTACAGGCATGAGCCACCATGCCGGGCCTCATAAAAACTCTTGAAGGCACTTGCTGGCAAACTGGCAGAGGTGAGAAGGCTAAAGGCTGGGAGGTTGCCCTGCAGGAGGGTCCAAGGGCGGGGAGGCCAAGAGAGCGGTGCAGGCAGTGGGAGACTCTTCCAAGCGCCCCAAGCCCCAGCTGCTGGGAAAGGCTGCAGGGCTGCTGGCCTGGCTGGGGGTCATGTGCTGGGACTCACTAAAGGGACCTAATTCTGGCGCTGCAGGTGGGACACAGCCACAAAATCCTCTATGGTCAAAGTACGCTGGCCGTGACTTCCAGGCCTGCTCATCAGATCCAAGAAGGTAGAGCTAGGGAGAAAACGCTGGTGAGCCGAGTGGGATGGAAAAAACAGCTGAGCGGACAGCAAGACCTGCAGCAAGGCGGCTCCCTGAGCTGAACCTGGATTCGCTGTGGGCAGGGGCTCCCCTCTCACCCTCTCACTGTTCTCTGGGTCCACTCCCTCGGGCGATGGCAGCCACCTGACCCAGGATGTCCCACTCTTTTCACAGCCAAAGCTCTCCTCCTGAGCTCTGGAGTCTCTTTGGCTCCTGCTCTCCCACCTTAGGCTCCAGGGCCTGGCTCCTTCAGTCCCTGCAACCAACCAGTCAGCTCCCAGTTCACCACCCTCCCCCAACACCCCAGCTCTCCCCTGCGGAGGTGGCATGGGGACAGCGGGGGCGGCAGGCAGGCTGCATGTGGGGGCTCAGGCACCTCACCCCTGTGGCGCCCATGCTGGGGGTAGGTTGACTCAAGTGTGGAGATCGGGGTCTTGGGCAAGGCCGCTCCCTTGTAACTTAGATCTTCCAGGTTCTGTTTCCTGATTGTAAGAGCTGGGTATCAGTGCCTGATTTCCTCCATTCCTCACTTTCTGTCTCTCTGTGAAATGATTCCATATAGTCCTACTTTGATCAATCTTTTAAAATAGAATAAAGGCCAGGCATGGTGGCTCACACCTGTAATCCCAGCCTTTTGGGAGGCCAAGGCGGGCAGATCATGAGGTCAGGAGATCCAGACCATCCTGGCTAACATGGTGAAACTGCGTATCTACTAAAAATACAAAAAAAAATTGGTCGGGCACAGTGGCTCACGCCTGTAATCTCAGCACTTTGGGAGGCCAAGGCGGGCGGATTATGAGGTCAGGAGATTGAGACCATCCTGGCTAACATGGTGAAACCCTGTCTCTACTAAAAAAAATACAAAAAAATAGCCAGGCGTGGTGGTGGGCGCCTGTAGTCCCAGCTACTCGGGAGGCTGAGGCAGGAGAATGGTGTGAACCTGGGAGGCAGAGCTTGCAGTGAGCCAAGATCGCGCCACTGCACTCCAGCCTGGGCAACAGAGCAAGATTCCGTCTCAAAAAAACAAAAACAAAAACAAAAAAAATTAGCCAGGCGTGGTGGCACGTGCCTGTAGTCCCAGCTACTCGGGAGGGTGAGGTAGGAGAATCACTTGAACCCAGGAAGCAGAGGTTGTAGTAAGCCGAGATCGCGCCACTGCACTCCAGTCTGGGTGACAGAGCAAGACTCTGTCTCAAAAAATAAAATAAATAAATAAAAATAAAATAAAACAGAGTAAAACACAAAGAAAACAGGTCATTTAAAATGTGCTCAGAGGCCGCGTGCAGTGGCTCACGCTTGTAATCCCAGCACTTTGGGAGGCGGAGGCGGAAGGATCACCTGAGATCAGGGGTTCAAGACCAGCCTGGCCAACATGGTGAAACCCCGTCTCTATTAAAAACACAAAAATTAGCCAGGCATGGTGGCATGCACCTGTAATCCCAGCTACTCGGGAGGCTGAGGCAGAGAATCGCTTAAACCCCGGAGGCGGAGGTGCAGTGAGCCGAGATTGTGCCACCACATTCCAGCCTGGGCAACAGTGTGAGACTCCGTCTCAAAAAAGAAAAAAAAAAAAAAGACCAAGAGTTCTTGGGGCAAGATTTGGCTTTGGGGGCAGAAGTAAATAGTCCTGTAATAGCAGCTAATCATGACTTGCACTACCTGAGCTCCTACTACGCGTCAGGCCGAAGCCGCTGACATCACCTCTAGTCCCCAAAACAACCCTAGAAGGTAGCTATTATTGCTGCTATTTTTAGGCAAAAAAACTGAGGCTCAGGGAAATTAACGATCTTGCTCAAGGTCATATGGTGAGCAAGTGATGAAGCTGGGCTCTGACCTGACGCCTGCTAGACTCTAAAGTTTGGGCTCTTGTCTCTCAGGTCCTCAAGTGCTTATGAAACTCCTTCCCATTCAGTTCTTCATTTTGTCTCCAAACACTCAGTCTCTGCACCCACTCTGTGCCAGGGGCAGTGCTCAGGTTTTGAGGATGCCTAAGATGACCTCTGTCCAGAAGGTCACCTTCGAGTGGGGGAAACAAACACGGCCCAGTCCAGGCAGCGGAAGAGGAGGGTAAGAAGTGCAGGCTGGAGGGGGCCAGGTTGCCCCAGGATGCAGAGACTCCACCACCACAGACTCCACCCTCCAGCAGGAATCTCTTAAGCTCCCGAATGTACACCCCATGTCAAGAGAGTTGAGAAAAGACAAAGGAAGAAGAAATACTAACCTGGGTGGGCACCTACCTGCCATCTGTCTGGCATACTGCACATGGCATCTCATTTAATCTTCCAGCAACCCTGAGAGGCTGGCACTGTTACTGTCACTGTCACTTTCTAGACAAGGGCAGTCAAACCTAAAGAAGTTAAGAAACAGCCATGGTCAGCCCACGTTCCCTGCAGAGCAGAGTGTCCCGGCAGCCTGGGCTTTCTCTAGAGCATGCCACTGTCTTCCCAAGAATGTGTGGAAGTAGAAGGAAAGAGAGTGGGGACACCCCGAAGCCCGACTGCAGGGAACTAAACCCAAGACCCGGAGGGAGACCACAGGTGCCCAGGGCTGGCCCCGCCACACCCTGCCAGGTGTGTTTGCTCCTGCTAATGTCTCAGCCATAGCTGTCTCTTAAATGTCCCAGACCTGGAGGAAGGGTGAGACGGAAGTGCAGGAAGGAAGATGCTGGGGGATCCGGAGTGAGCGAGGACATTCCAAACCCACAGGAGCTCTGGAAGGAACTCCCAACGTCCGCCCCCGCCATGCCCTAACTCCTCCCTGCAGTTCCAATTTTCCAAAGTAATGATCTTGGTGGGTAAGAAACTCATCCTGTCCTCACCGCCTCGGCCTTGGCAGGGCTAGTCCAGCCAGCTCCCTCCACCTCTTCCCCTTGAGGACTCCAGGCAGGTAACAGGCCTGAGCGCCTCCCTCCCCAGGCACAGCGGACAGACGGACAGACGAGACCAGGACTGGAAGGACTTGCGTCCCTGTCACCAGTCGCACAAATGAAGCTGCCAGCGATAATAACAGGGCAAGGGCGCGCTCACCAGCTCTCAGGCCTTGCTAGAGCATGGGCCCTGGAGGAGTGGGGTTCCCTGCGTGCCAGACTGGTGCCTCCTGCCCTCCCCAACCAGTGCACTCTCCTCTGACTCAAACACCCCCTAGGCGTTTGCTCCCCTTCACTCCCTTCCTGGGAGTTCTAAGAGGTTCCTGCCAGGGTTCTCTGAAGCCTTGAGTAGGGACCTCTGTGGGGCCACCACAGCCCTCAGGCCACAGCCCTGTAAGGGAGGCGGTGGGTGCTGGAGTCAGGGCAGAGGGGCTGCTGAGAGCTGCCCTGGCTAAGTTTCGTGCCCAGGTGAGGAGGAAGCATTCCCTAAGGAAGCCAGGAGCCCTCTAAGAAGTTTGATTTGCTTGGGGTTTGAAATTTCAGCCTTAATATAAAGAGTTCCTACATATCTGTAAGAAAAATAAAATGCGGCCGGGCGTAGTGGCTCACACTTGTAATCCCAGCACTTTGGGAGGCCAAGGAGGGTGGATCACCCGAGGTCGGGAGAACATGGAGAAACCCCGTCTCTACTAAAACTACAAAAAATTAGCTGAGCGTGGTGGCACATGCCTGTAATCCCAGCTATTCGGGAGGCCGAGGCAGCAGAATTGCCTTAACCCGGGAGGCAGAGGTTACGGAGAGCCAAGATCGCACCATTGTACTCCAGCCTGGGCAACGAGAGCGAAACTCCATCTAAGAAAGAAAGAAAAGAAAGAAAAAGGAAGGAATGAAGGAAGGAAGGTAGGTAGGGAGGGAGGGAGGGAGGGGGAAGGCAGGCAGGCAGAAAGGCAGGAGGGAGGGAGGCAGGCATGGTGGCTCACGCCTGTAATCCCAGCACTTTGGTAGGCAGAGGCAGGCAGATCACTTGAGCCCAGGAGTTCGAGACCAGCATGGCTAACAAGGCAAAACCCTGTCTCTACTAAAAAAAAACCCACAAAAAATTAGCCGGGTGTGGTGGTGTGCACCTCTAATCCCAGCTACTCAGGAGGTTAAGGCACAAGAATTGCTTGAACCCAAGAGGTGCATGTTGCAGTGAGCCAAGATTGCACCACTGCACTCCACCCTGGGAAATAGAGCAAGACTCCATCTCAAAAAATAAAAAAAAAAAAAGAAAAAAAAAAAAGAAAATGTGTACCATGGGAAGCTGGCAAACAGTATGGATTAACTATTCATAAAAGAGCTTCAAATGATAACAATTATATGAAAAAAGTTTTGGGAGGCTGAGACGGGCGGATCACGAGGTCAGGAGATCGAGACCATCCTGGGTAACATGGTGAAACCCCGTCTCTACTAATAAAATAAAATAAAATAATAAAAAAAACTAGCCGGGTGAGGTGGCAGGCGCCTGTAGTCCCAGCTACTCGGGAGGCTGAGGCAGGAGAATGGCGTAAACCCAGGAAGCGGAACTTGCAGCGAGCCGAGATCCGACCACTGCACTCCAGCCTGGGTGACAGAGCAAGACTCCGTCTCAAAAAAAAAAAAAAAGAAAAAGAAAAAAAGAAAAAATTCAACTTCATTCATAATCCAAGGAATAAAAATGAAAATTAGGTATGTTTTACCTATAAACAAGTCTATCAAGGCCCAGTGTCATGGCTCACACTTGTAATCCTAGCACTTCGGGAGGCTGAGGCAGGCAGATTGCTTGAGGCCAGGAATTCAAGACCAACCTGGCCAACATGGTGAGACCTCCATCTCTTTAAAAAAAAAAGAGCGCAGTGGGTCACACCTGTAATCCAGCACTTTGGGAGGCCGAGGCAGGCAGATCACCAGGTCAGGAGTTCGAGACCACCCTGACCAACATGGTGAAACCCCATCTCTACTAAAAATACAAAAACTAGCCAGGTGTAGTGGCATGGGCCTATAATCCCAGGTACTCAGGAGGCTGAGGCAGGAAAATCGCTTGAACCCGGGAGGCAGAGGTTGCAGTGATTCAAGATCATGCCATTGCATTCCACCTAGGCAACAGAGCTAGAGACTGTCTCAAAAAAAAAAAAAAAAAAAAAAAAAAAACCAAAAAAAAGCCTATCATAAAACTAGTTTTAATATTGAAAAAGTAGAAACAATCTAAATATTTAACCTGAGTACATTAAAAATTATAATGAAATAAGCTGGGATTATAGGCATGAGCCACTGCGCCAGGCCAAGAGATCGGTCTTACATAAAAATCAAGGGTTCTGCCCGGGTGTGGTGGCTCACGCCTGTAATCCCAGCACTCTGGGAGGGCGAGGCAGGCGGATCACTTGAGGTCAAGAGTTCAAGATCAGCCTGGCGAACATGGTGAAACCCTCTCTCTACCAAAAAATACAAAAAAATTAGCTGGGCGTGGTTGTGTGCTCCTGTAGTCCCAGCTACTTGGGAAACTGAGGCACAAGAATCACTTGAACCTGGGAGACAGAGGTTGCAGTGAGCTGAGATCACACCACTGCACCCTAGCCTGGGCAACAGAGTGAGACCCTGTCTCAAAAAAACAAACAAAAAAAACTATAATGAAATATGTGTAGCTCTTAAATATGATGACATAAAAATATTTCAGGAAAATGCTTACAATATATTAAGTTTAAAAGCAGGTTCCAGCTGGGCATAGTGGCTCACGCCTGTAATCCCAGCACTTTGGGAGGGCAAGGCAGGCGGAACACGAGGTCAGGAGATCAAGACCATCCTGGCTAACACAGTGAAACCCCATCTCTACTAAAAAAAATACAAACAATTAGTCAGGCGTGGTGGCGGGCACCTGTAGTCCCAGCTACTCGAGAGGCTGAGGCAGGAGAATGGCGTGAACCCGGGAGGCGGAGCTTGCAGTGAGCCAAGATAGCGTCACTGCACTCCAGCCTGGGCGACAGAGCAAGACTCAGTCTAAAAAAAAAAAAAAAAAAAAAAAAAAACAGGTTCCAAAACAGTATTATGGGGTAGGCACACTTGTCATTTTTATAAACATCAGTCAGTCCACATGTCTGTAGTAAAAATCATGGAATAGTAAACACTACAGTGTTTATAATCTTAAATTCTTGTTCAATGGCAGAATTATGACTTTTCTTTTGTTTTTCTATATTTTGTATTTTTTTCTACAATGTTCCCATATTGCTTTTGTAATGAAACCTTCTTGATGATTTTGAAAGAGTCCTTCAGGAAGGCAACGTTGGAATAATTGGCTGCACGAGGATGTTCTTCACTGAACAGTGAAAATTCTTGCCAATTTAGGCCAGCTGCGGTGGCTCACACCTGTAATCCCAGCACTTTGGGAGGCTGAGGTGGGTGGATTACTTGAGGTCAGGAGTTTGAGACCAGCCTGGCCAACATGGCGAAACCCCATCTCTACTAAAAATACAAAAAAATTAGCAGGGCGTGGTGGCTGGCGCCTGTAGTCCCAGCTACTCAGGAGGCCGAGGCAGGAGAATCGCTTGAACCTGGGAGGCAGAGGTTGCAGTGAGCTGGGTTTGCACCACCGCCCTCCAGCCTGGGTGACAGAGTGAGACCATGTCTCAAAAAAAAAAAAAAAAAAAAAAAAAATTGCCCATTTGATGGTTATAGAAATGGGCTGGGATGGCAATGGCTGGGAGGAAGGCCAAGGAGATAAACTGCTCCAGATCCAGGAATCCCGAATTTGATGTTACCATGAAATCTAAATGTGTAGAAAGCACAAAGAATCTGGAGTCCCCAGACACTGAATCTGAATGCTACAGCTGCTTTGAGGAAGATGCCTAGCTTTCTGAGACTCACTGTCCATAAAGTGGAAGTAAGAGCAATGTAGGATGATGGTGAAGATTAAATAAGATAATGAGTTGCTTTGTGAAGCAGAAAGCTCTAAACTAATGCTGGATGCAGCAGATAATAACATCTATGTCTGGTTTAGCTTTGGCAAGCTGGACAGCGGCTGCTGTGGTTGAATTTGCCCTGACTGCTGAGAACACTGGGCATGTTGCAGGTGAGAGACAATTTTCCCATAGGGTTCAGGGCAAACTCTTTAATTTTCTGGTCCATAGTACTATAGAATATAAAAATAAACTAGCTGGGCATGGCAGCTCATGCCTGTAATCCCACCAACTGGGGAGGCTGAGGCAGGAGAATCACATGAGCTCAGGAGTTTGAGACCAACATTGTGAGATCTTGTTTCTGCAAAAAGTTTAAAAATTAGCCAGATACAGTGGTAGGGCCTATAGTCCCAGCTACTTGGGAGGCTGAGGTGGGAGGATCACTCGAGCCCAGGAGTTTGAGGTTATAGTGAGCGATGATGACACCATTGCATGTCAGCCTGTGTGAACAGAACGAGACTCTATCCCAGAATTTTTTTTGTTTTTTTTTGAGACAGATTCCTACTCTTGCCCAGGCTGGAGTACAGTGGCAGGATCTCGGTTCACTGCAACCTCTGCCTCCCAGGTTCAAGCAACTCTCCTCCCTCAGCCTCCCGAGTAACTGGGATTACAGGCATGCGCAACCATGCCTGGGTAATTTTTTTTTGTATTTGTAGAGATGGGGTTTCACCATATTGGCCAGGCTGGTCTCGAACTCCTGACCTTGTGATCCACCTGCCTCAGCCTCCCCAAGTGCTGGGATTACAGGTGTGAGCCACCGCATCCAGCCTAAAAAAATTTTTTTTCATTAAAAAAATTAAATAAACTTATTCAGAGCTCAGAGGAAGGTGTTTGGTGACCTGCTGACTACTCTTTGAGGAGTGAATATATGGCCCCTGATGAGAACCCCTGGTTAGTCGTGTGCTGAGCACTGGGAAGGAGAGAAAATGGCATAAAATGCAGACACCTGTTACCTCCTTCACCTATACCTGCTTACTGATGTTTTGGCGAAATGCTTGGGAGCTGAGTTGGGTGGACCAAGGATGCCAGAGCTTGTCATCTAAGGAGGCTGGGAGAGGCTGGGTGGTGGTTCTGGTTAGATGGGTCTCCACCCTGCACGAGATAGATGGGCAGGCTCATGAATCATGAGCCCCTCGTGTTCATAACCCATTAACTAGTTTGTCGCAGCACCACTCTTGACTTTCCCACAATATGGGCCCAGACATTCTCAGAGGGTACCATGTTCTTCAGTCCACCCAGATGAAATGGATTTACAAATCCAATGATGAGCTTTCTGAGTATTGACTGTGTTTGGAGATTCGTTCTTGACTGTGCCACTCCAAGTCCTTCAAATGAAAGACAACGTTCGCCCTTTTTTTTCCTTCCTTTTCTGCTCCTTCTAGGATACCCCTCGCCACGTTTTCTGTTTTACCTCCTTTTCTTTCAAGGAATCATTTTAATTGTTCTTCCTCTCCTTGTTCCTCAGTTTCCCTCGCCTTCTCCTCATGTCCTCCTCTCTCTGCCTCTGGATCCAGCCAGCGTCTTCCTCTGTGCTCTTCATGTCACAGGCACCTGTCACCAGGAGCCACTGATGCCAGGCTGTCCTGAGCCAACACACAGGGAGGACTGTGTGATGAGGGAATACAGATGGCAAGACAGCCATTCAGCAGCAGAATGGGGGCTGCCCTTGCCACCTAGGCCATCCAGGCTGGGGCTCCTGAGCTGCGTGGTCCTCCCTTCATCACTCACCCCTTCTCTGCCAGCCCTCCTCCCCTGCCCTCCCTCCACAGGAGCCCTTGGATTTATCCACACCTGCTGGTGCCGACATGCCCTAGACTGAAAGCACCGCTCCAGGTGTGGTTTCGCCTGGTCAATGGAGAGGCACGGGGCAGCTCTGTGTCCAGAGGTGGGAGAGGCTGTTCAGGGCCTGCCTTGCGCTTGGGTTCAGCCAGCGCAGCTGCCCCCGTCCATGCCAGGCCGTTCTGTTGATCCCCGCTATCGAGCGGAGCGTCAGGACAGGAGCTTTTGCTGTCTCCTTCCTGCCTTAGAACCCCACCCACTGTGTTTTTTCTCATCTGAATCTCATTTTGAAATCTCCAGCCCAAGGGGTTTCCCAACACCTCCCAGTTTTGAATCAACCCGCTGATGCCAGCACTCCCAGATGAGGAATAGAGATGTGAGGTGTGACCTGGCCTGGCACTGTGCCCTGAAGACACTCCTGTGCCCGCAACAGTCATCCGACTGGTGGCATCTGGACAAACAAACCTAGTTCCCTCCTTAGCTTCCATGAAGGAGAAAAACAAGTGGGTACAAGCTGAGTACAAGGCTGGGAGTGGAACTGTAGGAACAAGGACTGGCCAGATGGGGACACCAAGGCAGCCATGCTCCTCCCCTGGAGCCACAGCTGCAGGTCTGGCCTGCACCAGGTGGTTCTCTTGGGCAGCCAAAGAATTCTCTGCCCCCACCAGTGTCTCGGTGGAAACCATGCCCAGTCTCTCTCGGGGCCACCCCACAGGAATATGCCTTTAGTTCCCCACCTATGGCTTCATGGGGAAGACTTCCGGCAGCAGGGGCCCAGACACGGCAGCAGAGTCTAGAGCAAACACAGAGAACTGGGTCAGTCTTCCTCTTTGTCCTACTGCAGCCTCGGGGTCCGGTCATTCTCCGAATGGGGCTGAAGGACACCAATAGAGCCAGAATGGCAGCCTGGGTCTGTGCATCATGTTCTAGCCAACAAAACATCCCACCTTGGATTTTATTTTTAAAATCTATTCAAAGCTTCGGTTCTGCATCCAATTCCCAGAGAGCCCATCCCCTCATCCAAATGCGCAGAGTGGCATGCCAGCACTGAGCCACCTCTGGAGGGTCGGCACCCTCTCACAGGGGTGAACACCGCAGACTGTAACTGAGCCTCTCTCTGCTCCTCTGATTTGAGGAGCAAGCACACCTGATACCACAGCAAGCACTTGTTCTTGGCACTTGGTGTCACTCTTGCTTCATCTTGGCTCAGCTTACACTCTTCAACAGACTGGTGGCGATCACAGAGAACTCTCTTCTTCCCCCTCAGCGCCACATGCACACACATGCACACTCACACAAGTATACTCACATATGCGCACAATTGCACACATGCACACTTGCACACACACTCACACAATTGCACACACATGCACTCACACACGCACTCACATACGCGTGCACACGCACACTTGCACACACGCACATTCACACAAGCGCACAATTGCACACACGCACACTCCGCATGCACACTCACACACACACACACGCCCGCCAGGGCAGGAGCCTGGCTCTCCAGGAGACAGGGCAAGTGTCCAGACAGAAGGATGAGCGCCATGTTGTGGCACAGGAGGGCCCCATGGCGGATGGTGGGGAGGAAGGGCCGTGTGGACAGGCAGGGTGGGGTTGGGAGGGGTCCTCATCTTTCCTGAGCAGGGCCCTGGGTGGAACCAAGTCTTCTGCGATTGCTCATTGTTGACTTCATCAGCATATTCTTAAAATTCGAAATTGCTCAGAAGATAATCTAACAGCACAAACATGCACACATAAACAGTAAGAGTCCGTTGGCATCAAATTGGCAAAGTGTGGTGGCAGAAGCACAGGAAGGATCCATTCCAGGTGTGGGGCTTGCTGCCCCTCCCTCTTCAATGCGCTGGCTACCAAGCCTTTGCCAGTCCCCAGTGCAACAGTTCACAGACTTTTTTTCTGCTAAGAACGGCTTTTGGCAACCCCAAAAATGTGATGTGCCCTTTCG
This sequence comes from Macaca fascicularis, assembly GCF_037993035.2. Classification (NCBI taxonomy): domain Eukaryota; kingdom Metazoa; phylum Chordata; class Mammalia; order Primates; family Cercopithecidae; genus Macaca; species Macaca fascicularis. Next base: position 8,600,300 of record NC_088388.1, on the reverse strand, counting down.
GTGGATAGAATTAATTGGCGTAATAGAACGTGTCCTCCTCTCAGGCTTCAGCGCTACTGCCTCTTCGCAGCTTCTCTCAGCCTCAGTTCTGTCACTTTTCCTCACTCAGACAACAACAGGTTCCTCCTAGCGAGGCGGTAATAAGCTCCCACTGGACTTTGGGGTCCTCTAGAATCACCTGCAAACTCCGCTCCTCCCTCCCAACGTTGTCTCTAGAAGATTCCTTTGTCCTCGAGGCTCTCCTTTCAGTGAAGGACCCTCACGGGGACACAGTGCCTCCTCTGGGACACACAGCCATAATATTCTTCTCATAAGAAATCCAACTCCTTGACCGGGCACAGTGGCTCACGCCTATAATCCCAGCACTTTGGGAGGTCAAGGCAGGTGGATCACCTGAGGTCAGGAGCTTGAGACCAGCCTGACCCAACATGGTGAAACCCCATCTCTACTAAAAATACAAAAATTAGCTGGGCATGGGGGTGCATGCCTATAATCCCAGCAACTCGGGAGGCTGAGGCAGAAGAATCACTTGAACCCGGGAGGCGGAGGTTGCAGTGAGCAGAGATCACACCACTGCCCTCCAGCCTGGGCAAAAGAGCAAGACTCCATCTCAAAAAAAAAAAAAAAAAGAAAGAAAAGAAAACTCCTCTGCTACCCATGAGGGAAGGTGACTCAGGATGAAAGAGAAGTTTGACAATCCCTAAATATCACCAGCTTAAGAAGAGCCATTACCCAAGAAGTCAGTGTGGAAAGGGCTGCTGGCCTCAGCCACAGCTGTCCTCTACCCACACTGCCGCCTGCCGCAGGCCACAGCACTGTCAGCCGTAAAAGCCCAATGACATCTGGGTTACAGGGCTTGAGGCTGCCCTGATTTCTAGCCAACAGCTGGGCAGTCCTCAGCAAGAGCTCTCCTGGGAACGGGTCGGGGAGATTCCCTGTGCCCTGTCATTCTGACATCTCCCTGCACAAGGGAGCGGGTTAACCATGTCCTTGCCACCTCATCTTTGAAAACATCTCAGCCGGGCACGGTGGCTCAAGCCTGTAATCCCAGCACTTTGGGAGGCTGAGACGGGCGGATCACAAGGTCAGGAGATCGAGACCATCCTGGCTAACACGGTGAAACCCCGTCTCTACTAAAAAATACAAAAAAAGCTAGCCGGGCGAGGTGGCGGGCGCCTGTAGTCCCAGCTACTCGGGAGGCTGAGGCAGGAGAATGGCGTGAACCCAGGAGGCGGAGCTTGCAGTGAGCTGAGATCCGGCCACTGCACTCCAGCCCGGGTGACAGAGCGAGACTCCGGCTCAAAAAAAAAAAAAAAAAAAAAAAAAAGAAAACGTCTCATAAAAGCGCATCAGAGAAAACAGTCTTTTCATCCCACCTATCATTAGTTCCCAGAACAGGGGCTGGGGGTAGGCAGCCTCCCTGAGAGTTTGCGGGATGAGGCAACACCGGCGCCTGAACTACCATTTAGCCTATTTCTGGAGATAAGCCTGTTGATGTCAAAGTCAGAAATGACCAACTCCAGCCAATAGCGCCCTGTGGAACTGGGTCTGTGGCATCTCCTTTCTCCCAGGCACCGTCCCCAGGGCAGGAGACAGGAACCCTAGATCGTGGGGGTTTGTGAACTGACCTAGGTAAATAATAACAAGTCGGGCTGCGCTCTCCTTGAGGTAGTTCAAAGTACTTTATCACCATTACCTCACTGATCTCACCAACATCCAAGGAAGGAAGGAAAGAAAAAAGGCAGAAGCTTTCTCATTTCATAAAACAAAAGTGAATGAGGGATGGGCACAGTGGCTCACACATGTGATCCCAGCACTTTGGGAGGCCGAGGCGGGTGGATCAGCTGACGTCAGGAGTTCAAGACCAGCCTGACCAATATGATGAAACACCGTCTCTACTAAAAATACAAAAACTTAGCCAGGCGTGGTGGTGGGCACATGTAATTCCAGTTACCCAGGAGGCTGAGACAGGATAATTACTTGAACCTGGGAGGCGGAGGTTGCATTGAGCCAAGATCTCATCACTGCACTCCAGCCTGGGCAACAGAGCAAGACTCCATCTCAAAAAAAAAAAAAACAAAAACAAAACAACAACAACAAAAAAGTGAATGGGGAGTGGGAGCTTTTAGGTGAACCAGCTCCTATTCACTCACGGTCAGTGAAGAACAGGTATCTCAAATATACACAATAACACTAATGGGGAGGGGGGAGGGCACACAAATGAACTCCAAAGCCCTGACTGGCCCATAGCCAGAAAAAAACAAAAAAATTCCCGATTTGGGTAGAGGAGTCCTCAACTGGGAGTTTGACAGTTCAGACTGATTTCGAAAGATGGGCTGAATTTCACTCCTCTGTGCTGGAAAGGGTATCAAACCATAAATTCCCCCTGCCCTGACTTCACCAAACTGTAAACAACAGAGACGCGCACCTCAGTAATTAGAAGAAAAAGCTAAGTGGCTTGTCAGCTAAGTGGCTTGAGTAGGCATAGGTGTGGCTGGAAGCATTCTGTGTATTTTCTCTACAGCCAAATGTATAAATAGTCAGAAATACTAGTTTAATAAGCTTATAAATTTGGAGTGACTCTTTACATCTGACAGTGAGGTCTGGGGTTCAACTATTTCACCTCTGAAATCAAAGGGGCTGCTATGGAGTATTCATCTCTGACCACTTCTTTTTTTTTTGAGATGGCGTTTCGCTCTTGTTGCCCAGGCTGGAGTGCAGTGGCGCAATCTCAGCTCACTGCAACCTCTGTCTCCTGGGTTCAAGCAATTCTCCTGCCTCCACCTCCTGAGTAGCTGGGATTACAGGTGCCCACCACCACGCCTGACTAATTTTTTGTATTTTTAGTAGAGATGGGGTTTCATCATGTTGGCCAGTCTGGTCTTGAACTCCTGACCTCAGGTGATCCACCCACCTCGGCCTCCCAAAGCGCTGGGATTACAGGCGCGAGCCACCACGCCCGGCCCATCTCTGACCAATTCTTCCAGAATGTTCCACAGGTTTCTTCCTCACACTTTATGATTCTATTTTACTGACACAAACAATTTGCCCTCCAATGTTTTGTGGAGGGGATAACAACTCTGGGTATTCAAAGATGTTTTCTGACATCTTCTCTTTCCTTCCCTTCTTGGTCTGCCCTGGACTACCTGAAATGCCTCCAAAACACGTGCTTCCCTTACCAATGTTCATGAGATGGGTACTTGTCCTGGTTAACTCCTACAAATTCACAAGATTCTCTAATGTTCAAGTTCAAAGCACTTGCATCTCTAGGTAATCATTGTTTGCTATAATGGTCTTTAGTTTTTTCTATCTACAATGTTTCTTTTTCTTTTTTTTTTTTTTTGAGATGGAGTCTTGCTCTGTCGCCCAGGCTGGAGTGCAGCGGCCGGATCTCAGCTCACTGCAAGCTCCGCCTCCCGGGTTTACGCCATTCTCCTGCCTCAGCCTCCCGAGTAGCTGGGACTACAGGCGCCCACCACCTCGCCCGGCTAGTTTTTTGTATTTTTTAGTGGAGACGGGGTTTCACCGTGTTAGCCAGGATGGTCTCGATCTCCTGACCTCGTGATCCACCCGTCTTGGCCTCCTAAAGTGCTGGGATTACAGGCTTGAGCCACCGCGCCCGGCCTTACAATGTTTCTAAACATTAATTTAATTGAACTTAAAAGCGACTGTGCATAATGTGCCACAACTTGGCACTCAGCTCATGTAAACAGTGTGTTGCTGACAGGGTAGGTCTAGTGCAGGAAATAACCCCGTCAGCAGCGCTGTCCCACATAGGACTACAAATCCATGACAGCCTCAGGGTTCCCCACGAGTCACAATGGGTGATGTCATTCTTCTGGGGCTTGGCTAGGCTATGGCTGGGTCTAGAGGCACTCTCTCTTCCCAGTCCGTTTTTAGAACTAATATTTGCAGTGCTACTTCCACATTTCCCTCTATTTCTGATTCATGCCAGCCTGGGGCCTGAGACAGAATAAGCCTGCAGCTGAACACATTGTTACCACTTTTTTTCCAGAACCTTAGGAAAACGTTGTTAATATCTAGGGCTATGAGTGACCTTGCCGTCCCACATCATGGAACTGTTTATTAAACAGACGGATGGACAACCTTATAATTAGGTCAACTACGTATACTCCGATTCAAGCCCTTGGTTCCATTCCTTTTCTCTCTAAGATTAGGGAATTTCTCAATGACCAATAACGCACAAATGCCCCCCCCTCACATCCCGAGGGAGATTGCTCAGCCTACAGCCACCCTGTGAAGATCCCATGACTTCTGGCATCTGCCCCAATAACCCAAGTCTCTTATCTGTGAGCTTTGGTTTGTCAGACCCTGTTGTTCGCATTAGTCTTCCTGTGCCTGTGAGGACAGAACCCGGACAAAGTGGGAGTCCTGATCCTGCGTATGCTGGTTGAATAGGTAAACACCCTCAGATAAGGAGGCCTTGGGAAAACCATTGTGACGTCCTAAGAATGCAAGGTGTAAAAGTTCTGATCCCACTCTCCCACCCCTAAACCAGTTGAGACACAGACCTGCCCTTCCCCAGGTTGACTTGGCCCGAGTAGATAGCATCTGCAATCTACACTCGCTCCCTCCCTCCCAAGTGAATCAGTCCCCAACTGGTTACCTCCCCAGGCTCCTTGGAGACAACGCCAAGTACAGCCTAAGGGGTGACGGCTCCATTTCAGGAGCCTGGCATCTCCGAGAGTGCCACCCCAATCCTCCGCTTTGGGCAGGTGCATGGGGAGGACTCAGGAAAGAGGTGTTCTGCCATGGACCAGTCCAGGTCCAAAAAGTCTCGAGAAGTGCCCGGGAGCCAGGAGAAGAGCCGAGAGATGAAAGGAGATGCCTGAGGTGCCGCAGCCCAGGTCTGAGCCGGGCTAGAAACCGCGTGACAAAACAACGATGCGTTCTTAGCCGTGATGGAACTCCCAGATTAGCTCAGCTTTCTTCCTTTTGTTTTGTTTTGTTTTATTCATCTCTGTAGCATCTGTTTTCCTCTGGGCATGTGACACTTCCACTTTTTCCCTTCTTTGGTCCTCTTCCAGAGGTTCTGTTCTGTGCCGGATTAGGTCAGGAGTGATGGATTGTTCTTATACACACGGGATATGGTGGATGAATGTGTTGATCTGACACTCATTGAGAGTTCTAAACAGGGAATGATAGCAGTGACAAGTGGCGAAAGACACAGCCCCTGCCTCTCGAGCTTCTGTGGGACCCAGCAAGCTGGTGGGGTGCACCCAGCTTTATGCATCTGCCCTCAGGAGAGCTGCACAAGCTCCAATGTTTCCACTTTTATTTTTATTTATTTATTTTTTGAGATGGAGTCTCACTCTGTTATCCAGGCTAGAGTACAGTGGCACGATCTCTGCCCTCCAAGTTCAAGCGATTCTCCTGCCTCAGCCTCCCAAGTAGCTGGGATTACAGGCGCCTGCCACTGCGCCCAGCTAATTTCTGTATTTTTAGTAGAGACAGGGTCTCACCATCTTGGCCAGGCTGGTCTTGAACTCCCGACCTCGTGATCCACCCACCTTGGCCTCCAAAAGTGTTGGAATTATAGGCGTGAGCCACCGCGCCCAGTCTCAGGCTCCGATTTTTCTAAATGGAAGCCTCATCTCTTACTAACCCACTGGGTAACGGAACCCTTGATTTTTTTTTTTTTTTTTTTTTTTTTGAGACGGAGTTTCACTTTTGTTGCCCAGGCTGGAGTGCAATGGCGCGATCTCAGCTCACTGCAACCTCCGCCTCATGGGTTCAAGCGATTCTCCTGCCTCAGCCTTCCTGAGTAACTGGAATTACAGGCATGTGCCACCACATTCAGCTAATTTTGTATTTTTAGTAGAGATGGGGTTTCTCCATGTTGGTCAGGCTGGTCTCGAACTCCCGACCTCAGGTGATCTGCCCACCTTGGCCTCCCAAAGTGCTGGGATTACAGGCATAAGCCACCACACCCGGGCAGAACCCTTGATTTTTATGTAAGACCGATCTCTTGGCCTGGCGCAGTGGCTCATGCCTATAATCCCAGCACTTTGGGAGCCCAAGGCAGGCAGATCATCAGTTCAGGAGATTGAGACCATCCTGGCCAACATGGTGAAGCCCTGTCTCTACTAAAAATACAAAAATTAGCTGGGTGTGGTGGCATGCACCTGTAAACTCAGCTACTTGGAAGGCTGAGGCAGGAGAATGGTTTGAACCCGGGAGGCAGAGATTGCACAGTGAGCCAAAATCACGCCACTCCACTCCAGCCTGGCAACAGAGTGAGACTCTGTCTCAAAAAAAAAAAAAAAAAAAAAAACGGATCTCCCGCTGGTAATGACTGGTTAATTAGTCTCTGGTTTTCTGTCCTCCTTCTACTCAAATGCTCCAGAAGAGCTCTGTATTTAAATACGCCCAAGTATGAATCTCTGGTCAAGTGAAGACTATTTCTAGAAAACGAGTAAGTCTTCCCAAATTCATCTGCCTCAGCTAGGACGGGCATAAATCACTTTTTCTTGAATTGGTCTGCATTGCATATCCCCCATTTCCTTTTCATCTTTTCTTTTTTTAATTGCCAAACAAGATGTATGCCACCCAAGCCACAAAATGGTAGACAACCAATTTCTGTCCTGCTACATCCAAAATTCTCTAAGGTTCTACAAATACGAGCAATGATCACTAAATGACTTGTGCTGTAAGGGAAGAAGAGGAACTGGAAATATTCTGGCTAGTGCCAGGAGCTCTGGGGACCCCAGCTCTGCCTGGCTGCCTGGGTCCAGTCATTCCCAAGGAGATAATGTCTATGGCTGCTGACAGGTCTCTCTGGTGACCACACTTTCAGAACTGGAAATTGGTGGTGGCCTGATATGTAGCCTGACAAAGGGCCAGTGTGTCTCTGTCCCAGAAATTGAGATTGTCCCAGAAATCTGAGGCCACATGGTTACCCGCAGGACAGTTCTGACACCATTTAGCTCATTAAAGCAGATGTTCAAACTCTCCAAACCCACCTATCTACTCACAATTTGCATCCCCCCAACTCCCATCAGTCCCCTTTTTTTTAAAAAAGAGATATGTTAAGCCAGGCATGGTGGCTCAGGCCTGTAATTCCAGCACTTTGGGAAGCTGAGGCAGGAGGATCACTTGAGACCAGGAATTTGAGACCAACCTGGGCAACACAGCAAGACCCTGTGTCTACAAAAAATCAAAATAAAAAAATGAGCCAGTGATGCGTGCCTGTGGTCCCAGCTACTCGGGAGGCTGAGATGGGAGGACTGCTGGAGCCCAGAAGGATGAGGCTGCAGTAAGCTGTGATTGTAACACTGAACTCCAGCCTGGGCAACAGAGCCAGACCCTGTCTCCAAAAAAAGAAAGAAAAAAGAGAGAAATGCTAGCGGTAAAAACAAACAAAAAAACCTAACTTAAAGCCTGCACATTCCCCACAGGAGGTTGTTTATGGCCCTGTATCCAGCTGGCTCTTCCTAGATTCAAAAGTAATTATTCCAAAAGAATGCTTTATGGTTAAAATTAAACCACAGTCCAAACGCTATTAGAACCAGACTTTGAACAAATGCCAAAGAGGACAGTTATGAACATCTTGACAAAAAAAGAGATCTACCAGAAGGAAGAAATCTAAAACAAAAAAATTAAGTAAAATGTTGAAACCTGTTCAACCACCCTACTATAGTTAGTACGCACTTTTTAACCACATTAGGAAAGCGAAACTCGTCGTGGGTGGGGTGGAAACGCTGCCAGGTCATCCTGTCTAAAGAAACTCGGGTCGCGCCTACCTGAGGGACGTGCGGGCGCGGCTCGGCCCCCACGAGGCGCCCCGACACCCCGCCGGCCGCGCGGCTCCCGCAGGCACAGCGCCCGCCCCGGCGAGCACCAGTGCATCACCCCGGTGACGTGGGTCACCTGCCCTGATGCGTTATTCCGACGCTTGATGAAGAAACCAGCATCTAGGAAAACACAGAGGCGCCCATTAGCGTGCACGAAAATGCCCGAGGGAGCTGAGAGCTGGCGAAGTCACGAGTGCCGGGCTCCGGGCGGGAGGTGGGGGCAGGGCGGCGGGGCAGGGCCGGGGCGGGAGCGGCGATCCGCTGCCGGATCAGCAGCGCCCCCTCCTGGAACGCCGGGAGCGCCGCGCGCTCGGGTGCCGCTCTCCTTCCAGCCCGGCGCGCCGCTGCCCCCTATCGGACAAACGCTTTGACCGTTGGCTAAAGCAAGTATCAGACGTCAACTCCTCCAGGTGGCAAGCACGCCTGGCCAAGCCTCAGTTTCTACATCTCTCAAATGGGCGCGATGGCAACACCAGCTACCCTTGCACATCTCAGAGGGTGACCAGGAACAAATGAAGGAAGAGCCGCTGTTTCTCCCTGGGCTGGCCTCACTGCTTAGGCCCGCCTCGCTGCTTAGGCCCTAACAAAATCCAAGTCGCCTCCCTGAGGTCATCTTTCTCCCCCTTGTCTGAACTAGGAGCAGAGTTATAAAACCACAGTCATGTTGTTCTAAGAGTGGTGTCTCTCTTCTAGTAGCTTCAGTAACTACACAAATGTATTTAGCATGATTTTCAAAACATTTTTTCTTATAAACATGTATCGTAATTTAAATTAGTTTTCTGGCAATTAGCCATTCACTGTCTAAATCCCCCACCACACACTGTGAGTCCTGGGGATGCAGGGACCTCCCTGCCACTGTCATTGTTGTGTCTCCAGAATCTGCCTAGCATAGTGCCTCCCACACAGTAGGTGCTCAATAAATCACTGTTGGAAAAATACATGGATGAAGCCTAGGAGCTGGAGGCTAGCCAGAAACAGAAAGGACAAAGTCAGATATGGGGGGAAATAGTATTTCCAGAATGGTAACTCAAGTTAATATTAAAAATGAGGCCAAAGGCCGGGTGAGGTGGCTCATTTCTGTAATCCTAGCACTTTGGGAGGCCGACGTGGGTGAATCACTTGAGGCCCCAGGAGTTCGAGACCAGTGGGGCCAACACGGTAAAACCCTGTCTCTCCTAAAAATAGAAAAAATTGGCCGGGTGCGGTGGCTCAAGCCTGTAATCTCAGCACTTTGGGAGGCTGAGACGGGTGGATCACGAGGTCAGGAGATTGAGACTATCCTGGCTAATGCGGTGAAATCCCGTCTCTACTAAAAAAAAAAAAAATACAAAAAACTAGCCGGGCGAGGTGGCGGGCGCCTGTAGTCCCAGCTACTCGGGAGGCTGAGGCAGGAGAATGGCGTAAACCCAGGAGGCGGAGCTTGCAGTGAGCTGAGATCTGGCCACTGCACTCCAGCCTGGGCGACAGAGCGAGACTCCGTCTCAAAAAAAAAAAAAAAAGAAAGAAAGAAAAAATTAACTTGGCGTGGTGGTGCGCATCTGTAATCCCAGCTACTGAGGAGACTGAGGCATGAGAATCTCTTCATGCCTCCCTTCATGGGAGGCAGAGGTTGCAGTGAGCCGAGATTGCACCACTGCACTCCTGCCTGGTGACAGAGTGAGACTCTGTGTCAAAAAATAAAAATAAAAAAGGCCAGACACAGTGACTCACGCCTATAATACCAGCACTGGAGGAAGCCAAGGTAGGAGGATCACTTGAACCCAGGAGTTCAAGACCAGCCTGGGCAACAAGGTGAAACCACATCTCTGCAAAAAATACAAAAATTAGCCAGGCGGCCGGGCGCGGTGGCTCAAGCCTGTAATCCCAGCACTTTGGGAGGCCGAGGCGGGCGGATCACAAGGTCAGGAGATCGAGACCACAGTGAAACCCCGTCTCTACTAAAAATACAAAAAATTAGCCGGGCGCGGTGGCGGGCGCCTGTAGTCCCAGCTACTCAGGAGGCTGAGGCAGGAGAATGGCGGGAACCCGGGAGGCGGAGCTTGCAGTGAGCCGAGATCGCGCCACTGCACTCCAGCCTGGGCAACAGCGTGAGACTCCGTCTCAAAAAAAAAAAAAAAAAAAAAAAAAAAAAAAAAAAAATTAGCCAGGCACTGTGGCGCATGTCTGTAGTCTCAGCTATTTGGGAGGCTGAGGTGGGAGGATTGCTTGAGCCCAGGAGGTGGAAGCTGCAGTGAACCATGATCACACCACTGCACTCCAGCCTGGGTGACAGAGTGAGATCCTGTCTCTAAATAATAATAATAATTAATAAAATAAAATAAAATAAAAATGAAAGGCCGGGCACAGTGGTGAGTGCCTATAATCCCAGCTACTCAGGAGACAGGTTGGAGGCTCACTTGAGCCCAGGTGTTCTAATCCAGCTTGGGGAATGTAGCCATCTCTATTTTAAAAAGAAAAAAGAAAGAAAAGGTAGGGATGATGAAAAAGGTTTTTAAATAGAAAGACGTGGTGGTTGCACAACATTGTGAATGCATCAAATGCCACTGAATGGTACGCTATAAAATGATTAATTATATGTTATATGCATTTCACCTCAATAAAAAAAATGAAAGGGCAGAATTGTAATACAATCATTATGATCCTTCCTGATTTAGACACTGCAAATACTTGATGAAGTCAACATAAAGAGAATAACTTTTATAGAGTGTTCTACAGTTGACATAAATGTTTCATATAAATGATTTCATTTGTCCCTCCCAACAAGCCCCTGAACTTGCAGACGAGGAAAACAGGATTGCAGATCAGTGGCTTCCTTCCAACAGGTAGGGCACACTCCCACTTGGGGGCTCTGCCCTTGAGGCTCCCCGCTATGAAAAGACTTCCTCCAAACCACAGCTTCCCCCTGCCCTCTTGCTGGGCTCTGCTTCAAGAGTCACCAGAAGGGCCTTCCTCAAAGAGCGGCCCTCCTCCCCACCGTCATTCTCTCTCCCTTACCCGGCTTGAGTTTTTCTTTAAAATTCTTCAGACATATTATATTGACATTATTTCTTTTTGTCTCCTTCCATGATAATGTAAGCACCAAGAGAACAGGGCTATTTGTGAGTTTTGTTCTCTGTTATAATCCTGACATCTGGAATGGTACCTGACAAATAATAGGTGCTTAATAAATACTGTTAAATGAATGCATTTGTTAATTGGCCAGATCTTTTGAGGAGCCAAGGCTTTTTAGGTCACATCACAAAAACGAAATTACAATGTGATGGAGATAAAATACCAGTTGTGAGAGGCCTGTAACGAAGCGCTACCCAGTTCACTGATTATTCCCTGCGTGTGCTCCCCTTATCCCCCAGGGAGGCACCTGTCTGTTGTATCCCTGGCTTCCAGCACGGTGCTAGACACCTAGTATTAGGCACTGGTCTGCATCAGTAAGCAACAATGGATTCTGAGCAACATAGACAAGAACAGAACTGGCCACAATGCACATCCCAGTCCCACCCTAGGTGTGCACATGGCAGGGAACGGGGAGTCTCTGAGGATCAGAAGAAGGAGGAAGGAGGACATGCAGGACAGGGGTCAGAGTCCAGGGAGCAGCAGAGCATGGCCTTGTGAGCCCCACGTGATCTGTGTAGAAATGGCTACCAAGACCAAGCTGATCTGCCATGCAAATCTTGCACGATTACTTCTTGTTCCCAGGAGAGAGCTTGCAGGGCTAGCATCTCATGAGTGGGGTTGGTGTGGTCTGACAGGATGGATGACCCCTGTGCTATGGACAGTGAGCCTCTGAGAGGCAGTGGCCACTCCATAATACTGTCCAGTGGCCTCTGAGAAATTCCTGGCCAGCAGTGGCCCCCTTCCTCCAGTTCCTGAGCCAGGCAGCCAGGTGTGATGGAAAGTTGTCAGGTATAACTCAAAGAACATAGATTAAGAGTCTAGAGGCTGAGCACAGTGGCTCACACCCGTAACCCCAGCACTTTGGGAGGCCAAGGCAGGTGGATCACCTGAGGTCAGGAGTTTGAGATTAGCCCAGACAACATGGTGAAACCCCATCTCTACTAAAAATACAAAAATCAGCCAGGCATGGTGGCAGACACCTGTATTCCCAGCTACTTGGGAGGCTGAGGCAGGAGAATTGCTTGAACCCGGGAGGCAGAGGTTGCAGTGAGCTGAGATCAAGCCACTGCACTCCAGCCTGGGTGACAGAGCAAGACGCTGGCTCAAAAAAAAAAAAAAAAAAAAAGAAAGAAAAAAGAAAAGAAAATAGGCCGGGCGCGGTGGCTCAAGCCTGTAATCCCAGCACTTTGGGAGGCCGAGGCGGGCGGATCACAAGGTCAGGAGATCAAGACCACAGTGAAACCCCGTCTCTACTAAAAATACAAAAAATTAGCCGGGCGCGGTGGCGGGCGCCTGTAGTCCCAGCTACTCAGGAGGCTGAGGCAGGAGAATGGCGGGAACCCGGGAGGCGGAGCTTGCAGTGAGCCGAGATCGCGCCACTGCACTCCAGCCTGGGCAACAGCGTGAGACTCCGTCTCAAAAAAAAAAAAAAAAAAAAAAGAAAAGAAAAAAGAAAATAAAATAAAAAAGAAAAAGAGTCGACTCCTGTGCTTTGCTGGCAGCTCTGCTTCCCGCACCTGTTTGAACCTGTATCTCTAAGGGCAGTTTACAGATTGCAAACAAAAACTCACACAAGCATGAAATGTGGTCATTTGTCCAACCTGACCATGGACATAGGGGATTACTGTTACACTTTAAATGGAACAAAATAGGCCAGGCGCGGTGGCTCACACCTGTAATCCCAGCACTTTGGGAGGCCGAGGCGGGCGGATCACGAGGTCAGGAGATCGAGACCATCCTGGCTAACACGGTGAAACCCCGTCTCTACTAAAAATACAAAAACTTAGCCAGGCCTGGTGGCGGGCGCCTGTAGTCCCAGCTACTAGGGAGGCTGAGGCAGGAGACTGGCGTGAACCCGGGATACGGAGCTTGCAGTGAGCCAAGATCGCGCCACTGCACTCCAGCCTGGGGGATAGAGCAAGATTCCGTTTCAAAAAAATAAAATAAAATAAATAAATAAATGGAACAAAATATTTAATACAGATAATACCTGTTTGCCAGTGTGGGCCTCATATTTGAACGTTATGGTACAGAAACATGTTTTCATCCTTAATAAATCATAAAAGTTTATTAAAATGTTCTTTTTTTTTTTTGAGACCGAATTTCACTCTTGTCACCCAGGCTGGAGTGCAAAGGTGCAATCTTGGCTCACTGCAACCTCCACTTCCTGAGTTCAAGTGATTCTCCTGCCTCAGGCACCCGCCAACATGCCTGGCTAATTTTTGTATTTTTAGTAGAGATGGGATCTCACCATGTTGGCCAGGCTAGTCTTGAAAAAATGTTCTGAAAGTGAAGTTTCCTTCCCTCCCTCCCTCCCCTCCTCCTCCTTTTTTCCCTCCTTTCTTTCCTTCCTTTCCTTCCTTTTCTTTCTTTCTTTTTCTTTCTTTCTCTCTCTTTCTTTCTTTCTCTCTCTCTTTCTCTCTTCTCTCTCTCTCTTTCTTTCTTTCTTTCTTTCTTTCTTTCTTTCTTTCTTTCTTTCTTTCTTTCTTTCTTTCTTTCTTTCTTTCTTTCTTTCTTTCTTTCTTTCTTTCTTTCTTTCTTTCTTTCTTTCTTTCTTTCTTTCTTTCTTTCTTTCTTTCTTTCTTTCTTTCTTTCTTTCTTTCTTTTTAATGGTCTCACTCTATCACCCAGGCTGGAGCGTAGTGGCACAATCTCGGCTCACTGCAACCTCCACCTCCCAGGCTCAAGTGATCCTCCCACACCAGTTTCCCCAGTAGCTGGGACTACAGGTGTGGGCCACCAGGACCGTCTAATTTTTGTATCTTTTGTAGAAACAATTTTTGTATCTTTTGTAGAGACGCCATTTGCCTCGGCTGCTCTCAAACTCCTGGACTCGAGCAATCTGCCCACCTCGGTGTCCTAAAGTGCTGGGATTATAGGTGTGAGCCACTGCACGCAGACTCTGAAACTGAATTTCTTTCTTTCTTTTTTTTTTGAGACAGAGTCTCGCTGCAGGCTGGAGTGCAGTGGTGTGATCTCGGCTCACTGCAAGCTCTGCCTGCCGGGTTCATGCCATTCTCCTGCCTCAGCCTCCCGAGTAGCTGGGACTACAGGCGCCTGCCACCACGCCTGGCTAATTTTTTGTATTTTTAGTAGAGACGGGGTTTCACTGTGCTAGCCAGGATGGTCTCGATCTCCTGACCTCGTGATCCGCCTGCCTCGGCCTCCCAAAGTGCAGGGGTTACAGGCGTGAGCCACTGCACCTGGCCTGAAACTGAATTTCTGTAGAAAACTCCAAGCTTTGTAAACTGTGGTCCACGCCCCCATAAACAAACATGCACAGGTGCGTGCCCACACGCGCGCGCGCACACACACACACACACACACAATCTTCCCCAAAAGCTTCCTTATCATATGTTCAAAGTATGCAGCTCGAAATTCATGCAAATTATTTATTACAAAACAAATTTTTTAAAAATCACAACGTGATTTGCATACTGGCAATAGGCTGTTACTTGCCATTTGCCAGGGTATGATTTGTATTTTGTTTTCATTTATGCTGGTTTCAGGAACTCTGGCCATTTGCCGTTTCCCTGCACTACCTGTGCAGAACCCTCCTCCCCGTGGGAACTCAGGCATGGGTGGGCATTTAGTTTTTCTCAATTCCCACAGCATGTTTTCATCTTATATTGCCTAAAATTCAGAAAAGGTATTTAGCCATCAGTGGAGGCCTGGGCTTGGCAGGCATTAAATGCACAAACACAGCCTGGCGTCAAAGCCAAGCTGAGTGGCACACCTCGTGACGGAACAGCACAAGAGCAGACCCAGGTGCGTGTGCAGGTGTCAGGGGCCCCAGGCAGTGGGGCTGGCCAACTGGGGGGCACAGGCCCCAGTTGAAGGAAACAGAGAGAGGCAACTCCAGGTCCTACATGGGCCCAGTGTGGCCAGATCATCTCATTTTCCAAGAAAAGCCAGAAACATACTTTTTAATGTGAATCTCTGCATTTTATAAAGGTACCAATTAATTCTAAACATGGTGTTAAAATATTCTTTGGGGCAAACACAACACGTCTATGGCTGATGTGGCATCAAAGCCACCTGACTGTGAGCTCTCCAGAGTAGAAGATGGTTCCAGCAGGCTTCTGGACCGTTCATTCATTCACTGCTAACTAGGGCGGTCGCTTCACCTCCCAATCACATGGCACTGAAGACCCAGCCAGCTGGTAGAGCTACCACATAGGTCCAAACCCTCCTCACACCACCACTTACTACCAACACATACTAGCTATGTCATTTCGATTGACCACTCTGATGGGCTTCAGTGCCACCGCAGATAGTAATACAATCCTGCTTATAGGGCGGTTGTGGGATTAAGTTAGATAATATGGGCAACATGCCTAATGCAGAGTAAACATTTCACATCAACTACTGCTATCCATGCCCCTGGCGCCTCCTTCCTCACCATCCATTCACATTAATCAGCCAATTATGTTAAATCGGACTTTTAATACTCTCTCAAGTCTTGTTTTTATTCCTCCTCTCTCTGCTGTAATTCATAACCTCATCCTCTCTACCTTGAACTATTTATTTATTTGTGTGTGTGTGTGTGTGTGTGTGTGTGTGTGTGTGTGTTTGAGACAGGGTTTTGCTCTGTCACCCAGGCTGGAGTGCAGTGGTGCAATCAAGGCTCGCTATAGCCTCAACCTCCCAGGCTCAAGTGATCCTCCCACCTCAGCCCCCTGAGTAGCTGGAACTACTGGCATATGCCACCATGCCCAGCTAATTTTGTTTATTTTTGTAGAGATGGGATCTCACTCTGTTGCTCAGGCCAGTCTGGAACTCCTGGACTCAAGCAATCCTCCTGCCTCGGCCTCTCAAAGTGTTGGGATTTCAGGCTTGAGCCACCTTGCCAGGCCTGAACTACTTACCATAATGATCTAGTAATCGTATCTCCACTTTACTGAGTGCCCGCACACCATGGCCTGGTGACTCCATCTCCGAGCCAGACTTCTCTATGTGAAGCACAGATCTGATGGCATCATCTTCCCTGTCACCTACAGAACAGAGTCACAATTCCTCCTGCCTTTGAGGCTCCCTCCCAAGTCTAGCCCTAGGCTCATATCCTGCTAGTTTCTTTTCCCTCTGCTCTGGGCCGGGCGTGGTGGCTAACGCCTGTAATGCAAACACTTTGGGAGGCCGAGGCTCAGGTGGATCACCTGAGGTCAGGAGTTTGAGATGAGCCTGGCCAACATGGTGAAACCCTGTCTCCACTAAAAATACAAAAATTAGCCAAGTATAGTGGCACATGCCTGTAATCCCAGCAACTTGGGAGGCAGAGGCAGGAGAATTGCTTGAACCCCGGAGACGGAGGCTGCAATAAGCCGAGATTGTGCCACTACATTCCAGCCTGGGTGACAGAGTGAGACCCTGTCTCAAAAAGAAAAAAAAAAAAAAAAGGCCAAGGCCAAGAGCCTGGTTTTACACATTTTTTGCATTCCCAGAGGGCATACGGTAAGTGCTCACTGTTTGCTGAATGAATTAATTGGACCAACTAAGAATGCATTTTAGCCAAAAGTTAATGTTACTTATTTCTTTGTTTGTTTGTTTTGTTTTGTTTTTTGTCTGAGACGGAGTCTCCCTCTGTCACCCAGGCTGGAGTGTGGTGGCATGATCTCTCCTCACTGCAACCTCCACCTCCCAGGCTCTATCGATTCTCCTGCCTCAGCCTCCCTAGTAGCTGGGGTTACAGGTGAGCACCACCACACCTGCTTAATTTTTGTATTTTTAGTAGAGATGGGGTTTCACCATGTTGGCCAGGCTGGTCTCAAATGCCTGACCTCCAGTAATCTGCCCGCCTCAGCCTCCCAAAGTGCTGGGATTACAGGCATGAGCCACAGCACCCAGCCAAAAGTTAATGTTACTTTAACACATTATGTTACAAGAAACAAGACTGGGACTATACAAAGAATAAAATAAAAAAATTTTTTAAATCATCCAGGCTTGAGCCCAGGAGTTTGAGACCAGCTTGGGCAACATAGTGAGACTCCATCTCTATTTAAAAAAATATACATATGTATATACACACACACACATGATATACATATATTTTTTAAAAATATATATGTTTATTTATATACATATATAAATGTATACATACACATATAAAATATACATATATGTATATAAAATCACTCAGGAGCCCTGGAATGTGTGTGTTTTGGTTAATTTTAGTAGAAAAGGGTATTACCTATGCAAAGCTCTAGTTGCCTAGATAACTGAAAATATCTGCACTTACCAGGTTGTTGGCATTTGTCTCGGTATCTTGGTCTTCATTTCTCTTTCTGTGGCCCTGGTGAAATGCGTCTGATATCTCAGGAGAAAATGTAATCCAAAGAACGAATGTGGTTGTCTGGTTTATCATTTGTATACTGTGCAGTGCAATCTGAGAGATTTTCACAAAGCCAAAAAGTGCCCAAGTATGACCTTGTGCCTGTGCAGGCCTCTTACAAAAAGAGACGATTCTCTGGCTCTCAGAGAGTTTCCAGAGGAGGCGAGGAGTGATGATCTCAGGATGGCAGAGATCTAGGAAAGAAAATAAACTTCATTTTTTTTGACATATATATATATTTATTATTATTATTATTGGAGACAGAGTCTCACTCTGTCACTTAGGTTGGAGTGCAGTGGAAGGATCTTGGCTCGCTGAACCTCCACCTCCAGGATTCAAGTGATTATTGTGCCTCAGCCTCCCAAGTAGTTGGGATTACAGGTGTGCGCCACCATATCTGGCTAATTTTTGTATTTTCAGTACAGACGGGGTTTCACCATGTTGGCCAGGCTGGTCTTAAACTCTTGACCTCAGGTGATCCGCCCGCCTAGGCCTCCCAAAGTGCTGGGAGTACAGGTGTGAGCCACCACACCCCACCAAAATTTATATTCTTAAATACTTGCCACCGAAGTGCTCATCCAGTAAGCATGAGCCGAATGAATGGAAAGGTTGCTACATAGCCTCATTCCCTACCCCCATGCAGGATCCCAGGCCTTGCTTTGGCAGGTGAAGAAGCCGAGGTTCAGGGCTTGTCTGGTAGGAATAGAGGAGGCCATTCAGCAGACAGAGCTGTTTCCAGCTCAGCTATGGAGTCAGGCTGCCTGGCTCTGGCAGTGTCTAGTGGGTAGAGTCAATAGAGTAATAGTTCCTGTCTCAAAGAGCTATTAGACTAAATTATAGAGAACATGTAAAGTGCTTAGCATGGTGCTGATTAAACTACTCTGGTTATTACAAGAATTCAGTAAATGTTAGCTATCATAATCATTTGTCAAAACGATCCTACCATGAGGCTTGAGCCATCTATAGCTTATCTTTACAACTCTGCCCACACCTTATTAATATCTCCACTTTATTGTCTAACAATGGGATCAGAGTTCCTAGAAAATGGAAGAACAAGCTCTCAGCTTCTGCCCAATAAAGAAGCAGAAATAGCGGAGCTGTGGAGAAGCAAACAGGTCTCATACACAGAACGCCTGGTTGTGCAACTGGCTTGGCGTAAAAATAGATCTGGACTCTCAATGGCCATGCAGGAAGGAAGAAAACAAAGGCGCAAGTCTTCAGGCTGCTGAGGGAAATTCTATACCCAGAAAAATCTCAAGTACAAGTATGGAACAAAGACAGTTTCAGGCTTTTGAGGCTTCAAAAAATGTGACATTCAAAGAAACGGGGTAAATTATTATAGCAATTTCTCAATAGATATTAAATAGTACTGAGACTGATAAAGTCACTGAATATGACGGGTTGATTCATTCTGCAAACACATGCTGAGTGCTACTATGTGCTGGTTACACACTGGACTAGAGAGGGTAACCAGACAGACACATATTGCTCCCCTCATAGAGCTCATTTACATCCTAGTGGGGACAGACAAATGTAAACAGCTACAGTAGGAAAGCTCTGAGTCAGAAGGTGATGAACGAACGTGATGGAGAAAGAGAAGTCAGGGCCTCTAGCCTCAACTTCCAGGAACTGGAACTACAGAACTACAGGAACTACAGCAGACAGAAGAACGAACTACGGCCGGGCGCAGTGGCTCATGCCTGTAATCTCAGCACTTTGGGAGGCCGAGGAAGGCAAATCACGAGGTTAGGAGTTCCAGACCAGCCTGGCCAACATGGTGAAACCCAGTCTCTACTAATAAATACAAAAATTAGCTGGGGATGGTGGCGGGCGCCTGGAGTCCCAGCTACTCAGGAGGCTGAGGCAGGAGAATAGCATGAGCCCAGAAGGTGGAGCTTGCAGTGAGCTGAGATCGTGCCACTGCACACCAGCCTGGGCAACAGTGTGAGACTCCATCTCAAAAAAAAATTACCAGCAACTGATGGCTTAAAACAACAGAGGTTTATTCTCTCGCAGCTCTAGAGGTCAGACGCTAAAACCAAGGTGCTGGCGGAGGCCACACTCTCTACAGAGACTCTGGGGAAGAATCCATTCTGTGCCTTTTCCAACTTCAGGCGACCATCGGCACTCCTTGCCTCATAGCTGCATCACTCCAGCCTGTGCCTGGGAGATCACACCGCCTCCTGCTCTCTGTGTGTCTGTTCTCCTTCTCTTCCTCTCTCTTATAAGGACACTTATAATGGCATTTATGACTCACCTCTAAAGTGGGCCCTTCTCTCGAGATCTTTAACTTAATTACATCTTTTGCCATTTTAAGGTAATATTCACAGGTTCCTGGGATTAGGAAGTGAATATATGTTTGGTGGACCACTTTTGTGCCTACCATAAGGAGCAAGAAAAATGGGGCAGTCACTGGAGGGAAATGTAGGGTACAGAGAGGTTTTTTTGTTTTTGTTTTTTAAGATGGGAAAAGTTGGCAGTGTGCAGTGGCTCACGTCGGTAATCTCAGTACTTTGAGGTAGAGGCAGGAGGATCGCTTGAGCGCATAAGTTCAAGACCAGCCTAAGCAACATAGAGAGATCTCATCTCTACTTAAAAAACAAAAAACAAAAAAAAAAAAACTAACCTGGTGTGGTGGTGTGTGCACCCGTAGTCCCAGTTATTTGGGAGGCTGAAGAGATTGCTTCAGCCCAGGAGGTTGAGGCTGCAGTGAGCCATGATCATGCCACTGCACTCCAGCCTGAGTGACAGAGTGAGACCCTATCTCAAGAACAACAACGACAAAAAAAAAAAAAAAAAAAAAAAGAACAACAACAACAAAAACGTTTGGAGATGGAGTGGGAACCAACTTGGCAGAGTGGAGGTAGCTGGCACTTAAGTACTTAAAGATAATAGAAACAAAAAGTTAACAGCTCACTCTACTTATCCCAAAAAAAGTTCAGGACACTGAGGGACCAGATACCTCAGATGGAAGGAAAAAGGCATAGATCTGAGAACAGAGAAATTGTTTAAGCATCTGTATATAAAGCAGTTAAGCTCACAAATCCCCCCAACCTTTTTTAGCCGGGCACCAACTCCCGTAGCACAGTAGAGGGTTTCCTCTCTGGGGAAATTGAATCTCAGAAGCACCAACTCAGGGACACCAGGCACAGCTGAAGATGGAGTGAGCACTGAGCTGAAAACAAGGGACTGGGTGAAAACATGTGTACCAAGTGGTAGCTCCACAACCCTCTCTCCCCACCCTGCTGCTATAACCTCTATAGCAGGGGCCATGCAGATATCCCCCAGACAGATTGGAGAATTCTCTGGAGAAACTAGATGGTCCCTTCAGTGAGATTTACAGATTCTGATATTTGGGTGTACCCAGTAAAATATCCTGCTTGCTTCAGTCGCCACAGAGTGGAGCCCATAGATCAACAAGCCCCAAATTGTGCTTCCAGTTGCTTCTGCTTAATGCCTCATTCTTAAATATGGACAGTCAGGCCGGGCGCGGTGGCTCAAGCCTGTAATCCCAGCACTTTGGGAGGCCGAGACGGGCGGATCACGAGGTCAGGAGATCGAGACCATCCTGGCTAACACGGTGAAACCCCGTCTCTACTAAAAAAATACAAAAAACTAGCCGGGCGCGGTGGCGGGCGCCTGTAGTCCCAACTACTCGGGAGGCTGAGGCAGGAGAATGGCGTGAACCCAGGAGGCGGAGCTTGCAGTGAGCTGAGATCCGGCCACTGCACTCCAGCCTGGGCGGCAGAGCGAGACTCCGTCTCAAAAAAAAAAAAAAAAAAAAAAAAAAATGGACAGTCGAAGATCAAACATTTGAGGAAAACTTCCAACAATACACACACACACACACACACACACACACACACACAAACAAAAAGGAGCGGGGGGATGGGGGGGAGCAGGAGGGTAGGGGGGAAGCCAGGGGGTGGAGGGGAAGCAGGGGAGGGGAACTCAGGGGGAAACAATAAGAAAAGCAGAAGAAAACTCAAAAACTGGAAAAATCCTTGGAAAGTTAAGAGAACAGACTCATGAAACAAGAACAGAAATACTATATATACAAAAAGAAGCATGGCCAGGTGCGGTGGCTCATGCCTGTAATCCCAGTCTTTGGGAGGCCGAGACAGGTGGATCACCTGAGGTCAGGAGTTCAAAACCAGCCTGACCAACATGGCGAAACCCCATTTCTACTAAAAATACAAAAAAATTAGCCAGGCGTGGTGATGCATGCCCGTAATCCCAGCTCGTGCAGGGCGCACAGGACGCTGAGGCAGCAGAACTGCTTGAATCGGGGAGGTGGAGGTTGCAATGAGCCAAGATCACACCATTACACTCCAGCCTGGGTGACAGAGTGAGACTCCATCTCAAAAAAAAAAAAAAAGCAATCAATGAACAAGACAGCTAAAATGTAAAATTTCAATAGAAAGGATAGAAAGATATAGTTAATAAAGTTGAAAGTGGATCTCATGAAAATAGAGATGAGATTGGTGGTTACTGGAGGCCAGGAAGGGTGGAGGAAATAAAGACATGCTAATGAGTAGAAATGTACAGGTAGATGGAAGAAATGGGACCCAGTGTTCTATAGGGTGACTGTAGTAAACAATAATCTATTGTACATTTCAAAATCGCTAGAAGAGAATGATTCAAATGTTCCTGGCATAAAGAAAAAATAAATATTTAAGATGATGGATATCCCAATTACCCTGATTTGATCTTTACACATTATATGAATGTATCAAAATATTACATGTACCCCCAAAAATGTTCATCTATTATACATCAGTTGTTTTAAAGTTAATGAAATTGTCCAGAGAGTAGAATAAAAAGAGACAGACAAAAGGAGAAAAAAAGATAACAGCTATAATTCTGGGTCCAACATCCTCTAGTAAAGCCAGAGAAAATGGGATGAGGATATAGGTTGAGTTAGGGAGTGGTAGCAAACAGGTAATTTACATAGAAAAGAAAAATGCTCTCTATACAATTAAAAGAAAAGAACAAAAATACTTATAAATAGCAATACTTGGAAGTTAGAAGATAGTGAGGGAATTAGCCAGGCACAGTGGCACATGTCTGTAATCCCAGCTACTTGGGAGGCTGAGGCATGATAATTGCTTGAACCAGGAGGTGGAAGTTGCAGTGAGCCAAGCTCATGCCACTGCTCTCCAGCCTGAGTGACAGAGTGAGACTTTGTCTCAAAAAAAAAAAAAAATTAATTAAAAGGAAAAAAAGAAGAAGATAGTGAGTAAATGCCTTAAAAAATCTAAGGGAAAAATATTTCCAGCCTAGAGTTCTATACCTAGCTAAACTATCAGTCAATTATGAACAAAGAATTGAGATTTTCAGACAGATAGTGTCCCAAAGTTTACCTTCCATAGTCACTTTCTCTAGGAGCTATTAAATGATGCAGTTGACCAAAGTGAGGGAATAAAACAAGAAACAGGAAGATCTAAGATCCAGGCAGTAGAAGCTGCAACACAGAAGAGCAAAAAGAGGTGGTATTGACATAGGGATTTTGTAGGACTAGTTTCCCAAGACACAGGTCACAAGACCCCACTAATAAAAAAGGATACAGCAGGCCAGGTGGTGGCTCACGCTTGTAATCCCAGCACTTTGGGAGGTCAAGGCAGGAAGATCACTTGAGATCAGGAGTTTGGGACCAGCCTGGCCAACATGCTGAAATCCCATCTCTACTAAAAATACAAAAATTAGCCGGGCATGGTGGCGGGAGCTTGTAATCCCAGCTACTCGGGAGGCTGAGGCAGGAGAATCGCTTGCACCTGGGAGGCAGAGGTTGCAGTGAGCCAAGATTGTGCCACTGCACTCCAGCCTGGGCAACAGAGCAAGACAGTCTCAAAAAAAAAAAAAAAAAAAAAGAAAGAAAGAAAGAAAGAAAAGAGAAGAGAAAGGAAAAGAAAAAAGAAAAGAAAAGAAGGACATACCTACCAACAAACAATCACCATTATGGCATGTGGCTTCTTATGTTTTTTCTCACTTCTTTCTTATCTCCTCTCCTGCTTTTGTCACTTGGGACCCCTTCATTCTTCAGGCTCCTCTTTCAGAAATTTTGCACACTTCAGCCTGCACCTTCTTCCACAACCCTCAAAATCTACCCTTTATCCTGCTGCAATTATCCCCCATCTCATACACCCCATCATGTGTCAGACAAAATCCTTCTAGCCCATCTTCCATCCTTTTCTCAAACATTTCCCTATGAGCTCCCAGTCAGGTTTTCTCCCAATACCCAAGTTTCCTCTGTCAACACGTTACCAACACGTTCTCTTTCTCCTCCATATGTTCCCACTCCCTCTGAACCAGCCACTCCTCTTTACTTCCTTTGATCCTGGCCTCCACCTTCAGCCCCAGTAGCTTTTCTTCCTCACTTCCACTCTCTTTTATTTTAGGCTCAGACTCTCTCCATTCCTCTCTCAACTTTACCCCTTCAGTGTAAAGTTGCCTGGCTCTAATTTCTCCTCTGACTTCCAGTACTTCCCTTGTCTGCCTCTTTCCTTGTTTGGTGTCAGTCCTTCATCTGCCTCATTCACTGGTACCTTCACCTATAATATCTTTATTTTCCATAGAAACAGATTCATCAGTGATATCTTTCACTTCACGCAAGACGCCCCCGTCAACTCCCACTCCTTTCTCAGTCCCTTGTAGTTCCTCACTCCCTTTGACACTTTCAAAAGGAATTTCCATCTCATCATCAGTAAATGCCATCACTCTTTCATCACCAGTAACTTCTACCACTTTTTCAATGTTCTCCTCATTTATGCTCCCCATTCTTGAAACCTCCAATTTCTCCCCACTGGTCCCCAACTTCTCCTCGCTAGATCTCAGCTTCTCTGCACTTGACCCCAACTTCTCTCCACTCAACCTCAGCTTCTCTCTGCTTGATCTCAGCTTCTCTTCACTGGTTCCCAGCTTCTCTCCACTCAACCTCAGCTTCTCATCACTGGTTCCCAGCTTCTCTCCACTCAACCTCAGCTTCTCTCTGCTTGATCTCAGCTTCTCTTCACTGGTTCCCAGCTTCTCTCTGCTTGATCTCAGCTTCTCTCCACTCAACCTCAGCTTCTCTCTGCTTGATCTCAGCTTCTCTTCACTGGTTCCCAGCTTCTCTCTGCTTGATCTCAGCTTCTTTCCACTCAACCTCAGCTTCTCATCACTGGTTCCCAGCTTCTCTCCACTCAACCTCAGCTTCTCTCTGCTTGATCTTAGCTTCTCTCCACTGGTTCCCCGCTTCTCTCCATTTGATCTCAGCATCTCTCCACTCAACTTCAGCTTCTCATCACTGGTTCCCAGCTTCTCTCCACTCCATCTTAGCTTCTCTCTACTTGATCTCAGATTCTCTCCACTTGATCTCAGATTCTCTCCACTTGATCTCAGCTTTCTGCCACTGGACCTCAGCTTCACTCCACTGGACCCCTGCGTCTCTCCCCCGGACACCAGCTTCTCACTACTAGACCTCAGCTTCTCTACACTTGATCTCATCTTGTCTACACTCGACCTCAACTCCTCATTCTGCCCCAGTTTATATCCACTGGATCTCAAGTCCTCTCCAGTGGTCCCTACCTTCTCCCCAGCAGACCTCAACCTCTCTTCAAACCCAGACCCCTTCATAGGCCCTGCTGTCATCCCTGCACTCTTAGATTTAGCCCTTATTTCGTGTTTGACCTCTTGCTTTCCCCAAATCTCCCTTGGGCTGTCTTTCCCCAAATCTACTGAAGCATGTGATGCACTTGCTCCATGGTGCAGCAGCTTCACATCCGTCCTTTCCTGACTCGGGCCTGACTTCCCTTTCAAGACCGTCTTTTCCACATCTTCCAGTCTCCAGTACTCAGACTCCAGCTTCGGTTTTTGAGTATTTCTACTCAGGAGCTCCACTCTTTTCCCAATCACCATAAGCTCGTTCCAAGGTTCCCAGGTTTTCTCTCGCAGCAACGGCACCCCCTTGCAGCCCCGCTCCATTGGCGACCGTCCGTGGACCGCGGCCTCGCTTGGGACGCCCTGGCCGCGGGCCTTGTGGAGCCCCCTAGTCCTCCTAGGCTGCTTACCCCGCCGCTCCCTCCCGCCCAAGGGCGGAAACCTTAACAGACCCCCCTTCTCCACAGACACTGTCCCCTGCCCTCGCCCCTGGTCTACCACCCACATCCCCACCACTGCTCCCCATTTCCCGTCCCCACCCTGCCACCCTCACCCTCTTCCCCTTCCCCTTCCCCACTGCCTGGTGGGCGCCAAACTGGGCGAGTGCGCACGCGCAGGCCGCACGTGGCCGTTGGAAGGAGGGGCCCGGAACGGCGGCACAGGGTTGTGGGGGTTCAGTCCGCCGGGGACTGGAGGGAGACGCGGCACGCGGCCTCTGCGACCCTATGAGCTCTGACCCCAGCTCCCACACTGTAGCCTATCACCGGACCACTCTCCGTGCCGCGTGCCCCTTAAAAGCTGGGGCCTGGGACAAGAACGACAGACATTGCAGCCAATGGTGTCACGCACGGTGCCCCGGTACCCAATCGAAAGGCGCGGCTGAGGGAAAGGCGGTGGGAACCGCCCCCGACTCCAGGAGACTCCTTGGCCGGGCGGGGGAGAGCGTCCTCGTCAGCTGAGAGCACACTC
Source organism: Macaca fascicularis (assembly GCF_037993035.2). Taxonomy (NCBI): domain Eukaryota; kingdom Metazoa; phylum Chordata; class Mammalia; order Primates; family Cercopithecidae; genus Macaca; species Macaca fascicularis. Next base: position 8,574,440 of record NC_088388.1, on the reverse strand, counting down.
ACTCGGTCGGTTCCTTGGGCGAGTTACGGGGACGACCTGCGGGAGCACGCAGGCAGTGGCCGGACGCTGAAGCCGTGTGTGCTGCAGCCCAGGAGAGCGATGGAGACGCATGCGGAGGCTGGGAAGGAGGGCAAGGTAGAGAAAGGATGAAGAACACCCCCACCCCCAGCCTCCCCTCTCTCCATGAGAGCCCGTGATGCCCAATCATGCGGTGGTGTGTGTATGTCTGTGTGTGTGGTTGGCTGTCTCTGTGTGTTTGTGTGTGTGTGTGTGTGTGTGTATAGTCTGCATGTGTGTGTCTCTGTGTGTCTGTGTGTGTATGTCGATGTGTCTGCATATGTCTGCATATGTCTGTGTGTGTCTGTGTGTATCTGTGTATGTCTTTGTGTCTGTGTGTCTCTTTGTGTGTCTGTGTGTCTGCGTGTCTGTGTATGGCCTACGTGTGTCGGTGTGTGTGCACGTGTGCGTCCGTGTGGGTCTGTGTGTGTGTGCGCATGTCTGTCTGTCTCTGTGTGTGTCTGTGCATGTCTGTGTGTGTGTGTCTGTGTCTGTGTATGGTATGCGTGTGTCTTTGTGTCTGTGTGTCTGTGTGTATGGTCTGTGTGTGTGCACGTGTGCATGTGTGTGTCTGTGCATGCATGTGTCTGTGTGTGTCTGCGCATGTCTGTGTCTCTTTGTGTCTGAGTGTGTGTGTGTGTGTGTATGGTCTGCGTGCATCTTTATGTCTGTGTGTGTGTCTCTGTGTGTATCTCTGTGGGTGTCTGTGTGTGTGTGTGTGTATGGTCTGCGTGTGTCTGTGTGTGTGTCTGTGTATTTCTGGATCTGTGTGTTTGCATGTGTCTGTGGGTGTCTCCGTGTGTCTGTGTGTGTTTGTGTCCGTGTGTGTCTGTGTATCTGTGTGTGTCTATGTGTGTCTGTGTGTTGGTGTGTCTGTGTATCTGTGTGTGTTTCTATATGTCTGTGTGTGCCTGTGTCTGTGTTTGTCTCGCGTGTCTGCGTGTGTGTGTGCCCATGTGTCTCTGTGTGTATGTGTCTGTGCAAGTGAGAGAAGGGAGACTTGAGCAAGGGAGTGGGTAGCCTCTGTGGCACCTGTGTGGGGACTGATGAGGATGCCAAGGGAGGCGGGGTTTTGCCTTTGTCCTGACAGATGGAAAGGGACCGTCACTGTCACTCTTACCCTCCCCAGGACCAACTCATGCTGGCTTGATGGGGGTAGGGGGTGGGAGGTGGGGGCGGGGAGAAGGGCAGGATGTTAGGGATTGAGCAGAGGCTGGCATCCTCTTCTCCTTTCCCAAGGCGAGAGAATCCTGTTCAGCCCTAATGGCTTCATTTGTGTTCTGAGTTCATATAATCATAAGACTATTTCTTCCTTTTGACTTCATTCAGCAAAGAGTTGAGTATCCACGTTGTGCCAAGGATGGTTAGAGCATGGAGAGGTGCACCCTTTTGGGAGATGGAGGCATATGCACAGTGGGCCATGGCTAAGGATGAGGATGGAGCAGCTGTGGTTCACCTTTGAGGCCCATCTCCCTCAAGCAGCTACCAAGCAGTGTAGGTCAGAGCAGAAATACTAAGGCAGCAGGAAGGAGGCTGGGGACTAGGGAACCTGCTGCACCAGTTAGCCAAACTGCATGTGTTTGGGTTCTGGGGCAAGTGGGAGAGGCTGCCTTGGGAGTGTCAGAGAAGCCAAGAAATGAGGAGCGAGGTTCAAGTGGTTTGGAGGGACAAGAGGGGCTGAGAGACACAAAGCATGGAACAGAATGGTCTGCTTCAATGTTTATCTATGTTCATCTTCATGGTTAAAGGAGTTAACATATATAAAATGCTTAGGGCATATATATGAAATGGTTAGAGTCGTGCCTAGCATATTGTAAGGGCCAACATAAGCGTTAGCCATTATATTATTATTACTGTTATATTATTATTGCTGTATGTTCTGAGGATGTGCTGAGCTATTGAACAGATGGATGCACCCCCCAGCCTTTGCAGGAGCCATACTCTCTGAAAGTTCACTACCAATACTTATCCTCTAGGTTAGGTATTGCCTTCTCTAAGATCTTCCTTTAAATATAGAGACATTAAAAGAATATATAAACTCCATCCTGGCTGACACGGTGAAACCCCGTCTCTACTAAAAAATACAAAAAACTAGCCGGGCGAGGTGGTGGGCGCCTGTAGTCCCAGATACTGGGGAGGCTGAGGCAGGAGAATTGCGTGAACCCGGGAGGCGGAGCCTGCAGTGAGCTGAGATCCGGCCACTGCACTCCAGCCTGGGCGGCAGAGCAAGACTCCGTCTCAAAAAAAAAAAAAAAAAAAAAAAAAAAAGAATATATAAACAAAAATATAATAGAGGAGAAAATGAAATAATATAAAATACTAGCCAAGCATGGTGGCTCAAGCCTGTAATCGCAGCACTCTGGGAGGCCAAAGCAGGCAAATCACTTGCGGTCAGGAATTTGAGACTAGCCTGGCCAACATGGTGAAACCCCATCTCTACTAAAAATCCAGAAAATTGGCCAGACATAGTGGTGTGCACCTGTAATCACAATTGCTTGGGAGTCTGAGACAGGAGAATCACTTGAACCCGGGAGGCAAAGGTTGCAGTGAAACGAGATCACGCCATTGAACTCCAGCCTGGGCAACAGATCGAGACTCTGTCTCAAAAATAAATAAATAAACCCAAAGGATTATAAATAATTCTACTATAAAGATACGTGCACACATATGTTTGTTGCAACACTACTTACAACAGGAAAGACTTGGAACCAACCCAAATGCCCATCAATGATAGACTGGATAAAGAAAATGTGGCACATATACACCATGGAATATTATGTAGCCATAAAAAAGAATGATATCGCCGGGCACGGTGGCTCACGCCTGTAATCCCAGCACTTTGGGAGGCCGAGGCGGGCGGATCACGAGGTCAGGAGATCGAGACCATCCTGGCTAACACGGTGAAACCCCGTCTCTACTAAAACTACAAAAAAAAATAGCCGGGTGAGGTGGCGGGCGCCTGTAGTCCCAGCTACACGGGAGGCTGAGGCAGGAGAATGGCATGAACCCGGGAGGCGGAGCTTGCAGTGAGCTGAGACTGCGCCACTGCACTCCAGCCTGGGCAACAGAGCTAGACTCCGTCTCAAAAAAAAAAAAAAAAAAAAAAAAAAAGAATGATATCATGTCCTTTCCACGGACGTAGATGAATCTGGAAGCCATCATTCTCAGCACACTAATACAGGAACAGAAAACCAAATACCACATGTTCTTACTTATAAGTGGGAGTTGAATAATGAGAACACATGGACACAGGGAGGGGAACAACACACACTGGGGCCTGTGGGGGACTGAGGGGCAAGGGGAGGGACAGCATTAGGACAAATACCTAATACATGTGGGGCTTAAAATCTAGATGACGGGTTGATAGGTGCAGCAAACCACCATGGCATATGTATACCTATGTAACAAACCTGCACATTCTGTACATGTATCCCAGAACTTAAAGTTAAATTTAAAAAATAAAATAAAATAAATAAATAAAAGAAATAATATAAAATACTATTTAAATAATTCAAAAGAAGACAAGAAAGAAAGAATACAGGAATAAAAACAGATGGGACAAAGAGAAAGCAACAAGCAAGGTGACAAGTTGCTAGCCTGCTACATCAGTAATTACAATAATTATGAATGGACTAAATTCTCCAATATAAAAAAAACATCGTCAGATTGTATTTTGGAAAAAAACAACTAGAGTCTGTTAAAAGATACATATTTTAAATATAAGGACACAGAAAGGTTGACATAAATGTGTGAGAGCTGGGCATAGTGATGCACACCTGTGGTCCCAGCTATGTGGGAGGCAGAGGTGGGAGAATTGCTTGAGCTCAGGATTGTTTGAGGTTACAGTGAGCTGTGATTGTGTCCCTGCACTCCAACCTGGGACACAGAGTAAGACCTTGTCTTTTTTTTTTTTTTTTGAGACAGAGTCTCGCTCTGTCGCCCAGGCTGGAGTGCAGTGGCCAGATCTCAGCTCACTGCAAGCTCCGCCTCCCGGGTTCACGCCATTCTCCTGCCTCAGCCTCCCGAGTAGCTGGGACTACAGGCGCCCGCCACCTCGCCCGGCTAGTTTTTTGTATTTTTTTTAGTAGAGACGGGGTTTCACCGTGTTAGCCAGGATGGTCTCGATCTCCTGACCTCGTGATCCACCCGTCTCGGCCTCCCAAAGTGCTGGGATTACAGGCTTGAGCCACCGCGCCCGGCCGACCTTGTCTTTAAAAAAAAAAAAAAAAAAAAAAAAAAAAAGGGTCAGGCCCAGTGGCTCACACCTGTAATCCCAGCACTTTGGGAGGTCAAGTTAGGCTGATCACTTGAGGTCAGGAGTTCGAGAGCAGCCTGGCCAACACAGTGGAACCCCATCTCTACTAAAAATACAAAAATTAGCTGGGCCTGGTGGCATGCACCTGTAATCCCTGCTACTCAGGAGGCTGAGGCAGGAGAATGTCTTGAGCCCAGGAGGTGGAGGTTCCAGTGAGCCAAAATCACGCCACTGCACTCCATCCTGGGCAACAGGACAAGACTCTCTCTCTCAAAAAAGAAGAAAAAAGAAGAAGAAGAAGGAGGAGGAGGAAAGAAGAGGAAGAAAGAAGAGGAAGAAAGAAGAGGAAGAAAGAAGAGGAAGAGGAAGAGGAAGAAGAAGAAGAAGGAAGAAGGAAGAAGGAAGAAGAAGAAGAAGAAGAAGAAGAAGAAGAAGAAGAAGAAGAAGAAAAGAAGAAAGAAGAAAGAAGAAGGAGGAGAAGAAAGAAGAATACTAGAAATAAAGAAGGATGGCCGGGTGCAGTGGCTCATGCCTGTAATGCCAGCACTTTGAGAGGCCAAGGTGGGTAGATCACCTGAGGTCAGGAGTTTGAGACCAGCCTGGCCAACGTGGTGAAGCCCTGTCTCTACTAAAAATACAAAAATTAGCCAAGCGTCGTGGCAGGCACCTGTAATCCCAGCTACTCGGGAGGCTGAGGCAGGAGAATCACTGGAACCTGGGATGCAGAGGTTACAGTGAGTCAACATCACGCCATTTCACTCCAGCCTGGGTGATGAGAGTGAAACTCTGTCAAAGGAAAGAAAGAAGGAAGGAAGGGAGGGAGGGAGGGAGGGAGGGAGGGAGGGAGGGGAGGGGAGAGGAGGGGAGGGAGGAAGGAAGGAAGGAAGGGAGGAAGAAAAGGGAAATAAAGAGGGACATTTTGGCCGGGGGCGGTGGCTCAAGCCTGTAATCCCAGCACTTTGGGAGGCTGAGATGGGCAGATCACGAGGTCAGGAGATCGAGACCATCCTGGCTAACACGGTGAAACCCCATCTCTACTAAAAAAAATTCAAAAAACTAGCTGGGTGAGGTGGTGGGCTCCTGTAGTCCCAGCTACTCGGGAGGCTGAGGCAGGAGAATGGCATAAACCAGGGAGGCGGAGCTTGCAGTGAGCTGAGATCCGGCCACTGCACTCCAGCCTGGGCAACAGAGTGAGACTCCATCTCAAAAAATAAATAAAATAAAATAAAAAGGGACATTTTATAATGATGAAAGATTTCATTCCACAGAAAAATCCTAAATTTATATGAACCTAATAATATAGCATCAAAATATGCAAAATAAAAGATGACAGAACTAAAAGGAATAATAGGCAAACCTACAATTAAATAGTAAGTAATTGTATTTTTTTTTAGAAATGGGGTCTTTTATGTTGGCCAAGCTGGTCTCCAATTCCTAAGTTCAAGTGATCCTCCCACCTTGGCCTCCCAAAGTGCTAGAATTATAGGCATGAGTCACCATGCCCAGCCCAGTTAGAAATTTTAACACAATTCTCAACAACTGTTGCAACAAGCAGACAAAAATATCAGTAAGGATTTAGAAGATTTAAATAACATGATTAATCAACTTGATCTAATTGACTTATGTAGAGCTGTGTACCCAACAACTGCAGAAAATATATTGTTTCAAATGCACGTGAAACATTTACCAAAATAAATGATACCTTGAGCTATAATGCAAGTATAAATAAATTTTAAAAGACTGAAATCATATAGATTGTACACTCTGACCCAGAATTAATGTGGAATCAAAACAAAAACATAACTAGATTCCAAACTATTGGAAATTAAGCAACATGCTTCTAGATAACCCATAGGTCAAAGAAGAAATTATAATGGAAATTAGAAAATATTTTAAAATTGATGATTATAAAAATATGACATATCAAAACTCATAAGATACACAGTTTCCAGAGGGAGATGTATACCACTACATGCATATTTTAGAAAAGAAGAAAGCCGGCTGGGTGCGGTGGCTCACGCCTATAATCCCAACCCTTTGGGAGGCTGAGGCGGGCGGATCACGAGGTCAGGAGATCGACACCATCCTGGCTAACACAGTGAAACCCCATCTCTATTAAAAATATAAAAACTTAGCCGGGCATGGTGGCGGGCGCCTGTAGTCCCAGCAACTCGGGAGGCTGAGGCAGGAGAATGGCATGAACTTGGGAGGCGGAGCTTGCAGCAAGCTGAGATCTCAGCACTGCACCCCAGCCTGGGTGACAGAGCAAGACTCTGTCTCAAAAAAAAAAAAAAGAAAAGAAGAAAGCCTTGAGTATACAACACTAAAGAAAATAAGTAATTATTATTATTATTTTTTTTTTTTTGAGAGGGAGTCTTACTTCCTTGCCCAGGCTGGAGTGCAGTGGTGTAATTTCAACTCATTGCAACCTCCACCTCCCAAGTTTAAGCGATTCTCTTGCCTCAGTCTCCCAAGTAGCTGAACTACAGCTGTGCGCCACCACACCTGGCTAATTTTTTTGTATTTTTAGTAGAGACAGTGTTTCACCATGTTGGCCAGGCTGGTCTTGAACTCCTGACCTTAGGTGATCCATTAGCCTCGGCCTCCCAAAGTGCTGGGATTATAGCGTGAGCCACCGCATCCAGCTGGAAAATAAGTAACTAAAAAAAAAAAATTTTGGCCGGGCGTGGTGGATCATGCCTGTAATTCCAGCACTTTAAGAAGCTGAGGTGGGCCTGGTGCAGTGGCTCACGCCTGTAATCCCAGCACTTTGGGAGGCCGAGGTGGGCAGATCACAAGGTCAGGAGATTGAGACCATCCTGGCTAACATGGTGAAACCCCATGTCTACTAAAAATACAAAAAATTAGCCAGGCGTGGTGGCGGGCACCTGTAGTCCCAGCTATTTGGGAGGCTGAGGCAGGAGAATGGCGTGAACCCGGGAGGCAGAGCTCGCAGTGAGTAGAGATCGCGCCACTGCACTCCAGCCTGGGAGACAGAGCGAGATCTCTGTCTCCAAAAAAAAAAAAAAAGCAGCAGCAGCTGAGGCTCAGGTGGATCATCTGAGGTCAGGACTAGCCTGGCCACCACGGTGAAACACCGTCTCTATTAAAAATGCAAAAAAAATGGCCAGGCACGGTGGCTCATGCCTGTAATCCCAGCACTTTGGGAGGCCAAGACGGTCGGATCACAAGGTCAGGAGATCGAGACCATCCTGGCGAACATGGTGAAACCCCGTCTCTACTAAAAATACAAAAAATTATCTGGGCGTGGTGGCAGGCTCCTGTAGTCCCAGCTTCTCAGGAGGCTGAGGCTGGAGAATGGTGTGAACCCAGGAAACGACGGAGCTTGCAGTGAGCGGAGATCGCGCCACTGCACTCCAGCCTGGGAGACAGAGCGAGACTCCGTATTTAAAAAAAAAAAAAAAAAAAAAAAAAAAAAAAAAAAAATTAGCTGGGCGTGGTGGCACACGCCTGTAGTCCCAGCTACTCTAGAGGCTGAGGCAGGAGAATCGCTTGAACCTGGGTGGTGGAGGTTGCAGTAAGCCGAAATTGTGCCACTGCACTCCAGCTTAGGCAACAGAGTGAGACTCTGTCTCAAAAAAAAAAAAAAAAAAAAAAAAAAAAAAAAAAAAAAAAAAAAATTAAAGAAAACAAGAAAGGCTGAGAAATTAATGATACATTCATTCTCAACAAGTCAGAAAAAGAAGAGCAAGTTAAACCCTAAGAAAATAGAAGAATAGGCCGGGCGCGGTGGCTCAAGCCTGTAATCCCAGCACTTTGGGAGGCCGAGACGGGCGGATCACGAGGTCAGGAGATCGAGACCATCCTGGCTAACACAGTGAAACCCCGTCTCTACTTAAAAATACAAAAAACTAGCCGGGCGAGGTGGCGGGCGCCTGTAGTCCCAGCTACTCGGGAGGCTGAGGCAGGAGAATGGCGTGAACCCGGGAGGCGGAGCTTGCAGTGAGCTGAGATCCGGCCATTGCACTCCAGCCTGGGCGGCAGAGCGAGACTCCGTCTCAAAAAAAAAAAAAAAAAAGAAAATAGAAGAATAAGAGGATAAGCACACAAATCAACAAAGGCCGGTTGTAGTGTCTCACGCCTGTAATCCCAGCCCTTTGGGAGGCCAATGTGAAAAGGGGAGGATCACTTGAGAGTAGGAGTTTGAGACCAGCCAGGGCAACATAGTGAGACCTCCTCTCTACTAAACAAACAAACCAAAAAAAAAAAAAAAAAAAAGAAGAAGTCAACAAATAGAAAATAAACATACCAATAGGGAAAATAAATCAATAATGCCAAAAGTGGTTTTATGAAAATGTTAATAAAATTAATAAACTAGCAAGACTGACAAAAGAGAGATTGAGAGAGCAGGAGAGAGATGGAGAGGAAGGAGAAGAATACTAATTACCATTCTCAGGAATTATAAAGGCGACATCACTAGAAATACTACAGACAAAAAAAGAAGGAGTAGATATGAACAAGTTTTTGGCAAACAAATTAGGTAATTTAGATGCAATGGACAAATTTATTGAAAAAGGCAACTTACCAAACCTGAAGCAAGAATAGAAAATCTATGTAGTCCTATACATATTATAGACATTTAATCTGTAATTTAAAATATTTCCAAAAATATCTTTCTAGCACAAATAAAATCACATGTAAATTCTTCAAAACATTACAGGGGAAAATATCATTTTTATATAAATTATTCCAAAAAACAGAAGGCACAGTTTCTGTCTTATTTTAGGAGGACAGCATAACCTTGATACTAATATCTGTCAAGAGGAGATACAGATGGTGAGGATTGCACAACAATGTGAATGCACTTAATGCCACTGAATTGTGTGCTTAAGAATGGTTAAAATGGGGCCGGGCACGGTGGCTCACACCTGTAATCCCAACATTTTGGGAGGTTGAAGCAGGTGGATCACCTGAGGTCAGGAGTTCAAGACCAGCCTGGCCAACATGCGAAACCCCATCTCTACTAAAAATACAAAAATTAGCTGGGCATGGTGGCGGGTGCCTGTAATGCCAGCTACTCTGCAGGCTGAGGCACGAGAATCACTTGAACCCAGGAGGCAGAGGTTGCAGTGAGCCAAGATTGTACCACTGCACTCTAGTTGGGCAACAGAGTGAGGATCCGTCTCAAAAAAAAAAAAAAAAATGATTAAAATGGTAAATTTTATATTATGTATATTTTATCACAATAAAAAAATTGTTAGGAACATTACAAGAAAGGAAAAATACACGTTAATATCTCTCATGAACATAGAGGCAAAAATCATAAAATATCAAGTTGCAGCTGGGGGCCAGGCATAGTGGCTCATGATTATAATCCTAGCACTTTGGGAGGCTGAAGCAGGAGGATTGCTTGAACCCCGGAGTTCAAGACCAGCCTGGGCAACATAGAGAGACCCCCATCTCTACAGAAAAATTGAGAATTAGCCAGGTGTTGGCCGGGCGTGGTGGCTCATGCCTGTAATCCCAGCACTTTGGGAGGCCAAGGCGGGTAGATCATGAGGTCAGGAGATCGAGACCATCCTGGCTAACACGGTGAAACCCCGTCTCTACTAAAAATACAAAAAATTAGCTGGGTGTGGTGGCGGGCGCCTGTAGTCCCAGCTACTCGGGAGGCTGAGGCAGGAGAATGGCATGAACCTGGGAGGCAGAGTTTGCAGTGAGCCGAGATCATGCCACTGCGCTCCAGCGTGGGTGACAGAGTGAGACTCTGTCTCAAAAAAAAAAAAAAAAAAAAAATTAGCCAGGCATGGTGGCACATGCCTGTAGTCCCAGCTCCTTGGAAGGCTGAGGCAGGAGGATCACTTGAGCTCAGCAGGTTGAGGCTGCAATGAGCTGTGATCATAAACACTGCACTCTAGCCTGGGCAACAGAGTGAGACTCTGTCTCAAAAATTAAAAAAAGAAAAAGGTTGAGGCTGGCCACAGTGGCTCATGCTTATAGTCCCAGCACTTTGGAAGACTGAGGCAGGAAGATTGCTTGAGCCCTGGAGTTTGAGCCTACGGTGAACCATAATCACACCACTGCACTCCAGCCTGGGTGACAGAGCAAGACCCTGTCTCAAAAAAAAAAAAAAATTATCAAGCTGAATAAGCAATATACAAAAGGATAACACTTCATGAACAAGGCCTTCTTCCAGGAATGCAAGGTAGTTTAACATTTGCAAATCAATCAAATGAAATTCAGCACATAAACAGATGACAAGAACATCCATATGATTATCTCAATCAAGGGAAAAACGATTGATAAAAATCAATACTCTCATCAAATTAGGCATAGCAGGGAGTTCCATTAAGCTTCATTAAGATACCCTTGATTAAAAAATATATATCTAAAAACACTTTGGGGTTAAATTTTAAATGCAGTCCCTCTGAGATTAGGAACATGTCATCATATCATCACTTCTACATTGTACTGGAGGTCCTGGTGAGTATAATAAGGTGGTAAAAAGAAATAAAGGTTGGAAAGGAAGAACTAAAACTGTCATCATTTTAGATTATAGAACTATATATGTAGGAAATCCAAAAGAACTGGCCAGGAAGGTGGCTCAGACCTGTAATCCCTGCACTTTGGGAGGCCTAATTTAGGAGATCTCTTGAGCTGAGGAGTTCGAGACAAACCTGGGCAACATAGTGAGACCCTATCTCTACGAAAAATACAAAAATTATCCAGGCATGGTGGCAGATGCCTGTAGTCCCAGCTACTCAGGAGGCTGAAGTGGGAGGATCCCTTGAGCCTGGAAGTTCAAGGCTGCCATGAGCCAAGGTGGCATTACCACACTCCATCCTGGATGACAGAGCAAGACCCTGTCTCAAAAACAAAAAAAAAGGATCCACAAACAATTAAATTAATAAGTGAGTGAGTTCAGCAAGATAGTTAAAAAATTTATTAAAATTAACAAGTAAATTTGCGTGGACACAAAGTAAATATATAAAAATGTATGATTTTTTTTCTTTTGTTCTTCCTTTTTTTTTGAGATGGAGTTTCACTCTTGTCACCCAGGCTGGAGTGCAATGGGGCGATCTCGGCTTACCACAACCTCTGCCTCCGGGTTCAAGGGTTTTTCCTGCCTCAGCCTCCTGAGTAGCTGGGATTACAAGCGCCCCCCCACCACACTTGGCTAATTTTTGTGTTTTTAGTAGAGACGGGGTTTCACCATGTTGACCAGGCTGGTCTCAAACTCCTGACCTCAGGTGATCCACCAGCCTTGGCTTCCCAAAGTGCATGAGCCACCTCGCCCGGCCTTTTTTCCTTTCTTCTTCTTTTTTTTTTTTTTTTTGTTTTTTTTGTTTTGAGGCAGAGACCCGCACTGTCATCCAGGCTGGAGTGCAGTGGTGTGATGGTGTGATCATGGCTCACTGCAGCCTTGACCTTCTGGGCTCAAGTGATCCTCCTGCCTCAGCCTCCTAAGTAGCTGGGACTACATGTCTTTGCCACCACACCAGGCTAATTTTTGTATTTTTTTGTAGACTTGGGGTTTCGCCATGTTGCCCTGGTTGGCCTTGAACTCCTTGGCTCAAGTGATTCTCCTGCCTCAGCCTTCCAAAGTGCTGGGTTCACAGGCATGAGCCACCATGCCCAGCCTATTGTTTTTCTGTATACAATTAGAAGATGAAACTTTTAAAAATATAATTTAAAAAGCAAAGAAAGGGCGCCTATAATCCCAGCTGCTTGGGAGGCTGAGGCAGGAGAATCGCTTGAACCCAGGAGGCAGAGGTTGCAGTGAGTCGAGACCATGCCATCGCACTCTGGCCTGGGCAACAAGAACAAGACTCTGTCTCAAAAAAATAAATAAATAAAATAAAAATGAAAAGCAAAGAAAAAAGAGAATCATCAAATACCTAGGAATAAATCTCACAGAAGACATGCAAGACCTTTACACAGAAAACTACAAAACATTAAAGATGACCTAAATCATTGGAAAGATATTACATGTTTTTAGATTGGAAGATTAAAAATTATAAATTATAAAATTACAAAGAGATCTAGTCTTCCCAGATTGATCTATATATTTGATATAATCACAATCAAAATCCCAGTACGTTTTTTAGGGGTAGAAATTAACAAGCAGAATATCTGTAGAAATGTAAAGGACTTTTTTTTTTTTTTTTTTTTGAGACGGAGTCTTGCTCTGTCGCCCAGGCTGGGGTGCAGTGGCCGAATCTCAGCTCACTGCAAGCTCCGCCTCCCAGGTTTACACCATTCTCCTACCTCAGCCTCCCGAGTAGCTGGGACTACAGGCGCCCGCCAACCCGCCCGGCTAGTTTTTTTGCATTTTTTAGTAGAGACAGGGTTTCACCGTGTTAGCGAGGATGGTCTCGATCTCCTGACCTTGTGATCCGCCCGTCTCGGCCTCCCAAAGTGCTGGGATTACAGGCTTGAGCCACCGCGCCCGGCCATGTAAAGGACTTATAATAGCCAAAATTATTTTGAAAAGAAAGGATAAAGTTGGAGGCTTTGCACTATGTGATTTCAAGTCTCGCCTGTCAAGTTACGGTAATCAAGACAGTGAGATATTATCATAAGGATAAACATTTAGAGCAATGGAACATAGCAGAGAGTCCAAAGAGTGACACTCTTTTTTTTTTTTTTTTTTTTGAGACGGAGTCTCATGCTGTCACCCAGGCTAGATTGCAGTGGCAAGATCTTGGCTGACTGCAAGCTCCACCTCCCGGGTTCATGCCATTCTCCTGCCTCAGCCTCCCGAGTAGCTGGCCCTACAGGCGCCCGCCACCGCACCTGGCTAATTTTTTTTTTTGTATTTTTAGTAGAGACGAGGTTTCACCGTGTTAGCCAGGATGGTCTCAATCTCCTGATCTCGTGATCCATCCACCTCAGCCTTCCAAAGTGCTGGGATTACAGGCATGAGCCACCGCGCCCGGCCTGTCACTTTTAATAGGTCAATTGATATGTGTACACCAAAGCAATTCAATAGCAAAAGGAAAATGTTTATAACAAATAGTGCTCAAATAGCTGGCCACATGGCACAATGAATCACAACCCATACCTCACACTGCATATTCAAAACAAATTGAAAATCGCCAGGCGTGGTGGCTCATGCCTGTAATCCCAGCACTTTGGGAGGTTGAGGCAGGTGGATCATATGAGGTCAGGAGTTTGAGACCAGCCTGGCCAACATGGTGAAACCCCATCTCTACTAAAAATACAAAAATTAGCCAGGCGTGTGGCGCACACCTGTAATCCCAGCTACTTGGGAGGCTGAGGCAAGAGAATCGTGTGAACCCAGGAGGCGGAGGCTGCAGTGAGCCAAGATCACGCCACTGCACTCCAGCCTGGGTGACAAAGCGAGACTCCATCTCAATAAATTAAAATTAGGCCAGGCACGGTGGCTGATGCCTGTAATCCCAGCACTTTGGAAGAACAAGGCAGGTGGATCGCCTGACGTCAGGAGTTCGAGACCAGCCTGGCCAACATAGTGAAACTCCATCTCTACTAAAAATACAAAAATGAGCTGGGCGTGGTGGTGGGCACCTGTAATCTGAGCTACTCAGGAGGCTGTGGCAGGAGAATTGCTTGAACCTGGGAGGCCGAGGTTGCAATGAACTGAGATCTGCCATTGCACTCTAGCCTGAGCAACAAGAGTGAAACTCCATCTCAAAAAAAAGAAAGAAAGAAAGAAAGAAAGAAAGAAAAATTAAAATTAAAATGAAGAGAATGAATTGAAAATAGATCATAGCCAGGTGGGGTGGCTCACACATGTAATACCAGCACTTTGGGAGGCCAAGGAGGGTGGATCACTTGAGGTCAGGAGTTTGAGACCAGCCTGGCCAAAAGAGTGAAACCCCATCTCTACTAAAAATACAGAAATTAGCTGGGCGTTGTGGCGGGTGCCTGTAATCGCAGCTACTCAGGAGGCTGAGGCAAGAGAATCATTTGCACTCCAGCCTGGGCGACAGAGCAAGACCCTGTCTCAAAAAAAAAAAAAAGAAAAAAGAAAATGGATTATAGACTCAAGTGTAAGCTTAAACTGTAATACCTCTAGAAAAATAAATAGAATATCTTCATGACCTTGGGGTAGGCAAAGATTTCTTCAACAGGACATAAAAAGCCTTAACCATAGAAATAAAGGACTCTTATGTTGAGCTTGTAACATTTGAACCATTAAGAGAGTCAAAGGCAAACTATAGACTAGGAAAAGATACTGACAAAACGTATAATCAACAATGGACTTGTCCCCAGGAACTGAGTTCCTACAAATTACTGAAAAACAGATAATCTGATCTTTCAAAGAGGTGGCTGGAAAGAATCAGAGAACTGAACAGGCACTTCACAAAAGAAGATATGCAGATGACTGATAAATACAGAAAATGCCGCTCAACATCATTCCTCACCAGGTAATACCAGTTACACTCCCATGCACAATTACCATGCCTTGACTAACAGGGTGGAAGTAAAAAAGACTAACAATTCCGAGCCGTCACAGTGGTTTGTGCCCAGACTGATCTGTATATTCGATGCAATCACAATAAAAATCCCAGTACGTTTTTTAGGGGTAGAAATTAACAAGCCGAGTATGTGTAGAAATATAAAGGACCTATAATTGCTAAAATGATTTTGAAAAAAAAGAATAAAGGTGGAGGCCTTACACTGTCTGATTTCCAGTCTCACCTGTCAGATTACAGTAATCAGGCCAGTGAGATATTATCATAAGGACAAACATAGACCAATGGAACAGAGAGTCCAAAGTTTATCATACTTAATCGGTCAATTGATACGTGTACACAAAAGCAACTCTCAGCTACTCCAGAGGATTGCCTGAGCCCAGTTCAAGGCCAGCCTGGACAACACTAGTGGGACCCCATTTCTTTAAAAAAAAAGAGAGAGAGAGCGAGAGAAAGATAAAATGACTAACAACTCTTAAGTATTGGCAAGGATGTAGTGCAACTGGAACTTTCATACACAGTGCTGCTGGCAGTGTACATTGGTTTAGTCACCTTAGAAAATTGTTTGGCAGTATTTACTAAAGTGTTTTAAACATATAATATGCCTTCCCTGTGAACAAGCACTTCTCATACCCAACAGAAATGGGGACTTAGGTCAAAAGTCCTCAAAAGATGGCTGGATGCGGTGGCTTACACCTGTAATGCTAGCGCTTTGGGAGGCCGAAGCAGGCGAATCACTTGAGGTCAGGAGTTCAAGAGCAGCCTGGCCAACATGGCAAAACCCCATCTCTACAAAAATTATCTAGGCATGGTGGCAGGCGCCTGCAACCCCAGCTACTCAGGAGGCTGAGGAGAATCACTTGAACCTGGGAGGTGGAGGTTGCCGTGAGCTAAGATCGCGTCACTACACTCCAGCCTGGGTGACAGAGCGAGACTCTGTCTCAATAAATAATTAAATAAATAAATAAATAAATAAATAAAGTCGGCCGGGCGCGGTGGCTTACGCCTATAATCCCAACACCTTGGGAGGCCGAGGCGGGTGGATCACCTGAGGTCAGGAGTTTGAGACCAGCCTGGCTAACGTAATGAAACCTTGTTTCTACTAAAAATGCAAAAAATTAGCCAGGCATGGTGGCGCGTGTTTGTTATCCCAGCTACTCGGGAAGCTGAGGCAGGAGAATTGCTTGAACCCAGGAGGCGGAGGTTGCAGTGAGCTGAGATCTCGCCGTTGCACTCCAGCCTGGGTAACAAGAGCAAAACTCCGTCTCAAAAAAAAAAAAAAAAAGAATTGTTCATGGCAGCTTTATTCATAATAGCCAAAAACTTGAAATAATCCAAATTATAATCAACAGTAGATACATGCATTATGATCTAATCATGTAATGAAATAAGACACAGCAATGAAAACAACTACTTCTCCACTCAACAACATAGAGAGAGCTCTCTAAAGAACAGGGGCACAAAAGAATACACAATGCATAACTGCATTTCTGTGAAGTTCAAGAATAGGCAGGCCAGAATAGGCTGGGTTCAGTGGCTCACACCTGTAATCCCAGCTCTTTGGGCGGCCAAGGCGGGTGGATCACCTGAGGTCAGGAGTTCAAGACCAGCCTGGCCAACATGGTGAAACCCCATCTCTGCTAAAATACAAAAATTAGCTGGAAGTGGTGGTGTGCGCCTGTAATCCCAGCTACTCAGGAGGCTGAAGCAGGAGAATCCCATGAGCCTGGGTGGTAGAGGTTGCAGTGAGTTGAGATCACGTCACTGCACTCCAACCTGGGTGACAGAGTGAGACTTTGTCTCAAAAAAAAGAATAGGCCAGGCCTGGCCGGGCACGGTGGCTCACGCCTGTAATCCCAGCTCTCAGGGAGGCAGAGGCGGGAGGATAGCTTGAGCCCAGGAGTTCAAGACCTGCCTGGGTAATATAGCAAGACCCCGTTCTCCACGAAAGGGAAAAAAAAAAAAAAAAAAAGACAAGAATAGGCCAGGCTGGGCACGGTGGCTCACGCCTGTAATCCCAGCACTTTGGGAGGTGGAGGCGGGCAGATCACCTGAGGTCAGGAGTTCGAGACCAGCCTCAACATGGAGAAACCCCATGTCTACTAAAAATACAAAATTAGCCAGGCGTGGTGGTGGATGCCTGTAATCCCAGCTACTCGGGAGGCTGAGGCAGGAGAACTGCTTGAACCGGGGAGGCCGAGGTTGCAGTGAGCCGAGATTGCACCATTGCACTCCAGCCTGGGGAACAAGAGCGAAACTCCATTTCAAAAAAAAAAAAAAAAATTAGCTTTAGTTTTTTTTGTTTTTGTTTTTTTTGTTTTCTTTAGACAGTTCCTCGCTCTGTCACCTAGGTTGGAGTGCAGTGGCAAGATCCTGGCTCACTGCAGCCTGCACCTCCCAAGCTCAGTCTTCCCACCTCAGCCCCCCAAGTAGCTGGAACCATAGGCATGTGCCACCACGCCCAGCTAATTTTTAAAGTTTTTTTGTGGAGGTGGGCGTTGAAGGGTGTCTCACCATGTTGCCCAGGCTGGTCTCAGACTCCTGGGCTCGAGCAAAATTTAGGTGGGAGTGGTGGCACGCGCCTGTAATCCCAGCTACTCAGGAGGCTGAGGCAAGAGAATCTCTTGAACTCGGGAGGCAGAGTTTGCAGTGAGCCGAGATCACAGCACCGCACTCCAACCTGGGTGACAGAGCAAGACACTATCAAAAAAAAAAAGAGGGAGAAACCATGTAGAGATAACCCTGTAAACAGTGACCAGTGACCTCAGGGTCAATTCCTTCATGCCGGACAGCCAGGCGGAGGGGACAGATACAGGGATCTCCATCCGGGAAGGAGACATCACTAGACCAGCTGCAGATGGGCCACCATCAGGCAAGGTCTTGCCTGTTTCTGGACCCACATATCACCAAGCCCCATCTCAGGGACCATCTCCAAAGTGTGCCAAAATCAGAGAGAGGAGAGAGCGAGGAGGCCTCCAGATTGAGAGGTGGGACAGGTGCCTCTTGTATACTGGTGAGCAATGCTGAAAGGCAGAGTGATTCTTAAGCCTCTTCTCTTCCCCCTAATATCACTTGGCACTATGGTGTGGACACAGTAGGTATTCAATAAATGCATGTTGCTTCCGGCCCTTTGGGAGGCTGAGGTGGGAGGATTGCTTGAGCCCAGGAGTTTGAGACCAGCCTGGGCAACAGAGCAAGACCCTGTTTCTAAAAAAAAAAAAAAAACACACAAAAAAAACTTGGCATGGTGGTACATGCCTGTAGTCCCAGGTACCTGGGAGGCAGAGGCAGGAGGATCACTTGAGCCCAGGAGTTGGAGGCTGCAGTGAGCTATGATGGCACCACTGCATTACAGCCTGAGTGACAGAGCAAGACCCTATCTCAAAAATAAATAAATACATATTGAATAACTCAATGCAAGAATGAGCTAGTAGCTTGGTGTCTTGTTGATCTTTTCACTTGAAGAAATACACGTGCTTTGCATGTAAGCTGTTGCCTCTTGGCATCAAAAGTAGTAAATGGGGCCGGGCGCGGTGGCTCAAGCCTGTAATCCCAGCACTTTGGGAGGCCGAGACGGGTGGATCACGAGGTCAGGAGATTGAGACCATCCTGGATAACACGGTGAAACCCCGTCTCTACTAAGAAATACAAAAAAGCCGGGCGCGGTGGCTCACGCCTGTAATCCCAGCATTTTGGGAGGCCAAGGCGGGCGGATCACAAGGTCAGGAGATCGAGACCACGGTGAAACCCCGTCTCTACTAAAAATACAAAAAATTAGCCGGGCGTGGTGGCGGGCGCCTGTAGTCCCAGCTACTCGGGAGACTGAGGCAGGAGAATGGCATGAACCCGGGAGGCGGAGCTTGCAGTGAGCCAAGATCGCGCCACTGCACTCCAGCCTGGGTGACAGAGCGAGACTGCGTCTCAAAAAAAAATAAAAATAAAAATAAAAAATAAAAAATAAATACAAAAAACTAGCCGGGCGAGGTGGCGGGCGCCTGTAGTCCCAGCTACTCGGGAGGCTGAGGCCGGAGAATGGCGTGAACCCGGGAGGCGGAGCTTGCAGTGAGCTGAGATCTGGCCACTGCACTCCAGCCTGGGCTACAGAGCGAGACTCCGTCTCAAAAAAAAAAAAAAAAAAAAAAAAAAAGTAGTAAATGGAATGGTTTTGGCAACCCCCCCCCAAAAGAGGTGAAAATGTCTCACGCAACTCACTTGAAGCCCTGGTTAAGGGATGCCTGAGTAGCCGACTGGGGAAGGGGTGGGCAAGTAACTGAGAAAGTACATGGGGTTGGAAATTAAGAAACTGGGTTTTGCTGGGCACAGTGGCTCATGCCTGTAATCCCAGGACTTTGGGAGGCCGAGGCAGGTGGATCACTTGAGGTCAGGAGTTTGAGACCAGCCTGACCAACATGGTGAAACCCCATCTCTACTAAAAATACAAAAGTTAGCTGGGCATGGTGGTGCACGCCTGTTGTCCCAGCTATTTGGGAGGCTGAGGCAGGAGAATCGCTTGAACCCGGGAGATGGAGGTTGCAGTGAGTGGAGATCGCTCCACTGCACTCCAGCCTGGGCAGCGTAAGACTCCGTCTAAAAAAAACAAGCAAACAAACAAAAACAACAACTGGGTTTCGACCTGGCACCGTCGCTTTGCAGCTGCATAACCTTAGACAATTTACTTCCCCTCACGGCACTGCACTCCAACCTGGGTGACAGAGCAAGACACTATCAAAAAAAAAAAAGAGGGAGAAACCATGTAGAGATAAGCCTGTAAACAGTGACCAGTGACCTCAGGGTCAATTCCTTCATGCCGGACAGCCAGGCAGAGGGGACAGATGCAGGGATCTCCATCCGGGAAGGAGACATCACTAGACCAGCTGCAAATGGGCCGCCATCTCTGGTTGTCTCAGCTTCAATATCTGTCAAACGGGAAGCTTTCTGGCTGCCTCCAAGGATGGGAGGGTTAAAATGTTTTGGCAGTTGCAAAGCTCAGGTCAGTGCCTTATCAGGACCCCTCTCTGGTGACCTGGGGCATTGCTGAAGCAGTGCTGCTAAAGAGGGTTCTGCAGGTGGACCAGAAGGCCTGCAGGGTGAGGAAGGGCAAAGGGGCCATGCTCAGCTAGGCCAGAGACCTCCCCTCCTCCGCAGCCTTCCTGTGCATCGGTGGATCTGCAGGGAGACAGCTCCTTACAGGTGGAGATCTCTGACGCAGTGAGTGAGCGGGACAAGGTGAAATTCACTGTTCAAACCAAGGTGAGGCAGTGCGGGGCTCGAGGAAAGGTCCTGGTGGCTGCCCGCAGGAGGCATCCCCCAGGGGTGGTAGGCATGTGCCAACACAGCCTGTGGGCACTGTTCCTCCACCTGGCACTTGCCCTCAGCCCTTCCTGGAAAGCAAGCATCTTAACTAGGCTCTGGGTGCCTCTTCCTGAGGCCCCGAGTCCTAATCATCCCCATCCACGATTCTAAATGAAATCACGCACACCTGAGCTCTAACTTGGTCCTCCCTGGGATGTGGGATGAGGGGGGCCCAAAAGTGGGTGCCCAGGAGACTTGCTGAGGCAGGGCTTGGGGCAGAGAGGGTACCTCAGACGGCCTTCCTGCTTCCAGAGCTGCCTCCCTCACTTCGCCCAGACCGAGTTCTCAGTCGTGCGGCAGCACGAGGAGTTCATCTGGCTGCATGACGCCTACGTGGAGAACGAGGAGTACGCCGGCCTCATCGTGAGGAGGGGCCGGGCAGGGGCTGGGAGGGACAGGCAGAGCACTTGGGTGAGGACCAAAGGCTATGGCGGCCGTCTCGGCAGTGAGAGGTCTCCTAGCTCCGTCCCTCCTTTGAGCAGATCCCCCCAGCCCCTCCGAGGCCAGACTTTGAGGCTTCAAGGGAAAAGCTACAGAAATTGGGCGAGGGGGACAGCTCTGTCACTCGGGAAGAGTTTGCCAAGATGAAGCAGGAGCTGGAAGCGTGAGTGCCCCCTCCTTTCCCAGCCCTCCCCAGCTATCTTCGCCAGCTATCCCTCCATGAATGTCTAGAGACCCTGACCTCTGACCCCAGAAAGGGGGCAGGCAGGATGATGGGGGCTGAGGAGGGCCCGTGAGCCGCTGCCACTCTCGCAGGGAGTACCTGGCCATCTTTAAGAAGACAGTTGCGATGCACGAAGTCTTTCTACAGCGCCTGGCGGCCCACCCCACCCTGCGTCGAGACCACAACTTCTTTGTGTTTTTGGAATATGGACAGGATGTGAGCTGGGCCGAATCCCTGGCCCTGGGGCCGGAGTCTAGCTTGGGTGGGGAGGCACCCAGGGGTGGCAGGGCTGGAGAAGGGGCCCCAGTGGGCCCAAGCCTGTGTCACAGCTCCGTGAGTGGCTTGTGACTCGGCATGGGAGGTGAGAACGCCCACCCCAGCATCATACCCTCCCTGTGTGCCTCAGCTGAGTGTCCGGGGGAAGAACAGGAAGGAGCTCCTCGGAGGGTTTCTGAGGAATATCGTGAAGTCTGCGGATGAAGCCCTCATCACGGGCATGTCAGGGCTCAAGGTAACCCCTGGAGCTCCTCTCCAGATTCAGTCCAGCACCTCAAGTCCACAGTACGGATTGAGGCTCAGGCTGGGTGTGGGAAGGAAGCCACTGGTGGGGCCTGGCCTGGATTGGAAGGAGATTTTGCCAACCCTGCGTGCCTGTGCTGCCAAGCTCCTTGGTGACCCAGTGTAAATGGGGTCCTGCCTGGCTCCCTTAGGAGGTGGATGACTTCTTTGAGCATGAGAGGACCTTCCTGTTGGAGTATCACACCCGTATCCGAGATGCCTGCCTGCGGGCCGACCGCGTCATGCGTGCCCACAAGTGTACGCAAGGTCCAAGGGGTCCTGGATCCCACAGCCCCTCTCCCCAGTGGTTCAACTCCTTGGGGGAGAGAAGAGAGCAGGGCATGCCTTGTTTGTCTGTGGCCACAGGCACCAGGGCTTGACGTGCAGATGTAGGGGCTCTGATGGGGGCTGTTCCCCCAACAGGCCTGGCAGATGATTATATCCCTATCTCAGCTGCGCTGAGCAGTCTGGGAACACAGGAAGTCAACCAGCTAAGGACGTGAGGACTCCCTCCACCCCTACCCTCTCCCTATGCCTGTAATACCATGTCTTCCCATGAGGGGTCACTCTGTAGATGTCTACTGTCAGCTCTAGGTGGGAGGTGTAGGCTCTCCTGTTGGGGGAGGGTGTTGGGAGGGAAAGGCGAGAGGGAGACTCTCAAGGAGGGGCTGAGACAGATAGGCTTTGGGCTGTTCCTCAGCCCCCTACCCTAACTCCTCCCTACTACTTCCTAGGAGCTTCCTCAAATTGGCAGAGCTCTTTGAAAGGCTGAGGGTGAGTACTGCCTTCTGTGCTCAAAAGCTTTCCTGGTGATCTTTGCAGGGAAGATGAGTCCTGGCAGAGGGAAGAGCTCCAGGATCATCCTGGGTTCAGTGATAACTTGGGCCCAGTGGCAAGTTGGGCTCACACTCCAGACTAGTTTAACGAGAGCTGGGCTGAAGACAAGGATCCAGCTTCGTGTGTGTGTGTGTGGGGGTGCGCACGCATGTACATGCGTGTGTGCAGCAGGGGAGAGTTGGGAGGCACAAGGATGTGCCCAAATCTCTGGCAGGCTGCACCCAGCTGCCAGCACACTGCCTGGGTACACACATCCCCCACTCTTCCCCCAAGAAGTCACTGGAGTGTTGCTGTCTTCCTAAAACGTCTATTGGACTGCATCTCTTCCCTGCTCAAGGCCCTTCAGAGACCCTGCCCCTTCTGGAAGCTCCCAAAGTCCTGAGCTTCCACTTTCAGCCTCTTGTGCTCCAGCCACTGCCTCCCTTCCCTGCTTTGCCCAGGTGCCCTCCCTGAACTAAAGGTTCCCTGAACACATAGCCGCGTTTGCACAGCTGCTAAGCCCTCGGCTCCCTGTCTGGCTCTTACTTAGTCCCTGAGATCCAGATTAGATCCCACTTCCTCTGTGAAGCCTTCTCTGGCCTGCGCCCCTCAACACCAGGCCTGACCTGGAACAGTTACCTAAGGCCTCTTTGCTAGATATTTACATGAAACGGTGCCTCCCACCCCTTAGCTGCCCCTCTGACAAGCTCCCTTCCCAGTGCCCACCTTTCTGATGCAGAAGCTGGAGGGCCGAGTGGCTTCCGACGAGGACCTGAAGCTGTCAGACATGCTGAGGTATTACATGCGCGACTCACAGGCAGCAAAGGTGAGAGGCAGCCCCAGAGCAACGCTCAGGCCTGGAAGCCAGGACAGGGAAGCAGTGACCCTGTGCCCGTGGTCCTAGGACCTGCTGTACCGGCGGCTGCGGGCACTGGCCGACTACGAGAATGCCAACAAGGCGCTGGACAAGGCGCGCACCAGGAACCGGGAGGTCCGCCCCGCCGAGAGCCACCAGCAGCTGTGCTGCCAACGCTTTGAGCGCCTCTCCGACTCCGCCAAGCAAGGTGAGCCCGCAGCCCCCCGGCCCCAGCCTGGGGCCACATGCCCTGCCCAGGTTCCCATGCCTCTTCCCCTCCTCTCCAGAGCTCATGGACTTCAAGTCCCGCCGGGTCTCCTCTTTTCGAAAGAATCTCATTGAGCTGGCAGAGCTGGAGCTCAAACACGCCAAGGTGAGCCCTCCCACCTCCCTCCCTCCCCCAGGCACCAGGGTGTGCGTGCACGTGTGGATGTGCACACGTGTATGTGCATATGTGGGTGTCTGCATGTACATGCGTGCGTGTGTGGATGAGAGCAGCCTCAGCTAAGGCTTGGGGTCATGCTTCCCTGGCTCACGACCCATGCCTTCTCGGTAGGAAGACCCAATTAACAGCAACTGTTATTGCACAGAGCAGGGGTGTGGGGAGCAAGGGGGTATCTACAGTGCAGAAAGAATGGCAGCCTGACTCAAGGAGCAGAGTACTTCAAGGACCTGTTTCTCCTCTGCAGGCCAGCACCCTGATTCTCCGGAACACCCTTGTCGCCCTAAAGGGGGAGCCTTAGAGCAGCCAGAGCTCAGCCAGACCCTGCTCTGGGATCTCCAGTGACCAGGGTATCCCAGACCCCTCTCTCTGGCAAGATGTCTCCTTCTCTAGCACAGTGCCACTAGCCACACCCTCACTCTGCCCCACATCCTCCCAGGGAAAGCCCAAACCCCCTACCACTACCACCACCAAAGGTGCCGGGCCCTGCAAGACACAGGGCAGCATAGGCATCATGATTGGACACAGGTCAGCAGAGCCCCAGGGACCCCGACACCCCTCCCCAGGAAGCTGAGGAACAGCCTCCTCTCTCACCCAGGGCCTTGAAGGAATCATAGCTCTCTTGATCCCAGCCTGTTCTCCTTCACAAATAAAAACCCTGGTTTTGTAGCAAGGAGGCCTATTGTCCTTGCTTCCCTTCCCACAGCTCAAGGGTCCACCAGGTACACCTTCTGCCAAGGCAGTACGATCAGATCCTGGGGGACACCAAGGAGGGCACCCCGCAGTATCCTCAGCCCTCTCTCCAGTGACAGCAAGCTCCTGTGGGAAGGCGCGACACCCAGAAGTTGGGATGCAGGAACCCCAGAAGTGTCTTCCAGGTTTGCCCCCACCCCCATAAACCCTAGCACAAGAATGAATTGCAAGTTCTCCACACGTTATTTCCTAACCACAAAAGGGATCTAGCCCTTCCTCCCAGAACCACTCACAAGCTCCTGAGAGGTAAGGAGCCAACTGTAACACCAGGCGGCCTCTTCCCTTCTCGGCTCAGTTAATTAGGGAGGAGATATAGATGCCCCATTACCGCTCCCCATTCACCTCACCCTAGGGCCAGATTTCTTGGATGTCTTTGCCTGCTGGGCAGGTGAAAGCCCAAAGTACAGGCTGGAAACAACCCATAGCAATGCTGGCAAAAGGCTCAGGGTACCGGCAACACCCTTTTGGTTAAACATAGGGAGGCGGTGCTCAAGACACCTGGGTCTGAAGTCCTGGGCTCCACCTGGCTGGCCCCACCCTGAAAGGACTCCAGCCACATCTAGAGGAGGTCAAAGGCTCAACTTGGGCTGACTCACAGCAACCACTGAACCTGACCCTCATAAACCTGAGTCAGCCATGCAGGGAAGACAGCAAACCAAACTGACCCTTTAAGCTACCTGTGAC
This sequence comes from Macaca fascicularis, assembly GCF_037993035.2. Lineage (NCBI taxonomy): Eukaryota > Metazoa > Chordata > Mammalia > Primates > Cercopithecidae > Macaca > Macaca fascicularis. The sequence continues at coordinate 8,549,582 of NC_088388.1, read as the reverse complement.
TTGCCTATCAGCCCACACCTAGGAAGGGACAGAAAAGACTATCAGATGGACCTCACTGCCCATCCAGGCAAGGCTACAGAGCACCCAGTTCAGGCATAAACCACTTCCGCTGGAACACCCCTGTGGCCAGCACCACTCCTTAAACAGCCAGTCCAGTGTCGATCACAGCCCCACCAACAGAATAATGGTGACCATCAGAAAGGTGTCTCAGCCAATCACTGGAGCCAGATAAGGGTGTGCAGGGACTGGTTGGGTATGGGGTACAGAGAAGAGAGATAGCACCATTCTCCCAGTGCACCCCCCCCCCCGCCAAAGTCTCCTGGGCCCCAACCTTGAAATACACATCCCATTAATGAGCCTTTTTATTATTGTCTTTTTTAATCGAAGGTCCCTTACTGGTCCTGCTTCCATGAGTAGCAGTGACCAGAGGAAAAGGGAGAGGAACCAGCCGGCACAGGGAGGGGTCATCTCCACAACATTCCATTTATACACAGAACTAAACAGACAAGCACAGAGTCACTATTGCGGTTAGAAGTTGGCAGCATGGGAAGGGGGAGGACCAGGTGGGGAATGGGGATGTTGTTAAAAAAAAATACAGGCTCCCCCACAACTGGGGTACCTGGGGGGAACTTGGTCTGCTTCAACCCAAGAGGAATCAGAAGATCAAAAGCAGTTTGGGAAAGCCAGAACCGTCAGGGATGGAGGGAGAAGGAAAATCCAGGGGGTGGGGGGGTCTGTTTGGCAACTGGGGTGAAGGGATTGCCCTCCCCCTGCTGGGATCCCCCCAGCCCCTCCGGTCTGGCAGGAAGGGGGCAGCCTGCAACCCCCGAGGGCAGGTGTGGGGCTGCCAGATGCTCCAGGCAGGGGGCCAGAAGGGGCTCACAAAGGCTTGCCCTCCAGGGAGATGACAGCACTGCCCCCCAACTTCTCTGCCAGGGTGCAGCGGTCCTTGACTTCCTCGTAGCAGTTTGCTTGCAATTCATGCTTGATCCCTGTAAGGAAGAAAGGGGAGCATCTGTGAGCAGTAAGCACTGGGGTGGGGGTAGTTTCTGTGGCTGGGAAGGAGCCAATCAAAGCAGATGGAAGGAACAAGCAGGCAGTGAAGGGGGCGGACCCTCTCTGGGTGCTGTTCACCCTACCCTGCAGCCAAGGTCACAGCAGAAAGGCACTCAGCACCAATGCTGGCCCTTACCTGTCAGCTTCTTCTTGATGGCATCCTTGGAACTGGCATAGATCATTTTGCTCTTAAGGGGCGCACACTCAGGGGCCCTGAACAGAAACATGAGTCAGGCAACTCGCAGCAACAGCAAAGCCATAGGTGACTTTGAGAAACCCTTGGGCTGGCAGTGAGGAGTCTTTTGTTACAACCCCCTCCCAATCCAAACCCACACCTCTGGGTTGACCAGGATCCACAGAAGTTCCCATCATGAGAAAGAGGGTAGGTGACAAGAAGTAGTGCCAGAATGAGCTCACCAGAAGATAAACACCAGGTCCTCCTTCTTGCTCTCCTTGGTCTCATAGGTTGCGTCATAGAGGGCGTAGCGGCAGTCCTTGTCTGGCAGCATCTTGACAAAGGTGGCATAGGGGTCGTCGACAGTCTGGCCCACATCGCCCACCAAGATCTCCTTGCCCTCCTCCAGGATGATGTTCTTCTTGTCCTCACTCAGGCAGAAGAGCACCGCCTTCTTGCGCTTCTTCACCTCCTCTGGCGTTGAAGACTTACGCACCTTCATGTCGTTGAACACCTTGATGACACCATCAGAGACAGCCACACCGGAGGCCTGGGAGACACGCCACGTATACCTCATCAAGAAAAAGACCCTAGGGAACTGCCCCTTGTTTTCTCAGAAGATCCCAGTCCGCGTCTTGAGTGGTCACTAGTGCCCTTCCCAAGGCAAGTCACTAGTTTTTCCACCCAAGCCATTCTCAAAGAACCAGATGGGACACAACCTCAGAATGGCAGCCATGGCCTCTGATCACCTAGTTCAACAACCCCTTCCCTCATTTTACGGGACAGAAATGGAAAACTCGTGAAAAGCAGAGCCTTGACCAAAATGTGAACCCAGAATTAAAAGATCCACCGGCTACTGACTCACTTGCTACTCACCGTATTTGCTCTCAGCCTTTGGATAAAACTGGTGACTTAGAACTTCAGATATGGAGGACCCAAACACCTGAGCCAAGACTCCTCTTCAGAAAGAGCCAAGACCCCACAATGCTAGATGGGACCCCAAGGACACTAACAGTTACAACAAACCCACCAGAACTGCTTGATGCAGTGTTACTACACAAACGACCCCTGTTAGCTCCTAGTGTCTTTCCCAACCAAAACAAGAATCACAACCCCCAGTAAGGACCCTGCCCGACAACTCCCTTCTTCCGGGAATAGTGCTAGGCCCCAGAAGTCGCTGGTAAAAACATGCCAAACTCAAGTGCCCAGAAGCCTCGCGATCTTTAAACTCCTACTCTGCGTCGTGCTTGGCAGTACCCGAGCCAGGAGGGGGGGGCAATCCACGGTAAATCTGGTCCCCCGAACTCCCCGGAACTGCAGAGGAAGCCGGCCACGTGACTCGATAGCTTCCGGAGTAGGCGGGGAAAGGAGATCGGCTAGGTCCGGCCCCCTCCCCAATAGAGAACGGCGTACCCGAAAAGCAGCAGCATCTCCAGGTCCCTAACCCTGTGGAATCACCTTAAAACAACGGATGTATCAGACCTATCTGCTGCAGGCAGGAGCCTGGGTACGCTACATAACCTTCGGTTTTCTCAGCCCTCGGGCCGTATACAGGGGGCGGGGTGGTTTCCGGGCGGTGCCCGACTGGGTCACTTCCCTAAACTCGGCTCCACCCTCAGGCCCATCCGGGAAGGCCTGGCTGGCCCAAGGCTTCGGCACCCGCGGCCGGGCCTGAGCGTGCGCGCACGCGCCGGCAGACAGCGCCGTTCCAGCCCTCGCCCAATGCACGGGTGAGAACGCAGCTCGTTAGATGTGCTCCCGAAGGCGCTGCGGTCTCTGCGATGCCCCCTCTAAGCCTTGCGGTGCAAGGCCCTAATCGCAGGCACCCACGCCCCAACCGGGACCCCGTCTTCCCAGCATCCCCCCTCGCCGCGCCAGCGCCCGCCCCTCCCGGGCGCAGGCATCCCTGCCACCTGCTCCCGAGACGGACCCGGCTGCCGAGGGAGGGTGACGCGCAGACAGGAACAGCCTTGGGTGGGGCGCGCGCGCCGAGATCTCTCGCGCGCTTTTCCCTCGCCGCCCCCGGGCCGGGTTTGGACGCCGCGTGCTGCAGTCGAGAGCGCGCCCCTAAGAAACGCACGACGCTGGTCGTTCCGCGAGGGGCGCGCCAGCGCGCGCCCCGGACCCCTCCCCCCACGGTCGGTTTCCGCGCGGGCGCACCAGCGGGTGGGGGAGGGGAGCCCAGGGGGCGCGCGAACGACGTCCAGACCGGCCCTCCCCGGCGCCCACGGGCGCGCACGCGCATTCCGGCACCGCCCGCCCCTCCGTGCGAGACCCTCATCCCGCCCGGGGCGCTGGGGGAGGGGTTGCGGACATCGCTCCCCCGTCGCCTCCTGCGCGCAGGCGACCGACCCGCAGCCGCCTCCCTCGGGCGTAGTGGCTTGCCGCTCACCATGTTTCCGGAAACGAAAAGGAGCGGGCACCGAGAGCCGCAGTAGACAAGAGCGCTGCAGACGCTGCCGGGACCCGACTGAACGCGGCCTCTCCCGGCCCCTTCCGTTTAGTAGGAGCCGCACAATGAGGGGCGGGGCGGGCTTCCGGCGCTCCCTCCGCGGGCCGACGGGAAATGGAGTCCGCGGGCCCTGCGCCGCCGCCTCGCTGGCTCGCTGGGTAACGGAGTCTTCCCGCCGGCCAGCCCGGAGCTGCAGTGCATGCGGGGAAATGTAGGCCCGGGTTCCGGGCGGCACCGCACCGCGCAGCGCGAGCCCATTGGTCCAATTTCCCAGGAACCGCTCTGAACCCGGCGAGGTGGCGCTCAGTAAAATGACCCGAAAACGATCCCCGACTAAGCGGCTCTTTATCCCGCAGCAAAACGGCTTTCTTAAGACCCATCTGGTATTATCTGGATCCGTTGGCCTGAAATTCTTGAGTGAGGTTAGGGTTTTGCTTTTCTGAATCGAAGCAACTATTGATTAGCCTGGAATCCCGACCTAAAGCAAAGAAAATCACAAGTATGAAGGCGTCATCGGTCGGATAACACTAGTACTCCACATGTGCAAAGCCACTCGTCTCCTGAAAAAAAAGGCCATGTGCAACGTCAGTAAAATAAGAATAGGAGGAAAAGGCACAGGGGAAAGGTACAAGCAAATCTCTGAGAGCTTTGTTCTTGTTTAAAGATGTTTGGCAAAGTCATGAGGCGATAAAGGGTAAAGACGAGGCTTTGTGCATTCAATTCAAAGCTTCTTTATGTGCCTTTTACGTGCCACTGAGAAAAAATAGATATTAAGCCAGACTTGCACCCAGCTCTCGAGTTGATAGCCAGATACGTGGTTATTCTAACACCTGAAAAACTGAGACAGGATCTATGGTAGTATATGCCTTAAAAAAAAAAACGAGCGGGGGACTCCGGGATGATTTTGTTGTCCTAGAACAGTGATCACAGCCTCACACTCTGCAGGAAGAGAAGACTGGGTCGCAAACAAGCCAGAGGCAAACCCAGAAAGGGAACTGGGGACTCTAATCCTATAAACGGAATTAAGGGTGTAAACGGAGAGCGATGCCAGGGAGTGGAGTACCTTGCAGAGCATGCCGGGGGTTGTAGTCGGGGACATTCCACTGCACCGCCCCCGCCTGGGCTCCCGGCGCTCCAGGTGGAGACAGCAGCTTGACCCCCGCCTCCCGCGAGCGGCCCTGCATGAAGACGCTAGCGCCCCCTTTTCCGAGCCTTAGAGTTTCCAAGAGCAACGGGGAGAGGGAGGGGGCTTCGCAGTTACCCTGGAGACGCGCTCCCGCCCGCCCCCAGCCGCGGGATGCCCTAAATGTCCTTATTAGGACATGAGACTCGAGGGGGCGGGGTCAGCCCGACCGCCGGCTTCAGGCTCCTTATAAGGCCGCGGCGGGCAGGAGGCGGGAGCCGGAGCCCATTGGTCCAATTTAGCCCGGGTGGGGCTACTGCGCCGTGGGCTAGGCACAGTCCTGAGGGGCGGGCCTGGAGCTCCGGCGCCCACCTCTCCCTTCCTCACAGCCTGGAGACCTGCGTCTCACGACTTCCGGTATAGCAGCTAGATGCCGGGTGCTGCTTCGAACCCTGGCGGGTCGCCTGTGTCCAACTCAGTTATACATGTCCTTGAGGCTTCTCAGGTTGAAACCCTTTGTAGGGTTTCCATCTTCAACCTCCCTGGGGGTCTCCCACTTCCGATTAGCCACAAAAATGACGAACTGTTCTCCCCTCTACCTGTGTCTGGGCTTCTTAACCCGCAGCCTGCTCCTCCGCCCCGGAACCCAACCACGTGCCCATCTCAGGCCTCCCCAACTGCCAGGGTGCCCAAGCACCTCTTACTTACAGTCCTCCTTCCTCTAGGCCTCTGACCCCCGACCTTCCGAGTCCTATTTTAGGCCTTCTCTGCACGTCCCCGACTTCCTTTCCACCATACACCCTGTATCCCGGGGATGAGGATGACCATTTCCTCCAAGGATCCTGCAGCTCCTCCTGCCTTACCTTTGTGTCCTCATCCCCAGCACCCATTTCTGGGTGTCCTTCCCACCAATACGTTTGCACCCGTTTGTCTCCCAGCCCTCGCCTCTCCTGGACTCTTTTCAAGACCAGTCTCCATCTCCAGCCTCCTTCAAGCTTGAGGCTGAAACTGGCAATCTTAAGAGACTTAGAGTGGCCAAGTTCAGGTTAGTCCGTTAAGCGCCGCCCAACCAGTCCTCCCCGTCACAGGGGGCGCTGTCCGCCTTCCTCTCGCCTACACAAAGATGACCCCGCTCTCGAATCTGGGGTGACAGGAAGGAGTCGGTCCAGGCTCCGGGGGCTGGGATTGGGCGCGTCCCGAAGGCTAGCTGGAGTGGTGCCGAGGGGAAAGATCGTTTAAGAGACAGCGCCCCTCACCAACCACTTAGAGCAGCGCAGGGGCGGGAGGGCGGCAGGCTCTCCTCTCGTTAGTGCCCCGTGTGTTTGGGGCCCTGTGATCTCAGCGGTCCTGCCCTCGGCCTCCCTCTTCTCCCGCCCCGCCCCGGGCCAGGTGTTCGAATCCCTACTCCAGAACTGGCGGCGTCCCAGTCCCGCGGGCGTGGGGCGCCGGAGGACCCGCCCTCGGGTTCATGGCGGCCCCGGTCCGCCTGGGCCGGAAGCGCCCGCTGCCTGCCTGTCCCAATCCGCTCTTCGTTCGCTGGCTGACCGAGTGGCGGGACGAGGCGACCCGCAGCGGGCGCCGCACACGCTTCGTGTTTCAGAAGGTGGGTCCTGGCGTGGCCCGATGGGAAAAGCTGCTGGCCAGGTCGGGCCTGCCCTGACCAGGAACCCTACCCCTGCCCGGCCAGGCGCTGCGGTCCCTCCGACGGTACCCACTGCCGCTGCGCAGCGGGAAGGAAGCTAAGATCCTACAGCACTTCGGAGACGGGCTCTGCCGGATGCTGGACGAGCGGCTGCAGCGGCACCGAACATCGGGCGGTGAGCGTCTGGGAAAAGGGTCAGTGCTCCCCTGCCTCCCCCCAGGTGCAGCTTCCGTACTCACCTGGAGGCCCTTAGCTTTAAGCTCCCCACTCCTGTCCAAGTTGCCGTTCGGCCTCGGGCTAGTGGCTGGCGCTCCCTGAGCCTCCCTCACCGGTTTCACTTATCATCTGAGCAGGTTGCATCCCAGACCTTCGCAGCTGCCGGATTCCGTGGAGTGTGGAGTTGACTCTCTTCTGCTCCCGCAGGTGACCATGCCCCGGGCTCGCCATCTGGAGAGAACAGTCCAGCCCCCCAGGGGCGACCTGCGGAAGTCCAGGACTCTTCCATGCCAGTGAGGAAGGGGCAAGGGGAGCGGAAGGCAAAGTGGGAGTGCGGGAGTATGATTTTCTGGCTTGGGAGATTTGGCAAGCCTGAGTCCAAATCTCACCAGTGATTCCTGGCCTTGAGCAAATGACTTACCCTCTTTTTGACTTTTTGACTTACCCTCTTTTTGACCCTCTTTTTGACTTTTTGAATTAAATTCACATTTAATCTGTGAATAGGAATATTGGTAACAGCCAACAAGAGAATTCCATAATCAAGCTACTTAGGGAGCCCAGCTCAGTTAGTTACGGGGTCACCATTATTGAGTTTTCCTGTCTAATCACACGTGTTCTGCAGCGCGTGGTAGAACTGAGGCCAGGCTGGGCAGACACCCCCACCCGCTGCCCGGAAACTGCCTGCTGTCTCATCGCACATTTGCAGTGGGCCATCCCATCACCTGGCCCGTTTTACAGAGAAGGAAACTGAGAGATAACTGAGTGACTTACCCAGGGCCACAAAGCCTGCTGGGGACTTACTCGAAAATGACTGGCTGGCTTTCACGTTCAGAGCTCCTCTGTACCTTTCAGGTTCCTGCCCAGTCCAAAGCTGGAGGCTCTGGCAACTACTGGCCAGCTCGGCACTCAGGAGCCCGAGTGATACTGCTGATGCTCTACCGAGAGCACCTGGTGAGCACTGGGTGGAACCATGGCAGTGGGGTGGGAAGTTCCCAGAGGTGCCTAGCCCTGGCAAGGCAGGCAAAGATTATCCCAGCCACCTGAGCGAGATGAGGAGGGTCCCTGGCACTGAGCCTACCCTGTCTCTTCTACCTTGGTTTCAGAATCCTAATGGCTACCACTTCTTAACCAAGGAGGAGCTGCTGCAGAGGTGTGCTCAGAAGGCCCCCAGGGTGAGCACAGGGATTGGGGAAGACAGGCCCAAGTGGCTCTGGAGCCCACCAAAGACTGCCTTTTCTTGCAGTGGGCCCGTGTGTGGCCCGTGGCTGGGGACACAGGGAACATGGACTTGTGGTGGTACCAGGTGCTCTCTGACGGTCTCTTTTCTGATCCACAGGTAGCCCCTGGGAGTGCTCGACCCTGGCCAGCCCTCCGCTCCCTCCTCCACAGGAACCTGGTCCTCAGGACACACCAGCCAGCCAGGTGGGGCCAACTGCAGGAGATACAGGAAAGCACACATGAACTTCTTAGTGGGGCCTTAGAGTCACTCAACAACTCCCAGAGCTGATGCTGTTGAGGTTGGGGGCCTTTCCTCAGGAGCCCCCACTGTTGGAGTACCTGGAGGGTGTGAAACCGCAGATGCGGGGGTGGGAGGGTGCCGTGGTTATTGGAGGAGTAGAAAGACTTTTCAGAGGAGATAGCGTTTGACACGTTTTAGGATTTGGCAGGTAGAGATTCAGGATAAGTATTTCGAGGAGGAGGAAACAGCATTAGTGAAGATAGGAGGAAGGAAATCGTCTGAGACACACTTCTTGCAGACCTGAGAATGGAGCTGAGCAGGTCCAAGGAACTGCTCTAAGAGCCAAGAAGACCAGGAGCAGCAGGAGCCACTGGGGTCATTTGTGCAGGGCGCCAAGGGGGCGGTGAGGCCAGCCCAGCTAGGGGCAGGCAGGAGAGCCTGCCAGGAATGAGTGAAGAAGGGAGAGCTGTATTTTTCCCCTCTGCCTCCCAGGTACTCATTGACCCCAGAGGGCCTGGAGCTGGCCCAGAAGTTAGCCGAGTCAGAAGGCCTGAGCTTGCTGAATGTGGGCATCGGGCTTAAGGAGCCCCCTGGGGAGGAGGCAGCAGTGCCAGGAGCAGCTTCAGCAGAGCTGTGAGAAGGAGGGCGGAGGAGGGGGGAAAACAGGGAGGTGGGGATGGGAAATGAGGCCAAAACCCCACCTCTATCCATCACCTGTAGCTGAGCTGTGGCTGCCTCCCTACTGTAGGTGGGTGGTGGGTGTCGGGTGGCATGGGTGTGGGGCAACTGCCCTAGCACAAGGGGTTCTGGCCTCACATACCGATACCCCCCACTTAGTGCCAGTGAAGCAGGGGTCCAGCAGCCACCACTGGAGCTGAGGCCTGGAGAGTACAGGGTGCTGTTGTGTGTGGACATTGGCGAGACCCGGGGGTGAGTGAGGTGGGGAGAAATGAGGTAGATGATCGGAGGAGGCTGGGGGGTAGGCACTGCCCTGCCCTGATCTAGGATTCCCTCCTTGCCACTCCAGGGGCGGGCACAGGCCGGAGCTGCTCCGAGAGCTACAGCGGCTGCACGTGACCCACACAGTGCGCAAGCTGCACGTTGGGGATTTTGTATGGGTGGCGCAGGAAACCAATCCTAGAGACCCAGGTGAAGGGCCGTGGGCAGGCTGGCACCAGGGGCAGGGCCTGGTGGGTGGGGGATCACAAGCTAACGGCTGGCTTGTCAGCAGCGAGCCCTGGGGAGTTGGTACTGGACCACATTGTAGAGCGCAAGCGGCTGGATGACCTTTGCAGCAGCATCATTGACGGCCGCTTCCGGGAGCAGAAGGTAATTTTGCTGGCTTTGCCAGGCTTCCCTGACTGCTCTGAGGCCCCCCTTTTCAGCCCAGAGCAATCCAGGGGCACTTCTGGCAGCCTCCTTGAGGCAGAGCCCTTTGGAATCCAGCCACATCCACCATGTGGTTGCTCCAGAATCAGACCCCCACAGGCCTGTCCAGGTACACAGTAGGAAGCCAGGTACCTGCATTTTGGGGCTGAGCTCAGGAGCATATTAAAGACCTCTTGGGTACCGAGCCCCTGCAGTCTTGGATAAACAAGGCTTAAACCTCCAGAATTGGAAATACAGAGGCCGTACCTTGGTACTTGCTGCTGGGTGGACCCCCTAGTCACAGAGGCCATGTACCGGCCCAGGGGAGGCTTGAAGGATGTTGAGAGATGGAGGAAGGGCTTTCTAGACAAGAGTGTCAGCATGAGCAAAGCTGTGGAGGCCCCTCTGAGGCAGGTGGAGAGGCTAGGGAGGATGCAGAGGCTAACTGGTGGGAACAGGGTCGTAGCACCATTTTGAGTGTGACATCATGGACGCCCAGGCATGTGGTCATCCAGCCTGACCCTCCCTGCCCACTCTGTCCACTTGCCCAGTTCCGCCTGAAGCGCTGTGGCCTGGAGCGCCGGGTATACCTGGTGGAAGAGCATGGCTCGGTCCACAATCTCAGCCTTCCTGAGAGTACGCTGCTGCAGGCTGTCACTAACACTCAGGTGAGCAGGGAGGGCAGGGCCAGGCAGGCAGGGGCCGCTGTGGTCCATGGTTCATGGTCTGGGCCAGGAACCACCTTCCCTCTCTTGGGTCCTCTTCCCCAGGTCATTGATGGCTTTTTTGTGAAGCGCACAGCAGACATTAAGGAGTCAGCTGCCTATCTGGCCCTCTTGACGCGGGGCTTGCAGAGACTCTACCAGGTGAGCAGAGGCCCCTGTCCCAGTGTCGGGACACAGCCCACAAGGAATTCACCTTGCCTGGGCCCTGTGCATCCCCAAAAGAAGCAAGGTGGGTGAGATCCCCATTTCTCAGGCTGGCCCCCCGAGGCTGAGGACTAGGCAGGGGCTGGCTGGAGTTGTCCCTTTGAGCTCCAGCCTGGCCTCAGTCCCTTCTTCCCTCAGGGCCACACCCTACGCAGCCGCCCCTGGGGAACCCCTGGGAACCCTGAATCAGGGGCCATGCCCTCTCCAAACCCTCTCTGCTCACTCCTCACCTTCAGTGACTTCAACGCAGGAGCCATCAAAAATAAGGTACCGTCTCTGCCCAGCTTCTCGGACGTGGCCTGGCCCAGACCCCCACTGATCCAGCCCTTCCCCAAACCCAGGCCCAGTCAGTGCGAGAAGTGTTTGCCCGGCAGCTGATGCAGGTGCGCGGAGTGAGTGGGGAGAAAGCAGCAGCCCTGGTGGATCGATACAGCACCCCTGCCAGGTAGGCCCTCGAGGGCCCTTAGGTGTCCTCAGCCCCTGCTCTCCGTGCATGGAATTCACCTTAATCCATGCTTTGTGGAGGGAGCTTGGCCTTGTGTGGGCTGTGCAGACCAGAGATGGACAGATCCCAGGGTGCTCATGGAGGTCAAGCGGGGAGGAAGCCAGCAGACCCACACAGTGTCCCAGGCATTGGAGGCCACAGGAGGGAGGGAAATGTCCCACGTGGTGGCGAAGAGGCTTCTTGGAGAAGGGGGCTGGGCCATTAAGGGGAGTGAGGGTGATGGTTTGGAGCCTTTGCTGGTTTTGCCTCAGGGTTCCCACAGGGAGGGAGGACAGCCAGGCTGGCCTGGGGCCTTGAGTGCCAGGCTCAGGAAGTGGGGCAGTGCCCCAACTCTTCTATCCCATGCTGACCCCTCTGCCTGGCCCCTCATGGTGCTGGCCCAGAGTGGGCCACCGTCAGCCTCAGAAACTCAAGCCCCTGTCCCCCAGCCTCCTGGCCGCCTATGATGCCTGTGCCACCCCCAAGGAACAAGAGACACTGCTAAGCACCATCAAGTGTGGGCGTCTACAGAGGTGAGGGCAAGAGACGGAACCTGGAGGGAGTGGTGGGGACTGGGGCTGCCCTAGGCCCAGGGCGTGACCCTCGCTGCTTCTCTTCCTGCAGGAATCTGGGGCCTGCTCTGAGCAGGACCTTATCCCAGCTCTACTGCAGCTACAGCCCCCTGACCTGAGCTTATGCTGTGAAACAGCCCCCAGCCCCCATCTGTACCCCCACGCAGGCTAGCCAGCCTTTTAACAACATCTTTTGTGGTAAAATTAGAATCTAAGTGTTTGCAGCCATATGTGTTATGTAGAAGATGCCTGGCCCTGGGGACCTTGTGAAATACGCAGGAACCAGGGATACCGTCTGGACCAGTGGTTTTTAAACAAAGCTGCTTAGGACCTGGGATTGCCTGGTCAGGGAGATGGAGTCAGTGGGGCACTGCAGCTTTGAATCGATTTTATGTCATCAGTTGGTCCTCATCAAATAAAACTTCCTTAGGAGTGCAGAGGGCTCATTGGGAAAGTAAAAATAATAAAAATAAATAAAACTTCCTAAAAGAAAAGCTTGAAAACCACTAACAGTCCAGTTGCCTCTTTTTATAGAAAAACAGGCCCAGGGAACTACTAGGGCTTATCCAAATGTACAGTTTGAGGCAGAGTTAGGACTGGAACCCAGGGCCTCCTGGCGCTCTCCAGAGTAGAGTTTCTTAGGACCCCTGCAAGCCAGCCAAGTCCACATCTCTGGGCCAGGGCCTGGAGTCCGCCCTCCTCGTTACCTCCTCTCCTCTCGGGGTGGCTGAAGCTCGTGGTACAGAGCTCCCAGCTCCTGTCAATGGGGCCCCCTGGGCCTGAGCATATAGAGACCCCCATTTAGGTGAACTTGGCCTGCCCCTCCAAGTCCCACCCTGCCCCAGCCTGAGGCTTGCTGCAGTGTGACCCGCCCACCTCAGCCACCAGGACTCCTTCTTTCTCCCTTTATTGCCTTTCTCGTTCTGCCCTTCGTAACAGGCTCCTCAGCTAGGGTAGCTGCAGGGAGGGTGGCTCCCTCCTGCTCCTCAGAAGGTGTAGGCCCCCACAAAGACGGTGAGCCTCAGTACAGAGCTGGCCCGGTAGCTCATGAGGGAATTCATGGTGACCATCTCCAGGTCCAGCACGTACTCCCGGGGGCCTGTCACCGGCCGGGCGAGGACCAGCATGGCGCTGACGTTGTTGATTTGCTGCAGGGCAGTGGGTGGAGGGATATATGTTGTGTCAGCCTGTGTGCTAGGCCCCTGCCCCAGCGTCACCTCCCTGCCCCGTGGCTGTGAGGTGGAGGGACAGCCCTGGCCAGGCTGCGACCCCAGACTCTCATCCAGCTTTTTGACACCCTCAACATCTCTCCTCCCCAACCCAGGCTCCTGCCTTCAGAAATCTCCTGCTGGGGCTCTTCCCACCCTTTCCAGCTTATTCTGTCTGACCCAGGCTAACTGATGATTCAAGGTCACCATGTGGCTCTTGGGAGTGGTGGGACCTTTGGTGACCCAAAGTCAGCAGACTCCCTTCAGAGCATTCAGTTTCAAAATGAAAGAGAAGCGCTGGTTCTAGACAAACCCCTTCTCCTGGTGAGACCCATGCATGCCACTGCCACTCACCGTGAGCAGCTCACTGTGAGCCACCCCTGGCCCCCTCCCACCTAACACATCCACCAGCAAGGAGTGGACTTTCTGACTCCAGGCCCCTGCACACGCCATTCCCTTGGTTTGTGGGTGAAATTGAGATCAGATATGGAAAACTAGTACCAGGACTCAAACTCCCGTGTCCGAGTGCTTCGTTAGAATTGCATTTAACCATCTGCCCTTTGCACCATGGGAATTTAGAATATCCCTGTTGTCCTACAGAAATCCCGCCTCCCGGGGGCGGGGCTTTGGGGAGGGGAGGGGCATAGCAGCCTGGCCGAGTTCCCCCTTAAGGCGTCCTGGAGTTCAGTTTTAGATTGTGCATGTCAGTTGAGGGTTGCAGAAACCTTACCCTAATGTAGAAGTCCCCCTGCGAGTTTCCGGCACGGATCTGAAAGGCATTGTAGGCACCGGGGTAGACAGATGTCGCCTGGATCTGGAACACGTCAGCGGGCACGCTCCGCTCCGAGGTGATGGTCATGTACCGGTGCACAATGGATGAAGGCTGCTCTCGACACAGAGGGTTGGAGGCTGGGCAGAGGCAGCGGCTAGAGACCCCGAGGTGGGGGACATGAATGAGCTCCTTGCCTGTCCCCCCAGTTTCTCCTACCCTACAAAGGAAGGGAATTCCAAAAGGACCCTCCCACCCCTGTGACTGGTTGTCATGAAGGACTATGGTTCCCATCAGCCCTCAGGGGCACTCACTTGTCCGAATAGATGCCAGTCAGCCCCAAAGCCCCCTGGGAGACGTAGTTTCTCTCGGGGCCTGGCATCAAATTGACTCACTTGTCAGAGACCTGGACGTAGGGCTCCACACAGCGGTTGGTGTCTACGCAGCGGTAGCCCCCATGGAAGTTGACACAGGTTTGGGCCTCAGAGCACTGGTGCGCACCAGACTCACACTCGTCAATGTCTGTGCCAGGGGAGAGGGGCTAGAATCGGGAGCGTCAGGCTGCCAGCTCCTGACACCATCCTGCCCATCCCACCCAGGCAACCTGTACCTTGGCAGAGGCGTGTGGCCAGCAGCTGGTACCCCTGTGGGCAGTGGCAGGAGAAACGGCCTGGCTCGTTGATGCAGCGGTACTGGCAGAGGTAGCTGGAGTAGCTACACTCATCAATATCTGAGGAAGCATGGGGATGGGGACCCCGGGTCAAGGGCAGTCTTCACCATTCAGTCCCACAAACATTTCCTAAGAAGGCCCAGCCCCGTGTTAGGCTGAATGTAGGAAGACAGGGGGATGAGACAAGCCACAAGCTCAGCCGGGAGATGGAGGGTTCAAACAAAGTTCTGCCCAGGCTGCCCCAGCTCAGATTTCTCTCTGCCCAGAACTGGAGGAAACACTGAATAAAGTTAGTGGGAATCTAGAGGCTTGGGTGTGAATCCCACCAGCTGATTTAGGGGAATCTTATTTTCCCAATCAGTAAAATGAGTGTCTTAGACTAGATGAGTCTCGTGGGTCTGCCCTGTGCTATAACCTGCCCAATTCCTGCAACCCACAGTCAGCCCGAGCACCCAGCGGTCACCTCCAGCTAACTGAGCTTCACAGGCAGACCATTTCCCTTCTCTTGTTCCACTCATGCTGCCGGGTAGCAGTGAGGCCTCATCCCGCAGCAAAGCATAACATAGAGGGTATGTGCCAGTTGACAGGGTGTGAGAAGTCTAGGATCGAGCCCTGGCCCCATCTCATCCTGGCTGTATGAACTCGGGCAGGTCACTTAACCTCTTTTAGCTGAATAATGAAAGTCACCATTTACCCAGGACTTTGTGCTTATTTTAATGTAATCCTCTCAACAAACCTGGAGGGAGATCTGAATGTCCTCATTTTGTAGAGGAAGGAGAAAATCATACCTCCTAGGATTCTTGAGAGGAAGGAGGCCAAGTGTGTCAGGGAACACACTACGAGGGCAGGTTCTCATTAAGTGGCAGTCAATTCACTTTAAAGCACTGCAGCTTGAGACGGGCTGGAGCCCATCTATCACACTCTCACCTAATCCTCAACACAACCCACTATAGAAGCAGAAACAGGCTCAGAGAGAAGCAACTTGTCCTAGTGCAAAATTCAAATGCAGGTAAATGCAGGTGAGCCTGACACGTGGGACAAGTGGCACCCACATCCTCAGTCTCCCCAGTAGGCTTCAGTAGGGACCTAGCTGCCTCTTCTTGTGCCTTCCCCACTGGTCTGGGAGTGCTCCACAGCCAGCCGGAGTGGAGTACCAGGAGGCAGCTGGGTGCACAGTGACGGGACGTGGAGGCCTCAAATGGAGAACTGTGTGGCAGGAGGCACGGCATAGGTAGGGCCTGGGGGCTCATGGAGGAGTACGCAGCAGGGGTGGAGCTCTCACCACTGCAGGAGAAGCCATCCCGGTGCAGCTCATAGCCCTGGTGGCAGCGACACAGGAAAGTCCCATAGGAGTTGAAGCAGCGCTGCTCGCATGGGGCCCCCATATCACACTCGTTCACATCTGGGGGTGCCAGGTAAAACAGGGATGAAAGCAGAGGAGCAGCCCAGAGCCTCCACTCTACCTGGGCTGGTCAGGAAGGGAGCGCCCCCACCTCACACCTCCCTGCCCAGGACCCAGGAGCCTGGCCCGGCCCAGCCTCACCCACACAGGAGCGGTTGTTAGGCCCCAGCTGGAAGCCCGGCTCGCACTGGCAACGGAAGGAGCCAGGCAGGTTCACGCAGCGATGCTGGCAGTAGCGGTAGCGGCACTCGTCTATGTCTGGGATAGAGGCAGAAGAAGGAGGGCGGAGGGCAGAGGGCAGGTGGGCTCGAGCCAGGTGGGACTCAAGGCTTAACCACCCATAATCCTGCCTGTGTCCAGGGAGCTGAATTGGGCAGGGTCAGCCAGGACACCTCCCAAATACACCCCCATACAGTCCTCTGTGTCTGATGACAGGAGGGTGAGGTGGCAGGGGCTGGGGGTGAAGCGTGGGTTGAATGGGGGTCAGGTGCTAGAGCAAGGGCCAGACCAGGGTCACAGAGCCTAGAGAAGCTGCTCCCTGGACTCACCCACACACTCGGGCCCGATCTTGCGGTAACCATCAGGACAGGTGCACTGATAGGAGCCAGGCAAGTTATGGCAGTCCTGGCTGGGGCGACAGTCGTGCAGGGCCTGGGCACACTCGTCCACATCTGTGAGAGACACCACTCAGCCCCCGCCTGGGATCCCGCACACCACCCAACATAACACATAGATCTAACACTTCAATTCAGTTCTCTCAACAGCACACGTAAGAGTTCACCAGCCTGGAGCCAACAGGAAAGGCACCCCTAACCTCTAAAACCGCATGTTGGGGGTTGCATAGGAAATAAGGTCCTGTCCACACCCCCAGAAGCACTGATTCCTGGACTGTCCTTCCTCCAAGGTCTGTGGCTCCCAGGGGACAGACACTGGAAGGCAGAGTTCCTGCAGTGTCTCTGCAGCAACCAAGGGGAGGGGGCCGGAGCTGGCTGGAGCAGTGGCACACAAGCTGGGGCCACCTGTGGCAGGTCGCAAACAACATGAGTGTCTGGATGAGGGTGTGGACGTCACCAGCGGCCCTTTTGAGCCAGGAAGGAACATGAGGTCTTTTAAGTTTAAGATGCTTGGTGAGAGGACTGGAAGCCAGGCACCAGAGCAGTCCCCACTCACCCACACAGCTCTCCTGATCGTCGGGCTCATAGCCTGGTGGGCAGGGGTTGGGGTGTTGAGCGGGAGGCACTGGTGGCGGGGGTCCCTCGCCATGTAGGTCGTTGATGACGGCAGCGGAGCGGGGCAGGCACAAGTAGCCCCCGTAGTGGTTGATGCACTTCATTTCTCCCTTGCAGGCCTCAGGGATGGTCAGACACTCGTTGACATCTGCAGAGAGGGGCCTGCTGGGCACAGCCAGTCTCCTGGGCTGGCCCTGGAGGGAGCGGAGGCAGGAGCCCAGCTCGGCCTTCTCCAAGATGTGTGGCCCCAGCAAAGCCTTCCCACTCTGCTCAACAAGCTAAGTCTGCCTGCCCGGGACCCCTTCCCAGGGTTGGTCAAGGCTGGAGGTGGGGCAGCTGTTCCCACTGTTGCCCTCATTCTTGGCTTGCAAGTGGGTCTCTATCCCTCCCCACAGCCCTAGCCCTAGCTCAGCCCAAGAGTGGGGGCCTCCTTACCCACCCCTGGGGACACTACCCTCCCAGGTTGTGATGAGACAAAGAGCTGGGACAGGAGAGTGGTTCAGAGAAGGCGTACAGGATCCAGCTCTTCTGAGGGGTAGGGGCAAGGTTTCCTGGGTTTCTGGGAGAGGGCGAGGCCACCCCTAGCTGAACTGGCCTCCAGAGAACCAGGGCTGGCCTCGGTGTAGCAGAGCTGGGCAGAGGACGAGCTGCTGGGCTCCCATGGCAGCTCTCGGATGTGGGGCTGTCCCTTGGAAAGCAGCTATCAATCCCCTTCTGGGTTCCTGGGGGTGTTTGGTCCCCCAGGCACACACACCCCGGCAGTGCTGGCTGTCTGGGTCCCACTCATAGCCATCTGTGCATTCCTGGAAGGGAACCAGAAGTGGCCAGTGGTCACCCAAAGATCTCCTCCAACTGACCTGGCCAACACTAGGGCCTGAGCCTGGCCACCCTCCGGCCTGCTCCAAACAATGGCCCCCAGCCCTCCCCCAGCCAGGAGAAGGAGACTTCCCCGGCAGCAGCCACCCCGGGGTCCCGGTCTCTTCCTCCCTACCCTCCCCATCCCAGGCCAGCGGCCCTCACTGTCCCCACCGTGTAGCTGTCGGGCTCTTCGGAATCCTGAGGAGAAGCTGATCCCAAGAGCAACAGCAGCAGCGCCCAGAGCAGTAGAGACCCGGGTAGGCAGGAGGCACAGGGGAGCATCCTGGGGCTGCGAGATGGTGGACACCGGTCAAGGGCCTCTGCCGCGGCACCCCGCTCCCTGTGCCGGGAGTCCGAGCCCAGCCCCCGCCACTGCCCGCTCAGGAACGTGCTTGGGTCTCGGGGCCTCCCAGGGCTGGGGGCCGACTCCTCACAGGCCCAGGTCCCAGGCCCCGGGTCCCAGGCCCACCCGCCCCGGCCACCCCGCCCCGCGCCCCTGCGGCGAAGGCCGAGGAGCGCGGGCCTCTGTGGGCGCTACGCTGCCGCAGATTCGGCCGAGACTCCGGCCCGCGCTCTCCCCTACGGACGGTCACAGCCACTCACTTGGGCCCGCGACGCCCCG
The DNA here is from genome assembly GCF_037993035.2 of Macaca fascicularis. Lineage (NCBI taxonomy): Eukaryota > Metazoa > Chordata > Mammalia > Primates > Cercopithecidae > Macaca > Macaca fascicularis. Next base: position 8,531,348 of record NC_088388.1, on the reverse strand, counting down.
GCCTGCGGCTCTGGCGGCTCGGCTGGCTCCGGCAATGCCTGCGGGCAGACGGACGGGCGGACGGCACAGCTCCCTGGACGCGCGGCCCCAGGAAGCGCCCCCCGCCCGCCCGCCTGCCGCGACGCGGCCCACCCCGGCGCCTCCGCCCGCCCTTCGGCGGATTCCTGAGCCCGCGCCAGGGGGAGGGACCCCGACCCCCCGCTTCTCCGCCCCCGGCCAGCCACAGGCCCCCACCCGGTCCCCCGCGGCGCCGCCCGGAGCCGCCTCCCGACGCCGGTCCAGGGTCCCCCAGCGCTCGATCCTGGGGCCCTGACCTTGATACCAGGCCCCCAGACTCACCCGGGGGCCCCCAAACGCTCACCAAAAATGTCATCCTGCTCGCCTAGATCCTACCTAATCTGCGCCCCCAGAATTTCATCCTGTGCACCCACACCGTAATCCTGGAGCCCCTAGATTCTCATTCTGCGCCTCCCGAGATCGTCCTGGGTACCCAGAGCCCACCTCACCCAGTCCTCCAGACCCTCAATCTGCTCCCTTCAAAATTTTATTCTCTGCCCCAGACCGTCATTCTAAAACATCCTAAAACTTCATCCAGGGTCCCCAGACCCTCGCCCAGGAACGAGAGGCTCCCAGGTGCAGAACTGTCCTTCTCGGTCACTCCTGCCCTCCACCCCCAGGACCGTCTTCAGCCTGGTGGTCTTCACTGCACACGGCGTCACCCACACCCTCCATCCACAAAGCTACAAGTTTGGGGGCGAGGGCGGCAGTTCCCTTTTGGCACAAAATGAATGGAAGCCCCTGAGAAGGAGGGCAGGGCTGATGTCGGACGTGCAGGATGCCAGGGTCGGGTGCCAACGCGCCTCCTCGACCTCCTCGCACCCGCGTCCCCCGCCCGGTTTCCGCCTCCGCCCCAAGTGGGGGCGTGTCCTTGGAGGCGGAGTATGGGCGGTGCTGGCTCCCAGGAAGGGGAGCGGCCTCTGTTTGCCCACGTCTCTGGGCGGAGTCAGGCGGGAAAGCGCTGCGTGTCCGGGGATCCCCCGCCTGGGGCCCGCCCTTCCTTTCCCTTTGCCATCCCTGCTTATCCCCACAGTCGCCCTCCACGTGACCCCAGCCTGCCGAGGAGGGGACGTGCTGGTGGGTCCCGAGGCGAGCGCCTGGGGTTCAGGTTAACTGCGCAGTTCCCGCTTCTCGCCACTCTACCACCACCATCCCTCCCAGCCGCTGGGGCCAGAAGGTTAAATGATAGTTCTTCAGGGGCCGGGCGCGGTGGCTCACGCCTGTAATCCCAGCACTTTGAGAGGCCGAGGCGGGTGGATCACCTGAGGTCAAGAGTTCGAGACCAGTCTGGAACACCATCTCTACTAAAAATATAAAAATTAGCCAGGCGTGGTTGCGCGTGCCTGTGGTCGCAGCTACTCAGGAGCTTGAGGCAGGAGAATCGCTTGAACTCGGGAGGTAGAGCTTGCAGTGAGCCCAGATCACACCACTGCACTCCAGCCTGGGTGACAGAGCGAGACTCTGTCTTCAAAAATAATAGGCCAGACGCAGTGGCTCACGCCTGTAACCCCAACACTTTGGGAGCCCGAGGGTGGGCAGATCACAAGGTCAGGAGTTCAAGACCAGCCTGGCCAACAAAAACACAAATTAGCCAGTGTGGTGGTATGTGCCTCTAATCTCAGCTACTCCGGAGGTTGAGGCAGAAGTATCTCTTGAACCTGGGAGGCAAAGGTTGCAATGAGCCGAGATTGTGCCATTGCACTCCAGCCTGGGTGACAGAGCGAGAGTCCGTCTCAAAAAATAATAATAATAATAATAATAGCTCTTTAAAACAAGAAAGACAATAACAAGTGTTGGCAAAGATATGGAGAAACTGGAGCCCTCATGCACTGTTGATGGAAAATGGTTTGGCAGTTCCTCAAAATGTTATCACATGACCTGGCGATTTCATTCCTAGGGACACAAACCTAGGATAATTGAAAAGATATGTACACACACACAAATCTGTACACAGCATTTATAGCTGCATTATATATGAGCCAAATGCAGAAACAACACAAAATCTGTCAACTGATGAATAACACGATGCAGTACATCCATACAGTGGAACATTATTCAGCCATAAAAAGGAATGAAGTGCGGATGCATGCCACAATATAGGTGAATTCTTGAAAATATTATGTGAAGTGAAAGAAGCCAGACACAAAAAGCCACATATTCTATTTATTTTTTATTTTTTTTAGGTGGAGTTTTGCTCTTGTTGCTCAGGCTGGAGTGCAATGGCATGATCTCGGCTCACCACAATCTCTGCCTGCCGGGTTCAAGCAATTCTCCTGCCTCAGGCTCCCGAGTGGCTGGGATTACAGGCGCCTGCCACCACGCCCAGCTAATTTTGTGTTTTTAGTAGACACGGGGTTTCACCATATTGGTTAGGCTGGTCTCAAACTCCAGATCTCAGGTGATCCACTCACCTTGACCTCCTACAGTGCTTGGATTATAGGCGTAAGCCACCGTGCCCAGCACACATATTACATTTATATGAAATAACCAGAATAGGCAAACCCAGAAAAACAGAAAGTAGATTAATGGTTGCCAGAGGAAGGTGGGGAATGGGGAGTGACTGCTAATGGGTCTGGGTTTTCTTTGGGATAATGAAAATATTCTAAAACTAGATACTAGTGATGGTCACATAACTATGCAAACATACTAAAACCCACTGAATTGTACACTTCAAAAAAGTGAAGTTTCTTTAGGAGGCCGAGGCGGGTAGATCACGAGGTTAGGAGATCAAGACCATCCTGGCTAACACGGTGAAACCCCATCTCTACAAAAAAATTAGCCAGGCATGGTGGTGGGCACCTGTAATCCCAGCTACTTGGGAGGCCGAGGCAGTAGAATGGCGTGAACCTGGTAGGCAGAGCTTGCAGTGAGCCGATATCACTCCACTGCACTCCAGCCTGGGCAACAGAGCGAGACTCCGTCTCAAAAAAAAAAAAAAAAAAAAAAAAGTGAAGTTTATAGTCTGTAATAATACCACAATAGGGCCGGGCGCGGTGGCTCAAGCCTGTAATCCCAGCACTTTGGGAGGCCGAGACGGGTGGATCACGAGGTCAGGAGATCGAGACCATCCTGGCTAACACAGTGAAACCCCGTCTCTACTAAAAAAAAATACAAAAAAATAGCCAGGCGAGGTGGCGGTTGCCTGTAGTCCCAGCTACTCGGGAGGCTGAGGCAGAAGAATGGCGCAAACCCGGGAGGTAGAGCTTGCAGTGAGCTGAGATCCGGCCACTGCACTCCAGCCTGGGCCACAGCACCAGATTCCGTCTCAAAAAAATAAAATAAAATAATAATAATAATAATAATAATACCACAATAGGCTGGGCATGGTGGCTCATGCCTGTAATCCCAGCACTTTAGGAGGCCAAGGTGGATGGATCACCTGAGGTCAGGAATTCCAGACCAGCCTGGCCAACATGACAAAACTCCAACTCTACTAAAACGACAAAAATTAGCTGGCTATGGTGGTGAACACCTGTAAGCTACTCAGGAGGCTGGGGCAGGAGAATCACCTGAACCTGAGAGGTGGAGGTTGCAGTAAGCCGAGATCATGCCACTGCACTCCAGCCTGGGCGACAGAGCAAGACCCTGTCTCAAAAAAAGGAAATATTAAAAAAAGGCAGGAAAGGGGTGCTGCTATCACCCCGTTTCACAGATAGGGAGGCTGAGAGACTTGTCCCAGGTGAAGGATGGGACTTGCACTCATGTCCCATGGACTTCAAGACCCGCTGAACTCCTTGCCCCATATTAGAGCATGAAGCACCCGCCCTGCGAACACTCACTCTGTGCCACAGTGTTGGGCGCTCCACTAAGTATCATTCCACTCAAGCCTCAGCCTGAGAATTGTCACTGCCAATTAGAGATGAAGACATGAGGCCCGGGGGGATGACTTAGTGCACGGCTGGTGCACAACCTGGACCTGAACCTCCATCTTTGCACTATCCAGCCTGAGTGAGCCTCCCACTTGGAGTTGCCTCCTCAGAATGCCTCCCCGGTCCTCTGCACCCTCAGTGACTTTCCCTGCCTTGGCCTGCTCTGCACTGGGTCCCTTTCAAGGTCCCAGACACCACTGGATCAGTGTCTCTCTCTGACCAAGTAGTGAGCTCCTCTCAGGCAGTGAGGCCCCTGTGCCCGTGGCCCACCCCTTACTGGGTGCCTGCAGGGTCGGCAGGTGAATGGACAAATGAGTGAGTGGGTGGAGGAAGTTCACTGATCCACTCAACAAGTTTACTCGGCTGGGCGCAGTGGCTCATGCCTGTCATCTCAGTACTTTGGGAGGCTGAGACAGGTGGATTGCTTGAGGTCAGGAGTTTGAGACCAGCCTGACCAACATGGTGAAACCCTGTCTCTACAAAAAATACAAAAAATTACCTGAGTGTGGTGGCGCACACCTGTAGTCCCAGTTACTTGGGAGGCTGAGGCAGGATAATCGCTGGAACCCGAGAGGCGGAGGTTGCAGTGAGCCGAGATCGTGACACTGCACTCCAGCCTGGGCGACAGAGTGAGACTCCGTCTCAAAAGAACAAAACAAAACAAAAAATGTTTACTGACTGGCCACTGTAAAGCAGATGCTGTGGTGCCGGGCACCAGGGACACAGCACTGACTAAAAACAGACCCAAACCTCCTGGCCTTGGGAGCTGTCATGCAAGGGAAGGAAAGAGAGGATCAAAGAGGAAGGCCACTGGGCCCCACACCTCCAGTCCCTCCTCCCCGTGGCCTCCCACATCCTACCATCACAACAGACCCACATTGGGACCTCCACCTCTGAGGGCTGACATGGAGCCTTAGCCATCAGTCATACAACAGGACAAGCCTGGCTGGGGCCCGTAACTGGGCTCTAGAACCACAGGGCCAGGCACCACTCTAGGGATGGTCTGTCCACGGCATTTCAATAAAGGCAGCAGCATGCTTTTCAAATAGAGAAGCCCCTTGGCTTACTCTCTGGGCAGGGCGACAAAGTGTGGCCTCACGACTCTGGGAGGAATCCTAATAAAGAAATGCAGTAGTGAGCATGTAAGTGAATAAATCCCAGGATTGCAGCTGTCCTGTCTCCTGCCCCATGGAACCCTAGAGAGCCAGCTCTTCACACCCTTCTCTGGTCTTGGTCACCAGTTCTCAGCCTGAACTCCTAGAAGGGAGGTCTCCAGCCCAAGGACCCACTTAGAACAAAGACAGCAGTAATGGGTGTTAATACTGCTGCCCAGCCCTTGACCTCACAAGTTAAGTTTTGGCCTCCCTCTGTCTGTGATGCTCACAGTTATCCTTCTGGCTCTTCAGCCCCCTCATCCTCATCCCTAGACCATGGGAGGGATGAGGAACGGGAGGCACTAGCAGCAATGGCTGCTCCTGGACTCTGACTCTGCACTTTCCTGTTTTGTTTTGTTGACATGGAGTTTCACTCTTGTTGCCCAGGCTGGAGTGCAATGGCGCGATCTCGGCTCACTGCAACCTCCACCTCCCGGGTTCAAGTCATTCTCGTGCCTCAGCCTCCCGAGTAACTGGGATTATAGATACCCGCCACCACGCCCACCTACTTTTTTGTATTTTTAGTAGAAACAGGGTTTCACCATGTTGGCCAGGCTGGTCTTGAACTCCTGACCTCAGGTGATCCACCCGCCTCGGCCTCCCAAAGTGCTGGGATTACAAGCGTGAGCCACCGCGCCTGGCCTGGTTTTGTTTTTTTGACACAGGATCTTGGATCCAGGCTGGAGTGCAGTGGCATGATCATAGCTCACTGCAGCCTTTTTTTTTTTTTTTTTTTTTTGAGACGGAGTCTCGCTCTGTCGCCCAGCCCAGGCTGGAGTGCAGTGGCGCGATCTCGGCTCACTGCAAGCTCCGCCTCCCGGGTTCACGCCATTCTCCTGCCTCAGCCTCCCGAGTAGCTGGGACTACAGGCGCCCACAACCGCGCCCGGCTAATTTTTTGTATTTTTAGTAGAGACGGGGTTTCACCGTGGTCTCGATCTCCTGACCTTGTGATCCGCCCGCCTCGGCCTCCCAAAGTGCTGGGATTACAGGCGTGAGCCACCGCGCCCGGCCGCTCACTGCAGCCTTAATCTTCCAGGCTCAAGCAATCCCACTGGCCTCAGCCTCCCCAGTAGCTGGGACTACAGGAGAGCACCACCATGCTTGGCTAACTTTTTTAAATTATTTTTTTAGTAGAGATGAAGTCTTGCTCAGTTGCCCAGGTTTGTCTTCAACTCCTGAGCTCAAACGATTCTCTTACCTTGGCCTCCCAAAGTGATGGGATTACAGGCATGAGCCATTGTGCCCAGCCTGCTTTCTTGTTTACAACTTATGATGATCAACTGTTCAGTCAGCAAACACCTAGCGAGCCTGCCCCATGCCTAGCCCTATCCTGGGCACCGGGGACACAAGCAAACCGAACCCTTCTGGTGTGGCTGGAGGCAGATGCCCAATGGGCACAGGTGCAGCTGGGCTGAAGGGGCTGCAAAGCTTCTACCAGAGGTTGGGGAAGCAGGGAAGGCTTCTTGAAAGAGGCAGCCATTGAGGTGACTGAGCTTCATAGTAGGAGCAAGAGTGGTTCCTTTGGCCAGGTGCAGTGGCTCATGCATGTTATCCCAGCACTTTGGGAGGCTGAGGCGGGTGGATCACCTGAGGTCAGGAGTTCGAGACCAGCCTGACCAACATGGTGAAACCCTGTATCTACTGAAAATACAAAAAAAATTGCTGGGCGTGGTGGTGCACGCTTGTAGTCCCAGCTACTTGGAAGGCTGAGGCAGGAGAATTGCTTGAACCCGGGAGGTGTAGGTTGCAGTGAGCCCAGATTGTGCCACCGCACTCCAACCTGGGTAGGAAAAAAAAAGAAAGAAAAAAGGGGTGGGTTGGGGAGCAGACAGGCAGAGGACTGAAAGCCTGAAGGCCTGAGCAAGTTGTGGGTTCTAGGGGTCCACCCCTCACCCACCAAACCTGTCTTCCCCTTCGTGGTTTCTCCAGCCCCGCCCTCACACCCTCCTCCTCGATCTGCACGGCTTCCTGCCTCCATACCTCTCCAGACTGCACCAGCATGGCACTGACTACCCACCCCTCCTGCCTCCTGGCCCTGTTGGTGGCAGGCCTAGCCCAAGGCATCAGAGGCTCCCTTAGGGCCCAGGTAAGTGCTCCCAAAACCTTACAACTGCCAGTCCCACACCTGGGGTCACCCCTTCAGAAACAGCTGGCCTGTCATTCTCATTTTTCAGAGGGAGTCACTGAGGTTGGAGAGGGGGCTGACGTGCCCAAGGGCACATGGGAAGACAGAGAAGGCTAACTGGCTGACCCCTAGCCCAGTCCTTGCACGGCTAGGAGCTAAGGTGGGGCCCCAGCAATGATTCCTCTGCCCACTGCCCCTCTCTACCCTTGGTTCCTTGCCAGGACCTCAGTCCCCAGCCGCTGGAGCTGAAAGAGGCCTTCAAGCTGTTCCAGATCCAGTTCAACCGGAGTTACTTGAGCCCAGAAGGTATCACAGGGCACATACATCTCCACTCCAAGCCCCCACGTTGTTTTTTTTTTTTTTTTTTGAGACGGAGTCTCGCTCTGCTGCCCAGGCTGGAGTGCAATGGCCGGATCTCAGCTCACTGCAAGCTCCGCCTCCCGGGTTCACGCCATTCTCCTGCCTCAGCCTCCCGAGTAGCTGGGACTACAGGCGCCTGCCACCTTGCCCGGCTAAGTTTTTGTATTTTTAGTAGAGACGGGGTTTCACTGTGTTAGCCAGGATGGTCTCGATCTCCTGACCTCGTGATCCGCCCATCTCGGCCTCCCAAAGTGCTGGGATTACAGGCTTGAGCCACCGCGCCCGAACCCCACGTTTTTTTTGAGACGGAGTTTCACTCTTGTTGACCAGGCTGGAGTGCAATGGCCTCATCTTGGCTCACTGCAACCTCCACCTCCTGGGTTCAAGCGATTCTCCTGCTTCAGCCTCTAAGTAGCTGGGATTACAGGCATGTACCACCACACTTGACTTTTATATTTTTAGTAGAGACAGGGTTTTACCATGTTGGCCAGGCTGGTCTTGAACTCCTGACCTCAGGTGATCCACCTGCCTCAGCCTCCCAAAGGACTGGGATTACAGGTGTGAGCCACCGAGCCCAGCCATCCCACTTTGTAATAGATGAAAAAATTGAAGCTCAGGGTGGGGAACAGGCATGGCCAAGGTCACTCAGCAGGACAGGGCAGGGCTGGGCATGTGCTCCCTGGTTTCCTGAAAGCATGAGTGGGTCCAGGATCATTCTTTGCTATGGATCTGGAGGGCAGTGGCAGCGGGTGAGGTCCTGCCCTAGTCCTACGTGATCCCCTGGCTCCGCAGTCACTTCCCTGTGATTCCAGGCAGTGGGCAGGGGGCCACCACCTAGTCATTCGTTCATTCAGCAAACACCCAAGGACACCCATTTTGTCCCCACGTTGGGGACTTCTTCTCTAGCCCATGATCTAACCCCTGCCCCTGCCCTCTCGCTGTACTGATCTTTCTAGGGGGCTGGTCTGCGTGTGCCTTTTAGCCCAGGCTGCCCGTGCCGTCGTCTCCTCTCCCCGTCATGTTCCAGCTCTCCTCCTGTGGTCAGAGGTGTAAAGGAGGTGGCCTGGCACGAAGCTGGTCTCTGGCCGCACATCCTTTCCTTGAGTCACCACCACCAGACCCCTTACCTGGCTTCCTACCCAGGGTGGCCAGAGATGGTCCTCTCGCTGCCTCTGGGGAAAACCCAACCCTAGGTGGGCTGGGTAACCACTTCCTGGGCCTGGGTATCTGCAGTGGGGCCTTGTAGGAGCTACACGAAAGGAGCCAGTGCTCAACTGGGTGGGTGTGGGTGGAAGGGTGCCCAGCCAGTGGCTACTTCCTGCCCCTGAGGGTTTGGGAGTCAGCCTAGGACAACTCCCTCTTGGTCCAGAGCATGCTCACCGCCTGGACATCTTTGCCCACAACCTGGCCCAGGCTCAGCGGCTGCAGGAGGAGGACTTGGGCACAGCTGAGTTTGGGGTGACTCCATTCAGTGACCTCACAGGTACCATTAACCCTTCTGGCCTGTAGGTGGTGGTTGGGGAAGCGGTCTCCCCAGGGACACTGGCAGCTGGACCCAGTGGACCTTCAATTTTCACTTCCCAGGGAAGGAAATTCATTTCCCTGAGGACCAGGGGCTTGGGTGCTGGTATCAAATCACCCAGTGCAGGGGCAGAATCTCTGTAGCCCTGTGTCCTAGCCCAGCCTAGGGGCCAGCACAGCAGCTACACGGAAGCACCCAGCAGGGAGTCCAGCCTCTCTAGGCTCAGCATCCCTGCCTTTTTGAGACAGGGTCTTGCTCTGTTGTCCAGGCTGCAGCACAATGGTGCAATCACAGCAGCTCACTCAGCCTCTACCTCCTAGACTCAAGCAATTCCCCCAACCTCTCAGCCTTCTAAGTAGCTGGGACTATAAGCCCGCACAACCACACCCAGCTAATTTTTCTACTTTTTGTGGAGATGGGCTCTTGGACTCCTGACCTCAAGTGATCCATCTGCCTTGGCCTCCCAAAGTGCTGGGATTATAGGCGTGAGCCACCACACCCGGCCTATCCTTGCCTTTTTGCCCCTCAGGGCATTATGGGACCAACGGCTGGAGTGGGAGAGGCAGAACAGGGAGAAGGGGTCAAAACAGAGACCTCAGTGGCCCTGTCTGTTCCCCAGAGGAGGAGTTTGGCCAGCTCTACGGGTATCGGAGGGCAGCTGGAAGGGTCCCCGGCATGGGCAGAAAGATAGGGTCCGAAGAGCCACAGGAGTCAGTGCCTTTCACCTGTGACTGGCGGAAGGTGGCCGGTGCCATCTCACCCATCAAGGACCAGGTATCTGCCCCTACCCAGCTCGCTCTAATTCAGCTAAGTGGTGGGAAGGAGAGGGGCCTGGCCCGAACACCTAGCCCCGCCTCACCCTCTCGCCCTCCAGAAAAACTGCAACTGCTGCTGGGCCATGGCAGCAGCAGGCAACATAGAGGCCCTGTGGCGCATCAATTTCTGGGATTTCGTGGATGTCTCCGTGCAGGGTAGGGCTGACAGAGGGTGCAGGTGTGACAGGGGAGGGAGGCCTAGGGGCCTGGTCACCCACACTGTCCCTTCTTGCACCAGAACTGCTGGACTGTGGTCGCTGTGGGGATGGCTGCCGTGGTGGCTTCGTCTGGGACGCGTTCATAACTGTTCTCAACAACAGTGAGTGCACTGCCCGCCACTCTGTGCATCTGCAGGGGAACAGGGTGGGCAGGAGCGGAGCCTCCTCCCTTGTCTTGCTTATCTGCAGGCGGCCTGGCCAGTGAAAAGGACTACCCGTTCCAGGGCAAAGTCAGAGCCCAAGGGTGCCACGCCAAGAAGTACCACAAGGTGGCCTGGATCCAGGACTTCATCATGCTGCAGAACAGCGAGCACAGTGCGGGCAGGGCAGGGACATGGGCGGACGGCAGGGACAGACACCGGGGCAGAGGCAGACACACTGGGTGACTGGGCTAGAAGACAAGAGGGGGTGGGAGGAGCGAAGGAGCGAGAAAGAAACCGACACTCCCACATGCCAAGGGTCTGATGATGCTCCCGTCCCCAGGAATTGCCCAGTACCTGGCCGCTTACGGCCCCATCACCGTGACCATCAACATGAAGCCCCTGCAGGTGGGATGGGAGAGCTGGCGGGGGAGGGGAATACAGGGGACTTGGCCCTACACTCAGCCCCTCGGCCCCCACCCCCTGCAGCTATACCGGAAAGGTGTGATCAAGGCCACACCCACCACCTGTGACCCCCAGCTTGTGGACCACTCTGTCCTGCTGGTGGGTTTTGGCAGCCTCAAGTCAGAGGGGATATGGGCAGAGACAGTCTCATCGCAGTCTCAGCCTCAGCCTCCACACCCCACCCCATACTGGATCCTGAAGAACTCCTGGGGGGCCCAGTGGGGAGAGAAGGTGAGTGTGATCTATTGGGGAAGGGGCCAGGCAGAACAGGCCTCTTCCCACCTTCCCACCCGTGTCCCCTAACCTCCTAGGGCTACTTCCGGCTACACCGAGGCAGCAATACCTGTGGCATCACCAGGTTCCCGCTCACTGCCCGTGTGCAGAAACCGGATGTGAAGCCCCGAGTCTCCTGCCCTCCCTGAACCCACCTGGCCCCCTCAGCTCTGTCCTGTTAGGCCAGCTGCCTCCTCGCCAGCCCTACCCCCAGGTTTTTGCTCATCTTCCCAATCTCAATACAGCCTGAATAAACCAAGACAAGACGTCTGGCTTGTGAGTGGACTCTTCTGGTGGATGGGCGGAGCACAGTCACCATTCCCTGAGATATGTCCCAGTTCCCAAGAGGCCACTGTAAATGTCCATCCTTGTACACGGACACCAGGTGCTCAGAGACAGACACAGGCACATCTGCACGTCCCCCACCTGCTCCCCGGAGCGAGGACCAGTCTCCAAACTCAGGGCAACTTTATTGTCAGTGTGGGCGGGACATTGGGAGGGGCCTCAGTCATGATAGAGGCGCAGGAGGCAGCCGCGGAGGGTGCCCATGTAGCGGTCCCAGAGGGCCTGGTGTCTGTAAGAACATGAACAGTGACAGCTGAGTTTTCACAACACTCACCATGGTGGAGGCCCTGCCCTGAGTGCTTTCTACACCTTCATTCATTTTGCCCTTAGAAAATTCTTACAGTTCTTCTCATGATGAACCCCAGTTTGTATATGAGGAAACTGAGGCATGGAGAGGTTAAGAAACCTGCCCCAAATCACACAGCTTCTAAGAGGGGGAGCCAGAGCTTTGGTCCTACCCCCAGGGTAGTAGAATGAGGAACCTTGAGTCTGCGGGAGGTGAGGTCCTGGCAGGTGGCAGGCTGGGGCAGGGCCAAGCTAGACAGGAGGACAGGACTGCTCACCGGAAGCCATCGAGGGAGTGGACAGACGCTGAATACTGATTCAGGAAGAACCGCACGTCGCTGAGTGGCCAGTGGTCGGAGCGGCAGGGTTCCACAAACTGTGGGCCCAAGAGAATACTTAGCACTCGTCTAGGCCGGGAACAGGCCAGGTTGGGTGTCAGAGGGCACGACAGCTCACCTTCTCCACGAGGTCCACAAACAGGTCTCTGACATCTTTATTGTGAGTCAGCTTGGCGGCCACGTTCACCAGCCCCCGGGACAGGTTCTGTGGGGCAGGGATCTTTGGAGTTCTGCTTTCTGCCCCAGAAGTTGGGAGCTGAGCACAGAAGCTGGGGGAGGAGTAGGTCCCTCCCCAGATCCATCCACCTCCCTCCATCAACCAAGTCCCCATTGTTTATGAGCTGCTTCCGTCAGCGGCCACCGTCAGCAGCCACCAGAGGGAGCAGCAGCGCCACCTGCCGGCCAGTCTCTGGGAGGGGCAGAGCTGCCCAGTACAGGTGGCGAACTGGAGGCTGACGATGCCAAAGGCCAGAGGCTGGATGGGACCACAGACCTTGAAGTTAGCTTCCATCTCAGAGAAGACGCCCAGCTTTCCCCGGAGAGCAGTGCACACCAGGCTGCAGAGACAGGGTCACACCTATAGCCACCTGGGCCCCTACTGCAGGCCCTGCCCCATGGCCCCCTACAAGGTCACCTCTTATGCAGGTCCAGAAGGTCCTTGTCAGCCACTAGCACCTTGAGTTCCTTCAAGTCCTGGAGAAATTCCTTGTCTAAGTCCATGTCCATGTCATCCATCTGCGAGTCTATGAGGCCATGAAGGGGGTTGCGGTGGGTGATAAAATCCCCTTCTGGGATAGCCTAAGCCTTTCCTCACCCAATACTTCATTTCCCCCCTAGGGACAGAAGAGGAAATGGAGTGTCAGAGAGATGCAGTGACATGCCCCGGGCCACAGAGAGGCAATAGGCCCTCTGTCTGCAGACAAGCTGTGTGTGGCAAAACATTCTATGGGCAGGGTAGCCTGGGTGTGGGCCGCGAACAGGAGCGAATGCTGGGAACTGGGGGCCTGTGGGAGAAACTACTGGTGGGGAATCAGGTCCTAAGGATGGGGAGACATCCAGGCACCTAGGTCAATGGGGGCCTCACCGACGGCTCCAAGGGTCCAGTTTTGGATCATGAGCTCAGCGCAGAAGGCAAAGTCACCGAAGCTCAGATACTGCAGTTTTTTCTTCCCTGTCTCAAAGCGGTTGTTAGCAAAGAAGACGATGGCTGCATAGTCCCTGCACAGAAGAGAGGAGGGTCCTCAGGGCTTGAAATTCCTTCTTAGGCCGGGCGCGGTGGCTCACGCCTGTAATCCCAGCACTTTGGGAGGCCGAGGCGGGCGGATAACGAGGTCAGGAGATCGAGACCATCCTGGCTAACACGGTGAAACCCCGTCTCTACTAAAAAATACAAAAAACTAGCCGGGCGAGGTGGCGGGCGTCTGTGTTCCCAGCTACTCGGGAGGCTGAGGCAGGAGAATGGCGTAAATCCGGAAGGCAGAGCTTGCAGTGAGCTGAGATCTGGCCACTGCACTCCAGCCCGGGCGACAGAGCCAGACTCCTTCTCAAAAAAAAAAAAAAAAAGAAATTCCTTCTTAGGAAGCAGCTGCAACCTCAGCTGGGTGTCCGAGTTCTGGCCTCTCTCCGCCTCAAGTTGCTGTGTGACATGTCTCAAGTCACTTCTCTACGCCCTTTCCCCATCTGTGCGAAGAGAAGGTTCCAGCCCAAGTTTCCTAGTGCATACAGTGGGAGACCATAAGGGTAACAGTTACTATTTACTGAGCACTTCCTAAGTGCCAGGGCTGTGCCATGGCTTTACATATGGCATCTCTCAACAGCCCAACTGGAAATCGCTGGACTGTGCTTTGCATCCAGGTCAGTCTGGTCCAAAGTACAGACCAAGTTGGGTGCGGTGGCTCAAGCCTGTAATCCCAGCTACTCGGGAGGCTGAGGCAGGAGAATTGCTTGAACCGGGAGGCAGAGGTTGCAGTGAGCCGAGATTGCACCATTGTATTCCAGCCTGGGCAACAAGAGTGAAACTCCGTCTCAAAAAAAAAAAAAAAAAGTACAGACCAAAAGTGGGATAATCACTCCCCCAGCATACTAAGGAGGTCAGAAGGGTTGGGGTAGGGAAGGTGGACAAGCCTCAGGGCCCAGGGAAGTAGTGTGCAGGATGGGGAGGTGGCTAGCTCCTCACCTGGCCAACCGGTCAGAGAGGAGAAAGTGTTGCTGAATATTGTCCACCAGGGAGCCCCGCATTTCCTCTACCACCTTGAAGACTCGCTTAAAGTTGTCAAACTGCAGGGCAGTTAGGGTAGATAGAAGAGAGGACTGGTCAGAGTGTCCACCATGTCGCTCACCCAATAAACCACTTACTGAACATCCCTCCCTTCCCCATCCACCTATCCAGTCGGCAAGTGCTGATTTAGCATCTGTTATTCCTTCAACCAACTATTGGTTATTAGTACTTGTTATCAACTCAAATGCTTAGCAGCTCCTGCCGTATCTTGCCTTGGATAAATGTTTACTCAATCTTATCTCTAAATCCAACCCCATTTTAGCACCATGCTCTCCAGATCTTCACAAGTTTGAGTTGGAACAGACTTTCCTGGCTAAGCCCCAGGAACTAAAAAATAAAAAACAAATGCTAAGTTATAAACAGAAAGCTCACAGGAGATACAAAAGAAAGGCATCAAAGGCCCAGAAGGGTTACTTCTTCCTGGCGTACCAAAAAGGCTTGTGGAGAAGGTGGCATCTCATCTCCTGTCTTGGATTTCAAGATGTAGATATTGCCAAGAACAGTACCCTCCAGGTAGAGCAACATGAGTAAAGGAAAGCCTGGGGGCTGGAGAAATGTAAGCCTAGAGAGAGAGGTCTGCAGGGACGAGATCACAGGACAGTCTATAGGTCAAAGCCAAGAAGTGCAGCTGCTACCCAGGACGCAGTGGGAGCCCAAAGTCAGATCTGGGCTTCTGAAAGGTCACTCTGGCCATACAGTACAGGATAGCTTGGAAGGAGCAACAGGGAGCCAGGCACAGTGGCTCACGCCTGTAATCCCAGCATTTTGCGAGGCCAAGGCAGATGATCACTTGAGGCCAGGAGTTCAAGACAAGCCTGGCCAACATGGTGAAACCCCGTCTTTACTAACAATACAAAAATTAGGCGGGTGTGGTGGTAGACGCCTGTAATCTCAGCTACTGCAGAGGCTGAGGCACAAGAATCGCCTGAACCCAGTAGGCGGAGGTTGCAGTGAGCCGAGATCACACCACTGCACCCCAGCCTGGGGCACAGAGCAAGACTCTGTCTCAAAAAGGAAAAAAAGGCCGGGAGCGGTGGCTCACGCCTGTAATCCCAGCACTTTGGGAGGCCAAGACGGGCGGATCACGAGGTCAGGAGATCGAGACCATCCTGGCTAACACAGTGAAACCCCATCTCTACTAAAAAAATACAAAAAACTAGCCGGGTGAGGTGGCGGGCGCCTGTAGTCCCAGCTACTCGGGAGGCTGAGGCAGGAGCATGGCGTAAACCCGGGAGGCGGAGCTTGCAGTGAGCTGAGATCCGGCCACTGCACTCACTCCAGCCTGGGCGACAGAGCGAGACTCCGTCTCAAAAAAAAAAAAAAAAAAAAAAGGAAAAAAAAAAAAAGGGGGGGGAAAGGGGAAGGGAGGAGAAGACTAGGTATGAAGCTGCTGCCACAGTCAGAGGCTGGAGCTGGGGCAGTGGTCAAAGGGAGGGAGTGAAGTGCAAATGGGATGCTGTGTCTGTGTGGGTGCAGTGCCCACCTGTCTCCGGCAGCTCTTGAGGGTGATGCCTGTTTTGGTGCTGATGTCATCCAGGTCTTTCTTGGTGCCTTTGGACAGCTTCTTGCCCAGCACCTCCCGAACAAAGGCCTCATCAAAGGCATAGTACCTTGTGGAGTCAGACAACACCATTGACCCCCCCATAAAAAAGAGGAAAGGGGGCCTGGCGGGGCCTGGCAGGTCCTGGGTCTGACCCCTTCTGCTCTCAACTTTCTGATGGCTGGGTAAGTCCCATCCCTCCCTGGGCCTGTTTCAGCTGGGAAAATGGGTATACAGTC
Organism: Macaca fascicularis; assembly: GCF_037993035.2. Classification (NCBI taxonomy): domain Eukaryota; kingdom Metazoa; phylum Chordata; class Mammalia; order Primates; family Cercopithecidae; genus Macaca; species Macaca fascicularis. The sequence continues at coordinate 8,515,323 of NC_088388.1, read as the reverse complement.
AGACTGGTTGATGTCTCCACCATCCCACAGGGTGAGCACCTCTCGATGAGTAGTGCCTGCCGGGAGGGCGGAATCTGGAAGATGAGCTGGTGCAGTAGCTTGGGTGGTGCGTGCAGCAGCCGCTCGAGCATGTGGAAGGTGCGGTAATGGTCCATGGTGTCGCTCTGCAGCACCGCTGCCGTGGCGCCCGTCTGCTCCAGGATTCCCGAGCGCACCCGCAGGGCCACCGCGTCGGTCACTGGAAAGTGGGTGCTAGCATCAGGTCCCGCCCCGCCGACGCCAGAAGCCCTTAAGGGATTCCATCCCCGATCCCTATAACACCCCTTATTCCCAGGCGCTCGCCCACTTCCCTAAAGGATGACCAAGTCCTAGCCCCGCCCCCTCTCCCATTCAAAACAACCGCTCCGCTGACGGGCTTCCCCACACGCCCCTGACGGACCCGAGTAACCATCGAGCCAGAGGCGATACACGTCCTCGTCGATAAGGGTAGTATTCCCCACGAAGATGTCCAGCTCGCTGGTCATGGCGACGCCCGGGGCCGCAGCGGCCCGAGCAGGAGGGAGCACCGCTCGGGCCGGGCGCGCCGCCTCCAGGCCACTTCCGGGAGTGCCGAGATTCCGCTCCCGGCATCCGGACCCAGCATAGGACCACTTCCGGGACACAGCCAGTGGTGGCGGGGACGGGGCGGGAGCGGCGAGGGAAGAGAGGGGGAGGACTACGCGGAGGAGCAACGCTTCCTCCGGCCGGGAGGGGGAGTCCCAGGCTCCTGCGTCCTGTCTCCCCGCGGCGGTCTGCAGGAGCTCGAAGGGAGTTCCTCCTTTCGTCTCCACGGTCCCCGCAACCTCTCCCCTCACTTCCTCCTGGCTTTTCTCCCACCTTCTCTGCCCTCTTCGGGACCTCCTAAGTTTGACCTGTATCCTAAACTTAGGGGGTTTCACAGGGCTCTGTACTAAATCTCTTCTCCGCAAAAATGGGGTATGCCCCGACTTCCTCGGGCTCTTGCTGGAGACCCCTTTGTCCATCCTGCGCATGAGCACCTCTCCTGGGCCTGGGGCGCCTGCTTCCACCTTGGTTTTAACCACACCCCCATCCCCACGAGCTACTGACGTCTCTAATTCTGCCTTTCTGAGCTCTGCCTGGAAGTTCACATCCGGAGGGGCCGCCTATTGGCCAAGTCTGTCCACACTCTTCCTGTAAGCCCCTCAAAAGCTCAACATATTCTAGACAGACCTCTCGCTCTCCCCATTTGTTTCTTTCCTGCGTCGCTATCTCAGTGATAACCCTAACATCCACCAGTTCTCTCTTTTTTTTTTTTTTTTTTTTTTTGAGACGGAGTCTCGCTCTGTCGCCCAGGCTGGAGTGCAGTGACTGGATCTCAGCTCACTGCAAGCTCCGCCTACCGGGTTCACGCCATTCTCCTTGCCTCAGCCTCCGGAGTAGCTGGGACTACAGGCGCCCGCCACCTCCCCCGGCTAGTTTTTTGTGTTTTTTAGTAGAGACGGGGTTTCACCGTGTTAGCCAGGATGGTCTCGATCTCCTGACCTCGTGATCCGCCCGTCTCGGCCTCCTAAAGTGCTGGGATTACAGGCTTGAGCCACCGCGCCCGGCCCATCCACCAGTTTTCATACGAGAAACCTGGGCGTTCTCCCAGACTCCTCTCTCCCCACGTTCAGTTCGGCTGATTTGCCTCCCGAATATTTCTAGTATCTGTTTGTCCTCTCCACCCCCACTGACGCTGCCCCAGCCGTTTTTCTGCTTAGCTCTCCTTGCTCCTTGCACAGTTACCAATCTCCCTGTTTATGTCCCCTCCCCGCAGGGTTCGGCCCACACAGGGTTCGGCCCAATCTTTTTAAATACTTTTTTTTTTTTTTTTTTTTTTTTTTTTTTTTTTTTAGACAGAGCCTTCTCGCTCTGTCGCCCAGGCTGGAGTGCAGTGGCGCGATCTCAGCTCACTGCAACCTCCGCCTTCTCGGTTCAAGCAATTCTCTGCCTCAGCCTATGGAGTAGCTGGGATTACAGGCTCCTCCCACCACGCCCGGCTAATTTTTGTATTTTTAGTAGAAACGGGGTTTCACCATCTTGGCCAGTTAAATGCATATATATATATATATATGTGTGTGTGTGTGTGTGTATATATATATTTTTTTGTTTTTTTGGTTTTTTTTTTTGAGACGGAGTCTAGCTCTGTCGCCCAGGCTGGAGTGCAGTGGCGCGATCTCAGCTCACTGCAAGCTCCGCCTCCTGGGTTCAAGCCATTCTCCTGCCTCAGCCTCCCCAGTAGCTGGGACTACAGGCGCCCGCCACCAAGCCCAGCTAATTTCTTTTTTGTATTTTTAGTAAAGATGGGGTTTCACTGTGTTAGCCAGGATGGTCTCGATCTTCTGACCTCGTGATCCGCCCGCCTCGGCTTCCCAAAGTGCTGGGATTACAGGCGTGAGCCACCGCGCCCGGCCAAATGCACATCTTAGAATGTTACTCCCTTGCTTAACATCCTTACAAATGTTACTCCCTTGCTTAACATCCTTACTGGCCTTTGGAAATGCTCCAACCTAGTACTGGAAGTTCTTAAGAATCTGGCTTTTACCTACCCTTGAAGCCTCTCTGTCTCTCTCGCGTTTTCTGGACACATCTGCTTTTCAAAAACCATCAAGCTATCCTCATTGTTCCTAAAGCAGCTAAGCTCTTTCGGGCACCAGTGTCTTTCACCTTGTTATTCTCTCTCCCTGAAATAGTTCTTTACTGGGCAAAGTCCTATGGATCTACCAGAGCCTCTTGGATAGCATCCCTTTTGGGAATCCTCTTAAGGACCCTCAGACCATACTTCTCCCCGATTTGTTTCTTGTTTAACACAGCTTGTCTTCCCGGACAGACTGCGTCCTCCTTGAGGATGGAATCAGTATTTTGGTTAAATTTATTTCTGCATGGGCCTTGCACATAAAAAACGTTTATTGAACAAACGAATCCTGTATGTTCCTCCCCCCAGGCAAGAAACGCTCCCTGGGAGGGATAGTAGTCTAACGGTGAGCTAGAACGTTTGGACTTAGGGTTCCGAGGAACCGGGAGCAATCCTTAGTGAGCCCAGACTTCCGAATTTGATCAAAGGTAAAGAGGGACTGGAGAGCGGTCCATCTGACTTCCGTCGGGGATGGGCAGGAGTCCGGGGTGGACGCCTGAGTCTTGGTTCTCAGAAGAGCCGAGAGGCCTAGGCTCGAGCTTAGGGCGATCCGGTACTTGGAGGTTCGAAGCTCCTAGTTTAGGGTTGAGACCGGTGCGGAGGGCGATGACGCGGGCCTTCCTTGACATCGAGGATCAGTAACACTAGGAGTGGGTGGGGAAGGGGCCCCCTGAACTCAGGCCCCACCCCTTTCCGGGGACTTTTCACCGGATTGGCTGTCCTTCCATAACGTCGTGCGGCCCCGCCCCGGCGCGCGCCCCGCCGCGTGCCCAGCTGGGGTAGCTGCTGCAGCCTACGCTGCCTCGGCCACTGCCTGCTGCGCACGGAGCCGGAGCCCGACCCTGAGTGGCGCCGGGCCCGACGTGGGGCTCCTGGGTCGCGGCGGCGGGCGGGCGATGCTCCAGCGGCCTGACCAGCCATGGAGGCCGAGGCAGGCGGCCTGGAGGAGCTGACGGACGAGGAGATGGCGGCGCTGGGCAAGGAAGAGCTAGTGCGGCGCCTGCGGAGGGAGGAGGCGGCGCGCCTGGCGGCACTGGTGCAGCGTGGCCGCCTCATGCAGGAGGTGAATCGGCAGCTGCAGGGCCACCTGGGCGAGATCCGCGAACTCAAGCAGCTCAACCGGCGTCTGCAGGCAGAAAACCGTGAGCTGCGCGACCTCTGCTGCTTCCTGGACTCGGAGCGCCAGCGCGGGCGGCGCGCCGCGCGCCAGTGGCAGCTCTTCGGGACCCAAGCATCCCGGGCAGTGCGCGAGGACCTGGGCGGCTGTTGGCAGAAGCTGGCCGAGCTGGAGGGCCGCCAGGAGGAGCTGCTGCGGGAGAACCTGGCGCTTAAGGAGCTCTGCCTGGCGCTGGGCGAAGAATGGGGCCCCCGCGGCGGCCCCGGTGGCGCGGGGGGCTCAGGCGCCGGGCCAGCACCCGAGCTTGCTCTGCCCCCGTGTGGGCCCCGCGACTTAGGCGATGGAAGCTCCAGCACCGGCAGCGTGGGCAGTCCGGATCAGTTGCCCCTGGCCTGTTCCCCCGATGACTGAAGGCACTGCCTCCTCCACGCCGATGCCCGCCCGGATTGCTCCCCGAGCTGTGGCCCTCGGGACCTGGACGCCGTCCTGGCTGCACAAGAGGGGCCGCTGGCATGGACTAAGAAATCCTGACACCGATAAGGGCCTCTCGCTCTTGCTGGCAGGGCAGCAGGGGGACTGAAGGCTGGAGCGGAGGGACTTGCTGGGGGTTGGATTGGGGGTAATAAACCCGGACGGAAGCGGAGCCCGCGGCCTGGGCAGCGTCTATTTGGTACTCGCCGGGGTTGGGGCGAGGGTGGGGTGCTGAAACAGGGTACCATTCCCATCCAGAAGGACTGCAGAACTAATGATTCCCCCATTACTTCAAGCCTGGGGTGGGATGCGGGGCAGTGGTAAACCAGACTTCCCCCATCGGGCGCCGGGACCGGCCAGAATCCAGCCCCTGAAGTGGCTCCAGCTCCCTTCCCGGCTCCTTCCTGTTCAAGACAATGGGGCAGGAAGCAGCTGCTGGGGGCTTAGAACCACTCGGCCCCCTCCTCTGAGGCTGGAAGGGGGCATAACAGCGCCCCACCGTGGCACACGCAACAGCACTGTGGGCCCCCACGGGAAGAGGGACGGTAAGCCTCTTCGCTTTTACCCCAGAGGACTCTCTCCTCTCATTCCTGGAGATGAGGCCGAGCGGATGTAGCCCCACTTGTCAGATAAGACAAAGTCCAAAAATATCAAATAATTTGTCCAAGGTCATGCAGTGAGTCTGTAGAGCTAAGGCTGGGACTTACGACTCAAATACTCTCCCATTGGCTTTGGGGTCCGGTGAGGCGCTCAGGCCACAGCTTCAAGCCTTTTATTCCATTTTGGTAGGTTTGTATAAAAATACTCTCTTTAGGAAAATAAATAGCAGCTGCCCTCGCTGTGGAGGCTTGGATTCCCTGGAGCTGAAGGCTTCTCAAAGCTGAGATCGGCAGATCTGCTCATCACAGAAGCCGTGGGCACCTCCTGAGTTGTGCGGTTCAGGAGGGGGCGGCAGAATGGCCTGGTCCAATCACCTGCTGCTGCTGGCAGTGGGGCTGGTGAGTTAGTGTTCTAGGTGGGCAAAGTGGCACCTTCTGTCAGGGGGTAGGATTGGGTGGATCACAGGAAGAGGGTGATGGATAGTGTGGCAGTGACCTGGAAGGGGTTAGGGCTCCAGAGGACCTCTAAGGATCTACAAAGTCTCTGGGCTCCCGGGAATTCTCTGGCACAAATGGGGAATATTTTGTATCTGATTTAGTGCAAATTGTGCTAGAGAGGCCAGCTCTAGAGAAACAGTGGGCAGCTTTGGTGGCCCCAAGCTGGCTCTACTGTGAAGCACAATATGGTCAGTCTCATTAGAGGGATGGAGAAGCTGCTGGAGTTGGATGTGGGATACTGTCCAGGCCAGCTGGACCGGTGGGGGAAGGGGAGGAGACGTTGGTTAGGGTGGCACCTGCAGGGTGTAGGGCTCGGGTGCCTCACAAAGCAAGGAGGGTTGGAGAGCCGAGGGGGTCAGAGGATGGGTCTCCGCTGCTGCTGCTACTCTTGCGATGAGCTGAGGCACAGGGCTCAGGAGTGCTGGGGTAGGTGAAGACTAGGCTGGGGGTGAAAGGAGTTAGGGAGGGTGTGGTCATGAGCGTGGGGGTGTGCAGTGCCTCAGGTTCAAGCACAGGCCCTGGGGAAAGGGAGATACAAGGTACAGGGCGGCAGGGGGCTGGCGGGCTGCTCGTGCCACTGGTACTGCCTGTGTCCCCCTCCTTGGCTCCTTCGGGGATTTTGCAGATGGGTCGGTGGGCTTCCAGCACCAGCTCCAGGCGCTCCTTCTGCTTCTGCAGCTCCTCAATCTCTCGCTGCAGCCCAGATTTCTCATCTTCCAGTTTGTCAGTCTCCTGTAGAAGATCAGGAGAGGAGTCAGGAAGGTGAGGGCTGAATATCCTGGAGCCTCAGATGTTTGGACTCAGGGTTCTGAGGAGCTGGGGTTGGGTGGGGAGAGAGGGGGGGCAGTGGAGAGTCTCCAGCAAGTCTGGACTGCAATTCCCATGAGCCCCTGGGAGAAAATGGGCACGACTCCCATCAGGCCCAGGCGTTTTAGGAGATTGCTGGCACCGGGCGGTGACTCAGGCCTGTAATCCCAGCACTTTGGGAGGCTGAGGCGGGTGGATCACTTGAGGTCAGGAGTTTGAGACCAGCCTGGCCAACATGGCGAAACCCTGTCTCTACTAAAAATATAAAAATTAGCCGGGTAGGGTGGCAGGTCCCTGTAGTCCCAGTACTCAGGAGGCTGAGGCATGAGAATTGCTTGAGCCTGGGAGACAAATGTCACAGTAAGCCATGAGCCGAGATCTCGCCACTGCACTCCAGCCTGGGTGACAGAGCAAGACTCTGTCTCAAAAAAAAACAAGGAGATTGCTGGCTGAGCCTCAGCTCTGCTCTGCCTCCAGTGAGACATGCTGCAGCCAGTTTTTAATCAATTTTTCCTCATCATTTGCCCAGGACTGCCCCTCGGACAAGGAGCTAGGATGGTGGGGAAGGGGCTACATATACTGGGGCTTTGGGGGCTCCTGGGAGACAGGGTCCCTCAGAGTTCGGTGGACCAGGGCTGGTGCTCACCGCCTGCAGGAAGTCGGTCAGTTCCTTCCTCCGGTTCCTGCACTTGGCCGCAGCCAGCTTGTTCCGCTCGCGCCTTACTCGTCGGCGCTCCTCTTCCTCAGGGCTGATCTGGGGGTGAGACTGGCAGTGAGGAGGACCCTGGGCCATTGGTTGCCTGGAACTCGCCCCTCACGGTGGCCCAGTGGTAGGACCCTGAGAGAGGTCATGGCAGGGCCCCCTCAGCTAGTGATTTAGGGATCACTGCACCCAACCAGTTCTCTGCACTGAGGCACTGTCTGCTTGGATTGGTAAAATTTCCTCCTCGCACCTAGCTTTAGTGCACATTCCTCTCCCATAATGCCCTCCCCTTCCACAAACCCTAACCCTCCTTATCTCTCAGGACTCAACTAAGATGTTCCTGCCTCCAGGAAGCCCTCTTATTCCCCAGCCAGAAGTGACCTTTCCCCCTCAGCGCCCTCTTTGCAGGACCCTCATCCTTTTGGATCTCTGGACAACCAAGTCTCCTCTTCCAAGAGCTGTAAGCACTAGGAGGGGATAATGAGTGCTGCTGATTAAGTTGCAATGTGTTGGAAACCTACTATGTGCCAGCCAAGTACTTTATATAGATTCTTGTTTTTTCACTGAGAATATGCAAAGATTTTTTTTTTTTTTTTTTTTGAGACGGAGTCTCGCTCTGTCCCCCAGGCTGGAGTGCAGTGGCGCGATCTCAGCTCACTGCAAGCTCCGCCTCCCGGGTTCACACCATTCTCCTGCCTCAGCCTCCCAAGTAGCTGGGACTACAGGTACCCACCACCTCACTTGGCTAATTTTTTGTATATTTAGTAGAGATGGGGTTTCACCATGTTAGCCAGGATGGTCTCTATCTCCTGACTACGTGATCCGCTCACCTCGGCCTCCCAAAGTGCTGGGATTACAGTCGTAAGCCACCACGCCCGGCCTTTTTTTTTTTTTTTTTGAAACGGAGTCTGGCTCTGTCGCCCAGGCTGGAGGGCGGTGGCCTGATCTTGGCTCACTGCAAGCTCCGCCTCCCGGGTTCACGCCATTCTCCTGCCTCAGCCTCCTGAGTAGCTGGGACTACAGGTGCCTGCCACCACACTCAACTAATTTTTTGTATTTTTAGTAGAGATGGGGTTTCACCGTGTTAGCCAAGATGGTCTCGATCACCTGACCTCATGATCTGCCCACCTCGGCCTCCCAAAGTGCTGGGATTACAGGCATGAGCCACCGTGCCCGGCCTTTTTTTTTTTTTAGACAGAGTCTCACTCTTTCCCAAGCTGGAATGCATTGGCCTGATCTCGACTCACTGCAACCTCCATCTACTGGATTCGAGTGATTCTCATGCCTCAGCCTCCCAAGTAGCTGGGATTACAGGCATATACCACCACACCTGGCTAATTTTTGTATTTTTAGTAGAGATGAGGTTTCGCCATGTTGGCCAGGCTGGTCTTGAACTCCTAACCTCAGGTGATCCACCCTCCTCAGCCTCCCAAAGTGCTGAGATTACAGGCATGAGCCACTGTGCTTGGCCTTTTTTTTTTTTTTTGTAGTGATGGGGTCTCGCTATGTTGCCCGGGCTGGTCTGGAACTCCTGGGCTCAAGGGATCCTCCTGCACTGGCCTCCTAGAAAGCTTGGATTACCAGCAGGAGCCACCACACCTGGCCTCTTTTTTTTTTTTTTAACATAGATTTTTTTTTTTTTTTTTTTGAGACAGAGTTTCACTCTTGTTGCCCAGGCTGGAGTGCAATGGTGTGATCTTGGCTCACCGCAACCTCCACCTCCCAGGTTCAAGCGATTATCCTGTCTCAGCCTCCCTAGTAGCTGGAGCTGGGATTACAGGCATGTGCCACCACGCCCAGCTAATTTTTTTGTATTTTTAATAGAGACGGCGTTTCTCCATGTTGGTCAGACTGGTCTCAAACTCCTGACCTCAGGTGATCCCCCTCCTTGGCCTCCCAAAGTGCTGGGATTACAGGTGTGAGCCACCGCACCCGGCCTGTTGTTGTTGTTTTTTGTTTGTTTTTGTTTTTGAGACGGAGTCTTGCTCTGTCGCCCAGGCTGGAGTGCAGTGGCGCGATCTCAGCTCACTGCAAGCTCTGCCTCCTGGGTTCACACCATTCTCCTGCCTCAGCCTCCCGAGTAGCTGGGACTACAGGCGCCCACCACCACGCCCGGCTTTTTGTATTTTTTAGTAGAGACGGGGTTTCACCATGTTAGCCAGGACGGTCTTGATCTCCTGACCTCATGACCTGCCTGCCTCGGCCTCCCAAAGTGCTGGGATTACAGGCGTGAGCCACCACACCTGGCCTTAAACATAGATTCTTAACCCAACTTTCCATGAAAAACTGAAGCCCACGGAGGATAACTTGCTTATGGTTCCAGAGTAGGACTTAGAACCCATAGAACCCACTCACTCTATTCCACATTGAGTGACAGGCCAGATGAGAGAGACCATTTCGCCAAAAGGATCCAACTCACAGCTCACAGCCCTACCTGGAGAACCCAGGATCAAAGGGTCACCCGCAGAACCAGGCTGAAGGAAGGATGCACAAGAGGGTTTACCCCTGGCCCGCTTCTGTGGCTCACACCACAGTCCCTCCTCACCACAAAGGCCAGACATCCTGTTCTGGGAAACCTATCCCTGGCTATCTCTCATCTTTCCCAGGGCCCTAACCTCTCTCCCCATCCTCTACCTGCCAACCAAGCTTTTTAAACTCATCCCCTGTAGTCTCCCACACCAAAATGCCCACGGAGAGGAAAGAGAGCCACTCCTTTAAAGACTCGCCATCTCTTATTCACTTATTTTGGTAAGGGCCTTGAGGAGCCAAGAATTCTCAATTCCCTCTACTTTGAGCCTTCTGTTAGCTCCCAGTGAGACAGAGTGGCTTGGTGATTAGTTTTGGGGATTTTATTTTATTTTGTTTTTTTCGGTAGAGACAGGGGCTCTCTACGTTGCCCAGCCTAGTCTTTTAACTCCTGGCCTCAAGTGATCCTCCTGCCTAGGTCTCTCAAAGTGCTGGGATTACAGGCATGAGCTACTGCACCTGGCCTTGGCTTGGTGGTTAGGATCTGACTTCAGAGCTGGATAGACCTGGAGCCAAGGCCAGTTCTGTGCCATTACTCACTACTTGTGTGATCTTGGGCAAGTGACTACCCCTCTGTGCCTTCATTTCCTTGGTGGAAGATGGGGAAAACCAGGGTACATACCCCAGATAGATTTCTTGAGGATTAAATGAGACAGGGAAACTGAGACTGAGGGAGTAGCTGAAGGGAACCCTCTTGTTCCTGTTCTCTCCCAGACAACATAAGTATCCCCTCTATGCATGCTGGTAGGTGGAGACCCCCTCACCATTACATGTGCGCACGTTACATGCTCTTGCCTCCACCTCCATCCTTGCTCCTGCCATCCCTCTCTACCTGGAATGTCCTTTCCTTCCTCTGTGCCTCTGCCAGCCCTACCCATCCTTCTAGGCTAATATGCCACCTTTTCCAGGAAGCTTCTGTGATCCAGAAGTGACTGTTGTATCCTCTGGGCCTCCCGTGGGGCTCCTATCGCTTTCAGCCTTGGGCAGTAGTCACCTATAGCCTACCTTACTCTCTCCTAACCCTATGTTCTCCTTTCTGGTAGGAGCTTCTCTGCACCCAGCACTCCTGGGTGGAGTCGGAGCCACTGCGATGCCTCTGTGCCTTACCTGTTCACAAGGTCTTCGACGCACCCCTGGAGGCGGCCCCAGGGCCCGAATGACTCCTGGCCGGGGTTGTGGGGGGCTGTACTGAGGGTAGGTCAGAGGCCTGGGGTAACTGCTGGGCCCCAGGAAATGAGGCTGTACCATCCACTGCAGCTCCTGACTGCCACTCATGGTGTTGATGCTTGGCACGAGGTGGAACTTCTAAGGAATAAGAAATGGAAGGCCACAGATGAGGTCCATGTGGATTGAGGGGCTTCCACTGGGCAGAGGCTACACTGCTGTCTACCTTCAATGTACAGGCTAGCTCTGAGAACAGAAAGAACACAGCCTGGCAGTCAGAGACTGACCTGGTGGCAAATCCCTGCTCATAAGCTGTGTGGTTTTGGGCAGGTCACATAACCTTTCTGTGCCCCCGTTTCCCCATTAGAGCTAACATTTATAAAATATAAACTGCCAGGAACTGTTCTAACCACTTTACAAATACTGACTCATATCATTGGCACAGTAGTATCCTCATTTTCTTTTCTTTTTTCTTTTTTTTGAGATGGAGTCTCACTCTGTTGCCCAGGCTGGAGTGTAGTGGCATGATCTTGGCTCACTGCAACCTGTGCCTCCCAGGTTCGAGTGATCCTCCTGCCCCAGCCTCCCGAGTAGCTGGAATTACAGGTGTGCACCACCATGCCCGGCTAATTTTTGTATTTTTAGTAGAGACAGGGTTTTACCATGTTTGCCAGGCTGGTCTCCAACCCCCAACCTCAGGTGATCCACCCACCTTGGCCTCCCAAAGTGCTGGGATTACAGGCTTGAGCCACCACACCCAGCCTAGTATCTTCATTTTCAGACAGGAGAACAGTTGTCCACAGACACAGAGCCAGTGAGTAGGAAACAGTATTTGAGCCCAGCAGCTGGTCTTTTACCCACTCCTGCACCTGTTTGCACGAAGAGGATAATTACAGCTCCCATCTCACGGGGAGGCTGTGAGAATCAAGTGAGAGAATGTGTGCGACAGTCTGGTAAGTGGCAGGTGCCCAGTGCAGAGGGGCTGAGGCAGGAAAGAGTCACTGCTGTGGGTTCAGGCCATCCCAATGCTTTTTTTTTTGCTTTTTTTTTTTTTTTTTTTTGAGACGGAGTCTTGCTCTGTCTGTCACCCAGGCTGGAGTGCAGTGGCCGGATCTCAGCTCACTGCAAGCTCCGCCCCCCGGGTTCACGCCATTCTCCTGCCTCAGCCTCCTGAGTAGCTGGGACTATAGGCGCCCGCCACCTCGCCCGGCTAGTTTTTTGTATTTTTTTAGTAGAGACGGGGTTTCACCGTGTTAGCCAGGATGGTCTCGATCTCCTGACCTCGTGATCCACCCGTCTCCGCCTCCCAAAGTGCTGGGATTACAGGCGTGAGCCACCGCGCCCGGCCTTTTTTTTTTTCTTGAGACAGGCACTCACTCTGTTGCCCAGGCTGGAGTGCAGTGACCTGCGGGCTCAAGCAATCCTCCCACTTCAGCCTCCTAAGTAGCTAGGACTACCGATGTGCACCACCACATTTGGCTTTTTTTTTTTTTTTGAGACAGAGTCTTGCTTTGTTGCCCAGGTTGGAATGCAGTGGCTTGATCTTGGCTCACTGCAACCTCCACCTCCCTGGTTCAAGCAATTCTCCTGCCTCAGCCTCCCAAGTAGCTGGGACTACAGTCGCCCACAACTGTGCCTGGCTAATTTTTGTATTTTTAGTAGAGATGGGGTTTCACTGTTGGCCAGGCTGGTCTCAAACTCCTGACCTCAGGTGATCCACCCGCCTTGGCCTCCCACAGTGCTGGGATTACAAGAATGAGCCACCGCGCACAGCCTGGCTAATTTTTTTAAAAAAAATTTTTGTAGAGACAGGGTCTCACTAGGTTGCCCCAGGGTGGTCTCAAATTCCTGAGCTGAAGCAGTCCACCCACCTCAGCCTCCCAAAGTGTTGAGATGACAGGCTTTAGCCACCTGGCATGGCAGGCTGTCCCAATCCTTTTTTTTTTTTTTTTTTTTTTTTTTTTTTTTTTTTTTGAGACGGAGTCTTGCTCTGTAGCCCGGGCTGGAGTGCAGTGGCCGGATCTCAGCTCACTGCAAGCTCCGCCTCCCGGGTTCACGCCATTCTCCTGCCTCAGCCTCCCCAGTAGCTGGGACTACAGGCGCCCGCCACCTCGCTCGGCTAGTTTTTTGTATTTTTAGTAGAGACGGGGTTTCACCGTGTTAGCCAGGATGGTCTCGATCTCCTGACCTCGTGATCCACCTGTCTCGGCCTCCCAAAGTGCTGGGATTACAGGCTTGAGCCACCGCGCCCGGCCCCAATCCTAATCTTAGCTCTCAGCTACTTACTGCCTGTGCGACCATGGGCAAGTTATTTAACCTCCATGTGCCTCAGTTTCCTCATTTTTAATATTGTTACAGGTGAAGATTACAGGATTTCATTGATGTTAAGAAGTACCATTTAATACCTCTGAAATCAGTTTAATTGGCAATTTAAAAAATTTTAGTGGACCAGGCATGGTGACTCACACCAGCATTTTGGGAGGCTGTGTCTAGGATCACTTGAGCTCAGGAGTTCGAGGTCACACTGGGCAACACAGTGAGACTTCATTTCTACAAAAATATTTAAAACAGTAGCTGGGTGTGGTGGTGCGTGCCTGTGGCCAGGTCGCTTCCCAGCTAGGATCTCAGTAGGATTGCTTGAGCCCAGGAGGTTGAGGCTACAGTGAGCTGAGTTTGTGCAACTGCACTACAGCCTGGGCAACAGAGGGAGACCCTGTCTCAAAAAAGGAGAGGAGAGGAGAGGGGAGGGGAGGGGAGGGGAGGGGAGGGGAGGGGAGGGGAGGGGAGGAAGAAAGAAAAAGAGAGAAAGAAAGAGGGAGGGAGGGAAGGAAAGGAGGGAAGGAAAGGAAGGAAGGAAGGAAGGAAGGAAGGAAAGAAAATTAGTGGCATAAAGTTATGGTGGGTTTTTTTCAATCGATGAGGTCTTCGACTCTGTGAAATACGGTAAATGATGTGGCAAGCGCCCAGCACGACGTCCCTGTTCCCATTCTATCAACCAGCTATCTGAGGAGTGGGCTGGGATGGAGCTCAGTGTTCTGGGAGAAGTGGGTTCGAGCTCTGCCGCTGGGCCCTGGGTGTGGGCGCCCAATCATCCGGGAAGCGCCCCACAAGCCCAGGCAAGTCCCGACAGCAGTAGCCTGAGCCCAAGCGCTGCGGGCCCGGCGGCCCAGTGACCCCAGTTCCGGGTCCAAGGCACCGCCGGCGGCATCTCCCACTCCCGAGGTTGTCCGGGCCCGGGCCGCTCCGGGCCAGGAAGGGAGGGGCGCCCCGGGTGACTCAGCCGCCGTGACTTGGCCGCCGTGACTCGGCGGAACGGACGCCCCTCCTTCCCTCCCCTGCCGACACGTGCTCGCAGCCCCTCGACAGGAAACGGGCACCTGCAGCCTCCCGGGTGCCCCCAGCGGGCAGCGGGCGCCGTTAGGGGCCGGGAGCGGGGTCGCGAGAGTCGCCCGCAGCCTGACCCCGCGCACGTCCCGGAACCTCGAGGTCTCTATTCGCCGCATTCGGCAAAGGTCCACTGCCCGGACCCCCCGGGGCTCCCCAGGCGGAGAAACGATAGGGACTTGGCGACGGAGGGGCGAAGGACAAACAGACGGACGGACACGCGGACGGTCGCAGACCGGGCCGGGACTCCCACCCCGGCCCAGCTGCTCTCCCGACGGATCCTGCCTCCCTCCCGTGTTGGGACATCTCACCCCGGCCCAGACTCCAGATCCCAGGAATTCAGCCCAAGGCGAAGAGACCCTCCGAGCCGTCGGGGCGGCCAACCCAGGCGCCCACGCTCCTTCTGAAGCAGGGTGGACGCAGAAGTCAGAGGTGGGCAGGAGGAGAGAAAGCGGGCAAGGAGACAGAGGGACAGATGCGGACTGCAAGGGAGAAGGGGGCGGCTGGGAGAAGGGGAGTTCGCGGGTCTCTGCCGCCCGCTGTGCAGTGGGGGCAACTGGCCCCGGACGCCGAGGGGCAGGATCCTCGCCCTGGCCCCCAGCCCGGCCCAGACTCCGCTTCCCGGCTCCAGTCCCGGAGTGTGCGGCAGTTGACCCGGCCTCCCACGCGCCGTCCTCCCGGGGGACCCCCGGCGTCGGGCCCCTCTCACCTGCTGGGCTGCCTGCGCTGTGGCCGGGTGCTGCGCGGGGCCGCCATACCCGCCGCCGTTCCCGGAGCTCGGGCCTGGTTCCCCGAAGTCTCGGAACATGCCCGGGGCTGGCGGCTTCGCGGGGTCCACGGCTGCTGGGTTCTGACTCACCCGCGCCGTGCGGAGTCTTTTCTTTTTATGAATGAAAAGTTCTCGGGCTGAACCACTGCGACCGCGGGGGGTGGGGGCGTTGCAGCGACGCGGTCACCTCCAGGCTCCACCCGCGAGACGCGCAGCCTTGGCCCGTCGGTCCCGAACTTGGCGACGCCTCCCCCAGTCCGGCGGCAGCCTTTTCACTGGGATGGGCCCGGCTCGGCGTTCCCCGGTGGCTGCGGGCCCGCCCCCCTGACGTAGCTGCCCATACATGGTGCAACTTCCTCGCCGCGCCCAGGTGGAGCCCCGGGTTCCCCCGCGGACTGACGCACCTGCCCGAGCCCGCGCACAGCCCCAGCCCTCTCGCGGCCTGGGCTAGTCTCCGTTTCTGCTCCCACAAAATAGCGTGAAAGAATCACATCTGTAGGAGCCACGCCAACCGCGACCCAAAGCTTCGTGGAGTGAGATCTTTCCGCTGGCCTTGTTTTAAGGCTTCGAGTATATGAAAAGTGAATAAATGACAAACCAGGGTTACAAAAATGGTGGCATAATTTTATTTTATTTTACTTTATATTTTTGAGACAGGGTCTCTGTCACCCATGCTGGAATGCAGTGGCTGATCTCGGCGCACTGCAGGCTCAACTTCCTGAACTCAAGGGATTCTTCTGCCTCAGCGCTCCCTCCAAGTAAGTGGGACTACAGGCTTGCGTCACCACGCCCGGGGAATTTTTGTGTTTTTTGTAGAGATTGGGTCTTGCCGTGTTGCCCAGGCTGGGTGGTATATTTTAAATGTTTACGATAAGGTAATGCTTTGAACTAACCACACATACAATGCAATATAATTGTATTACTCAGGATAATTTCAGGAACCATAACGAATTTTAATTCAGGGCCACTACAGGTGTCCTGAGGTCTGGTAAACGCCATCTTCTTTACTGTCAGTGCCTTTCGGCCACCAGTCTTGTTTGGAGAGTATGTCAAAGGCGAGTGAATGTGAGGCCATGGCCAAACGTGCTTGGGAGGCAGGTATCATCCTCATCCCTGTTTTACAGATGGGGAAACTGAGGCTGGGAGATGTTGAAATGAATTGCTTAAGGTTGCTAAGTGAGTAGCTGGCACAGGTTGCCAAGTCACAGCCATGGGCGCTCCAAGCCCAGGCTCAGCCAAGATTTTTCACAGCCCTTACACTTTTACAGACACCTTGTTGCACATCCAGAATGTCAGTGCTAGGTACCATCCCAAAGCTTCTTCTCTGATTACTTCCATCTATAGGTGAGGAAACTGAGGCCCAGATGGAGAACTGAGCTGCCAGCTGTCACACGACTACAGAAAGAGGGCTGGGGCCAGGTGTGGTGGCTCATGCCTGTAATCCTAGCACTTTGGGAGGCCAAGGCAGAAAGAACCATTTGAGACCCCATCTCTACAAAAAATTAAAAAATTTTTCCGGACATGGTGGTACTCCTGCCTTGTGGTCCCGCTATTCTGGAGGCTGAGGAGGGAGGATGGCTTGAGCCAGGGAGGTCGAGGCTGCGGTGAGCTGTGACTGTGCCACTGCACTCCAGCCTGGGGGACAGAGCAAGACTCAAAGTAAATAGATCAAGAGGGCTGGGCTCTCCTGCTTCTCCATCGGTCCTTCCATTTCATCAGCTCTAGCTTTTCCCTCTGGGCTACTTTCCTTGGGAACACAGGCCAGCAGTCTGTGGGTGCACTCGGTACTTAGAGCCAGGAAGGCCAGTTTGACCCTGGGGTTCTAGTCCCAGAGCTACCATTTTCTGTCTGTATGACACTGGGCAGGTCACCTTCCCTCAATTGGGCCTCGCTGCTGATCTCACGGAGCTGTTGTGGGATCAAATGAGATCACAGATGTGAAAGTGCTTTGTAAGCTGTAAAGTGTTGTGCACTCAGAAAGTCATTACCAACCTGGTGCCTCTCCTTTGCCTTTGAACGACCCAATGTTTGTCATCCTCTGGTCATCATGATCTGTGTGTGTGTGTGTGTGTGTGTGAGAGAGAGAGAGAGAGACAGAGACAGAGACAGAAAGACAGAGACAGAGAGAGAAAGAGAGAGACAGAGAGAGAAAGACAGAGACAGAGAGAGAAAGAGAGAGACAGACAGAAAGGAGAGGAGAGTGTTTCTGAGGCAGTGTGATCCATGGACAGAACACTCGTGCTGGGGTCAGACAGCTCTGGGGTCTGGGTTTGAATGTGGTTAGGCTGCTCACCAATTGTGTGACCTAGATGAGGCACACAATCTCTCAGAGCCTCTTTCTTTATCTGTGAAATGGAGACATAATGATAACTATCTCAAGGGTTGTTGGAGGACACAAATAATGTCACATGCTTAGCACAGCACATAGTAAGAATTTGACACATAGGCTGGCTGTTGTGGCTCACGCCTGTAATCCCAGCACTTTGGGAGGCCGAGGCGGGTGGATCATGAGGTCAGGATTTAGAGACCAACCTGGCCAATATGGTGAAACCCTGTCTCTACTAAAAATACAAAAATTAGCTGGGCATCGTGGCCCATGCCTGTAGTCCCAGCTGCTCGGGAGGCTGAGGCAGGAGAATCGCTTGAACCCGGGAGGCAGAAGTTGCAGTGAGCTAAGATTGCGCCACTGCACTCCAGCCTGGGTGACAGAGTGAAGCTCCGTCAAAAAAAAAAAAAAGAAAAATTGACAAATAGCAGTGAAGATGAATTCACATGTTAATAAAAAGCCCCAGGGGTGGGAACCTTTGGGACTGATCACACGTGAAGGCACTCATACGGCACATGTGCACACACATGTGCCCGCACATACACACACACTGATACCTCAACTTCTTGGCAGAGCCCAACCTGGACAGGTCAAGTGTGACACAGGTAACCAGGGAGGGATGACACAGGTCAGCCTTGACTGTGTTTGCTTGCCTGCTCCAGAAACATCACCCTGCACCCGACCCCACGGTCCCCAAGCAGTGGATGCTGGGGCCACTGCGGCAACTGAGGGAGCAGGGTTTCAGGTCTGGGGTGGGCGTGTGTGTGTGTGTGTGTGTGTGATTACATGACTTTGAAAGTCTCTTCCTGCTCTAACCGTCGCTGGAGCCACAAGGAGGTCCTTTCAGAGGGAGCACATTCCAACCTGCTCAATCACTAACCCCAGCCTTGTGGCCGTAGAAACGTTCCTGGCCTCTGACCTCACCAGCTTCCACTGAGGGAGGCCAGGAGAGAACCCCAGGGGGCCACAGCCTCGCTGGAAGTTTGGGGGCAGGGAGGCCTGAGAGACTCTGCCACTGTGCCTTGGTGGCTCTGTAAGACTGGCTCAGTCCCTTCCCCTCTCTAAGTCCCAGAGAATCCCCACCTTTTGGGACTGCAGTGAAGGAAAGGAGGCTTGGCACCCAGTGGGTTCTCAGTGTGGCCAGGGCATTGGAGGTGATATTTATGTTTATCAGTTTCTATTCACTCTTTAATTGAAGTTTATGTTGTTTTTGTTTGTTTGGTTGGTTGGTTGGTTTGAGGTAGGGTCTCACTCTGATGCCTAGGCTGGAATGCAGTGGCAAAATCACAGCTCACTGCAGCTTCAACCTGCTGGGCTCAAGCAATCCTCCCTTCTCAGCCTCCCGAGTAGCTGGGGCTACAGGCGCGTGCCACCACGCCCAGCTAATTTTTTTTGGCTCAAGCAATCTGCCTGCCTCGGTCTCACAAATTGCTGGGATTACAGGCATGAGCCACCGCGCCTGGCCTTTGAAGTTTACGTTTTTACTTGAGATTAAATTCATG
Organism: Macaca fascicularis; assembly: GCF_037993035.2. Lineage (NCBI taxonomy): Eukaryota > Metazoa > Chordata > Mammalia > Primates > Cercopithecidae > Macaca > Macaca fascicularis. Next base: position 8,496,783 of record NC_088388.1, on the reverse strand, counting down.
TAACAAACAATTAACTACTTTAAAGTGTACACTGCAGTGCCATTTATTACATTCACAATGTTGTACAACCACCACCTTTCTTTAGTTTCAAAACTTCATCACTCCAGAAAACACCCCACACCTATGAAGTAGTGACTCCCTATTTCCCCTTCCCTCATCCCCTGGTGCCACTAATTTGCTTCCTGTCTCTATGGATTTGCTCATTCTGGGCATTTCAAGTAAATGGACTCATGTATTATGTGGTCTTTTGTCTGATTTCTTTACTTAGCACAACATTTTCTCTTTTTTTACCTTTCTTTCTTTCTTCTTCTTCTTCTTCTTTTTTTAGATGGAGTCTTGTTCTGTCACCCATACTGGAGTGCAGTGGCCCTATCTTGGCTCACTGCAACCTCTGCCTCCTGCACTCCTCAAGTGATCCTCCTGCCTCAGCCTCCCGAGTAGCTGGAATTACAGGCACCTGCCACCACACCTGGCTAATTTGTGTATGTTTAATAGAGAGAGGGTTTCATCAGGTTGGCCAGGCTGGTCTCAAACTGCTGACGTCAAGTTATCTGCCTGCCTCAGCCTCCCAAACTGCTGGGATTCGAGGTGTGAGCCACCGCACCTGGCCAGCATAACATTTTCAAGACTCATTCATGTTATAATATGCATCAGTACTTTGCTCATTTTTATGGCTGAGTATATATGACCATTTGTTTATTCATAAGTTGATGGACATGGGATATTTCCACTGTTTGGCTATTATGAATAATGTGGTTATGTACATTTCTGTACAAGTTATTGTGTGGATATATGTTTTCATTTCTCTTGAATATATACCTAAGAGTGGAATTACTGGGTTACATGGTAATCTTCTGAGGAACTGCCGGACTGTTTTACAAAGTGACTATACCATTCTACATTTCCACCAGCAATGCACGAGGGATCTAATTTCTCCAAACCCTTGTCAACCCTTGTTATTTTCCATTTTTTATATTAAAGACATCCTAGAGGGTATGCAGTGGTATCTCATTGAGTTTTGATTTGATTTGCATGTCCTTAATGACCAATGAACATCTTTTCCTGTGTTTTTGGTTTCATCTGTACGTTTTTTGGACAGATATCTATTCAAGCCTTTACTTTTTTTCTTTTTTTTTCTGTAGAAATATATTGGTCTTAATATATTGCCCAGACTAATCTCAAATTTCTGGCCTCAAGTACTTCGCCTGCCTTCACCCCTCTTCATGCTGAAATGACAGGCAGGAGCCACTGCTCCCAACCATTGCCCAGCCTGGAGTGCAGTGGTGCAATCTCGGCTCACTGCAGCCTCCACCTCCCGGGTTCGAGTGATTCTCCTGCCTCAGCTTCCCGAGTAGCCGGGATTACAGGCATGTGCCACCATGCCCGGGTAATTTTTGTATTTTTAGTAGAGACGGGGTTTCACCATGTTGGCCAGGCTGGTCTCGAACTCCTGACCTCAAGTGATCCACCCACCTCAGCCTCCCAGAATGCTGGAATTACAGGCACCAGACACCACGCCTGGCCCATTGCCCATTCTTAATTTTTTTTTATTTTGAGACGGAATTTTGCTCTTGTCACCCAGGCTAGAGTACAATGGCACAATCTCAGCTCACCGCAGCCACTCCCTTCCTGGTTCAAGCGATTCTCTTGCCTCAGCCTCCTGAGTAGCTGGGATTACAGGAATGCGCCACCACACCTGGCTAATTTTGTATTTTTAGTAGAGACGAGGTTTCTCCATGTTGGTCAGGCTGGTCTCGAACTCTAGACCTCAGGTGATCCAGCCACCTCGGCCTACCAAAGTGCTGGGATTACAGGCATGAGCCACCACACCCGGCCAATTGTTTATTTTTTTTTCATGTTGAGTTCTTTTTATATCTGGATTCTAAACCTTTATCAGTTATAAGATTTTCAAACATTTTATTTTATTTTGTAAGTTGTCTTTTCACATTCTTGAAAATGTTCTCTTTTTTTATGAGATGGAAAAATGTTCTTTGATGCACAAAATGATGCATTACTATTTTTTATGAAGTCCAATGTATCTTTTTGTTGTTGTTACTCATGCTTTGGGTGTCTAATGTAAAAATCCATTGCCAAATTCGAGGTCATGAAGATTTACTCCTATGATTTCTTCTAAGAGTTTATAGTTTTAGCTCTTAGATTTAAATCGTTGGTTAAATTGAAGTCAAGCACACATACAGTAAAGTGCACACATCAGTGTGTTCAGCTTAATGATTTTAAAATAAGTCATTATGTATTATTATTATTTTGAGACAGAGTCTTGCTCTGTTGCCCAGGCTAGAATGTAGTGGCACGATCTCAGCTCACTGCAACCTCTGCCTCCCGGGTTCAAAAAATACTCCTGTCTCAGCATCCTGAGTAGCTGGGACTACAGGCACATGCCACCACGCCCGGCTAATTTTTGCATTTTTAGTAGAGACGGAGTTTCACCGTATTGGTCAAGCGGTCTCGAACTCCTGACCTCAGGTGATCCACTCACCTTGGCCTCCCAAAGTGCTGGGATTACCGACGTGAGCCTCCACACCTCGCCTTATTTATTACTATTTTTAAGACAAGGTCTCACTCTATCTCCCAGGTTGGAGCACGGTGGTGCTATCACAGCTCACTGCAACCTTGAACTCCTGGGCTCAAGCTATCCCCCCACCTCAGCCTCCCAAGTAGCTGGGACTGCACGTCTGCCACCATGCCAATTATTTATTTATTAGTAGAGAGGAAGCTGTTGCCCAAGCTAATCTCAAACTCCTGAGCTTCAGTGATCCTCCCGCCTCGGCCTCCCAAAGTATTGGGATTACAAGTATGAGCCACCAAGCCCAGCTTCAATGGCTTCTGCATGTATATAAACCCATGTAATCACCACCCTTATCAGCATGACATTTTTAGCAACTCAGAAGGCTCCTCTGAGTCACACTTCCCACCCATAGGTAGCCACTATTCTGACTTCTGTCATCATAGATTAGTTTTGCCTGTTCTTCAACTTCATATACATTTGACCATATGGCGTGTACTCTTTTGGGTCTGGCTTCTTTTACTCAACGTGTCTGTGGGATTCATCTGTGTTATTGAATGACCTGGTAGCTTGGACTTTTCTGTTGCTGCGTCCCATTGCACAAATATTCCACAATCGGTCTCTCCATTCTCCATTCCCCTGCTGATGACTTGGGGGGCCTTCTAGTTTTGGCCTATTATGAATAAGGCTGCCATGAATATCCTTTTGGGAGCCAGCTGTATTCATTTCTCTTGGCTATGTGCCCGGGTTGGGAGGAATTGTTGGGTCATATGGTTGGTGTACATTCAGCTTGAATTGATTCTCTCCACCAATGCTCCAACGTGGATGTACCATTTTACATCCCACCCATGTTGTTCAGTGGGTAACAGTTCCAGTTGCTCCACATCTGGAGATGACTTTTTTTTTTTTTGAGACAGGGTCTTGCTCTGTCACCCAGGCTGGAGTGCAGTGGTGTAATCTCAGCTTACTACAACCTCTGCCCCCCAGGCTCAAGCGATTCTTCTACCTCAGCCTCCCAAGTAGCTGTACAGGCACCTGCCACCATGCCCGTCTAATTTTTATAAATTGTAGAGACAGGTTTTTACCATGTTGGGCAGGCTGGTCTCGAACTCCTGACCTCAGGTCATCTGCCCACCCTGGCCTCTCAAAGTGCTGGGATTACAGGCATGAGCCGTGGCACCTGGCCTGGAGATGACATGTTAATTCACTTCTACAAAGATTTATTTTCCTTGGTCCTGGCCCCATCCTCTCTCCCCTGAATGCTCTCCACAGCTTCCAGCTCCGCACTTCCCACCCAGCAGCCTGAGGGATTGTTTTAATCCTGAAAAATTTTAAGAGTCTGAGCATTTCACCATCAGACTTGGACCTACCCCAGCTGTGGCACCTTTGGAATTGCTACCCAGGAAGGCTTGAAGCCTGGGAAGGGGTGGGCTAGGGGTGCTTGGCGTACCCCATGTTCTTTTAGGTTACATGCTGCTTGGGAGGCTTGAGGGGCTAAGAGGATAACACTAGTGGCTCTTGCTCATTGAACTCTGATGAACCAGACGCCATTCCAAGTAACATGTTTAATCCTCACAGCAACCCTGTGAGAGAGATGGTATAATACACCCATTTTACAGATCAGGAAATGGAAGCACAGAGAAATTAAGCAACTTGCTAAAAGCCACACAGTGAGGAAGGAAAGTGTGTGGAATCCAGACCCTCGCAAATCTGGTGGGGCTTGGCCAAATTCACAGGCTTTTCCTTCATAGGTACCTGCTTACTCTCCGCCCCAGGCTGCCAGACCGAGCCCCTCACCTTTTGCACAGACGACTCCCTCTGCCCAAGGAACCTCCCTTGTCCCCTCACCTGGCTGACTTTTATGCTGCAGCTTTCAGTTTCCCCACCACTTCCTCAGCAAGGTCGCCTACAAGTCCAACCCAGGTGAAATCCTTTAATCCCTTATGCAATGAGCAATACAGTTCCCTCGTGCAATGAAGGACATTACCTTTTGTTTTTGTTTTTGTTTTTTGTTTTTTGTTTTTTTTTGAGATGGAGTCTCGCTCTGTCGCCCAGGCTGGTGTGCAGTGGCGCGATTTCCGCTCACTGCAAGCTCTGCCGCCTCCCGGGTTCACGCCATTCTCCTGCCTCAGCCTCCCGAGAAGCTGGGACTACAGGCGCCCGCCACCTCGCTCGGCTAATTTTTTTGTATTTTTAGTAGAGACGGGGTTTCACTGTGTTTGCCAGGATGGTCTCAATCTCCTGACCTCGTGATCCACCCGCCTCAGCCTTCCAGAGTGCTGGGATTACAGGCTTGAGCCACCGCACCCAGCCAGGACATTACCTTTTATTCTCCCTTTTTGGAATAATGTTTGAAGGTATTGCATTTTGGAGATGGATATGCGTGTTTCTGTATATATATCTATATCTGCATCTACCAAGTTAATGGCCATAAAAAGGGGGTGTGGAAAAGAAATTATTTTATTTTATCATATTTCATTTTACTTATTATTTGAGACGAAGTTTTGCTCTGTTGCCCAGGCTAGGGAGCAGTGGTGCGATCTTGGCTTACTACAACCACTTCCTCCTGGGTTCAGGCAGTTCTCCTGCCTCAGCCTCCTGAGTAGCTGGGACTACAGGCACCTGCCACCATGCCCGGCTATTTTTTTTTTTTTTTTTTTTGTATTTTAGTAGAGACAGGGTTTCACCATGTTGCCCAGGGTGGTCTTGAACTCCTGAGCTCAGGCAATCAGTCCACCTTGGCCTCCCAAACTGCTAGGATTATAGGAGTGAGCCACCACACCTGGCCTGGAGAAGAAATTATTTTAAAACCTCGTTTTTATTTTTTATGTTGCTTTACACTAAAAACATTTAATTGCATTTCTTTTTCGACTAGGTAATACATTAAGATATTTTAAAATTCAAAAGTTACAAAAGGGGTAGAGTGAGAAGCCTCCCCTCCACAGTAACCAGTTTCTTGTGTATTTTTTGTACCAAGAGGTTAGCCTATCTACATCCCGTATCATTTCTTGCTTTTTGGTTTTCTTATTATCTTGGAAGATCTTTCACTGAGTATAGATAGATCTGTCTTGCTAAAAAGAAAAATCTGGCTGAGCACTGTGGCACACGCTTATAATCCTAGCATTTTGAGAGGCTGAGGCAGGAGGATCACTTAAGCCCAGAAGTTGGAAGCTGCAGTGAGCTATGATCAGGCCACTGCACTCCAGCCTGGGCAAGAGTGAGACCCTGTCTCACGAAGCTACCTCGTCGAGGTTTGTCTTACATTCAGTAGAATGCACGCTTTGTTAATGTGCCGGTTATGTGTATACATCTGTGTAGCCACGTTCCAATCCAGATACAGAACATTTCCGTCCCCCTAGAAAGTTCTCTCCTGCCTCTCTGCAGTCGATTCCTCCACCCCAGGAAATCACTTAACTCATTTATGTTGTCATCGATTAGTTTTGTCTCTTGCAGAATTTCATATCAATTGAATCGTTCACCACATGCTCTTTTGTGCCTGGCTTGTCTCCCACTGCACAGATGTACCACAGTTTCTTTATCCATTCTTCTGAATTAACTGAACTAAAAGTTGAATGGAGTCAGATGTTGGGGAGGTAGGGATGATTAAAGACTTAGTCCCAGGCGCGTGGTGGCGGGTGCCTGTAGTTCCAGCTACTCAGGAGGCTGAGGCAGGAGAATGGCGTGAACATGGGAAGCGGAGCTTGCAGTGAGCTGAGATGGTGCCACTGCACTCCATCCTGGGCGACAGAACGAGATTCCATCTCAAAAAAATAAAAGACTTGGTCCCAGGCCAGGGGCGGTGGCTCACGCCTGTAATCCCAGCACTTTGGGAGGCCGAAGGGGGCGAATCACTGGAGGTCAGGAGTTCAACACCAGCCTGGTCAACATGGTGAAATCCTGTCTCTACTAAAAATACAAACATTAGCTGGGTGTGGCAGCGCACTCCTGTAATCCCAGCTACTTGAGAGGCTGAGGCAGGAGAATCACTTGAAGCCAGGAGGCGGAAGTTGCAGTGAGCTGAGATCGCGCCATTGCACTCCAGCCTGGGTGATAGAGTGAGCCTCTGACTCCAGAAAAAAAAAAAAACCAAAAAAAAAAAACACATGCATACACACAAACAAACAAAAAAACAAAACAGCGACTTGGTCCTCCTGACCACAAGGCACTTTCGTTCAGCCCAGAGAGGTGGTCAGACACTCAGACTAGTCCTGGTGCTAAGGAGACGGTGCTGCAGGGAGGGCCCAGAGAGGGCCAGGGCCATCACTGGAGCCCAGGAAGGAAGAGTTCTTTCCAACTGTGGTGGGGGTAGGAGAAGCCTTCCTGGCAGAGGAGAATTGGGGAGAAACATTTATAAAAAGCGAGGCTCCCTTTCCCTCACCAGCCACCTCTCCAGCCCAGGACCGTGGGACGAACATCAAAGACACAGCTCCAGCCTGGCTGGGTCTCTAGTAGTTCGTTAAATGACGTCATTATGTGACTTCAGGTCAGTCTCTTTCCTTCTGGGAGCCTCAGTTTCCCCTTCCTGCAGATGAGGTTTACATACTGTGGACCCTGAAACTAGAGGTTTCCATGGAGATGGCAGGGGCTGGGATGGGGTTTTGGGCCTCTCATCCTTGCTTCAGTAAGCGCCATTCAGCAGGCAGGAGGGGCTCTGGCAGTGGACATCTTGGGTTTGAATTTCAGTTCAGCCACTTCCTGGCTGGGCAAGCTGGGGAAGCTGGGAAATTCCCTAACTTCTCAATGCCTCAGTTTCCTCCCTTGTAAAGAGGATGCTGGCCGGGTGCAGTGGCTCTCGCCTATAATCCCAGCACTTTGGGAGGCTGAGGCGGGCGGGTCACCTGAGATAGCGAGTTTGAGACCAGCCTGACTAACATGGAGAAACCCTGTGTCTACTAAAAATACAAAATTAGCCAGGCGTGGTGACGCATACCTGTAATCCCAGCTACTCAAGAGACTGAGGCAGGAGAATTGTTTGAACCCGGGAGGCAGAGGTTGCAGTGAGCCAAGATCACGCCATTGCACTCCAGCCTGGGTGACAAGAGCGAAACTCTGTCTCAAAAAAAGAAAAAAAAAAAAAAAAGAGGATGTTAATAATCTTACCCGCTTTTCACGGTTGTAGGGGAGTGACAGCCATGGCATGGACAGTGCTGAGCATGGCACCTGTACAGTAAGGGATGGATAAATGTTAGTGAGAATTTTCTTGCTGTTTTATTTTGTGCTTTATGGGCAATTTCCTCTGAAGGGTGATGTCAGGGGCGCTGCTGTCAGTGCCCAGGATGGATCTGCCCACTCCGCCTGGCCCCTTAAGTTTCTTGGAGTGGCTCCTGCTTCCTGCCGACCCAGGCTCAGACAGTTGGAGCCTGTCACCCAGTTCTCAGGTTCCCCCTAACTCCTCAGACCTGGGCCATACCCCAAGCCCAGTACCCCATGGGTGCCAGCTCCTGCTCTGGGCCAGGAGTGGTATGAAACACCCGTCCTGGATGAAAGGCTGGCAGGCCTGGGCTGGGCCAATAAACCACCCCACCCATCCTGGGAGGACTTCTGGGCACCGGTGTAAACTGAGTCATGGGGGGTGAGGGGGTGAGTCACACAGCCTGGATGTGGGAGCCAAATGGGACAGAGCTCGCCTGTGTGGGGTCCCTGGCCCCGTCTCAAACAGCCACAACTCTCAGCCCACCTCCGACACCCATCAGGCCCCTGGCCCACCGCAGAGGTGAGCGGGGCCAGACCAGGTTCCCAGAGGACAGGAGCCTGGAGGCTGGACTCCCAGTATGCACGCATGTCTGTGTGTGAGTTTGTGTCATGTGTTGTGAGGGGCGGGTGGCAGACCGGAAAGGGAGGCTCTGACTCGGGAGGGAAGGATGGATTGGGGTTTGGAAAAGAGTCAAAGCCCTGGAGAGATTTTGGCGGGAATGCTTCGCTGCCCTCTCCTGGCCTCTGAGGGTTGGGCTGATTTTCCTGCCTGAACCAGCTTTCTCCCTTTAGGGGAGGGAGGAAGAAGAGCTGGGGCCTGGTGGGTGACCTCCGTGTCCTCTAGGGTATACAGAGGGCAGAGTCGGTCGGAGGAGGGAAGATCCCCAGAAGCCAATTTAGACTTCATCCCAGAAAGGTCTTTCCCCTCGGGGCCAGAGCTGCTCAGGGACCAGGGACAGAGCTCCCTGCGACGCGGGTGTACAAGGACTCCCGGGAGTTGTGCAGGCCCCAGAGCAGTTCTAGCCTTGACCTTGGCCAAGTTGCCAAGTTACTTAACCTCTTTCTGCCTCAGTTTCCTCATCAGTAAAAGGAGGAGGTCTGTGAGGACCATAATGAGTTAATGCATCTGAACTGCTTAGGGTGTGCCTAGCACAGAGTAGGTCTATATACAGGTTTGATTTTTTTTCTTTTTCCAGACAGGTTTGCCAGGCTGGAGTGCAGTTGCTGGATCGTGGCTCGCCAAAGCCTTGCCCTCCCAGGCTCAACCGACCTTCCTCCCTTAGCCTCCTGAGTGCTGGGAGTGTAGGAATGTGCCACCATGCCTGGCTTTGTTTTGTTTTGTTTTGTTTTTGGTAGAGATGGGGGTCTCACTGTGTTGCCCAGGCTGGTCTTGAACTCCTGGGCTCAAGCAATCCTTTTGCCTCGGCCTCCCAGACTGCTGTTATTATAAACATGAGCCACCACACCTAGCCCATGTTTACTTTTACTATTTGAGCCTATTTTCTCATCTATAAAATGGGTGAGAAAGGACCCCTGAGGTGGCCCTTGTCCAGCTTTCTCTCTGGTCCCAGTCTCTGGTTTTATTCCCTGGGAAGGTGCCCCCTAAGCCCTGTCACCCTGCCTGACTCTATCTCCCTGGCATTTTCCAAGTAAGCAAAGGAGGATGGGGTTGGTGGGCTTCTCAGCTGGGTGTCCTCAGGTTTACCCCTGGGTGCCTGGGGGATGTATGGCAGAGGAGCAGGGAGTTTCCCTCCTCAGATGAATCAGCTGTGTGACCCGATCCTCATCCCTGCCAGAGCCCCTCCCAGCCGGCAAGAGTGGGGCGCAGCTGCCCCACTGGGAAAATCCCCCAAATCCTGCCAAAGCTCCTGCTGAAGCGTTCTCCCGACTCAGCTGATTCAGTCCTCTTTGAGTCTGCATGAGTTCCAACAGAAGTACAAGTCGGGCAGATTCTCTCCTTCCCTGGACAGACCCTCTGGAGCCTCCTCCCTGGGATCTGGGGTTTGCAGTATGTGAGAGTGGGAGGAAAAGGAGTTGGGGCGGGGGTTCTTTACCTGGCCTCAGTCACCCTTCCCCTGGGTTTTCTTTTTTTTTTTTTAGACGGAGTCTGGCTCTGTTGCCCAGGCTGGAGTGCACTGGCACGATCTCGGCTTACTCTAAGCTCCGCCTCCCAGGTTCATGCCATTCTCCTGCCTCAGCCTCCCGAGTAGCTGGGACTACAGGCGCCCGCCACCATGCCCGGCTAATTTTTTGTATTTTTAGTAGAGATGGTGTTTCACCGTGTTAGCCAGGATGGTCTCGATCTCCTGACCTCGTGATCCACCAGCCATGGCCTCCCAAAGTGCTGGGATTACAGGCGTGAGCCACCGCACCCGGCCCCCCTGGTTTTATAAAAGGAGCGGAGCACAGGACTTGTCCAAGTTTTCCCAGCACCCTCTGAGCTGAAGGCACGTCCCTGCTCCAAGGTAGGAAGGGGCCAAATAGGGCAGAACCCACTGCCAGCCTGAGGGGGTGGGTTTTGGAGGGCCATTGACCTAGCAGGGGACCAGTTCCCACTGTAGACCTGGAGACCCTTCTTGCCCAGTAGGTTTGGTCATTGCACTGTCTAGGCCTCAGTTTCTTCATCGGTAAAAAAGGGACTTTCTGCTGGGCATGGTGGCTCATGCCTCTAATCCCAGCACTTTGGGAGGCCAAGGTGGGTGGATCACCTGAGGTCAGGCGTTCAAGACCAGCATGGCCAACATGGCAACCCAGGAGGAGGAGGTTGTAGTGAACCAAGATCATGCCACTGTACTCCAGCCTGGGTGACAAGAGTGAAACTCTGTTTAAAAAAAAAAAAGAGAGACTCTCAGTTTCGGCCCAGCTTCTCTCCCAGGTGGTTCTGAAGACCCAACCTCCTGTGTGCTTTAGAAACGAGATCCTGAGTCCTTGCTGGGTCTCATCTGTCTTTGCAGTCCCCACCCCAACAGCACTTTGATAAAGTGGGGGTTCAACAGTGCATAAGATGCCCTGGAGTTGGATGAACTGGGTTTGAATCTTGGCTCTGCCACTTACTTGCTCCATGACTTGAGCCAATTATTGAACTTGTCTGGGTCTCAGTTTCCTCTTCTGCAAAATGGCAATAATAATAGAGCCAGGTGAAACTTAGATGAAATCATGTAGGTAAATGCTTCGCACTGTGCCTGGCTCTTGTTATGAACAGAATGAGGAAACTGAGACCCAGAGAGGGAGAGTGGCTTTCATTCACTCACTCATTTATTCAAGAATGTTTGGCTGAGTGCAGGGGCTCATATTTGTAATTCCTTTGGGATTACTTTGGGAGGATGAGGTGGTAGGATTGCTTGAGCCCAGGAGTTCAAAGCTGCAGTGAGCCATGATCATGCCACTGCACTCCAGCCTGGGCAGCAGAGCAAGACCCTATCTCAAAAAAGAAAGTTAATTTGGCATCTGCACTAGGCTGGGCCCTATGCCGGATGCTGGAGGATAAAGCATTGCCACTGTTCTGAAGGGATCTTACACACAGATGAGAGCAGCAGGCAGGCGGGAGCTGTGGGAGCCTAGGGGACATGCCTGCAACAGTTGGGGTGAGGAAGGATGCGGAAGGATCCTGAAGAATTACACCTGAGCCAGTAGGTCTGGAACATGGCGCCAGCCAGGGAAGTGGGCGAGGGTAAGCCAAGCAGAGGCTACAGCACCAGCAAAGGCATGAAAGTGAGAAAGGCCACCATGTGTGCAAGAAAAGTCGCACGCAGCTCAACGTTCTTGGACAAGGAGTGCGAAGCAGGGAGTGGAGACGGGATGAGGCGGACGGGTCCAGCAGGGGCTGGAGTCGCCAATTACCTCATTCATTCATATAATAACTTATGGAGTCATTGTTCTGGCCTAGCACTGTGGTAGGCTCTGGGGACAGGGCTGAGATCTAGCCACTGTTCCTGCCTTCACAGAGCACAGTATGGGCATGGGGCTTAGGGGCCAGCAGGAGACGGACATCCATCAAGCCATTACACAAGTCACCACACACTCCGGCCATCAGGGCTGCAAGGCAGGTGCTCAAGCAGAAGGAACAGCCCGAGGCCCAGGGTTGTGCGACAGTGGGTGAAGGAAGTAACAGACGGCTCCAGCAGAGTGAGCATGGGCAGAAAGGGGTGCCCCAGGGAAGCGGGGACAGTCGATGGGCACCAGGTCACGGCCAGTGCAGGAGAGCGGACTCTATCCTGCAGACTGTGGGGAGCCATGGAAGGGCTTTTGGCAGAAGGATATGGCCACTCTGCGGGAGGGATCTGTTGACCTGGCTGTGGAGAATGGAGGAGGGACAAGAGGACAGTGGAAGTGGCTTGGGAGACAGTGGGTTGTGGGGTGGGGCAGGGCACAGCGATGGAGAGGGGCTGTGTGTGTGACACACTCAGCTATGAAAGAAGCCAGTGCCATTGACCCCACCTGGGCATCTCTGCGGGACCCATGAGGTGCCTTGGCCCACTTTGGTGGAGTGCAAAGCCCTGGCAGCCCAAGGGAGGCAGAGCACCAGGCTCCAACTTGGAGACCACCCAGCTCTGGGGACTTCCCAAGGCTGGGCAGAGGGGGACTCAGCCCTGGGGAAGCTCAGGGTGGGGAGGAAGCTGGAGAGAGGACTGAGCCAGCATCTCATGACTCAGCCACTTCCACCCAGTCAGCCTGGTGGCATCTCCGCTCCCCTGCTCTAAATTCCGATTTGGTGAGACTGCTCGGGGCTGAGTCAGTCTCGGCACGGCACGAGAGCTGTGTCCCAAGGGGCTCCCTGCCAGACACCCTGGCCTCCAATCCAGGCCAGGGCCAGGCACTGGGCTGGAGAGATGGAGGCGTGCGGGAGCCAGGCTCCGAGGCTACAGCAAGTCCCAGCAGAGCAGGGCGGCCTAGTGAGATCACATAAGTGAACATGCTTCGTGAGTTATGAAAAGCTGTTTTCCTCGGTGGGCTCAGGGACCTCATTGCCTGAGGAAGGGACTGGGATGCAAGTCCTAGCTCTGCCCACCTCATCGCATGACACTGAGAAAACTCCTTTCCCTTCTTGGCTTCAATTACCTTGACCGCAGAATGGGGCCAACATCTCCTAAAGAGGTTGTGAGATTTAAATTTAATACATATGAAAGCGCTTTGCAAACTGTCCAGTGGGCCCTATGAAGGTCAGGATGGTAGAAGAGGACAGTATGAATGGCGGGGCTTCCAGAGAGACTACCTAGGGTTGCGCAGGTTGTTCACTGCACAAGGATGTCCAGCCTAGGGTGCCGAAATCCAGCCCATCCCATCCTCTGCTCCCCAAACCACGTACCCTGGCCTAGGACTGCCTGGGCTTGGTACCTTCCTCTAATATGCACAAATGTACCTTGAGGGCTAGCAGTGGCCCCTTAGACGTTCCTGGAGGGATCAACCCCTGGAATTATGGGAAATCTCTGAGAAACTGATTTGGGATGGAGGGGAAGTGGGGCTGGTTTTGCAGAGGTTCTTAGAGACAGGGCCTAGCCTCAGCAGTGAGGCACAACTTATTGCTAGGGGCAGCTACGGGGGCCTGGCCGGGTCAACGGGGTAGTCTCTCCTGGCCCTGCCTCTCCCTAGCAACCAAAGCAGGTAACCACCAAGACAGTATTTAAACCACTCAAGACACAGACCCAAGCCGGGTTTTATTGAAATGCCAGGAGCAGGCACATGTCAAAGTAGCCAAGGAAGGGGGGATGGTGGGACAGGCTGTGTGAGCTGGCAGGGATGCGCAGGCCTCATGTCCATGGTCCTGGCATCCCCTCTGCCAAAGGACAAGTAGGCACAACCACCCTCCCCCCAAAATGGCATGCTCAGGCCAGTGGGGCCCCTACCCCTAGACCATGAAGACTCCAAGGAGAGGGGCTGGAAGTACTAAGTTTTCTCCCTTGTGAGGGGGAAGGAAAGAAGGGGAGATGCAGGAGGAAGGGGAGGTATAGCAGGGGATGAGCGTCCCAAGGAAGTCTCTCCTCTTAGGTGTCTGCACCCAACCCACGGTCCTGGGCAGTGGAGAGGAGCAGCATTACAAAGGGAGGCTGAAGGCTCATCCCTCAGACAACCGGATTCCCCCAGCCTGTGGGGCTTGCATCAGCCCTGAACAGAGGGCAGAAGTTCAAGGGGACTGAAGATGCAGGTAGTTCCCAAGTGACCTAGTAGTCCCCAGAGTTGGGGGGCTTGTCCTTCATGGGACAAGGAGGAAGACAGAAAATCCATCCCCAGCATGGAGTGGGGAGAGGGCAGTCTCCCCAGTTTGGCCCCTCTAGGTCAGTTCCACGTTGTTGGCACGGTCAAGCACTCGGGAGCCACGGGCACTGCCCCCAAGCTGGAAACGACTCTCATAGAGAGTGGGGCAGAGGTGCCAGCGGTTGGCCCGGTAGATGCCCAGGTAGGTGTAGACATCAGGCTTGTAGGTGAGCAGGCACTTAATACCTGCTGCACGGATGGCTGAATCCGCCTCCAGTACACCCAAGCGGTCCGTGAAGTCGTCCGTGTAAACACAGATGACCTGGCGCCCACCCTCCTTGGCCCGTGGGCTCACCTTGGCCACCTGAAGCCGGCCTTCAACCACGGCCCGGGCAATGCCAGCCCAGGCATGGTCCAGCTTAAAGCCTGGTGCCAGATGCATAAGCCACTTGCCTGAGAGCACGTGGTGGGTGATGGCGAGCTGGCGCAGGGTGCCCGGTGTGATGGGCCGCCCACTGGTCTGCAGAGCTTCCCAGGCTGCCTGCAGGCCCTGCACATCCCCGGAGTTGGGGCTGTAGCCCTGCCCATACACTGCAATCCAGCCCACAGGCTCTGAGTTGGGTGAACCGGGGTCCCCATAGCGGGTAACTTGGGATGGTGGGTACTTGGCCAGCCAGGCATCCAGCTCAGTGGCAGGTGTCGTGTGGGCATCAAACACTAGCCAGGGGTCCATGTCAGCTGCCATAGCCTCTGCAGCCAGGTGCTCAGCAGTGAAGCCATCCTCACGGCCACCTGGAGAGTCCTCCTCTTCCAGCTCCTCACCTGGTTCCATCCTGCTGTGAGGGAACCGAGTCAGGGCAGGGTCTGAGACAATAACTACAGGTGCCAGGCACTGGATTAAACTGTGGCCTTGGGTAAGAGTTATTGTCGATGCGCCTCAGTTGCCTCATCTTTACAATGGGATAACAACTGTTCCTGTCCTGTAGATCCGCTGTGAAAATTAGATGCCTGAGGAGTGAGCGCTCCAGAAGGGTTGCTGCAGTTATTACTATTCTCCTTGACTTACAGACAAGGAAACTGAGGCTGAGAGAGAAAGGACTTGCCCAAGGTCACCTGTAGTGCGTGGCAGGGCCAAAGGGTGAATCCAGGCGTGGGAGCAACCGGCCCCAGCTACACCTCCCGGCCCCGACAAGGCCCCCTTTTCCTGGCAGGTATCCGGAGCGCTGGCATTTAATAGAGGAAGGCAAAGAAGCGCACGTTCGCGCAGCTCCCAAGGCCGGCTCTGTAGGGCCAGGCCTCCCGAGAAGGCGTTAACGGGCCCACTTAAAGACGAGGACACTGAGGTCCAGAGAGGGCACAGGCCTTTCCGAAGCCAATGGGGCGGTGCCCGGAGTCGAACCTGGGCTTGCTAGAGCCTGCAGGAGCGCCAGGCTCCGGCCGTGCCGCGCCCGCCGCCATTAACGCCCACGGCCCGAGCGGTGCTCCCGCCCCGGCCCTGCCCTGCCCCTCCCGCCGCCCGCAGTCACCTCCGGCCTTCGCTGCGTTCGACGCCGGCCCAGCCCCGGGCCCGGTTCCGCTCCTGCCGGGGCTCCGTGCCACCGCCGCCGCGCCCCACCCCCGCCACGGCCGCCGCCGCCGCCGCCATCTTAGCGCCGTGCCACCTCAACAACAACTTTATAGACAAGCGCAGCCACGGGGCGGAGCCGCCAGCCTCAGCGGCCGCAGCGGCCGCGCTGTGGGGCGGGGCCGGCAGGGGAAGGGGCGGGGCCGACGGGGAGGTGCTGACTCGGGGGGCGGGGCCATCGCGGGAACCCCGGGAGGGGCGGGCCGTGGGGGGCGGGGCCAACGTTCGCTCTTCTGGTCTTGGGGGCGGGCGGGAGCAGCGGTACAGACCGGGGAGGGATGCGCACGGCCCGGGAGGCTCCAAGTGGAGGGCACTAGGGCCCCGTGAGTGGCGTCTTAACCGGCGGCGCTAGGACTCCACGGGAAGCGGCGGGGGCGGAGCGGGCGGCACCAGGACCCGGGGGAACCGAGGCGGGCGGGCAGCGAGCAGGCCCGGGAGCCGGGAGGCTGCGGGCGGCGGTGCTGGACCCGACGCGGCGAGCGAGGCCCCGAGATGCCGAGCAAGAAGAAGAAGTACAACGCGCGGTTCCCGCCGGTGAGCACATGGCAGAGCCCGGCAGGGAGTGGGCCCGGCTCCCGGGAGGCTTGGGCCCAGTTCCCTCTGGAAAGGCAGGCGCGCCGCGGTGTTCGGGGGCCTGGACGCCCCGCCTCCTCCGTGCCCTCCCCGCGTCCGCGTCCTCCGCCCCCTTTCTCCGGGGATGCCCCTTCCTCCCCCGGCACCCCTTTAGGGGACGGAGGCGACGGGGTCTGAACTCTGCTCCCCCACCCGAAGGCGCGGATCAAGAAGATCATGCAGACGGACGAAGAGATTGGGAAGGTGGCGGCGGCGGTGCCTGTCATCATCTGTATCCTGCCGGGGGCGGGCCGGGTCGAGGGGCGTCGGGGAGGGAGGCAGCGGGTCGCCCTCCCCCGCCCTGGCGTTCTCCTTGACGCCCCTCAGCCCGGGCGCTTGAGCTCTTCCTAGAGTCGCTGTTGAAGAAGGCCTGCCAGGTGACCCAGTCCCGGAACGCCAAGACCATGACCACATCCCACCTGTGAGCGGCGAGGAGCAGGGAGGGGCCGGCGGGGCTGGCGCGGGGAGTTCACACACTGAGGGAGGCAGAGCTTGGATGGCGAGGGAGGTGGGCGGCGGCCGGGACACCAGCAAGGCCACAGACTGGCAGAGGAGGGGCTGGGCGTCCAGGCAGAGGGAGCCACTTAAGTAAAGGAGTGCAGGCCCGGGGGCGGAGATCAGCCCGAGCTCCAGTCTGACATCCGGAGCCCCTTGCTGCCACCCACTGAGGGTTTGGGTGGCCCGTCTTGAGTGCCAGCCCCTCCTCACCTCTTCCAGGAAGCAGTGCATCGAGCTGGAGCAGCAGTTTGACTTCTTGAAGGACTTGGTGGCATCTGTTCCCGACATGCAGGGGGACGGGGAGGACAACCACATGGATGGGGACAAGGGCGCCCGCAGGTGGGGCCAGGGCCTGGCATACAGTGGGGAAGGCCAAGGCCACAGGGCTTGGGGGTGGCCAAGGAGTAGGGAGACCTCTGGGCAGATGGACTGTACCTTCCCAAAGGGGCCGGAAACCAGGCAGCGGCGGCCGGAAGAACGGTGGAATGGGAACGAAAAGCAAGGACAAGAAGCTGTCCGGGACAGACTCGGAGCAGGAGGTGAGTGAGGCCCCAGCTCTTCGCCCTGCCCTTGATGATGGGACAGACAGCCTCGCCCCAAGCTGAACTGGCAGGAGGCCAGCGCTCATCCTTTTCTGCGACCTCTTTGCACCCAGTTTATTTGTAAACTGGGGCTGTGAGGGTCTACTGCTGTCCCTGCCACTCCCAGTGATGGGCTCGTGTCTTTTCTTGTCAACTCTGACCTCTGTGGTGCTCACAGGATGAATCTGAGGACACAGATACTGATGGGGAAGAGGAGACATCACAACCCCCACCCCAGGCCAGCCACCCCCCTGCCCACTTTCAGAGGTGAGCAGCCCAGGGGCATGGAAGGGTGCTGGCAGACTCCCTAGAGCCAGTTTACCCTTCCTGGTCTCCCTGGCCCCTTGGTCTTGTTGATTGTGGCATATTTGGGGGGTGGGAGGAGAATAACTGAGGAGACTGAGGAGGGCTCGAAGGCAGGAGACTGTTCTCCTGAAAGATCCTGCTCCACCCTGCCAGGGCCCGTGGGTGGGCCCTGGGCCTGCCCTGCGTGAGCTGCCCTGGGCCTTGGCCCCATGGATCTGGAGGGTGGTGGTGGGAGGGTCAGGTGAGGGAGGGAGGGGCTTGGCAGCTGCCCCCGTGGAGGGCATGGTGGGGCTTAGGCCTGACTCCCCCCTGCCTTCTGCTCTGCAGCCCCCCGACGCCCTTCCTGCCCTTCGCCTCTACTCTGCCTTTGCCCCCAGCGCCCCCGGGCCCCTCAGCACCTGATGAAGAGGACGAAGAGGATTATGACTCCTAGCGCCTTCTGCCCCCCAGGCCATAGCCCCTTTTAGTTGGTTTTAGTTGCTCTGGGGGGAAGATAGAAGGTAGAGCTGTTCTTAAATTTATTAAAAAAAATAATAAAAGGGAATCTCAGTGTCTGTTCCAGGTTCTGTGCAGGACATCATGGTTGCCATCCCATCCACCCACCTGCCTTCCCCACATGAAACTGGGAGCTGGGGCCGGGCGTGGTGGCTCACTCCTGTAATGCCAACACTTTGGGAGGCTGAGGTGGGCGTATCCCCTGAGGTCAAGAGTTCAAGACCAGCTTGGCCAACATGGTGAAACCCCGTCTCTACAAAAAATAGAAAAATTAGCTGGGCGTGGTGGTGTGCACCTGTAATCCCAGCTGCTAGGGAGGCTGAGGCAGAAGAGTCGCTTGAACCTGGGAGGTGGAGGTTGCAGTGAGCTGAGATCACACCACCGCACTCCAACCTGGGTGATGGAGTGAGACTCCATCTCAAAAAAAAACTGGGAGCTGGGGCCGTGTCAATGGCAGGTGAGGTGCAGTGAGGGGAGAGAGGGATCATCTGGGGAGGCTGGAGGCCCTGGCTCTGCTGAGCACGCCAGGGCTGCCTACAGAAGGGAGGTGGGAGAGCTCGCAAGTGCTGGGCACGTGGGGGACACCTGCCCCGTGGTGCTGCTGACCCCTCGCGGGCTGCTGCCCTGCTCTCAGCAGCCTCTTGTCTCTCTGATGGAGACTCTTCTGCCCCCTGTGGGCTGCTGTGAAGGGATAAGTGGGACAGGGAGCAGGAACAGGTCTTGGAAACTGTAGAGTCCTGTGCCCAGTGTAGTGAAGGGCATGT
Source organism: Macaca fascicularis (assembly GCF_037993035.2). Lineage (NCBI taxonomy): Eukaryota > Metazoa > Chordata > Mammalia > Primates > Cercopithecidae > Macaca > Macaca fascicularis. The sequence continues at coordinate 8,477,994 of NC_088388.1, read as the reverse complement.
GGAAAGGAGCAGACATAGCAAGATTGTGAAGGGCCTTGAAGGTGGTTTTTGAGCAGAGCGGTGACACAGTATGTTCATCCAGATAACCTTTCAGAGCAGACCCAGGAGCTGTGTTGCGTGTAAAGCAGAGGCGCTCAGTGAGGTTGGGGAAGGCGCAGGTAGCCCACGTGGGGCCTCCTGGGGCCCGCAAGGCATTCAGTTTTAAAGGTCTAAATGGTGGCGTATGCCTGTGGTCCCAGCTGCTTAGGAGGCTGGGACAGGAGTTCGAGGCAGCAGTGAGCCATGATTGCACCACTGCACTCCAGCCTGGGCAACAGAGCAAGACCCCGACTCAAAAAAAAAAAAAATGTCAAAAAGAAAACGTATACATATAGTCTGTTTCTTTTTTTTTTTTTTTTTTTTTTGAGACGGAGTCTCGCTCTGCCGCCCAGGCTGGAGTGCAGTGGCCAGATCTCAGCTCACTGCAGGCTCCGCCTCCCGGGTTCACGCAATTCTCCTGCCTCAGCCTCCCGAGTAGCTGGGACTACAGGCGCCCGCCACCTCGCCCGGCTAGTTTTTTGTATTTTTTAGTAGAGACGGGGTTTCACCGTGTCAGCCAGGATGGTCTCGATCTCCTGACCTCGTGATCCGCCCGTCTCGGCCTCCCAAAGTGCTGGGATTACAGGCTTGAGCCACCGCGCCCGGCCACATATAGTCTGTTTCTTAACAAGCTCAGTGGCTTTCTCGTGGGCACTGGTGGCAGCAGGGAACTGACTCGGAAGTCTGGGTGAGGTGATGGCAGCTGGAGCAGGACGAGGTAGGGGCACAGTGAGCGGTGGGCAGACTTGGGTCTGTGCTGGCCTCAGCCTTCAGCATGGAGATGGCCAACTGCACATGGAGGCTGAGGGGATTGTTAAGGGCGACCCCCAGGTTTCTTTCTGCAGCAGCTTTGGTGGTCAGGGGCTCCTTCCCTGCTGGGGGACACAGGAAGAACAGGTTCAGCCTGAAGGTCACAATGTGGCTGTGATGAATTGGGGGTGCCTGTGAGGCTGCTGAGGGAAGGTGCTGAGTGGATGTGTGAATGTAGGGGAACAAAGACACGTGTGAGCCTCAAAAGCAGGTGACCTCGCTGAGCATGGGGTGCTGGGGCAGACCACCAAAGGAGATGAGAGAGCCCAGAACCCGTGCCACCCAGGATCCACGGTGGTGCCCATACAGGTACATCTGGAAGCAGGGAGAGGTCAAGGGTCAGACACCGTGGACAGGAGGTGGCGCCTGCAAGGCGACCCTCAGCTTTCCCGGCGACTCCACCAGTGCTGCTTGGGCCTTGGTGGTGGTTGTAGGGGGTGAGTGGGCTGGAGGTGAGAGACCCTGAGGCGTGTGGAAGCAGCACTTAGGAATGCCAACCAGAGACCACTCAGAGTGAGGGGCATAGGAGTGGGCAGTGGTTTGTTTATTTACATACATATTTACATTATATATTGTATATATATAAATTTTTCACACCATATGGATGCATAGGGGTGGTTTTTAGATGGTGAGAATTTTAGACACGATCTGCAGGGATAGGATGGGAGAGAATTGATGGGGTGAGGTGGGGGAACCTCAGGCCAACCTCAACCTGCCAAGGGACAGGGCAGTGAGTGGGTTTTGCGGGGAGGATTGAGGTAACTGTTTTTGTTTGTTTGTTTGTTTGTTTGTTTTTTGAGACGGAGTTACTTTTTCACCCAGGCTAGAGTGCAGTGGCGTGATCTCAGCTCACTGCAACCTCCACCTCCCAGGTTCAAGCAATTCTCCTGCCTCAGCCTCCTGAGTAGCTGGGATTACGGGTGCCCGCCACCATGCCCAGCTAAGTTTTGTATTTTTAGTAGAGACATGGTTTCACCACGTTGGCCAGGCTGGTCTCAAACTCCTGACCTCAAGTGATCTGCCTGACCTGGCCTCCCAAAGCGCTGGGATTACAGGCATGAGCCACTGCGTCCAACCAGAGGTAACAATTTTTTTTTTAATTTTAACTTTTTTGTTTTGTTTTGTTTTGGAGCCAGGGCCTCTCTTTGTTGCCTGGCCTGGAGAGCAGTGGCACGATCACGGCTCACTGCAGCCTTCTGGGCTCAAGGGATCCTCCCGCCTCGTCCTCTGGAGTAGTTGGGACTATAGGCGTATAGTGTGTGTGTGTTGTGTGTGTGTGTGTGTGTGTGTGTGTAGAGATGAGGTCTCACTATGTTGTTCTGGCTGGACTCGAACTCCTGGGCTCAAGTGATCCTCCCACCTTGGCCTCCCAATGTGCTGGGCTTTCAGACGTGAGCCGCCACACCTGGCTGGTCTTCACAGCTTTTATCTGATGGTGTCTGACTTCTCTGTGAAGCAGGGGGTGGGTCTCCTTCCCTGAGTGAGAGACCCAAAGAAGGAGAAGGTGGGTTAAAACACCCAAGGCTGGGCTGGGCGCGGTGGCTCAAGCCTGTAATCCCAGCACTTTGGGAGGCCGAGACGGACGGATCACAAGGTCAGGAGATCAAGACCATCCTGGCTAACACGGTGAAACCCCGTCTCTACTAAAAAATACAAAAAAAATTAGCCAGGCGAGGTGGCGGGCACCTGTAGTCCCAGCTACTCGGGAGGCTGAGGCAAGAGAATGGCATAAACCCGGGAGGCGGAGCTTGCAGTGAGCCGAGATCTGACCACTGCACTCCAGCCTGAGTGACAGAGTGAGACTCCGTCTCAAAACAAAACAAAACAAAACAAAAAAACCACCCAAGGCTGGTGGGAGGGTCAACGATTTGAGACATGGAGAGGGGACAGCCCTGGGGAGCTGGAAACGGGCGTCTGCAGGCCCTGCCTGCCTCTAGGTGCCCTGCTTTGGTAGCAGTGCCTTTTTTGGTTTCCTTTCAGGAACCATCTCTCCTCTGCTGGGACCTGTGCTTTGTGCAGTTGAGCGCCCTCCCTGGGGCTGAGGGGTGGGAATGGCACGCCAGGCTAGCCCATCACAGAGCCACCCACACTCCACCACTGATTGGTGCAGGGGTGGGGTCCTGAGCCCTGGGACTTCAAGTGGGACCATCAGGAAAGGGTTTTGACAGGATCGCTGGCAAGAAGACAGCGACCACATTGGGGCAGCAGAGCTGGCGGAATGAGTGTGGGCTGCCAGGAGCTGTTGGAAGCAACTTATTACCCTGAGGGAACCATCCTGCCTGAGAACAAAACCAGCACAGAGAGCAGAGCCAAGAGGTCCAGAGACAAGAGCTTCCTGATGCCATCTGGGCACCTGGGGCTGAGCTGGCTCGAGGCCTGTGGACCTTGGACTTCTTAAGTCACATGAGCCAATAAACATTTCCCTCCTCTAAGCCAGTTGGGTTTCTGTCACTTGTCATTGAAAGAGCTCTGGTTGACATAGGGCCTGTGGACAGGAGGTAGATCCCACTGGCCCAGAGGCAGCTTTCTCTCAAAACAGATTGGGGGTGGACCCAGGGAAGGTAGACACTTGGGGTCACCAGAGCAGAGGTTGTGCCAAGTGCGTGTGAGGAGTGGGAGAGGGAAAAACCCCTGAAGCCTATTGGCTGGGTCCATCCAAGAGGTGAGGGTCAGAATGGGGAGGGTTCAGGGTGACGCCTGGGAAGGCGAGGAGGCAGGGGTGCAGGGTGCGACCCTCACTGCATCCAGGCAAAAGGCCTGAGGAGGCCTAGGTGGGCAGGAGGAGCTGCCTGGAGCAGCTGGCCTGCACCTCTGTATTCTTGGCCTGCTGGTTCAGCCTTGAGGTGGAGCACTTAAGACTGGAACCTCTGGAGCCAGGCCCAGGGTTCAAATCCTGACTCCTCCACTTACTAACCTCAGACAAATTCTCCACCTTCTCTATGCATCAGTTTTCTCATCTGTAAAATCAGGCTAGTTGTTACCTATGTTAATTATATGTACTATGTGTTTTCTTTTTTAAAACATATGTACTATATATTTCATAGTCACTCCTCAGTATCTGGGGGATTGGTTCCAGGACCCCTATGGATACCAAAATCCATGGATGCCCAAGTCCCGAAGTTGGCTCTGCAGAACCTGCCAATAGGAAAAGCCAGCCTTTCATATCCACGGGTTTCACATCCTGTGAATATTGTATTTTTGATCTGTAGTTGGTTGAATGCACAGACGTAGGACCCGCGGGTGTGGAGGGCCAACTGTACTGTATATACCTGTATGAGGGCAAAGCTTGCTGATATCACAAAGCCCAAACATACAGGTTCAAATGCAATGGAAGTTTGTATCTTGCTTACCTAAGATTCATAATGGGATTTATCTGATCAGTGGGCAGTACTTCTCTAAGAGGGACTTCAGGGCCTTGGCTCTTGTGGTGCCATCTTAGCCTATGATTTCCAAAGTCACTGTGGAAGGGGGAAGCTCAGAGCCCATGGAGGTTTTTATGGGCTAGGATGGGAAGTAGCCCAGTGCCTCTGCCCACCTCCCACTGGCTGGTAATTTCTGCTGACCTCACAGGCCATGCCCAGCCTTTGCCAAGTGTTAGGATGCAGCCTCCTGAGACAGAGGGCAGGGGCCCAGGGGAGATGGTGTTCCTGCCTGGGTCACGTGGCCTCTGGGTGCCTCCTAGGAGTGGTGAAAGATGGCCTCTGCCCAATGGGTGCCACTGGACACCGGGAAGGGGCAGCCTATCAGTGTCCTGTCTGCAGAGCTCTGCTGGGGAACCAATGATTTTCTCTTTTTTCTAGCCATGGGACACCTTTAGCCTAGTCCGTCTGAATGTCTTGCTCTGATCTCAGCTGCGCCCAGGGTGCAGGTGTGACCAGTATGTGGAATGGAGAGCAGCTTCTGAGGCCAGCATGGCAGCCAACAGTGACACTCCCTGCCAGTTGAAGAGCCACTCTCTATAGCCCACCACAGGGTTCAATCAGCAGATGTTTCCTGAGCACCCAACATCATTACTCAGCAGGGAAATGAGATAACAGTCACCCACCCATTAAGAGTCTGACATCCCTGGCCAGGCGCGGTGGCTCATGCCTATAATCCTAGCAGTTTGGGAGGCCGAGGCGGGCAGATCACCTGAGGCCAGGAGTTGGAGACTAGTCTGGCAAACATAATGAAACCCCATCTTTACTAAAAATACAAAAAATTAGCTGGGTGTGGTGGTGGGTGCCTGTAATCCCAGCTACGAGGGAGGCTGAGGCAGGAGAATCGCTTGAACCCAGGAGGCGGAGGCTGCAGTGAGCTGAGATTGCACCATTGCACTCAAGTCTGGGCGACAGGAGCAAAACTCCATCTCAAAAAAAAAAAAAAAAGTGACATCCCCAAGTACTAGAGAGGAAGAGGCTACACAACACTCATACATGGCTGGTGGAAATGTCAGTAGGTACAACCACTTTGGAAAACCATTCAGCAGTTTCTTATTAACACACACACTTCCCCTATGACCCAGCAATTGCACTCCTAGGTAGGTACCCAAGAGAGATGGGGGCATAGGGCTACCGGAAGACATGTACAAGACTGTAGCCCCAAACTGGAAACAGCTCAAATGCCCATCAGCAAGAGCGTGAATACGTAAATGGTGGAATGTTGTATGATAGAACAGCAGTAAAAGGAACCACTGTCAATGCAACACCATGCGTAGATCTTGTAGACCTTACGTGGAGCAAAAGAAGCCAAACAAAAAAGGACATGGGCCAGGTGCAGTGGCTCACACTTGTAGTCCCAGCACTTTTGGAAGCCAAGGTGGGCAGATGGCTTGAGTTCAGGAGTTCAAGACCAGCTTAGGTAACATAGTGAGACCCTGTCTCTACAGAAAAATACAGACATTAGCTGGGCATAGTGGCGCCCGCCTATAATCCCAGCCACTCAGGAGGCTGAGGTGGGAGGATGGATTTAACCCAGGAGGTAGAGGCTGCAGTGAGCTGAGATTGCTCCACTGCACTCCAGCCTGGGCGACAGAGTGAGACTCTGCCTCAAAAATTAATTAGTTAAAATGAAAAAGAGTACACACTGAAGTAATTCATTTAAGCCACGCTCAGGAACAGGAAAAACTAATCAATGGTGATGGAAGTCAGTACATCTGTAAGGGGTGGGGATTGGCTGGGGGTCGGGTACAGGGAGCCTCTGGAAGTGTTCTTCCACTTGAACTGGGTTACATATAAAACGATTAAGCTGTACACTTAAGATTGGTGCACTTCTCTGATATCTTCATAAAAGTTTTACTTAATCTTTATCTATCTATTTAGACCCTATTGCACGCCAGACACTGTTCTAGGTAGTGGCGATTAAGTGAACAAAATGTGCTTGGAGTTTATTTCTGAAGCAGTGAGACAGACAATAAAGATGGATCATGCCAGGCACGGTGGCTCACGCCTGTAATCCCAGCACTTTGGGAGGGTGAGGTGGGTGGATCACCTGAGGTCAAGAGTTCAAGACCAGCCTGGCCAACATGGTAAAACCTCGTCTGTACTAAAAATACAAAAAACTGGCCTGGTGTGGTGGCAGATGCTGTAATCTCAGCTACAAGGGAGGCTGGGGCAGGAGAATCGCTTGAACCCGGGAGGCAGAGGTTGTAGTGAGCCAAGATTGTGCCATTGCACTCTAGCTTGGGCAATAAGAGTGAAACTTCGTCTCAAAAAAAAAGAAAAAAAAAGAATCGCATGTCAGATGGTGATCCATGCTCTGGGGAAAATAAATAAAGCATATCAGGCAGTCCAGGGTGAGAAGGGAAGCCTGCATTCTTTTTTTTTTTTCCCGAGACAGAGTCTCACTCTGTCTCCCAGGCTGGAGTGCAGTGGCACAACCTCAGCTCACTGAAACATCCGCCTCCTGGGTTCAAGCGATTCTCCTGCCTCAGCCTCCCGAGTAGCTGGGATTACAGGTGCCCACCACGCCCAGCTAATTTTTTGTATTTTTAGTAGAGACAGGTTTCACCATGTTGGCCAGGCTGTTCTCAAACTCCTGACCTTGTGATTTGCCTGCCTTGGCCTCCCAAAGTGCTGGGATTACAGGCATGAGCCATGACGCCTGACCTTGAGGGGCCAGCATTCTTTTTTTTGTTTGTTTGTTTGTTTTTGTTTGTCTGTTTTTTGGTTTTTTTTTAATAGTCTTTTTTTTTTTTTTTTTAAACAGAGTCTCACTCTGTCGCCCAGGCTGGAGTGCAGTGGCACGATCTCAGCTCACTGCAAGCTCCGCCTCCTGGGTTTATGCCATTCTCCTGCCTCAGCCTCCCAAGTAGCTGGGACTACAGGCGCCCGCCACCTCGCCTGGTTAGTTTTTTGTATTTTTTAGTAGAGATGGGGTTTCACTGTGTTAGCTAGGATGGTCTCGATCTCCTGACCTCGTGATCCGCCCGTCTCGGCCTCCCAAAGTGCTGGGATTACAGGCTTGAGCTACTGCGCCCGGCGGGGCCGGCATTCTTAACTGGGTTCGGGGAAGACTCTGGTGACAGTGAGTATGGAGTGCACGGGCTCACAGCCCTCTGTGGGGAGAGGGCTCCAGGCAGAGGGAACAGCAAGGGCAAAGGCTGGGAGGACTGGATTTCATCTGTTAGTTTCCTTGTGGTCTCCTCTGCTCCCACTGCCTCAACCACCACTCAGGGCCTGACTCAGGGGCCACCAGCTCTGGACTCAGCCCGCCTTAGCTGAGAGGTGTCCTTGTGGCACTGGCAGCCCCTTGGGCCTGAGAAGCTTGGTGCAAAGGGAGAAGGAAGAGGCATGGGGAACCTACCACACCCCTGCCCTGGGTGCTGCTGGACTTGGGGCCCCAGAGGCCGGGGAAGGAGGCAGAGGGGTAAGGAGAGTTGAATGACTGAGTGAATCTGCTCGTCCTCTCCCAGCCTCATCCCTGGCCTGGTCAAGGAGCTGACGTGCTGTGGGATCTGTTGACTTTCCCTTTCCCTCTCTGGGCTTTGCCCTCCACAGCCATGAAATAGGGCTGCAGATGCCTCCCCCGGGGGTTCATGAGAGGCAGGAGGCGTTGCAGCAGTGTGTTGCTCTGTGCTTGTCAGGTCTGAGGCCACTGTCAGTTTCTCTGCACCCCCGAGCCCTCCTCTAGGAGAGATGTCCTCATACCCCCACCTTATGGATGAGTAGACTGAGGCTCTAGAAGTGAGGTAATGGCCCAGAGGTAGGCAGGAGCTTGATCTAGGCATATGTGTCATCTAGGACATGGAGAGGTGGAGTTAACAGCCTAACCCCCAATACACACCCAAAGGCCATCCCTTTCTCTGGCACAGGGACAGTTGGCTCCAGGACATAGACGCGACCAAATTCCCACTCAACTAGGCTACAGGCCCCGAGGCAGGGGACCGGCGCCCATGATCTGGGCAATCTACCAGGGGCCTGGTCCCTCCCCTCTTTGGGGCAGGGCCTTTGATGAGAGTGAGTCTGGACTTTCTCGGGAGCTCCTTGTAGCCAGGAAGTGACAGGGCTGTGTGACTACTTCCCATCATCAGAGTGAATTATCATTATTCTGAAATCCCATTTTTCCTATTGTGTGTGTTCAAATGTCATTTTAAAAAATGGAATAAGGACTAAGATTTTTGCCAGTAATCAGAAAGCTGCAAAGAAAAACAGGATCCCACACGATGCCCATCAGATAAAACAGAAAATCAGATAAAACCTGTTGCTAGTAAGGCTGCCAGTGAATGGAATTCTGGCATTTGGTGGGCGTGTAAGTTAGTGGGGATGTTTGAAAGGGCATTTTGGCACTTGTGTGTCCCCTGGCAGGTCCACTCCTGGGTTAAACCTCTCACAAGCAGACAGATGCATCCCAGGCATGGTTTGAGGTGGCAGAAAAATCAGTGTCCATCACTGGGCAACTGCCTGGGCAGAGAGCAACAGGGATGGAGCTTAAATGCAGAGTGCTGAGTGAAAAATAGTCAAATAGAGAACCAGAAACAAAAAATGCAGACATACACAAGAATCCTCTATACAGCATTTCTGCCACTTACTCTGTTACCTTGGACAAGTGACTTTAAGCTGTCTCTACCTCTGTTTTCTTTTTTCTTTTTCTTTTTTTTGAGACAGTCTCTCTCTCTGTCGCCCAGGCTGGAGTGCAGTGGAGCAGTCTTGGCTCACTGCAACCTCCACCTCCCAGGTTCAAGCGATTTCCCTGCCTCAACCTCCTGAGTAGCTGTGACAACAGGCGCATGCTGCCATGCCTGGCTAATTTTTGTATTTTTAGTAGAGACAGGGTTTTGCCATGTTGGCCAGCCTGGTCTGGAACTCCTGACCTCAGGTGATCCGCTCGCTGCGGCCTTCCAAAGTACTGGGATTACAGGTGTGAGCCACCACGCCTGGCCTATTTTCTTTTATAAATAAATAAAAGAAAGACAAGGGAATGGCACTTGCGATCCAGGCCCTCCACCAGGGGTCTGGTCCCTCCCCTTTTTGGTACAGAGCCTTTGATGAGAGTAGGTCTGGACTTTTTTTTTTTTTTTTTTTTGAGACGGAGTCTCGCTCTGTCACCCAGGCTGGAGTGTGGTGGCCGGATCTCAGCTCACTGCAAGCTCCGCCTCCCGGGTTCACGCCATTCTCCTGCCTCAGCCTCCCGAGTAGCTGGGACTACAGGCGCCCGCCACCTCGCCCGGCTAGTTTTTTTTTTTGTATTTTTTAGTAGAGACGGGGTTTCACCGTGTTAGCCAGGATGGTCTCGATCTCCTGACCTCGTGATCCACCCGTCTCGGCCTCCCAAAGTGCTGGGATTACAGGCTTGAGCCACCGCGCCCGGCCAGGGTCTGGACTTATACACAGGTGTGTGCGTGGAACAGGGCATGGAGAGGTGAAGTTAACAACCTATCCTGCCACACCTGAGGCCATTCCTTCCAGGTTGCAGGGATGCTCAGCTCCAGGACATGGATGAGACCATATAGACACAAATATATATGTATATGTCTCTCTATACACAAATATATACATATTTATATGTATATGTGTGTGCCTATATGTGTGTGTGTGTATATATATGTATATATATATTTTTTGAGAGATGGGATCTCACTTTGTTGGCCAGGCTGGTCTCAAACTCCTGACCTCAAGTGATCCACCCGCCTCAGCTTCCCAAAGTGCTGGGATTACAGGCATGTGCACCCCCGCCGGCCTCTACCTCTGTTTTCTTTCTTTTCTTTTCTTTTCTTTTTTTTTTTTTTTTTTTGAGACGGACTTTCTTGTCACCCAGGCTGGAGTGCAATGGCACTATCTTGGCTCACCACAACCTCCGCCTCTCAGGTTCAAGCGATTCTCCTGCTTCAGCCTCCTGAGTAGCTGGGATTACAGGCATGCGCCACCACGCCTGGCTAATTTTGTACTGTTTTTAGTAGAGACAGGGTTTCTTCATGTTGGTCAGGCTGGTTTCAAACTCCCGACCTCAGGTGATCCACCTGCCTCGGCCTCCCAAAGTGCTGGGATTACGGGTGTGAGCCACCGTGCCCGGCCTACCTCTGTTTTCTAATCTGTAAAATGGGGATCATAATAGCACCTCCTTCAGGGACATGTGATGGTTTCATGAGATATGATATGTAAGTTGCTCAGCATAGTGCCTGGCATAGAGTAAGTACCCAATAACTGGTGCTGTTACAGACATTTATGGAAATAAGATCCTGGAAAGCAGATTGGAAGGGCATGTGCCACACAGACAAGGGGGCGTCGTGGCTCAGGGCAGCAGGAGTAAGACTGGGATGCAGGGAAGGGGAAAGTCCATTGAAAAGGGAAGCTTTAGGCCGGACACAGTGACTCACGTCTGTCATCCCAGCACTTTGGGCGGCCGAGGCAGGCAGATCACCTGAGGTTGGGAGTTTCAGACCAGCCTGACCATCATGGAGACACCCCGTCTCTACTAAAAATACAAAATTAGCCAGGCGTGGTGGCGCATGCCTGTAATCCCAGCTACTCGGGAGGCTGAGCAGGAGAATTGCTTGAACCCGGGAGGCGGAGGTTGCGGTGAGTTGAGATCGCACCATTGCACTCCAGCCTGGGCAGCAGGAGCAAAACTCCATCTCAAACAAACAAACAAAGAACAGGGAAGCTTTTCAGGGCCCTATGGCTGCATGGAGTGTCCCAAACTAAGGCGCATGTCTGCTTGATTCTATGCACCCTGTGTTCAAGAAACACAAAAGATATTGTCAGAATGGGCCCAACCTTTGGGGACAGCATCACATAAGGCAGGGTAAAGCATGGCCCTACAGGATTCATGGGATCATACATTGTCTTCATTCAGTCACTCAAGAAGTATTTGCTGAGCACCTACTCTGTGCCAGGCTCTGCTCTGGGCTTGGGGAAGATGAACTCAGAGAAAACACACAGAGCCTCTGCTCCCAAGCTTGGTCCAGCTGGGGGAAGGGGCAGCAGGCTGATGGTAAACAAATAGGCACACACACGCCTCTACAGGGGTAGCGGGGAGAAGGGACCCCAAGGAGGCCAGGGTGTTGAAACTGCAGTAAGCAAGTGGGTGGGCAGGGCCCTGGTTCCTCCGGGGTGGTGGCTGCCCTGTGTTTAGCCACAGATGCTCTTCCATCCCAGCCTGGTGCCCAGGGTCGGTTTCACTTTCCCCTTACTCCTTTTCTTAGAGTTTGGTTTCTGTTTTGTGGGTTCCCTGCCCCCCTTCCGCCTTTGCCTGGAGTTGCAGATTAGCCTAGTGGTTCTCAACCCTGGCTACACCTTGGAACCCTAGGGAGCTTTTTTTTTTTTTTTCTTTTTTTTTTCCTTTTGAGACAGTCTCATTCTGTCTCCCAGACTGGAGTGGAGTGGCGTGATCTCAGCTCACTGCAAACTCCGCCTCTCAGGTTCAAGTGATTCTCCATTCTGCCTCAGTATCCCCAGTAGCTGGAATTACAGGCACTCGCCACCACGCCCAGCTATTTTTTTGTATTTTTAGTAGAGACAAGGTTTCACCATGTTGACCAGGCTGGTCTCAAACTCCTGACCTTAACTGTTCCACCTGCCTCAGCCTCCCAAAGTGCTGGAATTACAGGCATGAGCCACCGTGCTCAGCCAACCCTGGGGAGCTTTAAAATACCCATATCTGGGCCGGTCTTCAGTTAGATCAGAAGCCCTGAAGATGAGCCTTCTCAAACTCTGGTCTCCTCTTCTTAACTTGGTGAGAACAATGGTCCCCCTCCCAGCACAGCGGTAGGAGAATCACCTCAGGCAGGCAGTGGGAACTAGGCTATGTCAGGGCTCCTCTCCTTTATCTTCCATTGCTCAGGGATCACAGCCCTGAGCTGCCCTTTGCCTAATATCTGAAAACACTTGTTTCCTGTGCTTTGTCCAGTTTCTTAACTGTTTGTAGAGAAAGGGCAATTTCAGTTCATCTTTTTTCCTGAAGGCCAGAACCCAGAGTCCCTCCTCATCCTTTGAACTCCCCAAATCCTTCACCTGTCACCTCTCCAAGTTTCTTCCCGTGCTCTGGCTGGGATCGTAACTGTGCGTGCAAGTTTCACCTCCACTTCTGGAAAGTGCCCCTCTCGGGGGCACAGGGCCTGTCAGGTTCACGTCTGTGTCTCCAGGATGTCTCGCAGGGCCTGGCATGTGGTAGGTATGTGGTGCGCATGTTTTTGTGCATGGCTCTGCCCCGCCCTTCTTCCTTCAGGCCACCCCAAATCATATCCGTATCCCTAGAGAACTGATGCCCACCCCACTCCAACCAGGTGGCACCTCCAGGCCCACTGGTCAAGATACCCTCTCCACGGCCATTGGTTCAGGGGTGGTCATGAGACTCAAGACAGCACACGTGGCCGGGCGCGATGGCTCATGCCTGTAATCCCAGCACTTTGGGACGCGGAGGCAGGCAGATCACCTGAGGTCAGGAGTTCAAGACCAGCCTGGCCAACATGGCAAAACTCTATTAAAAATACAAAAATTAGCTGGATGTGGTGGTGGGCGCCTGCAATCCCAGCTACTCAGGAGGCTGAGGCAGGGAGAATTGCTAGAACCTGGGTAGTGGAGGTTGCAGTGAGCCGAGATCGCACCACTGCACTCCAGCCTGGGCGATAGAGTGAGCTCCGGTTTTTAAATAAATTACCCAGTTCCAGGTTTTCTGTTATAAGCGACAGAAAATGGATGAAGACATTTATTTTTGTCTTCATTAATTTATTTCGGCCAATTGCATGCCAGAGAGACCTGGCTACTACAAGACATCTGTATACTTGCTGAATAAATGAAATAGTATTGATTAATTTGCAAACCACATTCCCAGTGCACCTGAGGTGGCTTCCAAAAAGAACAAGGAAGGTAAAATTTAAAAAACAGAAATGGAGATTCAAGAATGTGGATGGGTGCAGTGGTATACACCTGTGCTACCAGTGGTGCACTCCCAGCTACTCTGGAGGCCTGAGGAGGGAGGATCACTTGAGCCCAGGAATGTGAGTCCAGACTGGGCAACATAGCAAGATCTTATCTCTAAAAACAAAAAAATGTTAGGCCGGGTGTGGTGGCTCAAGCCTGTAATCCCAGCACTTTGGGAGGCCGAGGTGGGTGGATTATGAGGTCAGGAGATTGAGACCATTCTGACCAACATGGTGAAACCCCGTCTCTACTAAAAATACAAAAATTAGCTGGGTGTGGTGGTGCACACCTGTAGTCCCAGGTACTTGGCAGACTGAGGCAGGAGAATCTCTTGAACCCGGGAGACGGAGGTTGCAGTGAGCCAAGATTGCGCCACTGCACTCCAGCCTGGTGACACAGCAAGACTCCGTCTCAAAAAAAAAAAAAAGAAAAAAATTTAGGCCACATGGGAAGGCTCCTACCGTAACCCCAGCACTTTAGGAGGCCAAGACAGGAGGATCACTTGAGGCCAGGAGTTTGATACCCGCCTAGGCAACATAGTGAGAACCTGTCTCTAAAAAAATTATTTAAAAATGTTTAAAATAAAATAGTAAAATTTAATTAAAAGAGAAAATAAAGATCAGAAACAATAGCATAAATACATAAATATGCAACCTATAAAGGCCCATAAAGGTGCTTTATTGATTCAATATCAAATTTAGTTCTGAGCTTTCTGGCAGCCAAAGTAAAAAGCTTTTTTTTTTTTTCCCAGAGAAAACTTCTTCAGTGGAAAGAAATTTTTTCCTAGACTTTAGCTGCAAAGGAACAGTTTCAGATGGGGCCCACAGTGTGATGTGACGAAGGCCAATCCCAGCCACATTCGTACAGCCAAAGCCTGTATTGAGCCTCCCACAATGAGTCCTTGGAGAATGGGTCCAGGTGATTCAGTTGTTCTCATTTGGGCTCGCCTTGACCTCTCAGTGGCTCTTGTTATAGTTGGTCGCTTTCTTTCTCTTTGAAACACTTTCTTCACTTGGATGGGGGCCCTCACTCTCTTGGCAATCTTCTTCCCCACTGTGGGCTCTGGTCTTGTCTCCATGGCCACATCTCCCTGACCTCTCTTGACCTCTGAATGGTGGCAGGCCCAGGCTCAGACCCCTCCCCTCCCCTTCCCTGCCCTCCCTTCCCCTCCCCTCCCCTCCTTTCCCCTCCCCTCCCTTTCCTTCCTGGCCCAAGTCCTCCAGTCGTCTTCCGGGATGACAGACCACTGTTTCCACCCCAGGCCCTCCAGTCTGGTTTCTACTCGCAGCCAGAGGGAATGCAGCCATTGCATTTTTATGCCATTTCCTCACCGTCCTGTGATCACCTAAAGTTACTAAACAAATCTCTATTAGAGTGCCCAGTTTTGTGTAGTAGCCAAATCCCAGAACTTGATTTAGAATGAAGTGTTCTTGGGCTGGGCGTGGTGGTACGCACCTGTAGTCCCAGCTGCTCATGAGGCTGAGGCTGCAGGGATTGCTTGAGTTTGAGGCTGCAGGGACCCGAGATGGCACCACTGCACTCAAGCCTGGGCAATAGAGCGAGAGTTTGTCTCAAAAAAAAAAAAAAAGAACAAAGCGTTTTCCACTTCTGGCCATTGCAGCCCCCACTGATAAGGAGTGGGGGAAGTCGGGTCTGCGCCTCTCCCTGGCCCCACTCCCAGGCCTGAGAAGACGCTGCCTTTGGAGAACAGGGAGGGAGGGCAGTGGGTGCAGACAGTGCATGCTGGATTGACACTGGTGTAAGATGGCATCTCACTCCCTGGGTGGTAGCTGTCTAAAGCTGGGTCCTGCCCTCTGAGGGTTTTATGGGCTCCCTTATGCACTACCCCCTTGACTGAAACTCCTGGGAAAGGGGCAGCACCTCTCTGTTGACTAGCTCTGGTTTTCTTTCAAGTGGCATGCACTAACCCACTCTGTTGCATACCCTGTGCCAGAGAAAACAAGTCCGTGGGGCCAGACCCCTTTTTCCGTTCCCGCTGTCCAGTGCCCACTGCAGTTCACCTCCTTTCTGGAGGCCTTCCCTACCAATGACCCACTGGGGTGCCATGACTGCAGGGAGCCCACCTTGAGCTCTCTGGGGGGCTTCCTTGAAGCACTTCTCACCAGATTTGGGGTTAGAAGGCAGCTCCCCAGCCCCACCCCTGCAGACTCAGTGCCATAGCAGCTCTTTCCAAATCAAATCACTGCCCCTTTCAAATCCACCCCTGATGCCTTTATACTCTTGAGGTAGATGAGGGGTTTCGAGAGTGGCAACATGGATTTCTGCTTTCTTTAAAATTCTGCAATTTGGCCAGGAGCAAGCACTTCACTTTGGCATTTCATTATCTGTTCCATTCTGGAGCCTCAGTCGAATATTCTTTCATGCTGTTCATCCTTAGGACAAACCCAGACTCCTCTCCCTGGCTACCAGGCCCCACGTGATCTGACTTTTGAGACCCCCATGGAGGTTTATTTATTTATTTATTTGAGACGGAGTCTCACTCTGTCGCCCAGGATGGAGTACAGTGATGCAATCTCGGTTTGCCGCAACCTCCACCTTCCGGGTTCAAGCAATTCTTGAGCCTCAGCTTTCGGAGTAGCTGGGACTACAGGTGTACGCCACCATACTCGGCTAATTTTTTTGTATTTTTTAGTAGAGACGGGGTTTCACCGTGTGGCCAGGCTGATCTCAAACTCCTGACCTCAAGCGATTTGCCCAACTCGGCCTCCCAAAGTGCTAGGATTACAGGTGTGAGCCACTGTGCCCAGTCTCCCATGGAGTTTTAAATTATCAAAACACCAACCTAGGCACAGTGGCACACACCTGTAGTCCCAGCTGCTCAATAGGATTGTTCTAGTCCAGGAATTTGAGTCCAGTCTGAGCAACATAGCAAAACCCCATTTCCAAATAACATAAAATATCAAAATACCAAAAAATATTACAAATAATTGTATGTTGGTAAATGTAGAAACTTAAGCAAAGTAAATACCTTTCTGGGAGAATGTGAAATGTCAAAATTGGCACAAAGGCTGGACGCGGTGGCTCAAGCCTGTAATCCCAGCACTTTGGGAGGCCGAGACGGGTGGATCACGAGGTCAGGAGATCGAGACCATCCTGGCTAACACCTCGTCTCTACTAAAAAAATACAAAAAACTAGCCGGGCGAGGTGGTGGGCGCCTGTAGTCCCAGCTACTCAGGAGGCTGAGGCAGGAGAATGGCGTAAATCCGGGAGGCGGAGCTTGCAGTGAGCTGAGATCCGGCCACTGCACTCCAGCCTGGGCGACAGAGCGAGACTCCATCTCAAAAAGAAAAGAAAAGAAAAGAAAAAATTGGCACAAAAATATCAAAACTTCAGTAGACCCATAACCAGGAAAGAAAATTGAGTAGCTCATGCCTGTAACCTCAGCACTTTGTTTTGTTTCATTTTTCAGACGGAGTCTCACTCTTGTTGCCAGGCTGGAGTGTGGTGGCGCAATCTCGGCTCACTACAACCTCTGCCTCCCATTTTCAAGCAATTCTCCTGCCTCAGCCTTCCGAGTAGCTGGGATTACAGGCACCAGCCACAACACCCGACTAATTTTTTTTGTATTTTTAGAAGAGACAGAGTTTCATCATGTTGGCCAGGCTGGTCTCGAACTCCTGACCTCAGGTGATCCGCCTGGCTCAGCCTTCCAAAGTGCTGGGCTTACAGGTGTGAGCCACCACTCCCGTCCTAACCTTAGCACTTTGGGGGAGGCTAAGGCAGAAGGATCATTTGAGGCCAGGAATATAAATTCAGCCTGGGAAACATAGTGAGACCGTGTCTCTTGGGGGAAAAAAAAAACCACTAAAATAGGCAGGGCACAGTGACTCACGCCTATAATCTCAGCACTTTGGGAGGCTAAAGCAGGCAGATAACCTGAGGCTGGGAGTTCAAGACCAGCCTGGCCAACATCGTGAAACTCTGTCTCTGCTAAAAATACAAAAATAACTCGGATGTGGCAGCACATACCTGTAATCCCAGCTACTTGGGAGGCTGAGACACGAGAATCACTTGAACCCAGGCGGTAGAGGTTGCAGTGAGCTGAGATCAACTACTGCACTCCAGCCTGGGTGACAGAGCAAGACTCCGTCTCAAACAAAACAAAACAAAACAAAACAAAACTGAAAGAAAAAGAAACGTGTAATCTGAGACTCCAACGAGAAAGAACCTAACAGAAATGTTTTTTTTTTTTTTTTTTTTGAGACAGAGTCTCGCTCTGTAGCCCAGGCTGGAGTGCAGTGGCGCGATCTCGGCTCACTGCAAGCTCCGCCTCCCGGGTTCACGCCATTCTCCTGCCTCAGCCTCCCGAGTAGCTGGGACTACAGGCGCCCACAACCGCGCCCGGCTAATTTTTTGTATTTTTAGTAGAGACGGGGTTTCACCATGGTCTCGATCTCCTGACCTTGTGATCCGCCCGCCTCGGCCTCCCAAAGTGCTGGGATTACAGGCGTGAGCCACCGCGCCCGGCCCAGAAATGTTTTTATAGGGCGATTCTACCAGCCTTTGGAGGAACAGATGGTCCTTATCTCATACCAGTTGTTACAGAAGACAGAAAGAGAGAGAAGGCTGCCCAATTTCTTTTTTCTTTTTTTTTTTTTTTTTTTTGAGACGGAGTCTCGCTCTGTCGCCCAGGCTGGAGTGCAGTGGCCGGATCTCAGCTCACTGCAAGCTCCGCCTCCCGGGTTCACGCCATTCTCCTGCCTCAGCCTCCCGAGTAGCTGGGACTACAGGCGCCCGCCACCTCGCCCGGCTAGTTTTTTTGTATTTTGTAGTAGAGACGGGGTTTCACCGTGTTAGCCAGGATGGTCTCAATCTCCTGACCTCGTGATCCGCCCGTCTCGGCCTCCCAAAGTGCTGGGATTACAGGCTTGAGCCACCGCGCCCGGCCTTTTTTTTTTTTTTTTTTTTTTTTTTTGAGATGGAGTCTTGCTCTGTCGCCCAGGCTGGAGTGCAGTGGCGCGATCTTGGTTCACTGCCAGCTCCACCTCCTGGGTTCACGCTATTCTCCTGCCTTAGCCTCCCGAATGGCTACAGGCGCCCGCCACCATGCCCGGCTGATTTTTTGTATTTTTTAGTAGAGACGGGGTTTCACCGTGTTAGCCAGGATGCTGTCCATCTCCTGACCTCGTGGTCCGCCCGCCTCGGCCTCCCAAAGTGCTGGGATTACAGGCATGAGCCACCGCTCCCAGCCCCAATTTCTTGTATGACCCCCCCAAGCCAGGTAAGGACAGTATCAGAAAAGGAAAGTCTGTACAGAGCATTTCATTGTGGACACAGAATAGAATATAGGAAAATACCCCACCTAGGGGTAGGAAAAGGGCATCTTAAGACTCCCAAACTACAAAGCTCTATTCAGAACATTTATGAATCTAACTCCATCAAAATTAAAGATTTTTTTTTGGCCGGGTGCGGTGGCTCAAGCCTGTAATCCCAGCACTTTGGGAGGCCGAGACGGGCGGATCACGAGGTCAGGAGATCGAGACCATCCTGGCTAACACAGTGAAACCCCGTCTCTACTTAAAAAAAATACAAAAAACTAGCCGGGCGAGGTGGCGGGCGCCTGTAGTCCCAGCTACTCAGGAGGCTGAGACAGGAGAATGGCGTAAACCCGGGAGGCGGAGCTTGCAGTGAGCTGAGATCTGGCCACTGCACTCCAGCCTGGGCGACAGAGCGAGACTCCGTCTCAAAAAATAAAAAATAAAAAATAAAAATAAAAAATAAAAAAGATTTTTTTTTACCAGCCTTAAAAAAAATTAAGGATTTCTGGTCAGGCACCGTGGCTCACACCTGTAATTCCAGCACTTTGGGAGGCCGAGGTGGGTGAATCACTTGAGATCAGGAGTTTGAGGCCAGCCTGACCACCATGGTGAAACCCTGTCTCTACAAAAACTAGCCGGTCGTGGTGGCACATACCTGTAATCCCAGCGACTCCAGAGGCTGAGGCAGGATAATTGTTTTGAACCTGGGAGGCGGAGGTTGCAGTGAGCTGAGATCGCACCACTGTACTCCAGTCTGGGTGACAGAGCGAGAATTCGTCTCAAAACAAAAACAAAAACAAAAACAAAAACTAGACATCATTTTATGACCACATGTTTAGTCAAAATTCATAAGGTGAATAATGTCAATGTTTGGTGAGAATGTGGGCAGACAGAAATACTTGGTCCTCTGTAGGCACGTAAACTGACACAGCCCTTCTCTCAAGCAATCTGAAATTAGGTGTATGTTTATGCCAAGACCTTACACTCTCAGTCCTGGATAAGTAGGCCAGAGAGATTCTCATGCAGGTGTACAAAGAGTCATGTGCAGGGGCGTTGACCAGGGTGTTCTTTGTGAGAACAGGAGTTGGGAGCCAGTTTGGCATCCCCTGTCAGAAGGATGAATTAAGTAAAGCATACAAAGGGAAACTACAGAACACTATGCAACGGTCAGGATCTACAAGGCTTTTAAAACACAGTGCAGGCTGGGCACAGTGGCTCACGCCTGTAATCCCAGCACTTTAGGAGGCTGAGACCGGCAGATCACCTGAGGTCAGGAGTTCAAGACCAGCCTGGCCAATATGGTGAAACCCGCTCTCTACTAAAAAAAAAAAAATAGAAAAATTAGCTGGGCGTGGTGATGCAAACCTGTAATCCCAGCTACTTGGGAGGTTGAGGCAGAAGAATTGCTTGAGCCCGGGAGGTGGAGTTTGCAGCAAGCCAAGATTGCACCACTACACTCCAGCCTGGGCAACAGAGTGAGACTTTGTCTCAAAAAAAAAAAAAACAAAAAACAAAAAGTGCTAGCAGGGGAGGGTAGCATGTGCCCACAATCCCAGATACTCGGGATGCTAAGGCGGGAGGATCTCTTGACCCCAGGAGTTTGAGGCCAGCCTGGGCAATATGAGACCTCGTCTCTAAAAACAAAACAGATGGGGCATGGTGGTTCATGCCTATAATTCCAGCTGTTTTCTTTTTTTTTTTCTTTTTTGAGATGGAGTCTCGCTTTGTCACCCAGGCTGGAGTGCAGTGGCATTATCTTGGCTCACTACAAGCTCCGCCTCTCGGGTTCACGCCATTCACCTGCCTCAGCCTCCTGAGTAGCTGGGACTACAGGTGCCTGCCACCACACCCGGCTAATTTTTTGTATTTTTAGTAGAGATGGGGTTTCACCGTGTTAGCCAGGATGGTCTTGATCTCCTGACCTCGTGATCCTCCCGCCGCAGCCTCCCAAAGCACTGGGATTACAGGCATGAGCCACTGTGCCCGGCCTAATTCCAGCTTTTATTTATTTATTTATTTATTTATTTTTGAGATGGAGTCTTGTTCTGTCGCCCAGGCTGGAGTACAGTGGTGTGATCTCAGCTCGCTGCAACCTCTGCCTCCTGGGTTCAAGCGATTCTCCCGCCTCAGCCTCCTGAGTAGCTGGGACTACAGGTGTGTGCCACCACACCTGGCTAATTTTTGTATTTTTAGTAGAGATGGGATTTCACCATGATGGCCAGGCTGGTCTTGAACTCCTGACCTCAAGTAATCCACCTACCTCGGCCTCCCAAAGTGCTGGGATTACAGGCGTGAGCCATCTTGCCCAGCCTAATTCCAGAATTTTGAGAAGGCTCAAGTGGGAGGAGTCCTTGAGGCCAGGACTTTAAGATTAGCCTAGGCAGCATAGTGAGACCTCTGTCTCTCCAAAAAAATATATATATTTTAAAAGTAGCCAGGCGTGGTGGCACATGCCTGTAGTCCAAGCTACTCAGGAGGTTGTGGTTGTGGTAGGAGGATCACCTGAGCCCAGGAGCTCGAGGCTGTAGTGAGCTATGATCATGCCACTGCACTCCAGCATTGGTGACAGAGTGAGACTCTATCTCTAGAAAATAAATAAATTTTAAAAACCCTAAAACACAGTTTTGAAAGAAATGAGTAAGGAACAAAAGTGAGATCAATACTGCTTATGCAAATTAAATATATACAATACCATTTATTTATTTTTGTACTCAGTTTTATTTTGTATGTTTTTCTTGAGACAGGGTTTCACTTTGTCACCCAGGCTGGAGTGCAGTGGTGTGATCATAGCTCATTACATCCTCAACCTCCTGGGCGCAGGTGATCCTCCTGCCTCAGCCTCCAAAGTAGCTGGGACTACAAGGACACACCACCATGCCCAGCTAATTTTCTTTGTATTTTTTGTGGAGCTAGGGTTTCACTATGTTTCTCAGGCTGGTCTCCAACTCCTGAGCTCCAGTGATATTCCCGCCTTGGCCTCCCAAAGTGCTGGGATTATAGGCGTGAGCCACTGTACCCAGACTACAATACCACTTACATAAACAAAAAATACATATACACAAAATGACAAATGCTTCACAATGATCCATTAACACCCTCCTTCCTTCCTTCCTTCCTTCCTTCCTTCCTTCCTTCCTTCCTTCCTTCCTTCCTTCCTTCCCTCCTTCCTTCCTTCCTTCCTTCCTTCGTTCCTTCTCTCTCTTTCTTCCTCTCTTGCTTTTTTTTTTTTGGAGTCTTGCTCTGTTGCCCAGGCTGGAATGCAGTGGCATGTTCTCAGCTCACTGCAACCTCTGCCTCCCGGGTTCAAGCAATTCTCCTGCCTTAGTCTCCTGAGTAGCTGGGATTATTATTACAGGTGTGAGCCACTGCGTCCAGCCAGGCTCTGTTCTTCACAGGTTCACACTGGTTGCTGAGTAGAGAATAGTATCAGGACAAAAGCGAAAACTGGGAGGTTGGGTGTGGTGGCTCACACCTGTAATCCCAGCACTTTGGGAGGCTGAGGCAGGTGGATGGCTTGAGGCCAGGAGTTTGAGACCAGCCTGGGAAATATAGTGAGATCCCATGTCAATAAACAATAAATAAATAAATAAGCAAAAGCCAGAGACTAAGTGTTACTGAAATGATCCAGAGGAGAGAGGGTATTGGTTTGGAGAAGCGCTGGATTCTGCATGTATTTCAAACTGGTAAGGTTTGCTAAGGAACTGGTAAGGTTTGCTAAGGAACTGGTAAGGTTTGCTAAGGCATTAGGGGCAGAATGTGAGTCAAATGAAGAAGTCAAGGATGATACCAGCCAGTTGACCTGAGCAACGGGAATCTCAGACATGCCCCTGACTGGGATGAGGCAGGCCAGGAGTCTGACCTTCAGCATGTCAAGTTGAAATGCTTATTTATCCAAGTGGGGATATCTGATGGGCCACTGGATATTTAAGTCTGGGAGAGGTCAGGCTGAGATATGCAAACTTGGGGACAGGTGGAAAACAGTAGATGCTGTTCTGGCGCAGTGGTTCATGCCTGTAATCCCAATGCTTTGGGAGGCTGAGGTGGGCCAGGAGTTCAAGACCAGCCTGGACAACATGGCAAAACCCCATCTCTACAAAAAAATACAAAAATTAGCCGGGCATGGTGGCGCGTAACTGTAGTCCCAGCTACTCGGGTGGCTGAGGCAGGAGGATCATTTGAGCCCAGGAGTTTGAGGCTGCAGCGAGCTGTAATGGCACCACTGCACTCCAGCCGGTGTGACAGAGTGAGACTCTGTCTCAGAAAGCAAGCAGCAGGTGGCTTTTAAGGCTGTCAGACTGGACGAGCTCACTTAGGGAGGGAGTGTGGTTGAGGAAAGAGGTCTGTATGCACCTCCTGAGAATATCAACCTGAGAAACCCTTGCCCTCTGCCAAGGAAGAAAGTGGCCCAGAATTCTGGACTGCCCAGGAAATTAGCTGGGTTGAGGTCTGGAAGGGGCTCCGTTTCTGAAAGTGGAGCCGCCTACATGTGCCTTCCGCTGGGCCCCAGGTGTGGGAGAAGGATGGCAGCCCCCTAGAAAGAACAGAGTTTGCATATTTTGGATGGCAAAACAGCTTTGCCTGGAGCAGCGCTATTTAGGATATTTACATTGGATGCGTTCATTGTGAGGCGCTACTGGGATGGAGTCTGAGAGCAGAAGAGGGGCCACAGGGCCACGGTCTGAGAAAAATCCTGCCTCTACGGCATCTTCCAGGATAACCTGCTTCCCTGGGGCCACATCATTGATTAATTAAAAACAGCAACACGGCCCGGAGCAGTGGCTCACGCCTGTTATCCCAGCACTTTGGGAGGCCAAGGCGGGTGGATCACTTGAGGTCAGGAGTTCAAGAGCAGCCTGGCCAACATGGTGAAACCCTCTCTCTACTAAGAATACAAAAAATTAGCCGGGCATGGTGGCATATTCCTGTAATCCTAGTTACCCGGGAGGCTGAGGTGGGAGAATTGCTTGAACCCAGGAGGCGGAGGTTGCAGTGAGCTGAGATCACGTCACTGCACTCCAGCCTGGGCAACAGAGCAAGACTCCATCGCAAAAAAAAAAAAAAGATAATAAGAATAACAGCAACGCTAGCATAGCAGTTCCCATGAGCCATGAGGATGTTCTGTTTGTATCTGCATAGTGATTTAATCCCTACCACTACCCTGGGAGTAGATATGATTATAACCAGCCCCCGATTGCCTATGCGAAAACAGGCACCGAGAGGGTACAGGACAAGTGGAGGAGCTGGAATTTGCACCCAAGTGCTTCCTCTGTGCTCTTAGCCATGATGCTCTGCTGCCTCAAAAGAATGGTCAGCTAGTGTTAGTAATAATAATAACATTTACCGATTTCATCGTTTGGGGTTTCATGTAGTCCTTGCAACAAACCTATGAGCTGGGCCCGTGATTCCAGTTTTGCAGAGTGAGGAGTTGGTCACAGAGCTAGTGAGAGGCCACACCAGGCCTCCAGCCCAGCTGGTCCGTCTCTAGGGCCTCAGTTCAGTACCATATCCCTGTACTGCAGGCCTCAGTGGTCAGCACCAGGCGTCCCATGGGGACTTAAGATTCCAAGGCTTTTGAGCACTGCTTAGAAGTTTGGGGTAAGATCTTTTAATTTTTTTATATTAAAAAATATATATATTTTTGAAATGGAGTCTCACTCTTTTGCCCAGGCTGGCGGCTCACTGCAACCTCCGCCTCCCAGGTTCAAGAGATTCTCGTGCTTCAGCCTCCCGAGTAGCTGGGATTACAGATGCCCACTACCACACCCAGCTAATTTTTGTATTTTTAGTGAGATGGAGTTTCAGTCCAGGTGGGAGATGGAGTTTCACCATGTTGACCAGAGTGGTCTCGAACTCCGGACCTCAGGCACTCCACCTACCTCGGCCTCCCAAAGTGCTGGGATTATAGCCACCGCCTGGCCTGGGGTAAGCGTTCAATGTTTCAACTCCCTCCAGAACCTCATGGCCTATGAAGATGGCTAGGTGGGCCTGGGCCCAGGCTCTGAATGGCCTGCTGCCTCTCTCCTGGACACAGCGTTCGACTTCCTGGCTGGGGCTGGGAGTGCAAAGATTTGTTTATTTGTTTATTTTTTCTTGA
The DNA here is from genome assembly GCF_037993035.2 of Macaca fascicularis. Lineage (NCBI taxonomy): Eukaryota > Metazoa > Chordata > Mammalia > Primates > Cercopithecidae > Macaca > Macaca fascicularis. The sequence goes on along the minus strand of NC_088388.1, from coordinate 8,453,394 downwards.
GGCAGAGTCTCATTCTGTCGCCCTGGCTGGAGTGCAGTGGTGCAATCTGGGCTTGATGCAGCCTCTGCCTCCCGGGATCAAGCGATTCTTGTGCCTCAGCCTCCTGAGTAGCTGGGATTACAGGTATGTGCCACCATGCCTGGCTAATTTTTTTTGCATTTTTGGTAGAGATGGGGTTTTGCCATTTTGGCCAGGCTGGTCTTGAACTCCTGGCCTCGAGTGATCCACCTGCCTCAGCCCCCTAGAGTGCTGGGATTACAGGCATGAGCCACCGCTCCCAACCTGGGAGTGCAAGGATTGAAATAAAATCTTGTGAAAAATCTTGTGAATCAAGTCCCTGAAGGAGCCATATCTCAGTTTGGCTCCTTCAGGGACTTTGCCGGGCCTGGGGGGCAGCACAGGAGACAGACTGACTCCCCTGTACAGATGGATGGGGAAACACAGGTGGAGTGGGGACAGAGGACTTACACCAGGTTACATGGGGAGCCTGTGGATGAGGCAGGAGCAGAGGCAGGACTTGGGCCTGGGTCTCTGCGCTGAACGACTCCTGGGCACCCTGCTGAGCTCTCCCTTAGAAGGAGATTGGCCTCACATACCCCACTGACCCCTTCCTAGTATGCTTTTTGCCAGACCCCTTGAGACTGGCTGAGGACTGGTTGCCATAGAGATGGCCTGTTGGGCAGTTCCACGGAGGGGATGGGGGATGGGGCAGGATGGGGCAGGACACCAATATGCTAAATACCTACCAACAGTTGGTTAGGACCCCGTTGGCACGACCAGGGCAGGACATGCGGCTTCAGGCTCCGGGAACCAGCACTGGGCTGCTCAAGCTGCTGTCGACCATCTCTCAGGACAAGCAGGTGAGGTAGGCCCAGTGGGGGCACTTCCAGCTGCCCAGAGCCAGGTGGGCTGCCTTGGGTCAGGGAGGCCTGGGCTGGGGAGGCCCTTGAGAAGCCACGAGACCTGAGCTGAGATCCAGGTGAAAGTCAGGGAGGCAGGAGTGGGACAGGGACCACATGGAGGCCTAAAGGTCTTGGGAGAAGCTGAGGGATGACGCCTGGGGGTGACTCCCCGGGATGATGGGGTGATTCAGGGAACACTGTGGGAGGAGCAGCGTTTCAGGAAAGATTAAGACCACCTGGATGAAAATCACCTTGGTTTCTGCCTTGGCTGTAGCAGGTCCAGGGCCCAGTGGGACATTTGGGAGTGCAGTCCAGGGCCCAGAAGCGGCCTAGTGCAATGGTAACAAATCTGGGCTCCACCACTTCCCAGCTGTGTGACCTCAGTTACTCAGCCTCTCTGAGCCTCAGCTTTCTCCTCCAAGTGATGGGGGTGATAATGAGTACCAGCCTCCTAGGGTCCTTGGGAAGGTGTGTTTATGCATGAAAGTCCTGAACACACAGTAGGTGCTCAGCAGGTGGTGGCTGTTGCTATTTTAATATGCAGAATGGAGGTGGTGTTCGGTCGGGTTTTTTTGTTTTGTTTTGTTTTTTGTTTTTTTGAGACTGAGTTTTGCTCTTTTTGCCCAGGCTGGAATGCAATGACGCAATCTCAGCTCACTGCAGCCTCCACTTCCCAGGTGCAAGCGATTCTCCTGCCTCAGCCTCCCAAGTAGCTGGGATTACAGGTGCAGGCCACCATACCCAGCTAATTTTTTTTTTTTTTTTTTTTTTGTATTTTTAGTAGAGACGGGGTTTCACCATGTTGGCCAAGCTGGTCTCAAACTCCTGGCCTCAGGTGATCCGCCCCCCTTGGCCTCCCAAAGTGCTGGGATTACAGGCGTGAGCACCGCACCCTGCCCTGTTTAGTTGGTTTTTACGGTAATGAGGGCCCAGAGGGGCCCAGCCAGGCCCAGCCAGGTGCACAGAAGAGGAGGGCACCCGGGTGAGGTGCAACACAGTCCAGGAGGCTGCTTGAGCTGGCTGCTCCTCCCCTAATGTCTCTGCCCAGGGCCGCCTGGGGAGTGGTGATGGTGTGCCAAATCAGGACCTGCAGTGGAGGTCTCAGAGCTCAAGGAAGACAGCAAAGAAGGACCGCAAGCCCAGGGGCCAGAGCAAGAAAGGACAGGGCTCTGAAGAGGCTGAAGAGTAAGGAGCAGTGGGATGGGTCAGGAGGGTGCTGGGGGTCAGGGCCCTCTGGGGGCTGGTGCCGACCCTGACCCCACCCTGTCCTTTCTCAGTCTCTTCCGCCTTCCTCCTCGGAAGCCCTCCTTCCCCTTCCAGTGGGCCTGGGAGAGCATCGCCACAGATGTCCGGGCTGTGCTTCAGCCAAGTTCCCCAACCCCAGGCCACCAAGCCCTGCCCATGCCCTCCTCATCCTCCCAGCGCCAGTCCAGGCGCAAGTCCACGGCCAACCTCCCAGAGGCCTATGGCTGCTGCCGGAAGACAGAGGTGCAAAACCTGAAGGCGAGACAACAGCTGGGAGCCTGGGGTGGTGTCTCCATCCCTCCTGGCAAAGGGGAGCTAGGACCGGAGCCCCCCAGTGAGTGTGGCCTCCAGCCGCCTGGGAGGAGGCCAGGATCAGGATCGGCGTCCGACAAGCAGGTCCAGCTGCTAGGCCTGGGTGCTGAGGAGGCTGAGAGGGGTCTGAGTTCTGGGGAGCCGCCCCAGCGCCCCAGGAGGGGGTCCATCTCAGAGGAGGAGCAATTCTCAGAGGCCACAGAGGAGGCTGAGGAGGGAGAGCACAGGGCTCCCTGCAGAAGGAGGGCTGGTTGTCAGAAAAAGGGGCAGATTTCCGGAGAGGAGGCCTCGGATGAAGGGGAACTGCAGGGCCAGAGCCAGGGGAGCAGGCCTAGCTTCAACAACCTCCAAAGGCCACAGAGGAGGAAGACAAGGGCCAGGGAGCTGCAGGGGCCATGGGACCTGGAGAAGCTGCACAGGCAGCTACAGAGAGACCTGGATTGTGGTGAGCGTGCGACTCGGGGCCCGGGTTCCCCCGAAGCTACACTGTGGGGAACAGGGAGCAGTCAGGGAGGCTGGGCTCAGGCAGGCTGGGCTGTGCTCTGGGTGCTGTGGGGATTGCCCAGCGGCCTGGGAGAGACAGGCAGCCCCTGACTTGGTCCCACTGTGGGCAGGCCCCCAAAAGCAGCCCTGGAAGGCTTTGAGGGCTGCCTTCCAGGCCTCCAAGCAGAATGGAAAGGCCTATGCCTCGGAAGACGATGAAACTTTCCTGTCTGCCAACCTCCCCAATCGCACCTTCCACAAACGACAGGAAGCCACCAGGTAACAGGGAAGAGAAGGGAGTGGGAGCCCATGGTGAGAAGTAGAGATGGAGCTGGTTCTCCAAGAGATGCTTAGGCATTTGAACTCTCATTCCTTTATTTATCCATTCACCAAACTTTTGGATCATCTATCCATCCATCCATCCATCCATCCATCCATCCATCCATCCATCCAACTACTGGTAACATCCACTCAACCATTCACCCATCTCTCTGAATACCTGGCCAATTGTCTACTGATACAGCCACTTTTATTTCCCATCTTTTCTTCTATCCATCCATTAAACTATTAACTAAGTGATTAATCCAACATTTATTATCTACTCCTGGGCCCTTAGGATGTAACTATTAAAAGACTTGGAATTAGCTGGACATGGTGACACATGCTTGTAGTCCCAGCTACTCAGCAGGCTGGGGTAGGAGGATCTCTTGAGCTCAGGAGATCAAGACTGCAGTGAGCTATGATCCAGCCACTGCACTCAGCATGGGCAACAGAGTGAAACACTGTCTCTAAAAAATAAGTTAAGGGGCCGGGCGCGATGGCTCACGCCTATAATCGTAGCACTTTGGAAGGCCAAGGCGTGCAGATTGTCTGAGTTCAAGAGTTTGAGACCAGCCTGGGCAACATGGTGAAACCCTGTCTCTACTGAAAATATAAAAAAATTATCCAAGTATGGTGGTGTGTGCTTGGAGTCCCAGCTACTCAGGAGGCTGGGACATGAGAGTCACTTGAACCTGGGAGGTGGAGGTTGCAGTGAGCCGAGATTGCACCACTGCACTCCAGCCTGGGTGACAGAGTGAGACTCTGTCTCAAATGAACAAACAAACAAACAAAAAACCCAGTCTGGTCAACATAGCGAGACCCCTGTGTCTACAAAGGAAAAAAAGATTAGCCTGGCTTGGTGGAAAGTGCCTGTAGCCCCAGCTACTCTAGAGGCTGAGTCAGGAGGATCTCTTGAGCCCAGGAGTTCAAGGCTGCAGTGAGTCATGATCACATCACTGCATTCTAGTCTGAACAACAGAGCAAGATTCTGTTTCTAAAGCAAAGGAGATAGTGGGAGCTGAAGGGGAGACTGGAGGCCGTGAGGAGACTGTTGGCAACACTGAGGTGAGGAACCATAGGCCCTGAACAAGGAGGCCCTGTGGATGGAGGGAGGGGATCCATTTAAGAGACACTTAGAGGCTGGTTCAATAGGCCTTGGTGACTGGTGACAGGTGGCGTGTGAGGGCAGGGCAGAGTTCATTCAGCATTTTTTTTTTTTTTTTGAGACGGAGTCTTGCTCTGTTGCCCAGGCTGGAGTGCAGTGGTGTGATCTCCACTCACTGCAAGCTCCGCCTCCCGGGTTCACGCCATTCTCCTGCCTCAGCCTCCCATGTAGCTGGGACTACAGGCGCCCGCAACTGCGCCCAGCTAATTTTTTTTTTTTTGTATTTTTAGTAGAGACGGGGTTTCACCGGGTTAGCCAGGATGGTCTCGATCTCCTGACCTCGTGATCCGCCCATCTCGGCCTCCCAAAGTGCTGGGATTACAGGCATGAACCACCGCACCCGGCCTCATTCAGCATTCTTATGCACCCCACAATTCTTTTTTTTTTTTTGAGACAGAGTCTTACTGTGTCACCCAGGCTGGACTACAGTGGTGCAATCTTGGCTCACTGCAACTTCTGCCTCCCGGGTTCAAGTGATTCTCATGTCTCAGCCTCCTGAGTAGCTGGGACTCCAGGCACGCACCACCACACCTGGCTAATTTCTATATTTTTAGTAGAGATGGGGTTTCACTATGTTTCACTAGGGTTTCACTGGGTTTATACCATTCTCCTGCCTCAGCCTCCCGAGTATCTGGGACTACAGGCACCCGCCACCACGCCCGGCTAATTTTTTGTATTTGTAGTAGAGACGGGGTTTCACCGTGTTAGCCAGGACGGTCTCTATCTCTTGACCTCGTGATCTGCCCACCTCAGCCTCCCATTGTGCTGGAATTACAGGCATGAGCCACCGCGCCCGGCCGCTGGCTAATTTTTAAATTTTTTGTAGAGATGGGGTCCCGTTATGCTGAGTTTGACTTTTTTAAGATTTGACACATAAGGGAGATTATATGGTATTTGTCTTTCTGTGCCTGGCTTATTTCACTTAACATAGTGTCCTCCAGGTTTATTCATGTTGTTGCAAATGACGGGATTTTCTTCTTTTTAAGGCTGAAGAATGCCATTGTGCATATATACCACCTTTTCTTTATCCGTTCATCTGTTGATGGAATCTTAGGTTGATTTCAGATCTTTGCTACTGTGAATATTCCTGCAATGAACATAGGAGTGCAGCTATCTTTTCTTTTCTTTTTTTTTTTTTTTTGAGACGGAGTGCCCGCCACCTTGCCCAGCTAGTTTTTTGTATTTTTTAGTACAGACAGGGTTTCACCGTGTTAGCCAGGATGGTCTCGATCTCCTGACCTCGTGATCCGCCTGTCCCGGCCTCCCAAAGTGCTGGGATTACAGGCTTGAGCCACCGCGCCCGGCCAACCTTTTCAACATACTAATTTCATTTCCTTTGAATATGTACCCAGAAGTGGGTTGCTGGATCTCATGGTAGTTCTACTTGTAATTTTTTGGGGGAACCTTGATATTATTTTCTATAATGACTGTACTAATTTATATTCCCACCAACAGTAAACAGAGGTTCCCTTTTCTCCACATCATCACCAACCCTTATCTTTCATCATTTTGATAACAGTCATTCTAACAGGTGTGAGGTGATATCTTATAATCACTTTATTTTGCATTTCCCAGATGATTAGTGATTAGTGATGAAAAAGACATTTGTATGTCTTTTTTTGAGAAATGTCTATTTGGGTTATTTGCTTATTTTTAAATTATTATTATTATTTTGAGATAGAGTCTCACTCTGTCACCCAGGCTAGAGTGCAATGGCATGATCATAGCTCACTGCAGCTTTGAATTCCTGGATCCAAGTGACCCTCTCACCTCAGCCTCCTGAGTAGCTGGGATTACTGGTGCATGACACCACGTCCAGCTGATTTATTTTTATTTTTATTTTATTTATTTATTTATTTATTTATTTATTTATTTATTTTGAGAAGGAGTCTCGCTCTGTCGCCCAGGCTGGAGAGCAGTGGCCGGATCTCAGCTCACTGCAAGCTCCGCCTCCTGGGTTTACGCCATTCTCCTGCCTCAGCCTCCTGAGTAGCTGGGACTACAGGCGCCCACCACCTCGCCCGGCTAGTTTTTTGTATTTTTTTGGTAGACACGGGGTTTCACTGTGTTAGCCAGGATGGTCTCGATCTCCTGACCTCGTGATCCGCCCGTCTCGGCCTCCCAAAGTACTGGGATTACAGGCTTGAGCCACCGTGCCCGGCCCAGCTGATTTATTTTTTAACTTTTTATTTGTAGAGATGGTGTCTTGCTATGTTGCCCGGGCTGGTCTCCAACCCCTGGCTTCAAGCAATCCTGCTGCCTCCACCTCCCAAGGTGTCAAGATTACAGGTATGAGCCACCATGCCCTGCCTCTTTGCCTTTTTTTTTTTTTTTTGAGATGGAGCCTCACTTCATCACCCAGGATGGAGTGCAGTGGCATAATCTTGGTTTGCTGCAACCTCCACCTCCCAGGTTCAAGCGATTCTCTTGCCTCAGCCTCCTGAGTAGCTGGGATTACAGACAGACACCACCAGGTCTGGCTAACTTTTTTGTATTTTTTAGTAGAGACAGGGTTTCGACATGTTGGCCAGACTAGTCTCGAACTCCAGACCTTAAATGATCCGCCTGCCTTGGCCTCCCAAAGTGCTGGAATTTCAGGCGTGAGCCATCGTGCCTGGCCTTTGCCCATTTTTTAACTGAGTTATTTGCTTTCTTGTTACTGAGTTATTTGAATTCACATATTTTGGATATTAACCCCTTTTCAGATGTATGGTTTGCAAATATTTTTTCCCATTCTATATGTCATATCTGTTGATTGTTGCCATTGCTGTGCAGAAGCTTTTCGGTTTGATGCAACTTCATTTGTCTATTTTTGCTTCTGTTGCCTGTGCTTTCTGGGTCATATCCAAAAAACCATTGCCCAGACAAGTGTCATTAAGCTTTCTTGTGTGTGTGTGTGTGTGTGTGTGTGTGTGTGTGTGTGTGTGTGGCAAGGTCTCAATCTGTCGCCCAGGCTGGAGTGCAGTGGCTCAAACATGGCTCACTGCAGTCTTGATTTCCTGGGCTCAGGCGATTCTCCCACCTTAACCTCCCGAGTAGCTAGGACTACAGGTCTGGGCCACCACGCCTGGCTAATTTTTTTGTATGTGTAGTACAGACGGGGTTTCATCAGGTTGCTGAAGCTGGTCTCAAACTCCTGGGCTCAAGCGATCCACCTGCATCAGCCTCCCAAAGTGCTGGGGTTACAGGTGTGAGCCACCATGCCCAGGCTTTTTTTTTTTTTTTTTTTTTTTTTTGGCTCAAGATTGCTTTGGTTGTTTGGAGTATTCCATGGTTCTATATTAACTTAAAATTATTTTTTTCTATTTCTGTGAAAAATGTTATTAGAATTTTGATAGGCTTGCACTGAATCTGTAAATTGCTTTGGATAATATGGACATTTAAACAATATTAATTTTTCCAAAGCACCCTTCATTTCTTTTTTTTTTCTTTTTTCTCTTTTTTTTTTTTTTTTTTTTGAGATGGAGTTTTGCTCTTTTTGCCCAGGATGGATTACAATGGTGGGGTCTCGGCTCACTGCAACCTCTGCTTCCCGGGTTCAAACAATTCTCCTGCCTCAGCCTCCTGAGTAGCTGGGATTACAGGCATGTGCCACCACGCCTGGCTAATTTTTGCATTTTTAGCAGAAACGGGCTGTCACCATGATGGCCAAGCTGGTCTCGAACTCCTGACCCCAGGTGATCCACCTGCCTCCACCACCCAAAGTGCTGGGATTACAGGCATGAACCACCGCGCCTGGCCTGCAAGCAGGAGACTTCTAGAATGAGTAGGGAAAGGCCTTGAGCTGGGCCCGAGGGCTGAGCCTCCAGGGCAGTCTCTGTCGTGGACTTCCATGACAAACCCTACTCCCAGGACACTGGCTCTGGACCCTGCAGCCCCTCCCCACAGGCTCCCATATTCCCTTATCCAGCCCCTGGCCCTCTGTGAGGCTCCTGTTGCCCATAAAACTCTCATTCCCCTTCCCTTTCTCACCCAAGGAGCCTGCTGCAGGCCTGGGAGCGGCAGCGGCAGGAGGAGCGGCAGCAGGCCGAGCTGCGGCGGGCCCGAACGCAGCATGTACAGCGGCAAGTGGCCCGCTGCCTGGCAGCCTACGCACCCAGAGGGAGCCGGGGCCCTGGGGCGGCCCAGCGCAAGCTGGAGGAGCTGAGGTAGGGAGCCTGGGCTTGGGGAGGCCTGGTTGGGAGAAGGCAGGGAGGCCGTGCCAGGTCTCAGTCTATAGGACTGAGAAGCACCAGCCCTTGCCTTCCCTGGGGCTGGCCAGGCCACTTCACTGCGTTTCCAGATAAGGACGCTGAGTCATGGGGAGAAGGGGTCCATGGAAGGCCACCCAGTTAATAATGACAATCTCTGCAGCTGTTGAATGGTCAAGGTTAAAATATGCATCATGTATGATTACCCTTTTTCAAACCTTCATTTCCTGATTTTCAATGCCAGACATGCTTGTTATAAAATTTCAAAGATTACAGAAATAATGCCTGGAAAGGTGAACAGCCCTGTGACTGCACTCTGGGAGATAGCCATTGTTCACAGTCAGCTGAAGAGTCGCATTTTGTTCTCTTCCTATATTGTGAGCATTTTCTGTTTTTTTTTTTTTTCAGACGCAGTCTCGCTCTGTTACCCAGGCTGGAGTGCAGTAGCACGATCTCGACTCACTGCAATCTCCACCTCCCGGGTTCACGGCATTCTCCTGTCTCAGCCTCCCAAGTAGCTGAGACTACAGGTGCCCACCACCAAGCCCGACTAATTTTTTTTTTAATTTTTATTTCATTTTTTATTTTTAGTAGAGATGGGGTTTCACCGTGTTAGCCAGGATGGTCTCAATCTCCTGACCTCGTGATCCACCCGCCTCGGCCTCCCAAAGTGCTGGGATTACAGGTGTGAGACACTGCGCCTGGCCGTGACCATTTTCCTAATAAGCAAATTTGTGGGCAAACCTTTTTGGACTCCTAACAGGTCCGTGAAACAGGCAGTATTGCTGCCGGTGGGCCCGGTCAGGCTCTTCCTTTGGCCACACAAAAGAATTCGAGAGCAAGTCCAAAGGAAGAGCAGGCAAAAAGTTTATTGCAAAGCAAAGGCCGCCCTGACCAACATGGTGAAACCTCATCTCTACGAAAAATACAAAACTTAGTAGGGTGTGGTGGCACATGCCTGTAATCCCAGCTATTCGGGAGGCTGAGGCAGGAGAATCGCTTGAACCCGGGAGGTGGAGGTTGCAGTGAGCTGAAATTGCGCCACTACACTCCAGCCTGGGTGACAGAGCGAAAACTCCGACTCAAAAAAAAAAAAAAAAAAAAAAAAGGCCCACCCTGAGGACTGCTCAGAAGGAGAGACGCAGCTTGTGCCTTAAGAGGATTTCCTTTTATGGGAGTTGTTTATACCTAGTCACAAAATACTGGTGAGGTCAGGTATGCAAAGGTGGACCTGTGGTTGGCTCATGCACTCAGCATCTGCATACTCTAACGTGCATCACATGAAACATTAGCATATAAAATCTCTACCTAGGGGTGTGTTTTTTACTATTAAAATGAGGAAAATGTTGCTATAACCACAACCTTGAGCCTAGCTGTGTATGCGGAACCCCGAGAAGTCCTTAGCTCCCTCCAAGGCAGGAATTTGTAGCTAACAGCTTCTCAGGCTTTTGGTGCTGATTGGCTGGAGATTGGGGAAGCTACATTCTGAATAAGGGGCTTTTGTTTTCTTTCCTGGGCTGTGCTAGGTATCAGTTAACTTGTAGCCATCTGTATCCCCTAGGACTGCTTATCTTGCAAAAGTGTTAGGTGCTCAGCTGGGCGCTGTGGCTCCTGCCTGTAATCCCAACACTTTGGGAGGCTGAGGCAGGTGGATCACCTGAGGTCAGGATTTCGAGGCCATCCTGGCCAACATGGTGAAACCCCGTCTCTACTAAAAAAAAAATAATGGCCGGGCGCGGTGGCTCAAGCCTGTAATCCCAGCACTTTGGGAGGCCCAGACGGGCGGATCACGAGGTCAGGAGATCAAGACCATCCTAGCTAACACGGTGAAACCCCGTCTCTACTAAAAAATACAAAAAACTAGCCGGGCGAGGTGGCGGGCTCCTGTAGTCCCAGCTACTCGGGAGGCTGAGGCAGGAGAATGGCGTAAACTTGGGCGGCGGAGCTTGCAGTGAGCTGAGATCCGGCCACTGCACTCCAGCTTGGGCGACAGAGCGAGACTCCGTCTCAAAAAAAAAAAAAAAAAAATGATAATACAAAAATTAGCCGGGGGTAGTGGAACGCGACTGTTAGTCCCAGCTACTTGGGAGAATCGCTTGAATCCGGGAGGCGGAGGTTGCAGTGAGCCGAGATTGCACCATTGCACTCCAGCCTGGGTGACAGAGAGAGACTTCGTCTCAAAAAAAAAAAAAAAAAAAAAAAGTTAGGTGCTGATGCACGAGGGCACAGGGGATACAGAGCTACTGCAAAAGGAGCCCCTGGGGCCTCACACAAGGGGACAAGTCAGTGTGGCCCGCTCACCTTACTATCCTACCTCGGTATCTCCACCTGCATAACCTCACCGGTGAGGAACCGGAGGCTCAGAGATCTTAAATAATTTGCCAAAGGTCATGCGTGGGCAGCAGAATTGGGTTCCAGCCATGTTGCCGCCCTGTCTGAGTGCTCAAATGCTCAGCCTTTAGACGAAAGGCACCAGGACCTTTCCCCAAGAGCCCAAACTAGTGAAACAGGCAACACAAATAAATATGACCAAAACTAGTGCCAGTGGTTTGAGTACCTCCTGGGTGCAGTGGGCGCAGGGCATCTTTTTCTGCACCCTGTCTCCTTTGGTCCATGGCAAGTGGGGCGAGGGTCCTGCCCTGCCATAGGGCCACTGATGGCTCAGCAGGGTTCTTATCATCTACTCTTTGAGGCTCAGTCTTTTTTTTTTTTTTTTTTTTGAGATGGAATTTCACTCTTGTTGCCCAAGCTAGAGTGCAATGGCGTGATCTCGGCTTACTGCAACCTCTGCCTCCCAGGTTCAAGTGATTCTCCTGCCTCAGCCTCTTGAGTAGCTGGCATTATGGGCGTGTGCCTCCACGCCCGGCTAATTTTGTATGTTTAGTAGAGACAGGGTTCCTCCATGTTGGTCAGGCTGGTTTCGAACTCCTGACCTCAGGTGACCCACCCACCTCAGCCTCCCAAAGTGCTAGGATTACAGGCATGAGCCACTGCGCCCAGCCAAGGCTCAGTCTTAATCACCCCAATTTTACAGATTTGGAAACAGAGGCTCTGAGAGGTCAAGTGTGTTTTGGGGGACTGCTTGGGCCAATGTTGAGGGGGACCTTTTCTCCTTCCCAATCTCGCTCTGTTGCCCAGGCTGGAGTGCAGTGGCGTGATCTCAGTTCACTGAAACCTCCATCTCCCGGGCTGAAGTAATTCTCCTGCCTCAGCATCCTGAGTAGCTGGGACCACAGGTGCAGACCACCACACCTGGTCAACGTTTTTCTATTTTTGGTAGAGACAGGGTTTCACCATATTGCCCCAGCTGTCTCAAACTCCTGACCTCAAGTGATCTGGCTGCCTCGGCCTTCCAAAGTTTTGGGATTACATGCATGAGCCACCGCGCCCAGCCAAGTGTTTTGTTTTCATAGTAAGGCAGGAAGTGTAAGGTTCAGAACTCCAAGTGGCAGGTGCAGCAAAAAGAGTGATTCAACCTCACTCCTTTTACTTTCTATTTGAGAGGGTTAAGGCATAAGTAGATATCTCCCATGCAGTCTCTCAGCCCTTAGAGCCTGTGAACTTCACTGTCTGAGCGGAACAGGAGACTATGTCTTGCCTAGGAAGGGCGGGCACAAAAGAAGTTGTCCTGTGGGAGGGAGGCATGTGTCTTCCTTCCATTCTGAGATGATGCATGGGGCTGACACCCACAGGCACCACTTCCCTTTCTGCTCTGGGCTCCTGTCATTGTTTTTTTGAGACAAAGTCTCACTCTGTCGCCAGGCTGGAGTGCAGCAGTGCGATCTCGCCTCACAACCTCCAACTCCCTGGTTTAAGCGATTCTCCTGCCTCAGCCTCCTGAGTAGCTGGGATTACAGGCGCACGCCACCACTCCCAGCTAATTTTTGTATTTTTAGTAGACGGGGTTTCACCATATTGGCCAGGAGGGTCTCAATCTCCTGACCTCGAGATCTGCCCGCCTTGGCCGGCTCCTGTCACCTCTAACAGAAATAGCATAAAGCATCCAGCAGGAAAAGTGCACAAAATATCACAGAAAAGATAGGGACTGCCAGCTCATTTCCCACCTCCCCTTGTAACTGCCATAAATTCCTCCCTAAATAGTGAAAGCCTTTTTTTTTTTTTTTGCAGTAACTTGTGTTTCTGGCCATGGGTTTTCAAATCCGTGTCTTTTTCTCAATGGAGGAGGGTTCCCTCCCTGGCTGGCACAGGGCCAAGGGGCATGGCCCAGCAAGGCTGTGTTTTTCCACAGGGCCCAGCACACTCGCTGAGGTCCCAGCACAGGTCTTGGGGTCTTGTCTGTGTCTCCCCTCCCTTCCTGTCCATGGGTGCTGCCTCCACACCTCAAGGCCTCTCTTAATGTGCTTCACAGATGGATGCCTGGTCCCATGTGGGCTGTGGCCCAAAGGCCCTTCTTGCTGCTAGGGTGCTCTCTTCAGGAGTGGCAGTGACACTCAAGTCTGTCAAGCAGACACATTTATGACAAGTGCACAAACTGGGTTTTGGGTTTTTTGAGACAGGGTCTCCGCTCTGTTGCCCAGGCTGGAGTGCGGTGGCACAATCTCAGCTCTCTGTAGCCTAGACCTCCCAGGCTCAAGCGATCCTCCCACCTTGGCCTCCCAACTAGCCAGGACTACAGGGGCATACCACCACGCCTGGCTGATTTTTGTAGAGACAGGATTTCACCATGTTGCCCAGGCTGGTCTCAAACTCTTGGGCTCAAGTGATCCACCCTCTTTGGCCTTCCAAAGCGCTGGCATGGCAGGTGCGAGCTGCCACGCCTGGCCATGCTGGGTTTTTAGAAATGAAAACTGTGCTTCCCCAGTGGAACCCTGATCTCTCCAGGGTGTGTTTTTTAAATTTGAAATATATATATTTTTTTAGTTTCTCTGTCCCATTTTCCAAGCTGTCTGCTTATAAGAACCAGAGAGAATGCTGGCAAGCTTGTCCGATCCCTGCTATATAGCACAGTGAAATAAACTGAGCCCAGAGCCAAGAGCCCAGAGAGAGGCCTCGCCCAAAGTCACACAACCAACAACCACAGCTCCCCCTCAAGGGGAAGAGGATGGGGAGGGAAGGCTATGTAAGCAGGTGTCTGGAAGCTCAGAAGCTAGCACTGGTCCCTTTCCCGTGGGGGTGGCACAGGAAGATTGGCAAGCCCCAGCTACACAGGGCTCGGCCCCTCACTTCCTAGCTGCACAACTTTGAACAAGTCCCTCAACCCTCCTGAGCCATCAGTAAACTGGGTGAATAATTTCCACCCTGGCTGACTTCACAAGCAATCCAGGCCAGAATGGGAATGAAATAGCTTTGTAAAGGTGAGGGTGAGGACGTGAATATCAAATCTTTAGTGAAGATGAGCCGGCTCAGGAGTGGAGATCAACAGTTGTGTCCATGGTTAGCTGCACAAAGGCCTGTCTCCCCTGCAGGCGCCAGGAGCGACAACGCTTTGCTGAGTACCAAGCGGAGCTGCAAGGCATCCAGCACAGGGTGCAGGCCCGGCCCTTCCTGTTCCAGCAGGCCATGCAGGTGAGGCTGCCCCCTGTGAAGAACTGGCTGAGTGGGTCAGGGAAGCAGGATGCGAGTAGGTCCCTGCAGATAGGATCCCAGGGCTGCTGCCCTCTGGAATCCCTGGGACTCCCTCAGTAAGCAGAGCCCCACCTCGCCCTTGGCAGCCCTGGTGCAGAGCGAGAAGCCCTCTTCTCTCTCCTCAGGCCAATGCCCGGCTCACTGTCACTCGGCGCTTCTCCCAGGTGCTGTCAGCACTGGGGCTGGATGAAGAGCAGCTGCTGTCCGAGGCAGGAAAGGTGGACAGAGAAGGCACCCCCAGGAAACCCAGGTGAGTCTCCCCAGCAGGTCAAGAACTGGCCCTGCCATGCTGCTGTGGGAAGGGCGCCCACACCAGCACTCTGGGCTCTGGAGGGCCTCCCCCAGGACTGGCAGAGAGCCCGAGGAAGGCAAGGCCAGGTTGTCATTCCTACTTCTCAACGAGGAAACTAAGGACCTGAGGGGCAGGGCCATGTTTAAGGACACAGGAGCGAACAAGCAGCAGAGCCAGTCTGGGACTCTGCAACCACATGAGCAGCCACACACCAAGCTCTCATTAGGGGCTGGCACCACCACGCTGGTCACCCCATGTCTTAGAATAACCTGGTACAGAGCAGGGATTATGAGGCCCACTTGGCAATAAGGAAAGTGAGACTCGAGAAGAGTCACTTTGCTCAGGATCACACAGCAAGCCAGTACAGGAGCAGGGTTTGAAGCCACATTGTCAGTGGTTTCCTTGGGCATGGGGGTGAGAACTGCAGAGCCAGGGGCCTCTATCTGTGTCTTGAAGGAGCCACAGGTCAATGGGGGTGAGAATGGAGCACTCTCCTTAGAGGCCCCCAAGGACAGAACCCACCGGCAGCCAGCCTGACAGGCACTACAAGCCCAGCCTGGACCCGGAGTGCAGTTTCTGAGATAAAATTAAAGGCTTTATGGTAAACACAGTGTGGGATTTCTGCTGGTGGGGGTGGTGGAGGCTACGGGTTGGAAGTGGGAGGTGGCAGGTGGGCGGGCAGCTCTGTCCCCGCACTCCCTCCCCTCCAGGAGCTCTGGCTCTTTTGGTTCCCTCCACCCAGCACACACAGCCCCTTCTCTGCTCCTGAGGAGTGGGGACATCTCAAAGAGCAAGAGCTGTAACTTCTCCACCCCATCTTCAATGTATATGTTGGGTCCTATAAATTCAAGCGTCAATAAGACGGAATGACTCCTGCCTCTGAGGATGCCCAGTGAGTGGGAGAGGGCGTGGGCCCTTAAACGGGTGCATACATATCCCAACCCACGCTCACATCCCAACATACGCTTATATCCTAACACATACTCATATCCCAACACACGCTCACATCCTAACACATGTTGAGTTGTGCAAGGCAGGGAGCCACAGACTGAGCAACCCTTGGGTGAGGGGAGGGGTTTCAGGACCGATTGGGATTGTGCGCAATGGGCTTTTTTTTTTTTTTTTTTTTTTTTGAGACGGAGTCTCGCTCTGCTGCCCAGGCTGGAGTGCAGTGGCGTGATCTCGGCTCACTGCAAGCTCCGCCTCCCGGGTTCACGCCATTCTCCTGCCTCAGCCTCCTGAGTACCTGGGACTACAGGCGCGCGCCACCACACCCAGCTAATTTTTGTATTTTTAGTAGAGACGGGGTTTTACCATATTGGCCAGGATGGTCTCGATCTCTTGACCTTGTGATTCGCCTGCCTCGGCCTCCCAAAGTGCTAGGATTACAGGCGTGAGCCACCGCGCCCGGCCTGCACTGGGGTTTTAAGTCCCAGTAGTTTTTTTAGGGCTCCTCTCCTCAAGAAAAAAACTCATACACACAGATGTGCCACATTTTGCATTCAATTTCAGGGGTTCCAAGGATACACTGACGCTCATGTGGCGCTCCTTCAGTCTTAACAGTTCACGGGGCGCGGGTTTAAAAAATCCAATCCAGGGCTGGGCGCAGGGGCGCATGCCTGTAATCTCAGCATTTCGGGAGGCCAAGGCGGGTGGATAGCCTGGCTTCAGGAGTTCGAGACACCCCCCGCCCATCTACAAAAAAATACAAAAATTAAAGGGGCGTGGTAGCGTTCATTCGTAGTAGTCCCAGCTAGTGGGAAGGCTGAGGGGGTAGGATCACTTGAGCGCGGGAGGTCGAGGCTGCAGTGCGCCGTGATCGCGCCACTGCACTCCAGCCTGAGCAACAAAGTGAGATCCTATCTCAAGGGAAAAAAACAAAACAAAAAAACCAGGGAACGTGGGAAGGAAGCGTTCCCTAACGATACTAGTTATAGCGGGTCGGAAACTGGGCTATGGAATTTGAGATAACGGGAAAACAACACCCGTTGAAGCCACGACCCTAGGAGTCCACTAAGCGAGCGCCCATTGTAGGAGGGAGGTGTCTACGGAAAGGCCGTGAGGTAGTGAACACCCCGTTGTCGGTGAAGTGCAAGCGCAGGGATGCCGGGGAGGAACTTCCAGCCACGAAGACACTGGCTTAATGCCCTCTAAGTCCTTCCAGTTCTGGGATCCCATCTCCGGGTTAATTCCGCTTCCCTTGAGTAGCGAATGCACAACGGGACCACTGGCTCAAAGAACCCACCCGACCCGCGACGGCGCGAATGTGCAGTGGAGCAGTGATCCCGGTCTTCCCATGAGCCTCTGGGGCCGGCTCCAGGGCGAGCGACGGAAGCAGCCGCTCTTAGTTTCCGGCAACACGACAGCGGCTGCCGAGCGACCCGGAAGTATTCCCATTTTGCGTTGTCTGGGCTCGGCGGTAGCCGGGCTTGGAGTGGACGTGCCACTATGGGGTCGTCCAAGAAGCACCGCGGAGAGAAGGAGGCGACCGGGACGACGGCGGCGGCCGGCACCGGGGGCGCCACCGAGCAGCCGCCGCGGCACCGGGAACACAAAAAACACAAGCACCGGAGTGGCGGCAGTGGCGGTAGCGGTGGCGAACGACGGAAGCGGAGCCGGGAACGTGGGGGCGAGCGCGGGAGCGGGCGGCGCGGGGCCGAAGCTGAGGCCCGGAGCAGCACGCACGGGCGGGAGCGCAGCCAGGCAGAGCCCTCGGAGCGGCGTGTGAAGCGGGAGAAACGCGATGACGGCTATGAGGCCGGTGAGGAGGCGGGGCCTGCGCAGGGGGCGGGTCGGGCAGGGGTCCCAGAACGTGCGGGTCTGGGTGTGCGCACAGTGTCAGCAAAGCTCTCCGGATCGGGAAACCCCCAGACTGTCTATATCAACTCTTATTAAATAGTCTTTCTACGGGATCCCATGAGCCCAGGAGTTAGAGGCTGCAGTGTGCTGCGATCCCGCCAGTGCACTGCAGCCTGGGCAACAAAGCGAGACTCTGTCTCAAAAAAGCTTTTCTACGATTGTTTGGGATTAGAGGTAGACTGTCTCCACCTGGCTCCTTGAGGATAGAGAGCTTCGGTTTTTCTCAGTTGTCTGGTACAGTCACAGATTCTCAATAAATGTGTTGAATGAATGAATGAAATAGTGTCAGCATATGCAGAGGCAAGAAAAACCTGGTATTTGACGAATCGTATTGGACGAATCGTGTAGGGCTCCTGGTAGAGAAATGAAGGAGTAAGATAGGCAGGGATGTGAACGCAAAGGACCCTGTACTGTAGGCTCTGTTAAGAAATGTAGATTGTCTTGACAAGGTAGTAGGGAGCCTTGGCTGTGAGTTGAGGAGTGAGTTGCTCAGATCCGTATTTTGTAAACATTACTGGATTGAGAACTTAGTCAAAGGTAGTCAGGATTGGAGACCAGGAAATCAGGAGGGCTACAGACCAGGTGAGGGCTGATGGTGGCCTGCACCAAGGCAGCAGCAGTGGAGTGGAGAGAAGTGGACAGGTTGGAGAGGTGTTTTAGAGGAGGAATGAACAGAACTCAGTACTTGTATGAGGGTGGGAAGGAGAAGGAATTGAGGATGACTCCTTGAATTTTGGCTTGAGCAGCCAGATAGGTAGTGGGTGTCATTTCTACTGAAATTGAGGAGTAGGGAAGAGAAGGAGATTTGGAGCAGGGTGGGGGAAGATAATTCACTTTTGGGGTTGTCAAGGTTTATGTGCATAGGGAAATCCAGAGTTTGGACTGGATAAAGCCATTGGGAGTCAGTATCTGGGTGGCCAGTGAAGCCCGCGAAAGAATGCGACATGAGAAGCCGGGGTCAGGAATAGAACCTGAGAAATGCCCTTATGTTAGTAGTAGGCAGAGAAAGATGTTACCAAAAAAAGGAGATAGAGTAACCAAAGAGGCAGGAAAACCTTTGTGTCATGGGAACTTTGGAAATAGAGTATTGTTAGAAGGAGGGAGTGATCAGCAGTCCCATATACCACAGGAGATCAAGGAAAACCAGAACTGAAAAGAACCCGTTAGATTAGAAATGAAGGAGACTGGTGACTTTGGGGAGCCTGGAGAGATTGGGATCCAGGGCCCAGGTGGAGAGTGGAGCCTTTAAGATACAGGATGGGAATGCAGGAAAGGAAGAGGTGTTTTTTTTTTTTTTGAGACAAAGTCTTGCTCCATCTCTTTAAGAGACCTTGTCTCTTAAAAAAAAAAAATGAAAGAAAAAAGGAGAGGGCAGAATGGTGACTGTAGCAGTTTGGATCTCTTGGGTCAGGATAGGAAGGTGCGCAGAAGAGGCAGGGCTCTGAGACTGGACTCGGGCAGAGGAGCTGCTGGGGAGCTTGGGTGGAAGAAGCTGCTGTTTTCTGGTGTTTCATCAGGCCCAGGTGCTGGTGAGGGGCCCTCATCTTTGATCCTGCAGTTGGAGGCAATGATGCTGGCTTGTTGGCCCTATGTTCAGCTCCTGAGCCATGCTTCTTCTTCTTCCAGCTGCCAGCTCCAAAACTAGCTCAGGCGATGCCTCCTCACTCAGCATTGAGGAGACCAAGTGAGTACTGTCTCCCTTGTTTCCACTTTGTTTTTCTAAGATAGGTGGCTCTAGGGCCAGCCCTGGGGAGGCTTTCTCACATGAAAGTGTGCTAATTGGAGTTGGAAAGGTTGTATAGATCATTTTAGCCAACAGTAGAGTTATAGAAGAGGAAACTAATACCTAAGAGTAAAGTGGCATTCACCGGTTAGATGCAGACCAGGCTGGCGCCCATGTTTCCTGCTTTGGAGGCCAGGGCCCTTCCCAGTGTCCTAGGCTTCCTGGGGCAGACCGTGTGTTTGGGACCGCTCACTCCCACCCTGTTTCTTCTCCTGTCTGTTTGGAAATGCACATGGCGCCCTGTGTCTTTGATAGCCCCTAACACTTGTATCCTTTGATAGCCCCTAACACTTGTATCTCTTGTTCTCAGTAAACTCCGGGCAAAGTTGGGGCTGAAACCCTTGGAGGTCAATGCCATCAAGAAGGGTGAGTATGGGGCTGAGGATGGGGTTTGGGGGAGAGGGCCATCTGAAGGGGTCTTTGAAGAAGGTGGGATTAGAGGGCAGGTTCAGCACGGTTTAGTGGTCTTACACATGCATATTTGCCGGAAGGCACGAGGTCCCTTCTTGCTGTTCTAATGTGGACCTGGGGCTCTGCTTGTTTTCTGAGTTAGAGCCGTGGCCTTCGCATACTCACTCTGGCTGTGAGGTGTTGTTAGATGGACTGGAAGATGTGCACGCTTGCTGCAAACTGGGCTGTGCGGGGGTGGGTCTGTTGTTTTTCTTTAAAGCACAATTTGAGGAGCTTTGGAAGCCACAGAGGGTCCTGTCGTGCTGCATGGGTTGGCCAGGAGTGTGGGGACGAAGTGGGAGCAGGGAGGTGAAGGATTGTTCCTTCCTGTCCTGACCCCTTCTGGCCCCCTGAGCTGGAAGGGGGCAGGGTGAGTGGCTCCCTCCTCTCCCCACCAGCCATGGGCGGGCATAGCCTCACGTCTGGGCCCCCCTTCCAGAGGCGGGCACCAAGGAGGAGCCCGTGACAGCCGATGTCATCAATCCTATGGCCTTGCGACAGCGAGAGGAGCTGCGGGAGAAGCTGGCGGCTGCCAAGGAGAAGCGCCTGCTGAACCAAAAGCTGGGGTGAGGGGTCCTGGCCAGGGCAGGCAAGGGAAGGGCTGGGGAGGCCACCATCCTTGGCTGCCTTTTGAGTGGGGTTGGGAGCAGGAGCTGGGCTCCTGGAGCATCACTTTCTCCCCTCTTCAGGAAGATAAAGACCCTAGGAGAGGATGATCCCTGGCTGGATGACACTGCAGCCTGGATCGAGAGGAGCCGGCAGCTGCAGAAGGAGAAAGACCTGGCAGAGAAGAGGGTGAGCACCTGGGCAGCATGGGGTGGTTGCCCAGTGCTTTTGCTGGCCTGACTGGGCGTTGAGGCAGGGGGTCGACCCCAGAGAGGTGAGACGGGGTTCGGAGAGGGGATGGGCTGTGGTTGGTAGCATCTGCTTTGGATTCTCAGCAACTTTCCTGCAAGGCCTGCTCTTTTTGCACTCCGCTTGGTAGAGCCCTGAGTGTTTTCTGGTGGTGCTGAGTGGCCTGAGGTCCTAGGTCACCCCTCCCTGTCCCATAGGCAAAGTTACTGGAGGAGATGGACCAAGAGTTTGGTGTCAGCACTCTGGTAGAGGAGGAGTTCGGGCAGAGACGGCAGGTGAGGCTGCAGCAGCCGGGGTGGGTGGTGCAGGGCACACTGGCGGCCTTGATGCTGGAATCCCAAGGTTGGGCGCGTGGAGGGAGGTTCTTTACTCGCCTGATTCTTCTGTTAGGACCTGTACAGTGCCCGGGACCTGCAGGGCCTCACCGTGGAGCATGCCATTGATTCCTTCCGAGAAGGGGAGACCATGATCCTCACCCTTAAGGACAAAGGTGACGCGAGCTGGGTGCCTTGGGTCGGGGCACAGCCTCTGCTGAGTTGTGGACAAGTGTGAATGGCCACTGCTCTGTGCTGCCCGCAGGCGTGCTGCAGGAGGAGGAGGACGTGCTGGTGAACGTGAACCTGGTGGATAAGGAGCGGGCAGAGAAGAATGTGGAGCTGCGGAAGAAGAAGCCCGACTACCTGCCTTATGCCGAGGACGAGAGTGTGGACGACCTGGCGCAGGCACGGCCCAAGCAGGCTGGGCGGCGGGGGCTGGGGTGGAGAATGTCGGGAATAGGGGCTCTGAGGAGGTGGTGGCTCAGTGGCTTTTCAGGAGCCACCCTGGGTCCCAACCTGTACCTCTTACCTTGCAGCAAAAACCTCGCTCTATCCTGTCCAAGTACGACGAAGAGCTTGAGGGGGAGCAGCCGCATTCCTTCCGCTTGGAGCAGGGGGGCATGGCCGATGGCCTGCGGGAACGGGAGTTGGAGGAGATCCGGGCCAAGCTGCGGCTGCAGGCTCAGTCCCTGAGCACGGTGGGGCCCCGGCTGGCCTCTGAGTACCTCACACCCGAGGAGATGGTGAGCCCTCTTGCGCCTTGTACTTGGGGTCATGATTCTCCCTCCCCTTGGGGCTCCTGCGCTGCCCGCAGGCACTGGGAAGAGAGGGCAAGTATTTCTGTTCACAAAGCGCTTGGCCTCGTGGGCAAGCAGTAAATGGCAACCTGGGGAGGCACCAGGTGTTGACGGGTCAGGGCTGCTGAGCCAGATGGGCCCCAGTTGGTGTTTCTGCTCTGCCATACTGCCAGCTTGTGCCTTGGGTAAGCCATTTAACTGTGAGCCTGGGGTGCCCCATCTGGAGTGGCAGTGATAGGAGCCACCTCCTGAGGTTGCTGTGAGGATGAGTGACAGTGTGGGTGAGGGGTGACTGGAAAGGTGTGCGTGGATTCTGTCCGCAGAGTGACTGTGTGAACGTGAGGTAGTCAGCTGGTGTAGTAGGCGTCTTGCTCAGTGGGTAAGAGCAGGACTCTGGAGCCAGACTGCCCGGCTTTCCCACCTAGGAGCTGGGCGACCTTGGGGAAGGTACTTAACCTCTCTGTGCCCCAGTTTCCCTAATCACCAGTGGAAGGGAGATAGTAACCACCCCACGTGTTGCTCATGTGTGAGAAGTGCTCAGGACACTGGCTAGCACAGAAGAACACCAAAGAAGTGTTCATCCTCGCGGGCTTGTGGTGGCCTGCCTTTCCCCGCCCCGCCCCACGCCTCCCTCTTCCCCTCAGGTGGCCTTTAGAAGGACCAAGCGGAGGGTGAGGAAAATCCGCAAGAAGGAGAAGGAGGTCGTAGTGCGGGCGGATGACCTGTTGCCTCTCGGGGACCAGACTCAGGATGGGGACTTTGGTTCCAGGTGGGCTTGGACACCATGGTAGGGTGAGAGGGCTGGGCTGGGGTGTCCCGGGGGCCGGTGCTCACCAGAGAGGCCTCCTTCCCTCAGACTGCGGGGACGGGGTCGCCGCCGAGTGTCTGAGGTGGAGGAGGAGAAGGAGCCCGTGCCTCAGCCCCTGCCGTCGGATGACACCCGAGTGGAGAACATGGACATCAGTGATGAGGGTGAGAGCCTGGCCAGGAGGTGGGAGGGGGCAGGGACAGGAGCCCTGGGTTGGAGGAGATTGTCTGAGCAGGCATCCCCTGTGTATCCCCCAGAGGAAGGTGGAGCTCCACAGCCGGGGTCCCCGCAGGTGCTGGAGGAGGACGAGGCGGAGCTGGAGCTGCAGAAGCAGCTGGAGAAGGGACGCCGGCTGCGACAGTTACAGCAGCTGCAGCAGCTGCGAGACAGTGGCGAGAAGGTGAGGCTGGGCATGGGCAGGCCTGGGGCTACCAGTGCGTCAGCAGTCACCTGTCCTCACGAGCACATGTGTCATAGGCAACAGCCACATTCCTGTCTGAAGCCTCTTTTCCATTTGTTTTTTGTTTTCTGGGTTTTGTTTTTTTTTGAGACAAGTGTTTTGCTCTGTCGCCCAGGCTGGAGTGCAATGGCGTGGCCTCGGCTCACTGCAGCCTCCGCCTCCCTGGTTCAAGTGATTCTCATTCCTTAGCCTCCTGAGTGGCTGGGATTACAGGCACCCGCCACCACACCCGGCTAATTTTTGTATTTTTAGTAGAGACGGGGTTTCACCGTGTTGGCCAGGCTGGTCTCCAACTCCTGACCTCATGATCTGCCTGCCTCGGCCTCCAAAAATGCTAAGATTACAGGTGTGAGCCACTGCGACCAGCCCTGGTTAAAGTCATGTTTTCTGTTTAAAAGTCATGTTTTGCAAAAGTTTTTAGATGCCTGCTTTAGTAGGGGATCCTTTCCTGGCCTCTCTCTTCCTGTGCATGTTTGTTGAATGCCTGCTGTGAGTAGTGCATTGTTCTTGGGCCGAGAAGGTCATTGGTGAACAGGACAGCCACGGGGCCCTGGACTCAGAGAAGTGGCTTTCTAGAGTGTGTGGGGGAGAGCTTAGGGAGCAGCAGTGACCTGGTGAACGCAGGAACGGTAATTTCTGATGGTGACAGGAGCTGGGCACTCAGTAGGCCAATATAATGTGCTGGGGTTGGGATCTTAGACGGGGGAGTGCGGGGAAGACCTTTCCAAGGTACTAGTTCAGCTGAGACTTGAGTCACACAGAAGAGCCAGCCTTGCGGGGGATTAGGGGTGGCAGCAGGTGACAGGCTGGCGTTTAGGTGGTAGATCAACCAGCAGGTATCTCAGGAGAAGAGACCTTAGAGTGCCTGAGGGCCAGGGAGGCCGGAGCAGAGCAGAGAGTGAGGGGGTGGTGTGAGCTGAGACGGAGAGGTCAGGAGGCCAATGCAGGGG
This sequence comes from Macaca fascicularis, assembly GCF_037993035.2. NCBI lineage: Eukaryota > Metazoa > Chordata > Mammalia > Primates > Cercopithecidae > Macaca > Macaca fascicularis. Next base: position 8,429,619 of record NC_088388.1, on the reverse strand, counting down.
GAGCCTTGAGCCCACGGTCATCGCTGCCCCACAGGCACAGTGTGCCAGGCACTGCCCGCCTGCTCTGTGTTTGCTGATTCATTCCATCCTCCCAGCAACACCCTATGAGGGAGGTTCTGTCACCTCCGTCATTCCAGAGGCCACATTTTTAGCCCGACCCCACACTTCTCACCTAGGAAGAAGCCAAGAAAGGGTGTCCAGGAGAGGGAGCAAGGGAGGGAGGCTTCTGATACCACTGGCAGGCAAAGAGGGGACAGTTGCAGTGGATTGAGGACCGGGAGGACAGGGGAGTTGAGGAAGTGAGGGCTGCACCCGGGACGGAGGCCGGTCCGGACTGGAGAGGACGTATTTGAGGTTTAAAGGGCTGGAGAGGACATATTTGAGGTTTAAGGGCATATGGTCTCTGTCCGGCACCTTGGGTGCTCTGCTGTTGTAGGGAAAACAGCCAAGACAGTCTCTAAGTGAGTGGGCATGACTGGGTTCCAGTAACACTTTATTTCTAAGAACAGGTGGTGGGACATAGTTTGCATGGCCTGGCTCTAAAAACGAACAGATAAATGGGGTGATAGGCTGACAGGGCTGTTTTATGACTGAAATGAACATAAGGGTATTAGTCCCATGGATCTTAGCCTGCCTGAACATTAGACTCACCTAGGAAGTTGTTTCTGTTGTTGTTGTTTTAAGAAACAAGGTCTCGTTCTGTTGCCCTGGCTGGAGTGCAGTGGCGTGATCATAGTTCACTGCAGCCTTGAACTCCCGGGCTCAAGGGATCCTCCTGCCTCAGCCTCTCAAGTAGCTGAGAGCACAGACATGTGCCACCACACCTGGCAAATTTGTAAAATTTTTGTAGAGGGTCTCAGTGTGTTGCTCAGGCTGGTCTTAAATTCCTGAGCTCAAACGATCCTCTCGCCTCCACCTCCCAAAGTACTGGGGTTACAGGCTTGAGCCACCAGGCCTGTTCTAGCCTAGAAAGTTTTTGTTGTTGTTGTTTTTTGAGACGGAGTCTTGCTCTGTTGCCAGGCTGGAGTGCAGTGGCACGATCTCGGCTCACTGCAACCTCCACCTCCCGGGCTCAAGCAATTCTCCTGTCTCAGCCTCCTGAGTAGCTGGAACTACAGGTGCACACCGCTACACCCAGCTGATTTTTGTATTTTTAGAAGGAACGGGGTTTCACCATGTTGGTCAGGCTGGTCTCAAACTCCTGACCTCATGATATACCTGCCTCAGCCTCCCAAAGTGCTGGGATTACAGGCATGAGCCACCGCGCCTGGCCACCTAGAAGGTTTTTTAAACATATGAGCCACACCCCACACACTGTGCAGGCAGAAAAGTGGAAAGCCTGTCACAGTGAACACCTTTGTCTTCTAGAGTCAGTAATTATAAATATTGTTACAGTTCTTTTCTTTCTCTTCTTTTTTTGCTGACCACTGCAAGTTGCAGATATCATGACACTGCATCCTTAACTACTTCAGCAGGCATCTGGCGAAATCAGGGCCTTCTCCCGCATAAGCACACTGGCCTAACAAGCCCATAAATGCTGTAAAACAGCAGCTCGCATGCCCAGACTTTCCAGTTATCCCCCAAAATGTCTTTTTAATTTTTTGTTGTAAGCAGCATCCAGTCAAGTTTCACACCCGCAAAGGAGCCTTTTTCTGACTAATGGAGATTCTAGAGTATGTAGGGGAGACAAATTTATGACGGAAGAGGAAAAAGATTTTGGCAGGCAGTGGTGGAGCCTAGAGTACAAATGGAGGGTCGGCTTGAGTGAAGCCAGCTCGTGTCGTCATGTATTTCGGGAGGGAAGGTGGGGAGGGCACAGCAGCTGTGGTGACCTTGGTTAGGGGAAGTCAAGGCAGCCCATGTCCGATTGTTCCGGTGTTTTCGAGTGACGAGGTGGCAGGGGTGGCGGTGCAAAGAGACGGGAGATGCTGTTCTGGAGAGTGGTGGGCAGACATACCACTGGAGAAGAGCAGGCCTGCCAGGCAGCGGGGATGGTGGGATTAATGGGCTGAGGAGGGGGATGGTGGGATTAATGGGCTGAGGAGGGGGATGGTGGGATTAATGGGCTGAGGAGGGGGATGGTGGGATTAATGAGTTGAGGAGGGGGATGGTGGGATTAATGAGCTGAGGAGGAGGATGGTGGGATTAATGAGCTGAGGAGGAGGATGGTGAGATTAATGGGCTGCTGAGGAGGGGGATGGTGGGATTAATGAGTTGAGGAGGATGGTGGGATTAATGGGCTGCTGAGGAGGAGGATGGTGGGATTAATGAGCTGAGGAGGGGGATGGTGGGATTAATGAGTTGAGGAGGAGGATGGTGAGATTAATGGGCTGCTGAGGAGGGGGATGGTGGGATTAATGAGTTGAGGAGGAGGATGGTGGGATTAATGAGCTGAGGAGGGGGATGGTGGGATTAATGCCCTGAAGCGGTAGATGGTGGGATTGAGGATTGGGTTTTCTAGGGAGGAGGGACAAGGCAGTTAAGCGTTTCACAAAGGAGAGGTTCTGTTGATTTCCCCCGAGTCTAAACTGGGTACTGAGGGACATAACAGAGAGTGATGGGTATGAGGACAGGGCCTGGAGTCGTGATGTGGTTGAAGAATTACTAGATTGAGGTTAATACAGTCAATGAGCTAGAAAGAAAGGATGGAGAAGACAGAGAGAATCCTTGATTGTTTTGTTTTGTGACAGCGTCCCACTTTGTCGCCCAGGTTGGGGCGCAGTGGCTCCTATCAGCTCACTGCAATCTCCACCTCCCTAAAGGTACTCTGTCCACATACAGTCATTGGGGGTTAGGGCTTCCCCATATGAATTTAGGGGGTACATAGTTCCTAGATAGGACAGCATATCGTCAAGATGTCCATATCATGTAGTTCGTTTCTAGGTTAAATGCAATTCCAGTAAAAATCCCAGTAGGGACTGTTTTCGAAGCTGGCAAACTGATTCTGAAATTGGATAAAGTAGGGGCATTGTGGCAGTGTGGGATTGCATAAGGATAGATTAATAGGACAGAGACCAGACAGAGGGGCCCCGAGACAGAACCGTGTCCCAGTGGAAAGAGATGCTTATCAGTGCAGTGAGTGGATTTGGGACAGTCAGTTATCTATTTATTTGGGGAAAAAGTGAAATTGGGTTTGTACCTCACACCTTGCAGATAGATTAAGAACTTCAAAGTAAAAACATAACATTTCGGAATCAAACTAAGGAAATTACATTTCTAACTTTTTGGTAGAAAAGATTTGTTTAAGTTGTTAGCAAAGCCAAGGCAGGAGAATTGCTTGAGGCCAGGAGTTCAAGACCAGCCTGGGCAACATAGCAAGGCCCCCCTCCCCCCGGCCAAACCCATCTCTAAAAATGTGTTTTTAATTAGCTGGGCATGGTGGCATGTGTCTGAAGCCCCAGCGATGCTGGAGGCTGTGGCAGGAGAATTGCTTGAGTCTAGGACTTCGAGGTTACAATCAGCTATGACTGGGCCACTGCACTCCAGCCTGGGTGATAGAACAAGATCCTGTCTCAAAAAAAAAAAAAAAAAAAAAAGAAACAGGTTCCATGGGTGGGTTTCTTCAAGAAACCATGAAGAAAAAAGTGAACATATAACTACATAGAAATTGAGAATGTGTGGCCGGGCACGGTGGCCTGTAATCCCAACGCTTTCTGGGAGGCACAGGCGGGCAGATCACGAGGTCAGCAGATCGAGACCATCCTGGCTAACATGGTAAAACCCCATCTCTACTAAAAAAAATACAAAAAAGGCCAGGCGTGGTGGCTCACTCCTGTAATCTTAGCACTTTGGGAGGCCGAGGCGGGTGGTTGGATCACCTGAGGTCAGGAGTTCAAGACCAACCTGGCCAACATGGTGAAACCCCATCTCAACTAAAAGTACAAAAAAATTAGCTGGGCGTGGTGGTGGGCGCCTGTAATCCCAGCTACTTCGGGAGGCTGAGGCAGGAGAATCACTTGAACCTGGGAGGCAGAGGTTGCAGTGAGCCGAGATGGTGCCATTGCACTCCAGTCTGGGTGACAAGATTGAAACTCTGTCTAAAAAAAAAACACACACACACACAAAAAAAAACAAATAGCTGGGCGTGGTGGCGGGCGCCTGTAGTCCCAGCTACTCGGGAGGCTGAGGCAGGAGAGTAGTGTGAACCCAGGAGGCGGAGCTTGCAGTGAGCTGAGATCATGCCACTGCACTCCAGCCTGGGCGACAGAGCGAGACTCCGTCTCAAAAAAAAAAAAGAAATTGGAACAAGTTTTTTTTTTTTTTTTTTTTTTTTTTACAAAACATATGAAGAATATAAAAACACAGACCAAAAAAAGATATTTGGCCATATATACAACCAAGAATGGGTTGGTGTCAAGAGTATACCAACAGACAAAACAAATCAACAAAACAGAAAATGGGCGAAAGATGTAGGTAAGACAGGCAGTTCACAGAAGAGAAAGCCTAACTGACCAGAAAAATACCCGCTGAACCCAGCTTCAGGAGGGATCACGGAAAGCTGAGCTAAAACAGTGAGGCACCTGCCACCCCCAAACAATTCTGCAGAAAGGTCCAAGCCTGAAACAGTAGCGAGTATGAGTAAAGACGTGGAGCGGCCAGAATCCTCAGCCATGCTGCTCACAGCCATGGGCAGGAGTCTAATCAGACGAGAGGGAACGTGTGTGTGCCCCGGGCTCACCCCACACCTCTCCTGAGTGTGCCCACCTGCACCAGGAGACAGTGTCAGTGGGCCTGCAGCTGCAGTACTTGTGACAAAAAAAGTCCGTCCTTAGTGGGCTGGACATCGAGGAGCATCCAGCTCACGGGCTGTGATTCCATAGTGGAAACTGATGAGCTACAGCCATGTGCATCAGGGTTACTCTCGGAGGCACAGATTTTTTTACAAAACAAATTATAGAAGAGTCGTACAGCGTGGCTCAGGTTGTAGAATACTTAATACACAACAAAATAACTGTTCAGGGGCAGGTCCTTATGTGCCAAAGCCATGAAGACAAGCTGATGAGTCATGAACACAGATGGGGAGGGGATGCTCAGGTCTGAGCAGGGCATTAGTGATGCTGCCCCAGCCCAAGGCAGAGGGACATGGGTGTGTGTTTAGTTACTGTTTTAAAAAGCACATCAGCGACCGGGCGTGGTGGCTCACGCCTGTAATCCCAGCACTTTGGGAGGCCGAGGCGGGTGGATCATGAGATCGGGAGACCAAGACCATCCTGGCCAACATGGTGAAACCCCGTCTCTACTAAAAATACAAAAAAAAATTAGCTGGGCATGGTGGCGCATGCCTGTAATCCCAGCTACTCAGGAGGCTGAGGCAGGAGAATCACTTGAACCCGAGAGGCAGAGGTTGCAGTGAGTCAAGATGGTGCCACTTCACTCCAGCCTGGCCAACAGCGAGACTCTGTCTCAAAAAAAAAAAAAAAAAAGCATAGCAGCTGGGTGTGATGGTTCATACCTGTAATCCCAGCACTTTGGGAGGCCAAGGTGGGTGGATCACTGGAAGTTGGTTTCAGGACCAGCCTGGGCAACATGGTGAAACCCTGTGTCTACTAAAAATACAAAAATCAGCTGGTCGTGGGGGCATGTACCTGTAGTCCTAGCTACTGAGGAGGCTGAGGCAGGAGAATCACTTGAACCTGGGAGGTGGAGATTACAGTGAGCAGAGATCATGCCATTGCACTCCAGCATGGGTGACAGAGTGAGATGATCTCAATAAGTAAATAGCGTATGATGCATTAGATATACCCCCTTTTATGTTTACAATGAAATTCATTAAAAAAATAAATGTTCCTGGATGTCCTGGAAGATTTTTTTTTTTTTTTTTTGAGACAGGGTATTGCTCAGCCCAGGCTTGAGTGCAGTGGCAACATCACGGCTCACCCTAGCTTCGACCTCCAGGCTCAAGCGATCCACCCACCCCAGCCTCCCAAGTAGCTGAGACTACAGGCATACACCACAATGCCTGGTTGATCTTTGTATTTTTTGTAGAGACTGTGTTTCACCTTATTGCCCAGGCTGGTCTCGAACTCTTGGGCTCAAGTGATGCTCTAGCCTTGGCCTCCCAAAGTGCTAGGATTACAGATGTGAGCGACCACACCCAGCCCCTGAGAGATTTTTTTTTTTTTTTTTTTTTGAGACAAGGTTTCACTCTGTTGCCCACTCTTGAGTGCAGTGGTGTGATCTTGGCAGCCTTGAACTCCCAAGCTCAAGCAATCCTCCCACTTCAGCCTCTAGTAGCTGAGACTATAGGCGTGTGCGACCACAATGGCTGATTTTTATATTTTTTGTAGAGATGGGATTTGGGCATGTTGCCCAGGCTGGTCTCGATCTCCCAAACTCAAGCAATCCACCCGCCTCAGAAGCTTTTTTAAAAAAATGAATGTCGGCCGGGCGCGGTGGCTCAAGCCTGTAATCCCAGCACTTTGGGAGGCCGAGACGGGCGGATCACAAGGTCAGGAGATCGAGACCATCCTGGCTAACACGGTGAAACCCTGTCTCTACTAAAAAATACAAAAAACTAGCCGGGCGAGGTGGCGGGCGCCTGTAGTCCCAGCTACTCGGGAGGCTGAGGCAGGAGAATGGCGTAAACCCGGGAGGCGGAGCTTGCAGTGAGCTGAGATCGCGCCACTGCACTCCAGCCTGGGTGACAGAGCCAGACTCCGTCTCAAAAAAAAAAAAAAAAAAAATGAATGTCATATAAAATGGAAGAGGGATGCAGAAGTGGACATAGTGACTCGAACCTTCACTAAGGAGTGAGGAGTTTGCTGTTGGGGCTGCAGGGTTGAGGAAGGAGTTTTTTTAAGAGGGGAGATAGTGGGTAATCGTTGCGTGTGGCTGGGCATCTGCGACAGGAGGGAAAGCAGAGGGTGCTGGTGCCTGTGTGGGGGTCGCTGGATTCAGTGCTGGCAGCACGAGCGAGTTCTCTTCCCATGTCACGGAACCTGCTTTCTTGGTGAAGCAGGAAGCGAGAAGCTAGGCTGTGGGAAGTCAAAAGAGTGGGCCACCTCACCGCACTGCGGGTTCTAGAAGTGCTGTCTAGAGAGTCCTGAAACGGGTTTGTTGGGGGAGGGGCGAGTGGCAGGAGGGACCCTGGAGGAAGGAGCTTGAGGCTGAGGTAGTGTGCGAGGGGCTTTGGAGGGGGATCGGCACAGGCCTGGTCAGGAAGGCCCTGTAGGATGTTGGGTGTTCATTTAAAGGGCATCCAAACCCATTGACGGGTTTGGAGCAGAACAGTGACCCCAGTGAAAGAGGTGCAGAGTGGAGTCAGGAGGCAGAGAGCAGCTGGGCCTGCATGGGCTGTGGGCGTGGCTTGTCTTGCTGCTGCCAGGGAGGACCCTTGGGTTCTTGGGTCTCAATGGCATCACCCCAGAAACTGCTGGGTTTGCCCACAGCTGCTCCCTCCCCCAGGTGGTGGAGATTGTGAAGAAGCTGGAGTCTCGCCAGCGGGGCTGGGAGGAGGATGAGGATCCTGAGCGGAAGGGGGCCATCGTGTTCAACGCCACGTCCGAGTTCTGCCGCACCTTGGGGGAGATCCCCACCTACGGGCTGGCTGGCAACCGCGAGGAACAGGAGGAGCTCATGGTGCGTCTGGGGCGACCCCACCCTGCACTTCCCTGGGCTGGCTGGGCGCCTGCACCAACCCTGGCCTTTTGTGCCCCAGGACTTTGAACGGGATGAGGAGCGCTCGGCCAACGGCGGCTCCGAATCTGACGGGGAGGAGAACATCGGCTGGAGCACAGTGAACCTGGACGAGGAGAAGCAGCAGCAGGATGTGAGGGCTGCGCCGCTGGCGGGTGGGCATGGGGGTGGCGCTCAAACTAGAGATGAGCACTGGGCTCAGTGTCCAGAGCCTCAGCCTCCTCATCCAGAGTGGGCTCTGCAGACCTCTCAGGGCGATCTGAGGAGTAAATGAGGAAATTAAATGTTGTGGAGGCCTGGTGCCTGGTGGGTGGTGACCAGTGGGTGGGGCTGAGAAGAGCCGGTATGGGCTGCTAACCACTTCTGTCACATGTCCCCTAGTTCTCAGCCTCCTCCACCACCATCCTGGACGAGGAACCGATCGTGAATAGGGGGCTGGCGGCTGCCCTGCTCCTGTGTCAGAACAAAGGTAGGGAGCTCAGGGCAGCCCTAACTTGGGTGGGCCTGGGTGCTGCAGCAGGAAAAGGGCTGGTGAGGGCCTGCGGTGCGGCAGGTGCAGGCAGGGTCCCCTCTGGTCCCCTCTGCTGCCCCTTTCAGTCCCAATGCTGGAGCCAACTCCCTGGCCCAGAGCCACTCCTTCCCCTCCACCCCGGCGTCTGTCCGTCTGCTCTGCCTGTGAGGCTCCACACGTGCTCCAGGAAGGAGAGCGGAGTTGAAACTGGTCTAGCTGTGGCACAGAGAGCCCTGGTGTTAGGACCCCAGCTCTGCATTTCCCTGGCCAGTGGCCCTTGGCATGGGGCGCGTTTCTGGCATCTTTGCTTTGCCTGTAGAACAGGCCTGATGGCTTTCCAGAGACAAGGAAAGGGAGGTCCCCCCGCAGGGCCTGCTCTACGTTCTCAGGCGGCCCTGGAGCTGCGGCCCTCAAGGGGTTGGGAGTCTCACAACCCCTCCGTCCCTAGGGCTGCTGGAGACCACAGTGCAGAAGGTGGCCCGGGTGAAGGCCCCCAACAAGTCGCTGCCTTCAGCCGTGTACTGCATCGAGGATAAGATGTGAGTGTGGCGGGGTGTGTGCAGGGCTGATGGGCCTGTGCCAGCTCGGAGCTGCAGGAACACAGCAGGCAGCAGCTCCTCACACTAAGGCCCCCTCTGTCTCGGGCCAGGGCTATCGATGACAAGTACAGCCGGCGGGAGGAGTACCGAGGCTTCACACAGGACTTCAAGGAGAAGGACGGCTACAAACCTGATGTTAAGATCGAATATGTGGATGAGACGGGCCGGAAACTCACACCCAAGGAGGTGAGCAGGCGGAGGCCCAGCCTGCCACAGGGAGGCCAAGCCCAGGGCCGTGCAATGCCCCAGGGTCCTGGCTCCATCAGCCTCTGGCCGGGGGCCTGGTGAAGTGCCACGGATAGGGAGGGGGCCCTCAGGGCCGAGAAGGGCTCTGCCTTAGTTAGTCTCTAGTGGGCACAGCAGTCCTTTCACAGGCCAGGCAGGAGGGTCCAACAGGCACTCGGGACCTCTGCCCTCCTGTCCTCACCCGTGTGAACCCTTCAACGCTTTCCTGGCCCGCAGGGCCATTCCAGCATCCAGACCCTTCCATCACTCTTGTAGGCTGCCCGACCCTCCTGCCCACCACTCAGCTGCCCCCATGCTCTCTGGGGTTTGTCTCCCTCCAGCCCCAGCGTCCAGGCCCCGCCCCTGCGTGGCAGGTCACCAGGTTCCCTGTACTCTGCCACCATGGCAGCACATCTGCTAGCCAAGCTGGTCTCCCGGCCTCTGCTGGGGCCCTGCAGAGTGCCAGGGTCTGTGCCCTTTTCCTATCCCCTTCCCACCACCCCAGGCCTGGCATTGGGGTGAATCAACACCCGCCCTGTTACTACACACCTTGTGGGCACAGGTGGCTCCGGCCCCAGCCAGGGCTCTGCAGCTCCCCTCATGCCCTGTGTCCCCAGGCTTTCCGGCAGCTGTCCCACCGCTTCCATGGCAAGGGCTCAGGCAAGATGAAGACAGAGCGGCGGATGAAGAAGCTGGATGAGGAGGCGGTGGGTGCTCTTGGGGACGTGGGGGGCCTTGCGCCTGCCGGGGCAGGGGTGGCTGGTGTGTGGGGCCTACTGCAGCCCTTGTTGAGTGGCCCTGACCCCGCAGCTCCTGAAGAAGATGAGCTCCAGTGACACGCCCCTGGGCACTGTGGCCCTGCTCCAGGAGAAGCAGAAGGCTCAGAAGACCCCCTACATCGTGCTCAGCGGCAGCGGCAAGAGCATGAACGCGTGAGTGACTCGAGGCTGGTGGGGTTGGGTGTGTGGGGTGGGGAGGGGAGAGGTGGCGTGGCCTGTGCCCGCCTCTGCAGCCTCACGCCCTGTTCTTCTCTGCAGGAACACCATCACCAAGTGACAGCGCCCTCCCTCCCCAGCCCCGCCGCAACCTTCATATTAAATAAAGCTCCCTCCTTATTTTTTCCTCCCTGGTCGTGGTACAGATTCCAGGGTTAGATCCTTGGTTGGGTGTGGCACAGAGTCTGGCTCCTGCTAGGTGAGACCCGGCCATCAGATGACACAACTAAACGACGGAAGAGAGAGCGAGAAGGGTCCTCTGAGGCTCCTTCCTTCTCCCCTGGCTGTCGGTCACATCTCTGCAGGGCCGGCTCTCTGATAGAAAGTGGAAGGCGGTTTTAGAAACTCGTCACCCTGCTCTCTCCTGGCCTCGGGGGCTGCACGGGTCACTGTCCTGTAATCTCTCCCTGTCAGAGAGCCCAGGGCAGCCCAGGACTGCCCAGCCTGGTGGGCTGGGGATTGGGTTTTGGGCAGGGCACAGGTGCCACCTTCTGTCTTGGCTGTCCTGTGCCACTCTGGTCTGTGTCTAGAGGAGTGAAATTCCCAAGGTTGGGCTGGGAGTGTTTTGTGCACGCGGTACGGGGAGGGCTGGGAGTGTTTTGTGCACGCGGTATGGGGAGGGCTGGGAGTGTTTTGTGCACGCGGTATGGGGAGGGCTGAGCCCAGTGCCTCCTGGGAGACTTGCCCACGTGCAGTGACCCAGAACAATGGGATCCTTGGCCTGAACTCTGTGATAGAGCTTGACCGAGCTGCTGGGGGACATGTGAGCCTCAAATCCATAGAAAGACAAACGGCCACCTTGGGTGCCCAGGACAATGGTGCCCGGCCCCACGTACACTCACATACTTCCCAGGTGGCTCCCACGTTTTAAGATTTTAAAAATGAAACCAAAAAATAAATTGACGAAAACTGTGAACTTTAAAAAATAATCAACTGGGCACTGTGGCTCACGCTTGTAATCACAGCACTTTAGGAGGCTGAGGCAGGAGGATTGTTTGAGCCCAGGAATTTGAGACCAACCTGAGTAACGTGGCAAAACCCCATCTCTGCCAAAAATACAAAGATTAGCCAGGCGTGGTGGTGAGCGCCTGTAGTCCCAGCTACTTGGGATGCTGAAGTGGGAGGATCGCTTGAACCCGGGAGACAGGCTGCAGTGGGCCCTGATTGAGCCACTGCACTCTAGCCTGGGTGACACTCAGACCCTGTCTCAAAAAAAAATAAAAATAAAAAAATTTTAAATAATCTTGGGGTGAGAAAACTGTAGACAAGGTGCAAAACCCAGTAGCCTGAAGATGCACGGTTGGCACTGACGCTATTCCTTTTGTGTGGCTGGAGCTGCAGGGCTGAGTCTCTGGGTGCCCTTCCTCGAGCTCTGTATTCTCTGTAGTTTGACGTCTGACTCTTGATTCTGTTTTCATCTTGGCTGCTTCGTGGGCTTCTTCAGGAAGGGTGTCCTGGGGTGTCTAGGCTGGGACTAGGACTTGGGGCAGTTTCAAAAGCCTAGGAGGAAGCTGGGAACAGTGGCACACGCCTATAATCCCAGCCCTCTGGGAGGCTGAGGTGGGTGAATCACTTGAGGCCAGGAGTTCGAGACTAGTCTGACCAACATGGCAAAACCCCATCTTGACTAAAAATACAAAAAAAAACAAAAACAAAAACATGGTGTGATGGCGGGTGCCTGTAATCCCACCTACTCAGTAGAATCGCTGGAGCCCAGAATGTCGAGGTAACAGTGAGCCAAGATGGTGCCACTGTACTCCAGCCTGGGCAACAGAGTAAGACCTTGTTTCAAAAAAAAATAAAGGAAGCCTAGGAGGTACTTTCAGGGTTGGGACCTGGCAGTCAGTTGTCCCTGGCATGGACCCCAGGCCCCGGCCTAGTGTTCAAGTCACACCTTGACATCTGCAGGAAATGGTCCTTTAGGAGGCTGTCAAAGCTGCTGTCACAGCTGAAAATGACCGCAGCCTGGACTAGGGCCCAGGTGGAGCCGGGGTAGAACAGGCTGGTGTCAGCTCTGAGGCTGACTCACTTTCTGGCGCTAGTAACGGGGCAGAGTACGTGGTGAATCAGGGGCCTCCTCATTCGCGCCATCTTGCTTCCTCTCTGCATCTCTGGCTCTTGGTCCCAGCCCAGAGACTTCCCTTCTCTGCCCTGGCATACTCTACTCCGCTCCCCAGCTGTGTCCTGCTCGCGTGCCCAGGGCTGGGAGTGGCTGGGAACTACCAAATCCCTGGAGGCCTGAGTGCCCGGGGAGACAGAACTCAAGGAGGCTTCCCAGCTCTGCTGCTCAGTAGCCAGACACCAACAGTGCTTCCCCTGCCCTCAAGTACCTGAGGGGCAGTGGTGGCTCAAAGGCTGCCCTGAGGGTCAGTGAGCCCTCAGCTAGGACCTCAGGAGCCAGGCGGGTGGCACTCAGGGAGGAGAGGGTGCTTATGTTTGTCCTCTGCGTTTCCCTTCACTGGGAAGGATGACCTGGGGCAGGTCATCAAGTCTCTGTCTCACCTACAAAATGGCGGGGGGAGGGGGGCGTGATCTCAGACTTCTAGGGCCACCCTACTGTATAGTTGAGGACCAATCCTTCCACAACTTCAACAAAAATGTGCTTAGCATTGGCAAGCACTGTCTAAGAACCCAGAGCAAAGCCGGACAGGCTACCTGGGCCTGTGGGGCTTGGTCCTAAGAGCAAGCAGCCACTGCGCAAGGGCATAGCCAGGTGTGAAGGATGGGAGGAGGCCCAGCTCCTGCCCTCCCAGGGCCCATCTCTCCTCCGGATGGGCCTTCCGGGTTGGTGATGCTGACCCCAGCCCATAGGCCAGTGGTCCAGTGCTGTGTGGCCTTGGTTTTGAGCAAGGCCAGGACAGGGTCCTCCTCTTGCTCTTCGGGCCTGCCCCTTCCTGTGCCCACATCCTACCCGGGTCCTCCAGGCTCCTCCAAGCCTCAGCCTGTGACCCCAAACCTGCCCCACCCAGCCCCAGGCAGGGTCCTGCCTCTTCCTCCACAATTCAGAGATGCTCTGGAGGGCCCAGGCAGGCCCTGCCAGCACGGGCTCCCTGTGGACCTGGGAAAAGGTGCCCTTCTGTACAGTGGACGCAGGCCTCAGGAGCACGGCCTGGTAGGCAGATTCGCCCCCATTCATCCTACAGCGTGGTCCCTGGCGCCCCTCAGTGCCAAACCCACGATTGCCCCGGGGCTTTAGTTTCCTGCCCTGCCTTCCCCAGCTGGTCCTGTCATTGTCCCTTGGCTTCCTCAAGAAGGGCTCAGCCCAGGTGTACATTGGGCAGTGGCTGAAGGTGACAACCAGGGTGAGGACCTGGCTCTGCTGGTGTGGGGTCTCTGGGCTCCAGTGCCATGGGTGGGAGGGACAGGCTGGTCCTAGGAAAGTGGGGATTTCGCAGTAAGAGTCCCGGAGGAGCAGGACTAATTGGCTGGAGTTCCCAGAGAGATCCACCAGCAGCCACGTGGACAATGGAGAGCAGGGTGGGGCTGAGGACCCTGACAATGCAGAGATTGCTAAAAAGAGTTTCCAAAACTGTGATACTGTTTAGAACCCACAGAAAAAGTTGCAAGCAATACAAAGTGTTCCCTTTGAGGCATTTGACAATCATTGGACAAGGGGATTCTGTACTGCCCCAACTAAGTGTGTGTTTCGTGCAGACAAGGGCGTTCTCCCACATAACGCCACCCAGGACATCGGGAAAAGTACACCGATGCATCACTTCCACCTCATTTTAGACCCCAACTGTCCTAATGTCTATTTTTTTTTCTTTGAGTTGTGGCCTTATTTATAAGCACTGGATGAGTCCCTGGCCACCCCCAGGTCAGAGCAACCCTACCCAGCCCCAGCCCAGTTAAATGCTACAGTTGGGAGCTAGGGGGCTCGAGGGAGGAATTAAGGGAAATATAGGCCTAGGGACATGTACTCTGTTAAATGGTCACATATAGGTCAGATCCTGTGGTCTGCAGAGCCACGGCTGTCACCACCCCCACACCAGGACGTGGAAGGTAGGGAGAAGAGCCTGAGGGAGCCGAGGCAGGCCCAGGGGTGCCCACCCATCGTGCTCTGGAATGTGGAAGGGACAGGAATGGCTCTCAGGGAGTGTATGGGAAGGACGAGGTTAGAACTGTCTTCTTCCATCCTGGCTAACACGGTGAAACCCCGTCTCTACTAAAAAATACAAAAAACTAGCCGGGCGAGGTGGCGGGCACCTGTAGTCCCAGCTACTCGGGAGGCTGAGGCAGGAGAATGGCGTGAACCCGGGAGGCGGAGCTTGCAGTGAGCTGAGATCCGGCCACTGCACTCCAGCCTGGGTGACAGAGCGAGACTCCGTCACAAAAAAAAAAAAAAAAAAAGAACTGTCTTCTTGTGGGACCCAGTGTTAGGAACAACACCTGGTTTGCTTCTCTGTAAACACAGCAGCCTTGAGGGAGTGGCTGGCCAGCAGAGGCTCTGCCTACCCCAGACCCAAACACAGCCCGGCTCCTTCCCACCTCTACCCAGAAAGGATGGCAGCTGCTGGCTCCCTGCTCCCTTGAAGGGGCCAGGCACAGTCTGTGAGTCCTCGAGGGGCTCAGGAGAAGCTCTGGACAGGGTGGCTGACCTTCAGGCAGGCCCAAAAGAGGGCCAGGCCCAAACAGCACAGCCGGCAAGATGACAGACACCAGGCTGCGTGGAGGCCTCTGTGCCACCCTGCGTGCTTCCTTGCACCAAAGTAGGCAGCAGATACGTCACTTCCATGGATGTCTGCACCCGTAGGTGACACTTTCCTGCAGCGAGGGTGACATGTGAACTCTGTCCACAGAAGAGTACTCCTGCAGTGCCCACGGATGGCCCTGACACCCACCTGAGGTTCTGGACCCCACAGCGATGATTCCTTTGCAGTAGGGCCGAGGTCAGGTAACCCTCCGAGAAGTCACTTTGCAGACGAGACAGCTATGGTGACTTCAGACATATTTCTCCCCGGGCTGCGTTCTGGATTGGAGCAGCTTTGTTGCAGGCACTGCATTGACTACAAGCTGATGAGTGCTGCCTTCCGCCTTGATAAGCAGTGGGCACGCTTGCTTGCCGGGCTGGGCAGTACCTCATAGAAGGGGGTATGCCTGGGGTGGGGCAGGTTTACTGGCTTCACTCAATGGTACAAAGGGGGTCAGTTCCTCTGGGCCCAGCCCCACCTCCATCCCACCCCACTAAATCATTGCTGAGGGAAGCCTCTCCATCTGCAGCCACCACCAGCAGGTCACCAGCCTAGTAATGTCCTTTTTACTTTTTTTAAGACAAGGTCTCGCTGTGTCGCCCAGGGTGGAGTGCAGTGGTACGATCATGGCTGGCTGCAGCCTTGACCTCCTGGCTCAGGTGATCCTCCCACGTCAGCCTCCTGAGTAGCTGGGACCACAGCCACATGCTGTCATGTCTGGCTAATTTTTGTTAATTATTATTATTATTATTAGAGACAGAGTCTTGCTCTGTCGCCCAGGCTGGAGTGCAGTGGTGCCATCTTGGCTCACTGCAAGCTCCGCCTCCCGGGTTCACACCATTCTCCTGCCTCAGCCTCCTGAGTAGCTGGGACTACAGGCGCCCGCCACCACACCTGGCTAATTTTTTTGTATTTTTGTGGAGACGGGGTTTCACTGTGTTAGCCAGGATGGTCTCGATCTCCTGACCTCGACATCTGCCTGCCTCAGCCTCCCAAAGTGCTGGATTACAGGCATGAGCCACCATGTCTGGCCAATGTCTGGCTAATTTTTTTGCAAAGATAGGGTCTTGCTATGTTGCCCAGGCTGGTCTAATTCCTGGGCTCAAGCAATTCTCCTGCCTCAGCTTCCCAAAGTGCTGGGATTGCAGTATAAGCCACACCCAGCCAACTGTCTGTTTTAGCAAAAGGATTCAGTTCAGGCAACTGCACCTATTGCAGTTCTGGCCGTGAGCCACCACATCCAACCAGAATTATTTCTTTTTTTTTTTTTTTTTTTTTTTTTTTTTGAGACGGAGTCTCACGCTGTTGCCCAGGCTGGAGTGCAGTGGCGCCATCTCGGCTCACTGCAAGCTCCGCCTCCCGGGTTCCCGCCATTCTCCTGCCTCAGCCTCCTGAGTAGCTCGGACTACAGGCGCCCGCCACCGCGCCCGGCTAATTTTTTGTATTTTTAGTAGAGACGGGGTTTCACTGTGGTCTCGATCTCCTGACCTTGTGATCCGCCCGCCTCGGCCTCCCAAAGTGCTGGGATTACAGGCTTGAGCCACCGCGCCCGGCCCCAACCAGAATTATTTCAAAAGACTTTACGATAGAATGTTTTGACCTCACATCCCTAGTAGGATGTCTATAGAATATTTTGACCTCACATCCCTAGTAGGATGTCTATTAAAATAATTTTTTAAATTAACATAATGAATTCTTAAACACATTTAATAGTCTTATTGTTAGTAATAATGATGATGATATTGGCTGGGCATGGCGACTCGTGCATGTAATCGCAGAACTTTGGGAGGCTGAGGCAGGAGGATTACTTGAGGCCAGAAGTTCAAGACCAGCCTAGGCAACATTGTGAGATCCCCATCTCTACAAAAAAATTTAAAACTCAGCCAGGCATGGTGACATGCACCTGCAGTCCCAGCTACTCATGAGGCTGAGGCAAGAGGAGTTGGAGACTGCAGTGTTCTAGGATCATGCCACCTCACTCCAGGCTGGACAACAGAGCACGACTGTGTCTCAAAAAAAATCCCCAAAAGATACAAACAAAAGAAAACTGAAGCTACGTAATAGGTACAATGGGGTTCATTATTCCATTCTATCTACTTTTGAGTATGTTTGAAAATTTCCATTATAGAACTTTGTTTAAAAAGAGAGAACAAGAACATGTTGGCTTAGCAACAGAAAAGTATACATATGTTCAGCCAAAGACATGAACAAGAATGTTCTTAACAGCACTATTTATAACAGCCCCAAACTGGAAACAACCCAGATGTCCATTAACAGAAGAAGAAATAGCCGGGCATGGTTCTTTGTGCCTGTAATCCCAGCAACTCGGGAGGCTAAGGATCCCTTGAGGCTAGGAGTTCAAGACCAGCCTGGCAACCACCTCTAAAAATATTTTTTAAATTTAGCTGGGTGTGATGGCTCATGCCTGTAGCTGTAGTCCCAGCTACCCAGGAGGCTGAGGCAAAGGATTGCTTGATCCTGGGAATTTGAGGCTACAGTGAGCTATCCTCACACTTGTGAATGGCCACTGCACTCCAGCCTGGGTGACAGAGTGAGACCCTGTCTCTAAAAAAAAAAATCAACAAAGGGTAGACATTCATATAACCGAATGAGTAACATGGATAAACCTCACAGACATGAAATTGTACCTCCTGTCTGCTTCCATTTAATACAAAAACTGGCAACATTATTTTTTTCTGTTAGAAGCAGTATAGAAGGCCGGGTGCAGTCACTCATGCCTGTAATTCCGACACTTTCAGAGGCTGAGGTGGGAGGATTGCTTGAAGCCAGGAGTTCTAGAGCAGTCTAGGTAACAAAGCAAGACCCTGTCTCTACAAAAAAATTCTAAAAATTAACCGGGCGTGGTGGTGTGTGCCAATAGTCCCAGCTACTCAGGAGGCTGAGGTGGGAGGATTGCCTGAGACCAGGAGGTTGAGGCTGCAGTGAGCTCTGATCACACCACTGTACTCCAGTCTGGGTAACAGAAAGAGACCCCAGTTCTTAATAATGATGATGATGATAATAATAATAATAGGGGTTCGGGGCAGTAGAGAGTGCAAAACCTCACGGGGCTTTCTTTGGGGGGCTGTTTTGTCTCTTGATCTGGGTGCTGGATAAAGAAGTGCTCACTTTGTGAGAATGTATTATTTGTGCACTTTCTTTTTTTTTTTTTTTTTTTTGAGACGGAGTCTGGCTCTGTCGTCCGGGCTGGAGTGCAGTGGCCGGATCTCAGCTCACTGCAAGCTCCGCCCCCCGGGTTTACGCCATTCTCCTGCCTCAGCCTCCCGAGTAGCTGGGACTACAGGCGCCCGCCGCCTCGCCCGGCTAGTTTTTTGTATTTTTTAGTAGAGACGGGGTTTCACCGTGTTCGCCAGGATGGTCTCGATCTCCTGACCTAGTGATCCGCCCGTCTCGGCCTCCCAAAGTGCTGGGATTACAGGCTTGAGCCACCGTGCCCGGCCTACACTTTCTTATATACATAACAGTATTCAGGAAAAAAAATTGATGTTGAGTTCATGTTAAGATATAACAAGCATTGGCTGGGTGCAGTGGCTCACGCCTGTAATACCACCACTTTGGGAGGCCATGGTGGGCAGATCACTTGAGGTCAGGAGTTCGAGACCAGGCTGGCCAACATGGTGAAACCCCGTCTATACTAAAAATACAAAAATTAGCCGGGCTTGGTGGCACACACCTGTAGTCCCAGCTACTCAGGAGGCTAAGGCACAAGAATCACTTTAACCTGGGAGGCAGAGGTTGCAGTGAGCCGAGATGGTGCCATCGTACTCCAGCCTGGGCGACTGAGTGAGGCTCTGTCTCAAAAAAAACATCAAGCATCATTTTACATAATGACATAAATATAAAAAATGGCCAGCATGGCTGGGCGCAGTGGCTCATACCTGTAATCCCAGCACTTTGGGAGGCCGAGGTGGGCGGATCATGAGGTCAGCAGATCAAGACCATCCTGGTTAACACGGTGAAACTCCATCTCTACTAAAACTACAAAAAATTATTCAGGTGTGGTGGCGGGCGCCTGTCGTCCCAGCTGCTCGGGAGGCTGAAGCAGGAGAATGCTGTGAACCCGGGAGGCGGAGCTTACAGTGAGCCGAGATTGCGCCACTGCACTCCAGCCTGGGCGACAGAGCAAGACTCCATCTCGGGGAAAAAAAAAAAGGCCAACATTAGAATGAGTGAAAGTTCATAAACTCTTCCTATGGTGACTCACATATGGCATAAGGAACTAGCTCACTGGTTTTGCCTTCTCCTTCCTCTCTTCTCTAAAGTTCTTCATTTCTTAGGCCTGTAACTTGCCGTCTTCCCACTACGGTGCCTTCTAATAAAGAGCTATCCATTTTCCAAAGCTAAAAACAATGTAAATCTTTGTTGTGGTTATTTTTTGACACATCAAAAAAGGCACCAAGCCTAGATGTTTTTAAAACTTCAAAAGTTTATTGACCGGCACGGTGGCTCACACCTTTAATCCCAGCACTTTTGGAGGCAAAAGTGGGCAGATCACCTGAGGTCAGCAGTTCGAGACCAGCCTGGCCAACACGGCGAAACCCTGTCTGTACTAAAAATACAAAAATTAGCCGGGCATGGTGGCAGGTGCCTGTAATCCCAGTTACTCAGGAGGCTGAGGCAGGAGAATCACTTGGGGTCTGGGAGGCAAAGGCTACAGTGAACTGAGATTGTGCCATTGCACTTCAGCCTGGGTGACAGAGTGAGACTCCATACCAAAAAAAAAAAGTTTATTATCTAAAGGCTTTACCTTTAGATAACACACCATTCAAATGCTATTTAAACTACTCCAGATCAGATAGAAAGATGGTAAGCGCTCTTAACATATTTTGTGATATTAATAAAATACTGATAGTCAAATCTTTTCATTGTTTCTGAAGTTTGTTCCCTTCTGTCTGTTGGTGATAAACTCCTATATTCTGTTGGTCTGAATGTCTTCACTGTGGTGTAGGGAGGAGACAGCCATCCTGGCCCCCACGGCTATGGTGAGAATCAGTGCTGTCCTGCCTTGGGCATGTCTCCAAAGCCCAAACACACTGGGAAGACGGAGTTGGCCCTACTCAGGGTCTCCACTCAGGCCAGGCTGGGTCCCACTTCCCTCTCCCTGAGCCCCAGACACACCAATGCTGTCATTGCATGTTGATTCTCTGAGTCCCTGAGCCCCGTACCTCCTGGCCTTAGCGAGCCTTGCCAGTGTTCTCACCACTGCCCAACAGACACAGCATGCCACCTGCTCTGCCTCGGGTCCCAGACCTTTCCCTCCCCAGGCACCTGTTCAAGGGGAGTGAGAGAAGCAACACAGCCCTTCTGTGCCAATGCACACTCCACCTGGGGGAGGAGGCAGGGAGGAGGGGTCCTCAGAAACGACTGATTTGTCAACCCTGGACAAAATGAAAGGGAGAAGCAAGAAGCAGGAGGAAAGATGGACAGGTCTCTCTGCGGCCCCGCCCCCACAAAAGGAATGTGTGGGCTGGGTGCAGTGGCTCGTGCCTGTAATCCCAGCACTTTGGGAGGCTGAGGCGGGTGGATCACCTGAGGTCAAGGGTTCAAGACCAGCCTGACCAAAATGGTGAAACCCCGTCTCTACTAAAAATACAAAAAATTAGCTAGGCGTGGTGGCGGGTGCCTGTAATCCCAGCTACTCAGGAGGCTGGAGGAGGAGAATCTCTTGAACCCAGGAGCTGGAGGTTGCAGTGAGCCGAGATCGCGAAGCAAGGAAGGAAGGGAGGGCAGGAGGAAGGAAGGGTGTGGCCACAGATCATGAGTAGGACCTCCATTCCCGAAAGCTAAATTATGGCAGACATGAGGTGGCTGGGGGACCCACATGAAAGAAGGCACTTGGAGCCTTCAGGGAAGAATGCAGGGAGGCAAAACCCCCAAAGGCCTGAAAGCTTCAGCAGTCACTAGAAGGGGAGCTGAATACATGTGCTGAGGGGCGCTGGGGAGAGGACCCCTTCAGAGGCTACAGTTCTTAGGTCTCACCAGCCCCTCCTTGCTGCCAACCTACCAGGTCCCAGGCTCCCTGAATCCTCACACAATAACTACAGGGGTACCTCATCCTTGTCCAGATACCGATACCGCCATGTGAGTCCTCCTGCACCTCAATTTGGGTGCTTTCTAACTGAAAGAACCAGGGCAGCCAGGCGTGGTGGCTCACGCCTGTAATCCCAGCACTTTGGGAGGCCGAGGCAGGCAGATCACCTGACGTCGGGAGTTCAAGACCAGCGTGACTAACATGGAGAAACCCTATCTCTACTAAAAATACAAAATTAGCCAGGCGTGGTGGCACGTGCCTGTAATCCCAGCTACTCGGGAGGCTGAGGCAGGAGAATCGCTTGAATCCAGTAGGTGGAGGTTGCGGTGAGCCATCGTGCCACTGCACTCCAGCCTGGGCAACAAGAGTGACAATCCCCCCAAAAACAAAACAAACCAGGGCAGTTCCCCACCACCCTCCAAGCACTGTACTCCAGCTTATAAATGCTGCTGGGGAGGAAGGCCACTTCTGACCATGCCTGCTGAGTGAATCCATCTTTGCGGGCATGGAGCTTGTGTTCGCAGTGGTCTACCAGCGTCCTAACTGCTGTTGGGGCATGTGGACCTTTTGATTGGACCAAGAATGCAGTTCCTTTAGGAGACTGTGTTACTAGGTTCGATGTTTTAGGGTTCTGTAGCCCGAGGCAAGGTTGCTGACTTGCTGGTTTTACGTGCTTAGGGTGACCTCTGCTGGTGGCTTCTCTAAATGTCAGTTGAATACACAGCCAGCAACTGCCTGTACCTTCTTACATCAGCCAGTAGTTGGAGCCACATTGCTACCAGGAGGAAAAGACAGTGCTCTTCTCATACAAGAGTTATTAAAACAAAGTGATGCCCCAATGCTGTTCAAGAATGAACAGCCTGGTCTGGTTAGTAACAAAGGATTCTGGTACTTGGCAACTTTTTGTGGATTAGCAAGGGTTAAATAACAAAGTGAGTATTTTACCGTCATGAGAAGCTATCACAATAACTGAAAGAATTGCTGCCAGTACTGGCACCTGGTGTACAGCCCTGGGCACTGCTAATTTTTTTTTTTTTTTTTGATGGATTCTTGCTCTTGCCCAGTCTGGAGTGCAGTGGTGCCATCTCGGTTCACTGCAACCTCTGCCTCCCTTCCTGGGTTCAAGTGATTCTCCAATCTCAGCCTCCTGAGTAGCTGGGATTACAGGTGTGCACCACCACACCTGGCTAATTTTTGTATTTTTTTAGTAGAGACAGGGTTTTACCAGTTGGGCAGGCTGGTCTCGAACTCCTGACCTCAGGTGATCCACCTGCCTTGGCCTCCCAAAGTGCTGGGATTACAGGCGTGAGCCACCGCGCCCAGCCTCTACTGCTAATTCTTCATTCTTCAGTGTCACCAAGTGAGGCATGCGGCATGCCTCCACACCTCCCACAGGGACTTTTGGATTCTCTTGCAAATGTCGCCAGTGGATCAAACACATGCACAGCATGAACCGCTGGTGGTGTCCATGGTGTCCTGACTTCTTGCTTTATCAATGATTTTCTGAGAGCGGCTCCCACTGAGGAAACCACCCAAACTTCTCTGCATGCTTCTCAGACACAGGTCAGTAGAGATGGTTGGGCCTTGAATGAAGACAAAATCCAGGGTTCTGTGACCCAAGTCACTTTCCTGGGGGACAGCTGGGCAACCACTGAAGATGAAGCACCAGGCCGGGCACGGCAGCTCACACCTGTCCTCCCCGCACTGTGGGAGGCCAAGGTGGGTGGATCACCTGAAGGCAGGAGTTTGAGACCAGCCTGACCAACATGGTGAAATCCTGTCTCTACTAAAAATACAAAAAAATTAGTCAAGTGTAGTGGTGCGCACCTGTAATCCCAGCTACTTGGAAGGCTGAGGCAGGAGAATAGCTTGAATCCAGTAGGTGGAGGTTGTAGTGAGCCAAGATCACACAATTGCACTCCAGCCTGGGTGACAAGAGCAGGGCTCCATCTCAAAAAGTAAATAAATAAACAAATAAGTAAAATAAGGAAAAATAAAGCAAACCATGTAAAAAGAAAACAAGTGCACATGGAACTCGGACGATGGTTGCCTTGGGTGGGACAGCAGAGAATGGGATGGTCAGGGTAGGATGGGAGGCAGAGTATGTTGCTTGGGTTATTGTTAAAGTCCTAGCTTTTATTTTGTGGTGGTGGGTTTGAAGCTGCTCACATTATTAAAAATAACCAACTAAATATTTAATTATTCTTGACTTTTAATTTTTTATAGAAATGGAGTCTCACTATGTCACCCAGGCTGGCTTTAAACTCCTCAAGGGCTTAAGCAATCCTTTCCCTTCAGCCTCTCAAGTAGCTGGGATTACAGGCATGTGCCACCACGCCCAACCAAAATGTTTAAATATAGGCCAGACTCAGTGGCTCATGCCTGTAATCCCAACACTTTGGTAGGCCAAGGCGGGTGGATCACCTGAGGTCAGGAGTTCGAGACCAGCCTGGTCTCGAAACCCCGTCTCTACTAAATAAAAAAATTAGCCAGGCATGGTGGTGGGCGCCTGTAATCCCAGCTACTCAGGAGGCTGAGGCAGAAGAATGGCTTGAATCCATGAGGCAGAGGTTACAGTGAGCCAAGATCGCACCATTGCACTCCAGCTGGGCAACAAGAGCAAGACTCTCAAAAAAAAAAAAAGTAAATAATTTATAGACCAAAACAGGAACCATAATCGAAATTAGAAAATATTCAAAACTAAGCTATAAGTAAAATACTAGATACTCCATACACATCAGAATGGCTATTGTGAAAACAAAAAACAGAAAACAGCAAGTGTTGGCAAGGATGGGGAGGAACTGGAACCCTCGGATGGGGAGGAACTGGAACCCTCAGATGGGGAGGAACTGGAACCCTCGGATGGGGAGGAACTGGAACCCTTGGATGGGGAGGAACTGGAACCCTTGGATGGGAGGAATTGGAACCCTCGTGCGCTGTTGGTGGGAATGTAAAGCGGTGCAATTGTCATGGAAAACAGAATGGTGATTCCTGAAAAAATTAAAAATAGAATTACTATATGAGCCAGCAATGCCACTTCTGGATCTATACCCACATGAACTGAAGGTAGGGTCTCAGAGAGATTCGTACACCCATGTTCACAGCAGCATTATTCCCAACAGCCAAAAGGTGGAGGCCACCCCAACATCTATCAGTGGATAAATGGATAAACAAAATGTGGTCTGTATGAATTATTCAGCCTTAAAAAGAAAGGAGGCCAGGTGCAGTGGCTCATGCCTGTAATTCCAGCACTTTGGGAAGCCAAGGCGGGTGGATTACCTGAATTCAGGAGTTTGAGATCAGCCTAGCCACAGGTGAGATACCCTGTCTCTACTAAAAATACAAAAATTGGCCGGGCGCAGTGGCTCATGCCTGTAATCCTAGCACTTTGGGAGGCTGAAGCCAGCAGATCATGAGGTCAGGAGTTTGAGACCAGCTTGGCCAACACAGTAAAACCCTGTTTCTACTAAAAATACAAAAAATTAGCCAGGCATGGTGGCGGGCGCCTGTAATCCCAGCTAATCAGGAGGCTGAGGAAGCAGAATCACTTGAACCCAGGAGGCAGAGTTTGCAGTGAGCTGAGATTGCACCACTGTACTCCAGCCTGGGCAACTAGAGCAAAACTCCATCTCAAAAAAAAAAAAAAAAGTAAAAACTGTATGCATGTGTGCATGTGTAGAGAAATAGAACACGGCAAAATGTTCGACTGGTGACCCTGCTGAAAGGCAAACAAGACTTATTTCACAATTCTTTCACCTTTTTCTTTAGGTTTGAAAATTCTCTAAAATAGTTTGGGGTGGGGGGAGGTAAAGCTGAAAAGTAACCGAAAGGGATAAAAAAAGAACTACAGGGGTTGGGCATGGTGGCTCACGCCTGTAATCTCAGCACTTTGGGAGGCCGAGGTGGGCAGATCACCTGAGGTCGGAGTTCGAGACCAGCTGGCCAACATGGTGAAACCCTGTCTCTACTAAAAATACAAAAATTAGACGGTGTAGTGGCGGACTCCTGTAATCCCAGCTACTCAGGAAGCTGAGGTAGGAGAATTCCTTGAACCTGGGAAGCAGGAGTTGCAGTGAGCTGAGATCACACCACTGAACTCCAGCCTGGGTGACAGAGCAAGACTCCATCTCAGAAACAAAAGAAAAGAAAAGAAAAAGAAAAAGAACTACAGGATAAACCCAGAGGGATTGGTTTGTTTCCCATTGGTTATGAGAGAAAAACAAAAACAAACAAAAAACAAAGGGAGTATAAGTGGGAAATACAGCAGTTAATGAAATACCAATGACAAAGAATGACAACAAAAAGCTGGTGCTTAGGAAAGACTAATAATGACCTTCTGCCAAGATTGACCAGCTATAACAGAGAGAAAGCCCAAATAAACAATATTACATATAAAAAGGGGGACATAACTTTGGATACAGCCAAGATTACAAACATAAGGCAATCATACAAATAACTCTGTACTAGTAAATTTGAAGCCATAGCAAACATGAGAAAATATGGGGGCTGAGTGCGGTGGCTCATGCCTGTAACACCAGCAATTTGGGAGGCTGAGGTGGACAGATCACCTGAAATCAGGAGTTTGAGACCAGCCTGGCCAACATGGTGAAACCCTGTCTCTACTAAAAATACAAAAATGAGCTGGGCATGGTGGCACACACCTGTAATCCCAGCTATTCGGGAGGCTGAGGCATGAGAATCACTTGAACCTGGGAGGCGGAGGTTGCAGTGAGCAGAGATGGTACCATTTCACTCCAGCCTGGGTGACAGAGCAAGATCCTGTCTCAAAAATAAATAAATAAATAATATAAACATTTTTTCCTTGAAAATATGACTGAAGAACAGAACACCTGAGTAATCTATCACCACTGACAATTTAGTTCCAACCTACCTACCCACCCACCTAAAAAAAAAAACACCAGGGCATGGTTGGTTTTACAGCAAGCTTTACCAAAAATTTTAGAAATGCAAAATTCCAATCTTATACAAACTCTTGTAATTAAAATAAAGGGAAAACACTTTTCAACTTATTTTATGAAGCTGGTATAACCTTGATACAAAACAAAGGGTGGGGGCACTACAGAAAAGGAAAAGTTTAAACCATTTCACCTACACACCTGGATGCCAAAATACCAGAGAACCAAATCTGGCAGTATAATAACAAATCCATCATGACTATCTTCTTCCAGGAATGCAAGGATATTTTAACGTGAGAAATTTATGATATTCCACCACATTTACAGATTAGAGGAGGAAAACCATGTGGTGAGCTCAGATTGCCATCTGTGCTCCTTGGCACACACACAGGGGTGGCTGGGTGGCAAGGGAGGAAAGTGCACTGGGCCACACGGGGAAGCCGTGGTGGAAACGACCTTGCTGTAGAGGTTAGTCCTGAAGTGACAGAGGTGCAGAGTCTGAAGGGCCACAAAGTCTCAAGCATAACTGCAAGAGAAACCAGTAAGTACTATTAGGCAGCCAGTCACAGGGACTGGCCATGACATCAGGACAAGGGGCTCTTAACGTCAGATCTCAGCTCACTCTGGGAGATCTATTCATACATGGTTGGATCCCACCATTCAGTTGGGAGAACAGAGGTGGAATTCAGCTTCAGAGAATGACACAGGAAAGTATCGTGCAGAATACAAGGACCCTACCTCCATCAGGACCCTTAGTTACAGCCCATAGAAGCTGAATGGCTGGTAAGAGATGAAGAAGTGGAAACAAAAAGGTTTTAGGGGGAAAAGAAAGATGTTACTAGGTAGATCACAGTATCACTGAGAGAACTGAAGAAAAACGTAAGACCAAGCTTACAGATACAAGGCCAAAAAAAAACACACACACAAAGTGGGCAACAAAGGACTATTTAGAGGAAAACATATAGCCCTGAATATATTAGAAAACAAACTGAAATTCAATTAGCTAAGCCCACATCTCAAGAATCCAAAATGAGCAAATAAACCCAAAGAAACGAAGGCAAAGGCCAGTAAGGAAGACCTCTTGCACAGCTAGCCAAATAAAATACACAATATAAACATGTGTTTCTTGATTTCACCTGCCCTCACCCCTTGCCCCACTTTTTCTGGTAAGAGAACCTCTCTATTCCATGGGAAACATATAAGAATTACTTGTGGCTCATCCTGCCCCACCCCAGTCCTCCACACCCTCCTACCCCCAGCCCTGGCTGCAGTGACTGCTTCAGCACAACAAGTGACCTGAGGAAGACCCACTGCTCTTCACTGAAATACAGGGATCCTCAAGAAGGGGCTCTGTGTATACACTCAAGCTTCCTACAGAAAACGTCTGTAGGAGGGAAAGACATTGATCAGCTGGGAGCAGAGATGACAGAGATAAATGAGAGAGCCTGAGGAATCGTACTGCTGGCATTGGCTTACCCTGTCCGAAGCGTGCCACTCAGAGACCTCAGGTCAACAAGCCTTGTTTACTTCTAATTTGAGTTCAATTTTGTCATTTACAAGAAAGTTCCATATAGGCCAGGCATGGTGCCTCACACCTGTAATCCCAGCACTTTGGGAGGCCAAGGGGGGGGGCCAATCACCTGAGGTCAGGAGTTCGAGACCAGCCTGGTCAACATGGCGAAACCCCATCTCTACTAAAAATACAAAAATTAGCCGGGCATGGTGGTGGGCGCCTGTAATCCCAGCTACTCGGGAGGCGGAGACAGGAGAATCACTTGAACCCGGAACATGGAGGTTGCAGTGAGCCAATACTACACCACTGCACTCCAGCCTGGACAACATGGCGATACTCTGCCTCAAAAACAAAACAACAACAAACAAAAAAAGAAAGTTCCAAATAATACAAATATTATGCAAGACCTTTTGCCCAAAAAGTTTAAGTATATATGAAATATGATCCTAGAATGATATGAATTATCAAAATTGACTCAAGGATAGAAAACTGTAGACAGAACACAACTGAATAAACTAAAAGGCAAAGATCAACCCCTGAAAAAAGTATCCAGCACAGATGTTTTTGTAAACAAGTTCTACAAAATGATAAAGAAACAAATACCTGGTCTATAAACAATTCAAGCCTGAAGAAAAAGACGTCTCCAAACCCATTTGCAAGGCTAGCATAAAGCTAATATCGAAATAGAACAGGAAGGTCATTTTTTAAAACAAGGGAGGGGACTGGCACAGGGACAGAGACAAAACTCGTAAGTAATTAAGTAATATACTGTAAAACTAAGCAAGGTTGGCTGGGCGCGGTGGCTCAAGCCTGTAATCCCAGCACTTTGGGAGGCCGAGACGGGCGGATCACGAGGTCAGGAGATCGAGACCATCCTGGCTAACCCGGTGAAACCCCGTCTCTACTAAAAAATACAAAAAACTAGCCGGGCGAGGTGGCGAGCGCCTGTAGTCCCAGCTACTCGGGAGGCTGAGGCAGGAGAATGGCGTAAACCCGGGAGGCGGAGCTTGCAGTGAGCTGAGATCTGGCCACTGCACTCCAGCCTGGGCGACAGAGCCAGACTCCGTCTCAAAAAAAAAAAAAAAAAAAAGGCGGGGCGCGGTGGCTCAAGCCTGTAATCCCAGCACTTTGGGAGGCCGAGACGGGCGGATCACGAGGTCAGGAGATCGAGACCATCCTGGCTAACACGGTGAAACCCCGTCTCTACTAAAAAATACAAAAAAAAAAAACTAGCTGGGCGAGGTGGCGGGCGCCTGTAGTCCCAGCTACTCGGGAGGCTGAGGCAGAAGAATGGCGTAAATCCGGGAGGCGGAGCTTGCAGTGATCTGAGATCCGGCCACTGCACTCCAGCCCGGACGACAGAGCCAGACTCCGTCTCAAAAAAAAAAAAAACTAAGCAAGGTTTATATCAGAATGCGAGGTGTGTTCAACATTAGGAAACCTATTACTGTAACTCAGTACAATCACACAATAAAATCTTTTGATTTTCTCCATAGATGTCAACATTCATCACTGTTAAACAAAAGGGAAGGGGGAAAAAAGAAAAAACCCAATAAGCTAGAACAGAAGAAAACATCTTCAGCCTAATGAAGATCATCTACTGGAAGCCCAGAGCAAGCGTCCTACCTCAGGACGCAACGTGAAAACCATTCCCACTGAGAAAGGGGCAATCAAGGGTGCCATGCAACATCACACTGGAGGTCCTGGCCTCCGAGAGTCACAAGAAATAGACATGAGTGTAAAGGAGGAGATGAAACTGCCATTAGTGGGATACAATTTGGCTATCTAGAAAGCCACAAGATCAACTGAAGAACTGCGCATTCGACAAGGTGGGCAACACAAAGATGGACACACAGGTGGATGCCAGGGATGGGCAAAGGTGATTTCTACAGATCCTTCACTACCAGTAACTAGGACTTTCATAAAACTCCTAAGACTAAATCAGATTGGAAGTAAAAGCCCATTTGAAGACCACACCACCTTCCCAAAGAACATATCTCATTTCTGGATAGGAAGATGAAAAACTGTTAATTTTTCTACAATATTTATTTAAAAATAAAATAAAAAACAGGGACGGGCATGCTGATTCACGCCTGTTATCCCAGCACTTTGGGAGGCCGAGGCGGGCGGATCACGAAGTCAGGAGATCGAGACCATCCTGGTTAACACAGTGAAACTCTGTCTCTACTAAAAAAATACAAAAAATTAGCCAGGCGTGGTGGTGGGCGCCTGTAGTCCCAGCTACTTGGGTGGCTGAGGCAGGAGAATGGCGTGAACCTGGGAGGCAGAGCTTGCAGTGAGCCGAGATTGTGCCACTGCACTCCAGCCTGGGTGATAGAGCGAGACTCCGTCTCAAAAAAAAAAAAAAAAAGATATTTCCAGTGAGCAAAGAATGAACCGTCCAAGAAATAGTATAGGGACAAGTGACTTTCCCTTTAGGAGAAGTTTGCTACCTCTCAGAAAAAACAACTTCAGATGAATTATAGATACACACACATACATATCTTTAACCCATATCGTCTATTTTTGGTATATACATCTACATATTTTATACATGTATATTCATACATACATATATACAGATGTATATATGTTTAAAGCCACACTATAAGAGGAAGCAAATGAGAAACAGATAAATGAAGTGATAGCTGGAAGACGTGGGAATCAGTACAGGTTTTCACGCCTGTTTCTGAAATGGGAGATTCTACAGCACGCTTGGCACTAACACATCATATCCAGTAGACAGGACGGCCAAAAACACAAAACAAAAAAACAAAAGAATCAAACACCCAAACCCAAACAGAACAAAACCCAACACATATACCCGACCAAAGTCTTTAAGAAAGCAAAAGAGGTCGGGCACAGTGGCTCACACCTGTAATTTCAGCACTCTAGGAGGCCGAGGTGGGTAGACCACTTGAGGTCAGGAGTTCGAGACCAGCCTGGCCAACATGGCAAAACCTTGTCTCTACTGAAAATACAAAAATTAGCCAGGCATGGTGGCACACACCTGTAATCCCAGCAGTTTGGGAGGCTGAAGCAGGAGGTTCACTTAAGGTCAGGAGTTCGAGACCAGCCTGGGCAACATGGCAAAACCCCATCTCTCCTAAAAATAGAAAAAGTTAGCCAGGTGTGGTGGTGCACGCCTGTAGTCCAAGCAACTTGGGAGGCTGAGGCAGGAGAATTACTTGAACCCGGTAGGTGAAGGTTACAGTGAGCAGAGACTACACCACTGCACGCCAGCCTGAGCAACACAGGTAGAATCTGTCTCAAAAAAAAAAAAAAAAAGGGCTTCGAAGCACAAGAGGTAAGGTTTAAGTCCCACTGGCTTACAACGGGAAGGTATGTGAGCACATCTGCAGAGTTGGTAATGGGGAGGCAGGTGTTCCCTCTGATAGCTGCTATTTCTTAATGAGGCATGGGTTGTGGTAACTACCACAAGAAGGGGGAATTGATAGATAAGACAGAAGTTTTGAAACAGACATCCCAGAGTAGATCCACTGGGCAGTGCTTAGTGTCCATCTGAGGTTTGTAACGATAAACTTAAGGTACAACGGCTGGCCAGGCTGGCTGTTTTCTCACCTAATGACGGTGACTTGGGTTTGGGCAGAGTTGAATGACTGGGTTTACCCAGGGTTAGGGTTTTCCTAGCTGAACAGAATGGAGGGACACGGGGGTGTAGGGTGGACCATGGAACTGATGCTATGCAAGAGGGAAGTGAAGACAGAAGGTTAATCATGAGAATGTCAGGGCTGGTTAGAAGGATGAAGGGTCAGGGTGGAAAAGCAGCCTCCATTTAAAAGGTTACAAGACAATCAATGTCCTCAGGGAATACTCAGGTTTCAATTAAAGTCAGATGGCCGGACCATTCAAAACAAAGGTAAGGACAGAGAGATTTGCCAGCCACCTTCTGGAGCTGATGGATGGTGAAGAATGGTGGGAGAGACGGGATGGCATGTGGGGATGGACACAGTAGCTGGAGGTGAGCACTCCCGTACGCAGGGTGACTAGAAAGGCGGGGAGAACAGCATGAGGCACCATGGGCTCCTGAGCGTCTCTTAGAGGCAGGTGGGTGTTAGGTCCTAGGACTGTCATCCTGAATGCTTGAATCGGTATGAACTGCAAGCAGGCAAGGAAGCAGGAAGCTCCCAGCTGTTACACACATGCAAGGAGGCCCAGCGCAGGGCCTGGCACTTTCTAAGTGCCCAGTAAGAAAGAACAAACAACTGGGGAAAGACTCCAGCCATTTCCCATTTCCTTCCCATTCAGCCCACCCAGTCACAAGGTCTCTTTACCAGGGAGCAGTTCTTCACCTCACCACAAGCCTCCGTCCCCCGAGAGAGCCACTCAGACACCAGAACAAGTCACCAACCCACCAGGGGTTTAATTCTCCTAATCAAAACATCAGTTCAGAGAGGGGCCCTGCTTTGTCCCCATCCAGGGGTGAAGATCTGCAAAGCACCCTGGGAATGTCCAAGCCCAGAAGAGCCAGGGGCCCATCCCTGAGCAAGTGGAAAAGTGGGTCCTGGAGTCTCAGGCGGCCTCCTCCTCTTCGCTCTCCTCCTCACTCTCATGATACTGTCTGCGGTTTGTGTTAACAAACAGGTCAGAATCATCTTCTGAGCTGGACTCCTCTCCTGATAACTGTGGCTCAGCTGGGAGTTCTGGTTGAGTTTGTCTGCACGAAGGGAAAAGAGCAGAGTTAGCCCAGCACCTTCTGAGAAAACCAGATCTACAATCAAGGAGTTCCAAAAAAAGGAGGACCATCCGGCCCAGCAGTCAGGGCCCTACAGCACCCTTTAAAGACTAAAACAAGGGACAGAGGCAGAGCAAACAGTGGGGAAACTTGGCTAGAGAAACAGGCTAAAGACTGACCCCAGTCCCCAAACATGTGCCACAGCCATTTGTTTCAGTCAGGAATAATGATTCTACGACCACCAACTAATGCTTAATGAACCCGCATCACACACCAGATGCTGCACTAAGCAATTTTACAAGCCATCCACTTCTTTAATCCTCACAATGCTCCCATTTTATATATAAGGAAAATAGAGTTGGAAGGAATTAAATGACGTGCTTAAAGTCATTCAGCTTTAAGTGGCAAAGCCAGGATTTTAACCCAGAGAATCTGACCTTCAAGCCACATTCATAACTATGTACCACATACGTAGGAGCTCTCAACAGATACCCTATGTAAGGAGGAAAAAAGGCTCTATTTTTCCCTCAAGGTACCAAAGCATGAACCCCTTATTTTCCATGTGTCCCACCGCAAGGCTTGTTTCTCACCTGTTCCTGTTGTTGTGTTTCTCAGCCACTTCAGAGAAGGCCTCAGGCCTATGCCAAGAGATGAGCAAAGTCAGGGAGGACAAATCACTTTCTCACAAAAGAGCTGTTTCCAGCTGTCTCTGCCTGGGATGCCATGACCTTCCCTCCCCTAATTCCCAAGCTAGGAAGGCAAAGCCTTCAGAAGCCAGAGAGTCAGTGATCAAGGGGACCACCTACCAAAAGCCCTCCTTCTGCAGGGAGCGCACGTGGTCCTTGCAGAGCACAAACGAGATCTCAGCCTTCACCTTTTCTCCCTCTTCAATGGGGTCAACAATGAGAAAGTCTCCTGTAGGTAAGAAGAGAAAAGGCAAAGTCAGGCCTGCCTGCAATAAGGAAAGCCAAAGCCATAGGAAGTGGTTCTATCTCCTAGAGAGGGCTGCCTCTCTCACCTCCCTGTCTCTCTTTTTTTCTTTTTTTTTTTTGAGACAGGGTCTTGCTCTGTTGCCCAGGCTGGAATGCAATAGCATGATCATAGCTGACTGCAGCCTCCACCTCCCAGGCTCAAGTGATTCTCAGGCCTCAGCCTCCCGAATAGCTGGGATCACAGGCACGTGCCCAACTAATTTTTTACTTTTTGTAGAGACAAGGTCTCATTATGCTGCCCAGGATAGTCTCAAGCGATCCTCCCACCTCAGCCCCTCAAAGTGCTGGGATTACAGGAGTGATCCTCTCACCTCTCTTGATCCAGATGTTCTTGCGGTATTTAGAGGGCATGCTCACCAGGAAGCGCTGCCCTTGGGCTGTCTCCACCTCATGCAGATTGTTCCCTGGGGTCCTGAGTACCTGGTTCAGGAGAGACCAAGAATCAGTCTCATCGGTCAAACACTCTCTCAGCCACGCGCACCCTGCCACCACCCCAGGGGCCCTCCAGGGCTGGAGGGGTGGGGAGCAGAGCAGCTTGTGCCCAAAGCCACTCACCCTGACAATCTGCTGCTGGTCGGAGGGCACGATGTGCTCCCCCAGCACCTCCTTCACCACATGCTTCCTCTTGGTGGCCTGAGACATGCTGAAGTTGTCCCAGGGTGGTTAGGAACGAAGAGACTGTCAACTCCTCCTCCTGAGTTCCTTGGATGGCAGGCTCAGAACCCAGGACTGTTCTGAAGATGGGGAGGGGCCTTTTACTGAGGGGTGACACGGTGTCTTGGTTAAGAACATGGGCTCTGAAGTCTAACTGCCTGGATTCAAATCCTACCCTCATTTATTTCCTAACTATTCAACTTCTCTAGGTCCCAGAAAAATAACAGCTAACTCAGCACTGTTACAGAATGGGACAACAGTGCATGTCATGTAAAAGTAACTCCGGCAGGGAGCTGTGGCTCACGCCTGTAATCCCAGCACTTTGGGAGGCCGAGGCGGGCGAATCACGAGGTCAAGAGATCCAGACCATCCTAACACGGTGAAACCTCGTCTCCACTAAAAATACAAAAAATTAGCCGGGCGTGGTGGCGGGCGCCAGCTACTTTGGAGGCTGAGGCAGGAGAATGGCGTGAACCCGGGAGGCGGAGCTTAGAGTGAGCCGAGATCGTGCCACTGCACTCCAGCCTGGGCAACAGAGAGAGACTCGGTCTCAAAAAAAAAAAAAAAAAAGTAACTTCTACAATCTTAGGTACTGGTGTAATGTAAAACTATAGGAAAGTTCCAGATAAATCATCCTGGCAACCTCTCTGGAAGGAGTTTGAAATAAACCGTATCTTTCTCAACACGCTTGTACACCCCAAGTCTGGCACAGTCACACAACAGAGAAGTTCAGTCTGGCAACACACTACAGCCGGAGACAAATTAGGTGGCCACCGTGATGGTCCAAGCCAGGAACTAGTTAATTAAAGGTTGAGGTGAGCAGGCTTGTCTGCGACATCTGCATTTTTCTGACTTGCGTACTTAGAAGACGAGGACCAGCACCCTTAAGACTGATGGTTTCCGAAGGAAACACTGTCATCTCTAGTTGCCGTTCTCCTTCCTCCTCCCTGTCTATCCCGGAGAAAAGACCCTCAGAGAAACACCCACACTCAGTCTCTGGCCCTGGGCTCCCAGGAACGCTGCCGGAGCAACCCCGCTGTCCAGGCTGGACGCTGAGAGAGGATCGTCCACGACTCACTTCAAGGCTGAGCCAAGAAAACACAGTAAAGGAACTTGCCGGCGGCCGCGACGGTAGCGTCACCTCGAAATCAGGTCTCCAGCGTTCCCAGTTCCCACCAGTCCCACTGCGAGGAGTGCGACGTGAGTCTGAGTCGGATCCCTCCGAAAACCGTCTTCCGGCGCTGTCTCAGAGGCCTCCCGGCCACCCGTCCCCTCCCTTGTCCGTCTTCTAACTCTTCCCTACGCCAGGTCGGTCAAGCCTAAGTCCTTGAGTTCCGGGTCCGGGCAGCACAGAAAGGAAGTTCTCTCCCTGTAGGCCTCTCTCCCTCAGAACTGCTCGAGGAGCGAGACCTTAGAAGACAGGGCTTCCCGCGAAGAACCGGAAAGGAGCGCCTACTAAGGACGCCGTCGAGGTCCGTGGCGCCTCAACTCTATAGCTCTAACTGGCTAGAAGGGCCCAACGTGGAAGGTTTTTTTTTTTTTTTAAAGGCGGCTGAGGCGACCCGGAAGCGGAAATGGAAGAAAGTTCTAGTGGCTTGACGTATCCGCGGGAGCAGCAGGGTGGCGGGAGGAACCGTTACGGGAACTGAAGCTGCCGGTGAGCGCGAGCCGCGGAGCAGGGCCCTGGCTGGAGGCCAGAGGGATTGCGGGGAGAAGGGGAGGAGAGGGGCCGCAGGCGCTGTGGCGGGCCCTGGGGGAGAGTTTGGCCGCGCTGCGGGGAGGGGGCGGGGTGCGGCGCGTGGAAGCCGGGCCGCGGGAGGGGGCGGGCCGCGGCTGCGCGCGATGGGGGCGGAGCTGGGGTGCGGCGTGTGCCTCGTGGACGCGTAGCGGGTGTGCGCAGCGCTCGGTGTGCGCTTCGCCCTGTAGGTAGAGATTCTTTGGTTAGCTTTCCACGCCAAGTGGCTGTTCCAGGCAGTCAGTACCTTCTTGGCTCAGCCAAGGTCACAGAGGGAGTGACAGCTTCCGGGCAGCCCTGGCTACTGACTCT
Source organism: Macaca fascicularis (assembly GCF_037993035.2). Taxonomy (NCBI): domain Eukaryota; kingdom Metazoa; phylum Chordata; class Mammalia; order Primates; family Cercopithecidae; genus Macaca; species Macaca fascicularis. The sequence continues at coordinate 8,394,093 of NC_088388.1, read as the reverse complement.
GGGAATCTTCCCACTGCCCCGCTTGCGCCACCTGTTAGGCAAGATTGTTTTTCTTCTGGGGCAAGATCAAAATCCAGGTCCTGCAGGAAGAAACTCCTTTTCAGAATAGTAGGGAAGAGTCTCCCTGGATCTCGGTTTTCTCCTTTCAGGATGAGGGGGATAGAGCAAGCCACCGGAACCCCTGGCTTGGCTGCCTCTTACTGTGAGATTGCTAGTGGGCTCTTAGGAGTTCCAGGTCTTCAGCCCTAATCTGCCTTTCTTTTGGGATTCCTAGATTAAGCCTGATCAAGATGACAACCTCCCAAAAGCACCGAGACTTCGTGGCAGAGCCCATGGGGGAGAAGCCAGTGGGGAGCCTGGCTGGGATTGGTGAAGTCCTGGGCAAGAAGCTGGAGGAGAGGGGCTTTGACAAGGTGTGGGGTGGCCGCCTGTACCTGGTGCAGGCGGGGGTGGGAGGGAAGTGAGTCCATCTGCTAGGGGGTGGACAGTGGGGTATAATCTGAAGAGGCTGCCAGAGCCTGGGCACCTGGTGGAGAGGAGATGGGGGCAAAACCCACGCTGCTTCTTGGGCTTGTGTACTCTGAATGGCACAGGAATGGCCGCCTTGCTCTTATCCCTCACTGAACACTGAGCAGCACACCCCTTCCTTTTTCCCTGTTTTGCAGGCCTATGTTGTCCTTGGCCAGTTTCTGGTGCTAAAGAAAGATGAAGACCTCTTCCGGGAATGGCTGAAGGACACGTGTGGCGCCAACGCCAAGCAGTCCCGGGACTGCTTCGGATGCCTTCGAGAGTGGTGTGACGCCTTCTTGTGATGCTCTCTGGGAAGCTCTCAATCCCCAGCCCTCATCCAGAGTTTGCAGCCGAGTAGGGACTCCTCCCCTGCCCTCTACGAAGGAAAAGATTGCTATTGTCGTACTCACCTCCGACGTACTCCAGGGTCTTTTGGGAGTTTTCTCCCCTAACCATTTCAACTTTTTTGGATTCTCGCTCTTGCATGCCTCCCCCGCCCTTTTTCCCTTGCCAGTTCCCTGGTGACAGTTACCAGCTTTCCTGAATGGATTCCTGGCCCCGTCCCTCACCCCCCACCCTCACTTTCAGTCCGTTTGATACCATTTGGCTCCTTTTTGGGCAGAACAGTCACTGTCCTTGTAAAGTTTTTTAGATCAATAAAGTCAGTGGCTTTCATGACTGGGCTTTGTGCACTGAAAAACAAGTGGGCTGGGAGTTGCCTCTCCTCCAGGGACGGACCATGTCTCCCTCACTCCTTATCAGTAGAGACCGAAACTGGCAGCTTCCCTTCCACTCCCAGAGGGCAGTCATGCTAGCCATGTAGGCCTCAGGCAGGTGACTTGTGTCTCAATCCCCGAGTGATGTGGGAGAGGGTGTGGGTGGATCTTTTCCTGGGAGCCAGATGGACGGTGCTCCAGATGTTAGTTAAGTCAACAGCTGGGCTAGGCAACACCTGGTGGAAAAGTCAGTGGGAGTCAGAGGTACCACACAGGGTGGGCCAGATGTGGGTGAGAGTTCACCTGCCAGTCAGCATATCATCTGCTCTCCTGGCCTCGGCAAGGGTGAGCAGGGCGCTTGCCATCTTCCATGATCTCTTAGGTAGGAGAAGGAGCACAGGCATCACAGCTGGAAGGATGTGAGGGGAGTACACCTCAGTACATTTTAGTCCTATTCTTTTTGTTTACTTTTTAACTTAATAGAGACGGCCCTTCTGTGTTGCCCAGGCTGGCCTTAAGCGATCCTTAAGCCTCTCAAAGCGCTATGACTATAGGTGTGAGCCACCATACGTGGCCAGCCCTGTTATGTCTTGAACACTTAGTATGAACCAGGCTTGAAGCTAAAATCTTTGCAAACATTTTTTTCTTTCACAATAATAATTATTTTCTCTTTTACAGGTGAGGAAACTTGAGGCTCAGAGAGGCGAATTTGCCCGTGGACTTGCTCCTGGGAAGTAGCCAGACTGGAACTCAGAACTAGCTTGGAAACGCATGGACCGGGCCCTGTGTTCCTTGGTCATGTGGCTTATCCTCTCTGAGTCTCAGTTTTCCCACTTGGAAAATGAGATGGTTGTAGGGAAAGGATATTTGCAGCAGTGTGAACAACAAAGGAGTATTTCCGTAGCACAAATACAACTGCAATCAAGAAAAAAGTGGACTGGCTGGGCGTGATGGCTCACGTCTGTAATCCCAGTACTTTCAGAGGCCGAGGTGGGTGGATCACCTGAGGTCAGGATTTCAAGACCAGCCTGGCCAACATGATGAAACCCCATCTCTACTAAAAATACACAAATTAGCCCGGTGTGGTGGTGCACGCCTGTAATCCCAGCTACTCAGGAGGCTCAGGCAGGAGAATTGAATTTGGGAGGCAGAGGTTGCAGTCAGCCAAGATCATGCCATTGTACTCCAGCCAGGGTGACAAGAATGAAACTCTGTTTCAAAAAAAAAAAGAAAAAAAAAGGCAGACAGCACAACAGAAAAATAGGTGGAAGACCTAAGATGGCCACAGAAGAAGGTTCCCTCCCAGTAAATAAGCACAGGAAAGGTGCTCCATATTGCTAGTAATAAGACATCACATGCCATTAATACCCATCTGACTGGCAAACACTTTTAAGTTGGACAATACCAAGTATTGATGAGATAGTGAAGCAACAGGAACTGATACCCAGCTGGTGGGAGTATAAATTGATCTAAACAATTTGGGAAGACAGTTGGGTGTTATTTAGTAAAACTGACACACCCTGTGACCAAGCAGTTCCACTCTCAGGACTGTGCCTTTGAGAAAGTCCCCAACACCTGCAGCAGGACTGAGGCGAGTTCGCAGCTGCAATGCTGGGAGCAACACTAGCGGCTGTAAATACTGGAGTAGACAAATACGCATTCATGCCACCGGGCACTGAACGGAGGTGAAAATGAACAAATGATAGCTGTGTACAACACAAATCTCAATAGCAAATGAAGCCAAACAAGTTCGTAGGAATTCCTACATAGATAGGAAAACAAAGGAAATGATTAGGGTAAATGGTAAAGGAAAAAGTCTACAGTGATTATCTTTGGGGGAGGATGTGGAAGGGCTTAAGGGTAGGCTTGGCTTACCCTGACCTGTGTTTCTGGCCTGTGGGGTGGTGGTACAGGCATTGACCAAAAGAGTGTGTTCTGCGCCCTTTTCTGTGTATTAGCTACATCTCAGAACAATAAAAATATAAAAGGAAAACCAAAAATAAAGACCTGAGGCTGGAACGATCGTGTGATAGGTCAGAAACTAAATTGTTATTTGTAGGGATAAGAGTTCTGGGCAAGGCTGGGACCGGGAAGTGCGAGTGGCCCAGCCTGAAAGGGACACTGGGGTGGCTGCAGCAGGGCCTAGCTTGTGCTTCCTGCCGCTTCCTGGGAGGCTGCTGGTCTGAGGCCTGGCTGAGGTCACGAGGGCTCTCTCTTGAGTTTCATACTGTTTCTGATGTCTTCCTGGGTAAGTCCCCTCAGCCTTGACCCTCGTGCTGTGATGCTGTCGCAGGCCTGGTGTGCTGAGGTGGGGACTTTGCAGGGCCCTGGCCTCACCCACACCTCAGCCCTGATGCTGCCAGATTGTTGCTGGTGCTCTGTGAGGTCATGGAGACTCCCTCCTCCTCCACGAAGCCCTTGCCTGGGCTCCTGCCCACACTGGCTTCCTGATTTGGCCTCGCCTGACTCTGGCACTAGGAGCCTGCTGGAAGCCTGCGGCTCATGCTGTCTGCTTTATTTCCTTGTCATCTGCCTTTCCCAGCTCACCCACAGGCTTTGCCTTAGAAGGGGCTGGAACCTGCCTTCTCACCTCTCCCTTGGGGCGTGGGCAGTGCGTATACCAGGTGGCAGGCCACAAACCCTTTATTAGGACTCCATATTGCATCCCACACAAGTTCTTGGCTCTGTCCTGGGACAGCAGTAGACAAAGGGTATCTAGAATGTACCTTGTGACAGTGCGGTCTCTCAGATCCAGCCTGACTCAGCCAGCAGGACAAAGGGACCACAGCTTGGAATGCTGGTGCAGAAAGCAGACCTGGTGGTGAGGGGTGAGAGTCAGGTTGTCTAAGTGTCAGCCCATGGTACCCAACAGGACATGCCTGGCCATCCGCTAGCCTGGGACATGGGTGGGCCCGGAAATCAGCAAATACTGACCCCGTGTCCCCATGCCCTCACACCCAGCCAGAGCTTGACACCCCTCAGCCGATCTAGTCATGAGTGCTCAGAGCCCGCCTAGAACCTGGTGTGAACACAGCCTGTGCACTCTGGGGTCCTGAAGGGCTCCTGCTGCCCCCGGAAAGGAAGTAAGGGGAGGCTACCTGGAGCACCACAAGCCCTGCCCCGTGGAAGCCTGCTGAGCATGGAAGGCTCCCAGCAGGTGCTTGTGACAGCTGATGCCCTTCCAGGCTGGCCCCTCCCTGCAGGGACCAGGGCTCTTTCCTGTCACTCCCAACCTTGACTGATGGCAGCCTTGAAGAGCCAGCCAGGCCCGATTCTGGGCCTTTGCTCTCCATGCAATCTGGAGCAAGTTGCTTCACTCCCTTGAGCTACAGCCTCCTTGCCAGCTGGTGCAGGGTTGTGAAGATTCAACCAGTGAATCAGCAGCGCTTAGGAGCGCTCCTCCCCAGAGGGGAGCTTTAATCCCTGTTGGATTACAGGTTTCCTTGCCAAAGGATCTCCTTTTCAGGATATGGGACTGCAGAGCCCTGGGGGAGGGCAATATCCTCTGCCCAACTGAAGGTTCAAGGAAGAGGGTTCTGGGGGAAGCACCAAGGCCTTGGAGGGCCTGATCCCAGAGGGAAGGAGATGTCAAGAACCTGCCCTGGTCATCTCTACCCATCAGGCCAGGGGCAAGAGAGGGGTGCTGTGGACAACCTGGGTTGGGATGTCTGGGCCACTGCAAAACTGGAGGCTGTGCCCTGTGGCCAGTACATTTGACCGACCTCAAGCTCACGTTTGGCCCAAACCTCCTGGAAGCCAGAGTGGTCCAGACAGGATGGAGTCAGGCCCCAGGAAAGTCTACTCAGGGACACCCCACCTGCAAGAAACAACCCTACACCATGCACAGTAGACCTCATACCCCTGTAGAGCAGCCAAGGACTCATGCGCCAGGACCCACCACTACCCTTCCCCTTTGACCTCCCATTTCCTCCTTGTAGGAAGAGGTGATAATCATTGCCTCTGCAGCTGCTATGGGAAAGAAAGAACATACATTGAATCCCTGGCGCAAGGCCTGGCACACAGCAAGAGCTCTTATCATTGTTAACCCCACTCCCCACCTTTTCTCACCAAGATACCAATTCTAGCTGTGTGACCTTATACAAGTGTCCCAACCTCTCTGATTAACTTTTTCATCTGCAAAGTGAGGATAATGTGTACTCCCTCAGGGTGCTTGTGAGAATTAGTGAGTGAAAAGTGCTCAGAAATTGCTAGGTTGTACTGCAAAAGAGTCCTTGGCATCAGCACAAAGCAGTGGCAGGTGGGGTGAGTGCCCATGGTGAGTCGAGTCGCAGACAGGCCTTGGCTAGTTTTTGAGAGAGTGTTGGAGGTACCTGGGGCTATGGCTAAGCTCCAAGTGATGAGACAGCAGGCCTAGGGGAGCTGCTTCTCCCACCTCGCCCCTGTGGCACAATCCTGGGCCTCTTCCTCTACCCCTCCCAGGCTCTCAGCTCAGAGTCCTGGCCAGGCGTCATCCTCCTGATCAACTCAAGCTCGGCCAGCACTTCCACAAACTGGAGTCTGTCCCTTTAAGCCAGACACCTGAGGCTGCCAGGAACTTGTGACGGTTCCTTAGAATCCCAGGAAGATGGCAGAGTTGGTTTTCCACAGCTGGGCTGAGGAAGTGAGGCAGGTAACAGGCTGGCAGCTGCCCTGGGCAGTGAGTGACTGCTCTGGTCTAGGTCTCTGTGTGGGAAATCACTTCCTTTTGTGGTCTTGGAATTCTAAGGCCCAGAATCAGGAAGGGAGGGTGACACGCTGGATGCCTATACACAATATCCATCCCAATGAGGGCTGCCGGCTGCTCTTTAAGTACTGTGACCTAGCACCTCTTCCAAGCCCCAGTGAAGCCCCTGGAGGCTCTAAGCACTGCAAGATCTTAGTGCCGGCCGGGCGCGGTGGCTCAAGCCTGTAATCCCAGCACTTTGGGAGGCCGAGACGGGCGGATCACGAGGTCAGGAGATCGAGACTATCCTGGCTAACACGGTGAAACCCCGTCTCTACTAAAAAATACAAAAAAAACTAGCCCAGCGAGGTGGCGGGTGCCTGTAGTCCCAGCTACTCAGGAGGCTGAGGCAGGAGAATGGCGTGAACCCGGGAGGCGGAGCTTGCAGTGAGCTGAGATCCGGCCACTGCACTCCAGCCTGGGTGACAGAGCAAGACTCCGTCTCAAAAAAAAAAAAAAAAAAAAAGATCTTAGTGCCCTAAGGACAATAAGCCTCTGCCTCCCAGCAACATGGAATTACAAGTACAAACTACAGTGAACTCTAAAATGCAGACAAATAATTCCAGCAAGGCCTGCCTGTAATCCCAGTGCTTTGGGAAGCTGAGGTGGGAGGATCTCGTGATCTCTTGAGGCCAGGCATTCGAGACCCACCTGGGCACTACAGTGTGACCCCCATCTCTACAAAAAAATTTAAGAATTAGCCAGGTGTGAAAAAAATTAACCAGGTATGGGGGCATGCACCTGTGGTTCCAGCTACTTGGGAGGCTGAGATGGGAGGATTGCTTGAAGCCAGGAAGTTGAGGTATAGTGAGGTATGATAGTGCCACTACACTCTAGCCTGGCTGACAGAGCTCTGTCACACATACAAAAATTTTTTTTCAACAAAATCCAGACTTTTCCTGAGTTGACTACTTCAACACTGCTTTTCATCTGTTTTTGTTTGTTTGTTTGTTTTTTTGAGACAGGGTCTTGCTCTGTCACCCAGGTGGAGTGCAGTGGCACTATCACTGCTCACTGCAGCCTCAACCTTCCAGACTCTAGTAATCCTCCCACCTCAGCCTCCCGAGTAGCTGGGACCACAGGCGTGCACCACCATGCACAACTAATTTATTTTAGATCTTTTGGTAGAGATGAGGGCTCACTATGTTGCCCAGGCTGGTCTCAAACTCCTGGCCTCAAGTGATCCTCCTGCTTCTGACTCCCAAAGTCCTGGGATTAAAGGTGTGAGCTACCGTGTGATTAATAGATCACCACGTGATTAACAGATCACCACCCTGATCTATGAATTATTGGAGTCTTTTTTTTTTTGAGACAGAGTCTTGCTCTGTCACCCAGGCTGGAGTGCAGTGGTGTGGTCTCAGCTCACTGCAACCTCTGCCTCCCGGGTTCAAGTGATTCACCCACCTCAGCCTCCCAAGTAGCTGGGACTACAGGTGTGCACCACCACGCCCAACTAATTTTTGTATTTTTAGTAGAGATGGGGTGTTGGGAGCCAAAAAGGCCAAAGGGATCGTGACCAACTTGGCATTCCACTGAAGGCTATATGATCAAACAGCAAACTGTTTATCATGAATGCAGGATGTGGGCAAACTCCCACTGTCCTGCCACCAAAAGGTTTGCTGAGGGCCTCACTCCCTTGCGCTGTGCTCCTTCAAGTTATCTACTGAGAAAATTAGCACCTATTGTTCAAAGGATGCAGTCTCGCAAGCCCGCTATGGGCCAAATGGCTGACTGACAACTACCTGACATACCCGACAAACATCCCCCCTTTCTCGCTATCTCTTTTGCCTAATAAATACGGAGGGCAAAGCTCAGGGCCCTTGTCCAGTAGAGGCAAGGTGCCCCCTGACCGCTTCTTCCAAATAATACTCTTTTGTCTCTTGTCTTTTATTCCCGCGTTTGCCTGGCTTTGTTCAGTCCCCCTAGGTCCCTGTGGGCTACAATGGGGTTTCACCCTGTTGGCCAGGCTAGTCTCGAACTCCTGTCCTCAAATGATCTGCCCACCTTGGCCTCCCAAAGTGCTGGGATTACAGGCATGAGCTACCGTGCCTGGCAATTATTGGAGTCTTTAAAAACACAGTCATGGGCCTTGTTTGCTGGTACCTCCAGCACATGCTCACTGTATCTATAGGAGAGCCAGATTCGAAACATCAATATCAGAACAAACTTAGGAGATAAGGTGTCTTTCAGACAAGGACACAGAGGCTCTGTCTGGGAGGTTGAGGGGCTTGCCCAAAGCCATGCGGTCAGTAAGATGGCAGACCTGACATGACTGACACCCCCTCCTTCTGGGCAGTTTGTGTCCTTTGGGCTCAGTCTGGTTTCAGATCACAGATTGGACTTAGACTGCCAGCACACCGAAACCAGTGTCACCATGTATTTTCTGCCGGTGTCTTTGGGCAAATCCATTTTCCCTTCTCCGTAAAGTGAAGACTTTTTTTTTTTTTTTTTTTTGAGACAGTCTCTCTCTGTCACCCAGGCTAGAGCGCAGTGGCGCCCTCTTAGCTCACTGCAACCTCCGCCTCCCAGGTTCAAGCAATTCTCCTGCCTCAGCCTTCTGAGTAGCTGGGATTACAGGTGTGCGCCTCCCCGCCTGGCTAATTTTTGTACTTTTAGTAGAGAGGGGGTTTCACCATGTTGGCCAGACTGGTCTTGAACTCCTGACCTCAAGTGATCTGCCTGCCTCAGCCTCCCAAAGTGCTGGGATTACAAGCGTGAGCCCTCACACCCAGCCCTCTTTTTTTTTTTGAATCAGCATCTAGCTCTGTCGCCCAGGCTGGAGTGCAGTGGTGAGATTGCGACTCACTGCAGCCTTGAACACCCTGGCTCAAGTAGTCCTCCCACCCTGGACTCTCAAAGTGCTGGAATTACAAGCATGCCTAGGCGCCTGGCCAGGTGGAAACATTAGTCACTGGTGCTCCAGGAAGGTTGTCAGGCAGCGCTGAGCAGTAATGTGTCCTACTCACCTGCTGTTTATGCAGCACCAGGCCGCTTCTAAGAACTTTACCTGTTTCAGCTCACTGAATCCTCACAACATCCATTGCACAGAAGAGGAAACTGAGGCAGCGAGTGGTTAAGTGACTTCTCCGAGGTCACACAGCTAGGAAATGGTGGCAACAGTAAGAGCCCACGAAGAGCTGCGGTTGGTAGTTCACTCTGGACAGCCCTCCCGTGAACTGTCCCTTTACTGGCACTTGTTGCTGGGGACCTTCGTTGTCCTCTCCCTCCCTGGGCCAGGTGTGTCCTGGAGGGCAGGGAAGCGTCTTGGCACGCGGGTGCGCGCCGCCCCCTCGACCTCCTGGGCTCCCTGAACCTCGCAGGACCCCGGAAACCGGCAACTTCGAGCCCCGCCCCAGCTCCTGGCCGCGGGGGCGCACCGCGGGCGTCGGGCGGGGCGGCCCAGCAGGTAAAAGCTGCGCAGTCGCAGGCTCGGCACTCACAGCTCTGATGGCTCCGATGGCACTGACGGCCATGGCGCGTTCGAGCCTCCCGCTGGCGCTGGGCCTGGCCCTGGTCGCATTCTGCCTCCTGGCGCTGCCCCGCGACGCCCGGGCCTGGCCGCAGGAGCGCATGGTCGGAGAACGCCAGGACCTGTCGCCTGACGACCCGCAGGTGCAGAAGGCGGCGCAGGCGGCCGTGGCCAGTTACAACATGGGCAGCAACAGCCTCTACTACTTCCGAGACACGCACATCATCAAGGCGCAGAGCCAGGTGCGGCGGGCGGGGTGCTGGCAGGGGATACTGGCCCAGGCCGGGGAGGCCACAGGCGCTGCCCGGGCTTGCATGGAGGGGGCCCGAAAGCGCTACCGGGATATTTTCATGCAATATTTAAAAAATCGAATTAATGCCAAAACTCCACAATGGGCAGCCATCTAAATTTCAAGGAAAGACATCATTCAATCCTGTATTGCATGCACTACCTGCCTTCCTGGCTTGCCTGGTCCTAGTCTCTGCCCTGATGGGGTAGATCGGGGAGAAGGGAAGGCAGATGGGGACAGTGGGCAGTTCCCCAGGTGGGGCATGTCTGATGTCTGCCCAGGCTGCTGGTGGGGCTCAGCCTCCAGGCCTCTCCTCCCTCCACACCCACCAGAACTTCCACCATCCCGGACCCCAGGTCTGAATCATCCCTTCCCCCTCTCTCCCCACCTGAGTGCCTGGGGGCAACAGGAGAATATGCTGGGAGGTGAGAAGTGAGGATCAAGGGTCAAGACCCCCGACCTGCCCCTACCCTATGTCCCCAGCTGGTGGCCGGCATCAAGTACTTCCTGACGATGGAGATGGGGAGCACAGACTGCCGCAAGACCAGGGTCGCTGGAGACCACGTGGACCTCACCACCTGCCCCCTTGCAGCAGGGGCACAGCAGGAGGTAACAGCTGGGCTCCTCCAGCCCCAGCCCTCCCCAGAGCCTCAGGCACTCAGGTTGTCCAGCCTGAACTGGTTTGGCTGGACATGCAGATGTCCAGATGTCTGGCTGAACCTGTCGGCCTTCTGGATGAGTCAGCCTCTGGGCCAAGATGGGGTGCAGAAAGGAAGCTGGGGCTTCCTTGGGGAATGGAGAAGTTGGCTACCAAGATCTGGAGTCTAGTCCCGGCCATGTGGCTTGACATCCGTTGGGTCAATGATTGCCCTTTTCTTGCCCTGGATTGGCCTGGCAGGCAGAGGGCTGGCTATTGGGAGGAGACAGGTCGAGGCTGGGCTCACCCCTCCTTCTCCCCTATATTCTCTCTACAGAAGCTGCGCTGTGACTTTGAGGTCCTTGTGGTTCCCTGGCAGAACTCCTCTCAGCTCCTAAAGCACAACTGTGTGCAGGTGTGATAAGTCCCTGAGGGCGAAGGCCATTTGTTTTGGGGCCACGGTGGAGGGTACTTCAGGTCCATGGGCCGTATCTGTCACAATAAACGGCCAGTGCTGCTTCTTGCATTGGTTTCTTCTCAGTGCTTCACTTCTGCCCCCATCCCCCACCCCCACTTCTGGCAGCTCCCAGCTCCCCCGCCCAAGCTGAGAGGTCACCCTGCCACCTGCAGCAGAGCTGCTGCTGTCCCAGCCCAGACAGTGCTGAAGGTGCAGGGCTGAGCCTCCAAATGTGGAGCCCTCCAAACACCCCAGCATCACAGGCAGAGAGGAACAAACCTTGGAGCCCCCACACATAGCCAGAGACTCCCGATATTCTCAGAGGTAAGGGGTGGGGGCAGACTCACAGAGCGGGGGCGATGCCCGGAGACAAGAACAGGGCCGGCTGCCTGGGAGCACTCCGAGGAGGAGTCTGTGCTCTGCTCCTGCTCAGCCCCAGGAGGAGCTCATGGGTGGCATGTGGGGCTTCAAGCAGGCAGTGTCCTCACCCAGGACGCTGAGCTCCCGGCCTGTAAGATTCTTCCACCTGCATGTGGCCCAATGATGGCAGAGTCCCTGCAGGCCAAGAGACCATGAGGGCTAGGACAGTGCTTCTCAGTCCAGGCTGTGGGCTCCACACCACAAGGACGCCTCTCATGCCTTGCCCTGGGCAAGATGCCTGAAAGGGGCTAGACTGGGAGCCCTAGAGGGACAGAGCTTGTCTGCCACCCACAGGAGGGGTGAGGGGACAGATTCAATGTAATGTAATTTAAAGAAAACAGCGTTGTGGCTGGGTGCAGTGGCTCATGCCTGTAATCCCAGCACTTTGGGAGGCTGAGGAGGGTGGATCACCTGAGGTCAGGGGTTCAAGACCAGCCTGGCCAACATGGTGAAACCTCGTCTCAACTAAGAATACAAAAACTATCTGGGTGTGGTGGCAGGCCCCTGTAATCTCAGCTATTCGGGAGGCTGAGGCAGGAGAATCTCTTGAATCCAGGAGGCAGAGGTTGCATTGAGCCCAGATTGCGCCACTGCACTCCAGTCTGGGAGACAGAGCAAGACTCCATCTCAAAAAAGAAAGCGGCATTGCAACATTTGCACACTGAATTTGTGGCTGCAATTCATACTCCCCCATACATATACACACGCATACGCCCAAAGCACAACACACCAGACATACACACACAGACACCCACAGCACACACTCAGATGCTGGCAGATATCACATGCATACCCAGAGAAACACAGCCTAGCAACTCATGAGCACAGAAGCAACACACCCTAGAGAAACAACCTGGAGATGTACACACAAAACCCAAACACAACCCAAGGACCCACGTGCCACACCCAGAGGTGTTCCTCAGATGCACCAGCACACACCCACACTTGGGATATGGGCCTTGGGGGTGCTAGCTGTCGGTACCATCAGGCCCAGGCAGGCAGCACCACAGTGGCTGCGGAGAGCATCCCATGGCCCTTCCTTTCTGACAAGGCCTCACACCCTGCTTGTGCCTGCCTAGTCCCCTGCCCAAGGCTAGGGCCTAATGAGCAGCAGCCCCAGCTCCCAGGCCCTGCCATCTGCCTTCGGAGCCCATATTGGGGTAGGGACGAGGAAACAGGAAGTAGATCCTGGGTCCCACCTGGGAGTGAGAAGCTGAGGGGTGGCATTTGACAGGAGCTGGGGACCCGGGAGACGACATCCAGCCCTGTTTCTGCTCAAGCTTGTCAGATGTGGCAGCTCAGACAGCCCAGGGTGTGTGGGGGGCCTGCTGCTTAGAAGGGCTCCCATGTGCCACCAAGCAGGGGCTCCCAGCATTGGGCAGGCAGGGCGTGGGGGGGCAGGAAATGCCTGCTGAATGAATGTGTGAGGTGTGAGGTGGTGGAGAGAAGCAAGGCCCAGAGACACCTGCCCGGTGACCTCTCTGCCCCTGGCATCTGTGCCCAAATCCCATATGGCATTTCCTCCACACAGTCTACTCCTGGGTCCTGGGCCAGCCAGTGCCTTCAGCCAGACCAGGAAAGAGAGGTGCTTATTCTGTCCTGGGGCCCTGGAAGCTACAGCACTGACTGGTCTGGCCCAGAGATGGGAGGGTTGGCAAAAAACTATTGCCCTTCAGCTCCCGCTCCTGACTCCCTGTGGCCTGAACTGCACCCTGGATTCACCTCTACTAGAGGTGAGATGGCTATTGTAGATAATGGAAAACCCTCCACTCAAGGAGAGACCCCTGGGGCCAGGGCAAGGCTTGCACTTTACTCAGTGCTAGGTTTCCAGCACCCAGCATAAGCCAGTATCCCACTGTCACCCCCAGCCATGGGGACAGGGGCTCTGGACATCCAGCCTAGGCTCAGGCTATCAGTCCGGAGGTCATCTAAGTCCTAGAGCAGGCTGTGGGGCGAAGCCTTCAGCCTCATTCCCTGCTTCCCTCTCCCAGCAGCAAGGTCCTCCACACATCCCTGCCCGCCCCTTGCCCTGAGGCCAGAAGGACTTGAGAAGCCCCGACTCCACCTCCCCTCAGTGGGCTCTAGAGTCTGACCCCAGGAAGGGCAGGATATGACAATGACCTCTGACCTCTGGGTTCATGACATCCCCATCTGGTTGGTGCTCTTCTCCTGGAGCTGAAGGTCCTGGCAGGATTGAGTTCCCGGGCTCTGAGTCCCCATTCCTGGAGCCCATTGGGCCCCCAGGCCCTGGCAACCCTGGGGTGTTCAGGCCTATTCTTTTTCTCCTGACTCTTGGGCCAGATGGGCCTTCCTCCCCAAAGCAGGGTTACTGCCTCCTCGGCTCTCCCGGCACCACGGACACCTGAGCTCAGCCCACGTTCTGCCTCACCCCTCCAGCTGCTGTTAATGCCCTGCTGGGCTGAGTTAGCATGCGGGCCCTGGTAGGGCTGGAGGGAATCAAGAGCAGCCCCTTTCATAGGGAGCACCGGCTCACACTCGTTCGTGAATGTGCACCAATTCCCTTCCCTGCGCCTTGGCCTAGCCAGTGAGGACATGGAGCCTCCTGGGGTTTAAAAACTCTATTGGGGCCCCCGCTCTGCAGGGCCTGGACAATCCTTCCAGCAGATTTGGGGATCCGTCCCAGTGTACCCAGGCGGGCAGACTGCCAGGGGTTGAAGTCTGTATCTGGTGTCCTCCTGGGGTCACTGCCTGAAGTCCTCTTCTCCAGCCTGCGGGGTTAGTGGGGCACGGGTGGGTGAATGAACCAGCCTCTGCCCTCCCCGATCCCCATGGGGCTGTTACTTGGGGACACTTCTGGCTACAAGCCCCTCGCCAGCACCTTCCCGCTCCTGCCTGGTTCACCTCAAATGTGGTGTCCACAATCTCATCGATGACGGCTGCCTGGGAGCGGAACTTCTGCTGCTGCTGCTCCACGCTTGCCACCAGCTGCAGGTAATGGAACAGGAGCTGCTGCTGCCTGCGGGTGATGGGTGGGGGTCGCAGAGATGGGCTGGGTTGACCTGCTGGCTGGGCCTACCGGACCCCAGAAGCACCCAGAGGCTCTTCTTGCCTGCCTCCTCCCCGCAAAATTTATATGACTGCAGACCTTTATTTCCAGGAGGTCTCCTTTTCCAGATATGAGAAAGTGCCCAAGTCTGCTTGTGGCGCAGAGGCTTCTGGCTTTGTTTATCTTCCTAACCACCCATCCCTCCACCCACCCATTTATCTGCCCCATTCCTCCCCATACGCCCACTCGACCATCTGTCCATCCATCCATCCACTTTATCCAGTCACTCACCATCTGGCCCTCTAGCCACTCACAACTCACCTCCCCCTCCATCCACCTGCTCTTCCCTGTAGCCACCCCCACCCACCTATTAACACCTTCACCATGCAGTGTAGTCAGTCATCCACCTGTCCATCCACCCACTCATGCGCCCACCACATTACCCATTGTCCCATTCACACCCTCCCGGCCATCTTGTCAACCCATTCATCAAAGAACACTGGAAACAATGAACACAGCAAGGTGCTCTGAGGAGCTGGAGATTAACGAGAGACAGCTTGCCCTCAGAGCCAGACAGCTGCTGACACCTTGAGATGTGAAGTTGGGTTCTGAGGGGCCCAGAGGAGGGAAACCTTGCCCGGTGCTGGGGGCCTGGAAAGACTTCTGGAGGCAGCGTCAATGAGCCGAGTTTGAAAGATAAGTGAGAGGCCAGGCGCGGTGGCTCACACCTGTAATCCCATCACTTTGTGAGGTCGAGACAGGCGGATCATTTGAGGTCAGGAGTTCGAGACCAGCCTGGCCAACATGGTGAAACACTGCCTCTACTGAAAAAAACCACGCACAAATAGCCGGGCGTCGTGGCGTGCACCTGTAATCCCAGCTACTCGGGAGGGTGAGGTGGGAGAATAGCTTGAACCCAGGAGGCAGAGGTTGCAGTGAGCCTAGATTACACCACTGCACTCCAGCCTGGGTGACAGAGTTCCCAGATGTCCTGGCCCAGCTGGCCACTCAAGTGGACAGGAATGAAGGTTGAGCATCTGGCTTCCAGGCCTTGATCTAAGCTGTTCCTCCAACTACCTCATTATCCCTCCACTTGGCTAAAGTCTACTCATCCTCCACGGCCCAACACAGGTCTTTAGAGGTGGGGTCCTCATGGGCAGGGGCTGAGTCTGTGTCCTCTTTGGGTCCCTGGAGCCCTCACAGGGCCCAGACCTGACAAAGGTTGGGGATGGTTCTGGGGTGAAGGAATGGCTGGAATCTGCTGCTGGGATTAGCCAGGTGGCACACACACCTCTGGGCGTGCAGAAGCCACTCAGGGTCTCCACATTGCACCCACAGGCTCATTCACAAGCCTCAGCACTCCATCCCATTCTAGAGGGGCAGGCAATGTCCCTTTCCCTCCCAACCCTCCAGCCAGGCCCCCAGGCCTCACCCTTACACCCCAGGCCTCACTCCCTTCCTGTCTCCTCACTTCTCAGTCATGGTCCCAAACTTTTTCTCAATGAGCTGCTTCAGCATGGTGCCTTCACTCGCCACCTCTTTGGGTTCTGGATGTAGAGAAAGAAGGGTGAGGTCAAGGCCTGGATTTGGAGAGGAGGCAGAGGAACCCCATGTGTCAGGAAGATAAGGGCTAATGGAGCTTCTGTACAGGCTGCTCTAGGAGGTTGCTTCTCCGGGCGTGCCGCATGATGCAGTTCCCTTTGTTTGCTCGTCCAGCACCCACCCCACTTCTGGAGGAAGTACCCCAATTTTCCTGAGGAACAAATCACTTCTACCCCCTTTTAGTCCAAGTCCTCTGGCTGAGGTTAGCCCCATCCCCCAGCTTCAAGGACAGGTAACTTAGGCCTAGCCAATTAGAACGTATTTTTTCTTTTCGTCTTCTTTTTTTTTTTTTTTTTTTTTTTTTTTTTTTTTTGTGAGACAGAGTCTTGCTCTGTCGCCTTGGCTCACTGCAACCTCTGCCTCCCAGGTTCCAGTGATTCTCCCACCTCAG
The DNA here is from genome assembly GCF_037993035.2 of Macaca fascicularis. Taxonomy (NCBI): domain Eukaryota; kingdom Metazoa; phylum Chordata; class Mammalia; order Primates; family Cercopithecidae; genus Macaca; species Macaca fascicularis. The sequence goes on along the minus strand of NC_088388.1, from coordinate 8,377,872 downwards.
CCTCCCGAGTAGCTGTGATTACAGGAGTCCACCACCACGCCCAGCTAATTTTTGTACTTTCAGTAGAGACAGGGTTTCACCGTGTTGGCCAGGCTGGTCTCAAACTACTGACTTCAGGTGATCCGCCTGCCTCGGCCTCCCAAAGTGCTGGGATTACAGGCATGAGCCACCATGCCCGGCCCCCAGTAGGTCTTTCAAGATTTGACAAGCACAGTCAGGTGTGGTGGCTCACATCTGTAATCTCAGCACTCTGGGAGGCTGAGGTGGGAGGATCATCTGAGGTCAGGAATTCAAGTTTGAGACCAGCCTGGCCAACATGGTGAAAACCCATCTCTACTAAAAAAACAAACAAAAAGTTAGGGGAGTGTGCTGGCGCATGCCTGCAGTCTCAGCTACTCAGGAGGCTGAGATGGAAGGATTGCTTGAGCCTGGGAAGCCGAGGTTGCAGTGAGCAGAGATTGCAGCACCACACTCCAGCCTGCACCACAGAGCAAGACTCCATCTCAAAACAAACAAACAAACAAAAAAAACACAACGATTTGACAAGCAGTTTAAATGGCTTTGGGAGGATTGTCCTAGAGTCCTCTGGACTAAAGTCCTCCTGAGTCTCAAAATCTAAAACTCTAAAACCGAGTCTGGAATTCTGTATCTGTGGAGGGAGGTTAGGGGGATGGAGAGACTGGCCTCCACTGGCAGGTGAGGCCAGGGCGGGCTGAGCTGGTACCTGCGGCTCTGAGCTCCGTCAGTGAGTCTTCCAGCAGCTTCTCTTGGATCCTGGCGGCCCTCTGGGAAGAAGAGGCCTCAGATCTGTCAGAGTCCCAGGCCTGCTCAACCCTGGAGCCCCATGGCCTTACTCCTCCAGCTTCCTGATCTGGTCCACCTGTCCCACCCCACTTGGTACCTCCTGCTTCATTTTCTCGAGGCCTTTGAACAGCGCCATCTGGAAGCTATCCACCAGGACAGTAATCACCAGGCTGGAGAGGGGGACAGGAGTGTGCCCTCAGTGAAGAGGCCAGAGGAGAGGGGCACCCTGTATTTCCTGTGGGTTCAGTGTGGCACGACCAGGGTGAGAGGGCTGGGGTGAGGGTCCCAGGGGGAGCAGGAAGCACGGGTGGTGCTGGGCAGCACAGCAGGGGCGAGTCCTCACTTGAGGAAGATGAAGTACTGGATGATGATGTAAATTATGAGGATGGGAATGATGTACCAGGCGCCTAGGGGGAGCAGGCCAGAGGGCACAGTCAGGCTGTGCTTGCCACCCCCAACCACGACCTGCTCCCTCCCCACACTCTGACATGCAGGCATCAGAAGCCCCACTTTGCCGATGGGGTCACCAAGCCCTGGCCGGTCCACCCCCCCAATCCCTTGCCCTCCCTGCCGCCTGGGGCCTGCCCTACCCTGGGCACGGCTGTCTATGTAGATGAGGGACCAGTCATCCAGAGTAAGCAAGGTGAAGAGGGTGAAGATGGTGGTGAGGATGTTCTGGAAGCGCTTGGGGTCAGATTTGCGGAACAGTGCTCGGAGGACCGCGGAGAAGAGGACTGGCTGTTCAGGGCCAAACTCGGCTCTCGGTCCTATCCCTGTCCCAGCGCCCCTCCTCCTGCCCCATCCCTGCTCCCCGCACCCCTTTCACCGCAACCCCTCAGGCCCTCACCCCAGCCCCTGCAGCACCAGGATACAGAGGCAGGTAAACATGAGGATGAGGATGGCTGCGATGGATGGCAAGGACTGGCCCAGGGTCCCTGTCACTTCCTGGACGCTGGTCAGGAATCTGTGGGCAGAAATGGAGCGAGGGCTGAGTCATCAGTGGGGCAGGGGGGTGTTTGTGCCTAGCAGCCACAGCTGGCGCTGAAGGCAGGAGGCTCCTGACTTGCTGGTGACTTGGGTGAGTCCCGGCCCCTCTCTGGAAAAATGAAGGGGCTGATTCCAGTGCATGGCAGGAGGCAGAAGCAGGCTGGGGTCAGCAGCCTCCGGCGCCCCCATCCCTTGAGCAGGTCACAGTGGATTTCTTGGGGGCCCCGGTCTGTGTCCCCTCTTCCTTTGGAGTCCCCACCCCAGGTGGGAGCCGTGGCCACCGACCTGAGCCTCCGCAGGACCCGGATGGCCCTCAGCGCTCGCAGGCTCTTGAAGACCTTGAGGATCCGGAAGAGGCTTTGGTGGTAGATGGCGAAGGAGTGGGTCTGCATCAGCAAGAAGTCCAGCACGGCCATGGCCATGATGAAGAAGTCTGAAGGCACAGGGTTCCTGAGCCTGGCGGGCTCCCAACGCCAGCGCTCCCTTCCCCACCGTTCTCTCATCCTGAGCTTCCCTGAGACTAAACACAAATGGCCTGGCCCCAGCCCCACCCACCCAAATTGTTCCAGAAGTCATAGAAGTACGAGAGACCCAGGGCGATAATCTTGAGCAGGGCTTCCACCACGTAGATGCAGAAGAATATGGAGTCCAAGGCCATGAAGTACCACTCTGCAGGGACACAGGAGCACGCTCAGAGCTGTCCCGAGCACCCAGTGTCCTCTCTCTCCTCAGCATGAGCCTCATACAAGCCCAGGTTCCCAGGCTCTCCCCGGCTCTACCTAAGCAGCTCCACGACTTCACTACTGCTCTGTGTCTCAGTTTTCTTGTCTTTAAAATGGGTTTAATTGTGTCCGGGAGCAATGGTGCACGCCTGTAATCCCAGCACTTCGGGTGGGTGAGGCGGGCAGATGACCTTAGGTCAGGAGTTTGAGACCAGCCTGGCCAACATGGTGAAACCCAGTTTCTACCAAAAATACAAAAATTAGCTGGGCGTGGTGGCGGGCACCTGTAGTCCCAGCTACTTGGGAGACTGAGGCAGGAGAATCACTTGAACCCGGGAGGCAGAGGTTTTGGTGAACCGAGATCACGCCACTGTACTCCAACCTGGGCAAAAGAGCGAGACTCCGTCTAAAATAAAATAAAGTAGGGATAACTGAAGTCCACTCGATAAAGTTGTGAGAATTAAATGCATGAACACAAGCGAAGTGCTTAGAATGGAGCCTGAGACAACGAGCCGGGCAGCTCCTGTCCTTCACCCTGCTCCATGACATTAGAGGGCCCAGCCTTCCCTGGCCTTCCACCCTCGCCCCTCCAGCGCCTTCCGAGACCCTCGCCCCTCCAGGGCCTTCTCGGGTTCCCGGCCCTTCCCGCGAAGCTCAGGCTGCAGGCGCCCGGCCGCCCTCAGTCGCACATTTGGAGCAGATGCGTCCCCTAGTGGCTGCGGCGAGAACAGCACCGCCTCCCGCCTAGCTGGTCCTTCTGTCTCGGGCTGGCTGACCTCAGCGGAGTCTTTATGAGACGCTCTCTAAACGCTGGGCAATGCCATCTACTTCCCAGGGGTGAGGATCTAGTGAGCTGAGTCCTGTGAACCGCCCGGCACTGGATCAGGCCCACGGAGGTCCTGGAACAGCATCGGTGGGTTCTCCATGGGAACAGGGCTCCCTGGCTCTTACCGCCCCGGATCTCGACTTCAGCGAAAGTCTGGGCCACCAGCATGAAGGTGTTGAGGCAGACGACGAAGAAGATGAAGGTTTCAAAGGCCAGGGATTGGGTCACCTTCCGGATCATTTCCCGGAAGCCCTGAATGAGGAAGGTTAGCTTTTCCCACAGCCACTGCAAGAGATTAGTAGAGTGTCCCTTCTTGTGGGTCCGCTGGAGCCGGCCGGCTGAAAGGAACAAGGCCAGAAAGTCAAGTGTGTGCAAGTGGGGGACACGAGGTCCCGGGCACCCCCCAGCCTGGCTCAGCGTCCATAGTCACTCCCACCTGCTTGCTGGCCCTCCGCCTCCGGGGTTCAAGGAATTCTCGTGCCTCAGTCTCCCAAGTAGCTGGGACTACAGGTGCCTGCCCCACACCCAGCTAATTCTTGTATTTTTGGTATAAACAGGGTTTCACCATGTTGGCCAGGCTGGTCTCGAACTCCTGGTCTCCACGGCTTCCACCACATAGACGCAGAAGAATATGGAGTCCAAGGTTATGAAGTACCACTCTGCAGGGACACAGGAGTGCGCTCAGGGCTGTCCCCAGCACCCAGTGTCCTCTCTCTCCTCAGCATGAGCCTCACACAAGCCTGGATTCCCAGGCTCTCCCCGGCTCTACCTAAGCAGCTGCGTGACTTCACTACTGCTCTGTGTCTCTGTTTTCTTGTCTTTAAAATGGGGATAATTGTGACCAGAAGCAACGGCTCGCACCTGGAGCTCACTCCTGGAGACCAGGAGTTCGAGACCACCCTGGCCAATAAATCCCCAACAGGCTGGTCCTGTGCCTTCTGTGGCAGGGGCCAGCCTGTTGCGGATTTGGAGTTGGCTTCTGGGGATCCTGAGGGCTCCCACTCCTGTGTCTCATGCCTTTCTTTGCTCACGTGGCAACTTACACATGGAAAACCCAACCTCCTCATCACCCCATCCTCTTGGTGCACTTATCCTCTCCCTTTAAGGTCCTGATGAAATGTTCCCTCCTCTGGGTTGCCTTTCCCACCCCCATTTAATAACACCCTTGCCCCTGTCTGCTTGTTCCTGAGACTGTTGTCATGTTTTATTTGTTGTTGTTTTCTGAGATGGAGTCTCGCTCTGTTGCCCAGGCTGGAGTGCAGTGTCGCGATCTTGGCTCACTATAACTTCTGCCTCCCAGCTTCAAGTTATTCTCCTGCCTCACCCTCCTGTGTAGCTGGGATTACAGGCACACACCACCACACCTGGCTAATTTTTGTATTTTTTTGGTAGAGACAAGGTTTCGCCATATTGACCAGGCTGGTCTCCAACTCCTAAACAATCTGCCCACCTCAGCCTCCCAAAGTGTTGGGATTACAGGTGTGAGCCACCGCGCCCGGCCTATTTGTTTTTTTTTTCTTATGGAGTCTTGCTCTGTCACCCAGGCTGGAGTGCAGTGGCATGATCTCGGCTCACTGCAACCTCTGCCTCCTGAGTTCAAGCGATTCTCCTGCCTCAACCTCCCTAGTAGCTGGGATTACAGGCACGCACCACCATGCCTGGCCAATTTTTGTCTTTTTTTTGGTAGAGACGGGATCTCACCATGTTGGCCAGGCTGGTCTCGAACTCCTGACCTCAAGTGATCCGCCTGTCTCGGCCTCCCGAAGTGCTGAGATTACAGGTGTGAGTCACCACGCCTGGCCTGTTGTCACGTTTATTGAACTACTAGGAAGAAGGTTCGGTGGAGTGAGAGCTAAAGCCCATGGTCCCTCCTTGCCCTCCAATAAGGCCCTCATTCAGGCATTAGTTCCTAATCTCTGTCCTCAAGCAGCTCACAGCTGAGTGGGAGAAATCTGGACAGATAGGATCCACCGTGGTCAATGTTCTGAGGACGGCAGGCCCCGAGCACAGGATGATCTGTGGTCGGCTAAGTGACCACCCCCAGTCTTGGGCCCCTCGAGGGCAGCGACTGTGTTGAATTTTTCCCTGTGCTGCCATGGTCCAGGCAGGTCACACACCCACACTGAATGAGTGTCAATGTTTGACTGGTGGACATACGAATAAAGAAGGCAGTGACTGAATGAACAAACACCTCATGGCCTAAAGAAGTGCATAATTCAAAAAATAAAAGATGGGACCATGAACAGTCAGGAGAATGAATAGCCAATGGGGGACATATGCAGGAGGTTCAGGCCTTACGATCTGTGGAAGGTCAGTGCGGGCCCGAGATCAGGTCTGGAACCTGTGCCAGGCAGCAGGAGTTGGCATGGGGGACCCAGCAAAGACTCACTTTTGCGTCTCCGAAACCGCCCCTCTTCTTTGCCCCAGTCTTCTGAATCTTTGGTGGAGGCATCCCAGGGATGAACTTTTTTGGACCTCTGGGTGGCACGTGAGGGGACTGTGCTGACAGACCGAGTCATGCTGTGGGCCGAGCCCTGTGGGTGTGCCATGTGATGGGGGGAGGCTCCTGTATGAGAAGCAGCAGGGCCGGAGGCATCGTGAACCAGGCTCCAGGACGTTTGTGGGATGGAGAGCTGGGAAGTGCTCTGGACGTAGTCCCTGTACTGGTAGTCGCCATAGAGGTGACTGGAATGATGCGTACTGTGGTGGTCTCGGTGCTGGTGGTGGTCTCGGTGCTGGTGAGTCCGGTGGTGGTACTGTGTGTGGTGGGAATGCTCACTATGGGGGTACTCGCTGTGATGGTCAGATATCCCATGCTGGTAGGACCCCACAGAGGAATAAGGGGAAATGATCTGTCCGTGATGAGAAGGCCTTCTATGCTGGTGGGCTTCGTGATGATGGGACCTGCCATGGTGGTGGCTTTGGTGGTGGGTGGACCAGCCATGGTGGGAGACTTGGTGATGCTGGGACTCGTTGTGTTGGAGCCCGCTAAGGTAGGAAGCCTCGCTGTGGTGGAAGGACTCACTGTAGGGATTGGCTCCAGGGGGCAGGTAGGACCCACCATGGCGGGAAGCCTCGCTGGGGTGGTGGGGCACGCCAGAGGAATAGTGGGATAAATTCTCACCGAGGTATTGGCGTCTGCCATGGTGAGACTCCTTACGGGAGTGGGAATCATTCTGCTGATGGAACCCACTGTATTGGGACCCGTCATGGTGCCTTCTGCCAGCATGGTGGAGCTCATTAAGGTAGTCCTCACCGTAGGAATGGTGGGAGGGGACAGCGCCTTCAGAGGGAGCCGGGCCAAAGCCTGTGGGGCCGTGGGCTCTGCCATGATTCCACGCCTCACTGTGGTGTTGAGATTGGTGGATGTGGGAGGAGAAGGCTTGGTCGTGGAAGTCTTCGAACTCCGGAGGGTGGTGAGATTTACCACGTCGCTGAGGCACGCCATGATGGTGGAGAGCTCCGCTGTGGCCTGGCCTGTGGTGTGGGGGTGATGAGTGGGAGCGAAAGAACGTATCTGTGTTATTAGTGTCTGCCTCATTCTGAGCCTTTTCAGGCACTGAGTTTTGATCCATGACTGTGCTGGGAACTTTGGAGCAAACAGAACTCCAGACCTGGGCCCAACAGGCCCCGCCTGGATTTCCCTTCCTTCCTGAGCCGAGCTCAGTGCAGACTGTGGCACTGGGCTTCCAGAAAGGCCTGACTATTCTCGTGGAACTCCCCCCTCTATGATGTCACCAGCAGGCCAGGGCCTCATTCCCAAATGTCTCTTCCTGGACTACAGTTCAGAATCAAGAATTATTGTGTCAAACTCCTTCATTGTAAATGAGGAAACCGAGGTCAAGAAAAGGGAAGGACTGGACCTAGGGGACCCCACAGGTCACTGGCAAAGCTGGACCAAGAAGTCCATGGGGCACCATGGCTTCATCAGCTGCTTTAGCCCTGTTATTGGAAAGAAAATGGTCCAAGTGGTCCAGTCTCCAGTCCCATCTAGAGGTCAGTTGGCTCTGGGGTGAAGACTGCCTGACTCCCTCATAAATAAGTGTGTGACCTTGGGCTTGTTGCTGAACTTTCCCATGCCTCAGTTTCTTCCTCTGTAAAATGGGAATAAGAACACCTAGCCCACAGGATCAAAAAAGTTAAGATATGTAAACCTTATATTAACAGCATAATACATAGTTTTTGTTGTTGTTGTTTGTTTATTTCTTACTTTATTTTTGAGAAGGAGTCTCGTTCTGTCGCCCAGGCTGGAGTGCAGCGGCACGATCTCGACTCACTGCAACCTCCGCCTCCCAGGTTCACGCCATTTTCCTGCCTTAGCCTCCCAAGTAGCTGGGACTACAGACGCCCGCCACCATGCCCGGCTAACTTTTTGTATTTTTAGTAGAGACAGGGTTTCACCGTGTTAGCCAGGATGGTCTTGATCTCCTGACCTTGTGATCCGCCCGCCTCGCCCTTCCAAAGTGCTGGAATTACAGGCATGAGCCACCACACCCGGCCTATTTTTTTTTTTTTTTTTTTTGAGACAGTCTCACTCTGTCACCCAGGCTGGAGTGTAGCGGCACGATCTCCACTCATAGCAATCTCTGCCTCCCGCGTTCAAGTGATCCTCCTGCCTTAGCCCCCTGAGTAGATGGGATTACAGGCACCCACCACTATACCCCATCCTGGCTAATTTTTTTTTTTTTTTTTTTGAGACAGAGTCTCACTCTGTCACTAGGCTGGAGTGCAGGGGCGCAATCTCCCTCACTGCAATCTCTGCCTCCCGGGTTCAGGCAATTCTCCTGCCTCAGCTTTCCTAGCAGCTGAGACTACAGGTGCGCACCACACCCAGCTAATTTTTGTATTTTTAGTAGAGACGGGATTTCACCATGTTGACGAGGCTGCGCTCGAACTCGTGACCTCAAATGATCCACCCACCTCGTGCTCCCTAAGTGCTGGGATTTCAGGTGTGAGCCACCATGCCTGGCCAATACATGTTAATTGGCATTATTGTTCTCTTCTTGATCCTGGAAACCCCCTGTTAGGGTTATTACCAAAATAAAACTATCAGCCATCATTTATTGAGGACTGCTTTATACACATTTTCTTTTCTTTTTTTCTTTTTTTTTTTTTTTTTGAGACAGAGTCTTGCTCTGTCGCCTAGGGTGGAGTGCAGTGGCATGGTCTCAGCTCACAGCAACCTCCACCTCCTGAATTCAAGAAATTCTCCTGCCTCAGCCTCCCAAGTAGCTGAAATTACAGGCGTGCACCACTATGCCCAGCTAATTTCTTTTGTATTTCTAGTAAAGATGGGGTTTCACTCTGTTGGTCAGGCTGTTCTCGAACTCTTGACCTCAAACAATCTGCCCACCTCGACATCCCAAAGTGCTGGGATTACAGGCCTGTGCCACCGTGCCTGGCCCATACACATTTAATTTAATCCTCACAATAGCCCCACATGGTGGATATTGTTTATCCCCGTTTGACAGACAAAGGTGCTGTGGCTCAGAGAGTATAAATGAGTTGCTTGATGAATGAAAACTTACCATCAGTGCTATCTTACTCCAAGTCTGTATCCGTAACCTTCATGCTTTCCTGTGTTCCTCCTGGAATCCACCGCAGAGCTTGCCCTGTAGGCTGAATTCATTTGCGCACAGCGCAGCTCTTCTGGAAGCTTATGGGTCTCAGCTTCTTGAATGCTTGGTCAGAGCCATGTCCATAGCGGCTACTGGGTTCCCAGCGATGAAAGAGACATGGCTCCTGTTTTAAGGAGCTCACTATCTGTTGCCAGCAGCAGACAAAGAAACAATTTGTGTGGGCCGGGCGTGGTGGCTCACACCTGTAATCCCAGCACTTTGGGAGGCCGAGGCAGATGGATCAGCTGAGCTCAGGAGTTTGAGACCAGCCTGGGCAACATGGTGAAACTCTGTCTCTACTAAAATACAAAAAAAATAAGCTGGATGTGGTGGTGTGCGCCTGTAGTCCCAGCTACTTGGGAGGCTGAGGCACGAGAATTGCTTGAGCCCAGGAGGTGGAGGTTGCAGTGAGCCGAGATCACACCATTGCATTCCAGCCTGGGTGACAGAGTGAGATCTTGTCTCACAAAAAAAAAAAAAAAAAAAGGAAAAAGAAAGAAAAGCAGGACTGTGCTCATTCAGTTGAGTCTTTCTCATTTTTTAACATGACATCAGGAAGTCTGTTGATAGTATGTGAGCACACATGGCCTGGAGAGGAGGTTGAGGCTGATGATATCGTCCTTGCTCTACTGAATTCCCTCCCCAACCTCCCTTTATGCACCAGCAACTGACTTATGGGAACAAACAAAACTCAACTGGTGTGACAGAAAATCAGAGGAAAATTTCCTTCTAAAGAAAGAATTTGTAAGTGCTGTGACTCAGCTGCTTCCCTGCTACTTTGCTGTTGATGTAAACATGATAAAACATGAATTAGGCAGGTTAGTATTATAGTAAAAAAAAAATTTTTTTTTTTTTTTTGAGACAGTCTTACTCTGTTGGCCAGGCTGGAGTGCAGTGGCGTAATCTTGGCTCACTGCAACCTCTGCCTCCCAGGCTCAAGCGATTCTTCTGCCTCAGCCTCCCAAGTAGCTGGGATTACAGGCGCCTAGCACTGCACTTGGCACATTTTTGTATTTTTAGTAGAGATGGGGTTTCACCATGTTGGCCAGGCTGGTCTCAAATTCCTGACCTTAGGTGATCCTCCTGCCTCGACCTCCCAAAGTGCTGAGATTACAGATGTGAGCCACCGTGCCCAGCCCAAAAAGATATTTTTTAAAATGGAACATTTACTTGTCAAGTGGCTGTGATTTGCAGTTAGACACGTAGCAATGGCTCCAGCAAAATGGAAAAGAACCTAACTACAATTAGGTTGTAACTCTTTATCACTAACCAACCTTACCAGATTTGTCCATGGACCTAGGCCTAGAATTCTCCCCTTTCATTTCACAGCCCATGTTTTAAAAAACCCCACGTTAACCCGTCAGACTCATTTGTAAAACACAGAGGCCAATAAGGTATAAAACAGAAGGGCAGGACAGATGACTAAACAAGAAACTTGCAAAAAATGTGAAATCCTCACAATTAAATGTACTATAATAGGCCAGGCACAGTGGCTCCCACCTGTAATCCCAGAACTTTGGGAGACCAAGGAGGGAGGATCACTTGAGGCTAAGAGTTCAAAACCAGCCTGGAAAACAGAGAAAGACCCTCTCTATAAAAAATTTAAAAATTAGCCGAGCACAGTGGCATGCTATGGTCCCATCTACTCCAGAGGCTGAGGCAGGAGGATCACTTGAGTCCAAGAGGCTGAGGCTATAGTGAGCCGTGATAACTCCACTGCCTTGGTGACAGAGCAAGACCTTGTCTATTTAAAAAAAAAAAAAAAGAAAAAGAAAAAGAAAAAAGGCCAAGCATGGTGGCTCATACTTGTAATCTCAGCACTTTGGGAGGCCAAGAAGGATGGATCACCTGACGTCAGGAGTTTGAGACCAGCCTAGCCAACATGCTGAAACCCCGTCTCTAATAAAAATACAAAAATTTGCCAGGTGTGGTGGCAGGCGCCTGTAATCCCAGCTACTTGAGAGGCTGAGGCAGGAGAATCGCTTGAACCCAGGAGGTGGAGGTTGCAGTGACCCGAGATCACGCCACTGTACTCCAGCCTGGGCAACAAGAGCGAAACTCCATCTCAAAAAAAAAAAAGAAAAAGAAAGAAAGAAAGAAAAGACTCTATCCTGAGAGAGAACAGCAACCTCACATATTGACGACATGATCTCTGATACTGAACAGGATTTTATTTTTGTTTTCTTTCTTTTTTTTTTTTTTTTTTTGAGACGGAGTCTGGCTCTGTCGCCCGGGCTGGAGTGCAGTGGCCGGATCTCAGCTCACTGCAAGCTCTGCCTCCCAGGTTTATGCCATTCTCCTGCTTCAGCCTCCTGAGTAGCTGGGACTACAGGCGCCCGCCACCTCGCCCGGCTAGTATTTTGTATTTTTTTTAGTAGAGACGGGGTTTCACCGTGTTAGCCAGGATGGTCTCGATCTCCTGACCTCGTGATCCGCCCGTCTCGGCCTCCCAAAGTGCTGGGATTACAGGCTTGAGCCACCGCGCCCGGCCTATTTTTGTTTTCTTGATAATAAAATGAAAAACGACTTGATCTTTTTTTTTTTTTTTTTTTTTTGAGAGGGAGTCTCGCTCTGTCACCCAGGCTAGAGTGCAGTGGCGCGATCTCGGCTCACTGCAAGCTCCACCTCCCGGGTTCACGCCATTCTCTTGCCTCAGCCTCCCGAGTAGGTGGGACTACAGGCACCCACCACTGTGCCCAGCTAATTTTATTTTTGTATTTTTAGTAGAGATGGGGTTTCACCGTGTTAGCCAGGATGGTCTTGATCTCCTGACCTTGTGATCCACCCTCCTCGGCCTCCCAAAGTGCTGGGATTACAGGCGTGAGCCACTGCGCCGGGCTACAACTTAATCTTTATCCTGGCTGATGAGTCAACTGATTTCATCAATAAAATGGTGAATGCTTACCACGCTATAGCACTAGTAAGATCTGTAAATGGTCAGCATGATCATCAAGAAAATTTTCAGCTTTCCCAAACAAACAAAAAGCCAAGATAGATTTAATGTCATTTCATATGACGAATCATCAAAAAGTCTGTCTTGGAAGAACTACCTTGGCATTTATACTGATGGTTCAAATCAATGGTTGCCTCCATAAGAATTTTTACTGTCCTTGGAAAAAAACAAAACCAACAAACAAAAACTTGATGTTGTCACAACACACTGCTTTCTTCACAGAGAGGCACTGGTGTCGGAAACTCTTGGAGATGGAAAGTAATGATGCAGCAAAATGTTTGCCTTTATTCAACAAAGACTAGCTAACCTGAAAATGTTTTAAAAACTGGCCAGGCAGGCTGGGTGCGGTGGCTCACGCCTGTAGTCCCAGCACTTTGGGAGGCCGAGGCAGGCGGATCATGAGGTCAGGAGATCAAAACCATCCTGGCTAACACGGTGAAACATGTCTCTACTAAAAGTGCAAAAAATTAACTGGGCGTGGTGGCGGGTGCCTGTAGTCCCAGCTACTTGGGAGGCTGAGGCGGGAGAATGGCGTGAACCCAGGAGGCAGAGCTTGCAGTGAGCTGAGATTGTGCCACTGCACTCTGGCCTGGGTGGCAGAGCAAGACTCTGTCTCAAAATAAAATAAAATAAAATAAAATAAAATAATAAATAAATAAATAAATCTGGCCAGGCAGGCTGGGTGTGGTGGCTCACGACTGTAATCCCAGCGCTTTGGGAGGCCAAGGCAGGCAGATCACCTGAGGTCAGGGGTTCGAGACCAGCCTGGCCAACATGGTGAAACCCCATCTCTACTAAAAATACAAAAATTAGCTGGGTGTGGTGGTGCATGCCTCTAATCCCAGCTACTCGGGAGGCCAAGGTGGGAGAATCACTTGAACTCGGGAGGCGGAGGTTGTGGTGAGCTGAGATTTTGTCACTGCACTCCAGCCTGGGCAACAGTGCTGGGATTACAGGTGTGAGCCACCAGGCCTAGCAATATATTTCTTTTTAATTTTAAAAACTAAAAGAAATGTCGGCATGGTGGCTCACACCTGTAATCCTAGAACTTTGGGAGGCCAAGGCAGGTGAATCACTTTGAGGCCAGGAATTCGAGACCAGCTCGGCCAACACAGCAAAACCCTAGTTCTCTACTAAAAATACAAAAATAAAAACAAAATATAGCTGGGCATGGTGGTGGGAGCATGTAGTCCTAGCTACTCAGGAGGCTGAGACCTGAGAATTGCTTGATCCCAGAAGGTGGAGGTTATAGTAAACCAAGATTGTGCCACTGCACTCCAGCCTCCGTGACAGAGCAAGACTCTGTCTCAGAAAAAAAAAAAAAAATCTTAAAAAAAAAAGAAAATGAATTAAAAACACTGTATAAAAACTTAGACAAAGGCATTCCTTTTTTGTTCTTGAGATGGAGTTTCACTTTTGTTGCCCAGGCTGGAATGCAATGATGTGACCTTGGCTCACTGCAACCTCTGCCTCCCGGGTTCAAGTGATTCTCCTGCCTCAGCCTCCCAAGTAGCTGGGATTACAGGCATGAGCCACCACACCTGGCCTGAGTACAGCCATTTTCTTTTCTTTTTCTTTTTCCTTTCTTTCTTTCTTTTTTTTTTTTTTTTTGAGACGGAGTTTCGCGCTGTCGCCCCAGCTGGAGTGCAGTGACACCATCTCGGCTCACTGCAAGCTCCACCTCCCTGGTTCAAGGGATTCTCCTGCCTCAGCCTCCTGAGTAGCTGGGACTACAGGTGCCCGCCACCACGCCCAGCTAATTTTTTGTATTTTTTTTAGTAGAGACGGGATTTCACCATGTAGGCCAAGATGGTGTCCATCTCCTGACCTCAAGTGATCCGTCCGCCTCAGCCTGCCAAAGTGCTGGAATTACAGGCATGAGCCACCACCCCTGGCCAATTGAGCACAGCCATTTTCTAGCACGCACAGACATCTGGTGGTGGAGCACTCTGTGTATGGGACCATTGAGAAAGCATGGGTCTGGCCGGGTAAAGAGGCTGACACAATCTACGGCGAGTCATCCTATCTCATCACTGAGGGCTCCTCCACCGATTGCTCTCTGATGGGCATTTCATATGGGAATCTTCCCACCCTGTGACTATTTTGAGAAGCTGTTCACAGTCCTGTCTCCTAGGCCATCGGATTGCCAGTTGTGCTCTTTTCAAGTCTCTGCAGCTGGCTAGCCTATCAGATGCTGCTCATGAGTCTGTGTAAATCTGTACCTTAGGCCACCTTTCCTCCACAGAAAGCATCCACAGATGTATTGCCCCAAGGTTCCACCCACTGGGAGAATTTTCCTTCACCACTGTCTGTAACCTCAAACTCCTGGGCTCAAGCAATCCTCCCTCCCCCTTTAGCCTCCCAAGTAGCTGGTACTACAGGTATGCACCATTACACCTGGCTAATTTTTAAAACTTGTTTTTGTAAAGACTGGGTCTCACTATGTTGACCAGGCTGGTGTGAAACTCCTGGGCTCAAGTGATCCTCCCATCTCAGCCTCCCAGAATGCTGGGATTACAGGCATAAGTGACCATGCCTGGCGCGCTTTTTCTCTCTTCCTTTTCTTCTCTTCTCTTCTCTTTTTTCTCTCTCTCTCTTTCCTTCCTTCCTTCCTTCCTTCTTCCTTCCTTCCTTCCTTCTTTCCCCTCCCTCACTCCCTCGCTCCCTCCCTCCCTCCCTCCCTCCTTCCTTCCTTCCTTTTTTTTTTGATGGAGTTTTGCTCTTGTTACCCAGGCTGGAGTGCAATGGTGTAATCTTGGCTTGCTGCAACCTCCGCCTCCTGGGTTCAAGCAATTCTCCTGCCTCAGTTTCCCAAGTAGCTGGGATTATAGGTGCCCGCCACCAAGCCTGGCTAATTTTTGTGTTTGTAGTAGAGACGGGGTTTCACCATGTTGGCCAGACTGGTCTCGAACTCCTGACCTCAGGTAATCCACCTACCTTGTGCTCCCAAAGTACTGAGATTACAGGCATGAGCCACTAAGCCCAGCCTCTTTTCTTTTTTTAAAAAAAAACTGAGTTTCACTGTGTTGCCCAGGCTGGAGTGCAGTGGCACAATCTTGGCTCGCTGCAACCTCTGCCTCCCAGATTCAAGCAATTCTCCTGCCTCAGCCTCCCAAGTAGCTGGGATTACAGGCACCTGCCCCGACGCCCAGCAAATCTTTGTATTTTTAGTAGAGATGGGATTTCACCATGTTGGCCAGGCTGGTCTCGAACTCCTGACCTCAAGTTATCTGCCTGCCTTGGCTTCCCAAAGTGCTGGGATCACAGGCATGAGTCACCGTGACTGGCCCCTCCAGTGTTTTTTTTTTTTTTTTTTTTTTTTTTTGAGACGGAGTCTCGCTCTGTCGCCCAGGCTGGAGTGCAGTGGCACGATCTCGGCTCACTGCAAGCTCCGCCTCCCGGGTTCACGCCATTCTCCTGCCTCAGCCTCCCGAGTAGCTGGGACTACAGGCGCCCACAACCGCGCCCGGCTAATTTTTTGTATTTTTAGTAGAGACGGGGTTTCACCGTGGTCTCGATCTCCTGACCTTGTGATCCGCCCGCCTCGGCCTCCCAAAGTGCTGGGATTACAGGCGTGAGCCACCGCGCCCGGCCTCCCTCCAGTGTTTTCTTAAATCCAGGCTACAGGTCAGCAAACTCCTTCCATGAAGTGGTAAATGTCTTAGGCTTTGGGAGCCATATGATCTTATTGCAGTTACTCAATTCTGCCAATGTAGTGCATAAACAGCCTTAGACAAGACGTAAATACATGAGTGTGACTGTGTTCCAATAAAACTTTATTTACAAAAACAGGTGGTAGTCCAGATTTGCTTATAGTTTGCTCATCCCTGGTCTAGGCAGTCAACAAATCAATAAAACTTCTGATGTATAATGTTTGTTGATTTGTAGTGTAAATACTCTCACGATGGCTGATTTCAGGTTACCAATGTAACACCACCAAGTGCTGTCCTGGAAGAGATAGGCCGTAAATAACACACCACTGACTGGGCGTGGTGGCTCATGCCTGTAATTCCAGTGTTTTGGGAGGCCAACGCCAGCAGATCGTTTGAGCTCAGGATTTTGAGACTAGCCTGAGTAACACAGTAAGATCCTGTCTATTAAAAACTGATTAGCCCAACACGGTGGCACCAGGGGTGCCAGGTTGAGGTGGGAGGACCACCTGAGCCCAGGGAGGTCAGGGCTGCAGTGAGCCAAGATCGCACCACTCTACTCATCTGGGCAACAGAAGTGAAACCCTGTGTCAAAAAAAAAAAAAAAAAAAAAAAAAGTAAATTGTAGTAAACTAATTAGTAAGTGATGAGTTTTGAGTATTTATTGTCTTTACTATTTGTTTGTTTATTTATTTGAGATGGAGTCTCACTCTGTCGCCCAGGCTGTAGTGTAGTGGTGTGATCTTGGCTCATTGCAACCTCTGCCTCCCAGGTTCAAGTGATTCTCCTGCCTCAGCCTCCTGAGTAGCTGGTATTACAGGCGCACGCCACCACACCTGGCTAATTTTTGTATTTTTAGTAGAGATGGGGCTTCATCATGTTGGCCAGACTGGTCTCAAACTCCTGACTTGAAGTGATCCATCTGCTTCGGCCTCCCAAAGTTCTGGGACAGGCGTGAGCCACCGTGCCCAGCTTGAGTCTTCCCATTTTTAATGCAGCATGAGAACTTGACTCCTTTGCCCTCTGTTGCCTGGGTGTTATAGCAATCCCATGAGATCAGGATGAATGTGGAGGATGGGAGTGGTGGAGGGTGATCCTGTCCTGTCCTTTGCCCACTGGAGGGCAACCTCTTGCTGGGAAGAAGAGGATTGGCTGGCAGGGATCCTCAGATTTCTGTAGCCCTGCTGGGCCAGAGGAGCTAATCTAGAGTCTATGAGGTGGAGAAAGGGGCTCCCCTTCCTGTCCTCCATGCCCTCCTCTAGCTGGAACTGACTGTCTAGCCCCTTTCTTCAGGCACCTCTGCCCCACAGCCCCTCTCCACGCCTCTGGCCCATTCTGGGAAGCTGCCCAGTTGTGTTGGCGGAGCACCAGCTTCTCTCTCTGTGCCCCGCCTCACCTTGGGCTCCCAAAGCACTTGGGCTCTCTGCCCCTCCCTCCCACTCAAACCTGCTCCCAGGAGGCTTTTATAATGAGGCTCTTTAATAAAGAGGCTGCAGGGATGGCTGAGAGGGTGTTTCAGGGGGTAGGGTAATGTATTGTGGTGGAAAGACCTGGGCTTTGGAGCCTGAGCACTCTGGTTTCTGTCCTAGCTCAGCTTCTCCCGGCTGTATGAGCCTGGGCACGTCAACTTTTTGTATCTCAGTTTCCTCTTCTACAAGAGGGGATATAGCTGGGTGTTCAGTGGTACCTTCCTGTAATCCCAGTTACTCAGGAGGCTGAGGGAGAACTGCTTGAGCCTGGGAGTTTGAGGCTGCAGTGAGCCACAATCGCACCACTGCTCCCTCCGAGTAGCTGAGACTTGTCACTTGGGTGACAAGTGAGACCCTGTCTCTAAAATAAATAAAACAGGGAGAGAAGAGTAACAGCTACCTCTTAGGGTGTTGTAAAAATCAAGTAAGTTGGCTGGGCCTGCTGGCTCATGCCAGTAATCCCAGCACTTTGAGGGGCCAAGGCAGGTGGATTGTTTGAGGCCAGGAGTTTGAGACCAGTCTGGCCAATATGGTGAAACCCTGTGTCTACTAAAAATGCAAAAATTAGCCAGGTGTGGTGGTGGGTGCCTGTAATCCCAGCTATTTGGGAGGCTCAGGCAGGAGAATCACTTGAACCTGAGCAGCAGAAGTTGCAGTGAGCCGAGATCTCACCACTGCACTCCAGCCTGGGCAACAGAGCTAGACTCCATCTCAAAAACAAAGCAAAACGAAAATCAAATAAGTTAAAAAATACATAAAGTGTAGAGAAGAGCACCTAGCACAGGGGTCCCCAACCCCTGGGCCATAGACATTACCACCTGAGCTCTGCCTCCTGTCAGATCACCATTAGATTCTCTGAGGAGTGTGAATCCCCTATTGTGAACTGCATGTGTGAGGGATTTAGGTTGTGCACTCCTTATGAAAATCTAATGCCTGATGATCTGAGGTGAAACAGTTTCATCCCAAAACCATCCCCCTTTACCCCTCACACCATGGACAAATAGTCTTCCACAAAGCCACTCCCTGGTGCCAAAAAGTTGGGGACCACTGACCTAGTATATAGTAAGTGATATGGTTTGGCTGTGTGTCCCCGCTGCCCTGCCCAGATCTCATGTTGAAATGTGATCTCCAGTGTTGGAGGTGGGGCCTGGTGGGAGATGTTTGGATCATGGGGTGGATCCCTCATGAATGGCTTGGCACCATCCCCTTGGTGATCAAATGGCTTGGCACCATCCCCTTGGTGATCAGCGAGTTCTTGCTCTGAGTTCACAGTGATCTGGTTGTTTGAAAGTGTGTGGCACCTCCCCCCAGAGGGCACTGACCTTGTTCCTGCTCTTGCCATGTGATAAGCTTGCTTCCACTTCACTTTTCACCACAATTGTAAGCTTCCTGAGGCCTCCCCAGAAGCTGAGCAGATGCCAGCACCATGGCTGTACAGCCAGCAGAACTGGGAGCCAATCAAACCTCTTTTCTTTTTTTTCACTTTGTAGCCCAGGTTGGAGTGCAGTGGTTGATCTCGGCTCACTGCAAGCTCTGCCTCCTGGGTTCACGCCATTCTCCTGCCTCAGCCTCCCAAGTAGCTGGGACTACAGGCGCCCGTCACTACACCCGGCTAATTTTTTTTTGTTTTTAGTAGAGACAGGATTTCACCCTATTAGCCAGGATGGTCTCTATCTCCTGACCTCGTGATCCACCTGCCTCGGCCTCCCAAAGTGCTGGTATTACAGGCATGAGCCACTGTGCCCGGCCCCAATCAAACCTCTTTTCTTTAATTACCCAGACTCAGGTATTTCTTCATAGCAATGCAAAAAGAGCCTAATACAGTAAGTGCTCAGTAGAAGCTAGTATCATTGTTCTTATTAACGTGCCTTCTCTTAGTGGCATTTGCAGCTTTTTTTTTTTTTGGATGGAGTCTCGCTCTGTCACCCAGGCTGGAGTGCCGTGGTGTGATCTCGGCTCTCTGCAACCTCTACTTCCTGGGTTCAAGGCATTCTCCTGCCTTAGCCTCCTGAGTAGCTGGGATTATAGGCACGCGCAACCACACCCGGCTAATTTTGTATTTTAGTAGAGATGGGGTTTCACCATGTTGGCCAGGCTGGTCTCAAACTCCTGACTTCAAGTGATCCACCCCGACTTGGCCTCCCAAAGTGCTGGGATTATAGGCGTGAGCCACCACACCTGGCCATGCAGCTTGTTACTAAAGGCCTTTCTCCTGCTTACCTCAGTAGCTCTCCATCACCTACAAGAGAGCTGTCCTTGCATGCCATGGCACTCTCTTGTGCCAGGAACAAGCTCCAGATGGACAGAGACAGTGATCTTCTCAGCTCTGGGGACAGCCCAGCCTCCCCTGCTAGTCATCTCTGGCCATTCCACTTATGCCAGCATTCCATACAAAACAATCCCAACTTTTAGAAAAAATATTTTAAAATCTCCCTCCTGATTTGGCCCAACAAATAAGACTGACTGACATAGTATGGCCTTTTGAATCATTCTCAGAGGAATTCAGCTGGGATCGGGAGAAATGGATAAATGTTTTTTGAGAGAACAGATGACATCTGGGGCAAGAGCCCACCCTCCCAAAGAAAAAAATCATCTTAAATGTTCATTGTTCCTTTTTTTTTTTTTTTTGGCCTCAAAAGTCACATTTATTCAAAGAAAAAAATGACAAGGCTGAGTGCAGTGGCTCATGCCTGTAATCCCAGCAATTTGGGAGGCTGAGGCGGGAGGATCACTTGAGGTCAGGAGTTCGAGACCATCCTGGCCAACATGGTGAAACTCCGTCTCTACTAAAAATATAAAAATTAGCCAGGTGTGGTGGCACACACCTGTAATCCCAGTTACTCGGGTGGCTGAGGCAGGAGAATCACTTGAACCCGGGAGGCAGAGGTTGCAGTGAGGCGAGATCTTACCACTGCACTCCAGCCTGGATAACAGAGCGAGATTGAGACTAGGTCTCCAAAAAAAAACAAGATGTCCATCCCTCAGCTCCCTTCCCTCCACCTCCTGCTGCTCCTCAGCCCTGATTTTTTTTTTTTTTTTTTTTTGAGATGGAGTCTCACTTTGTCACCCAGGCTGGAGTGCAGTGGTGCGATCTCGGCTCACTGCGAGCTTCATCTCCCAGGTTCACGTCATTCTCCTGCCTCAGCCTCCTGAGTAGCTGGGACTACAGGCACCCGCCACCACGCCTGGCTAATTTTTTTGTATTTTTAGTAGAGACAGGCTTTCATTGTGTTAGCCAGGATGGTCTCGATCTCCTAACCTCGTGATCCGCCCGCCTCGGCCTCCCAAAGTGCTGGGATTACAGGCGTGAGCCACTGCGCCCAGCCTCAGTCCCAAAATTGACCAGCCAGGTGGCAGATCAGCTCCCCTCAGATGTGGTCAACAGCACTGAGCCATCTCCTCAGTGGGGGTGATGTACAATGTCTTGATGTCTAGATTAGTCCCCCTGTCTTCTGGTGTTACTGTGTTAGGAGCCACACCCTATGGTCAAAACATCCACCATGACTGACTCTCATTTTGAATATCATTTTCCCTGTTGGTGGGAAAGTCATAGCTGATGATTAAAGAAACCTGACACATTCTCTGGCCAGGAGACCAGTGGTAATCAATGCTCTGCTAGGGCCAGAATGGAACTCCTCATGATCATATCTTGTTCCTTTTGGTTCATATCTCCATGCATGGCAGAAACGGTTAAATCTCTGGCAAGCATCTTCTCAGTGAGCCAATCAGCCTTCCTTGGGGTATTGGTGAAGATGACTGCCTGGATGATGATCAGGGTTCCATACAAGTCACACAGTGGTCCCAGCTTCGACTCCTCTTGTTTTATGCTGATGTAAAATTGGCAGATACCCTCCAGGTGAACTCTTCCTTCTTTTTTTTTTTTTTTTTTTTTTTTTTTTTTTGAGACAGAGTCTCGCTCTGTCGCCCAGGCTGGAGTGCAGTGGCGCTATCTCGGCTCACTGCAAGCTCCGCCTCCTGGGTTCACGCCATTCTCCTGCCTCAGCCTCCCGAGTAGCTGGGACTACAGGCACCTGCCACCACAACTGACTAATTTTTTTGTATTTTTAGTAGAGATGGGGTTTCACCGTGTTAGCCAGGATGGTCTCAATCTCCTAACCTCGTGATCCGCCCGCCTCGGCCTCCTAAAGTGCTGGGGTTACAGGCATGAGCTACCACGCCCGGGCAAACTCTTCCTTATTGACAAGGATTCTGGCAGGGTCCCTCATGAACTTCTTGGTCACCTCAAGTGCATCAAAAGGCATTATAGCTGATAGCAAAACCATCTGAGTGTTGCTGTTGAGCTTTATTTATTAATTATTGTTACTTTTAGAGACAGATCTCACTCTGTCACACAGACCAGAATGCAGTGGTGTGATCATAGCTCATTGCAGCCTCCAACTCCTGGGTTCAAGTGATCTTTGTGCCTCAGCTTCCCAAGTAGCTGAGACTACAGGTGCATGCCTCTACGCCCAGATAATGTTTAAATTTTTTTTGTAGAAACTGTGGTCTCATTCTGTTGCCCAGGCTATTCTCCAACTCCTGAGCTCAAGTGATTTTCCCTCCTTTGCCTCCCAAAGTGCTGGGATTACAGGTGTGAGCCACTGTGACTGGCTGAGGTTTTGGAATATGGCATAGATCTGGTTCTTGAATCTTTGGCTTAACATTTCATCAGCTTCATCCAATGCAAGCCTCTTGCTGTATTTGGGAGACAGTGTCTCCAGTGAAACATATGAAATACGTGGCCAGGAGTACTACGATGATATGGGGAGCTTCCATCTGCAGCTTCTGCTTCTACTTCAACATGCATGTGCGTGCCCCCAGTGCAGGTGTGACAGGAGGCACACACATAATCTAATGCCATGGCCGTTTTCTGCATCTACTGAACCAATTCTCAAGTGGGTTCCAGGACCAAGGCCTGGGTAGCCTTAAGATTCAATTCAATCTGCTGTAGAATGGATATGGCAAATGTGGCCATATTCCCAGCCCCAGATTGGGCTTGAGCAATCAACCACAACATAACCTTTGATAGGAGGAAGACTAATGCAGCTGGAAGTCAGAGACCTTCCCAAAACCATAGGCATAGAAGCCATGAAGGAGGGGCTCCAAGAGGTCCATGTCATCAAAGCTGTTGACAATCTCATTCCAGATGCTCTGGGTGATGCCTTCAGGCTCCATCCCCTCAGGATCATTGTGTTTGGACTAGGAATCTTGATTCATCCACATGATCCTTAGAAACTAGCCAATCTGAACTTCTCCTTCTCCTTCTCCTTCCTCTTCTTTTTCTTTCTTTTTTGAGATGGAGTCTTGCTCTGTCACCCAGGCTGGGGTGCAGTGGCGCCATCTCAGCTCACTGCAACCTCCACCTCCCAGGCTCAATCAGTTCTCCTGCCTCAGCCTCCCGAGTGGCTGGGATTACAGGCACCCGCCACCATGCCCAGCTAATTTTTGTATTTTTAGCAGAGACAGTGTTTCACCATGTTAGTCAGACTGGTCTGGAACTCCTGACCTCAATCTGCCTGCCTCGGCCTCCCAAAGTGCTGGGATTACAGGCATGAGCCACCATGCCCGGCCTCAATCTGAACTTCTAAGCATGACATTCAAGGGCTTTCATAATCTGGCACTGGCATATTTCTCCCCAGCCAGATGGCCCAGCATCCCTGTCTCACAGAGCCCAGGCTTTCTTATACCCGGCACCTCTGCGTGTTGCATGTATTGTTCCCTCTGTCCAGAGCCCCTTCCTCCATCTCTGTTCTCATCTGGGACATCTCTTCTCCAGAGAACCTCTCCTGACCTCAGGCAGGCATTCCTGTCCTCCCCTTTGCTCCTTACACACTTTGTGCTTCCTATATTCATGAAAATCAAGGCTGGACTGGGTGTGATGGGTCACACCTGCAATCCCTGCACTCTGGGAGGCCAAGGCAGGAGGATCACTTGAGTCCAGGAGTTTGAGACCAGCCTGAGCAACATACTAAGAACCCTGTCTCTACAAAAAAAAGTAAATAATTAGCTGGGTATGGTGCCATGAGCCTATAGTCCCAGCTACTCAGGAGACTGAGATGGGAGGATCACTTGAGTTCGAGGCTGCCGTGACCTATGATTGCACTACTGCACTCCAGCCTGGGCAACAGAGTGAGACCCTGTCTCAAAACAAACAAACAAACAAATAAAAAATCAAGGCTGCTCATAGCCCATACCATGGCTTTGGGGAAAGTAGAAAAAGTCACCCCTTCCTCAAAATGCTTTCTTCCATCTGCAAAAAAAACTCTTCTAATAGATGTGTCAAACTATAACATCTACAACATGAAAGGTGTTGACCTTGGAGGAGTCCTGATGAAACCAGAGATGCCATCTTGGGAGAACCTCTGTGTGCCAGGACCTGTGCTAGGGGCCTGTTTATTTCACAGGTTAGGAAAGCGAGACTCAAAGGCTAAGTTCAAAGTATGTAACTGGTAGATGGCAGAGCCAGGGTTTGAACTCCAGAGCCCCAGTGGTTAATCACAAGGCAAGATCACCCCCATCGAGTCATTGTTGGCCAGGTTTGCTGCCTCCACATCTTCTCTAGACCTTAGGGTGAGCTCCTCAAGGCAGGGACCACGTTTCACTCACTGCCAAAGTTCTGGGACCATTCTGAGTAGGCACAGAGTGGGCAGCACCCAGTGTTTGTTGGTGGAAGGAGCCTCCTTGCAGGAGTCCTAGGGGTTGGGGTCCCAGGGACTGAGGCCTGTTCACCTGGTTGTGGCTGAAGCTGGAGATGTTCCCACCAAAGAGTTCCAGAGCCCCTGCTCAGCTTTAGGATTTGCCCTTGCCCCTGAGTCAAACAGAGAACCCTCTCCAAGTACCTGATGATTCCATTTGCCCCTGACTCCAGATTTTTCTGAGACCAGAGTTGTGCTCTCTGCTGAGGTGGGGCAAGGTTTATAAAGGAGGGCCTGCCTGCCTGGCGGCCAGGGAGGCCAGGGGAGGCCTATTGCAGTGGTTTGGCTGTTTGTCCCTTAAACCTCATGTTGACATTTAATCCACAATGTTGGAGGTAGGCCTAATGAGAGGTGTTTGGCTCATGGGTGTGGATTCCTCATGAAAAGATTAATGCCTTCCCTGAGGATTAAGTGTGTTTTTTCACTCTCAGTTCCAAGAGCTGGTTGTTAAAAAGACCTGGCATCTCCTGTGACCCCCTTGCTTCCCCTGTGGTCTCTGCATACTTGGGGTGCCCAGCAGAAGCAGCCTGAGACCCTCGCCAGATACATATACCAATCCTGAACTTTCTAGTCATCAGGATTGAGTCAAATAAACCTTTTAATTTACCCAGCCTCAGTCATTTCTTTATGGCAACACATAATGAACTGGGACACTTATCAAAGCAGACTTGGCCAGGCGTGGGGGCTCATGCCTGTAATCCCAGCACTTTAGGAGGCCGAGGTGGGCAGATCACCTGAGGTCAGGAGTTCGAGACCAGCCTGGCCAACATGGCGAATCCCCCCATCTCTACTAAAAATACAAAAATTAGCCAGGTGTGGTGGCAGGCACCTGTAATCCCAGCTACTCAGGAGGCTAAGGCAGGAGAATCCCTTGAACCTGGGAGGTGGAGGTTGCAGTGACCCGAGATTGCACCACTGCACTCCGGACTGGGAGACAGAGTGAGACTGTCAAAAAAAAAAAAAAAAAAAAAAAGTAGATTTAAAGGCATGTCTGAATTTTCCAGGCCAACTGAGGGCAAGGTGAAGGATGTTCCTGGCAGAGTTATGACCAGAGGCTAGGGCTGGGGGTGCAGATGGAGACAATGGCAAGCACCTTACTGGCTGGGGGCCAGAGGACACCTATTTTTGGATAGACCACTTTGAGTCTGGTACAATTCTTTACTGCTGCTTAATGTCAGAAACTTAACTATGCTCTTGCATGATTCTAATTATTGCCTTTTTCAGAGCTCTGCTGGTAAAAAGTGGGGTGCCATACCAACAGTCCCCTTTCAAGCCCAGCATGTCATCCATCCTGCCAACCAATCACTGCAATGTTCATTGTCCAACCAGGTCAACCGTTGTTTCCAACGGTTCCAAGGATAAAGAGTTGCTGATAGGCTGGGCGCGGTGGCTCAAGCCTGTAATCCCACCACTTTGGGAGGCCGAGACTGGCGGATCACTAGGTCAGGAGATCGAGACCATCCTGGCGAACACGGTGAAACCCCGTCTCTACTAAAAAATACAAAAAACTAGCCGGGCGAGGCGGCGGGTGCCTGTAGTCCCAGCTACTCGGGAGGCTGAGGCAGGAGAATGGCATAAACCCGGGGGGCGGAGCTTGCAGTGAGCTGAGATCCGGCCACCGCACTCCAGCCCGGGCGACAGAGCCAGACTCCGTCTCAAAAAAAAAAAAAAAAAAAAAGAGTTGCTGATAGCAGTGTCTTGGTTCTTCCCTTTACATTCTTTTGGGGGAAGGTGCTGGGAGTCAGCCTAGCTTGTGGCAGGTGGCCTTTTTTATTTGAATGGCACTACAGACAGCGCTTGTGAGCACAGACTCTGAAGCCACACTGTCTTGGTTCAGATCCTAGTGGCCACTTTCTGGCTGTGTGACCCTGACTTAATCTCCCCCAAGTTTCAGTTCCCTCACCTGGAAAATGGCACCCATCTCCAAAGTTAATATACATAAAGCCCTTAAGCAGTGGCTGGCACACCGTAGACCATAATAGCTATTGTTTTTATGACTTGTCCAGATATGTCGATATAGCTCTGAAGAAAGTAACAGAAAAAGTCCCGATTCTCTGCTACTCAGTCTTAAGGGAGATTTCACCTCGAAGTGCTGGGTATCTTGCTGTGTTAAAGGAAATCGCAGAAAGGGATTGGTCTTCATCTGAGTATGAGTTGTCTTCTTGTGAGGAAAGCAGGCCATTAGTGAAGTCAGTGATTCACAGGGGGAGGTCAAATTCTGAGTTAGGCAGCTCCTTACCTGAAAATGATCCTCCTTCCACCCAAGGAGGTGTTTTGCTCTAATCCCTCCAGTCCTTCCTCTTTGCTTACCTGCTTTGCTCCTGTTCCAAAGTTTCCCCATGAGCTCCATGAAAATAAGGCCCTATCTGCCTGGTTCACCTGTATCTCCAAATTACAGAGATGATGCTCAGTAAATGTTGCAGAATTTTGTGAAAAAGAACGATGTGGAAAGTGAGTGGGGCTGAGGTGTCCAGTCTGTGTTGGGGGCCTAGTCAGTCAAGCAGTTGAGAAGGGTTGTGGGCCTATGCCAGGTGGCGGGGGACCTTGAGTCCACGCCCCCATCCTCATGGCTCCAGCCACAGCTCCTCCTGGGAATTCGTTTCATCCTCAAATGTGGGGAATCCGGCTTCTATGACTGACATACGACTCGCACATTTTAAAGATGTTTTATTAAAAAAAAGAAAAACCAACCAGACAAAAATCCCAACCCAAGAACTCTTGGTTCTGATAGACTGGGAGCAGCTTAGGTCTGTGGGGAGGGTAGAACCTGGAAGACAGAAAAGTATAGGGAGCCTCAAGCCCTGGGAAGGAGAGCAAGAGCAGCCTTTCCCCAGGGCTCAGCCTCTCTCCGCGGGGCCTGGGCTTATCCACTTGGAAAAGACAGGTCGGGGGCGCTCAGCCCCCAGAAAAAGGCAGAGTGAGCAGTTCTGGACAGCCCTCAGGCCTCTCGTCAAAATCACCAACCAGCTGGGAAGAAGAGGGTGGCCCAGTGCTGGATCCAGCCTATCAGCGCCGTGCCCGAAGGCGGGGTTCAGCCCACGATAGGGAGAGGGGGCTCACGGAGGCGTACCCCAAAGTTCGGCGAGGGACTCAAGCCCCTTGAAAAGAAAGGGCTCTCATGGGGCAGGACATGGAGGCAGCGCCTGGCTGAACTCCTGGGAGGGCAGGGCAGGACCCAGGACCCAGGACCCATACTCCTAGAGGCCTGCGGAGCTCAGGGACCCTGAGGCCCGCGAGGCAGCACTCGGATGGGCCGAGGCGGGGGATTATCCAGGACCGGCTCGGGCCGAGCCCGCGCACCGCCCCGGCGCTTCTGCTTGCGCAGCAGGTAGTTCGAGTACTGGACCTCGGGCATGGCCAGCTTGAGGCAGGCCTCGGTGGCCGGGCCGGCGCCGCCGCCGGGCAGGTCGTAGCCCATAATGTCCACTTTGCGGCTGGGCTGCCACGGCTGCAGCTGCTTGGTGCGGATCTGCGCGGCAGGCCGCAGCACTGGCTCGTCCCCGAAGCAGCGCCGCAGTAGGCGCTGGCGGGCCTCGCGCAGCTCGCGAGCCTCGCGCTCCACGCACGCGCGGCCGGCGCGCGCCACGCGGCGCCAGAAGGTGGCGTTGAAGTGGTCGTAGAGGCCGGCGTCCAGGGCGTTCCAGGTGCGCGCCGCCCGCGCCAGCGCCGCGGGGATGGCGGCCAGGCGCGAGCTGGCGGCGCGCGCGTTGAGCTTGGCGTAGAGCACGTCGTCCAGGTCCCAGGCCAGCAGGCGCCGCAGCAGCACTAGCGACTCGTCGAAGTACTCGGCGATCATGACGAGCGAGAAAACCTCCTCCACCTGGCGGATGAGGCCCGCCAGGTAGGCGGCGTCGTCGCGCGGGCTGCGCTCATTGTCACCGCCCAGGTCGTAGGCCAGCGTGTTGTGTGCGAACATGGCGAAGTGCTCGCCGGCGCGGTAGTAGGCCTCGGGCGTGCGCAGGAAGGCCTCGAGCGAGGCGTTGGGCACGCGCCGGAAGGCCGGGCAGTACTGGTTGTAGTAACTGAAGAGCGACTCGAACATAGCGGCCGGTTCGCGAAGGATGGTGACATAGACGGTGCCGGGCGGCATGAGGCGCTCCAGCTCCGCACGATCGAAGCGCAGGTGGCTGGCCAGCACGTGCGGCGGCCGCGTGGCCGGGTGCACAAAGTGCGCCGAGAAGTTGCGCGGGTAGCAGAACTGGTGCTCGCAGCTCGGGTGCGGCAGGGCCACCGTCAGATTGTGGCGCTCGGCAAAGCGGAACAGGATGTTCTGCACCGTCGTGCCTGCCGTCTTGTGAGTCTTCAGGAAGGCCACGGTCATGTGCTTGGGGCGCGGCGGCGAGTTTCGCAGAGGAGGGCAGCTCAGGGGGAACAGCTTGGGGTACCTGCCAGGCCCGAGGGGTGTGCAGAGAGGAGGGTGTGAGGGGGCTGCTGCTTGACCCCTGGCCTTACCCAAGGACTGTGGATGCCCCACAGCGCGGCCCCGCCTAGTCTGCACTCATGGAAAGGTCGAGGGCGGTGCTGGGTAGCCTCTAAGATGCCCCCTATGATCCCTGCTGGCCTCCTGGTATTTACGCCCTTGAGTATTCCCCTCACCTGAGGTACGCTGGACTTATCAGTGCATCTAAAGAAGAGGAGAGGGCAGAAATGATGGGATGTCACTTCTTAAATTTCATCATAGAAAGACTGTGGCTGGCTAGTATCTTGGTGTCTTTCACTTAATCCGGGATGACAGATGCTGGGGGAAGCAAGCTGCCATATAGTGGGCAGCCCTATAGGGAGCTACCACTAAGTGGGAAAAGCCCATAAGGACCTAAGGTCCTCAGTCCACCAGCCAGCTTGAAGACCTGAAGCCAGTCAAAACCACGTGAGTGAGCTTGGAAGCTGCTCCCTTCCAATCAAGCCTTCGGATGAGACTGCATCACCAGCAAACACCTTGGTTGCAACCCCATGAAAGACCTTGGTCCAGAAGTTCCCAATAAACCGCACCTGGCTTCGTGACCCACAATAACAGATGTTTGTGTTTCCAGCTGCTAAGCTTTAAGATAATTTGTTTATGCAGAAATAAATAAAGGATAAAGACCCCTGGAGATCTTTGAGGAATCCCCCTTTGTATATGTAGAAACTGAGGGCCAAAAGGAGAACAATCACTTACACAAAGTCTGGAGACAACTCACATGGTCACTAAATCCTTTTGTTCTTTTTCATTTTTACTCTTTAGCTGGCTCCTCACTTTGTAGATGGTTGGCACTGGGCTCTGCAGCAACCCATTGTTATGTTTCTCTTAAGGCCTCTAAAGCCTCATTCATTCAGTCATCAAATATTTTTTGGGTCTCCACTATGTGCCAGGTTATGCTAGGCTCAAGAAATACAGTAATATACAAAACAATAATTATAGCCCTCGTGAAGCTTTCATTTCTGTTGCTTCATTCTTAAAATATGGGTGTTTGGGATTTCAAACCAGCAAATTATCTGGCAAGGAGGGCTGGGCCCATTCACACCATTCTCAGGGGCAGACAGTGTAGAAAATGGGGACATCAAGTGCCCGGAGAGGTGCAGGGATTTGTTGGGCTCACACAGTGAGTCAGAATAGGGTCGGGGTTCCCATGAATCACATGGTATCCTGTATGAGGGTGACTGGCTGCGTCACACACATCATGTCTCACTTTATAGATGAGAAAACTGGGGCTCAGAGAAGTGAGGGGACTTGGCCTTGCCCAGCACTAGGGAAGTCGTGCGAAGTTGTTTCCACTGCGGAGATGCTTAGCTGCATGCTCTGGGAAGGAGTTGAGCTGGATTCGGATCTCAGCTAACTGATTCTGTAACTTTGAGCAAGTCACTCAACCCTTTCATTGAAGAGCAGTCCCTGTCCAGGGAGGCTGTGTGGCCCTAAAGGGAAAGCACGTTCAGAATAGAGGGAAAGAGCCAAGCCTAGCAGGACTCTTCTGGCAGGTGGAAGAACGGGGAGGGGAGCTCTGGCCCCCCTGGGGCCCCGCCCCCTCGCCGAGGCCACGCCCCCTTACCAGCTGAGCTGCGCCCCCTGGTGGATGAGAAGGCTTACGGTGCTGCACCCTAGCACCAGCAGCAGGATTTTCCGGCGGCTCATCATCTTGGTGGCCTGCTGCAGGCGCTGGAGGATGGGTGGCATGGCGGAGTACCCACCCCTGGACCAGCCAGGGCCTCGCTATCCAGGACTCCCTTCACAGGCACTCATGGGGGATCCTGTGGCTCTGGTAGCAGGGCCAGTGTTCCCGAGAAGCCTGGCAGAAGAAGGCAGATGAGTTTGCAGTGGGCAGAGGAGATGGGCTCTGCGCCCCAGCAGGTCTGATGCAAAGAGCTCCAAGAGGTGGGGTGAACAGAGAGGCCAGAGCAGATCAGATTCCTGCCTCCTGCTACCAAGACCCTATCTCCTCACTGCTCCAGATAACCTAGTCTTGGGTGGAATTACACGGTCTGGGGTGTAGCCAGCCCTTCAGGCCGTAGCCACTCCCACCCCTCAGCCCTGTCTCTGTCTCTCTGCCTGCTCCTAACTTGTCTTTGTCTCATGGTCATTTGTACATGTCTCCCCAGTGGAGTGGCTTCAGCACCAGGGCTTAGCTCAGAACAAAGAGGTCTCAACTCAAAGTTTCCTCTCCTCCAGGACTCCTTGCACAATTGCTGTAGCCCAGGGTTGGTCCTGACTCCCCAGAGAAACCGAGCTTCTCAGAAACACTGATCAGGCCTTCACCTCCTTGGATCGATACGGCTTTGAGTCGAAACTGCAGGCTTACTCTATGTACTATATTATTACATACTTATTCCCATTTAGTCCTCACCACAGCCCTGACATAGGTATTATTCCCACTGTACAGATAAGGAAACTGAGGCTCTGAGAGATGATATCACTTGTCTATAGCTACACAGCTGGTAACAGTATAAATGAGATTCATACCTGCTGTTTCTGGCTCCGAAGTCCATGCCCTTAGGCACTGTATATGCTATTTCTGTAAGAGAACTGATTTCCCCAACCTTGCCCTAGACTCTGGTAATTCTGCATGCTTCTGAGTCCTGAGTGCTCCTAGCTGGGCTCCTGCCCTGAGGGCCCAAGACTGAGAAATTCATGAGGGAAAGGAAGGTCTTGAAATTCTGGAGCCCTATCTGGATTCCATCCCCAGACACCTGAAACCCAGGCAGCCCCATCAGCTGACTCTGCAGGCAAAAGTGCCTGACCAAAGCAATGGGATGGCAGCCTGGGCGGGGGTGCGGGTCGGGTAAGAGGTGGCTCCTGCTTGTTGCCCTACTGAGGATCTCCAGGAGAAGGTGAGCTTCCATCCCAGGTAAGCCCAGGAGTGAGAGAAGGGAGGAGGGCCTGGTCTCGCACAAGTCTCCTTTCCCCACAGGAATGCCTTGGCTTAAGGGCAGCCCAATCCTGGGCAGCTTCTGTGGAAAGTCCGCTTCAGCAGTGATGCCTGTCCCCAAGCTAGGGTGGGGCCTTAGTCTCCAGGTTCAAGTTCAGCTTCAGCCCTCACACATATCCTTCTCCATGGGGGAGGGGGAGCCTGGAACTTGATGGGCATGTGCATGTGGAACTAGGACACCTGGGTCCCAGGAGGGGTGAGGTAATGTGAAAACCCTTTTGATCATCACCTTTTCCAAGAGCCCTGGGCTTGGCTTCCAGTCTCTCTTTTTGACCCTACTGCCTTAATCCTGGATTACATTTAAACCTGTTTGGGTGGAAAGATGTCCTGCTTATGCCTCCCCTTCTCTCTAGGCCTTATCGCTGCTTCCCTCCACCTGCCTGCAGACAGACTTAATCCGGCCGGAGCCAAGGGTGAAGGGTCCAGTCACAGAGGGCAACCAAGGGCACAGCAGAGGAAGTCTAAGGCCTTCCCTGTTTCTTCAAGGATTGCTGGGGCAGAGAAGGGCTGGCCTGGCCTGGCTGGGGCTGCTTGCAGGAGGAAGTGAGAGCCCTTGGCCCTCTAAGGATACACACCTTTTTCCTCTGTCATTCCTGCTGCTTAGAGAACTTGGTGATTAGACAGAAGTGTCCCAAGAGGGGAAGGGGTGAGTCTACATGTACTTTTGCTAAACTTGCAGAAACCACCCTATTTCTCAGAGGATTCAGAGTCAGCCAAGGAAGTCAAGCCTAGCTATGGGGGACCTTTCCCGGGGCAGAGCTTCAACTGGCCTCACAGAGTGACAGGTGCCTGGTATCCCCCTCCATCCACTCCCGGGCCTTTCCCCACTTTCCCACATGGCTGAGCTCTGGGGAGCTAGCCAGGCCCCAGTCTGAGGCTGCTTAGGGGTAGGGGACAGGGCATCCTCAGTGCAGGAATTCCCTGGACACCAGCCCCTGAAGGTGGGCACTAGCATCTGTATGGCCACTGTCAGTGACAGGGTGTTCATCACCTCCCGATACAGCCTGGTCCATTTCTGAGCAACTTACAGCTGTTCAGGTTCTTTCCGGGACAGCCAGGATTACCCTGCCAGTGGTAGCACCCGCTTCAGCCTGCCTCTTCCACCTCCCATTCTGTACTCTTGGTAGTGCTGCCCTCCTAGAGCACACAGAACATTTTTCTCCATGACAGACCTTCAGGTATTTGGAAGCAGTAACCCTGTCTCCTCTGGGCAGGCACTCGGCCAGGCTAAACATTCCAGGTCCTGAGAGAGGGTGCTGCTCGGACATTGTGGGAGGCCTGCCTTGCCTTGGCAATTTGACTCCAAGATGCCTGTTTTGGAGATGGAGCCAAGGCAGTGCCTGTCAGGGAGGGGTCATTGGGCTGGGTTTACATCTGATTTTCTGGCTGGTGTGGGGTGCATGGTGGTGCTGCTGGAGCCAAGCTTTACAGCAGTGGCCCTGGCTCCTGCCTTCAGATGCTTCACACAACTCCCCATTCTGCCTGGTGTCTTCTCCATGGAGAGAGTTCTCCCAGCTATCCCAGGCAGGTCAGGACGCCCAGGCTCATCAGAATGTCAGTGCTAATTTTAGTCAGAACAGTCTACCTCACGCTGCTGCCCAGTCTTGCAAATTGCTTGCTTTTCTCTAGGGAACCAAAGAAATAGTAGAGCCTACCAGAGCTTTGAAAATGGGCCTGGGTGCCCACCCTCCTAAAGGAGCCCTTTCTCCTCTGTCTCCTCTGAGCTCTAGAGCTGAAACTGATGTACTCAGAGGAAGGGGTGCCCTGGACTGGACTACTTGGCCCTGACTGCTGGATGGCCCGGAGACTCCATCCTGTCCTGACTTGAGGGATAGGACAGCCCAGTGTTGAGGGACCCTGACCCAGGGTGCTCCAGAGGAAGCTGCAAATTACTGAGGGGTAATTTCAGGGGGTCTGCAAAGTACTGGCCCAGGAGAGCACATCTTTCCACCTCCCTCTTTTTCCTCCTCCCCCACCCCCCAGCCTGCACCAGGTCTGCCCCTGGCCCCCCAGCCTCCCCTCTCCCTCATCCACCCCTGCATCATCCCTGCCTCGGAATTCCCTCCATCCTCCTGTCTCCATTAGTGCCCACCCGCACCATACCTCCCGCTCCCTCAGTTTCATCCCAGCATCCCCCAGGGATCCTGCCAGTGGGATCTGGTCACCATAGGGGATAGGCCAGATTGGCCCGCTCACCCTATCTTCTCCCACTTTCCAGGGGTAGAGAGCCCCCCTCCTCATGCTTTCCAGGCACTAGGCCCCCAAGATACTCTCTCGCCCGCCTCTCGGCCCCCATCCCGGTCTGGTCCACTCCCACTCCCCCAACCCCAGGCCGGCCACTGCAGTACTCACACCGCGCGCGTGGGCTCTGCCTCTCGCCCGGGCTGGGGGCGGCCGCCGCTATCTCTAGACCCTTGTCTTGAAATCCGCACGGGGTCCGAGGGTGCCCAGGGCCCTGCGCGCCGAGTGCCGGTGGCTTGCCTCTCAGCGCCTGGATGGGATCAGGTGGCGGCGTCCGCTAGGCTCGCTCCTCCCGGCTCTGCCCGCCCCCCGCCCCCCATCGCACACCGGAGGCAGGCGAGGGGCGGGGCCAGGCCGCGAGCAAGTAGGGGAGAGGGGAGAGAGGGGAGAGAGGGGAAAGAAAGCGGGAAGGGGGGTGGTCTCCCGGCTTGCCCGCTGGCTGTCGTGAACAGTCTCTGGGTGGCATCTTCAGATGCAGTTATCTTACTCTGGCAACCTTGCAGAGTTGGACACTAATGTGGCCAGCTGCCTTCTCTCACTCAGACAGGGAAACTGAGGCCAGGAAGGTGTCTGGATGCTCCTGCATTGCTGGGTATTCCGGGGCACCACCGGTCATATTTGGGCTCCTGGGTGAGCGAGACACAGGTACACTTGCAGGTACCCACATCCTCTCTATCCTCCTCCAGCAGAGAAGCAGTGCTCCAGCCTTGTCTGGTCCCATCTGTGCCCACACACCCACTTCCCTTCCAGCGTGTCCCCCATACCTTCTGATGTAGCTTCTGGCTGCTCACCCATTCTTCCTCGCTAGGACTCCAGACCCACTCACTCCTGATCAGAGCTATAGTGAGGCTGGGACCCCTGCCTAGGCACCTGCCATCAGGCATCAAAGAACCCAAGTTCAATCCTGGTTTGCTCTTAAATCCCAAAGTCAAGAGGCAACTCCCTGAGCCCTATTGCTTCCAGCTCTAAAATGGGAAGCTGTTCTGAGGTAGCAGAGATAATACACATGAAGGATTCATGTGAACTTCTTAGTCCTCAGTTCCTATCACCTGGGAGCTGGGCAGCAGCACCTCTCAAAGCCATGCCAGACACTGAGAGCCCCACACTGAGTTCTGTGGCTGACCTGCCCACCTGCTTTTTATTTTGCTCTGGGCCTGGTAAAGCAAGGATCCTGGAGCTGGGTAGTCATCCAAAGGTGGGACTGGAAGGGGCTGGATACGCCCTTCTAGGTCCACATAGGAAATAGGTAGTATTGTATGAGGGTCCTTGTTACCGTTAAGGAGGAGGAAATTGGGACTCTGAGAGTCAGAAGGACTGCTGGTGGCCCCAGTTCGGCCCCTTGGGCATGTCACCTTCTCTGCCCATCAATCCTCCACTGTGTACAAGGTCGGGGTCGGAGGAGGATCTTGATACCTTGCCTCTTTCCCAGAGCTGTCATAAAATGAGGCTCCACCATCAGCCTTTAGTTTATCCTGCCTCAGAGACCCCGCCCCCTTCCCTAGCACCTACACATCGCTTGAGGCCTTCAGCCTCAGATGACCTGCTCTGGGCTCTCCAGTTACAGGGAGCAGAAGAGCCTTCCTTTGGGCTAGAAAGGTTCTGCCTGAGTGGGCTGACAAGCTGGAGGGAAGGGCACCATTGTTCTGTCTTCCTTACTGTCCTTTCCAGGTTTGGCTTCCCCTCTGGGAGTGGCAGCAGGAGCCTGCCATAGTGATATTGATGCAAAGGGGAAAGGTCAAGGTTTGGGTAGGAGGAAGAGGACTTCCCACCCAGTGCTAGGATGTGAGCCAACCTTTCTCAACCCAATCCTTTTCCCTGTCTCTCCCAAACCTCACCTTCCCCAGACCTGGTGCCCCATTCTTTTTTCCCCTGTTCCCAGCTTCTTCTCCACGGGGGGCAGTTGGCAAAATGGAGCTGGAGAAAAGATCTGAAGGGGATGTTTGGGGGAAAATGAGACCATTTCACTGAAGTCTCCCCATTCCCGTACTCAATACACATAAAAACACACACAGTGAGCCTGGCTGTTAGTGACAGGGCAGAGCTAGTGGCAGAGGTGGGGAGAGAAATTGAATTGATGGTGTGGGACAGCGAGAGGTGGATGCTAGGCAGGCAAGAATCCCTGCCAGTATCTGCCTCTGTCCCCAAAGACCACGGGGAGTTGGGGTGGGGAGTGGGCGGCAAGGTGGGCCCCCAGTGCAGGTGCGGCTGAGGGAAAAGGGGCCTGAGTTTATTTTTGAGACTAAAAGACACAAATACTGTCACCAGAAACATTGTTCCTTTTTCCCAGTAATCATTTATTGGGCGCCTCTTGAACGGCAGGTGATGCGAGACTGAAAAAGATCAAGTCCCTGCTCACATTTTTGGGATGCAGGTAGGAAGAAAGGGCAAGAAAGACTTATCAAACGGTGGAGATTCGAATGTATTATGGGAACTCTAAGAAAGGAAAGGAAAGCGGGAGAAAGCTTAGTGAAGACGACATTTGAGCCGGCTTGGAAGGTGGAAAAGGGGGCTTTAGTGTCGCCCTTCCCCCAGGTCGGCAGCTGGAGCTCAGCCCGGGCGGGCCCGCTCCTCTCCTGGCTCGGATCCCCTTTCAGCCCATTCATCCGGGCCTGGGCCGGGGGTGGGCGGGCAGACAATCAGACACTGTTTTATCCCGGGCATTGGCTCCAGCCTCCCGCTTGGCGCCCGCAACGCGGAGCCGCCGGGGAAATGAGTCTCTCGGGACTCCCTGGGAGCGTAAGAGTCCGAGGCTCTGACCGGGGAGCCGGGCCGGAAGGCTTGACAGCCTGCGCTCCCGCAGGTGAGGCGCAGAAAACACTCCCTCCGGGCAGGGCCAGCCTTCCCCGCAGCCCCGCCCTCCGGCCCGCCGCCGGCCTTCTGGGCCGTAGCCTGGCGCAGGGCCCGCAGAGACCGAGACCTGCGCACTACAACTCCCAGGAGGCCTAGCGACCAGACGGCCGAGGGGCCACTGAAGAAAGGGGCGTCTGCGGCGAATCCCGTCGCCTAGCGTACCGCAGCGGGTGGGCCTGCGTGCGCGTCGCCTCCCAACCAGAGAGGACGTGGCGTACGGCGCCGCCGGAAGTTCCGGAAAGTGGGCCCAGAGGCCGGCCCGAGCTTCCGGGTTGGTCGCGCGCCTTGCTGCGGCCAAGATGGCGACCGAGCATCCCGAGCCTCCCAAAGCGGAATTGCAGCTGCCGCCGCCGCCACCTCCAGGCCACTATGGCGCCTGGGCTGCCCAGGAGCTTCAGGCCAAGTTGGCAGAGATCGGAGCTCCGATCCAGGGTGAGGAACACAGAAAGTCGAGGGACCTTTACGGGCCTGCGGAGAAGCGGAGCCTGGTTACCCGGGAGACCCGGGCGCGAGGGGCGGAGGCGGGCAGCTGGGGTCTGACCTGGCCGGGCTTGCCTGCTCCATTGATCGTGTACTTTGCCCCGCAGGTAATCGCGAGGAGCTGGTGGAGCGGCTGCAGACCTACACCCGCCAGGTAGGTGTTGGCGGCGGGACGTCAGGATAGGCCGAGCTTCTCCAGGAGACCTTATATACCCCATCACGGCTCGGTCTTCATTCTTTCTTTATCTTGGCACAGCAAGGCGGAGGCTTGCCCTTTTTGGCTTGTTCTTGCCTTTGCCAGCTTAGTTGTAATTTCTTGTATCCATCTTGGTCCTCTTCAGTGCCCAGCCGGAGCGCTGGCAGACAGGCACTGGATACGTTTTGTTAAATGAATTGGGAGAGATCGTCGATTAGTGAAACAGCTAGTTTTGGACTGACCTAGAGTCCTTTCTCTTTTGCAGACTGGCATCGTGCTGAATCGGCCGGTTTTGAGAGGGGAAGATGGGGACAAAGCCGCTCCACCTCCCATGTCAGCGCAGGTAGGGAGGTTCTTCCATTTTTTAAGATTCTATCTGCTGATCCTTTTGTAGTTCATGAGCATGATGATTCGGTGTTCGCGTGCATGTGTGAGACGTCACACCCTTGCACATCTCGCCTGACCTGAGTGGGGAATAGAAAGATTCCATCTGTTCAGGGTAGCCCTTCCTCTTAATTGCAGTGTACTTGAGATGCAACTGACTGACTGGGCAAGGAGGTACTGCCATGACAGAATTGTGAGCTCTTCAGTTCTCTCTTTGATGCTGATACTTGCCTCCTTTTCCACTGTCTGCTTCTCCAAATTCTACCTGTCATTCAAGATTCAGCTTGTGGCCAGGTGCAGTGGCACATGCCCGTAATCCCACCACTTTGGGATGCTTAGATGGGAGGATCACTTGAAGCCAGGGTTCGAGACCAGCCTGGGCAACACAGTGAGACTCTTGTTACTACAAAAAATTTTTAAAAATTAGCTGGGCACGGCAGCACATGCCTATAAAGTCCAAGCTACTCTCTAAGCTGAGGCTCAAGGATTGCTTGAGCCCTGAGGTTCAAGGCTGCAATGAGCTCTGGTTGCGCCACTGTACTCCATGTACTCCATCCTGGGTGACAGAATGAGACTTTACTTCTCTGAAAAAAAAAGAAAAAAAAAGGTTGGGGGGTGATGGGGCAGGGGCTGGGAGATTGTCAGGAAAAATAGCAAATGCACGCCAGAATTAATACCTAGGCAGTGGGTTGATAGGTGCAGCAAACCACCATGGCACACATTTACCAATGTAACAAACCTGCACATCCTGCACGTGTGCCCCAGAACTTACAATAAAATAAAATAAAATAAAAAAATAGGGGGAAAAAAAAGAGGCAGGGGATGGTGGCTCATGTCTGTAATCTCAGCACTTTGGGAGGCCAAGGCGGGTGAATCGCCTGTGATCAGGAGTTTGAAACCAGCCTGGCCAACATGGTGAAACTGTCTCTACTAAAAATACAAAAATTAGCTGGGCGTGGTGGCACATGTCTGTAATCCCAGCTACTTGGGAGGCTGAGGCAGGAGAATCTCTTGAACCCAGGAGGCGGAGGTTGCAGTGAGCCAGTGAGCCGAGATCAGGCCACTGCACTCCAGCCTGGGCGATAGAGCAAGACTGTCTCAAAAAAAAAAAAAAAAAAGAGAGAGAGGCAGGGCATGGTGGCTCACGCCTGTAATCCCAGCACTTTGGGAGGCCGAGGCGGGCAATCACTTGAGGTCATGAGTTCGAGACCAGCCTGGCCAACATAGTGAAACCTCGTCTTTCCTAAAAATACAAAAATTAGCCGGGCATCGTGGCAGGCGCCTGTAATCCCAGCTACTTGGGAGGCTGAAGCACGAGAATTGCTTGAACCTGGAAAGCAAAGGTTGCAGTGAGCTGAGATTGCACCATTGCGTTCCAGCCTGGGTGACAGACTCTATCTCAAAAAAAAACAAACAAACAAACAAAAAAAAACAAAAAAAAAAAAACAGCTTGAATACAAGGAAGCCCGACTTGTCCCTACCCAGCTGGAAGCAATCACCCTCTTCTTTGCCTGCCCCAGGAACAGTTCCCATGTTCTTTTGTGAGACATTGAGAGCTCCCTGATTTGATTTCATACTCCTTGCATTTAGCAGTCATTGGGGTTTGCATTGCCCTGGTACAGTGGTTCCTGTTTATTTAAGTCCTCTCAATTTCCATGTTGCTTCTGATCCAGGATTTGCTTCTTTTTCTCTAAAGCAGTGGCTCTGACCTAGGATCTATTGATCTCTGTGTGTAGAATGAGGAGTCCCTAGATGGCCTCAGAGGTGTCTTTGAGTCTCCTGGAATTGTATGCAGAGTCTGTATTCAGGATATCTTTCTGGAGAGAGTGGATAGCTTATTGTGGTTGGTGCCGGAAGTTAACATTCTCATATCTTTATAGGGCTATGGAGCATTCTCTCTTACGAATTAGGAACTATGTGTCATTTGACTTAGAATCCCAGCTCCTGACTCAAAGTAGATCCCCCAGATATGTGCAGATGAGTAGATAAATGTTTCCTAATTTTATGATCATATTTTCTCCACAGCTCCCTGGAATTCCCATGCCACCACCACCTTTGGGACTCCCCCCTTTGCAGCCTCCTCCACCTCCCCCACCACCTCCACCAGGCCTTGGCCTTGGCTTTCCTATGGCCCACCCACCAAATTTGGGGCCCCCGCCTCCTCTCCGTGTGGGTGAGCCAGTGGCACTGTCAGAGGAGGAGCGGCTGAAGTTGGCTCAGCAGCAGGCGGCATTGCTGATGCAGCAGGAGGAACGTGCCAAGCAGGTAGGGCAGGTGGAAGCCCTGGCCTGGGCCTCATTAGGTCCCTGAAGGGGCAGTGGAGCCTTAAGAGAAAGCTGGGTCCTAGAACTAAGGCTTCTGGGAAGGTGGGGACTAAATATTGGAACATGGGCCCTTGACTGGAAGAGGATCTCAAGAAGCAAGAGTTGTGGCAGATTGGCCCGTTGGGTATTGGTGCTGGTATGAACTTGTTTTCTTTTTTAAGCAGGGAGATCATTCGCTGAAGGAACATGAGCTCTTGGAGCAGCAGAAGCGGGTAATACCCCTCCCCCTAACCTTTGACCTCATGGTCCAATCCATTGGCTGTCATTTGTATTGCTTCGAATGCACCAATCAAGTTTTGTTCCCAACTAAGTACTAGTGTCTTCCAAAGCATTCAATTTTTCTTGAAGTTCAGGAATTGACAGACTATGACCTGTGGCCTGTATGTGCATGGCCTGTGAGCTAAAAACAACTTTAAAATTTTTTAAGGATTATAAGAAAACCCAAACAAAAATATGTACCAGAGTCCATATGGTAATCCATAAAGCCTAAAGTATTTACCTTCCGACCTATTCAAAAAGAGCATGCTGACTTCTGCTCGCCTTACATGACATCATTCTAGATAGGACTCTGGGTAATTGAGTTATTTGTATTGGATTTAGACAAAATAGGACTGTAAGTCTGGGAATGTTATATAAGATATTTGGCCCCAGAGGTGCGTTGCATTAGTCATTACGCAGTGGATTACTCAGGAGTATTAAAAACTGAGCATTAAAAGCAACAAGTATGAGCTGGGCGTGGTGGCTCACACCTGTAATCCTAGCACTTTGGGAGGCTGAGGTGGGCAGATTGCTTGAGCTCAGGAGTTCGAGACCAGCCTGGCCAACATGATGAAACCCTGTCTCTATCAGAAATACAAAAATTAGCCAGGTGTGGTGGCGCGTGCCTGTAGTCTTGCTACTTGGAAGGCTGAGGTGGGAGGATGGCTTGAGCTGGGGAGGCAGAGGTTGCAGTGAGCTGAGATCATGCCACTGTACTCCAGCCTAGGCAACAGAGCCAGACCTTGTCTCAAAAAAAAAAAAAACAAAAAACCACAAGTCTCAACCTGTGGATAAAGTACTGTCTTTGCCCAGATTGTGCTGGATCTTGAGGGGTAGATATAAGAAAAGAGCTCAAAAGTTTCTAATGTATCTTTTGGGGAAGAAAACTCTCTGAAAAGTAGAAGGCACTGTTTGGCTCAATATGAAATTCCCTGCTTGGAACCAGAAGTTTCCTGGGGTTTTCCTTGGTGTTATTTCTAGGGATTTTCCGTTGTGATGAGAGGGCTCCTCCATTTGGATTAGTAGCCTGGAAGTGTGGGGGTGGAGGGGATGTCAGCACCCAAGGGGTTTGTGATTGTTCTCCTTGGGCCCATTACCCGCTGAAAGAATGCATTTGCCAGGGGCTGCCTGCCAAACTAGTTTTCAGGCAGTGTCTACTCCCACTTCCCTCCCGTAGGCAGCTGTGTTATTGGAGCAGGAACGACAGCAGGAGATTGCCAAGATGGGCACCCCAGTCCCTCGGCCCCCACAAGACATGGGCCAGATTGGTGTGCGCACTCCTCTGGGTCCTCGAGGTGAGACCCTGGGATGGAGGGGAAGAGCAAGAAAAGTGATTTAGACATTTTTAAAAAGACTTTTAAAGTATCTATCCCATTTAAAAAGAGCATATATAATAAACATACAGTTTAATGGTTTTTTACACACTGAACACACCCGTACAACCAGCACCTGGACCATGATCAGCACCCCGAAAGCCCCGCCACACGCCCCCCTCCCCGCAGGTTCACCATCGCCCTTTTAGCAAGGGAGGGAATTTTGTATGTGAGTGTTTTGTCTCTTCTGACATTGGATTTCTTTTTCCCGTCTCTCAGTAGCTGCTCCAGTGGGCCCAGTGGGCCCCACTCCTACAGTTTTGCCCATGGGAGCCCCTGTTCCCCGGCCTCGTGGTCCCCCACCGCCCCCTGGAGATGAGAACAGAGAGGTGAGACTAACGATTTCCTCCTAGGTATAAGAGAGTGGTAGTTTAGGAGGGGACTATTTTTGGATTTTTAGAGAAGGGTTCTGTGAGAAGATGGGGGGACTTAAATTCCTGGGGGTAGTGGGGAGCCGTACTTATTTAAACTAAGGGTACAGCAGAGGGATTGGGGAGACATTACTGAGGCAGAGTCTTGGGGTCCCTCTGAGGAACACTGAACCTCACTGAGCCCAGTTGGTGTTGCCCACTCTCTGCTGCTTACATCACCTGGGCAGCAGCCTTTCTAGTCCAAGAGGTAGAAGCTGGTGGGAAAAGGGCACTGTGATTCGCCTTCTCTGACCGGTTGTCTCTGGCAGATGGATGACCCCTCTGTGGGCCCCAAGATCCCACAGGCTTTGGAGAAGATCCTGCAGCTGAAGGAGAGCCGCCAGGAAGAGATGAACTCTCAACAGGGTGAGTGCCAGGCGTCCTGAGGCTGTAGCCACAGAACCTGGAGAGGCTGAGCTGAGTCCTCGTCCCTCTGTCCCTTTCCCTTGCCTCTTGGTAAAGGCAGGTTACTGTGAATGAGTGCAGGGCGCAGTGGCACCATGAAGACTCGTTACCACCTTCTTCCTTACAGAGGAAGAGGAAATGGAAACAGATGCTCGCTCATCCCTGGGCCAGTCAGCGTCAGAGACTGAGGAGGACACAGTGTCCGTATCTAAAAAGGAGGTAGGGGTTGGAGCTGAGTCTGGAAGGAAAGGCAGGAGATGGGACTTGGGTACGGAAATAACACAGTTTATAAGTGTTCAGTAAGTAATAGCTTCTGTTTTGTGCCAATTTCCACCCTCAGCATCTTACAGATATTTTTCATTTAATTGCTTTTGAGTTTCAAGTACTATGCATGCCTACATTTTACAGCTGAAAAAGCTGAGGTTCTGAGACGCACAGTAATTTACCCAAAGGCACACAGCTTGTGAGTGGCAGAACTTTGGAGTCTGCCTCCAAGGCCCCTTCGCAGCCACTTCATGAGATGGCCTCCGAAAAGCCTGACCGTTGAGCTGTGGGGGAGACCGGGGGAGGAGTTTAGGGGTTGGGGTGCTGGCACAGTACTTGGATTCCCTGACCCAGCTGGTTTTCCTCCTCCTGACAGAAAAACCGTAAGCGCAGGAACCGAAAGAAGAAGAAAAAGCCCCAGCGGGTGCGAGGGGTGTCCTCTGAGAGCTCTGGGGACCGGGAGAAAGACTCAACCCGATCCCGTGGCTCTGACTCCCCAGCAGCTGATGTTGAGATTGAGTATGTGACTGAAGAACCTGAAATTTACGAGCCCAACTTTATCTTCTTTAAGAGGATCTTTGAGGCTTTTAAGGTACAAGGAGAGCGTGCTCGGAAGGGGCAGTGCCAAACAGGGAAGGGGCTCAGAGGTGGGTGCGAGGCAGCAGTGAACAGGCATGTTTTTAGTGCTGGCTTTAGGAACTGGGAAGGGGCTCAGAGGGCAGGGGTTTCACCTTGTCTGCCTCCTCAGCTCACTGATGATGTGAAGAAGGAGAAGGAGAAGGAGCCAGAGAAACTTGACAAATTGGAGAACTCTGCAGCCCCCAAGAAGAAGGGATTTGAAGAGGAGCACAAGGACAGTGATGACGACAGCAGTGATGATGAGCAGGTCAGGCCCAACCCTCCTGGTGGGAAGCAGGGACTCTGGGCACAGGTGACTGAGATGCATCCAGAGAGGGACCATGGTGAACACTTGCAGAGCTTTGGGGGCTTAAGTTTGGGGTGGGTTGGGCAGTTTCATTCACATCTGAGTCCTGCTCAAAAGAGGTGATTGTTCTGTTCTAGGAAAAGAAGCCAGAAGCCCCCAAGCTGTCCAAGAAGAAGTTGCGCCGAATGAACCGCT
This sequence comes from Macaca fascicularis, assembly GCF_037993035.2. NCBI lineage: Eukaryota > Metazoa > Chordata > Mammalia > Primates > Cercopithecidae > Macaca > Macaca fascicularis. Next base: position 8,334,446 of record NC_088388.1, on the reverse strand, counting down.
TCACTGTGGCTGAACTCAAGCAGGTAAGCCCTGAGAGTATTCTGCAGGCCCTGGATCCCAGCTGGGAGACCACCTGGGGAGCCAGGGAGGTGAAAAGGAGTTCTTTGAAGGAGGTGTGAGTGATTTGGGTTTAGGTCCTTTGAGGAAGAAGAGCTTCAGAACTGAGAAGTCGGGGCTCTCAAGAACATGCATTACTATGTGTTTTCCAGCTGGTGGCACGGCCCGATGTTGTGGAGATGCACGATGTGACAGCGCAGGACCCTAAGCTCTTGGTTCACCTCAAGGCCACTCGGAACTCCGTGCCTGTGCCACGCCACTGGTGTTTTAAGCGCAAGTACCTGCAGGGCAAACGGGGTATTGAGAAGCCCCCCTTCGAGCTGCCAGACTTCATCAAACGCACAGGCATCCAGGAGATGCGAGAGGCCCTGCAGGAGAAGGTGAGAGCCTGCCCTCGGGTGTCCCCATCCTTCACAGCAGTGTGCTTCAAAATGGGAATATGGGTTGAAACCCACCTACCACCTACTTGTTACTTGTCTAATTATCCTTTTGTTTTCCTTCTCTGCTCTTCTTCCCCTCTGCCTTCACGTTGCCAGCTCACCTGGTGACTCCTTTCTCAGATGCACTTTGTGGCTAGGGATTCATGGTGGTTGTGTAACTTCTTAATTTTAAAGCTTTTAGTTAAATGCTCTGAACTCAGGAGGTACAAAAGAACACGGGGATGTCTCTGCCTTCCAGAGAAATGATGAGATTCATCTCTTGATGAGATGGTTTAAAAACTAGTTATTGATAGACACAGCTGAGGCTGATATTGTGGAGTCTGTTTTGTTCAGCATGCATTATGTAATTTTGAAGGGTTTGAGCAGGAAGGATTTTGGTGACTTTCGGGGTGAGATAATTGAGGCTTCCCTTGATCTCTTTTGGAGTTGGGAGCTGGATTCTCTACATCAATTTGGTGAGTACTTGTTAAGGCTTGTCTTCTGCCATTCTCTACAGGAAGAACAGAAGACCATGAAGTCAAAAATGCGAGAGAAAGTTCGGCCTAAGATGGGCAAAATTGACATCGACTACCAGAAACTGCATGATGCCTTCTTCAAGTGGCAGACCAAGCCAAAGCTGACCATCCATGGGGACCTGTACTATGAGGTTTGGGAGGGGGCTGGGAGAGGTCAGGCCGGGCCTTGGGGTTGAGACTGTCTAGGGCTTTTTTTTTTTGAGACGGAGTCTCGCTCTGTCGCCCAGGCTGGAGTGCACTGGCGCGATCTCCACTCACTGCAAGCTCTGCCTCCTGGGTTCACGCCATTCTCCTGCCTCAGCCTCCCGAGTAGCTGGGACTACAGGCGCCCACCACCTCGCCTGGCTAATTTTTGTATTTTTAGTCGAGACGGGGTTTCACCATGTTAGCCAGGGTGGTCTCGATCTCCTGACCTCGTGATCTGCCCGTCTCGGCCTCCCAAAGTGCTGGGATTACAGGCGTGAGCCACCGCGCTTGGCCTTTTTTTTTTTTTTTTTTTTTTTTTTTAAATATGAGGTCTCACTCTGTTACCCAGGCTGGAGTGCAGTGGTATGATCTTGCTTCACTGTAGCCTCTGCCTCCTGGGCTCAAGCAGTCCTCCCATCTCAGCCCCCCGAGTAGCTGGGACCACAGACACACCACACCCAGCTAATTTTTTGTACTTTTGGTAGAGACAGGGTTTTGCTATGTTGCCCAGGCTAGTCTCATCCTGAGCTCAAGTGATCCACCCGCCTCAGCCTCCCAAAGTGCTGGGTTTACAGGCATGAACCACCGCACCTGGCCCAGGAGGGCTTCTGAAGCAATTACAATAGTTCCTCAGCCTTAGAATTGCCCATTGACTACCCTTGGATGAGATGGAATTTAAATTGAGGTCCTATTTGGAGGAGAGATGCAGATCTGGTGGCTTCTTTCCCTGATAGACTCTTCATATCCTGTCTTAGAAGTGATAATGGTGGTGGGTGGTTTAGGGATGGAGGGGCCAAGGGACAGTTGCTTTTAGGAAACTTTTAATATTGGGGGTGGTAGAGAAGTTGGTATTTTTTTTTCCTGATCCTTGAAATCGTAGTCCCCTTGATGTCATGGAATTTATGAGGTGGAAGAATTTTGCAGATCATCCTGTCGAGTGCCCTCGTTTTACAGATGAGAAGGCAGGTCCTAACGTTGGCTGTGTTCTCATAGTGGGTTATTGACAGCACTGGGAGTCTGGCCTGGTTTTTTTTTTTTTTTTTTTTTTTTTTTTGAGACGGAGTCTAGCTCTGTCGCCCAGGCTGGAGTGCAGTGGCGCGATCTCGGCTCACTGCAAGCTCTGCCTCCCGGGTTCACGCCATTCTCCTGCCTCAGCCTCCCGAGTAGCTGGGACTACAGGTGCCCACAACCGCGCCCGGCTAATTTTTTGTATTTTTAGTAGAGACGGGGTTTCACCGTGGTCTCGATCTCCTGACCTTGTGATCCGCCTGCCTCGGCCTCCCAAAGTGCTGGGATTACAGGCGTGAGCCACCGCGCCCGGCACTGGCCTGGTTTTTATTCCTTCCCCGACTTTGGCCAGGGAAAGAAGTGATGAGAATCAGAGTGAGAGCCAGGTAGCCCTCACTGGGATTTTATATCTGATGTGGGTTAGGTCTTCTCGCCTTTGTTTTCACGTCCTCTTGCCATTGTGCTCCCACTGAGTGTCTGGGTCTGCAATGTAGCATGCTCTGTTTTTCCCTCAGGGGAAGGAGTTCGAGACACGACTGAAGGAGAAGAAGCCAGGAGATCTGTCTGATGAGCTAAGGATTTCCTTGGGGATGCCAGTAGGACCAGTGAGTGTCAGTTAGCTGTCTGGGGAAGCAGCGAAGTGGGTGGGGATTGGAGCGGAAGGCAGTGACAGGGATACGGTTTGGCAGATGGTATCCTGTTCTCTTTTTCCTGCAGAATGCCCACAAGGTCCCTCCCCCGTGGCTGATTGCCATGCAGCGATACGGACCACCCCCATCGTATCCCAACCTGAAAATCCCTGGGCTGAACTCCCCCATCCCTGAGGTGAGCATTGTCCTTTCATTCATTCTTGGCTGTTTCTGCTTTTGAACTGGAAGGTGATTTTTTTGTTTTCCTTCTCTAACTCCACCATGTGTTTCTTTATTTAAAAAAATTTTTATTGACACATAATATTTGTCATATACCATGGGTATGTGTGGAAAAAACAAGTAAATGGTTTTTGTTTTTTAAAAAACTGACATGCTCATCATAAAATATTCAGTCAGAATTGACAAGTACAAAGATGAAAGCAAGTCACAATTTTACCACTCAGAAATAGCCAAATTCACTATTTGGTGAATGTGTTTCCAGATATGTCTCTGAATATAAGAATGGCCAGAGAGAAATAATTTTATCTTAGCCAGATGTGGTGTCTCAACACCTGTAATCCCAGCACTTTGGGAGGCTGAGGTGGGAGGATCCCTTGGGGCCAGGAGTTTAAGACTAGCCTGGGCAACATAGTGAAACCGCATCTCTACTTTAAAAAAAAAAAAAAGAAAAGAAATAATTTTTTTTTTTTAGTTTCACTTCAATCTATCAGAAATAATTTTATCTCAAGAATGTCTTCAAATTTATTCTTATTTTAAAGTAATCATTAAAAAAATTGACAGATAAGAGTCATTAAAGTAAAAAAGTAGTATTGTTAAACTTTAGATAGAAACTTCCGCCCCTTAAGATAAATAGATTCTGAACAAGCTAGCCTTCCAAAGTTAGGAAAACTCAGTAAGAAATTGAAGTCATGTTTTCAACGTACGTATTTTGGTTTCAGACAGCAGAGACTCTGCCATGACAGAAGAGGTTATTAGCATACTTTCTGCCTCCTGTCTCCTTATCCTGTTGCCTCCAGATTTTAGTTGTTTATTAATTTTGGTTTCTAATGCTTCATAACATTTAATTTTATTCTGCAGTCATAATTTCCGGAGTTCCCAAGTGTCAGCTCTGTACTTTTGAGTGTGCCTTTTCTCTAGGGCTTCAGAATTTCTTTTGCAGCTAAGGAGTGAACTGATTGTGCTCACTGCCTTGCAGAGCTGTTCCTTTGGGTACCATGCTGGTGGCTGGGGCAAACCTCCGGTGGATGAGACTGGGAAACCGCTCTATGGGGATGTGTTTGGAACCAATGCTGCTGAATTTCAGGTATGGGCTATGTACTGGCGATCTTGGTTTTACTTAACATCATGAAGGTTAGAGATTGTTGGTTTATAGCTTCATTATCAGGGAGTTGCGTGTTCTGACACAGCAGAGCCTGGAAAAGGGCAAACATTTTCCCGAGATGTTAACGCAAGCCCCTCACTGGAATTTGAGCTCTAGGTAGGTAGGGATTATTGTCTGTGTGTTGACTCTTAACACCCCTTCAGCTTAAAACAGCCTGGTACATAACAGGTACTTAGAAAACATTTGTTGACTGATTAAGTGATTTCTTTCAGACCAAGACTGAGGAGGAAGAGATTGATCGGACCCCTTGGGGGGAACTGGAACCATCTGATGAAGAATCCTCAGAAGAAGAGGAAGAGGAAGAAAGTGATGAAGACAAACCAGATGAGACAGGCTTTATTACCCCTGCAGACAGGTGGGGGAAGCAGAGAGTGCCTCTTGGAAATGGCTTATCTTTGGGGGCCTTCTCTTTACTCCAGAGCTTGTTCCTCTCTTCACAGTGGCCTCATCACTCCTGGAGGCTTCTCATCAGTGCCTGCTGGAATGGAGACCCCTGAACTCATTGAGCTGAGGAAGAAGAAGATCGAGGAGGCGATGGATGGGTGAGGGTGCCAGACAGGGCTTCACTTCCCGTTGGCTGACTGGCTGACTGTTGTTCCTTTCTCCCCCATCCCTTTTTAAAAAATTATTGAACCAACTCTGCCAGGCGATACTCCAGGCAGGGAGGAGTCAGCAGTTGAGGTAAACTGGTAATCAGAGAACAAGATACTTTCAGATGTAGATAAGGATGCTCAAGCAGAGGAAACTGGGTAATGGGATGGGGGGGCAGGGAGGCCTTTGGGAAGGCCTCATTGGGGAGGTGGTGCTTGAACTGAGACGCGAATGGAAAAGCGCCAGCCACAGGATCATCTGGATCAGAAGTAACAGTAAGTGCAAGCAAGTGCAAAGGCCCTGACACAGGGATGCGCTAGTATTTTGAAGCTCCATTTTTAGGTACTTGAATGTGTGGTGTTGTTAGGTCTTCATGAATTGACCCCTTTATCATGAAATGACCCTCTCTTTATCCATTCTGCTCTTTGTTCCCTTTTTCCTGTTTTTATACCTTCTTTTGGATTACTTGAACAATTTCTATGATTCCATTTTATCTCCAGTGTTGGTTAATTAGCTGTTAAGTTTTTGCTTTGTTATTTTAGTGGGTGCTCTGGGGTTTATCGTAGATCATGTCTATATCAGGATCTAGCTTCTCTTGATGTCACACTGCTTCCAGATGGCATTAAGAGCCGCGATAGTGTACTTCGCTCTCCGCCCAACTTTGCACTGTGTTATCATGTATTTACATGTTATAAATCCTGTACTGTATAGTTATTATTTTTGTTTAAATGGTCAGTTATCTTTTAGGGAGGTTTCAATAAGAATCATGCATGAAGCCATGTAGTTACCATTTTTGTTTCTTTCATTTCTTTGTGTAGATACAGGTTTCTATCTGATATCATTTTTCCTCTGCCTGAAGGGCTTCCTTTAATGTTTCTTTAGGGGTCATGGTGGCTTACGCCTGTCATCTCAGCACTTTGGGAGAAGGCTGAGGTGGTAGATTGCTAGAGTCCAGGAATTTTGAGACCAGCCTGGGCAACATAGTGAGACCCCATTTCTACAAAACAAACATTTCTTATATTGTGGGTCTGCTGGTTTTGAATTCGTTCAGCTTGGGTAGTCTTAAAAATTCTTTATTTGGCCTTCATTTTTGAAAGATCGTTGCCAGGTATAGGATTCTAGGTTGACAATTTTTTTTCTTTCAATACTTTTTTTTTTTCTTTTTGAAATGGAGTCTCGCTATGTCACCCAGGCTGGAGTGCAGTGGTGTGATCTTGGCTCACTGCAATCTCCACCTCCTGGGTTCAAGCGATTCTGCTTCAGCCTCCTGAGTAGCTGGGATTACGTGTGCATGCCACCACATCCAGCTAATTTTTATATTTTTGTAGGGATGGGGTTTTGCCATGTTGCCCAGGCTGGTCTCGAGCTCCTGGCTTCAAGTGATCCACCTGCCTTGGCCTCCCAGAGTGTTGGGATTATAGGCGTTAGCCACCACATCAACCTTCTTTCAGTACTTTTAAGATGTTGCTCCAGTGTCTGTCTTCTTTCTTGCATTGTTTCTGGTGAGAAAGCTGCTGTCATTCTTACGTTTGTTCCTGTGTACATAATGTGTCATTTTTATTTGGCTGTTTTTAAGATTTTATCGCTAGTTCTAACAATTTGACTGCAATGTGCCTAGGTGTAGTTTCCGAGTGTTCCTTTGCTTGGGGTTTTTAAAGCATCTTAGATCTGGGTTTTTAGTTTTTATTAATTTGGGGGAAATTTTGGTCATGATTTCTCCAAATATTTTCTCTGTTCCCTTCTCTTTCCTCTCACCTTATTCCTCTGTTAAGTTGTCCCACTGCTCACTGATGCTTTTCATTTTTCTTTTTTTTTTTTTTTTGAGACGGAGTCTTGCTCTGTTGCCCAGGCTGGAGTGCAGTGGCCGGATCTCGGCTCACTGCAAGCTCTGCCTCCCGGGTTCACGCCATTCTCCTGCCTCAGCCTCCCGAGTAGCTGGGACTACAGGCACCCGCCACCTCGCCCAGCTATTTTTTTGTAATTTTTAGTAGAGACGGGGTTTCACCGTGTTAGCCAGGATGGTCTCTATCTCCTGACCTCGTGATCCGCCCGTCTCGGCCTCCCAAAGTGCTGGGATTACAGGCTTGAGCCACTGCGCCCGGCCGATGCTTTTCATTTTTAAAGAAATTCTTCTCTCTTTGTATTTCACTTTAGAAAATTTCTATTGCTATGTGTTCAAGTTTACTATTATTTTCTTCTGTAATTTCTGGTCTAACAGTAATCCCATACAATATAATTCTCCTTTCTAGAAGTTTGATTTCAGGTCTTTTAAATCTATTCTTTCTCTCTTAACTTTTTGAACATGTGGAATGCAGTTATAACAATATTTTATTTTTATTTTATCTTATTTTATTTTATGATGGAGTCTTACCCTGTTGCCTAGCCTGGAGTGCAGTGGCATAATCTCGGCTTATGGCAACCTCTGCTGCCCAGGTTCAAGCGATTCTTGTGCCGCAGCCTCCCAAGTAGCTGGGACTACAGGTGTGTGCCACCACACCCAGCTACTTTTTTTGTATTTTTAGTAGAGACAGGGTTTCACCATGTTGACCGAGCTGTTCTTGAACTCCTCAGGTGATCCGCCTGTCTCAGCCTCCCAAAGTGCTGGGATTATAGGCATGAGCCACCACACCTGGCTGTAACAACATTTTAATGTATTGTCTGCTAACTCTAACATCTGTGCCATTTCTGGGTTGATTGCCATTAGTGGATTCATTTTTCTCATATGGATTGTATTTTCCTACTCTTTTGCATGCCTGGTAATTTTTTTTTCTTTTCCTTTTTTCTTTTGAGAGAGGTTCTCACTGTGTTGCCCAGGCTGGTCTTGAACTTCTGAGCTCAAGCAGTCCTCCTGCCTCAGCTTCCCAAAGTGCTGGGATTACAGGTGTGAGCCACCAGACCTGTCCAGTGCCTGGTAATTTTTTACTGAATGCTAGGCTTTGTGAAATTTACCTTGTTGGGTCCATGATATTTTTGTATTCCTGTAGATTTTCTTCAGCTCATTCAGGAATATAGTTATATGGAGCTAGTTTGATCCTTTCAGGTCTTGTTTTTGGGGTTCTTGAGGCAGGACTGAAGCAGTCCTCCCCACTGTGAGGCACAAGTGCCTGTGGACTCTACCCACCGCCCTGTGAATCAGGAGGTTTTTCCGTCTGGCTAGTGGGAGTTGCACTATTCCCAGTTCTGAGTGAGCAGCAGGTGCTGTTACGAATCCTTTCGGGTGCTTCTTTCCCTGTCCTTGGTAGGCATGTGCTGCTTAGTACTCCCCTGCATACTTGAGGACCTTCTCTAGGTCTCTTGAGTTCTCTCTCAGCTCTTTTCTTCAGTACTCTATCCTGTGAACTCTAGCTGCCTTGATCTCCCTGGACTTTCAGCTTCATCCTCCCAACTCATGGAGTCCTCAGGGCTCTCCATGCGTCTTCCCTCTGTTCTGTGGCCTGCAAACTCTTGGTGCAGTATGCTGGGGCAGTTGAAGGGCTCATTGCATTTGTTTCCTATCTTGCAGGAATCACTGTGCTTTGTTGCCCCATGTCTAGTGTCTTGAAAACCACTGTTTCATATATTTTGCCCATTTTTTGGTTGTTTCAGGCAGGAGGGTGTATCTGGTTCCTGTTGCTCCTTGTCAGGAAGCAGAAGTCTCAAGCTTTGCATATTCAAGGAAGAAAAATAAAGAAGGGTACTGTGGACAGAGTATAGTGAGGAGGGCTTGGGTAAGGGATCAGGCTATGAACCCTTTAGGTCATGGTAAGGAGTTTAGATTTTATTCAGATAATGATCAGAAGCCTCAGAGGGTTTTGAGCAAAGGTCTGACAGGACCTGCAATCCATTTTAAGCCATTTTCTCTGGCTCTTGTGTGGAGAATAGATTGTCACCTCTTCCAGTGGGAGAGGTGGAGATGATGGACACAGTCTGGGGTAATAGTGGTAGAGGTGCTCTTATTCCTAGTGTAATCCTTGAAATTAGTGGTGAAACTGGCTGTGGATGGCTCTTGCGTCGGAAGGCCTGAAGTGTGAATTACGTACATGAGAACTCAAGGCATGACATTCTTCGGGTGGGAACTGTTGTCACCTGCTCTCTCTTGCTAGCTTCTCTGTACCAAAGTTCTCTTGGAAACTTTGAGCCTCTCTGACCTTTTGACCCTTCTGTACATGTGGGAGTCCTGGTCTGTGATCCCCTAACTTGGTTTAGGGGGCCCCTTAGCTCCATCTGTGTTCCCTGGAGTCAGCACTGTGCCACCCTCCCCTTCCCCCTGCCCAATTATTTTCTGTCATGGGCTTCCATGAACTGCAGAGGCTGCATCCTTGGGGAGCTCAGAAGCTCTCCAAGGCGCTGAGTGGAGGTGCCACCTGTATCTTTTGTTTCTGCTTCTGGAGACCCTTTTGTCCCTTCCTTTTTGGGCCTGATCCCATTGTCCTTCACAGAAGTGAGACACCTCAGCTCTTCACCGTGTTGCCAGAGAAGAGAACAGCCACTGTTGGGGGAGCCATGATGGGATCAACCCACATTTATGATATGTCCACGGTGAGTACTTGGAGGACATACTGCTTTTGGAGGCTGAGAAGGGCGGCAGAAGCTAGGGCTTCTCTGACTCTCTTTGGAGGTGACAAGGCCCTGATCTCCTTTCCAGGTTATGAGCCGGAAGGGCCCAGCTCCTGAACTGCAAGGTGTGGAAGTGGCGCTGGCGCCTGAGGAGTTGGAGCTTGATCCTATGGCCATGACCCAGAAGTATGAGGAGCATGTGCGGGAGCAGCAGGCTCAAGTAGAGAAGGAGGACTTCAGCGACATGGTGGCTGAGCATGCTGCCAAACAGAAGGTAGGCGCTTCCAGGGGCGCTGGGCTGGGTGAGAGCCAGGGACCCTGGCCTGCCGTTTTCAGTGGTGTGGTGCCCTCTAGTGGTGAGAGTGAGGGTGGCCTCTGCTTGCTGCCCTGTGCGCTTAGATTTGGAAGTCTTAGAAATCCTCCAGTGGGCTGCCCTCTTTAAGGACGATGAGGGGGAGGAACTCAGCCAAGTCTGAGAGGGAGCTCGAAGAGAATCCAGATTCAGCACCTTTCCCACAGACTTCTATGTCTATGTCAGGCTGCCCACCCTTGTTTTGGGGGTCTGGGGGTGGTTCAACCTGTTATAACCTGTGTCTCTTTCTCCCTATGCAGCAAAAGAAACGGAAAGCTCAGCCCCAGGACAGCCGTGGGGGCAGCAAGAAATACAAAGAGTTCAAGTTTTAGGTCCCCTCATGCTGGCCCTTTTTTTGGCCCTCCGTCTGGATGCCTGGGCTTCACAAAAGAGCCATCTCTCCCGCAGTTCCCAAGGACTTGTCATTTCATGTTCTTATTTTAGACCTGTTTTGTAAATAAAGCTGTTTCCCAAGGAAAGAGATGAATATGTAACACTCCTGATCCTCCCTCATCTCCTTTTAGCCCCTTCTTGCAAAAGGACTAAAATAGCCTCTTTCTACAATCACTGGGCTGCCCCAGTAACCACGAACATGAACTGGGATCAGATGGCGCAGTTGACTGGTGACGCCAACCCCGGGCTGAAATCTGTGTTTCACCACTGCCCTGCTTTGTAGGAAGGCTTGGGGGAAGTACCTCTAGGTCTGGTTTGACCTTACTACTTTGTCCTTGGGGAGTAAAAATAGCCAGCTTAGCGCCCTAGCGTGGCGGAGGAAGTAACAGTGGGCTTGGGAAGTAGGCCAGGGCAGGCCTTCCCAATTGACCTTGTGACCAGAAGTCCAAGTCCTTACCTGTGTGAGAACTTAGCTCAAAAGCTAAATTGTCCTGAGTCCATGCGAGCGCTTGGCTTCAAGCAACACTAGTCGCTGGGATTTGGGGTTTGTGTGTGGGACGGGGGGACTTGCTTTCTCCAGGTTCTTACCCCTGGTCCTGAGCAGCCTTTCTGACAGACTAGAGCAGGCTGGATCACTGGCTCCCATGGGCATTTGCCAGCCTGTGGGGAGGGGAGTCGTGCTGCTGTTGTACTACTGGTGTTTAAGTGCACCAGTGGAGGCGCTCACTTGCTGGAGGGTTCAAGATGGTTTCGGGGTGGAGGGGGGGTGATCCAGATAGGACGTGGCAGCTGAGCTAGGCCTTAGGAGGAATGGAATTTTAGAAATTTGGTAAGCAACAAAGCACTGGCACTCTAAAGGATTTGGGGGGTAGGGGAACTGTAGGGAAAGAAGAGGAAGGTTGGCTTCAGATGGGCCCCGGGGTAGCTTGAGAATTCACTCGTGCGAAGAATCTTCTGGACTCCAGGTCCCTGAGCTCCCGCTTGCCCTTGGGGCGGGAACTTCCCGGATCACAGGCACTCGCGGTGGCAGCGGGCTCCGCGTGTCCGCCGACCTCACCGTTTGCCGCCCGCAGGGCAGGGCTAGGTCGGTAGGCGGAGAGCGGGCTTCCCCGGGGAGACCCCCACCGCTGGCGGCGGTTTCGGCATTGGCTCCGAAGACTCGAGGGGCCGAGGCGCGCTCCCGCGGCAGCCCCCTCCCTGCCGGGACTGAGTCCCGGAAAAGCCGGGTTTCCGCTGGCGGGGCCGCGGCGGGCCGGGGGCGGAGAGGCGAGGAGCGGGGGCAGACAAGCCGCTGATTTGAGGGCAGGGCCCGCGGGCGCGCGCTGGCCACAGACCACCGCTTCAACTCCGCCGGAGCGAGGGGCGCGCGCCGCCGCACGCAGGGCGCGAGCGCGCCCGGCACGGCCCCTCGGCGCTGGGTGGGGCTGCGCTGGCCGGGCTCCCCGCCCCCTCCCGGACACGCCCACCCGTGTCGGCCGCGCGAGCCGCAACAGGCAGCGGCGGTCGAGCGCGAGGCCCGCGCGCTCAGAGGCCCCGCGCGTGCGTGCAGCTCGCTGGCGACTCGCGCTCTGGCAGGCGGGCTGAGGAGGTTGCCGAGCCCCCGCCGCCGCCGCCGCCGCCGCGGAGGAAGCCTGGGAGCCAGCTCGGCGTCGCCTCGGCCTCCCTAACCCCCGTCTAGCCGGGCCATGGCGGAACGCGGAGGGGCGGGCGGTGGTCCCGGAGGCGCCGGGGGCGGCAGCGGCCAGCGGGGCTCCGGGGTCGCCCAGTCCCCTCAGCAGCCGCCGCCGCAGCAGCAGCAGCAGCCGCCACAGCAGCCGACGCCCCCCAAGCTGGCCCAGGCCACCTCGTCGTCCTCGTCCACCTCGGCGGCGGCTGCCTCCTCCTCGTCCTCGTCCACCTCCACCTCCATGGCCGTGGCGGTGGCCTCGGGCTCCGCGCCTCCCGGCGGCCCGGGGCCAGGCCGCACCCCCGCCCCGGTGCAGATGAACCTGTACGCCACCTGGGAGGTGGACCGGAGCTCGTCCAGCTGCGTGCCTAGGTGAGCGCGGGCGGGTGCGGCGGGGCTCCAGAGGAGCGGGGTGGCCGCCTGGGGCCCAGCCCTCCCCGCCCCAGCGCCCAAGGGGTCCCCGCCCTCCATCCCACCGACTGTCCCGCGGCCGGGCCTGACTCCAGCCAGGCCTCCCGGGACTCCTGCCGCGGGGACCCGCCCTCTTCTGGCAGCCCCACCTTCTGCCTGGGGCCGGGACCACCCTTCTGTCCTCCCCGAGGGACTTTCTGGCCTCGGCCCCGGGCTTTCTCCGGTTGGGCTGACCGAATCCGGCCTTCCTGGCAGTCAGTTTCCCCGAGTAAGCCACTCTCCTGCCTCGCCGGCGCCGGGGGCTGTACAAACATGGATGTGGTATAGATCTCTTGATATTGTTATTTCCCAATAGACTCAGCGTATGCCAAACTCGATTGTCACCTCTTGCAGGTAAAGCTCATATAATCACCCTAGGGACTTCTCATTAGCCTTCGGCACACATGTTCATTTGAACTTCATATTACACACGTTCTGTCCCAAGCGCTATGCTCTTAGTTTTGGGGTCCCATTTAATGTGTCCTGAAGTGTATTTTTACCTCCCTTCCCCCACTAAAACTGGTCCCAGAATCTCCCAGCTCTGCAGGGCTCTATGAAATTACTGCCTTGTTCCTAAATTCAATCCATTCCTCTCTGTCTGTTGGAACCATCTGGGGACTTTCCTTCCATTGGCAAAATAGGCCTGAGTTTGGGGATATTTTCTGTTTCTGTATTGGCAGGGCAGTCTGTGGGGACACTGTGGTATGTCTTACAGTTTGCCACTTGAATAAGAGTGTGTGGAACTGGTTTCACTCAGAAAGCCCAGAGAAGTGCCTGGAGGTGTTCTTTTTTTCACCTTGCAGCTGAGTTGATTCTGTTGCCTTGAAGTCTTGGGCTCTCTCCTCACTGTTGGTTAGGCAGACGGATGTGTAAGTCAGAGTTAGGGAGCATTGCTGGGCTTCACCCTCAACTGTCTTCCTTTCCCCACCTTTTTTCTGGATAATATTTTATATATATATCCCAGATAGGAATGATGAGAGTACATCTTTCTGTTTCGCTCAGCTTAAAGAACAGAGCATTATCACCTCTGTTGAAGCTCTCAGGGTGCCCCTTCCTGACCATCTCCCCTCTTCCTTCTACACAGGGAAACACTATTTTGAATCGTGTTTATCATTTCCCTTTTTAGAAAAAGAAATTAGTTTTACTACATAATGCATCTCTATATATTTTATAGTTCTGAATGTTTTTGAAGTTTGTATAAATGGTTTCATCCTGTATGTGTTCTGTGACTTGATTGGTTTTTCTTTTTTTTTTAAATCAGCATTAGGTTTGTGAGAATCATCCATGTGGTATGGTAGCCATAGTTAAATATTTTCATGATGGGTAGTATTCCGTTGTATGAATGAATATACCATAATTCTCTTGATAAATATGTACGTTGTTTCCTGTTTAACACCCTCAGTAATGCATACATTTCCCCCCAGGACTCCTAGTGCTCTTTTGCAGATGTTTCTTTAGGTTGTATTCATATGGAGGGGTGGGGTTGCCACTTGCAGGGTGTAGATCTGGGACTTAACTGGGCAAAAGTAGATTGTTTCCACAGGCTCCTTCCACTCTGTTTCCACGTCACTTAACAGATTTACACATTTTTTTTTTTCCTCTGTCCTTTCTCTAGGGAAATCAGGAGCCACATTAGTTTAGTTTGCTGTGGCCAGATCTATAGCACAACACCAAGCTCAAGCGAGAGTTGAGTATGTGATGGTATTCCTCTCTTGATCCTAAGCAGGCCTCTCTCTTTCTATACAGGCCCATCCATCGCTGAAGTATCCTAACCCACCTCTTTCACACATAGAAACACCGTGCCCCTTCCTATGTGGGTCCAGCCTTCCTGTTCCTCCTTCACTTCCATGCCTGTGTTTGGTGACATTTGGGCAGCTGCCTTCTCCATCTTGTTAGGTTGAAAAGGCGCGAGCCGGCTGGCAAGGAGCTGCAGCAGAGGGGCGTGAATGAAATCATTGACTGCTGTTGATGTTTGGTCTGCCTCTAGGTCTCTTGGTCACTGCACAGTCCACGTAATAAATTATTAGCCCAAGAAACAGCCAGGCATCCTGATCAAATGTATAATTATTATGCTAACTTGCTGTGAGAGGCTTAGGCGGACTTATTTTCGCATTCTGGGAGCCTGCAGTTGTGTCACGTTTACTTACCAGTCCTTGAGCTTGTCCACTGTCCTGCTTCAACCTTGTTTTCCACCCATCACCCTTGTACCTCCTAACTCCTTGTGGAACACATGTGCTCTTTGAGCATTTTGCAGGCTGGAATAACACCCTGTGGGGAGAAAATGGCCTGCCATTGGTCTTTCCACTTATTAGAGTCATCTGGTTAATTTGAGGTCTCCTGGGTGTCCTTGTTCATGTTGTTTAGAATATATTGGCAACATGCAGCACTCTATGGAGGGATTAACATTCTTGTCTCATGTAACTCAAATGGGACACAAATATATGAGACACATGCCCTTTAGAAATGTAAACATGATTGTGGATCTAAGGTTAGGTGTACATAGAATGTGGTGGGATTTGGTCTCAGGGCAGAGAAGAGGGGCTCGAACAGTATGGTGTTAGGAAGGTCCTGCTGCTTTTCTTGATGCCTGTCAAAACATAATTTGCTTTTGAAAAAAATATCATTTCCTGTATTAGATATTTAAATAGAGAGCATTGTAGTTGTTCCTCAGGTAGGTATCTGCTTTTATTTAACATCTGTTAAATTCCCCCAGAATACATAATACTTTTGAAAAACTTTATATATGGCCGGGCGCGGTGGCTCAAGCCTGTAATCCCAGCACTTTGGGAGGCCGAGACGGGCGGATCATGAGGTCAGGAGATCGAGACCATCCTGGCGAACATGGTGAAACCCCGTCTCTACTAAAAAAAAATACAAAAAACTAGCCGGGCGATGTGGCGGGCGCCTGTAGTCCCAGCTACTCGGGAGGCTGAGGCAGGAGAATGGCGTGAACCCGGGAGGCGGAGCTTGCAGTGAGCTGAGATCCGGCCACTGCACTCCAGCCTGGGCGACAGAGCGAGACTCCGTCTCAAAAGAAAAACTTTATATAGATGAATAGCTTACCCACAGCTGGTTTTAAAAGAACGAAATTGTTCTGTTGATCGCATTTTTCACCAGCATTTTTTGTTTTTTTTCTTTAGATGGAGTCTTGCTCTGTCATCCAGGCTACAGTGCAGTGGAGCAATCATAGCTCACTGCAGCCTGCAACTCCTGGGCTCAGCAATCCTCCAGCCTCAGCTTCCCAAGTAGCTGGGACTATAGGCACATGCCACCACACCTGGCTATTTTTTTTTTTTAAACAGGGTCTCGCTATGTTGTCCAGGCTGGTCTTGAACTCCTTGCTTCAAGCTCTCCTCCTACCTCAGTCTCCCAAATTGCTGAAATTACAGGTGTGAGCCACTGTGTCTGGCCTTTTACCAGCATTTTTTTTTTAAGCCAAAATGATTAATATATGTCCATGATTAGAAATTTGAGCAGTATGGAAAGATGGAAAGCACAAAGGAAAAAGCCCCCAGTCCATCCCTTTTCTCACTTCCCAGAGGTAATCACTGTGAAATACAGGTGACTTTTAAGATTCTGTTACAAAAAGGTAGCTCTGCTATAGTTGCTTTATCTTTTATGAAATTCAAGCTTTAGAAATTATCTTTGTTTTCCCTCCATCCTAAGTAGTACTTCCTCTACTATGGTCCAGTATGTCATGGACTGTGGTGCAGAGTTATGGGGACCAGGTGGTATGCTGCTTGATGTTAACGAGGAAGGGTTTTAGAGCCTCATTGTTGATCCCTTCCCTTCTGCCTTTGTATGGTGAGGTTTTCCTGATATTCTTTTCTCTTTTTGTGCTGCTGTAAGTAGGAGAGGCAGATAAATTATTAAACTTTACAAGCATTCAAAATTTCCTCAGTGGCATAAAAATGATTATTAAGAGATGAAATGTGCTCTGCTGTATCACTCGCAAACCATATCCAAAGCCCATTTGCATACCCTTATGTGTGTGTGAACTTAGGGTAGGAGTTCTGCAGTTTTCAGTCACATTTCTCCTTAGGCCACATTTTTTTTAAGTGGGTGCTGAGGTCAAGCCTTAATGGACAAAAGCGTTGGAGCCAGAGAAGGTGGCCATAGCTGAGTTGGCATGACTGGCCTGCAGCAGAAGTGTTACTTTCATGAAAACACTTGGGGGCAGTTGCCCCTTTAACCACAGAAGCACTATACAAGCCAAGATGTACTACTCTGTCTTCTTACTATATTCTAGGACAAATTGTTCCATGCATTAGTTTACTATTTATTTATTTATTTATTTTTGTTTGTTTTTGAGATGGAGTCTCACTCTGTCGCCCAGGCTGGAGTGCAGTGGTGCAGTCTTGGCTCACTGCAAGCTCCGCCTCCCGGGTTCACTCCATTCCCCTGCTTCAGCCTCCCGAGTAGCTGGGACTACAGGTGCCTGCCACCATGCCCGGCTAATTTTTTGTGTTTTTTAGTAGAGATGGGGTTTCACCGTGTTAGTCAGGATGGTCTCCATCTCCTGACCTTGTGATCTGCCCACCTCGATCTCCCAAAGTACTGGGATTACAGGCGTGAGCTACCACGCCTGGCCTTTGTTTTGTTTTTTTGAGACACTGTCTTGCTTTGTTACTCAGGTGGGAGTGCAGTGGCACAATCACGGCTCATTGCAACCTAGACCTCCTGGGCTCAAGCATTCCTCTCACCTCAGCCTCCCGAGTAGCTGGGACCATAGGCCCTTGCCACCATGTCAGGCTGATTTTAAAATGTTTTGTAGAGATGGGGTCTTGCTGTGTTGCGCTGGCTGGTCTCGAACTCCTGGGCTCAAGTGATCCTCCCTCCTCAGTCTCCCAAAGTACTGGGATACAGGTGTGAACCACTGTGCCCGGCCCATGCCTTAGTTTTTTCATCCTTATGGGAATACTTTTACTTACCATCCATTCTTAGATGTGGGTGAAATATATATAAAATTGGATCTATAGAAGCGTGGGAGAAAGCACTTCTTAAATTATAGGTATAAAGTAAATGTAATTGGTCAAATAAGAAAGACCTGGTGAAATTTCTATTACTACCCTAGCATTAAAAGTATTTTTTTTTTGGCCAGGCGCGGTGGCTCACGCCTGTAATCCCAGCACTTTGGGAGGCTGAGGAGGGCGGATCACCAGGTCAGGAGATCGAGACCATCCTGGCTAACACGGTGAAACTCCGTCGTTTTTTTTTTTTTTTTTTTTTGAAACAGAGTCTCGCTCTGTCTTCCAGGCTGGAGTGCAGTGGCGCGATCTCGGCTCACTGCAAGCTCCACCTCCCGGGTTCACGCCATTCTCCTGCCTCAGCCTCCCGAGTAGCTGGGATCACAGGCACCCGACACCACGTCCGGCTAATTTTTTTTTTGTATTTTTAGTAGAGACGGAGTTTCACCGTGTTAGCCAGGATGGTCTCGATCTCCTGACCTTGTGATCCGCCCGCCTCGGCCTCCCAAAGTGCTGGGATTACAGATGTGAGCCACTGCGCCCAGTCACATTAAAAGTCTTAAAAGCATGTTTGTACCTTAGGAGATTTGAATTTCACATTGTGAGTGTTGTAATAGAATATCCTCTCTATCAGGGTAATAGTATCCATCGTCCCTGTGGAAGCTTAGATTCCTTGACTGAGAAAGATAATGACTTTCACAGAGTCCATTTTACATGTATTGATTTACAGATCTTTTGGACACATTAGCGATTATGTGATTTCTTTCTAAGCTAGTTTTCTAATTTCTTAGCCAAACCAGTAAGTTGTCACTGTTGTTGTTGGTGCTGGCATGAGGGCAGGTGCACGTCAGAAAATGTTTGGGCTGCGTCTTTTCACTACCTCAGTTCAGGAGGCTTGTCCAGTTTGGACCTGGACTTTTTTTATTTTTTTGAGATACCGTCTTGTTCTGTCGCCCAGGCTGGAGTGCAATGGTGCAATCTTGGCTCACTGCAACCTCCACCTCCCGGGATTCTTGAGCCTCAGCCTCCCAAGTAGCTGGGACTGCAGGCGCGTGCCACCATGCCCAGCACATTTTTGTATTTTTAGTAGAGACGGGATTTCACCGTGTTGGCCAGGCTGGTTTCGAACTTCTGACCTCAAGTGATCCACTGGCCTTGGCCTCCCAAAGTGCTAGGATTACAGATGTGAGCCACTGCACCTGGACTGGCCTGGACTTGAAGGTGTTGATGTAGACGCCAGCATGCATCTACAGGGTGGGTCCTCTGAAATTTGGTGTTGGCCTGGCTCACACTCATGTTGTCACATTCCGGAAATTCCGTGGGAATCTAGTGTAGCTGTGGGAATGATTTGCCAGTGTTGGTCTTCTTCCAGCATAGGTCTTGGGGTGATATTGAGGGCTCTTGAGGAAAGTCAGAGTTTGGAGTTGGACTTAGAACTTCTTTCAGAGGGCCATCGAGCAAGGTGGGCAGTCTCTTAGGTCGGCGAGCACTGACAGGGTCTTCTTTGTGGACCTACATGGAGGAATAACCAGCTTCCAAAGGTTTTAGAGACCAAGATATGCACCAGCTCTAGAGTGTTACCTCTTATAGACCTTCACAGGGCGGCTGACTGGACCTGTGTTCCCTGTTACCTCATTAAAAACCAGAGAATGGCTTTGGTCTCAGCTCAGGGATCACCACTTAGGCAGACCTGCACCCTACTTCTTGACCTTGGGAAGCGCAGTAGAACAGACAGCTAATCATTGAAACACATCTGGAAAACTTCTAGAGAATAGTTTATCAAAACATTCTAAGGCTGGGCGTGGTGGCTCAAGCCTATCATCCCAGCACTTTGGGAGGCTGAGGCGGAAGGATCACTTGAGCCCAGGAGTTTGAGACCAACCTAGACAACATGGCAACCCCATCTCCACAAAAAATAAACAAAATTAGCCAGGTGTGGTGTGCACCTGTGGTCCCCACTACTCAGGAGGCTGAGGTGGGAAGAGCACTTGAGCTCCAGGGGTCAATACTTCAATAAGCCATGATCTCGCCCCTGTACTCTAGCCTGGGCAACAGAGTAAGACTCTCTCTCAAACAAAAATGGTCGAATAGAGAATGTTCTAAACTGTTACTTTCCTTGTGTTGAGGTAGATGGCGAGGCATAGGTGATAAAATAGTGTTGATAGCAGGTTTATTTAATTTTGTGCAGATCCTTTTAGACTGTAAGGTTTTTTTGTTTTGTTTTGTTTTGTTTTTTTGAGATGGAGTTTTGCTCTTGTCACCTAGGCTGGAGTGTAAAGGCACAGTCTCGGCTCACTGCAACCTCCGCCTCCCAGGTTCAAGCAATTCTCCTGCTTCAGCCTCCCGAGTAGCTGGGATTACAGGCATGCACCACCATGCCCGGATAATTTTGTATTTTTAGTAGAGTCGGGGTTTCACCATGTTGGCCAGGCTGGTCTCGAACTCCTGACCTCAGGTAATTCACCTGCCTCGGCCTCCCAAGGTGCTGGGATTACAGGCGTAAGCAACCATGCCTGGCCAACTGTAAGGTTTTTAAGGTACAACAAAGGTTAGAATATTTGAGTTTAGTTCTAGTTTCAACAATTTTTCTGAATCTCAACTATGGTTCTTCTTCTTTCTTCCTTGTGAGTAATGATCTGCGTCAACTCTCAGATTAATCTGGGCTCCCTTCATCCTTTCAGCACTTTCGGTACTTTTAGTTTTGTAAACATAGTGGTATCCACAGGCCATTTTGGCAAAAACACTTTTTATAACTGTATGCATCTTAGAAATTGTGCTGTGGGTGATTTGCTGTGTATGTTTTTTAGTGACCTGGTATAAATATAGTTAGATGTGAAAGGAGTGATGCCTTAAATTTGTTCCCTGCTGTAACACCTGTTCCCCTCTTTATAGTCTGTGTAACTCCTCCAAATGACAGATCTTTTGGACACATTAGTGGTTATGTGATTTCTTTCTAAACTAGTTTTCCAAACTACCTCTCAAAACCTTATTATGAGTAGGATTTCCCCCAGTTAACATTTTGGGTATGACTGGCATGTTAATTGTCTCTGAGGGATTTTAGACTGGTTATTTTGTTTTTTATTTTGAGATAGGCTCTCACTCTGTTGCCCAAACTGGACTGCAGTAGCATGAACACAGCTCACTCTGCAGCCTCAATCTCCTGGGTTCAAGCGGTCCTCCCGCCTTAGCCTCCCAAGTAGCTGGAACCACAGGCACATGCCAGCATGCCCTGCTAACTTTTTAATTTTTTGCAGAGACAAGGTCCCACTGTGCTGCCCAGGCTGTTCTCAAACTCCTGGGCCCAAGCAATCCTCCTGCCTCAGCCTCTCGTAGTGTTGGGGTTATAGGCGTAAACCACTGCCCCCGAGCTAGACTGGTTATTGTGCTGAGATATAGGAAGGCATTTTTTCTTTTCAGTTGTTTTCTTTTCTTTTTCTTTTTTTTTTCTCTTTGAGACAGAGTCTTGCTCTCTTGCCCAGGATGGAGTGCAGTGGCTCAATCTCGGCTCACTGCAACCTCTGTCTCCCGGGTTCAAGTGATTCTCCTGCCTCAGCCGCCCAAGTAGCTGGGATTACAGATGCATACCACCATGCCCGACTAATTTTTGTCTTTTTAGTAGAGACAGGCTTTCACCCTGATGGCCAGGCTGGTCCTGAACTCCTGACCTCAAGCCCGCCTCAGCCTCCCAAAGTCCTGGGATTATTGGCGTGAGCCACCACCCAGCCTCTTTTCAGTTGTTTTTCTGAAACATTGTGCATGTTTGTGTGTGTGTATGTGCACTTCTGTATCTGTCTGTGAGTTTTCTTTTGTTCTTCTTGGTAGGTGAGACAATTTTAGCAGGGTTTTTTTTGTTTTTTTTGGGGGGGGGGTTTTTTGTTAGTTTATTGCTGGGGAAAGGTCTGGGTTAAAAAAAAAAGTTTAGAACACACTAAGGCTTGGGGCATCAGTTACCATTTACTGATCCCTCCTCACTAACCTTTTCCTGCCTCTTATTTACAAACACCAAATGGCTTCAGGGTTTGGGGAGCAGCTTTTCCCTTCTGTCTTTCTGTTTTATGGTACCTCTCAAACACATTGCATTGTAATCCCTTCCAACCCCTGCCCCCGTAGTCTTTCCCAGAGTGATATTTTAAAATGAAAATCAGAACTTATCACACCCCCTCTATAATCTTCCAGTTCTTTCATTCAGCAAAAGCTTATAGACCAGCTGGTGTGTGCCACAAGCAAAATCCTTGATCTCGTGAAGTCCGCATTCTAGTGGGTAAAGATAAGAGACACCATCCAGTAACTTTCTGTCATACTTAAAAAAGACCCCCTTTTCATGGTTCAGGAGATGCTAAAAGATGCAGCCCCTTCCCGTGTCTGTGACCTCACCTCTGCGTTCTCCCCTTGCTCCTGAGGTGGGTTACCCCCGCTTTAGGGCTTTTGCACTTGCTGTTCCCTCTACCTGTGATACTCTTTCCTTGGATCCTTGGATCACTGAGACTGGCTCCTGGGTGTCATTCGTCTCTTCACTGACCTGCCACCTTGGAAGGCTGTCCTCACCTGCCCAACCCCTTCTGGGAGCTTATAAAGCTGCTTCACACCTACTCGCCATTACCAGAAATAATCTTGTTCCTTTATTTAGTTACTTTATAGTTACTCAATAACTACATTTGTCAAATCAATGACACTGATTTTCCTATAGTGTTTTATAATGTTTATTGAATGACTATCTGTTATGCCCAATTCATCCATTCACCAAATATTTACTGAGTGTTTCTGTGTGCCAAGCACTGATCTAGGCTCTGGAGAAGCAGCAACAGACAGGCTGACAAAATCCATTCTCTCCAAGAGTGTGCATTCTGGAGGGGGTGACAGATGAGAAACAATTACATCATTATATCTGTGATAAATGGTCAGATAGCAAGTAGGGTCACAAAGAATAGTTTGGTGGGGAACTGAGTGTCAGGGGAAAGGCTGTCTTGGTCAGGGAGGGCATCTGGTAAGGTGACAGTTGAGCTGATGCTCGCTGCAGTGAAGCTGATGACCTGAGCATTTACTGTGTGCCACAAAACCGCCAGAGGCAGGTGCTAAGAGCCCTTTTCTCAGAAGGGAAAATTGAGGTCCCGTGAGGTGAAGGCATTTTTTTTAAAGACTACACAGTTTAAAAGTAGGCGGGGCTGGGATTTGTCTCATGACTCACGATTGCCGGACACCAGAGCCGTTTCTGTGTTTAAACTTGGTCCCCCAAGCCTTGTCTGGTTCTCATAGCTGACAAATAATATTTAATGCCGTATTCTTTGCCAGCTGGAATTACAGAACGCTGCTCAATTTCCATCATAGACAGTGAGAGGTTGTGTGGCGTAGTGGCTGTGAGTGTGGGTTCTGGAGCCAGTCAGGTCAGATTTTACTATTTGACTCCGGACAAGTTTTTAACTTGTATAATGCTTCAACTTTTTTCATCTGTAAATGGGCATAATAATTGACCCTGCTGGGTGTGGTGGCTCACACTTACAACCCTAACAATTTGGGAGGCTGAGGTGGAAGGATTGCTTGAGCCCAGGAGTTCGAGACCAGCCTGTGCGACATAGGGAGACCCCCGTCTGTACAAAAAATAGAGAAAAAATTAGCTGGGCTTGGTGGCACACGCCTGTGGTCCCAGCTACTTGGGAAGCTGAAGCTGGAGGATTGCTTGAGCTCAGGAAGTAGAGAATGCAGTGAGCTGTGTTCATACCACTGCACTCCAATCTGAGTGACAGAGCGAGACCCTGTCTCAAAAAAAAAAAAAGTCCCTATCTCACAGGATTATCATCGGAATTAAATAAGGTTAATTTTGTTATTAACACATGTTAATCATGTATGTGGCAACATAGAAAGCACTTAATATTAGCTATTACTGTTGCTATTTTTCTTGTCGACCTAATTTCTTTGTCTTCCCTGCTCCCCTCAACCAAAACAAACCAAACAAACCAAACATGCTTTCTTTTGAGAATTAGGGTAATAGATTTCCTCAGTGGGACCCTCACAAGGTCTTGGGCTCACCTTAGGCCCAGATCCTGCCAAACCCCAAGCTTATTAGACTACAAAGTCAAAGCAAAGTATTTTGGTTCTCTGAAGCAGTGGCTGGGTTGGGATCCTGTTTCTACATCCTGCCAGCTTATATGAACGGAAGAGATGGTACAGGCCCCGCCTGCAAACCACAGCTTTGTTTTGAGCCAGCTTGACTTGACAGCTTCCCTATTTTACCTGCTGACTTCTTTAGCCCTGGTTTGGCAGCCAGAAGAGCAACTGAACCAGTTTACTGCTTACCATTTGTCACCAATGAAAACTGAGCAACTCCTAGGAAAATGAGGGTTTAAATGTAGTTGATTTTGTTTTTCTCTTGTCTTTTTAAGTTCTCCTTTTTGTGTCTCAAACTATAGAAAAACTACATTCTACTTTTACAGGAGAAACCTGATAATACATTTGTGGTCTCTTCTGAAACACGTAGATCTTTGGGTGTATGTTAATTTTCACCTTCCGTAAGCATCAGGACTTTATTTTTCCATTTTGGTCGGAAATCTACAATTATATTTACTTGTGTGTGGTTCTTCTTTAAGAATATATAAAACACAGATTAACATTTCCTTGAATCTGGATCTTAATGATAAATGGATTCTCATGGTAAACGTCAGGGCTTAATGAAGAGTGTAGACTGGTACATGGGGCACAACTGCTTTCTTTAGTTTTTTGTGTGTTTGTTTGTTTGTTTTTGAGACGGTCTTACTCTGTCCGCCAGGCTGACGTGCAGTGGTGCAATCATAACTCACTGCAGCCTCGAACTCCCGGACTCAAGTGATCCTCCAACCTCAGTCTTCCAAGTACAGGTCCACATCACCACACCTGGCTAATTTTTAAATTATTTGTAGAGATGGGGTTTTGCCATGTTGCCCTGGCCTCAGGTGATCCTTCTACCTCAGCTTCGCAAAGTATTGGGATTACAGATGTGAGCCACCGTGTCTGGCCACCTTTTTTTTTTTTTTTTTTTTTTTTTAAAAAAAAAAAAAAAAAAACCTCATTTGGGCTGCGCACGGCAGCTCATGCCTGTAATCCCAGCACTTTGGGAGGCCGAGGCAGGCGGATCATGAGGTCAGGAGATCAAGACCATCCTGGCTAACACGGTAAAACCCCGTCTCTGCTAAAAATACAAAAAAAATTAGCCGGACCTGGTGGCGGGCTCATGTAGTCCCAGCTACTCGGTAGACTGAGGCAGAATGGCGTGAACCTGGGAAGCGGAGCTTGCAGTGAGCTGAGATCGCACCACTGCACTCCAGCCTGGGCGATAGAGCAAGATTCCTTCTCAAAAAAAACAAAAACAAAAAACCCTCATTTGTTATGAAGATAGATAAAATGTTTGAGCATCAGGCCGGGCGCTGTGGCTCACGCCTGTAATCCCAGCACTTTGGGAGGCCGAGGTGGGTGGATTACCTGAGGTCAGGAGTTCAAGACCAGCCTGGCCAACATGGTGAAACTCCGTCTCTACTAAAAATACAAAAAAATTAGCCAGGCGTGTAGCGGTCACCTGTAATCTCAGCTACTTGGGAGACTGAGGCAGGAGAATCGCTTGAACCTCAGAGGCAGAGGTTGTAGTGAGCCAAGATGGTGCCATTGCACTCCAGCCTGGGCAACGAGAGCGAAACTCTGTCTCAAAAAATATAAAATAAAATAAAGCGAGTGTCTATGTTCATAGAAATCATGACCTTCACATCTTTGAGGAGTGTCAGGGAAACTATGACTATGATGGTGTAATATTTATACTGCAGCAGCTCTCATATTAGCCACCTTTTACGTTGTCTTCACAAGCAGATTTTTGTTTGGTACTTTAAATCACAGGCGATGGAATGGGCAATGTAATACGCGTTAAGTCTATTGTTTAATGAAGTTATGTCCTCAGAGTTAAAATATGTAGAAAGTAGTTGACAGCATTCTGTCATCTCTCCCATGCACTGTTTTTGCTGTGGATGAAAATGAATAAGCAACTCTGGAAACCAAGGTCCTCTGGGAACATGAAAACTCTTGTGGCTATTAATGGATTTAACTGTATTTCCTCTCTGCCACCAAGATGTGCAATAAATTGTTTATGCCCTTGCTGTTAGTGGGGAGAATGGTTCATTAAACGCATGTAATATCATTATCGCTTTGTTTTTATTACTTGTAGATAGTCCTATCTCTCCTTTTAAAAAAAGTATAAGAAGAATGGCCGTAATTATTAAACACTGGCCATTAATCCCTTTGGTTGACTTTTTCCCTCCATGGAGAAAAAGGAAGGTATCATCTCACTGGGGATGCAAGCTTGGGCTGGAAATGGGACATGGTCTCCTAAATCTAAGATTTGGCAGAAGGGTGGTTTGGTATGCTTTGGACTTGGGCCAAGTGATATATTTACTTAGGCTCCAGAAGGGCCTGGTTCTAAGGCAGCCACACTGACAAATGAATGCCTTGTATCAAGTGTGGAGAGGCTTCATCGTATTTAAATCCACTTAAGAGAACAGTTATGAAAGAATGACTGTTTAGGACTGTGGCTCTGTTTTCTTGTTTGTCATTTAGGTATTTCTGCCAATTATAATCAATGTGGAGGATAAAAAGCCAGCAAATTGCTGTAGTCTCTTTAAAACCATGTGCCAGAAATGCTTTGACATTAAAGTTTGATTTCTCACTTGGCTTTACCCCACCATGTGGGTTTGAGTAAGTCTTTTTAACTCTTCCTGCACATATCTCTACTGTTTCCTCATTTAGTCGAAAGATACTGAGCATATATTACGGACCAGTCACTGCTTGGATACTGAGGAGTGAGCAGTGAACAAAACAGACAGAAATTCCAGCTCTTGTGGAGCTTACCTTCTGGGGACAGGGTGGGCAGCAGGCAGTAATGAGTGAGTGAGCAAATATTAGGGTGTGTTGAATGGGAAGAATAAAGCTGGATGGGGATAACTGGGCAGAGGGAGGAGGTCACGGTTTTAAACAAGGTGGTCTGGAAAGACCTCAGAAGGCAAGACAGCCACATGGAACACACATTTAGGCAAACTGGGTGAATTTTATGGGATGAGGCCTCCCAGTAGAGGGAACAAGAAGTCCTGGCAGGTTCCAGAGCATCCAGGAGGCCAGTTTGGCTGGAGCCAGGTGAATTAAAGAGAGAGAATGGATAAAGTCAGAGGGGTAAAAGGGGTGATCTCACAGGCCATTGCAGGACTCTGGCTTTGACCTTGAGTGAGATGGGAAGTCACTGGGGCTTTTGAGCCAGCGAAGAGGCATGTTGATCACTTCCACCCTGAAAGAACCCCTGACCACTGTGTGTGGAAGCAGGGAGTCCAGTCAGGGGGCTGCTGTGATGATCTAGGTGGGAGCTGATGCTGACTTGGACTAGGGTGGTGGAGGTGGAGATGAGAAAGTGATGGGAGTCTGGGCATATTGTCAAGCCTGAAGGATTTGCCTGTGGATTGGATTTGACGTGTGACAGAATAAAAGGATTCAAGGATGACACCAATATTTCATTTAACTTCTTTGTGTCAGTTTTCTGTTTGTTTTCTTTGAAAATAATTATTGTCATCTCTTTATCTTAGTGACTTTCTGTGAGAACGAGATCTGTGTAACAGAGCTCTTGACGGGTTTTTTTGTTTCCACTTCTGCCATTTGTAATTAATTGGAAATAAAATTTCTTGGAAATGTACTAGGTGATAGAATAACCCATAGGTTGGCACCTGATTGTTTTAAAAACCTGGATGAGTTCTTCTTATGCTTCAGGCCACAGTGATGCTGTGGGAATGGCTGAGTCTCAATATCCCTGAATTGCTCTGCTGTTGTGTTTGCTGTCTGGTGTCCCCTCTGCAATCCTTATTTATTTGATGGTTTCCAAAGAGGGAGATTGCAGAAGCCATTAATAACTGTAGCCCCATAGCCTTTGTCACTAGCCCAGTGAAATAGAAAAGTCCAAAACATCATGTTTTTTCTTTTTTAATATTTTTTTCTTTTCTAATGTAACTAAGAGTTTTTTCTTTTTTAAATGACTGGTTTGCTATATCAGACAGCCTGTCTGCACTTCCTAGGAGCTGCTCTGTAAGGAGGAATCCTGCTGCAGAATGATCTAATTTGTATAATCTTGAAGGTGGAGCTATTTTTGAAAGAGAACAGAAAAATAATGGAGCCTTTTGCTCAAGATTGCCAAACTGAATCTTACTGTTTTATAAAGGCAAAGGACTCAGAGTTTGCAGTTTGAACTCCTCTTTCCTCTCGTTGTACTCATTATGTCTACATCAAATTTATGATAGATATACTTAGATAATTACTCTTGAAAATGACAGGTGGGTTTTCATTTGTTTCTTTCGCTTATTCTTTTACATTTTAGATAAGTGTATTATTCAACTTGTAAATCACAAGTTGATGAGGTGAGTAGTATAAAAGAACAGTTACCAAGTTTAGGAATTAGAATTCTCTTTACAGTTCTTAACAATAGACTGATGGTTTGTAACTAGTTCTCAACCTTGTCATACCTTATGACTCCCTTTAATATCCTGAAATAAAATTCCCAGATAAAATCTACTGACCTGTCTACAAAGTCTTAACTGTAATATGAAAGAAAAATAAAAGGAACAGTATGGTAATAAAACATTATGGCAATAAAATATGTATTTCTGTGTAAATTCTCAGAAGACAAATGTAAATGCTCACAGCACATTGGAAGCCGGAGCCATCAGGTGCTTGCGGGTACACATGGCTTTATCTGTGTGAATATGACACCTATAAATAGAGGCCAGTACAGGTGTGTTGTGTTGGTGACTCAGATATGTAGCAATGCCATTGGCGATATGATTTTCTAAAATGGTGAATAAATCTGCATAAAGTTCTACACAAAACAAAGTATAATCTTTCCCTTATTTACATAGTAGTTGCATTCCTGGAAAATTTAGTGTATATTTAGTGGTGAAAAAATGCTTATGATTTCTTTGTAAGATCTCTTTCTTTTTTTTTTTTTTTGAGACGGAGTCTGGCTCTGTCGCCCAGGCTGGAGTGCAGTGGCCGGATCTCAGCTCACTGCAAGCTCCGCCTCCCGGGTTCACGCCATTCTCCTGCCTCAGCCTCCCGAGTAGCTGGGACTACAGGCGCCCGCCACCTCGCCCGGCTAGTTTTTTTTTGTATTTTTTAGTAGAGACGGGGTTTCACCGTGTTAGCCAGGATGGTCTCGATCTCCTGACCTCGTGATCCACCCGTCTCGGCCTCCCAAAGTGCTGGGATTACAGGCTTGGGCCACCGCGCCCGGCTGTAAGATCTCTTTAGGTCTAGCCTGAGATAGTTATAAACTGCTTTTTACTTAGATGCTGTGTCTGGCAGGGCCAAAGGCCGATTTGTTATGAACCTGATGAAGCTTAAGTGTTAGGGCCCTGTACATGCACAGGCTACTTCCAGGGCCCTGTACCTAATTAGAAAAACAAAAGCAAAAACACCTTTTTTCTTTTCCCTCTCACTCTGTCTTACTCTGTCTGCCAGGCTGGAGTGTAGTGGTACGATCTCAGCTCATGGCAACTTCCACCTCCCAGGCTCAAGTGATTCTCATGCCCCAGCCTCCTGAGTAGCTGGGATTACAGGCACACACCACCATGCCTGGCCAATGTTTTCATTTTTTTTTGTAGAAACGGGGTTTCACCAGGTTGGCCAGGCTGATCTCGTATTCCTGACCTCAAGTGATCCACCCGCCTCTGCCCCCACAGTGCTGGGATTTCAGGCATGGGGCCAGGCCAAAACACCTTTTGAGCACATGTTTTCAGGGCCTTCTGAGGCTGTGTCATGGAAATAACATGGGACATGTTTGAAATGTCATGTACACTCAGAAAAGGACATATATAATAAGCACAACTTGATAAATTTTCATAAACTGGACATATATAACCAGCACTCACATCAAGAAACAACATTATCAATTCCCCAGAACATTACCATGTCGCCTTCTAATACCACACCTCCCACTCCGCCAATGATAACTCATTTCCTAATTTCCAACAGCATGCATTAGTTTTGCCTGCTTTTGTACTTCACACAGTGGATGAAGTACAAAAGAACACTTGTTTTTTTTGTTTGTTTGTTTGTTTTTGAGACAGAGTCTTGCTCTGTCTCCCAGGCTGGAGTGCAGTGGCATGATCTTGGCTCACTGCAGCCTCCGTCTCCCAGGTTCAAGTGGTTCTCCTGACTCAGCATTCCCGTGTAGCTGGGATTACAGGCATGCGCCACCATGCCCCGCTAATTTTTTGTATTTTTAATAGAGGAAGGGTTTCACCATGTTGGCCAGGCTGGTCTTGAATGCCTAACCTCAGGTGATCGATCCACCTGCCTTGGCCTCCCACAGTGCTGGGATTACAAGCGTGAGCCACCGCGCTCAGCTAGGAACACTTGTATCTAACTTCTGCTGCTCAACATTATGTTTATGTGATGCATCCACCTTGTTGCAGGGAGTTTTAGTGAGTGTAATCTTATTGCTGTGTAGTACTATATTCCAGGGTGTGAGTATATCGCAGTTTGTGTAACCAGTCTGCTGTTGATGGCCATATGGGAGATTTCCAGTTTGGGCTATGCTGAATAGTGCTACTGTGGGCATTCTTGCACATGTCTGTTGGTAGACCAGAGCACTCGTTTCTCGAGTATATACCTGGGACTCAAATTGCCAGGTTGTTGGTTATATGGACAGTATATTCAGCTGAGCAATATATGAAAGTTGCTGTTGCTGTACATCTCCACCAACAATTGTTTTTTTGCCTTTTTCAAGGCAAAGAATCGGGCTGGAGTAAAATGGTTTCTCCTATGGCTTTAATTTGCATTTCCCCAATGATGTTGAGCACCTTTTCATGTATTTGTTGGCCATGTGGGTATCCTCTTTTATGAATTGTCTGTTCAGGTCGGTTGCGCATTTATCTATTTTGGTTGTCTCTCTGTTTCTTATTTACCTTCAGGAGTTCTTTTTCTCAAAAATATCTTCTCATACTCTGTGGGTTCCTTTTTTACTCTTTATATTTATTTATTTATTTTTATGACATGATATCATCAAGCAACCTTTTTACTCTTTTAATGGTTTTTTTGATGAACAGAAATTCTTAATCTTATAATTCAATTTATCAGTTTTTTCCTTTGTTTAATACTTTTTATTTTCTGTTTAAGAAATCTTTGCCTACTCTAGGATCATGAAGATGTCCTCTAATGTTTTCTTCTGAAACTTTTATTGTTTGCTTTCCACATTGAGGGTTCCAGTCCATCTGAAATTGATGTTGTATGTGTTGTGAGGTATGGGTTAAGGCACATTTCCCCTGATATGGATACTCAACTCTGTACCATTTATTTATAAGGTCATCCTTTCCCCACTGCACCATATTGTCACTTTGATCATAAGTCCCGTGACATTTTACGTGTGGTTCTAATTTTAGGCTTTCTATTCTGTACCATTGGTCAGTCTGTCCATCCTTGCATCAGTGCCGCCCTGTCTCAGTGACTGTATCTTTATGATAGGCCTGTTACGTTAGTGTGTCTTCCCGCTTTGTGCTTTTTCATAATTGCCTTAAGGTAGTGTTTGCCTTTTGCATTTCTTAGAAATTTTAGAATCAGCTTTTCAGTCTCCTTAAAAACTTCTCTTGGGGGAGAAATTTTATTCAGGATTACATTGATCTGTGGATTGATTTGCAGAGAATTGAAATCTTTAAAATTGAATCTTTTGATTCGTAGACATATGTCCCTTTATTTAGGTCATGGTTTTGCATATTTTAGCATAGAAGTATTCTGCACCTTTCTTTAGATGTATTCTTATATATTTGATATTTTTAAACCTTAAAGCTAATTTTGTAATTGTAATTTTGTATGCTTTTTCTTACAGAGGATTCTTTTATAAGCTGTAGGGCCTACAAAACCTTGTTCTGTCCCTGGGCGGAATGTTTTCACTTACATGAATGTTGAAAATCATGTGGGAAGCTAGTCATTTCTTAATTGTGCAGGACTTGAAGGTTCCCACAACTGTGGGTTGTAGGATGTTTGGCATTCTTATTTTTCCCACCACGGAATGTCAGTGAATTCTCAATCATTGTGACAACTCCAGAGGCATTACCACCACGATCATTCTTTTGAGACTCAATTGTTAAAGACATTTTGCTCTTATTATGACAGTTGTTATAGTCCATAAATGTAAGCATGCTTGAATGCCCAAGTGTGTGTGATTTTTTTTGCTTGTTTGTTTTAGGAAGAGACCTAAAATAAGTCAACAGTTTCAAGTGTTGCCATTTATTAATACAACCCAGACTTTAAAAATTAGCAAATGGTTAATCTTCACAGACTTCTGTTTACAAGCTTCCTGGTAGAATGTATTGAATACTGGACTTGGAACCAGAATAATTAAATCCTTCTTTTAACAATTAGAAACTCTGATTTGGGGTCCATGACCTTTTGAGCTTCAGTCTCCTCCTCGAAATAGAAATAAATAAAAATAACTGTCTAGCTGACTACTCAGAGTTCTTGGGATGAACAGACTAGACGACTTATAAATGCTTTGTATCTCCGAGCACTATAGAAATGCCATTGGTGGCCAGGCGCAGTGGCTCACACCTGTAATCCTAGCACTTTGGGACGCCAAGGCGGGCGGATCACAAGGTCAGGAGATTGAGATCATCCTGGCTAACACGGTGAAACCCCATCTCTACTAAAAATACAAAAAGTTAGCCGGGCGTGGTGGTGGGCGCCTGTAGTCCCAGCTACTCGGGAGGCTGAGGCAGGAGAATGGTGTGAACCCGGGAGGTGGAGCTTGCAGTGATCTGAGATCGTGCCACTGCACTCCAGCCTGGGCGACAGAGCGAGATTCCGTCTCAAAAAAAAAAAAAAAAAGGCCGGGCACGGTGGCTCAAACCTGTAATCCCAGCACTTTGGGAGGCCGAGACGGGCGGATCATGAGGTCAGGAGATCGAGACCATCCTGGCTAACATGGTGAAATCCCGTCTCTACTAAAAACAAACAAACAAACAAACAAAAAACTAGCCGGGCGAGGTGGCGGGCACCTGTAGTCCCAGCTACTCGGGAGGCTGAGGCAGGAGAATGGTGTAAACCCGGGAGGCGGAGCTTGCAGTGAGCTGAGATCGCGCCACTGCACTCCAGCCTGGGCGACACAGCGAGACTCCGTCTTAAAAAAAAAAAAAAAAAAATGCCATTGGTATAAATTCATGTATTTGTTATATTTGTTAACTCTTCTTTGCTAGGACTGTGGGCATAATTACCAAGAGGAAACCTTCTAAATAGTTTGGATTCACCCAGTTTGGGGTTCTTTGAGCATGGACGCTTTAGCCATAACTTACAGAAAGTGGCTTTTCTTTTCTTTTTTTCCTCCTCTCCTCTTGTCTCCTCTTCTTTCCTTTTTTTTTTTTTTTTTTTTTTTTGAGATAGGGTCTTGCTCTGTTGCCCATGCTGGAGTGCAGTGGCATGATCTTAGCTCACTGCAGCCTGAACCTCCCAGACCCAAGCAATCCTCCCATTTCGGCCTTGGAAGTAGCTGGGACTACAGGCCCATGCCACCACACCCAGCTAATTTTGTTTGTTTTTTGTAGAGACAAGGTCCCACTGTTGCCTAGGCTGGTGAACTCCTGGACTCAAGCGATCTTCCTGCTTCAGCCTCCCAAAGTACTGGGATTACAGGCATCAGCCACCGCACCTGGCCTAAAAGTAGCATCTGTTTTCTAAAATTGTGTGTATATAGGAAGGCAACAAGAGCGCTGGTCTGTTGGGATTCCTATGTCTTAATTCTGGTTTCGTAAATGAAAGTAGGCAAACCACTCACTTTCCAGTTCCTTCGTTGTCTTACTGCTTAGAAATGCTCTGAGGAGAAAGAATCACTAAACAGTTTGATGTTCCTCAGTGAAAGGTACCAGATGAATATAGGTGATACATTATTATAATTAAATTTTTTTTCATATAAATTCACGATAACCCTGACTTTCCAGCCAATGGATTGAGAAATCCTTGGCCTGTTAGTGGATAAAAAGATAATGAGAACTTGGAATGTAAGTTGTGAAGGAGAAGGATACAGTTTTTACAATTTTAATATGGAATTTCAGTATGATTTCTCTACCCCAGTAAATCTTAGTCTCTTTAATTAGCATTACATTTAGCATGCAGATTCTTATGAAAAGCAAATGCTCCTTTTAATTGTGTTTTTGTTTCATTTGAAGTTTCAGCATTTGATTGCTTTCCTCCCTGGTTTGTTTTATTTATTTATTTTTTGAGACAGAGTCTCACTCTGTCGCCTAGGCTGGAGTGCAGTGGTGGATCTCAGATCACTGCAACCTCTGCCTCCCGACTTCAAGTGATTCTCAGGCCTCAGCCTCCCAAGTCTCTAGGATTACAGGTGTGTGCCACCACACCAAGCTAATTTTTGTATTTTTAGTAGAGACGGGGTTTCACCATGTTGTCCAGGCTGGTCTTAAACTCCTGAGTGTAAGCAATCCACCCATCTCAGCCTTCCAAAGTGCTAGGATTATAGGTGTGAGCCACCACGCCCAGCCTGGTTTTATTTTTTGGTAGTCCAAATTCCCTGGTAGGTTTTTTTCTTGTTGTTGTTTTGAGACAGAGACTTACTCTGTTGCCCAGTCTGGAGTACAGTGATGTGATCTCCGCTCACTGCAGACTCAACCTCCCAGGTTCAAGTGATTCTCCTGCCTTAGCCTCCCAAGTAGCAGGGGTTACAGGCACACGCTACCACGCCTGGCTAATTTTTGTATTTTTAGTAGAGACGGAGTTTCACCATGTTGGCCAGGCTGGTCTCAAATTCCTGACTTCAAATGATCCACCTGCCTCGGCCTCCCAAAGTGCTGGGATTACAGGCGTGAGCCACCACACCCGGCCTCATTATTGCTTTTGTTTTTAATCAAAGTTATACATATATTTTAGAGAGTCAAGTAGTTCTACAAGACTTATTTAGAAAACAATCTTTAGGTATATCTGGTGAATTCCAGCTGTCGAAGACTCTTTGGCTTTTCCATCAGCACCCTCATTTTCCCAATAAGTTTTTTTTTTTTTTTTTTTTTTTGAGACGGAGTCTCGCTCTGTCGCCCAGACTGGAGTGCAGTGGCGTGATCTCGGCTCACTGCAAGCTCCGCCTCCCGGGTTCACGCCATTCTCCTGCCTCAGCCTCCGGAGTAGCTGGGACTACAGGCGCCCGCCACCAGGCCCGATTAATTTCTTTTTCCTTTTTCTTTTTTTGTATTTTTAGTAGAGACGGGGTTTCACCGTGTTAGCCAGGATGGTCTCGATCTCCTGACCTCGTGATCTGCCCGCCTCGGCCTCCCAAAGTGCTGGGATTACAGGCTTGAGCCACCGCGCCCGGCCCCCAATAAGTTTGTAATTTCTTTTTTTTCTTTTAATTTTTGAGACAGAGTCTCACTCTGTTGACCAGGCTGGAATGCAATGGTGTGATCTCAGTTCACTGCAACCTCCACCTCCCGGGTTCAAGGAATTCTTCTGCCTCAGCCTTCCAAGTAACTGGGATTACAGGCATGCTCCACCATGCTCAGCTAATTTTATTTATTTATTTATTTATTTATTTATTTATTTTTGAGATGGAGTCTCGCTCTGTCGCCCAGGCTGGAGTGCAGTGGCGCGATCTCGGCTCACTGCAAGCTCCGCCTCCCGGGTTCACGCCATTCTCCTGCCTCAGCCTCCCGAGTAGCTGGGACTACAGGCGCTCACAACCGCGCCCGGCTAATTTTTTTGTATTTTTAGTAGAGACGGGGTTTCACCGTGGTCTCGATCTCCTGACCTTGTGATCCGCCCGCCTCGGCCTCCCAAAGTGCTGGGATTACAGGCGTGAGCCACCGCGCCCGGCCAATTTTTTTTTTTATTTTTAGTAGAGACGACATTTCGCCATGTTGCCCAGTCTGGTCTTAACTCCTGACCTCAAGTGAGCCACCACGCCTGGTTTTCTTTTTTTCTTTTCTTTTCTTTTCTTTTTTTTTTTTTTTTTTTTTGAGATAAAGTGTTTCACTGTGTCACCAAGGCTGGAGTGCAGTGATGCAATCATGGCTCACTGCAGCCTTAACTTCCCAAGCTCAAGTGATCCACCCGCCTCAGCCTCCACAAGTGCTGGGATTAGAGGCGTGAGCCACTGCACCCAGCGCGTAGTTCTTTCTTTTTTGTTTCCAAGTATTTCATTGAAACGTGATATAATTTGCATATCCATTCTCCTGTTGATGGACATATAGGTTCTTTACAGCTTTTGGCTTTTATGAATAAAGTTGCTATGAACTTTTTTTTTTTTTTTTTTTGAGACAGGAGTTTCACTCTTGTGCCCAGGCTGGAGTGCAATGACGTGATCTGGGCTCACTGCAACCTCTGCCTCCTGGGTTCAAGCAATTCTCCTGCCTCAGCCTCCCTACTAGCTGGGATTACAGGCATGCGCCACCAGGCCCGGCTAATTTTTTGTATTTTTAGTAGAGATGGGGTTTCTCCATGTTGGTCAGGCTGGTCTCGAACTCCCGACCTCAGGTGATCTGCCCGCCTTGGCCTCCCAAAGTGCTGGGATTACAGGCCTGAGCCGTTGTGCCCAGCCGCTATGAACAGTCTTATACAAGTGTTTTTACAAACATACATTTTCATTTCTCTCTCTCTCTCTTTTTTTTTTTTTAATGTAGAGGCAGTCTCGCTTTGTTGCCCATGCCGGTTTTGAACTCCTGGCTTCAGGCAGTCCTCTTGCCTCACACTCCCAAAGTGCTGGGATTACAGGCATGAGCCACCACGCCCAGCCCCATTTTCATTTCTTTGAGGGTACATGTGTTGGAGTGGAATGGTGTGTCTTAGAGTAGGTGTATGTTTAACTTTGTAAGACACTGTCAATTTTTCAAAGCGATTGTATCAGTTTACATTCCCACTAACTGAGGCAGACAGATTGTGAAGTGGCCCCCATGATCCCTGTCTCCTGGTATTTATGGCCTGGTAGTCCTGTGCCCTTGGGTGCAGGTGGGACCTATGATTGACTCCTCACTAATAGAATATGGCAGAGGTGACAGGACGTGTGTGGTCATGCATACCTGATTATTCCAAGTCAGACTGTAATGCTCATCTTGTGAGGAGACTCTCTCCCTTGCTGGCTTTGGTGCTGTGTTGTGAGCTGCCCATGGAGAGGGCCGTGTGGCAGGGAGCTCAGGGCGGCTTCAGACCCACAGCCAGCAAGAGGCTGTGACCCTCAGTCCAGCAGCCCACAAGGAACCGAGTGTTGCCAACAACCATGTGTGCTCGGAAACAGATCCTGTCCCACTCAGTTCTCAGATGAGACCATAGTCTCAGCCAACACCTTGATGGCACCTTATAGAGGACCCAGCTAAGCTGTACCTGGGCTTTTGACTTACGGAACCTGTGAGATAATAAAAATTCATTAGTTTAAGCTGCTGCTAAGCTTTTGCTAGTATTGTTATGCTACAGTAGATAACTAATACTAGCAATATAGTTCCTGTTGCCCTATATCTCCACTGACATTTAGTGCCTGTCTTGTAAATTTTAGTCATGTTAGTGGGCATGAAATGGAAACTCTGAGGCTTTAATTTGCATTTCCCTAATGGCATTGATTACCTGCTAATTGGACATTTGGATACCTTCTTTTGCAAAGTATTTGTTCAAGTCTTTTTCCTGTTTTAAGAATTGGTAGGCCAGGCATGGTGGTTCACACCTGTAATCCCAGCACTTTGGGAGGCCAAGGTGGGCGGATCGCCTGAGCTCAGGAGTTGGAGACCACACTGGCAACGTGGTGAAACTTCGTCTCTACTAAGATGCAAAAAATTAGTCAGGCATGGTGGTGGGCACCTGTAGTCCCAGCTACTCAGGAGGCTAAGGCACAAGAATTGCTTGAGCTAAGGAGATGGAAGTTTCAGTGAGCCCAGATCATGCCACCGCACTCCAGCTTGGACTACAGAGTGAGATTCTGTCTCAATAATAATGATAATAATAATTGGTATTTTTAAAATAATTTATTTGTAGAAGTTCTTTATATATGACAGGTTAAATTCTTTATCAGATATATGTGTGTGTGTGTCTGCACGAATGTGTGTTGTATGTTTGTGTGTGTATCTGATAGAGTTTTCTTCTAGTCTGTGATGGCGAGGAACTTGCACATTCCTCTTACCTCATGCAGATTTCCAAACTGTTCACATTTTACTGCATGTACTCTGTAGTGCTATTTCTCTCTCTAAATCAGTTTTTTCTGGGTCATTTGAGACCATGTTATGCACATGCTATCCTAACACCCTTAAATATTTCAGTGTTTTATTTTCCCCTAGTTAAGGGCACTCCCAAATAACTACTACGTACTCCTTTAAGTCAGGCAATTTGCAGTGATAAAACCCTATTGTCCAATCCATTAATCCCATTCACATTTTGCTGCCCCAACTATGTCTCATTTCTGTTTCGTCCCAGGATCCCAGGGAGGAGTGTGCATTGCACCTAGCTGTCCGTGTCTCTTCACACCCTCCAGTCTGGGATCATCCCTTTGTCATCCCGGTCATTCTTGTCCCCAACCGTTAGATGCTCTGTAGGATGATTGGCAAGGTGGATCTTGTAGTATTTCCTTATGACCAAATTCAGGTCATGATTTTTTGACAAAAGTATCACAAAAATGATGCTGTAATAGTCTCAGCACATCACATCAAGGGGCACGTTCTGTTAACCAGCCCTGTTCCTCTGTTGTTGGCCCTCATCACCTGCTCGTGTTGGTGTCTGCCAGGTATCTCTGTTTTTCTTATTGTAATGCCATTGTTTTTCTTTTCTTTTATTTCCTTTTCCTTTTCTTTTTTCCCTTTTCCCTTCCCTTTTCGATGGAGTCTCACTGTAGCCCAAGCTGGAGTGCAGTGGCACAATCTTGGCTCACTGCAGCCTCCGCCTCCAAGGCTCAAACAGTTCTGTCTCAGTCTCCCAAGTAGCTGGTACTACAGGCGCATGCCACCACACCTGGCTAATTTATTTTTAATTTTTTAACTTTTATTTTATTATTTTTTTGAGATGGAGTGTTGCTCTGTCGCCCAGGCATCAGTGCAGTGGCACGATCTCCGGTCACTGCAAGCTCTACCTCCCAGGTTCACGCCATTCTCCTGCCTCAGCCTTCCGAGTAGCTGGGACTACAGGCGCCTGCCAGCACGCCTGGCTTATTTTTTTTGTATTTTTTAGTAGAGATGGAGTTTCGCTGTGTTCGCCAGGATGGTCTCTATCTCTTGACCTTGTGATCCACCCTCCTCGGCCTCCCAAAGTGCTGGGATTACAGACGTGAGCCACCGTGCCCAGCCTATCACTTTCTATACATTTATCTCTTTTTTCGCAGGGGGTTGGGTTTGAGGGCAGGATCTGGCTCTGTCACCTAGGTTGGAGTACAGTGGTTCAATATCAGCTTACTGCAACTTCTGCCTCCTGGGCCCAAGTCATCCTCCCACCTCAGCCTCCTGAGTAGCTGGGACCACAGACATGTGCCACCACACCCAGCTAATTTTTGTATTTATTGTAGAGTTGGGATTTTGCCATGTTATGCAGGCTGGTCTTGAACTCCTGAGCTCAAGTGGTCCACCCACCTTGGCCTCCCAAAATGCTGGGATTATAGGCATGAGCCACCATGCCTGGCTTATATCTATTTTTTTTTTTTTTTGAGATGGAGTTTCGCTCTTGTTGCCCAGGTCCTGAAGTGCAATGACGCAATGTTGGTTCATCGCAGCCTTGGCTCACTGCAACCTCGGCTCACTGCAACCTCTGCCTCCTGGGTTCAAGCAATTCTCCTGCCTCAGGCCCCCGAGCAGCTGGGTTTACAGGCATCTGCCACCATACCTGGCTAATTTTGTAGTTTTAGTAGAATTGGGGTCTCGCCATGTTGGTCAGGCTGGTCTCGAACTCCTGACCTCAGGTGATCCGCCCACCTCGGCCTCCCAGAGTGCTGGGATTACAGGCGTGGGCAATCACGCCTGCCTTTTTCTTTATATAGCTTAAAAACCATGTATTCAGACTGATCTCTTAAGTTCCAGTGTAACATTTTAAGATTCTCTCCAGCTTAAGCCCTTTGCATGTTTGTAAGTACCTCTTCCAAGAGTGAGAAACCTGGCTTTCGCTATCCTCAGTATATTTACTTATTTACTCCTTGTAACTGGTCTTCCAACGACCCTGACCTTGTCTTCTGTCTGCCACATCTGTACATTGCCCTCACACCCCCGCCCCAGCACCCTGTGTCATTGAGCACTAGTAGGTGGAAGCAGGAAAACAGACATGTGTAAACTTCGTAACAGTGACTCATAAGACAATAGAGGTGGAAAGCAAGAAGCCGATTTACTCTGCAAAATCATTAGTATTTGTTCCATTATCTACTGTTGTGTAAAAAAGTCTCTCCAAAACTTATCACTTAAAATAAGGGCAGAACTATTTTGCATACAAACTGCACTTTGGGCAGAGCTCAGCAATAATACTCAGTTCTCTCTGCAGCACTCAAGTGAGGTGGGCTGATTCAAAGTCGGAGCGTCTGGGGGCGGAGGCTAGAATCTTGTGCAGGCTCCCTCACCCAAGTGATGTCTGGCGGTTGATGCCAGCTATTAGCTGGGACCTCCATGAGAACTGTGGCTGGAACACCTGTAATGGCCTTTCCACATGGCTGCTTGGCTTCCTCACAGTACAGTGGCTGGGTTCCAAGGGCAGGCATCACACAAGCAAGAGCAAGCCAGTGGAAGCCTCAGTGCCTGGCCCCCTGCAGCCTGGAGAGTCACGCGGCCTCATTTCTACTGCATTCTACTGGTTAGAAGGAAGTCACTAAAGCCAGCCGTATTCAGGGGGAAGGTAATTTGTTTCCACTTTTTCATGAGAGGACTGTCAAAGAATTTATAGATATGTTTTAAGACTGGCACAGAATTTTAAAATACACTATTTTCTGGAAGAATGGAAGATTCATTTGTACAGTTGCATTTGTTCAGTATTTTTAATTCATTTTGTTTAAAAGTTTTAAACACTTACATCTACATAGGTATGCTTGCCCCATTTCCCTTTCTCTTCACTTTCTCTTTTTGCAGAACCCTCCTGCCAGCTAACTCATGCATGCATCCGTTCATGCTTTTCTTCATTCTTGTGTGATATAGAAATGTATATACACATACATACAGTGGGTTGGGAATATTGTTTTTAAAAAATAGAATCACAAACTAATTTTTGCATCTTGTTTTTCTGAACACCTTAGAGAAATCCCTGTGAATCAAGAGGTTTCATTCTAATTTGTTCTTTTTAGATGCTGCACATACTCTTGTTTTCTGATTTGGTTATTTGATCATGAGGGGATAGGATACTCGACTCAGGGAACAGGAATAGAGAGAGACAGGCTTCACAGAAAGGGTAGTCAGGAATGAGAAAGAAGAGGAGTACTTGGTATTCCTGGGGTCTTCAACCTGATGTGTCATTGAAGCGGGTGGGAAGTTGGGAAAATGGCGGTGGGGAGGTGTGTTGGTTGGTTTCAGTGGGGAAATGAGTATTTTTTTATATGCACTAAAATTACCTACCAGACAGTTGAATACATAGGAGCAGGGCGTGAGTCTAAGGATAGGACTGGAGTTGACAGACAAAGCTAT
The DNA here is from genome assembly GCF_037993035.2 of Macaca fascicularis. NCBI lineage: Eukaryota > Metazoa > Chordata > Mammalia > Primates > Cercopithecidae > Macaca > Macaca fascicularis. The sequence goes on along the minus strand of NC_088388.1, from coordinate 8,293,660 downwards.
AAATGGAGACGGTTACTGGGGGGAGAGCTGTGTCTCGCTTAGCATCACTTGCTGTTAGTGGTGGGCCCAGACAGCGACTGAAATATTTTCATTCCAGACCAGGGTCCAGTGTATTTATACTTGATACATTAAATTCTGATCTTTAAAAAGCTGTCAGTTTTTTAGAAGGAGAGTTTTTATTTTCATTTTATATGGTGTGGGCTGAAGAAATCTTTTGCTAAATATAACAATGTGAGTTTGCTAGTCTTTCTGAGGCATTGAAGGCATTTAAAATTTGAAACCAGAGCTACCTGGTGGGAACATCCTTGATCTCTTCTCCAAATCAAACCAACCTAGGCCACGTGTAGTAATTAGTTCAGTTGAATGGCTGAAGAAGGATTTATTTGCCCCTTTTATGTTACAGAGGAGATCTGCAGTACAGCTCGAAAAGGGATACAGAATGAACAGGATAGACATGTGATTCTGACCCTGATAACCACTCTGCTTCCATCAGGTTTACAGTTATTATTATTATTTATTATTTATTTTTTATTTTTTATTTTGAGACGGGTCTCACTCTCTCAGCCAGGCTGGAGTGCAGTGGTGCAATCTCGGCTCACTGCAACCTCCGCCTCCCAGGTTCAAGTGATTCTCCTGCCTCAGCCTCCCAAGTAGCTGGGACTACAGGCACGTACCACCACGCCAGGCTAATTTTTCTATTTTTAGTAGAGAAGAGGTTTTACCATATTGACCAGGCTGGTCTGGGACTCCTGACCTCAAGTGATCTGTCTACCTTGGCCTCCTAAAATGCTGGGATTACAGGCCTGAGCCACTGTGCCCAGCCAAGTTTACTATTATTGTTATTAAAAATACTGATGGCCTTGCAATCAGTGTAAAATAATAATGTCATATTTTTAGGAATAAGAATATTGCTCTCTTCATGCCCACCGGCTGTAGGAAAATTGAGGGAAATGGTTATTTTCTCCTTGTAGGTTGGATTACTGAAGCTCAGAGTGAGATGACCTGTGAGTTTTATTTATTTTTATTTATTTTATTTATTTTTGAGACAGAATCTCACTCTGTGTGCCACGCTGGAGTGCAATGGCACCATCTAGTCTCACTGCAACCTCCACCTCCCAGGTTCAAGCCATTCTCCTGCCCCAGCTCCCCGAGTAGCTGGGATTAAAGGCGTGTGCCACCACACTGAGCTAATTTTTGTATTTTCAGTAGAGAATGGGTTTTACCATGTTGGCCAGGTCTGGAACTCCTGACCTCAAGTGATCCATCTACCTTGGCCTCTGAAAGTGCTGAGATTATAGGCATGAGCCACCAAGCTTGGCCAACTGTGAGTTTTATATAAATGGTACAGTTGAAATGATAAAAGTCCTTAAGATTTAATTTTGATTAGGGGAAGTGAGTGAAAGGTGCCTCTCTTGCTGGTTTTCCCTGTAGTCTGTTTGGTTTGGTCTTTTTTCAGATAAGTTCAATAGAACCGTGGGATGTCAATTATATGTAAAGTACATGGAGAAAGCTGCAAGGATGTGTGTGACTCAGGCCTGTCGTTAGAGAGCTCCCCATTTTGGTATGTACAGCTCACTGCAAGACAAAGCAGATGAAATAAGTAACAATTAGAGTTACATGTGAGGTAATTTAGGAGAAAAGGGCATTAGTTCCTTTAGAATCTGGCATTTGACCTGGAATTTTTGTTTTCAATTTTCTGTTTGGATTTTTTTTTTTTTTTTTTTTTGAGGCAGAATCTGGGGCTGGAGTGCGGTGGCATTATCTCAACTCACTGCAGCCTCCACCTCCCGGGTTCAAGTGTTCCTCCTACCTCAGCGTCCCTAGTAGCTGGGATTACAGGTGTGCGCCACCACGCCTGGCTGATTTTTGTATTTTTTTTTTAGTAGAGACAGGGTTTCGCCATGTTGGCGAGGCTGGTCTCAAACTCTTGACTTCAAGTAATCCACCTGCCTCAGCCTCCCAAAGTGCTGGGATTACAGGCATGAGCCACCATGCCCAGCTGGAATTTTTTTTAAATGTACAAAAATAGAGAAAGGTGTGTGATGAATCCCTATGTACTCATCACCCTGCTTTATTATCAGCTCAAGGGCAGTGCTGTTTTATGTGTGCCCCATTCCTTCTCCCTACTCCCGCCCCCAGGTGTTCTTGAAGCAAATCTCAGATGTCATCACATTTCTTTTGTAATAATTTCAATATGTATCTTCAAAAGATAGGGACACTTTAAAAAATACATAACCACAATACAATTATCTCTCCTAAAGTAATTAATAGTAAGTCCTTAATTTTATTTGATTTGCAGTCACTTTAGTTGGAATTTACAAAGAGAAGATTTTAGTAGATGGTGAATGGGAGGAAGGGAATTCAGATAGAGGGAATAACACATGCAAAATCAGGGACCATGTGTAAGTGAAAGGTAATAAAAGTCTGATTTAGGTCTGTGGCATTGGGCGGAAAGGAAATTACAAATATCAGTCGCAGCAGGGGTAAACTTAATGGAATTTTCCAGTCAAGGACAGCATGTGTATCTTCCTTCTATTGCTGGTTAATAGTAGTCATTTTGAACCACATAGAACAGGATTGACAGACTATAGTTTGTAGCCCAAATCCTGTTCTCAGTCTGTGTTTGTTAATAAAGTTTTACTGGAATCACACCCATTTGTTGATGTATTGTTGTGTATGACTGCTTTCATCCCACGGTGGGCAGAGTCAAGCAGTTGCAGCAGAGACTCTGACCTGTAAAGCCCCAGATACTTACTACTATCTGGCCCTTTATAGAAAGTTTGCCAACCTCTGATCTAGAAGAAACTGGGCCCTGGATTTAGTGCTTGCTCTCAGAGGAGTTGAGTAGAATGTATGGGTTAGAAACAACCATGTCTTTGTGATATATAGGGGTATACAGGAGTCAGAAACAGTAGATTTTGTTTTGCTCTGTCTTTATCATTCATTTTATAGCCTGTTAAAGTAAGTGTAAGAATCTCTCTGCCTGTTTATTATTTGATTTTATATTGTGAACGTAAGCTCTGTGAAGTCAGAGGTTTTTGTCTTTTCCTCACTACTCTATTGGCAGGGCCTGGATCAATGCCAGACATTTAGTAGGCATTCAGTAAGTAATTGTTGAATAAGTAAGCAAATATTTTAGTCTTTTTGCTTCTCTTCTGCATTATACACATTTGGAGTTTCTTGGGGAAACAAGGATGATGTATTTGTAGGTGGCAATTATGCTATTATGTAAATCTGCTATAATTTTTCCCCAAAGCTCAGAAAATTGTTTCATTAGTACAATGGAATATTAAGCAGCAGTTAAAACTAGTAATTATGGGCCAGGCGCGGTGGCTTACTCCTGTATCTTCAGCACTTTGGGAGGCCGAGGTGGGCGGATCACCTGAGGGGTAGGGAGTTTGAGATCAGCCTTACCAACTTGGAGAAACCCCGTTTCTACTAAAAATACAAAATTAGCCAGGCGTGGTGGTTCATGCCCATAATCCCAGCTATTCCAGAGGCTGAGGCAGGAGAATCGCTTGAACCCGGGAGGCGGAGGTTGCAGTGAGCTGAGATTGCACCATTGCACTCCAGCCTGGGCAACAAGAGCAAAACTCCGTTTCAAAACAAACAAACTAGTAATAATGATAACTATAGAAATGAGGAGAAATGTTTATGATAGGTCAAAATCTTATGCACACTGCCTCTCTAAAATATGAATGAATATGGACAAAGACTGGAAGATAATGTGAAAATGAAATCATTTTAAGACAGTGGAATTTTTGGTGATTTTTCTCTCCAAAATTTTCTTTAATACTATTGCTTACTCATCTTTTCAGTAATGATTTTAAGTATGTGTAAACTTTCCATGTCCTTCCCTGCACTATGTACAGAAATAGAACCTTTAATGTGGATCACAAATAACATAATCAGAAATTAGAGATGGTATTGAATCTCAGCACTGGAAGGAGAATAGGCTTTATGAGTAGATATTCCACTTTATCCTGAGATACACAGCTACAGTACACTTTCTAGGAGGAGTATGCCTATAAGCATCCTTGGTTGGAACTTGAATTGGGTTTACAAGCTTACATTTAGATAAAAGACTTTTTATTTGAGATGAAATCGGTACAGGCATGGTAGAAAGGAGTAGCCTGGGTGAGAATGTCTTATGTTTGGTTTTCTCAAAGCATCATTCCTCCTTTCCTCTTATTCTGGCTAGCTTTTCTACAGTGTCATATAAAGGCAGCATTTTCTAGTAGATGCAAGTCATTTGGAGGAGTCATTTGGTTTTCTTCTCATTTCACTTTCAGCCTGCCTTTAAAAATGTAGCTGAGGCCCACCGCTGTGGCTCACACCTGTAATCCCAGCACTTTGGGAGCCTGAGGTGGGAGGAGCGAATGAGCCCAGGAGTTCAAGACCAACCTGGGTGACAGAGGGAGAACCTACAAAAAATGAAAAATAAAAAATTTAAAAAATGGCCGAGTGCAGTGGCTCACGCCTGTAATTGCAGCACTTTGGGAGAGTGAGGTGGGCAGATCACTTGAGACCAGGAGTTCGAGACCAGCCTGGCCAACATGGTGAAACACGATCTCTACTAAAAATACAAAAATTAGCCAGGCGTGGTGACACATGCTTGTAATCCCAGCTACCTGGAAGGCTGAGACATGAGAATCACTTGAACCTGGAGAGGTTGCAATGAGCTGAGATCGTACTACTGCACTCCAGCCTGGGTGACAGAATGAGACTCCATCTCAAAAAATAAAAATAAATAAAAAAAATTAGCCAGGCGTAGTGGTGTGTGCCTGTTAATTCCAGCTACTGGGTGGAGGTGAAGAGGTAGGTTGAGGTGGGAGGATCGCTTGAGCCCAAGAGGTTGAGGCTGCAGTAAGCCAGGATCACACCACTGCACTGCAACCTGGATGACAAAGTAAGACCCTGTCTCAGAGAAAAAAAAAAAGGAGATAAATGTTGTCTTTGTACCTCAGTTTCTCCACATGCAAAACTTTGGTTCTTTATACCTTTCCCAAGGTTGTGTGGTGAGTTTGCTGCTAAATAGGTTTTTGTGTTTCTTCTACCAAACTACATTTCCAGGATATGTACAGTTGGTGTTCAAGCCATTGCCTCTGGGCTTCATGTGAGCATTCTTGCCCCAGGCAGGAATTCTGCAGCACAAAAGAAAATACTGAAGATTTTACCCTTTGAGAAGTGTACTCCATAAGGGAATATTACCTCCCAGGTTTAGCAGAGGGGAAGACAATGAAGTACCTGTTTTCATTTCATTCAAACACCATTCAGTGGTCTGTGAGTCTACATGAAATGACTCCCTGCGGACAGCACCCTTCCCCAGTCTGACCACCTACTACTTCCTCCCAGGTCACTCCCTTGCAGCCACGGAGGCTTCTTTGCTCTTTCCTGAAAATGTCAGTTATGATCTGCCTTGGTCTCTGTACTGCTTCTGCCACATAGAGTCATGGTTCGTTTTCACTCCTCCTCAAAGTGTTTGCTCATATGTCACTGTCCCAATGAGGCCTGTCCTGTGCTCCCCTCCCCCCACATTATTCCTGCTTCCCTTTCTCCATAGCACTTGTCAACTGCTAACACACTATATCCTTTTCCTGTATACTGTGCTGATTGTCCTTTACTGTCTCCCTGTTTCCAACTAGAATGAAAGCTCCATGAGGGCCATGATTTTTACTGATTTTGTTCACTGTTCTATCCCCAGTGGTTAGATTAGGGTCAGCCACATAGTAAGTGCTTGGTAAATATTTGTTGAATGAATGAAATGGCTGGGACACTGAGTTTCACTTTCTGCTTGGAATTCTTCTACTTATATGATTGTTACCACTATACCACATTGGCCAGGGATTTTCTGTTCCCCTGTTAATGAGCAAGGACAAAAAACATCTTCTCTTGGTTCTTCCTTAGCATAACTGAGATAGGCTGGAGAGTTCAAGGAAATGTTTTGAGTACTAAGAACAGTAGAGAAACAAGCATAGAGAACGCAACAAATATTACAACAGTCTGGCTTAATAGTGTTTCACTCTTGCAGCTGTCATATCTAGCTTGCTCTCATATTTTGCAGGCCCCATCCTAATCTACCCACTTAGGAGAAATCTAATTCCAGCTTCACAGGACTAGTCCTGACCTTGCCTTGATGCCCTGCATGTGGCACCATCTCATAATCTGCTACTAAGGAGCTCCCTTTTGTACATCATGACAGCTACCAACAAGGCCAAGAGAACCCAATAAGGCCCATTTACTAGTTTGAGTGTTGTGTTAGTCTGCATGGGCCGCTGTAGCAAAATATCACAGAATGAGTGGCTTAAACAGCAAAAATTTTCTCACAGTTCTGGAGACTGGAAGTCTAAGATCAAGGCGCCAGTAGGGGTTGGTTTCTGGTGAGGCCTTTCTTCTTGGCTGCAGACGGGTGCATTCTAGCTGTGTCTTCATGTGGCCTTTCCTGTGTGCACAGAGAGCATATGTAAGCCTTTGTATCTTCCTTTAATAAGGACACCAGCCCCATTGGATTAGGGCACCACCCTTCTGACCTCATTTAACCATATTACATCCATAGGGCACTACTTCCAAATACAGTCACTTTAGGGATTAGGGCTTCAGTATAGGAATTTAGGGCCAGGTATGGCATCCCATACCTGCAATCTCAGAGCTTTGAGAGGCCAAAGTGGGAGGATCGCTTGAGCCCAGGAGTTTGAAACCAGCCTGGGCATCATAGCAAGACCCCCCCATCTCTACAAAATTTAAAAAAAATATTAGCTGGCAGTCTGGGTATTAAGTCTCATCTATACAAAAAAAAAAAAAAAAAAAAAAAAAGCCAGACAGGGTGGTACATACCTGTAGTCCAAGCTACTTGGGAGGCTGAAGTGGGAGGATCACCAGAGCCTGGGTAATTGAGGCTGCAGTGAGCCATGATTGTGCCAGTGCACTCCATCCTGGGTGACAGAGAGAGAGGCCTTGTCTCAGAAAGAAAGAAAGAGAGAAAGAAAGACGAGAGAGAAAGAAAGAGAAAAGAGAAAGAAAGAAAAAAAGAATGAATGAACGGATGAATTAGCTGGGCATGGTGATGTGTCTATAGTCCTAGCTACTTGGGGCTGAGCTAGGAGAATTGCTTGAGCCCAGGAGTTCAAGGCTGCAATGAGCTATGTTTGTACCACTGTACTCCAGCCTAGATGACAGGGCAGCAAGACCCTGTCTCTAAAAACAAAACAAAACTAAGAATTTTAGAATGACACAACTCAGTCCATAACAGGTGATACCTCTTTGACTGGAACAAATAACCTTATTCTTCAGGTGCAATACCTCACACAGACACTATGGCCTTCATTCACTTTTTAAACTAGCATTTATTGAAGACAAAACTATGTGCCAAGTTTTATGCCAGCTGCAGGGGATATCCCCTACCCTCCACCAGTAGAGGAGACGGAGCTAGTTTCAGAGAAGGGCGATGAATACCTGGGGATGGATGGATGTGTTAGGAAAAGTTTCACTGAGAAGGTCACATATGGCCAGGCATGGTGGCTCACACATGTAATCCCAGCACTTTGAGAGGCTGAGGTGGATCACTTGAACCAAGGAGTTTGAGACCAGCGTGGGCAACATAGTGAGACCCCATCTCTATTTTAACAAAAAGAAAAAGAGAAGGTTGCATATGTTCTTTCAGGTCTGTCAAGAAATGTGTGCTAAGTTTACCACACAACAGCATATGAGTCATGTCACCATCATTATTGTCATCACCTGCCTTTATAGTAACAAGAAGGTAGTTCGTTCACACTCTAACCTAAGCCCTTTTTCTTCATCTTCACCTGGCTTTGGTTCTTTTGCTGCAGTTACTCCAGCCTCTTTCCCCAGCCTTTATCTTCCAAATTTTCTGCGGTGTTGTTTCAACAGTCAGTGACTTTTCTCTTCATACTCTATTGATGATGAAGTAAAAATTGATTTTGATTTTTTTCTGATTTCTTTTCCTTAGGAAGTTTGAGTTGAACCTTTAGTTCTCCCTTCTCATCTCGCTTTCTACAAAGGCAATTCCTGGTGTTAGGTGAAAGCTGTTCCTGTTAGAGCCTACTGTTTGCCATTAATAAGTGATAAGGGAGGTTGTCAGCCAGCATTAATACTCTGTTTATGAAATTACAGTTACTGATGAAGTATTTTGTGAAGTTCTTTTTTTTTTTGAGACGGAGTCTCGCTCTGCCGCCCAGGCTGGAGTGCAGTGGCGGGATCTCAGCTCACTGCAAGCTCCGTCTCCCGGGTTCCCGCCATTCTCCTGCCTCAGCCTCCCGAGTAGCTGGGACTACAGGCGCCCGCCACCGCGCCCGGCTAGTTTTTTGTATTTTTTTAGTAGAGACGGGGTTTCACCGTGTTAGCCAGGATGGTCTCGATCTCCTGACCTCGTGATCCGCCCGTCTCGGCCTCCCAAAGTGCTGGGATTACAGGCTTGAGCCACCGCGCCCGGCCCCAGAAGTTCTTAAGATATAAACGGCACAAGTGATTTGATAAGTTGTAGCTCCAGAGAATTCCTTACATAGTATGCCAGCATTTCTTTTTCCCTCTCAACGGGATACACATAACATTAAATTAAGTTTGTCTTGGTTGCCATTTACTTTAAACGGATCTGGTGCCTGTGCTCAGATATGTTTATGAGAGTATAATTGATTTCTCTGAAAGTATTGAGATTGAGGGAGTAGCTGTATCTTACCTTAGTCTCATTGATGATTCATGGAATTGAAATAATTAAAAAGTACTTATTACGTGCCTTATTGCTTCATGACCCTTTAATAAACTACCAACACTCTTACCAAATGCCTCCTGATTTTTTTTTTATTTTTTATATATAGACAAGTTCTCACCGTGTCACCCAGGCTGGAGTACGGTGGCTTTCACAGGTGCGATCATAGCTCACTGCAGCCTCGCCCTCCTGGGCTCAAGGGATCCTCCCGCCTCAGCTTCTTGAGTAGTTGGGACCACAGGCACCTGGCACCGTGCCTAGCTAAATGCCTCTTGATTTTAATGGCATGTCTTGTCTTCATAGCACACTCCACAAAAAAGTGTATGAAGTCTGATAGATATTCTCTATGATCCTTCTCTTTTCTGTAGTTTCTTTTTTTTTTCCTTTTTCTTTTTTTTTTTTTTAAAGACAGGGTCTCACTGTGGTTGCCCAGGCCGGAGTGCAATGATGCGATCTTGGCTCACTACAGCTTCTGCCTCCTGGGTTCAGGTGATCCTCCCACCTCAGCCTCTTGAGTACCTGGGACTACAGGTGTGCACCACCACGCCCAGCTAATTTTTGTATTTTAGTAGAGACGGGATTTTGCCATGTTGGCCAGGCTGGTCATGAACTCCTGACCTCAAGTGATCCTGCCACCTCGGCCTCCCAAGGTGCTGGCATTACAGGTGTGAGTCGTAGCACCCATCCAACATTTTACTCTTTATACATGTGTTCAGCCACAAAACTTTCTTCCCTACCAGCCCTCCCAAGTCTAAGTAAAATTGATCTCGCAGTCACTTGACCTATTTATCTGGTATTATCCTGGTACACCGCTAGAGGTATATACGGGATCATGTGTCACTTAAGGATGAGAATGTGTTCTGAGAAACATGTCATCATTGAGTATACTTACACAAACCCAGATGGCATAGCCCACTACGCACCTAGGCTGTGTGGTATGGTCTATTGCTCCTAAGCTACAAACCTGTACAGCATGCTATTATACTAAATACTTTAGACAATTATAACACAGTGGTAAGTATTTGTGGATCTAAACATAGAAAAGGTACAGTAAAAATATGGTATAAAAAATGTTGCATCTGTATAGAACAACTCCATTATAATCTTACGGGACCCCTGTTGTATATGTGGTTTATTGTTGACTGAATGTTGTTATGCGGTACGTGACTGTACTAGTTTTAGAAGCAAAACTGTCTCTATAGCCCACTTCTTAGCTTCAGGTACTATTCCCTAATGTCAGACATGTGGCACTGACTTTTCTTCTTAACTCCAAACTCATGTATCCAAGTGCCTATTTGACATCTGCATTTGGATATTCGATCAGCATCACGAATTTAATACAAGGACCTAACTCTTGATTCTCTCCACAACGCCAAACCTATTTTTCCTCGAATTTTCCCCACCTCAGGAAACATCCACCTAGCTGCCTACGCCAGAAACCTAGGAATTATCCCAGATTCTTCTTCTTATTATTTTTTCTTTTTTCTTTTTTAGTTTGTTTGTTTTTGACTCACTCTGCCCAGGCTGGAGTGCAGTGGTGTGATCTCGGCTCACTGCAGCCTCTACCTCCTGGGTTCAAGTGATTCTCCTGCCTCAGCCTCCCGAGGTGCTGGGATCACAGGCATGCACCACCATGCCCAGCTAATTTTTGTATTGTAGAGATGGGGTTTCGCCATGTTGGCCAGGCTGGTCTCGAACTCCTGGCTTCAAGTGATCCACCTGCCTTGGCCTCTCAAAGTGCTGGAATTCCAGGTGTGAGCCACTGCACCCAGCTCGGATTCTTCTTTATAATGACTGCCTCATGTAGTCTGTCAGCAGGAGCCGTTGATTCTGAACCCTTCCCATCCCTGGTGATTCCCATGCTCTCCTGTCGTTCACACTGCCCTGTCTCACCTGCGTCATGCAGTAGCCACCACACTGATCTGTTTCACTGCCTGTGCAGTTCTTCTCTACACTGCCAGCAGAGTGGTCTCTTTGAAATGCAGATCTGGTTGTTGCACTCACCTGCTTAATACCCTCCAGTAAAACCGCATGCCTGCCACATGGCCTGCCTTCTGCTGCTGCTTGGATAGGAGAGGCTCTGTCTCTCCTTAGGGCCTTTGCGCTTGCCGTTCTTTGGAATGCTTGGATCTCAGAAAGTTACATAGCTGTCTCCTTGGTGTCATTCAGGTCTCACTCAGTGCGGACAGGCCTTCCCTGGCCTCACAGTCACATGCCTCTCGTTGCTTTCTTAATATTTTACTTTAAACTTTTTTTCTATTACATACCTTATCCAACATGATTTTGTTCGTGTGTTTTACAGGAGAGGGGTTATGTCTGTCTCATTCATGACTGAGTCCTCAGTGCCTGAACAGTTCCTGACATCCAGTAGACCCTTTGTATCTATTTGTTGAATAAGTGACTGCTTTTCCCATTGTGCATGGGCCAGTGCCAGGGGTCGAGTTGTAGTGAACTGAGAGTACATGGGCAGTGCTGAATGGGAAAATGAAAGTTACCAAAAGCCTCTGGTGCCTTGCTTATTCATAGCAGATTTGTTCATAATAACAAAAGCTGGAAAGAACCCAAATGCCCATCAACACATGAATGAATAAACTGTGGCTGTGATTTGGCCATAAAAAGGAATGAGTTGATACATGGTAGAATGTGGATGAATCTTGAAAGCATTATGCTGTGTGAAAGGAAGCCTTACACAGAAGAGCATATACTTAGGATTCCATTGATATGAAATTCTAGAAAGGACGTTTAATTTATAGTAAGAGAAAAGCGGCTAACCAGAGCCCAGGATGGCAGAGGGTTGACTGGGATGGAGCACAGAACTTTTAAGGTTATGGAAATGTTCTGTATCTTAAATATGGTGGTGATTATACAAGTATAAATTTGTCAGAACTTATCAAAATGTACAATTAAATTGGTCCACCTTATTGTATATAAACCATTTATCAAAGTTGAACTGGTGTCTGACATTTAAGTGTACTTTGGATTTCTTTTGTTTTGTTTACCTACCCACTTCTTGGGCAGATGACTTTTCTTTTAATTTCAAGATCTCCTGCTGACTCGTCCCAGACATACTTGCATTCCTGTTTCTGAATCAGTTCCAACATCCTTTGGGTCTCTTGTCCTCAATCGCTAGTTGGCAAAACATCTTTCTAATTGCAGGGCTATTGGTTATCTTCAGATACACTATTGGAACTTACTTACCATTAAGGCTAGTTGGGTTTCCACCTCAAAGACTAAGTATTTCCAAGCAGACACTTTTACAACACAACAAGCAAGGAAAAAAATGTTTGCAGCACATGTAGTTTGACAAGAAGACGTAAGAAGTATATATTTTAAACTGTCAGTTCCTTTAGATATGATGACTTGCGTACTTTGATCAGACTTCCTCTTCAGAAGTCATAGTCTTTATGTTTAGGATTCCTCCTGTTCCTGTTAATACAGCAACTGAACTGAAGGCTGCATAAAGGTGTGGTGAATAGTTGACTGTCTCATGATCAAACTCTTGCTCTGACATGAATACACTTTATTTAGTATCAAGTCTAATTTTCATCTTTTATTTTTCCTCCCTTTAGTTCACAGAATCACCCAGTCCTTTCTTCCTTTATTAATACTTTATTTGCAAGTGATATATGACCACAGCCTCATAAAATACTCAAGCAACACATACGGTATGATGTGAAAGTGCCACTGAAGCTCTCTTGCATATCTCCACCTCCTCAGACAAAAATACGATTAAGATTCGGCAAACATTCTTCTAGATCTTTTCCTAAGCATTGACATGGTACATATGTACAGATATGCAGACATTGTTTACGTAAGCAAAATCTCTGTGAGTTGTTCAGCTTGTTTTTTTCACATAAAAACATATCTTGGGGGCCGGGTGCGGTGGCTCACACCTATAATCCCAGCACTTTGGGAGGCGGAGGAGGGTGGATCATGAGGTCAGGAGATCAAGACCATCCTGGCTAACACGGTGAAACCCTGTCTCTGCTAAAAATACAAAAAATTAGCCGGGTGTGGTGGCAGGCACCTGTAGTCCCAGCTCCTTGGGAGGCTGAAGCAGGGGAATGGCGTGAACCTGGGAGATGGAGCTTGCAGTGAGCCGAGATCACACCACTGCACTTCAGCCTAGGCAACAGAGTGAGACTTCGCCTCAAAAAAAAAAAAAATTGTATCTTGGGGATTTTTCTGTTTTTGTACTTACAGGCCTATCTCAAAGTTTTTAATGACTGCTTAGTATGCCATAGAATGGAGAAAACACAGTTTATTTAATCCTACTAAATGGACATTTATTTCTAATTTTCACTCTAACAGTCAAAAAATGAATTTAGAAAATGCAAATAATTTGTGTTTTTAGGGTCTTTCATTTCTTACTTAGTTATATAACTATTCTACCTTTTAAAAAATTTTATTAGGGTGGGAAGTGCCTCACTGATACTGTAATGTTAGAACTACACTGAAAACCTTGTTTCAGAAGAAAAAGTTGAAAGCAAATTCTCTGTGACTGTGGGTTCACAGAATGCTTCATTAGCATTGTGTCTCCAGGGTTTTCTCTTTAGGTGTGATTATAAACCAAAAGCACTATAAGTGGTTACATAATTTTCTTACAGTTTTTATACTTGTTCAAAAGAAGCATACATCTCTTAAGGATTAGAACTAGAACCATAAGCCAGGTGTGGTGGCTCACACCTGTAATCCCAGCACTTTAGTAGGCTGAGGTGAGAGGATCATTTTTACCCAGGAGTCGGAGACCAGCCTGGGCAACATAGGGAGACCCCATCTCTACAAAAAAAATGCAAAAATTAGCTGGGCATAGTGGCTCATGACTGTGGTCCCAGCTGCTTGGGAGGCTGTGGTGGGAGGATTGCTTGAGCCTGGGAGGTCAAGGCTGCAGTGAGCTGTGATTGTGCCACTGCACTCCAGCCCGGGTAACAAGGCGAGACCCCATCTCAAAAAAATAAATAAATAAATAACTAGAACAGTGACCTTTGGTTGTAACATGAAATCAGCAGTTGGTTATAATGAGTGCTTTCAGTTAATATTTTCCCATGGAGCTGGAGCCAAGCATTTGTGAAAAATGTTTTTTCTCTCTCCCTTTTTCAGTTTGAAATCCTGTTAATACACTAATTTCTGTGGAACTTTCTACCAGCCTCTACTGGTGACCAGCTGTTGTTGGTTTATTAGTGCTCAAAATATTTAAAACATACAAGAGACCTGTCTTTACATCTCCTTGCCCTATATATGGAGATGCACAAATATGGAAAATTCTGATGTTTAAGCAGAATTAGTTATATTTCAGTTAGATGAATTTCAGTCTTTCAAAACCCCACATGAGGTAAGTATATTTCTTCAGCTCTGCTTTTCAGCAAATAGTGGGACTGTAGAGCAGGCTGACATTTGTCTTAGCTACCCAAGAAGGACCAAAATTGCCTTCCTGTTAGGTTTTGCCTACATATTTAGTTATGAAACAGCCTGAGACCCTGTTTTCTTTCGTATTAACTGATCTCAGTGTTAACCTCACCTTCCCTCCTCCCCTTTCTTTTTTTGGTTTCTGGTTTTCCTTTTCAATGTGTTACAAGTACGCTTAAAGCACGAAGGCGTTGCAATTGGTAGAGATGATTATGTTCTCTGGTGGTTTCAGTTATCTTGACTTTAAGCTTTCTTCCTCTTAGACAAATAATATAGGCAGCTGTCGTATCTGAGGGTTTTAAATTCTTGTTAACCTTTTAACTTATTGTGATTCAGATGAATTTGAAATGAAAACCATTTCCTCTATTTAAGAATCGCCTTGGCAAGAAGTTGGAAATCCTAGAACCTTATTGCAAAGGAATGTGTCGCTATTTTTTATGAATGAGTCTGGTTAGGTCCAGTGAAACCTTCCTGTTGCTAATACACAATTAGGTATCTTCAGCGAGGGAGAGACTGTCCTCTAAGGCAAAGCAGCTAAAGCTCTGGGGGCAAAGGGCAGAGTGAATAAGCAGGGGCCTGGGTCATCGATTTTGTTCACTGACCTGAAAGCATCTGACTGCTCATCTCACATCCCTTCTTTGCCCTCGGTTGTTAGATACTAGGTCTACTGTGGATGAATGAGACTGTCTACAGAAGGGTTCTAGTACCCACCAAAAGCTGTTTGTAAATATGAAGTATTGCATATTATCTTTCCTAAGGTTGTGAGAACCTAGAAGAACTACCTTTGATTAGTGCTAGAAAACAGCTCTTATGAGACATAAAGTTCATTTAATAATCCCATAAATACTTACGAGCATCTATTCTATACCAGGCATTTTCTAGGTTTTTGGAAATAAAGTGGTGAACAAAATAGATGAACATCTCTGCCTTCATAGAACTTAGATTCTAGCTGAGCACAGTGACTTATGCCTGTAATCCCAGCACTTTGGCTGAGGCAGGTGGATTACTTGAGCTCAAGAGTTCAAGACCATCCTGGGCAACGTGGTGAAATCCCGTCTCTACCAAAAATACAAAATAATAGCCAGGCATGGTGGTGCGTGTCTGTGGTCCCAGCTACTCATAAGACTGAGGTGAGAGGATCACTTGAGCCTGGGAGGCGGAGATTGCAGTGAGCTAAGATCATGCCACTGTGCTCCAGCCTGGGTGACCAAGTGAGACTCCATCTCAAAAAAACAAAAAAAACTCCTAGATTCTAGTTGGGGAGACATGTACTAAATAAGATAACACAAATAAAGGGCAATATATAGTGTATTCGGTAAGGACAAATGCTAGGTAGAAAAAACGAAGCAGGGCCGGGCGCGGTGGCTCAAGCCTGTAATCCCAGCACTTTGGGAGGCCGAGACGGGCGGATCACAAGGTCAGGAGATCGAGACCATCCTGGCTAATATGGTGAAACCCCGTCTCTACTAAAAATACAAAAAACTAGCCGGGCGAGGTGGTGGGCGCCTGTAGTCCCAGCTACTCGGGAGGCTGAGGCAGGAGAATGGCGTAAACCCGGGAGGCGGAGCTTGCAGTGAGCTGAGATCCGGCCACTGCACTCTAGCCTGGGCGACAAAGCGAGACTCCGTCTCAAAAAAAAAAAAAAGAAAAGAAAAAACGAAGCAGGGGAAGAAGACAGGAAGTGTCAGGGGTAGTACTGTGGCTTTATTATTATAAATTGTTTCCTTTTAAAAACTATGTGTATTATTTTATGCATTAAAGCATTGCTCTGAGAAGGGGTCCTCTGACTTCTCCAGACTGCCAGAAGGGACCCTGGCATTGAAAGGGTTAACGAGGCCGGGCACAGTGGCTCACACCTGTAATCCTAGCACTTTGGGAGGCCTAGGCGGATGGATCACTTGAGGTCAGGAGTTTGAAGCCAGCCTACCAACATGGTGAAATCGCATCTCTCCTAAAAATACTAGAATTAGCCAGGCATGGTGGCAGGCGCCTGTAATCCCAGCTACTGAGGAGGCTGAGGCAGGAGAATCGCTTGAACCCAGGAGGCGGAGGTTGCAGTGAGCTGAGATCGTACCACTGCACTCTAGACTGGGCAACAAGAGGAAAACTCCATCTCAAAAAAAAAGAAAAAAAGAAAAAGACAAGGTTAAGGACCCCACATTACAGTTACAAGACCAGCCCTCAACATGTGATTAAAAGATGTTTGTTATGGCCGCCAGGTGCGGTGGCCCATGACTGTAATCCCAGCACTTTGGGAGGCCGAGGCAGGCGAGTGATCACCTGAGGTCGGGAGTTCATGACCAGCCTGACCAACATGGAGAAACCCCATCTCTACTAAAAATACAAAATTAGCCAGGCGTGGTGGTACATGCTTGTAATCCCAGCTACTTGGGAGGCTGAGGCAGGAGAATCTCTTGAACCCGGGAGGTGAGGTTGCAGTGAGCCGAGATTGCGCCATTGCACTCCAGCCTGGGCAACAAGAGTGAAACTCCATCTCAAAAAAGGAAAAAAAAAAGATGTTTGTTTCCTTTTTGATGCTTTATGTGATAATGATGCGGTAGACTTTCCACATATCTCCCTATTATATCTGGTAATTGTGGCTTTAAATTATTTGAAGCTGTCATTCACTGTTGAGACTAGCGTTTGTAGGATGTTTTTTCCATTTGTATTCTGCAGAACCCCAGGGTACCCTGAAGCCTTTTTGGCACATGTGGGGGGCATTTTAAACGTATGTTTGGTGGAGTATTCGTCTGTGTTAGTCTAAACAAATAATCAGATGCCTGGCCTTGAGGGAGGTATAAGTAAAGAGGATAGACTAAGTGGTTGGTGCATATTTATGGAACATAAACAGCATATATTGTTAACAGATGCAACACACAGGTGAACCACTGATTTAACCTGTTATGTGTATGCCATTGAGCCACTATCAAGACCTTGAGCTGCTACCTAGTGTCTGTATAAAGATAAGAATTTCCAGCCAGGGGCCAGGTGCTGCAGCTCATTCCTATAATCCGGGCACTTGGGGAGGCTGAGGCGGTAGGATTGCTTGAGCCCAGGAGCTCAAGACCACCCTAGGCAACATAAGGAACTTGTCTCTGCAAAAATGGAAAATATCAGCCAGGTGTGGTTGTGTGCACTGTATTCCCAGCTCCTTGGGAGGCTGGGGTGGGAGGATCACTTGAGCCTGGGAAGTCAAGGCTGCAGTGAGCCATGATTGTGCCACTGTACTCCAGCCTGAGTGACAGAGTGAGACCTTGTCTCTAAAAAATAAATAAATAGAAAAGATTTTCTAGACCAGGCGTGGTAGCTCACGCCTGTAATCCCAGCACTTTGGGAGGCTTAGGTGGTCCGATCACCTGAGCTCAGGAGTTTTAAGACCAGCCTGGGCTTAGGCAACATGGCGAAACCCCATGTCTACAGAAAAAAAAAAAAAATGATATTCTGAGCTTATCGTCTCGTTATTTCCTTCTCTCCCTTCCCAAATATTTTTTTGAACATCTATGTCAGCTAGGAATACAGAAACTAAAAAACGAAAATGTTGCTTGCCCTCGTGATTGCGGAGATATAGGCAATTGAATAATCAACCATAACATGTTATGGTAAATGCTAAGATAGAGGTCAAGTGTCAGTAAAAACACAGAAGTGGGACACCTGAGCTGAGTGGGAGTGGGGGTGGCCCAAGAAGGCTTCCTGAACCAGTGGCACCAGATGGATGAGGGAGAGGCCCCCTGCTCCCTGCTTGTCCTCTGCTGTCTTCTGACCAGTAGTGTTAATACTTCTTTGGTTTAATGCAGGATCGCCAGACTCTGTGGCTTACAACCTGTTTTCGTGTAGCCCATAAGACATACCTTTCTAAGTACTATAGCTGAAAAACATCAAAAGAATAATAATATTTTGTGTCATGTGAAAATTATATGAAATTCAAATTTCTGTCTATAAACCTTATTGGAACACAGCCATGCTCATTCGTTTGTATGTGGTCTGTGGCTGCTTTCTCCCTGCAATGGTAGAATTAAACAGTTGCATCAGTGACCTCATGGCCTGCAAGACCAGAAATATTTAGGCCCTTTACAGAGAAAGCTTTCTGGCTCCTGTTTAATGCTTTAACTGTTCTACTGAAAGGCAGGAGGCTGAAAAAATGATGGTAGTCAAAAGGAATGCATGAAATCCTGTTATCTTCTGTTAGCTGGTTGCAAGTAGTACACAGGATATATTTGAGACATCTCTTTTCCTATCTCCCACCAAAGCATAATTCAGGCGGATCTCAGTGCACGGGCACGGGCATTTGCCTCATTCTTGTTTTGTCTGTTTTTAATTTAGTTATGGGAATATTTTAATATCTCTCAAAAAGAGGGTATCTGGTATGAGTCAGAATGATTACAGAACATGCTTGCCTGGAGAATAGGAAATGTGGGATCCACTCCTGGTGTGCTGTTAGCTGAAGGACGTCAGAACTGTCCTTTAACCTCCCTGTAGGTCTCTAAATGGTGGGATTGTTTGGGGATTACGCTAGATCATCTCTAGGCACCTTTCAGCTCAGTAGAGACATTGCTGCGTGGTGGAAGGTGTGTCCTGGGTGTGAATCCTGGTTCTGTCCCTTTCTGCCCAGGAGACCTTGAGCAGCTTATCTAAATGCTGTGTGCCTTTGTTAGCTCATCTGAAAATGTGGCCGTAAGAATGACCTCATGAGAATGGAATGAGATCATGTTCTTAAAACTCTTGGCACTAATAGGTATTTAATCTACTATACTTGTGAAAATTATGTCTGTGAACTCTTTTTTTTTTTTAGACAGAGTCTTGCTCTGTTGCCCAGGCTGGAGTGCAGTGGCACAATCTCGGCTTACTGCAACCTCTGCCCACTGTGTGCCACCAAGCCCGGTCAATTTTTGTATTTTTAGTAGAGATGGGTTTCAGCATGTTGGCCAGGCTGGTCTTGAATGCCTGACCTCAAGTGATCCACCTGCCTCGGCCTCCCAAAATACTAGGATTACAGGCGTGAGCCACCAAACCCAGCCTGAATACTAATTATATACTTCATTTTAATCAAACTCAATTTGTGAAATAGCTGGATTTAGGATTTGCTTAATGAAAGAGATATGGGGTTCCTTTAAAAGCCAGCTTTTCTACTAGAATCAACATTATTTGAATTACATGCAATTATATGAGATCGTATCAATGCATAGGAAGCTAGACATGTATTAGATTGTGGTTAAGGGCATAGGCTTTGGAGTCATAAAATATAGCTGTGGTTCAAAGCCTGGTTTTGCCATTATTTACTAGCTGTGTATGATCTTGGCCTTCCATTTCCTCCTGGGAATGGTGATAATACTTGCTTTGAAGATTGAATGAAATTACCCATATGAAATGCTTAGCATGGTGCCTAAGTAGTGCCACTCTGAAGTTTCATGGACTCCTCCTCTCTGGACACATACCTATGCTCTGTCTGCTAGAACTCCTCACTTCTATTCTCCTAACTTACTTACCTTCAGAGCTCAGTTTAAGGGACATCTTCATGAAATCCCCCTCGCCCCAGCCCTGTGCTTGCACAGGGCCTGTGCGTACCTGTCTCTGCTTCCCACTGTGTGCAAGCCCTACCTCCTCCTTTTATTGTGCTTCACTTTATTGCCCTTCACAGATGCTGCATTTTTTACAGATTGAAGATTTGTGGCAACCCTATGTCGAGTAAGTCTGTTGGCACCATTTTTCTAATAGCATGTGCTTGCTTTGTATCTCTGTGTCACATTTTGGTAATTCTCGCAATATTTAAAATTTTTTCATTATTGTATTGGTTTCAGTGATCAGTGATCTTTGATGCTGCTATTGTGATTGTTTTGGGGTGCCATGAGCTGCGTCCGTACGAGACACTAGACTTAATTGATAATGCTGGCATGTGCTCTGACCGCTCCACTGACCGGCCATTCCCCCATCTCTCTTCCTCTCCTCAGGCCTCCCTATTTCATGAGATATAATATTGAAATTGGATCAATTAATAACCCTACAATGGCTTTTAAATGTTCAAGTGAAAGAAAGAGCTATGTGTCTCTCACTTTAAATCAAAAGCTAGGAATGATTGAGCTTAGTAAGGAAGGAATATTGAAGGCCAAGACAGGCTAAAAACCAGGCCTCTTGCAGCAGTTAACCAAGTTGTGAATGTAAAAGAAAAGTTCCTGAAGGAAATTAAAAGTGCTACTCCAGTGAACTCCGGAATGCTAAGAAAGCAAAACAGCCTTATTGCTGATGTGGAGAAAGTTTCAGTGATCTGGACAGAAGATCAAACCAGCCACAACATTCCCTTAAGCCAAAGCTTGATTCGGTGCAAGATCCTGACTCTCTTCAATTTTATGAAGGCTCACAGAGGTGAGGAAGCTGCAGGAGAAAAGTTTGAAGCTAGCAGAGGTTGGTTCATGAATTTTAAGTTAAAAAGCAGCGTAAAAATGCAAGGTGAAGCAGCAGGTGCTAATGCAGAGGCTGTAGCAAGTTATCCAGAAGATATAGCTAAGGTGGCTAGATGATTAAACGAAGGTGGCTACACTGAACAACAGATTTTCAATGGAGATGAAACACTGCTTCTTTGGAAGAAGATGCCATCTGGGACTTTCATAGCTAGAGAGAAGTCTGTCTGGCTTCAAATTTCAAAGGACAGGCTGACTCTCTTGTTAGAGGTGAATGCGGCTGGTGACTTTAAGTTGAAGCCAGTGCTCACTAACCATTCTGAAAATTCTAGAACCCTTAAAAAATTATGCTCAATCAACTCTGCCTGTGCTGTATAAATGGAACAAAAAGCCTGAACGACAGCGTATCTGTTTAGAGCATGGTTTACTGAATATTCTAAGCCCACTGTTGAGACCTACTCAGAATAAAAGATGCCTTTCAAAATATCACTGCTCATTGACAATGCACCTGGTCACCCAAAATTCAGATGGAGATGTACAAAGAAATTATGCTGTTTTCATGCCTGTTAACACAACGCCCATGCTGCAGCCCATGGATAAAGGAATATTCTCAATTTTCAAGTGTTATTAGTTAAGAAACATTTTGTAAGGTTATAGCTGCCATAGGTAGTGATTCCTTTGATGGATCTGGGCAAAATAAATTTAAAACCTGCTGGAAGGGATTCACCATTTTGATGCCATTAAGAACATTTGTGGTTCATGGGAGGAGGTCAAAATATCAACATCAACAGGAGTTTGAAAGAAGTTGATTTTGACTCTCCTGGATTATTTCAAGGTGCTCAAGACTTCAGTGGAGGAAATAACTGCAAAGGTTGGGGAAATGGCAAGATAACTAGAATTAGAAGTGGAGTCTGAGGATATGACTGAATTGCCGTAATCTCGTGATAAAATTTGGATAGATGAGCAGTTGTTTCTTATGGATGAGCAGAGAAAGTGGTTTCTTGAGATGGGACCTTCTGGTAAAGATGCTGTGAACACTGTTGATAACAATGTATTACAATAATTTATAACAATAACTATGTATTACATAAACAGTGACAAAGCAGCAGTAAGGTTTGAGAGAACTGAATCCAATTTTGACAGAAATTCTGCTGTGGGTAACATGCTATCAAACGTATTGCATGCTTTAGAGAAATCTTTAATGAAAGGAAGAGTCAGTGTGACAAACTTCATTGTCTTATTTTAAAAAATTGCCACAGATACCCCAGCCTTTAGCAGTCACCATCCTGATCAGTCAATAGCCATCAACATTGAGGCAAGACCCTCCACCAGGAGAATGATTGCAACTTGCAGGGGGCTCAGGTAATTGTTAGCACTTTATTTATTATTATTATTTTTTATGAGATGGAGTCTTGCTCGGTCGCCCAGTCTGGAGTACGGTAGCACAGTCTTGGCTCACTGCAGCCTCCGCCTCCTGGGTTCAAGCGATTCTCCTGTCTCAGCCTTCCAAGTAGCTGGGATTACAGGCACGTGCCACCACGCCTGGCTAATTTTTGTATTTTTAGGAGAGACAGGGTTTCGCCATGTTGGCCAGGCTGGACTTGAACTCCTGACCTCAGGTGATCCACCTGCCTTGGCCTCCCAAAGTGCTGGGATTAAAGGCGTGAGCCACTGCGCCCGGCCCAATAAGCTGTTTTTAAACTAAGGTATATACTTTTTTTTTTTTTTTTTGAGACGGAGTCTCGCTCTGTCGCCCAGGCTGGAGTGCAGTGGCCTGATCTCAGCTTACTGCAAGCTCCGCCTCCCGGGTTCACGCCATTCTCCTGCCTCAGCCTCCCGAGTAGCTGGGACTACAGGCGCCCGCCACCTCGCCCGGCTAGTTTTTTGTAGTTTTAGTAGAGACGGGGTTTCACTGTGTTCACCAGGATGGTCTCGATCTCCTGACCTCGTGATCCACCCGTCTCGGCCTCCCAAAGTGCTGGGATTACAGGCTTGAGCCACCGCGCCCGGCCTATACTTTTTTTTTTAAGACACAATGCTATTGCACAGTTAATAGACTACTTATAGTATAAACATAACTTTTATATGCACCAGGAAATAAAAAATTTCATGCGACTTGCTTTATTGCAGTGGTCTGTAACTAAAGCCACAGTATCTCCTAGGAACTATTTACTTGCTATCTCCCTATCAGACTGTGAGACTGTCAAGGGCAGGCATTCTGCTCAGCTTTGGCAATACTGTCTAGTGGCGAACAAGACGGAACTGTTTCAGGCCATGGGCATTCTAGTGGGAAGACAAATATTTAATCACAAGTGTGCAAAATGCTGCCATAGAACAGGAGTGCAGTGGAGCATAATAGGAGCTCTGGACCTTGTCTGAACATGTCAAAGAAGCCTTTTTTCTAAGGAGTGATTGTTTGTTTAAGTTGAAACCTGAAGGATGTGTAGGAATTAGCTAAGTGAAGAGTAGGAAGAGTTCCAGGCAGAGAAACTGTGGACACAGTGGCTTTGGGCAAGTTACTCAGCTTTTCTCTGCTTCAGTGTCTTCATCTATAAAATAGTAATAATATAACCTAGAGTTACATAGTTAGGGTTGTTGTGATCATAAAGACAATATTTCAAGTCATCATCTAATATTTCTGAAGTGGGGCGTAATTGGTTCCTGCAGGATAACTTCTGGGTCCATGTTTATGTATTGAATGGCTAAATGTATGGATCTGCTTACTGCACTTTAACTTGTTCTTTACCTGCTCTAAAGCCTTTCTCTCATTTTAATGACAAGAACAGTGTATTTTGCCTTTCAGTGAGTTTGTTAATTATGGAGATCAAACTCTGCCTTTCATTACTGTGTAAGTCTCATGGTGTGTCAGACTTCTTAGGTCAGTATATGTCATCAGTTAGAATGCTTTCACCTTCAAGAAACAGAAAAGCCAGCTCAGTGACTTAAACACACAGATGTTTATCATTTCAGAAAACAAAAGTCGGGCAAGGGCGAGTCCAGTGCTGGTTAACTGAGCAGCTTGGCAAAGGCATCAAGGAGCCAAGTTCATTTTGCCCTCCTGCTTTGTCATCCTCAGTACAAGCTTGCCCACTGGCTCCCCGTGGTCTCAGGTGGCCTGTCACAGTTCCACGTGCCACAGGGAGACACCAGAACATCCATTGAGGAGGAGAAACGGTTTTTTCCATGTCTGTCTCTTTATTGATGAACATTTGGGTGACTTCCTCCTTTTGTCCATTGTGAATATGCTGCTTATGAACGTTGGTGAACAATAAATTCTTTTTAAAAATACAGCATCTGGGAGCTAAGCTATGAGAATGCAGAGGCATAAGAATGATATAGTGGACTTTGGGGACTTGGGGGAAAGGGCGGGAGGCAGGTGAGGGATAAAAGACTACAAATTGGGTACAGTGTATACTACTTGGGTGATGGGTGCACCAAAATCTCAAAAACCTATGGAAATAAAAAATTAAAGTACCACATCAATTAATGCATAGACCAAATCTTATTGCAATTAAATCTCTACTTTTAGCATCATTTGCTGCAGTGAAGTTCTAGTATTTGAAATATTTTGAGCCACTAGCTTGCTGTTTAATGGGATTTGATCCCATAGTAAAGAAAATATAAACCAAATAAGTCAAAAGGATCTTAGAAGTAATTTTATTCCATCCTCTATTTTGAAGGTATTCTGGATTCAGAGTGATTTTCCAGGGTCAGAGAGCTAAGTCATGTTAAATAATTCAAAGTGTATGAAAATATATATTACAGATTCAAGTAGAGTAACTAGGGGTGTCTTTTGCCTCTAGTCTTACTCTAACCAGTGTCTAACTATGCCTGTATAGATAAAATATAGTAGAAAACTGGGATAATTTGGGTATTCAAGTAATTGAAGAAAATTACTCCTGTTTAAAATATCTGGGCTGGCCGGGCATGGTGGCTCATACCTGTAATCGCAGCACTTTGGGAGGCTGAGGCAGGCAGATTACTTGAGGTCAGGAGTTCAAGACCAGCCTGGCCAACATGGTGAAACCTCATCTCTACTAAAAATACAAAAATTAGTCATGCGTGGTGGCCCATGCCTGTAATCCCAGCTACTTGGGAGGCTGAGGCAGGAGAATTGCTTGAGCCCAGGGAGCAGAGATTGCAGTGAGCTGAGATTGTACCGTTGCACTCCAGCCTGGGTGGCAGAGCAAGACTCCGCCTCAAAAAAAAAAAAAGTGGGCGACTTTAATATTTATCTTTTAGGTATTTGCTCCAGTAGTCCACTTAATGTGTTAGTGTTCGACATTACTAGTGGGATTTTGCTCCTCGTGCTCTATTTTCTGATTTCTGTCACCAGTGATTTCATAGTTGTATACAGTAATCTCTGGTTAGAGACAGAGGCAGTGGCCTGCTGGGGGCACACCAGATGGAAAGTGAGAGTTCCTTGTTTAGGGCTTTATTTTGCCCTTGACTTCAGTAATCAGGGTGTTTCCTTGTTCTGAAACACGCTTGTGTTAGTCACGACAGGTTCATAACTGGCAGACAGGTGATCCTTGAACAAGTAAATCCCAGTGGAACCAGAAAACTGGGTCTTGTTTTCCTTAACTGGAACCTGACTTAGAATCAACTATTAAACTGGGAAAAAAAAAAGTGTTAGCCATTAGAAAAAGAATTTAAATTACTGGTCTGTCCATATTTAGAATTTCTTGCAATCATTTCCACTGTATGTAACACTGAAATCCTTTGTGGTTGTCTGCTGCAAAAATGAATCTTTGACCCAGCAACTTTAAATGCTTTTGACACCTTTGGGAATTTTGAGAATTGTTAATTTAATCTGCGCTTGTCCTAGGTGGGGGCGGGGATGAGGGAGAAGTGATGTCCTTTTGTATTCGCAGTTATGCTGTTTGTAAGCAGAGGCTTGTGCTTCTGGAACTTATGTTTACCAGGGAGTGATTATTAGCATAATAAGTACCATATTCTAGCTTTTATTTCTGGAGGCAGTAAAGAGCCAGCCAAGCAGAGAGAAGAGTGGGAGGTGACTGGCAGCAAGGGCCTTGTCGCTATTAGTGCAACACTACTGCAGGTGGAGGAGTGTTTCATCAAAAAGCAGGAAGAAGGGGAGGCCTTTTCTGCCTATGACTCTTAACTTCCCTGCATGCTTTGTCTTTACAGGCCTGCAGTGAGGTTAGGATGCAAACAACTTTCTTTTCTTTCCCAACCCAAGCCCATCATGGGTTCTCGCTAACTGATTCTTCTTCTCTTAGTAATTATTTAGCTGTCAAGCAGGGACTTGCCCTGACAAGGAGAACGGGACGATCACTTGACCAGGCCCTCTGGTTCCTGTCTACACAATGTCTGTAGTCCCTTCTCTCAAAGACTCAGTGTTTAGACTCACATGTCTCCCCGAAGGGAAGGAGGAGGCATTCAAGTAGAAACACACTTACGTCAGCAGGTTTTCTGAACCCCCAGTGAATTTTGAGTTCTCAGTGCAACCTTCCCCTGCTTCACCGTTACTGTTTCTTCTCTGTGCCTCTGTTTTGCGGTTGGGAAAGTGGAAAGGATCCTGACTCCGGAGGAAAGTGGAGAAGAACCGATGGGCCCAAATGCATCAAGGGCCTCCCTTCAACAGAGAACCGCCTGGTCCTTCTCACTTACACGTGCTGTCTGAGGGCAGCGCGCTCATGGGAGACGTTGAAGAGGTGTAAGAAGGCTTCTCTGTGTAATTGGGGAGCAGGACATGCACACAAAGACAAGTGCATCAGGGCACGTTCAGTGTGTAACTTAAAATAAGTGACAGGCATAATATGGTGGGCAGAACTGTGTGTGTATTTCAGATAGCGATTCAAGGACTGCTTGTCGCTTTGTAGGAACACTGTAGGCCAGAATCAGTCTGTTAAATGGGAGTTGTTGTCCTGTGACACTTTTCTAGATTAAATGGTCCTGATACTCTATCATAAATGCTTTTATTTTTAGTTAGTTGAGGAAGAAGATGGTATTTTTCAAAAGTGAGACAGAAAAATGCATATGGGACATTATATGTATGTCCTGGTATGAGTGCACACCCCCACCTGTGAAGCAGCCTTGCTGCTAAAGTAGATCCCGAGTTTGATAAAACGCCTAGATCTTACTATGTATTTATAGGAAATATGTAGGATGGAGAAACGTTGTAAATGGCCTTTTGGGGATAGAATCAGCAAATTCCAAACTGCATTATAGGATAAACAGACCAGTTTTTTCAACAAATAAATCATAAGGGGAAAAGGTGAGATTGAAGAGATGAATGAACTAATAGTCATATATGATTGATTCAGACAAAATGAAGAAAATGTGAGGCAATCTGGGAAATGTGGACACTGACTGATTATTTGATGCCATTAATGGTATTAAGAAGTTTATTTTATAAAACAAACCAAAAACAAGAGGAAATTTATTTTATTTTGAATATTGACAACAAAAAATTAAAATTTAAAATTTTGTTGTTAATTAAGTGTGAAAATTGTGGATGAGTTTTTTAAAAAAATCCTTTAAAGAGACATATATATTGAAATATTTACATGTGAAAAGAAATGTTGTCTGTGATTTGCTTCAGAATAACCCAGGCAAGGGAGTAGGTGGGAGAATTGCTGACACAGGATTGGTTATGCATTAAACATTGTTGAAGCCGGGTGTTGGACAAACTAGGTTCATTCTACTGTTCTACTGTGTATATGTTTGAAAAATTTCAAATATAGAGTTAAATTTTAAAATTTAACAAGTTAGGCTGGGTGCGGTGGCTCACACCTGTAATCCCAGCACTTTGGGAGGCCAAGGCGGGCAGATCATGAGGTCAAGAGATTGAGGTCATCCTGGTTAACACGGTGAAACCCTGTCTCTACTAAAACTTCAAAAAATTAGCTGGGCGCAGTGGTGGGCACCTGTAGTCCCAGCTACTCGGGAGGCTGAGGCAGGAGAATGGCGAACCTGAGAGGCAGAGCTTACAGTGAGCCGAGATCGCACCACTGCATTCCAGCCTGGGTGACAGAGCGAGACTCTGTCTCAAAAAAATATAAAATAAAATAAAATCTAACAAGTGAGTAAGGGCCAGGCACAGTGGCGCATGCCTGTAATCCCAGCACTTTGGGAGGCTGAGGTGGGTGGATCACCTGAGGTTAGGAGTTCGAGACCAGCCTGGCCAACATGGGGAAACCCCATCTCTACTAAAATTACGAAAATTAGCTAGGCGTAGTGGTGTGCGTCTGTAATCCCAGCTGCTCGAGGCTGAGGCGGGAGAATCACTTGAACCTGTGAGGCGGAGGTTGCAGTGAGCCAAGATCGCACCACTGCATTCCAGCCTGGGCAACAGAGCCAGATTCCATCTCAAAAAAAAAAAAAAGTGAGTGAGATATCTTGACAAAAGGCAGAGTAGTGGTTGCCTGGAGCCTGGGTAAAGGGGCAGCATGGCTGCACAGGGGCACAAGGGATCCTTTGGAGTGATGGGAATGATCTGTGTCTTGGCTATGATAGCGATTTCATGGGTACATACATTTAAACTAATCAAACTGTTCATTTAAATGTGTGTGTTTTGTTGTATGTAAATTATACTGTAATGTCAATTTAAAAATTGATTAAAATTAGTAAGAAGGGGCCAGGTGTGGTGGCTCATGCCTGTAATCCCAGCACTTTGGGAGGCTGAGGTGGGCAAATCACCTGATGTCAGGAGTTCAAAACCAGCCTGACCAACGTGGTGAAACCCTGTCCTCTACTAAAAATACAAAAATTAGCCGGGTGTGGTGGCGCGGGCTGTAATCCCAGTTACTTGGGAAGCTGAGGCAGGAGAATCACTTGAACCCAGGAGGTGGTTGCAGTGAGCTGAGATCGTGCCACTGTACTCCAGGCTGGGCGACAGAGCAAGACTCCATATCAAAAAAAAAAAAAAAAGTAAGAAGGGTTTTAAAAATATTATTATTATTATTAAAATAGAGACGGGGCCTAACAGTGTTGCCCGGGCTGGTCTCGAACTTCTGGGCTCAAGCGATCCTCCCTCTGCCTCCCAAAGTGTTGGAATAATGGTGTGAGCCACTGTGCTTGGCCAGTGAGAAGGGTTTTTATGCATTATACACATAGTGTGGAATCAGTAATTTCAGAGGCGTGAGGCACCCAGCACTGCTGGGCAGCAGGGATTACCTGACTTGTGCTGCATCTTTATTTTTCCCTTCACCTCAAGTTAACTTTATCATTCATACTTCTGATTTTGCGGTAGTGTCTCTAATTTCTCCTTGCAGCTGTAGAGTCAGCTTGAATTTTGTGATGTTTGTCCATGTGTCTGTCATCCAAAAGGACATGCATTTTTATGCTAGAATAAATGATGTTAGGAGGACATCTACCCATTTATGATAATTTTTTAAACATTCAATTGGCTACGTTGTAATAGTCAAGCACTAAGGGTACACCTGAGCTGAAAACAATTCAGTTGGAATCTAATTTTGATTTATTTTCCATCCAGTCCACCAACCAACCAACCAACCAGTCAGCCAATCAGCATTTATTGAATGTATTCTTTGCACCATCCACTGGGTTGGGTTTTGGGTGCATGAGGATGAATATGATACAATCCTGCCCTTAAAGATACAACTTTCAGGGTGAGAAGATAGCTGTGTATATGTATAATTTCAGCAGCATGACAAGTGCCATGGTCAAAGTGAGTGCAAGATGCAATATAGTCTAAGGCCACATTTATGCATGTTGGCCTCCTCCCTCCCTCCCCTCTAGCCCGCTTCCTTATCTGGTAAGTCAAATGAATCAAATGTCAGGCAGTTTGGAGAGTTGAAGCAGAAGGAAGCTTCCTTCTGCCCCTATAAGTTTGTTAGTTTTTCTTCCAAATAAAAATTTGTTATTTTTACAATACCATTATATTGACATTGCAAGGGTCCCTGGTGTTTTTATTGTTTTCTGTTGTCACTTTCTATCTCTTCTCCCATTCCCATCCCACTCCCATTAGCATCTTCTATGATGTGTTTAATATGTACCCTTGGATATATATGTATCCTTTTGTGGTGTTTTCTGTAAATTTATATAAATAGCATTACATGATAATTCTCATTCTGATTCTTTCTTCATTTAAAACTATGTTTTCAAGTTCTGTTGGTGTTGTGTTTATATGGTGCTTTTAGCCACTGCATTGTATTTTTATTGCTCTATCTGCTGCCTTTTATTTATCTGTTCCCCTAGTGATGGACACCTCATTTGTTCTCCCTGTACCACAAACAATGCTTTGTAGGTATAGTGGCTCACATCTATAATCCCAGCACTTTGGGAGGCTGAGGCAGAAGGATCGCTTGAGACCAGGAGTTCGAGACCAACCCGGGCAATGTGACAAAAACCTCATCTCTACCAGAAATTAAAAACTTAGTTGGGCGTGGTGGCATGTGCCTGTAGTCCCAGCTACTTGAGAGACTGGGGTGGGAGGATCGCTTGAGCCCAGGAGGTTGAGGCTGCAGTGAGCCTTGATTGTGCCACCACTGCACTCCAGCTTGGGCAACAGATTGAGACTGTCTCAAAAGATAAAAGATAAAACTAAATAAATTAATAGGAAAATCCTCATATATGTCTTCTTACAAACTTGTACAAGAGTTTTTCTGGCTAAATACCAACAAGTATAATTGTTGGGTCACAGAGTATAATCATATTTAATTTTACTAAGTAATGCATGATTGCTTAATTTGTATTTCCACTACTAAGTGCAGTCCTTAGTATTTGATTTTAAAACTTGTGTGAGTTTGGCAGGTTTCACATGTTATTAATATCTTGTTTTAACTCACATTTTTCTGATTACTAATGAGCATGGCTGGATTTCTGTGTATGTTGGGTAGTCTTTGGATTTTCCTTTTATGTATGACCTAGTCATATCATTTTCCTATTTTCCAGTAGAGTTTCTTATATATTCTAGCTGTTAATCTTAAAGCAGTTACAAATGTTTCAGATGTCTTCTTCTGTCCCTCATCTACCTGCTAACTTTGTTCATGATGTCCTTTATTCAGCAGAAATCCTTTGTTTTAATTTAGACATTTCCTTTGCTTTTTCCATTTATAAAGATTTGTGCTTTTCGATGTCTTATTAAGAAATATTTTCTGGGCCAGGCATGGTGGCTCATGCCTGTAATCCCAGCACTTTGAGAGGCCAAGGTGGAAGGATTGCTTGAGGCCAGGAGTTTGAGACCAGCCTGGGCAACATAGCAAGACTCCATCTCTGTGTACAAAAAAGGCATTATCCTATATTTTCTTCTAATTAGGTTTATATGTGCCTCAATTTACATCTCCAGTTTAATCTTTTCTCTGATCTCTAAATTTGTGTACTCACTGTCTGCCTGATAGCCGCACCTAAATATCTAATAGATATCTCAAATTTAGCATTGCTACAACTTATTTTATCCTTTCCTCATTAAAAAAAAAAAAAGATCTGTTCCTCCCCCAATCTTTATTTATCTAAGTACACGTGTCCCTCGGTGTCTCTGGAGGATTGGTTCCATGAGCATCCCTCCACAGTGGATACTGATATAGGTTAGCTTTGCGTCCCCACTCAAATCTCATCTTGAACTAGAATCCCCAAGTGTTAAGGGAGGAACCTGATGGGAAGTGATTGGATTATGGGGGCGATGTCTTCCATGCTGTTCTTGTGATAGTGAATTCTCGAAAGATGTGATGGTTTTATAAATGGTAGTGTTTTCCTGCGCTCTCACACACCTCTCTCTCCTGCCACCGTGTGAGACAGTCTGTGCTTGCTTTCCCTTCGCCATGATTGTGAGTTTCCTGAGGCCTCCCCTACCCTGTGGAACTGTGAGTCAGTTAAAATCCTTTCCTTTATAAATTACCCAGTCTCGTGTAGTATCTTTATAGCAGTATGAAAATGGATTAATACAGATACCAAAATCCACGAATGCTTAAGTTCCTTGTATAGTGACACCGTATATGCATATAACCTACACACGTCCTCCCTCGTATTTTAATCTCTTGAATACTTACAATAGTTAATACATTGTAAATGCTATGTAAATTATTGTTATACTGTATTATTTAGGGAATAAACAAGAAAAAGTCTGTACATGTTCAGTATAGATGCAACAAGCCTTTTTCCCCCCCCCCAAATATACATACATGTACATATTTTTTGAGATGGAGTTTCACTCTCTTGCCCAGGCTAGAGAGTACAATGGTGGGATCTCTGCTCACTGCAACCTCCGCCTACCAGGTTCAAGCAATTCTCATGCTTTAGTCTCCTGAGTAGCTGGGATTACAGGCATGCGCCACCATGCCCAGCTAATTTTGTATTTTTAGTAGAGATGGTGTTTCACCATGTTGGCCAGGCTGGTCTCGAACTCCTGACCTCAAGTGATCTGCCTGCCTTGCCCTCTCAAAGTGCTGGGACTACAGAAGTGAGCCATGGCGCCTGACTTTTTCCTAAATATTTTTGATCCACAGATATGGAACCTGTGGGTACAGAGGGCCAACTGTAAATGGTGCTGCTTTCCACCCTGTTGCTCAAGCCAAAAACCCCGGAGTCATCTTTGCTTCTTTTTCATGCTCTGCATGTATAATCTGTCAGCAAGTTTTATACATTCTGACTCCAGAAAATTTCTGGAATCTGTCCTGGGCTCTTTATGGTCTCCTGCTGCTCCTCTAACCATGTCATCTGTCTTTTGTATAGCCATTATTACTCTGCTTTGCAGAGTTTATTTGTTGCATTTATTCATTAAAGACTCTTACCTCAGCTTCATAGTTAGCTTTGTAAGATAGAGCACTAGGTCTGGCTGGCCATATGCTGCCAGATGGAGGAGCTGAGTTTCTTTCTTATGTTCTGCTCCTTGGCTTCAGTAGTGGCTGCTGGAGGCATCACTGCACTAATGCTTGGGGCAAAAGATCTTGCCAACCTCTGTGCAGGTCGTTGGAACAGCTGATAATGTCCGTGGTTTATAATATGATGTAGATCAAGAGATGTCATTGAAAGATTTTTGCCTGCCAGCAGGTCAGAGTCTGAAGACCATGCCCAGGGTGGCGCTATCATAGTTCACTGCAGCCTCTGATTCCTGTGTTCAAGCTGTCCTCCAGAGTAGCTGGGACTATAGGCACACACCAGTGTACCCAGCGAACTTTTCAATTTTTTTGTAGAAATAGGGTTCCACATCTGTTGGTCAGGCTGGTCTGGAACTTCTGGCCTCAAGCGATCCTCCTACCTCAGCCTCCCAAAGTGCTGGGATTACAGATGTGAGCCACCATGCCCAGCTAGACTTCTTTGTTAAATGTACCTTAAAGCAATGCTTTCTTCTTTTCCCATCACAAATTTAATTATTTATAAAAATATCTAGTGGAAAGAAACTGGATTAGCAAGCCAGACAGATACTTGTCCTGGCTAAGTGTGATACTGGGCAAGTTGTTGACC
Organism: Macaca fascicularis; assembly: GCF_037993035.2. Classification (NCBI taxonomy): domain Eukaryota; kingdom Metazoa; phylum Chordata; class Mammalia; order Primates; family Cercopithecidae; genus Macaca; species Macaca fascicularis. The sequence goes on along the minus strand of NC_088388.1, from coordinate 8,260,750 downwards.
TCCTTCTTCAGATGCCTGTGATATATACCCCATGTTTATTCTAATTTCTTAAAGATATGAGAACCTAGCTCTAACATATGCATAAAATGCCTATTCCTGAGGCATTGATCACACTGTCATTGTTCCAGGTTCCTTTCCGTCCTCCCTGAAATCTCCATTAGCATAATTCCCCACCATCCCCATGTGCGGAGTCCACTGCCCCACCATATGCTGCTGCCCTCGACTGTTCTGAGGCCGGCTGAGTTTCAGAAGTAACGGACTTGGTGATTAAATTTCTTTTTCTTTCTTTTTTTTTTTTTTTTTTTTTTGAGACGGAGTCTCGCTCTGTCCCCCAAGCTGGAGTGCAGTGGTGCAATCTCAGCTCACTGCAACCTCTGCCTCCCAGGTTCAAGTGATTCTTGTGCCTCAGCCTCCCTAGTAGCTGGGACCTACAGGTGCCTGCCACCACACCTGGCTAGGTGATGAAATTTCTTCAGCTTTCTCTGGCCCTCCCTACTTCTGGAATCCAAATGACATGCTACATAGCGTTGCCGTTTCTGATTTGGATGCACAAATATAGGGACAGATGGGTGTGTGTGTGTTTTTGATTTTTTTTTTTTCTCTGTTAATCTGGCTGTAAAAGCATTTCCAATGGCTAATAGTTTAGTATATGTTCCCATTGTGGGAGCAGCCTATACATACAGAAGTCCAGTTAGGTAGGGCTCCCTGTACCCTGGCGCCAGGACGTTGTTCTGACCGATGGTGCCCCCTGATGGCCAGTGTAGAAACTTGGTCACGGTGTCATCTTTTTCTCACCCTCATGGGGGATTCCCTTCACTCCCCAGCATTTTCTCACTTTTATTCTGTCTTGAATCTTAGGTAATTATGCCTGAGATAATCCTTCTTATCTCCTCTTTGGGTTTCTTATTTCTTCTCTTATTTATTGCTCTCTTACCTCAAAAATATCTTATTTCAGCTGGGTGCAGTGGCTCACGCCTGTAATCCCAGCCACTTTGGGAGGCTGAGGCAGGTGGATCACCTGAGGCTCAGGATCACTTGAGGCCAGGCTGGCCATCATGATGAGACACTGTCTCTACTAAAAATACAAAAATTAGCCAGGTGTGGTGGTTCAGCTACTTGGGAGGCTGAGGCAGGAAAATGGCTTGAACCCAGGATGTGGAGGTTGCAGTGAGCTGAGATCACATCACTGCACTCTAGCCTGGGCAATAGAGATAGACTGCATCTCAAAAAAAAAAAAAAAAAAATCTTATTTCTTCTCACCACTCATTCTCTTCATTATATTTGAACTAAAAGCTTTTCCCAGTAATGGCTAAAAAGTACCTAGTGGCGTGTCCATATCAAAAAGAAAGGAAGCCCTTGATTTTGAAGAGAAATTAGAAGCCACGCTAAGGACTCATGGTTGCCAACTTCTCGAGCTCTGAGATAGGTAAGGTGCTCCCTTCAGAATCTTTATGAGTTTTTGTTAGCTCTTCAGCTTTCTCCAGCCAAAATTGCTTTGGTTTAAGCTTTAAAACTCAAGATAAATGAAGGTTCTTCATTTTAACTTTAGTTGATAAATTACTAGTATTACAGAGTGATTTTCTGTGTGGAAAACATGCCAGTGCTGTCACCCAGACACACTATGCATGGGTTCAGCATGTACCATGGCTGCCTGAGGCCTGCCCTCCTCCCTACTGGCCTCCTCTCCTGTGCTACTTTTTTTTTTTTTTTTTTTTGAGACAGAGGCTTGCTCTGTCACCCAGGCTGGAGTGCAGTTGCAATCTCAGCTCAATGCAACCTCCACCTCCTGGGTTCAAACAATTCTTCTGTCTCAGCCTCCTGAGTAGCTGGGATTACAGGTGCCTACCACCATGCCCGGCTACTTTTTGTATTTTTAGCAGGGATGGGGTTTCACAATGTTGGCCAGGCTGGTCTCGAACTCCTGATCTCAAGTGATCCACCTGCCTTGGCCTCCCAAAGTGCTGGGATTACAGGCGTGAGCCACCACACCCGGCCTTCTGTGCTCCTCTTAACGTAGTTTCAGATTCTGCCCAGGTGCCTTCCAGACTAGCTTCTGGAACACTGTCCACCTGTCAGTTGAATTCTTGAGCTATTGATTTGTCTGTGACTTTTAGCTCATAATTGAACTGTTGTAAATAACATAGATACGTAAGTATGTCCCACGGGTTATGTGACTATAAGCACATAACCCTCCAGTACTAATTCACTCTCTTTCAAAATTGTGCTTTTGCTTTTAGTGTTTGGGGAGCCCAGGAGAGGAATGTGAAACAGGACTGCCCAATCCTACTAACACACACATACACAGACACACAGACATGCCAAAAACCAAAACAAACCAAAATATTCCTGAGTGCAGGAGTTGTGATTTAACAAAACCTTCATATCTTTTTCCATTCCCACTCCAGAGAACACCCTACTTAGAATAAAAATCTAGGATTGATGAGCACTATGGCTTCCAGTCTTTATGGAGCTGTGAGAACCCATCGTTACTTGATTTATTCTTCTATCTTTTCCGGAGTGGATGTAGTCTTTGAATAGAATTGCATAATTTTAGGGTTTTAAGCACCCTTAACAATCGTGCAGTTTAGTTTCCCATCTCATGCCTTCCAGAAAACTTCATACAAGTTGACCCTCATCTAGCCTTGGCCTGAGTGCTTCCACTGAGCCAGAATTCAGCACTTTTTTAAGCAGGCCCATTCCATCGTATGGACTGCCCGAATTATTAGTAAGTTCTGTATGTTCAGCTAAAACTTAACTCATGGAAGTTTCCACCATGAGTCCTGATTCAACCGTAGAAACAAATGACTCAGTTTTTTCACTTCTACAGAAGTGGCCTTCAGCTATTGGAGGACAGCGCCCAGCCTCCGTAGGCTCTCCAGCCCCAGCGTTGCCCACTTTTCTCTTGGCTTTTTGGGCTTTTTTCTTCTTGATTTTTGGGGATTTTTGAAAATAGCCCTATGTCTTGGATATGAGTCACAAATTGCTCCCTCCCTTTCATTTTGTCATTTGTCTTCAAGCTCTGTTTACATTGGTGTTTGCCATGCAGAATTTTTTCTTTAATGTAATAAAATGTAGCCATCTTTTTCACAATGGCCCCTGGACTTCATGCATTTAGAGTTCATTTATACTTAGAAAGGCCTTGTCCACTTGAGGCTATTTAAAAAATACCCATATTTTCTGCTAGTAACTAAATGGATTTGTGTGAGTGTGTGTGTGTTTGTGTGTATATACGTACTTAAATCTTTTATGCATCTAGAATTTATTTTAAAATAAGATGTGAGGTAGGGGTTCAAATTAATTTTTTTTCCAGCTAGCTGCCTAGTTACTCCAACATTATTGAATTATTCATTTTTTCCTGCTGTTTTGAAATGCCATTATATTAAATTCATGACACACTTTTAGATTTTTTCCTAGAATGTTTCATATGTTTTATTTCCAAGCAAACCACCACACACATCTTATACCTTCATTGTTGAAATTTTTAACCTAAATGTAAAACTTGTTATGTGCTTACCTGGCATCCGGCTGGTCGGGATGATCTGACTCTGCTCCTTCCTGCCTCAACAGCTTCCTCTTGTGTGCCACCTGCAGGTTAATAAGCATCTCTTATGTCGTTATCCAGGCCATTGACCAAGGGGTGACAATAATGTTGGCCTTTGTAGGGCTGTCCTTTGGACTCCAGTGGAGAACCATTACTCACTCTTTCCTATTTTAGAGATGCAGCATGATAGGTTAAAAAGTGCTTAGGGTTTTGGTTTCAGTTGCAGGACTGAATTTAAGCATCCCTTCTATTCATTCTCAGACTTTAATGTGAACAGGAATAACCTGAGGATCTTATTAAAATGCAAATTCTTTATTTTTATTTTTATTTTTGAGACGGTGTCTCGCTCTGTCGCCCAGGCTGGAGTGCAGTAGCACGATCTCGGCTCACTGCAAGCAAGCTCCGCCTCCCAGGTTCACGTCATTCTCCTGCCTCAGCCTCTTGAGTAGCTGGGACCACAGGTGCCCGCCACCACACCCAGCTGATTTTTTGTATTTTTAGTAGAGACGGGGTTTCACCGTGTTAACCAGGATGATCTCGATCTCCTGGCCTCGTGATCCGCCCGCCTGGGCCTCCCAAAGTGCTGGGATTACAGGCATGAGTCACCGCGCCTGGCGTTTGTTTTTCTTTTTTCTTTTAAGATGGAGTCTCGCTCTTGTCTCCCAGGTTGGAGTGCAATGGCACAGTCTCGGCTCACTGCAACCTCTGTCTCCCAGGTTCAAGTGATTCTTATGCCTCAGACTCCCGAGTAGCTGGGATTACAGGCACCCACCACCATGCTCAACTAAGTTTTCTATTTTTAGTAGAGACAGGGTTTCATCATGTTGGCCAGGCTGGTCTTGAACTCCTGACCTCGGGTGATCCACCTGCCTTGGCCTCCCAAAGTGCTAGTATTGCAAGCGTGAGCCATGGCACCCAACCTAAAATGCAAATTCTGATTCAGTAGGTGTGGGGTAGGCCAAGATTTTGCACTCCCTCCCCTGTTTTTTTTTTTTTTTTTTTTGAGACAGTATCACACTCTGTCACTCACGCTAGAGTGCAGTGGCCTGATCTTGGCTCACTGCAGCCTCAAACTCATGGACTGAAGTGATCCTCCTGCCTCAGCCTTCTGAGTAGACGAGACTGTAGACTTCTGCCACTATGCCCAGGTAATTAAAAAAAAAATTTTTTTTTTTTTTTTTTTTTTTTTTTTTTGAGACGGAGTCTTGCTCTGTCACCCAGGCCGGAGTGCAGTGGCGCGATCTCGGTTCACTGCAAGCTCCACCTCCCGGGTTTACACCATTCTCCTGCTTCAGCCTCCGAGTAGCTAGGACTACAGGCGCGCACCAGCACGCCCGGCTAATTTTTTGTATTTTTAGTAGAGACGGGGTTTCACCGTGTTAGCCAGGATGGTCTCGATCTCCTGACCTCGTGATCTGCCCGCCTCGACCTCCCAAAGTGCTGGGATTACCGGCGTGAGCCACTGCCCCCGGCCAAAAAATACTTTTTTTTAGAGATGGGAGTCTTGCCATATTACCTGGGCTGGTCTTGAAATCCTGTCCCCGAGCAACCACCCAAAGTGGGATTACAGGGTGAGCTATGGTGCCCAGCCAGATTTTGCATTTTTAATAAGTCCCCAGGCCATGCTGATGCTGCTGGTCCATGGACTACCCTATATCTTGCAGGACCAAGACTAGGGTGAGTCAAGTGAGATGCCCCATGAAGTGTGGGAGGAGGCACTTACTATCTTGGCACTTGCACACACCGGAGAGCAAGCACTTCTTTTAAGTTTTGTATGTACCCTGGGTCCCTTGCTTGCCTCCCCCTAATCCCAGACCTGATATCATGTTTCTTATTATTGTTAGGCTCACTGCTGATGAACCTACTAAATAGGACTCTTGAGAGGTGAACTCTTGCTGTCTGCATTTTTTTTTTTTTTTTTGAGACGGAGTCTCGCTGTGTTGCCCAAGCTGGAGTGCAGTGGCACAATCTTGGATCACTGCAACCTCTGCCTCCTGGGTTCACACCGTTCTCCTGCCTCAGCCTCCCGAGTAGCTGGGACTACAGGCATGCGCCACCACGCCCAGCTAATTTTTGTATTTTTAGTAGAGATGGGGTTTCACCGTATTAGCCAGGATAGTCTCGATCTCTTGACCTTGTGATCTGCCTGCCTCGGCCTCCCGAAGTGCTGGGATTACAGGCGTGAGCCACTGCGCCTGTCCACTGTCTGCATTTTTAAACAAGTTCCCCCGGTGAGCCTTAGGCACACCAAAGTTTGAGAACCACTGAAAAAGAGAAGTTCTGACTTTTAGGATTAATTTACAGCCTGTTATGAAACCAGTGCTTGCAACCTGAAAACCTCATGCTGCTGTTTACCTTTAGTTTTCATGATGTGCTTGAGATAGTGGTGGCTAAGCCTGAAATATATATATTTTTAATTGTAATGTTTGTGGGTACATAGTTGGTGTATATATGGGTTGCATAAGATGTTTTGATACAGGGATGCGAGGCATAATAATCACATTAGGGTAAGTGGGGTGTCCAACTCAAGCATTTATCCTTTGTGTTACACACAATCCAGTTATACTTTTTAGTTACTTTAAAATGTGTAATTAAATTATTTTGTACTATAGTCACCCGGTTGTGCTAGCAAATACTAGGTCTTATTCATGCTTTGTAACTGTTTTTTTTTTTTTTTTAATCCATTAGCCCTCCCCATTTCCCTCCCACTGACCCCCGACCCCCACCCCCCACCACTACCCTTCCCAGCCTGTGGTAACCATCCTTCTACTCTTTGTCTCCATGAGTTTAATTGTATTAATTTTTAGCTCTCACAAGTAAGTGAGAACATGTGAAGTTTGTCTTTCTGTGCCTGGCTTATTTTACTTAACCTTATGACCTAGTGCCATCCATGTTTCATCCATCCATCCAAAGGATCACATTCTTTTTTGTGGCCGAATAGTACTCCATTGTGTATATGCACTGCTTTTATTTATCCATTCATCTGTTGATAGACACTTGATTTCAAATCTTGCTTGTTGTGAAGAGTGCTGCAGTAAACATGGGAATGCAGAGACCTCTTTTCTATACTGATTTCCTTTATTTGGGGTATATATCTAGCAATGGGATTGCTGGATTGTAAGGTAGCTCTATTTTTAGTTTTCGAGGAACCTCCAAACTATTTTCCGTAGTGGTTGTAAAGTTGCAAATATTGACAGTAGTTACTCAAGTGGTACCAGACTACAGGAGAAGGCCTGCTTGTATTTGACAAAACCAACCTTTACCCACGTACTGAATCTGATAATGTGGTTTTTGCTCAAAATCCAACTCTTACGTGGTAAAAACCTTAATCGAAAATGCACCATAGCTCAGTGCTTTTCAAACTCTAATGCAGGTAAGAATATTCTGGGTATCTTGTTAAAAATGCAGATTCTGATTCAGCTGGCCTGGGGTGGGGCCTGTAATTCTGCGTTTCTGACAAGCTTTTAGAGGGTACTGAAGCTTTAGCTCTACAGCTGTGCTTGCAAACCAAGGAGATTTTCGACTGAGCTCTAGTTCGGAACTTTCTCCTAACGTATGAGAGTTTTGGTTAGGAATGTTTGGAGAAGTTATTCATTAATTTTACTTCAGCAGACAGGGAAAGATGTTTTTGTGTTTTTAGTAGAGACGGGATTTCACCATGTTGGCCGCCGGGCTGGTCTCAAAACTCCTGACCTCAAGCGATCTGCCCGCCTCAGCCTCCCAAAGTGCTGGGGTTACAGGCGTGAGTCACCGCTCCTGGCCAGAGATGCAGTTTTGATATGTTGTCCAGGCTGCTCTCCTGGGCTCAACTGATCCTCCTGCCCTGGCTCCCAGAGTGCTAGGATTATAGGTGTGAAGTCACTGCCCAGCAGGGCTGCATGTATTTTTTCTAAAACCCAGGTAAAATGTATTCATCGCTTAAGAGTCAGCATTTATTTATTTATTTATTTATTTATTTTTTATTTTTTTTTTTTTTTTGGGTGAGACCAGGTCTCGCACTGTTGCCCAGGCTGGAGTGCAGTGCCACGATTTCGGCTCACTGCAGCCTTCACCTGATCCTCACACCTGATCCTCCTGAGTAGCTGGGACCACAGGCACTTGCCACCCAGTGGTCCCAGCTTGCCACGCCCAGCTAATTTGTTGTATTTTTTAGTAGAGACAGGGTTTCGCCATGGTGCCCAGGCTGGTCTTCAACTCCTGAGCTCAGGCAATCCTCCCACCTTGGCCTCCCAAGGTGCTGGGACTACAGGCATGAGGCACTGCGCCTGACTTATCAGCATTTTATTAAAAAAAAAAACAAAACGGCCGGGTGCGGTGGCTCAAGCCTGTAATCCCAGCACTCTGGGAGGCCGAGGCGGGCGGATCACGAGGTCAGGAGATCGAGACCATCCTGGCTAACACGGTGAAACCCCGTCTCTACTAAAAAAAAATACAAAAAATTAGCCGGGCGAGGTGGCGGGCGCCTGTAGTCCCAGCTACTCCCAGCTACTCGGGAGGCTGAGGCAGGAGAATGGTGTGAACCCGGGAGGCGGAGCTTGCAGTGAGCTGAGATCCGGCCACTGCACTCCAGCCCGGGCGACAGAGCGAGACTCCGTCTCAAAAAAAAAAAAAAAAAAAAAGAGGAAGGAGATAATTGTGTGAAACCTGATAGTAAGAACTTTCAATTTAAGCTGAATGGAAGTGGGGCTCCTGAAAAAGAGAAGAAGGTTGGTGACCAGCCTGGTCAACATAGTGAGACCTGGTCTTTACTAAGAGAAAAAAAATGGAGGGAAGAAGGTTCAAGCTGCTGCCATTTAACACTGCTTCTCCCAGTAGAGCAGCCCTGCGAGGCTTGAGTTTCTCTGAATGATGTCTTAGGTTTCAACACTGTCCGCTTACTTGTTAGCCACCTTCATGGAAAAAACCCGCAATCCATGAATATTTGTCATCTCGCATGCCATTACTGGGCAAACAAAATGAATCACAAGCTGGGACTTGAATAGAAATTCCATTATTTACAGACAGGTCAGATTAATCTACCTAGGAAGGACAGTGAAAGAGGCTATTTTTCCTGATGGTGCTTTTTAAACTGTAGTCAGGTGGTGCTGTTAATGAAAATGCGAAAGAGAAAGAGTGATTTCCCTCCTAAGCAGTATTAGATTATAGTGTTGTCAGGAGTCTTGCAATTGAATTACCTTCTTGTAATCAATTCCACCTTATCAGTTAACTCTACTTGTAATGGACTGCTGGCTTCAAGAGACTTAGTCTGGATTATTTAAAGCTTCTTGCTGTAAAGGAGACATCACCTGTAGCATCTTCCCTTCCCCAGGTGGAGCATCCCCTGTTGGAGCACTTTGGAGGCTGCAGTGTTGTGAGCTCTGCCCTGGCTGGGAGGGGTTCTGGAACAGGTCTGAAGCCCGTAGAGCAAAGGCTCATTTGTCTGCTTGATGCCAGTGTGCTGCGGGTTCTTCAGAGGCTGGGACTGGTTGCTTCTGAGTCCTCGTTAGTATTGTTACTGCACTTCCCATTCGTATCTGCCTGTCATGTTCTACCACTAACCCCCAGGAAGAAATGAATGGGAAATTTAGTTTGCCATGATTTTTGCCCTGATTTAATTATGATAGTTTGGGAAGCCATTTGCTGTTCAAGACCTTCCTTTTTTTTTTTTTTTTTTTTTTTTTAAGGCAGAGTCTCACTCTATTGTCCAGGCTGGAGTGCAGTGGCACAATCTCGGCTCACTGCAACCTCTGCCTCCTGGGTTCAGGCGATCCTCATGTCTCAGCCTCCCAAGTAGCTGGGTTTACAGGCACACACCACCATGCCTAGCTAATTTTTGTTTTTTTAGTAGAAAGGGGTTTTGCTATGTTGGCCAGGCTGGTCTCCAACTCCTAACCTCAAGTGATCTGCCCCCCTTGGCCTCCCAAAGTGCTGAGATTACAGATGTGAGCCATTGCGCCTGGCCCCAAGACTTTTGTGAAACAAAGCATTTTTAAAAGTTTCATAAGTAATATTGGAATTAATTTAGAGTGGACTGTGTGAAATAAATGCTTTGTCACAAACTTAACGGGGTCAACATGGTAACAATATTGAAAAATGCTTTTAATTTTGTGAGGTGCGTATTCATAGAACTAAGAGTCAGAAGTTCTTGAACCTTGATTCCTATTTGCCTCTTACTGATAATGGACTATATTTAGCCTTTTCTTGGGTTGGGTCCTTATCAAAGAATGAGAAGACTAATAGTAACAATAATATGTGTTTGCTGTATGGCGAGAGCTAGCCAGGTGATTTGCAGTTTTAGTAGGGTAAGGTATAGCAGTATGAACCATTTCTATAACAAAAAGGAAATGTATCATGTTGACAGAGTGAACAAAGTTTTTTAGAGAAGAGGAAAACAAATCTTGAATTTGTTATTTGTACAAATATACATAGAAAGCTATCAGGGCTGTCAGGAGTTTTCGTTCATGTGAGAATGAAGGTAAAACTTGCTCTAGGTGCTGGCCGGGCATGTTGGCTCACGCCTGTAATCCCAGCAATTTGGGAGGCCGTGGTGGGCAGATCACGAGGTCAGGAGATCGAGATCATCCTGGCTAACACAGTGAAACCCCTTCTACTAAAAATACAAAAAAATTAGTCGGGCGTGGTGGCAGGCGCCTGTAGTCCCGGCTACTCGGGAGACTGAGGCAGTAGAATGGTGTGAACCCAGGAAGCAGAGCTTTTGTGAGCCGAGATCGTGCCACTGCACTCCAGCCTAGGCGACAAAGCAAGACTCTGTCTTTAAAAAAAAAAAAAAAACCTTGCTCCAGGTGCTTAGATAAGACTTGAGGGAAACACAGACATTTATTTGGTTTATTGTTAGATCAATGTAGAGTTGTACAGCAATCTTTTACATTTTCCACTCTCAAGACCTAGAAATGCATGGTATAATAGCTTAGAAAGACAACTGGTGTGAAGTATGTTCCTTATTCTTTTTTTTCTTTGAGATGGATCTCACTCTGTTGCCCAGGCTGGAGTGCAGTGGCACAATCTCGGCTCACTGCAACCTTCACCTCCCGGGTTCAAGCAATTCTCTTGCCTTGGCCTCCCAAGTAGCTGGGATTACAGGCATGCACCATGATGCCTGGCTAATTTTTTGTATTTTTAGTAGAGATGGGGTTTCACCATGTTGGCCAGGCTGGTCTCGAACTCCTGACCTCAGGTGATCCACCACTTTGGTCTCCCAAAGTGCTGGGATCACAGACATGAGCCATCACTCCAGGCCTGTTCATTATTCTTGATGATCTCACATTTGACTTACAATGCACTTTTATGTCATGTGATGAGGCAATACGTTTGAAGATGAAAGAGGGCATTTAAGTAGCTGAGGACAGAATCGGAACTTTAGTAGTTAGAGTGAGGAAGTCAAAATTTCTCCCCACAAAACAACAATAATACCAGACAGAATTGTCAAAAGCAACTGTTTCAGGGCTGTAGAAGTAGAATAAATGCAAGAAATAAATGGAGAAGCATTTATCCAAGAGAAACTGCCGAACTTCAAGTAAGAAAAATGGGAGTCTGTGACGTCCTTGCCTACAGTGACAGGGGGTTACTCCCATCTCCTCCTGCCATTGGTGTGGTAGTTCTGTCAGGGTAGAGCAGGCCATGAAAACTAGCAGCTTGGCTACCAGAGGGAACTCGCTTGATTTGGAGCAGGTGAAAAGCCCCCATCCGGTGGTATTGACAGTGAAAGTAATGAGCCTCAGTAGCAAGAGAAAAGGAAGGCCAACAGTTCTGGTAGTGAGAGAGATATCCCAACTGGGTCAAGCAACAGACTGGCAAAGTAGCCCAAAACTTAATTGAGACCCTGGAAATGAGACAGTTTTAGAGGGGTCTGAAGGGCTGTCCACACATTTCTGGCTGACTTAGAAGCCTCTGCACACATGCAGGTAAGACTAGAGAGATCCCATGGTATCTGTTTGTCCCTGGTTGGCTGGGAATCTGCATGAATGTACAAAGGAAATGCAAGAGGGCTGATCCGAAAGGAAAAGTGGGGTAGACCTGAAAACTGCTTGAACTTTTTGCTCCCTAACCCTGCACAGACCCATGGGCAGAGATTGGAAGCCTACCTAGCAGGCTCAAGAGATGTGAACACAACCTATAACCAATCATTGCCTGATCACTAAGCCGTGTGTTAGCAAGTCAGGCTTAAAAATAAAAACAAGAATTTGAAAAGAAAAACTGGCAAAAAAAGAAGAAAAGAAACTGAGTAGACATCAAATAGCCACACATCACAGGGGAGACAGATTTTGTAGATTTAGTCGAGGCAAATTACTAAAGAAATAAAAAACATACATGAAAAATTACAGTTGAGAGTTGCTACAATATATTCTCTAAAACATCTAGTTTTTAAAAATTTTGTCTGTAATTTATTATGGTTATGTCTGTAAGGAAAGGCTACAGAAAACAAAAAAACGCTAATGGGACAAAAAAAACAGGAAAGGGTGGTTCATATTCAGGGAAGATAATCAGTCAATAGAAACTGTCTCTGAGTGAGCCTAGATGTTAGGTTTAGTAAACAAAGACCTCAGCACAGCTATCGTAGATGTGTTCAGGAAATACAGGAAACTATGTATGTCATGTTTAAATATTTAAAGAAATGTATGATGACTGTGACTCAGTAAATCTCAATAAAACAGAAACTATAGAAAAGAACCAAATGCAAATTCTGGAGATGAAAAATACAGTAACTAAAATTAAAAATTTGCTATAGGAATTCAACAGCAGATTTGAGACATAGAAGAAAGAATCAGTGAACTTAAGATAGATCAATAGAAACTGCCAATCTGAAGAACCTGAGAAAAAAAGGTGAACAGAGCTTCAGAGATCTATGGGACATCAGGCATACCAACACACAAGTCATAGAATCCCATAAAGAAAGGAGAAGAAAGGGCAGGAAAAAAAAATGAATGAAGTAACAGCCAGAAACTTCCTACGTTTGATGAAAGTCATGAATCTATGAAAACTTCAAATTGCATAAATATTGAGGGATCCACACCTAGGCATATCCTGGTCAAATTATTGACAGGCAAAGACAAAAAGAGGCCAGATGCAGTGGCTCACGCCTGTAATCCCAGCAGTTTGGGAGGCCAAGGCGGGCAGATCACTTGAGGTCGGGAGTTTGAGACCAGCCATGGCAAAAACCTCGTCTCTACTAAAAAATACAAAAATTAGCTAGGTGTGATGGCTTATGCCTGCAGTCCCAGATACACGGGAGGCTGAGGCAGGAGAATTGCTTGAATCTGGGAAGTGGAGCTTGCAGTGAGCCGACATCATGCCACTGCATTCCAGCCTGGGTGACCAAGTAAGACACTGTCTAAAAACAAACAGAAAAAGACAAAAAGAGTAAGAATGTCTTGAAAGCAGCAAGAAAAAGGTAACTCCTCAAGTTTTTTATTGCAACAGTATGAATGTTTGCTGACTTCTCAGCAGAAACAGTGTAGGGTAGAAGGCAATGGAATGACATATTCAAAGTACTGAAAGAAAAAAACCAAATCAAAATCTTTATATCTAGCAAAAGTATTCTTCAAAAATGAAGGCAAAATGAAGACATTCCTAGATAAGCAAAGACTAAGAATTGCTTGCTTCCAGATCTACCTGAAAGAAGTTTTTTGACTGAGAGGAAAATTCTACCAATGGACAGTAATTCAGATCCACAAGAAGAAAGGAAGAACACCAAAACTGCCAAATATTTGGGTAAATGTAAGATAATGTATAAAAATAGCTGAGGTTCAAAGTAATAAAGAACATTCTCCTGGTTAAGAGGAAAATGATAATGGAAACTTGGGTCAACTTAAAGGAATAAAGAATGCTAAAAATAGTAAGTATGTAGGTAAACATAACAAATTTTCTAATGTTGTAACTTTTCTAAATGGTAATTGACAGTAAAAAGCAAAAATAATAACTATTATGGATTTAAAACATGTAGAATAGAGAGTAAAGCGGTGATTCCTGGAGCCTGGGAAGGGTAGGTGGGAGTGTGAGGGAAGTGGGGTTAGTTAATGGGTACAAAAAGAAAGAATGAATAAAAGCTAGTATTTGCTAGCACAACAGTGTGACTATAGTCAGAAGTAATTGTAATATAAAAATAACTGTTGTCTGTGACACCAATGATAAATGCTTGAGGTGATGGATACTCCATTTACCCTGATGTGATTATTATGCATTACATGCCTGTATCAAAGTATCTCAAATAACCCATGAATATTTCTGTGTACCCACAAAAATTAAAAATAAAAATTTAAAATTTAGAAATGAAATATATGGCCATAAAAAAAAAGACATAAGGAAAAAAAATACCTGAGACTCTCTTGTAGTTTGTTGAGTGTAATTGGCATAATCCTTTTGAAAGCGAGTTGGGCAGTAGCCATTAAAAATTTACTTTTTAAAAATTAATTATTATTTTTTGAGACAGAGTCTTACTCTGTTGCCCAGGCTAGAGTGCAGTGGTGTAATCACAGCTCACTGCAGCCTTGACCTCCTGGGCTGGGCTCAAGTCATCCTCCCAGCTCAGCCTCCCAAGTAGCTGGGACTACAGGCACACATCAGCTTGCCTGGCTAATTTTTGTATTTTTTTGTAGTGATGGGTATCTCATGTTGCCCAGGCTGGACTCATACTCCAGGCCTCAAATGATCCTCTTACCTTGGCTTCCCAGAGTGCTGGCATTACAGGTGTGAGCACCAAGCCTGGCCTGCCATTAAAAATTTAAATGGTTAGTCCTTTTAACTTAGCACTTTCAGTTTTAAGAACATATATCATAGAAACACTACAATAACTTTGTAATAACTAAAAACTATAAAAAAGTCAAATGCCCATCAGAAGGACTGATTAAGTAGTATATTTATTTTGACTAAATATTATAACCATTAAAAGGAATGAAGTCAGGCTGGGTGTGGTGACTCATGCCTGTAATCTCAGCACTTTGCGGGGCCAAGGAGGGCAGATCACTTGAGGTCAGGAGTTCAAGACCAGCCTGGCCAACATGGTGAAACCTCGTCTCTACTAAAAATACAAAAATTAGGTGGGCATGTTGGCACGCACCTGTAATCCCAGCTACGCATGATGCTGAGGCACGAGAATCGCCTGAACCGGGGAGGCGGAGGTTGCAGTGAGCCAAGATCACACCACTGCACTTCAGCCTGGGTCACAGAGTGAGGCTCCATCTCAAAACGAAACAAAACAAAACAGAATGAAGTCGTATATGTTTTAATATGGAAAGGTGTCCACTTAACAGTTGCTAAATGTGATGCATTTGGTCGAAAAGAGATGGAGCAGCACAGAAGTATATGCTCAAAGGTATGTGTGAGCATGTGTACATGCACACACACTTTTTTTTTGTTTGTTTGTTTGAAATAGGGTCTTACTCTGTCACCCATTCTGGAGTGTAATGGCTTGATCTTGGCTCATTGCAACCTCCGCCTCCTGGGTTCAAGCACGTCTCCTGCCTCAGCCTCCCGAGTAGTTGGGATTACAGGCGTGCACCACCACACATGACTAATTTTTGTATTTTTAGTAGAGACGGGTTTTCACCCATGTTGGTCAGGCTGGTCTCAAACTCCTGACCTCAGGTGATGCACCTGCCTTGGCCTCCCAAAGTGCCAGGATTACAGGTGTGAGTCACCGTCCCCAGCCAACATGCACTTTTTTTCTTCAGACTTTTAACAGTGATCTTGTGATTTATAGGATTGTTCCACTTTATTATGTATTTCCAAAATAGGAGTTTTTTTCTACTGTGTATTTCTACTTTTTCTACTTTTTGAAGTACTACTTCAAAAACAAATATTTTATAAACATGCATTTTAAAAAGCAGCTCATAGCATAACATTAACTTTGTATTTGAAATTGTGAGATTAAGTACCCGGCCTATAAACAGCGCTTAACTTTCCTTTCTGCATCCATTCCATATCTTGTATTCCCGTGTGTGTGTGTGTGTGTGTATGTGTTTTACATGTCTGTTCAGTACATTATAAGATCTTTGGGGGCAAAACTGATTTTTTTTTTTTGTTTTGAGATGGAGTTTTGCTCTCGTTACCCAGGCTGGAGTGCAGTGGCGCCATCTCGGCTCACTGCAACCTCTGCCTCCCGAGTTCAAGCAAGTCTCCTGCCTCAGCCTCCTGAGTAGCTAGGATTACAGGCATGCACCACCACACCTGGCTAATTTTGTATATTTAGTAGAGATGGGGTTTCTCCATGCTGGTCAGGCTGATCTCAAACTCCCAACCTCAAGTGATCCATCCACCTCGGTCTCCCAAAGTGGGATTATAGGCTTGAGCCACTGTGTCCGGCTAAAACTGATCTTACTCATGTTTGTTCAATTCCTCCCTCCACATCCCATCTCTCTATTCCTATCATATAGTGCTTTGCACACAGCAGACCATCTGTGAATATTTATACTTTATTAAAGACATATAAAATAGTAATTACTCTCTACAGCAATTGGAATCCAATACAGTAATCTATAATACAGTTATTTGATCCACTGACATACGTTCGTTCTTTTTCTCCCAAAAATAACCATTGAGATTAACAAAACCAAAACAAAACTGAAAGAGTTCTAGCTTTTCCCATCTTCTCCATTTACTAAATATAGAAAAGACTGGGTTTTGCTGACTTTTAGGCAGGAAATGGATTCTTTTTCTAGGAACATAATTCCTGTATCTAACTGAGCTATTCTTTTATGTCGTTTCCTTTTCACTAAAACAGAAAAAACATTTTAAGCCTTTCTACCTTTGCTATATGACTTTATCACATGCAACATTTGGAATATTTGATCTCATAAATTTCTAAAGACAGGGCTTTACCACTGAAGTGTTATTGTTCATTACTTGAAAACTTATTACTTTTAAATGTTTTGTGTATAGCACTGTGCTTTTAAAAGTAAGGTATTATTTTTAAAAATCCACAAAGTAAATTACTTTCTGTTGGATTAGAGGAAATTTCCATTAAGGGAGATTGAGTGAAGTGGTTGCATAAACCCTCCTACAGATAACAATTGAAAGATCTGGGTAAAATATAAGAAACAGCTAAAAGCATCCAAAAACTGTCCCTAGAACCTGGAGGAGAGTTGACTCCTGAAACACTATAATAGAAGGAGCAAGAATTGCAAGTTTATGACTTTTTTGCCAGAAGTTATGCATCATTACCCATGGTGGTTTCAGTAGAATGAAATGACAGCGAAAAGCTGCAGCCTTACAGATGAGAGGTGCCAAAGAAGAGAAGTCAGGGATGGAAGAGAAGCTGGAAAGTCCAGGGGGAATCCTGGAAACAAGAGAGGACTACAGAAAGGGTGAGGTCCCATATCTCGTGAAAACTGCCCAAATTCCTGGTTGACTGTTAAACTCTAAATGTATAGGTGAAATCCCAGGGAGCCCAGCAAAACAAAAACAAAAATAAAAACCAGCCAACCAGTGAAACAAAGCAAGCAGACAGAGGCTAGAGAGGAATCTCCCCTTAAAAGACAGACCTATACTATATGAGATCTGTGAGGTTCATGCTTTTTAAAACAGTATATCCCTAAACTGTGAACAGCGAAGCTGTGGAAAGCTGAAGCCTTACTGGCTTGGGGTTGAGAGGAAAGACCCTAATATTGCCCAAGCAGCTGAAAACTTAGGAGGAAATCACAAGAACACAAAAATCGGAGAGTATGATCCCCTAAATCTGAGTATGATCAATCTAAATCCTTGGCTGTCTGCCAGATTACACAGAAGCATGGGAGACCCCAGGGAGCTAGGCTAGACACTGTAAGAGCTGAGCAGAGATAGCAGCTGCTCCATACCATAGGAGAGACAGTTTGCAGTTTTAATCTAGGCAAGTTAACTGCCTACTAGAATATAAAAGAAGAAAGTACTCAGAATAACACAGTAGAATCCAGAGTTGCTATAACATCTTATCTACAATGCCAAGTTTTCGGTCTACAATTACTAGACATGTAAATAAAGTGGAAAGTCTAACTCATACTGAGGAAGAAAAGCAATCAATAGAGACTGACTCTGAGTGTGTAAGTGGGTACAGTGTTGGATTTTGCAGGCAGACTGCAAAGCTGCTGTCCTGTGATCAAAGAATTATAGGAAAATTTGATCAAAGAATTAAAGGAAAATTAAGTGAGGAAGGAAATTAAAGGAAAAATAACTGAACAGATTGTAACAAAGAAATGGAAAGTAAACAAATGGAAGTTGTAGAGCTCAAATAAGTAATAGCTGAAATAAAAACTCACTGGAGGCCGGGTGCAGTGGCTTACACCTATAATCCCACAACTTTGGGAGGTCAAAGCAGGAGGATCACTTGAGCTCAGGAGTTTGAGACCAGCCCTGGCAACATAGTGAGACCCCACCTCTACAAAGCGATTTGAAAATGAGCCTGGCATGATGGTAGGTGCCTGTAGTCCCAGCTTCTTGGGAGGCTGAGGTGGGAGTATCACTTGAGCCCAAGAGATTGAGGCTGCAGTGAGCTGTGATCATGCCACTGCACTCCAGCCTGGCTGGCAACATATCTCAAAAATAAAAAGTTCACTAGATGTGCTCAACAGCGGTTTTGAAATGACAGAGAAAATAATCTGTGCAGTTGAAGATAGATCAATAGAAATTATCCCACCCAATGAAGAGAGGAGCAAAGATTGAAGAAAAGTTAGTAGAACCTCAGAGACTTGTAGGACGATATCAGGTAGCCTAATGTAAGTGTACTTGGAGTCCTAGAAAGGGAAGAGAAAAATAGGCAAAAAACAATATTTGAAGAAATAATATCCCCAAACTTCTCAAATATGGTAGAAAACACTAATTTATAGATTCAATAAGTTCAATGAAGTCTAAGCACAGAGAAAAAGCACTCATAGGCACATCATAGTCAAATTGCTGAAACCAAAGATAAAAAGAAAATCTTAAAAGCAGATGGAGATCCTTTTGCAGCTCACGAGTATGACGATTGGGTGTTCATGCACATGTGTGAGGTGTGCCACCCTCTGAACCTTGTTACAACATCAGCGCATTATGTCTCTGAACTTGTGTGGGGAGGGGAAGCAGAGAAAAGTGACACATTACATAAAAGGGATCGGTGTTACAAATATGACTGACTTTTCATCAGAAACGAAGGAAGCCAAAAAACACTGGAATAGTATAGTCAAATACTGAAAGAAAAACCCTGTCAACCAAGAATCCAGTATCCAGAGAAACAATTTTCAAAAATGAGGGCTAAAGACATTTTCAGAAAAACAAAAATCGAGAGAATTCATCACCAGCAGACTTACACTAAAAGAAGTTTTCAGAAGGAAGGGAAATGATACCAGGTGGTAACTCATCTACAGGAAGAAATGAAGATCACTGGAAATAAAAGACTATGAATTTTTTTCTTTCTCTAATTTCTTTAAGATACAGATGAATTTTTTTTTTTTTTTTTTTTTGAGATGCGGCTCTCACTGTGTTGCCCAGGCTTGAGTGCATTGGCTATTCACAAGGACAATTAATGGTGCACTATAGCCTTGAACTCCTGGTCTCAAGCTATTGTCCTGCTTCAGCCTCCTGAGTAGCTGAGACTATAGGCGTGTGCCACTGTGCCTGCTGGTGACATAAGAAACAAGATTTTAAAGATTTTGTAACACTGTAGTGCTGGGTTTATAATGTCCATATAGGTTGGTCACGGTGGCTCACATCTGTAATCTCAGCTCTTTAGAAGGCCAAGGTGGGTGGATTGCTTGAGCCCAGAAGTTTGAGGCCAGCTTGGGCAACATGGTGAGACCTTTTCTCTACCTAAAAAATAAAAAACCTTTTAAACATATAATGTATATATAGGTGTAATTATGACAACAATAGCACTAAGATGGGGCAGGGCAAATGGAAATTTACTGTTGTAAGATTTGTATATTTTACCTGCTTAGAAGAGACACACTTTAAACACAGAGACACAGGTTAAAAGTAAAAGGATGGAAAAAGATTATACCATGAAAAGAATATGCGTAAGAAAGCTGAAGTGGTGATGTTAACATTTAATGAAATAAACTTTAAGACGAGGAATATTGTTAGAGATGAAGAGTACTTTATAATGATAAAAGGGTCAGTATCTTACAGAGCTATAAAAATCTTAAATGTATATGTCCCTGATAACAGAGCTTCAAAATACTGAACCAGGTGCAGTGGCTCGCTTCCGTAATCCCAGTGCTTTGGGAGTCCAAGGCAGGAGTATTGCTTGAGGCTGGGAATTTAAGACCAGCCTGGGCAACATAGTGAGATCTCGTCTCTGCAAAAATGTTTTAAAAATTAGCTCGTTGTAGTGGTGCACACCTGTAGCCCTAGCTGCTCTAGAGGCTGAGGCAAGAGAGTTGCTTGAGCTTGGGAATTCAAAGCTGCAGTGAGCTATGATAGCACCACTGCCCTCCAGCCTGGGAACAGAGCGAGACCCTGTCTCTGAAAAATAAAAATAAAAAGGCTACTAGGACTGGTCAGTGAGTTTAGCAAGATACAGTAGGATCTCACTACTGTAAGAGCATACAAGTTCAGTATATCAAGAAAACCATTTAAATTTTGATCAGAATACCAAGAAAAACAGAGAGCCGGGAAAAAAAATTGTAAGTATAGTGTTCCACTTGCTATATCATCCAAATACATAAGTACTAGGGATAAATTTAACAAAATGTATATAAAACTTACATACTGAAAACTACAAAATATTAGTATAAATAGGCTTGTGGATTGGAAATCTCAGTATCATAAATAATCAATTTTCTACAAATTCATCTGTAGATGCAGTACATTCTCAATCAAAACTCCTGCTGTATTTTTTTTGTAGAAATTGAAAAGCTGGTTCTAAAATGTGTATGGAATGCAGAGTACTTAGAACTGGCAAAGCCAGCAAAAATTGAGGACTGACTTTTACAGCACCTCAAGGCTGTGATACTGGCAAAAGAATAGACATGTACATAAATGAGAAGATGGAATCCAGAAATAGGTCCACACGTAAATAGACAATTGATTTGCAGCAAAGGTCCTGAGGCAATTCAATGAGGAAAGGAACATCTTTTCAACACATGGTACAACAGCAACTAAATATCTGTGTGGAAGAAAACGAACATTAACCCACACCTTATATGCTGCCCAGAAAGCTCAAAACGGACCAAAGTCCTAAAAGAGTTAAAACTATAAAGCTTCTGGAAAAATTATAGGGGAAAAGGTTCATGTGACTTCTGGGTGTGAAAAGATTTTCTAAGTAGGATACAAAAAGCACACACCATAAAATAAATGAATGCTAAATTGAACTTTATCAAAATTAAAATGTTTGCTCTTCAGGAAGGAGTGAAGAAAATGTGCAATATGGGATAAAATGTTTACAATAGATAAATCTGACAAAGGACTGTAAAGAACTCTTACAATTCAATAATAATAACCCCAGTTTTTAAATGCACAAAAGATTTCAAAGTATGCTTCACAAAGTAAGACAAAACAATGGCCAGGAGCTACATAAAATACTCACATTATTAATCATCAGAGAAAAGCAATTTCCAGCCATAATGAACTACCACTCTTTACCCTCTACAGACGGCTAAAATTTAAGAGACTGATAGTGCCAGGTGTTGGCAAGTGTGTGGCACAAGCAGAACTTTCATATCTTCTGTTGAGAATGTAAAGTAGGGCTAGTTTAGAAAACAGTACTTTGTTTTAAAGTTAAACAGCAGTTACCCAAGGATACAGTAATTCCATGCCTAGATTTTTATCTGAGAGGAATGAAAAGGCAGAGGCTTCTTAATGAGTGTTCATAGCAACGTTATGCATGATGGCCAAAGGCTGGAAACAATCCGGGGACTCATCAGGCGAATGGATGAACAAACTGTGCTGTCCCAGTCCAGTGAGAGCTCTGAGCAGGAAAAAGGAGCTCTAGACAGCATGAATCTGGCTCAAAAACATGCTTTGTGAAAGAAACCAGACCCAGAGGTGTACATGCTGTATATTCACACAAAAATCTCAAAGGTGCAAACCAGTGGATAGTGACAAGAAAACAGAGGAGTGGTTGCCTGGGGCTTGGGCGTAAAGGAACTTTCATGGGCGATGAAAACGCTTTTGCATCTTTATTGTGGGGGTGTTTACACTGGTATGTTGTATGTAAATTTTATTGTCTGTAAATTATATCCTCCAGAAAGTTGTTTCTTCTTTTTTTAAATTTTATGTGTGTGTGTGTGTGTGTGTGTGTATTTTTTGTTTGTTTGTTTGTTTAAGACAGAGTCTCACTCTGTCCCCCAGGGTGGAGTGCATTGGTGTGTGATCTCGGCTCACTGCAACCTCTGCCCCCTGGGTTCAAGCGATTCTCCTGCCTCCCGCAGCTGGGATTACAGGCACGCACCACCATGCCCAGCTAATTTTTGTGTTTTTAGTAGAGATGGGGTTTCACTATGTTGGCCAGGCTGGTCTCGAACTCCTGGCCTTAAGTGATCCTCCCATCTTGGTCTCTCAAAGTGCTGGGATTACAGACGTGAGCCACTGCGCCTGGCCTAAAGTTGATTTTTAAAAACATCTTTCCATGGTTTAATAAAGGCAGCTGTTCACTCACTAGGTGATGATTATACTTTAGGTTGCTTATTCTCTTTCCCAGAACTTCTTTCTTTTTCAGGTATCAGATTCCTCTTTGTGGTGATGTTCTTCTAGGAAGAATGTTCTGACCCCAAGTTCTGGTCATTTTGCTTTGTTTGATAATTTTGTCTCCCCTCAATTACGTGGGATGGTACATGTTACCAAGTTGTGACCAATGACAAGTGAACAGACGTCTTCAGGGTCAGGAGGGACTTTTAGAAAAGATGGAGAAATGGGATAGATTATATTTTCTCCCTCCCCAACCTCACTAAAATGACAGTAAAGGAATTTTCTTGAAGAGATCGGAAGAGGAGATTGCAGTGGGCCAGAATTTTTCCCTACAAAATTTTGAAAACTGAAATGTAGGTACATATATGATGAGTAATTTAGTTTTCAACTTTATCTGCTCCACTAAGTATTTGCAGTGGAGGAAGCTAACAGGAAGCAATCCTGTTTTCAGCCACATGTGGGCCACGTTCTTAGATAGGTTTTAGGTACCTGTGAATATAGGATGTACACTGGGGCTGAAAATGGAAAATGAGTTGAGAGTGTGAATGTGGAAGAGTTAGCACCCCAGATCCCCATCCCCAAAGAATATATGTGTCAAAGCCTAACCTGGAGAAATCCTGTTATAAATGAGGGTGGGAGGCAGGTTTCTTACCCAAAATAGTAGATCAAGTTGAAGTCTGCATATTCAGCCACATCTTTCCACCTACCTTCCTGTCTTGGTTCCTACTGTCCTGGCTGTCGGGCTTGTTATCACAGACACCATCTCTGCCCACCAAGACACTGAAAGACTTACCTCAGAGCAACTGACCCATCCTTGGCTCCCAGAACACTTGTTTATAAGCCCCTCAGCCAGGACATTATCACATTTTTCTCTGGGGAAATTGACTAGCCTATGGGAAAAAAACCAAACAAACATGGTATTTAGAATTTCCTTATCCCATCACATACTGTGAGGTCCACAGTAAGCAAGAGGTGCTCATCCACGTAGAATTTCTAGTTAGCTCTTTAGTATCTTTTTTGTTTTTTGAGACAGGGTCTGGCTCTGTTGCCCAGGCTGGAGTGCAGTGGCATGATCACAATCTTGGCTCTCTGCAGCCTCCTTCCCCTGGACTCAAGTGATCTTCTTACCTCAGCCTCCCGAGTAACTGGGATTACAGATACGCGCCACTACACCTGGCTAGTTTTTTTGTATTTTTTGTAGAGACAAGGTTTTGCCATGTTGCCCAGACTAGTCTTGAACTCCTGAGCTCAAGTGATCCACTGGCTTTGGCCTCCCAAAGTGCTGGGACTACAGGTGTGAGCCACTGTGCGCGGCCTGCACTTTGAAAAACAAATTCCTCAAAGAGATATGATGTTACATCAAGGAAACAAGAGCAGGATGCCATGTAAAGGAACTATTCAAGAATGTTCTTGAAAATTGAAAAATCTCACCAAGTCAAGATTGCAGTAAAGCAGTTGGAAGATAGGCCGGGCGTGGTGGCTTACAACTGTAATCCCAACACTTTGGGAGGCCAGTGCAGAAGGATCACTTGAGGCCAGGACTTTAAGACCAGCCTGTGAAATATGGCAATACCCTATCTCTACAAAAATAGAAAAAATTAGCTAGATGTGGTGGGGCACACCCCTAGTCCTAAGTACTTGGGTGGCTGAGGTGGGAGCATTACGTGAGCTCAGGAGTTCTAAGCTGCAGTGAGCTATGACCACACCACCACACTCCAACCTGGATGGCAGAGAGGGTAAAGTAAAGCAGTTGGTCAAAGATACAGACAATAAGTGGAAGAAGAAAGAAAATTAAAGGATACCTAGGAGGTCCAACATATGACTGTTGGAGTCTAGAAAGGTGAAGGACAAGGCATTATTTAAAAAGCAACATGAGGTTTTCCCCAAAAATGTCTCAGATGGATAAGAGCTCACCCAGTGTCCAGAATGAAAAAAGTGATGAAAAAGACCCTCAACACATTGTTATGAAATTTTATGACACTGGTGACAGATTTTAAAGGCATCAGAGAGAAAAGTCACATAAAACTGATCTAAAACGAGTGACATTAGACCATTTAGCAATAGCACTGGGATCTAAAAGATAATAGATTAATGCCATCTAAAGCCTGATGCAAAAATTTTCAGTCTGTAATTCTATACCTAGTCAAACTGTCAAATCAAGAGTGAAAAATGTTTTCAGAAATGCAGGGTCTCGGCCGGGCATAGTGGCTCACACCTATAATCCCAGCACTTTGGGAGGCCAAGGCAGGTGGATCACCTGAGGTCAGGAGTTCGAGACCAGCCTGACCAAGATAGTGAAACCCCGTCCCTACTAAAAATACAAAAATTAAGGCCGGGCGCGGTGACTCATGCCTATAATCCCAGCACTTTGGAAGGCCAAGGCAGGCGGATCATGAGGTCAGGAGATCGAGACCATCCTGCCTAACACGGTGAAACCCTGTCTCTACTAAAAATACAAAAAAAGAAAAAGGAAAAAGAAATTAATCGGGCCTGGTGGCGGGCGCCTGTAGTCCCAGCTACTCAGGAGGCTGAGGCAGGAGAATGGCCTGAACCCGGGAGGCAGAGGTTGCAGTGAGCCGAGATCGTGCCAATGCAAAAATTAGCCAGGCATGGTGGTATATGCCTATAATCCCAGCTACGAGGGAGGCTGAGTCAGGAGAATCACTTGAACCTGGGAGGCAGAAGCTGCAGTGAGCCGAGATCCTGCCACTGCCCTCCAACTGGGGTGACAGAACAAGACTCCATCTCAAAAAAAAATAATAATGAAATTCAGGGTCTCAAAATATTTTCCTGCTGTCTGCTTTTTCTCAGAATATCTAGAGGATGTGATCTTCCAAGACTAGAGAGTAAACTAAGGAAGGACGATGTGGAATCCAGGAAAAGGGATTCAACCCAGGACCCCCTTTTCACAGGGAAAACTCAAGGTATTGGCGAGGAAAAGTCCCAGGATGACAAGTATTTACTTGGCCCAGTCCTAGGAGAGAGATGGGTCCTAGGAGAGATGTCTCCTATGAGAAATGAGACTCAGAGACTATATAATGTAATTGTATGGGGAAGAATTTTTTAGTTCTCTTGGAAAATTTAAAAATTAAAAAGTCCAAAAGAAAAAGGCATCTCCAAAATATTTTTAAAGCTATATAAGGAAAGAAATATAGCATGCCATATAACTAAACCGGATAGTATTTACATAGTCATAGTCATATAAATACTGAATATTGGTTCAATAAAATATTACCACACAACTCTTGGGAAGATGAAGGAATGGTAGCATGTGTGTCTTTGCATGGTGTCAGAGAGCTAGATCTTAATTTTATGTAGGAGGAATGCAGTAGATAATGTCTAAAATTGAAAAACTTAGATAAAAGCTTTATTTGAATGCTTAAATCTGTCTTTAGATTATTCATTATTTACGTTATTTAGAAATACAAAGGTGAGGCCGGGCGCGGTGGCTCAAGCCTGTAATCCCAGCACTTTGGGAGGCCGAGACGGGCGGATCACGAGGTCAGGAGATCGAGACCATCCTGGCTAACACGGTGAAACCCCGTCTCTACTAAAAAATACAAAAAACTAGCCGGGCGAGGTGGCGGGCGCCTGTAGTCCCAGCTACTTGGGAGGCTGAGGCAGGAGAATGGCGGGAACCCGGGAGGTGGAGCTTGCAGTGAGCTGAGATTCGGCCACAGCACTCCAGCCTGGGCAACAGAGCGAGACTCCGTCTCAAAAAAAAAAAAAAAAAAAGAAATACAAAGGTGAATACCGAAAGAGTTGAAAGGGATTAGTTGCCACTGGGAAGTGGGGAGGGATTGTAATCGTAATAGATTTGTTGCCCAGTACGCGGCATCAATATCCTGAGACATGGCGTTTTATCATAGTGCTGCCGAACAAGGAAACAAGATGGAAGGAAGCCTAAAATCCATCTCCCCAGGAGTTCAGGGCTAGGGATTTTAAGGGTTTTGGAGTGAGCCGAAGTGTGGAGATTGGTGATTGGCTAACGAGTGCAGGGTGAAGTCGTGGGACAGGGAGATGAAGAAATTGTGTTCTCATCCTGATTTGTTCTTTGTGGAGGGTCTTCAAACTGGTTGTGTCAGTTGTTCCACTGAAATTCAGAATCTGAAAAATATCTTAATTTTTAAAAGCCTTATGATTCTAACAGGAGAAATTCTATCAGGAGGAACAATGGGGATGCAGATGGTATCTAGTGTGGTGTGACTTCCAGTTACCAGGAAATGGGCCAAAGTGCAGCCTAATTAGTGCTTATTAATGACTATATTTCTCTCCAGAATTCTTGTTAACCCTGTGAGGATGGCTTCAGGATGAAAGAGGAGACTTTTCTTTGTTGATCAAGCCTTTTAGTACAACTGTTTGTTTTTTTAAAAATGTCTACCCACCTGATACGTTGATACAAATACAAATTATATTTTAAAAAAGAAAAGAAAGTCCTTATTTTCTGCCTCTGGATGTTGGTGTGTGGTTGAGGATGTGATGACAGGAGTTGCAGCAGCTGTTGTATAGCCATGAGTAGAGTGAGTCAGCAAGCCAAACGTGATGAAGGGCTTGGCCCTTTCCCTTTATGCACCTGTTTTTAGAATGATGCGCTAGTTCCACAGCTACCTTTAAAACTGACGTATGTTGTGAACTTATATTTAACGTAACTACTTATTTGCTTTATCCTATACTGTATATAATATTTTCAAATAATACCACTATTATTACTAACTATGATAGGTTGTATGCAAATACTATGCCATTTTACATACAGGACTTGAGCATCTCAGATTTTAGTAACCCTGGGGTTCCTGGATCCAATCCCCAGTTGGCACTGAGGAACAACTGTACTTAGATTTGTAGGGTTACAATCACAGTATTTATATAATGATAAATAAATGCTATTCATTATTTTTCAACTTTTAGCCAGGAGGAGAAAAACTAAAGGTAGTGGCATTAGAGGAACCAGAAAGAAAAATATACTTAAAACATTTAAAGTTACAAAAGTTACGAGTTAAAACACTGAAAACAAAAACATAATTTTCATATATGGGGGGGAAGGAACAAAAATAAAGGCCTGTACAGTAAATTGCCATCTTTCCTATCAGAAAGTCAATTGATCTTTTAACAAACAATGAAAAAGGTGAAAACAAATGTATAGTCATGTCACAAGTGGAGCCTCTCCCTAGCTCAGGGGCTGATTCTGGTTGGTCCAAACTGAACATGGTAGTCTTATTCCAAATGAGGTATATTCTAAGAACAAAAGAACTGCAAAGAAACCTTCATCTGGATGGCAGCTGTTTAATGTTTATCAATCCACCCTGATGAGACTGATATGGAAGATTACTCCGCTTTCACAGAAACAGTGGGAAAAGTCCAACTATCTTCACATTTAACAAACTGTAAGGAAACGCTAACAGATTAAGAAATTAACCACAGGACCTAATTAGAAAAAGATCTGGCAACATGCCCAGCACATCCAGTGGCAGAGGGAAAAAATATTCTGCATTTGTGAAACTGTTTAGAAAGGGGTAATTTAAATGCCCTTTAATCTGGGCTAGTACTGTCCAATTAAGAAGTCTGTTAGAATGAAAACACTTGGGTTTTTTAATACTTAGTGTGGTGAAGCAGATTTATTTTCTCCCCTTAGTATATTTATATTGATTGGTAAAGGTTATAGTTTAATTAAATAAGCTACACATTTCCTGTTTTCTTTTAAACCACTGTGCTAGGAGTTGGATTCGAGTAAGATTGGACGTGTTCTCTGTCCTTCAGCACATTTGTGCAGTGTGACTATAATTCAAATTGGAGTTTGGCACCGAAGTTTTATATCTAATTTAGGCAGCCTAACCTAGTTAACACAGATTGGTGCTAGATCCTGGCTGACACCTACTACCTACATGACCTCAGCTAAGCTACTGAACTGTTCTGCACCTCAGTTTTCTCAAATATAAAATAAAGATTATAATTGTTTTAGGATTAAATTATATACATTGCACATAGCAGTATCTGACTTACAGTGTTATATGTTTGCCATTATGATGTTATACCCCCACAAATTGTGAAAGTTTTGTTTAAAAAATGTTTTCCTGATTAAAAAAATTTAATACATGATCTTTATAGGAAATGTGGGATATATAGTAAAGCTGTTTTTTTTTTTTTTTTTGAGATGAGGTCCCTCGGCCAGGATGGAGTATGGTAGCCCCAGCATGACTCACTGCATCCTCAATCTCCTGGGCTCGAATGATTCTCCCACCTCAGCCTCCCAATTAGCTAGGACTACAGGCATGTGCCACCATGCCTGGCTGATTTTTTTTTTTTTTTGGCAGGGGAGTGAGGGTGGGGATGACATCTCATTATGTTGCCCAGGCTGGTCTTGAACTCCTAGCCTCAAGCGATCCTCCTGCCTCGGCCTCCCAAAGTGCTGGGATTATAGGTGTGAGCCACTGCACCTGACCAAAAAGCATTTTTAAAAAACTCAACTGTCACTTCACCACTAATAGAGCAGTGTTAGCATCTGGGCACATCCCTCAGAGACGGTCTTGCTTGCATTGTGGTTAAGAACATGGACTCTGAAGCCACCTACCTGGGTTCATATTCGGGTCGCACTGTTTTTTAATCTCTGTTCATCTCTCTCAGTTTGCTCATCTGTAAGATGTGGCTAATAGTACCCCTCACTTAGTGAGGATAAAGGATGCTAATATATGTAGAGCATCTAGAATAGGCAAGTCAGAGGTAAGTGTATGTGTTGTTGCTGTTATTCTCTCTGTGTGTATGGCCAAGGTTTAAAGAAATTTCATTTACCTCTGAAATAGAGAATATATATATATATATATAGCACTAATGAGTGGTGCCGGCAGGCAAGAAGTGCTACAGGGGATAAACAAACATACACAAATACGTAATTTGCATGACCTGGCAGATGTCTTAAAGGCACTAGAAAAAAATTAGCCGGCGTGGTGGCATGCACCTGTCATTTCAGCTACTCAGGAGGCTAAGAGGGTTAGGATTGTCAGAGCCCAGGAGTTCAAAGCTGCAGTGAGCCGAGATCACACTACTGTACTACAGCCCGAGGGACAGAGCAAGAATCTATCTCTAAAACAAAAATAAAAACACCAAATAAAAATAAAGAAGGCACTAGAGTGGAGAAAGGAAACTGAAGTAGAGCTAGTTATAACTTGTCCACAGGAGATTGTAACTTGAGCAGGGGGAATCAGTTCCCCCTAGCTAACTGGAAAATAATTTCTTCCTGGGCAATTGGGGAAAAAAGTGAACAAATTTGTGGTTTAAAACTCAAGTAAAAGATAAGAATGTCTATATTGTTGGTAATAAAAAATGATCCTGGCCGGGCGTGGTGGCTCAAGCCTGTAATCCCAGCACTTTGGGAGGCCGAGACGGGTGGATCACGAGGTCAGGAGATTGAGATCATCCTGGCTAACACGGTGAAACCCCGTCTCTACTAAAATAATACAAAAAAACTAGCCGGGTGTGGTGGTGGGCGCCTGTAGTCCCAGCTACTCGGGAGGCTGAGGCAGGAGAATGGCATAAACCCGGGAGGTGGAGCTTGCAGTGAGCTGAGATCCGGCCACTGCACTCCAGCCTGGGCGACAGAGTGAGACTCCGTCTCAAAAAAAAAAAAAAAAAAATGATCCTATTACTCTAATTTCATTGGGACAATGAATAAATTCCCACTTGAAATCTCAGCCAGAAAAGTAAGTAGAAATTCAATTGGCTACTTTTTTTTTTCCTACGGAAAAACCCTTACTCTGATTTGCAAAACAGATAAATTAGAGAGTGAGCATTCACAGCCTCGAGAGATTCACTATTGACTTCCTATAAATAAAAGCTTTTCCACAGTCAGGTTGGATTCCAAGAGGAATGTGATGATTACTATGAGAGGCAAGCACGCATTATTTTAGAAGCCCAGCCTGATGGATATTAATTGGTGTCATGGGTTGAATATTGACCCTCAAAAAGTTATGTTCCAGCCCTAACCCCTGGTACTTAGGAAGGTGACCTTAGTTGGATCGAGAGTCTTTGAAGATGAGATCATCTTGGATTGAGGATACACCTGAAATCTAATGACTGATTTTTTTTGTTGTTGTTGTTGTTTTGAGACAGTGTCTCTGTCGCCCAGGCTGGAGTGCAGTTTTGCGATCTCAGCTCACTGCAACCTCTGCCTCCCAGGTTCAAATGATTCTCCTCCCGCAGCCTTCCCAGTAGCTGGGATTACAGGCACCCACCACCAGGCCAGGCTAATTTTTGTATTTTTAGTAGAGACAGGGTTTCTCCATGTTGACCAGGCTGGTCTGTAACTCCTGATCTTAGATGATCTGCCTACTTCGGCCTCCCAAAGTGCTGGGATTATAGGCCTGAGCCACTGCGCCTGGCCTGATGTTCTTATAAGACGACGGAGAGAGAGTTTTAAGATACAGAAACGGGAGAAAGGCTGTGTGAAAACAGGGGCCAAGGTTGGAGTGACAGGGCCAAGAATGCCCAGGATTCCCAGCAGCCACTAGGGGCTGGAAGGGGCCAGGCAGGATGCTCCCTTAGAGCCTTTACAGGCCACACAGCCCTGCCTGCACCTTGGTGTTGCTCTTCTGGCCTCCAGAGCTATGAGAGAATAAATTATTGTTGTTTTAAACCACCAAGTTTGTGGTAATTTGTTGTGGCAGCTTTAGGAGATGAAAATAAGGCATAATTTGAAGTTGTCAATAGGAAAATTATTTTATGTACATATGCAAAAATATATTTGCTAAGACTAATGTGTCTATTATGTGAAACCAAGTAAGCAATGTTAAAATTTTATCCGCAGTAAATGTGGGGTTGGAGAAGTCAAAGATACCATTTTAGATATCAACAATCCTGATGGGTATAATAAAATGACCCTTTTTATTTGGAAAATTTGAAGACTGAGTATGGTTATTAAATTTGCCACTGGAGAAAAACTAGAAATCTAAAAGTGATACAAGTAAGTTCTCCTTAAAAATAGTTATTGGTGGCCGGGTGTGGTGGCTCATACCTGTAATCCCAGAACCTTGGGAGATCGAGGTGGTTGGATCACTTGAGATCAGGAGTTTGAGACCAGCTTGGCCAACATGGTGAAACACCATCTCTACCAAACAATACAGAAATTAGTTGGGTGTGGTGGTGTGTGCATGTAGTCTTAGCTACTCAGGGAGGCTAAGGTGAGAGAACTGCTTGAATGAGGTGGGCAGAGGTTGCAGTGAGCTGAGATCGTTCCACTGCACTTCAGCCTGGGCGACAGAGGGAGACCCTGTCTCAAAAAAAAAAAAAAAAAAGTTATTGGTAGTCTGATCTGATGCTCTCCTATCCCAGTAGCTCAGTCACACCCAACATTTATAATTACCTGGAGACCATACTTAGTTTGTTTTTGTATTGCTGCTAACATTTCTGATACAAAGCTAGACGATTATTCAAATCTTAGGTCTAAAATTTATATTTCCTGTATTGGGGTCTCAACAGTGGACTTAAAGATGCTCATTCATATCCCAGAATTATTCTTTTCAAGGTGGAAGATCTTTGAATAGGTAGCTATGATGTGATGTGTATTGTTATTTGAATCAAAGTCTTCTGGTTTCAAACAGTAAGATAATGGTATTTTCTGTCCGTGAAGTCCTTTATCAGGAATGTCTAAGGATTATTTTGTTTTCTGTCTCTGAATGCAGCTGTTTGTTTCTGAAGCAAAATATAGGTCTTGCCTTGAGGTGGGATAGATAGATCAGAGAAAGATGGAATTATCTCTGGTCAGAAAACCTCAGCTGGTTATACAGTGCTTTAAAATGTACCATTTAAAGGTAAAATAGCAAGTTGTTTCGGCTTCCGTGACCTATTTTTAAAAATGTTAATTGTCTTTGTAGATAAAGACATCTTGAGTCCAAATTGCAGTTTTCTTATTCTGTTTAAGCATTGTAATACTGTCAGAAGCTGAACTTTGTGGGAGGGGAGTCAAGTGAGGAGAGAATGCAAGTAAGAAAGGAAAGAGTGAAATCACAAGTTGGTGTTTCCTGTCCTGGCTCTTCGGTTCATGGGAAGTGGCAGAATCTGGATGTAATGCCTCCATAATTGGGAAAAGGAGCAAAAATCTTCTTATTTAGTCATTGATGTTGTGCGGCTTTCGAACTCTGCAGAGTTAAAGATTTCTTACATGTGCGTTTTTCATTTCATCACTCAAGTCTTGTTACAGAGATGATACAGATCAACTCCTGATCTATATGATTTCAAAAACAGCACAGTGACCCTGGGGTAATGATATGGTAGGACATAATTGAACCTTTCTGGGCACTTGTGTGCTATGTCATTTTTCTTGTATGTAGTTCTAGAGTGACACCAGATCTATTTAAAAATATATATTTTCATTTGTGAATATAGTCCCAGCTACTGGGGAGGCTGAGGCAGGAGAATCCTTTGAGCCCAGGAGTTCATATCCAGCCTGGGCAACATAGTGAGATCACTGTCTCTAAATATGTGTGTGTATATATATATATATATATATATTTTTTTTTTTTTTTTATTTTTTTTTTTTTTGGTAAAGACGAAGTCTCGTTATGTTGCCCAGGCTGGTCTTGAACCCCTGAGCTCAAGTGATCCTCCTGCCTCGGCCTCCCAAAGTGCAGGAATTTACAGGTGTGAGCCACCACACCTGGCCTTCTAACATTTTTTTTAAATAACAGTTTTAAGACATTGTTTATAGTTTGTTGACATTACATTCAGGTCCCTCTTCATGTCTCTTCCCTATATTCTCAGGTGAAACTTCACTTCTCTCTTAACCGGGAATCCTCAGAACCACAAGAGATCTTAGAGGAGAACATGTGGTCCCAACATCTTAACAAGCTGTGCTAGAAATGGAGTTGGTGGCCTCACTGCTGGCCAGTGTGGAGACCAAGCTGCAGGTGCTGGTTCCTTCTGCTGTACAGCATGCCCTTTGTTGGAGCTTGAAATCTTGTCCTCTGTCCTCACTTTCATCTGCAACTGATTATCTTCCTAAGAAGGAAAGATCCTTTAGTCAAATGTTTTTCCTGCTCCACTGAAATGTCTAGTATTGTAGTCACCAGTAGTCTTCATTCTGCCAGATCCGGTGATGAGTTTTCTGTCCTCAGCTTATTCCACTCCTCGGCAGCATCTGACGCATCTTCTCGACTACTTTCTTCTCTAAGTTGTGAAAGCACGTCCTTCCGGTTTTCCTCCCTCATCGGCAGCTCCTCAGTTTCCTTTGCTGAACGCTTCTCCTCTGCCAGACTTCTAAGCCTTGGAATACCCAGGGTCCCATTCTTGGCCTATTCTCCTTTCTACCTCAACTCTCCTCTGGAAGATCTCAGCCAGTCCCATTGCTTTGAATACCATCTCTATGCCTCAACTCCTAAATCTGTCTCTCTAGGCTGATCTTTCCCTTGAGATCAAAACTTATAATCTGCTGGCCTAATAGTACTTCAGTTTTCTACTCAGATATTTAAGACATCTCAAACTTGCATGTCCTGACTTTTCTACCCTATTCACCCCAAAACTTCTCCCAGTCTCCTTTGTCTCATTAAACAGCACCACCATCTGTCCACCCTGTTGCTCAAGCCAAAAGTCCAGAAACATCTTGGAGTTTTCTATTTGCCCCGTACCCCACATTCAGTTAATCATCAGCAAGACCTGTCAGTTGTATCAATGTTCTTGAGTTCCACACTGAAATCCAGCTTTACTACTACTTCAGAACAAACTTCTTTCTGTCTTTCCTGGGCTACGTCACAGCCTCCTAACTGGTTTTCCTGTTTCCACCCTCCCCTTTCTTTGTCCATTATTCACCTAGCAGCAGGGTGATCTTGCACAAATCATTTTCTATCACTCCCTTGTTTATAATTCTTCGGTGGCTTTCCATCATAAACAAAATAAAGGTCCCTACTACATGGTCCAGCCTCTGTTTGCATCTGACCTCACATTTATTATTATTATTATTTTATTTTATCTTATTTTTATTTTTATTTTTATTTTTGAGACAGAGTCTCACTCTATCGCCCAGGCTGGAGTGCAGTGGCATGATCTCGACTCACTGCAACCTCCGCGTCTCGGGTTCAAGCAATTCTCATGCCTCAGCCTCCCGAGTA
Organism: Macaca fascicularis; assembly: GCF_037993035.2. NCBI lineage: Eukaryota > Metazoa > Chordata > Mammalia > Primates > Cercopithecidae > Macaca > Macaca fascicularis. The sequence continues at coordinate 8,226,550 of NC_088388.1, read as the reverse complement.
GCTGGCACTACAGACACCCGCCACTACACCCAGCTAATCTTTGTATTTTTTGTAGAGATGGGGTTTCACCGTGTTGGCTAGGCTCTCTCAAACACCTGACCTAAGGTGATCCTCTTGCCTCGGCCTCCCAAAATGCTGGGATTACAGGCGTGAGCCTCTATGCCCAGCCTGACCTCACATCTTACAGCTGTCGTCATTTGCCATGCACTAGACATCCTTGCCTTGTTTCCTTCAAATATCCCAGCCTCACTTTATTTAGGTTTCATCCTCTTCTTTTAAGTTTTACTCTGTTTGTATTTTCCTGCACAATTAACGATTTATTTTTGCTTGGTTTTGAATTTGATGTAATACAACATTGTAGGTAGTCTTCTGCAGCTTAAGCTTAGTTCATTGACTTTCATTGCCGGATAGCGTTTGATTGTGTGAATTTACAGATTTGTCTCCTCCTCTGACAGTGTACACTTGGGTTCTGATGAGAACAGTGCAAATATTGTCTAGTGTATAAGGAACTTATAATGGGCCAGGCAGTGTTCTCAGTGCTTTTATATATATGGGCACTAAGAGCAACCCTATGAGTTGGTATTATTACAATGCTTATTTTTCAGATGAGGGAGCAGAGGCATAGGAAGATAAGTAACTTACCCTTGTCATCTGATAATGAGTGAAATTGCTGGATCATGGACTTCACATATGTTTAGCCTCAAAAGATGATGCCTAATAGTTTCTGAAGTGATTGTACCAGTTGATACTCCCACCAGCAGCATATGAGTTCCCATCGTGCCACATGTTCACTCACACCTAGTTTTGCCAATTTTGTGGGTGTAAAATGGTATTTTGATTTCAATTTGCATTTCCCTGATTCCTAATGATTTGAGCATATTTTTGTATATTTATTATCCATTAGTGTTTCCTCTTCCAGAAACATGGAGCGTCTGTTCCTGTCTTTTGCCGACTTTTCCATTGATTCGTCAGTCTTTTTCTTACTGACTTGTAGTTCTCTCCCTTTGTCAGTATTAGGAGTTTCAGTCTTCTCCGAGTTCATGGCTTTGGCTTGTCTTTTTTTTTTTTTTTTTTTTTTTTGAGACAGGGTCTTGCTCTGTCATCCAGTCTGGAGTGCAGTCATAACTCACTGCAGTCTCGAACTTGAACTCCAAGCCTCAAGTGATCCTCCCACCTCTGCCTCCCAAAGTGCTGGAATTATAGGCATGAAGTACCAGAGCTGCCTTTGGCTTGTCTTTTGAGTCTCTTTTTGGTGTCTCTTGATGAATAGAAATTCCTAATTTTAATATAGTTGGATTTCTCGTTGTTTTCAATGTCTTATTTCTAGAAATCCACTCTTACCTCATAGAGTCATAAAAATATTGTCCAATATTTTAGAAATTTGCCTTTCACATATAAGTATTTAAGCTACATGAAGATTATTGTTATGTATGGTGTGAGGTATGGATCCAAATTTCCTTTTTTGCATTTCATAGTTTATTTTTTTTCCCAGTTATTGGAATACTGCCTTTTTCTTACATTGTTTCTGCATGATTGTGCGATTGTTTCTGGGCACTCTACTCTGTTTCATTGATCTTTTTGTTGTTCCTTCACTAATACCATGCTGCCTCAACTACTGTTTCTTTACAATAAATCTAGATACCTGATAGCCTAATTTCCCCACCTTGTTTCTTTTCTTCAAGAGTGTCTTGCAGTGGTGTGATCACGGCTCATTGCCACCTCAACTTCCCAGGTTCAAGCGATCTTCCCACCTCAGCATCCCAAGTAACTGGGACCACAGGCATATGCCACCACTATGCCTCACTTCTTTTAAAATTTTTTTTAGAGATGGAGTCTCGCCATGTTGCCCAGGCTGATATTGAACTCCTGGGCTTAAGTAATCTGTCCACCCTGGCCTCCCAAAGTGTTGGGATGACAGGCATGAGCCACCGTGCCTGGCCTGCTCCTTATGAATTTTAGAATTAGCATCTGTGGAAAATCCTGTTGGAATTTTGATCAGTGTTGTATTAATTTCTTACATCAATTTGGAGGAGAATCAAGATATCAATGCTAGAGTGTCTCTTATGCATGAACACGGCATCTCTTTTGTCTTACAATGACATTTGTATACGTACAGTCTATCTTACAAGTCCACGCAGGACTTGCACATCTTACGGAGTGAGACAGCTTAGAGATAGCATAGAGTAGTAGTTTTAGGAACAAAGGCTTCAGAACCAGGCTGCCTGGGTTTCAATCCTCACTTAGCTGCTTACAGTGTCATCTTGGGTTTCAATCCTGTTGGTTTCAGTCCTCACCTAGCTGCTTACAATGTCATCTTGGGTAAGTCAGCCTCTCTGTGCCTCATTTTCTTCATCTGTAAAATAGGGGCTAATGTTTCTACTTCATGGGGGCACATAGTAAATGCTCGGTAGTTGGTAGCTGTTGCTATTATTTTGTTTTACCCTTAGGTGTCTTATTTTTTGTTGCTTTTATATATATTTATATGTAAATATATATAAATAGTGTATATATATATTTTTAATTATATTTTTATATTATTTGTTGCTGGTGTTTAGAAATGCATTTGAGTTTCAGAAATCTAGCAACCTGGTTAATCTCTCATTAATCCTAATAATGAGAATTCTTCTGGATTTCCCAAATGGGCTGTCATAAATCAATTTGCAAATAATGGCTTTTGTTTCTTCCATTTCAAACTTCATATTTTTATGTCTTTTTTGTTCTTTTACTGAGCTGGCTAGGGTCTTTTTTTGCTTTTAGCTGAACAGCCTTTTCAAATAGGTAGAGTCTTGACAACAGTATAACCTTGAATAAAAGTGGGAATGGTGAACACCTTGTCTTATTCCTAGTTTTTAAGAGAACATTCTAATGTTTCACTATTAAAGTATTTGCTGTAGATTTCTGGTGTGTATCTTATATGTCAAGGAATGTTTTTCTACTCCAAGTTTGCTGAGAGGACTTATGATAAATGGATGTTGAGTTTTACCAAATGCTTGATACAAATCTGTTGAAATGATAGTATTTTGTCCTTTAATCTGTTAATGATGAAGATGACATGCATAGGTTTTCTAATGTTAAAGCATCTTTACATTCCTGGAATAAATCTAACTGGTTCATGCCTCCTTTTTTTTTTTTGAGACAGAGTCTCGCCATGTCACCCAGGCTGGAATGCAATGGCTCGAACTTGTGGCTCACTGCAACCTCCGCCTCCCAGGTTCAAGCGATTCTCCTACCTTAGCCTCCTGAGTAGCTGGGATTATAGGTGTGCGACACCACACTTGGCTAATTTTTTTTTTTTTTTTTTTTTTTGAGACGGAGTCTTGCTCTGTCACCCAGGCTGGAGTGCAGTGGCCGGGTCTCAGCTCACTGCAAGCTCCGCCTCCCGGGTTTACGCCATTCTCCTGCCTCAGCCTCCTGAGTAGCTGGGACTACAGGCGCCCGCCACCTCGCCCGGCTAGTTTTTTGTACTTTTTAGTAGAGACAGGGTTTCACTGGGTTAGCCAGGATGGTCTCCATCTCCTGACCTCGTGATCCGCCCATCTCGGCCTCCCAAAGTGCTGGGATTACAGGCTTGAGGCACCGCGCCCGGCCTTTTTTTTTTTTTTTTTTAATCTTTAGTAGAAATGGGGTTTCACTCACCATGTTGGCCAGGCTGGTCTCCAACTCCTGACCTCGTGATCCACCTGCCTCCCAAAGTGCGGGGAATACAGGCGTGAGTCACCATGCCCGGCTATTTTGTAAATACATTATTTGTTTTGCTAATATTTTGTTTTAAAATTTTTCATTACTGATCATAAAAGAGATCGGCTTATAATTTTTCTTTCTTGGGTACTGAGGTTATGTTAATTTTATGAAATGAATTAGAAAGTGTTTCCTCCTTTTGATCCTCTGGAAGAATGTATATAAGATTAAAATGATATTTTCTTTGAATGTTTGGTAGAATTAGCCTGTGAGGATAATCTGGACTTGGTGTTTTCATTTTCAGAAGAGTTTAAACTACTCATCACTGTCTTTTTTTTTGAGACAGAGTCTCGCTCTGTGGCCCAGGCTGGAGTGCAGTGGCGCGATCTCGGCTCACTGCAAGCTCCGCCTCCCAGGTTCACGCCAGTCTCCTGCCTCAGCCTCCCGAGTAGCTAGGGCTACAGGTGCCCACCACCTCATCCAGCTAATCTTTTGTATATTTAGTAGAGACGGGGTTTCACCGTGTTAGCCAGGATGGTCTCGATCTCCTGACCTCATAATCCGCCGGCCTCAGCCTCCCAAAGTGCTGGGATTACAGGCATGAGCCCTCATCACTGTCTTTAATAGCTGTAGAACCTTTCAGATTTTCTCTAGCTTCCTTAATAATTTCTGTTACATTATATGTTTCTAGAAATCTACCTTTTTCATCTAAGTTTCCAGCTTTACTTGGATAAAGTGGTTGGTGGCATAGTCTAATCTTGTAAATCTTTGCTTAATCTGGAGTGTGTTCCTTGAAAAACAGTTCTAGGTTTCTAGATTTTATTAGCTTCTTAAGACTAATATATATTTGCTGTCTATTTTATGATATTTGCTTTATGCTGCTTTCTTTTAGATTTTTGGCTTATTTGACTGTCCCTTTATTTTTTACTTCTTAATGGCTACTTAATTCATTAATTTCAGCATTTCTTCTTTTCTCATATAACTACTTAAAACTGTTGTTTCCTTTAAAAAATAATAAAGTTTCCCCTAATACCTGCTTTAATGGCATAGCAAAGTTTTGATACGTCATATTTTAGCGTTTGGTTCTGAATATTATCTGATTTATATTATAACTTCTTCTTTGACCCATGAGTTCTTTTCAGGGATGTTTTTATACTTTCAAATGCATTCTCTTTAAAATTATCTTCTTATTACTGATTTCTAATTTAATTGCATTTTAATGAGAAAAAGTAGTTCTCATATTACTGATTCTTTGAAATTTATTGGTAAAGGTTGGGTGGGCATAGTAGCTCATGCCTGTAATCCTAGCACTTTGGGAGGCTGAGGCAGTTGGATAGCTTGAGTCAAGGAGTTCAAGACCAGCCTGGGCAACGTGACCAGCCTGGTCAACCTCATCTCTGAAAAAAAACAAAAAAAAGAAAAAAAAAGCAGGGTGTGGTTGCATGCACTTTAGTCCTAGCTACTCGGGAGGCAGAGATTGCAGTGAGCTGAGATTGCACTACTGCACTCCAGCCTGGTGACAGAACAAAACCCTGTCTCAAAAAAAAAAAAAGGAAATTTGTTAATAACTTACTTTATTCCTAAATACAAGATCAGTTTTTGAAAACATTCTATGTATGTTTGAAAAGACTGTGTATTGTGCTGTTGTGGGGTTCCGGCTTCCATGTGTTCATTTGAATATTGGTAATGTTAGCTTTTTTTTCTGTTTAACAATCAATTACTAAGAGAGGTATGTTAAAATATGCCTCTATGATAAGTAAACTTCTCACTATCTTATACTTCTGTCAGTTTTTGTGGTATTTATTTTTAAGCCATTTTATTAAGTTTATATAGGTCTAGAATTAACTTCCTGATGATTCTCTTTCTAGTAATTCTATTTTGTCTAACATTATATATTCCAACTTTCTTTTGATTATTTATCTAGTATAACTTTCTAGTCTTATTCTATGTGAATTCTTATGAAGAACATATAAGTGAATTTTGTTTTATAAATCTGATCTATATCTTTTAGGAGTTTAATATATTTATACTTACGGTGGCTATTGATATCCATAGGTGTTTTTTCTGCCATCTTAATTTATGCTTTCTATTTGTTCTTTTTTATGGGGAGTGGGGGTGTCTCTATTTCTGGATGACTCTTTAGCCCTCTTTGTCTCCTTTTGAATTCATTAACAGTTTTGCTCTCATTCCATTTTTCTTTTTCTTTTTTTTTTGAGACAGAGTCTTGCTCTGTCGCCCAGGCTGGAGTGCAGTGGCACCATCTTGGCTCACTGCAAGCTCCACCTCCCAGGTTCACGCTATTCTGCCTCAGCCTCCTGCGTAGCTGGGACTACAGGCGCCCGCCACCACGCCCGGCTAATTTTTTGTATTTTTAGTAGAGACAGGGTTTCACTGTATTAGCCAGGATGGTCTCGATCTCCTGACCTTGTGATCCGCCCGCTTCGGCCTCCGAAAGTGCTGGGATTACAGGTATGAGCCACTGCCCCCAGCCTCATTCCATTTTTCTAAACTGTGCATTCAAAAGACAGACATTCAATTTTTATTTTTTTAGTTTACTCTCAAGCTTTGAATGTGAATACTTAAGGGTTTAAAGTTAGTGAATTTCCATTCTCTTCTGAAACAATTAAAGGCCCTAGGAAATACTTTAATCCAATCAGTTCCTCCCACCACGCTTGCTGTACCATTTACTGTGCGTTAATCAGACATTGCCATTCTTGTTTTATAAAAGCAATGTTTGTTTGAATTTCCCTATATTTTTACTATTTTCTTTGTCCATTATTTCTTTTTCTATCCTTGTCTTTCGGGACGTTTCCTTACTTTTACGGTATATCCTTAAGACATTACATGAAATGTGTGAGCCAGCCAGGGTCCCCAGTGACTGTGGCTCTCTGTGATTCACATGCCCACACTGAAGAGGGCTGACCTGTGTAATCATTGGAATGTTGCAGCAGTGATGGAGCATGACTTCTGAGGCTGGGTCGTAAAATACATTGCACCTTTTTGCCTTGCTCTTTCTTGGGCCACTCACTGCGGGATGCCAGGCTACCATGTCATAAGGTTATCAAGCAGTCCTGAGAGGATTGCATGTGGAGAGGAGCTGAGTCTCCCTGTCAGCTGCTAGTACAAACTTGCCAGCCTTGCAAGGCAGCCACATGGGAAGCAGATGCTGTGACCCCATCAAGGCAACTGTAGCCCCAGCCACCATCTGGATGGCAACCTCACAAGAGACCCTGAGCTAGGACCACCTAGCCCAGCTGCTTCTGAATCTCTGACACACAGAAACTGTGAGATAATAAATGTGTTTAGCAGCCGGGTGCAGTGGCTCCCATCCCAGCACTTTGGGAGGCCAAGGCAGCCAGATCATGAGGTCAAGAGATCGAGACCATCCTGGCCAACATGGTGAAACCCCATCTCTAGTAAAAATACAAAAAATAGCTGGGCGTGGTGGCTCACGCCTCTAGTCCCAGCTACTCGGGAGTCTGAGGCAGGAGTATTACTTGAACCCGGGAGGCAGAGGTTGCAGTGAGCCGAGATCGCGCCACTGCATGCCATCCTGGTGACAGAGCGAGACTCTGTCTCAAAAAAAAAAGTGTTTTAAGTTATCAGTTTGTTACATAGCAGTAATTAATACACATTAGTGAAAGTCTTCTGGTAGTAAACTCTGTTTTTATCTTAAAATGTTTTTTGGTTTTGGGGGTTTTTTTGGTAGAGACAGGGTCACCTGCTATGTTGCCCAGTCTGGTCTTAAACTCCTGGGCTCAAGCGATCCTCCCACTTCAACCTCCCAAGGTGCTGGCATTACAGGCATAAACCACCACATTCAGCCATCTGGAAATGTCTTCAATTAATGCTCATTCCTATAGTATGTTTTATCTATGTATACAATTCTGTTTTCACAATTATTTTCTCTCAGCACATTGAAGAAATTTTTTATTTTCTTCTGAATTCCATTATTGCTGTTAAAGTCCATTGTCAAATAAAAGACTTATATCTAGACTATGTAGAAAACCTAACACTGAACAGGGTGCAGTGACTCATGCCTGTAATCCCAGCACTTTGGGAGGCTGAGGTGGGCGGATCACTTGAGGTCAGGAGTTCAAAACCAGCTTGGCCATCATGGTGAAACCCTGTCTCTACTAAAAAAATACAAAAAATTAGCTGGGCATAGTGGTGCGTGCCTTTAATTCCAGCTACTTGGGAGGCTGAGGCAGGAGAATCACTTGAACCCGGGAGGCGGAGGTTGCAGTGAGTCAAGATCATGCCACCACACTCTAGCCTGGGTGACAGAGCGAGACTCTGTCTCAGAAGGAAAAAGAACCTAACACTCAACAAACACCTCAGTTAAAAAATGGGCAAAAGATTCAGTCCAGGCACAGTGGCTCACACCTGTAATCCCAGCACTTTGGGATGCCAAGTTGGGCAGATCACCTGAGGTCAGGAGTTCGAGACCAACCTGGCCAACGTGGCGAAACCCTGTGTCTACTGAAAATACAAAAATTAGCTGGGCGTGGTGGCACGCGCCTGTAATCCCAGCTACCCGGGAAGCTGAGGCATGAGAATCACCTCTGGGAGGCAGAGGTTGCAGTGAGTCGAGATCGTGCCATTGCACTCCAGCTGGGCAACGGAGCAAGGCTCTATCAAAAAGAAAAAAAAAAAAGGTAAAATATTTGATTAGAGACTTTACCAAAGAAGATATGCCAAATAAACACTTGAAAGGATGCTCAAAATCATTAGTTGCTTGAGAAAGGCAAATTAGTCACGAGGGAAATCCAAATTAAAACCACATTAAATAAAATAACAAGAAAAAAATCAAAAAACCGTAATAAGATAACAGTTACTGAAATGGCCTTAATCAGAAAGGCAGACAATAATAAATGGTGGTGAGGATATAGAGAAACAGGAACCCTCATACATTGCTGGTAGGAATGTAAAATGGCATAGCCACTTTGGAAAATACTTTGACAGTTTCCAAAGAAGTTAAACATAAATTTACCGTATGACCCTGCAATTCCACTGGTAAGTATATGCCCAGGAGAAATGAAAGCTGGGTCCAAAGCGTTCAAAGACTTGTATGTTCATAACATCATTACTCTTTAAAACTAAACAGTGGAAACCACTCAAGTGTCCACCAACTTGTAAATGGATAAATAAGTATTATTCACCAATGAAATGAATAAAACACTGATGCATGCTACAAATGGGTCAGTCTCAAAACGCACTAAGGGAAAGAAGCCAGACAGATTGTGTTGTCCGTTTTGTATGAAGTATCCAGAAAAGACAGACCTATAGAGATGGAGACTTGATTGGCTTCCTGGGAGGGAACGGAAATAGGGATTAACTGTAAATGGGCACAAAGGGTCGTATTTTGATGATGAAAATATCCTAGTACTGTATTGGGGTGATGGTTGCACCATCTAACAAATTTATTGAAGATCATTGAATTGTACATTTAAAATAGGTGAATTTTGGCCGGGGGCAGTGGCTCACACCTGTAATCCCATCACTTTGGGAGGCCGAGGCGGGTGGATCACCTGAGGTCAGGAGTTTGAGACCAGCCTGACGAACATGGTGAAACCCTGTCTCCACTAAAACTACAAAATTGAGCTAGACGTGGTAGCAGATGCCTGTAATTCCAGCCACTCGGGAGGCTGAGGCAGGGGAATCGCTTGAACCCGGGAGGTGGAGGTTGCAGTGAGCCAAGACTGCACCATTGCACTGGTGCAACTGGTCTGCCTGGGCGACAGAGCAAAACTGTGAAAAAAAAAAAATTGGTGAATTTTATAATATGTAAATTAAACCAATACAGTTTTGTTTTTGTTTTGTTTTAAGTTGTCAGTCTGGGTGCTTCTGTCTTTTTCTCAGGCAGCTTTTAAGTCTTCTTTGTCTTTGGTATTCTACAGATTCACAATACAATATGTTTGATTGTAGATTCATTTTTCTTTACTCTCCATTTGAATTTATTGGGCTTTCTAAAATGTGAACGTGGGTGGCTTTGGTAAATTTTGGAAATTTTTTTGCCATTGGCCCTTTGAATAATGCCCCTTACCTATTCTATTTCCTTGGAGATTCATTGCATCTAGATTAGATTTCAGCTCTAACTTCTCCGTTTTCTAGGTCTAACTTTTCTTTTACACTTTTCACTGTCACTTTGCTATATTTTGTGTAAGTTCTGACTGTCTTCCACTGTACAAACTCCATCAGTCCCAGTGGCCTGTAGGGGACATGGAGTGTGCTTATGACTTCCCATACATAGGTAACAGGCTTTACCCCTGGAGCCAGGGTGGTGTCACCTTCTCCAGGACCAAGTGGATTTCCACAAACCATGTTGGGGAGGGGTGTGAATTGTAATCACATGTACTGATCATTCAACCCGGAAACCTGAGCATCGTCTCTGATTTTTCCTTCTCTACTCTTGGCATCCTGTAGGTTGAAATGTCACAGAGTTGATTCCACTTTCTAAATGTTTCTTGAATTGAATTTTTTTTCCTTTTGATCTCAGTGACCACATTCCAGGTTCAGGAATTCATCATTTCTCACCTGGACATTTTCAGTAACTTCCTAACTCTTCTTGTCTTTATACTCACCAGTTCCAGTTTACTCCACGCACTTTGACCAAAGTGGACTTTCCAAAATATAGACACTATTTCCTTCATTTTTAAAAATTTCAACTTTTATTTTAGATATAGTGGATACATGTGCAGATTTGTTACTTGGGAACATTGTATGATGCAGAGGTTTGTAGTACAAATCCCGTCACCCAAGTAGTTATTACAGTACCCAATAGGTAGTGTTTTAAACAAACCACCCCACCTAGCTCCATCTCTAGCAGTCTGCAATGTCTGTTGTTCCCATATTTATGTACATTTGTGCTCAGTATTTAGTGCTCACTTAAGTGAGAACATGCATTTTAGTTAAAGAGAATATATCTGCATTTTAATGTTACTCCTCTGTCTAAAATCCTTTAATTTCTACGTCCCAACATAAGATCCAGATTCTTTTTTTTTTTTTTTTGAGATGGAGTTTCACTCTTGTTGCCCAAGCTGGAGTGCAGTGTTGCAATCTTGGCACACTGCAACCTCTGCCTCCCGAGTTCAAAGGATTCTCCTGCCTCAGCCTCCCAAGTAGCTGGGATTACAGGCACGCGCTACCACGCCTGGCTAATTTTTGTATTTTTTGTAAAGATGGGGTTTCACCACGTTGGCCAGGCTGGTCTCGAACTCCTGATCTCAAGTAATCTGCCTGCCTCACCTCCGAAAATGCTGGGATTACAGGCGTGAACCACCATGCCCGGCCCATATACACTCTTAATTTCCAACCTACTTGCCTGCTTTCTTAAAGAACCAGTTCTGTGGCTTTGAACATGATGTTCTCTCTGACTGGCGTGGTCTTCCCCCTCCCTGCCAGGTGAGCTCCAACTCATCCTTATTTTCTGTGAAGCCTCCTCTTACTCCCCAGGAAAGACGTCAGATACTCCTTCTGCATTCCATAGTAACCTGCATATGTCTCAAGTAAAGCACTCGTAAGTTACGCTGTTGTTTGTATGCCATTCTCACTAGACTGAGAATGCTCTGAGGTCAGGGATCATTCTTGATTTACTTAGCTTCATCCCTGTTCCTTCATTGGTCTTTTTCAACAGTGACTGTCTATCCCAGGGCTACTGGTAGTTCTTTTTCAAGTCTGTTTTGGGCAATGCAAGGATAGCAAAAAGAAAAAGGAAGATTTCTTAGAAAGGGGAAAGGATCTCCAGGTTTAAAAATACTTTCAGAGGCTGGGCGTGGTGGCTCACGCCTGTAATCCCAGCACTTTGGGAGGCTGAGGCGGGCGGATCACGATGTCAGGAGATCGAGACCATCCTGGCTAACACGGTGAAACCCCATCTCTACTAAAAATACAAAAAAAAAAAAAATCAGCCGGGCGTGGTGGCGGGCGCCTGTAGTCCCAGCTACTCTGGAGGCTGAGGCAGGAGAACGGCGTGAACCCGGGAGGTGGAGCTTGCAGTGAGCCGAGATCATGCCACTGCACTCCAGCCTGAGCGACAGAGCCAGACTCCGTCTCAAAAAAAAAAAAAACTTTCAGAAATGTTCTGAGAGGAGCACTTCGGATATGCCAGAGTCTATGCTAGGAACTTTTCACATTTACTAGTTTGCACAGCAATTCTATTTTCTTGATGAGAAAGCTTACAGTACTCTCTCTGCAATACTAAAGGAGCTACTTTGGACCTGAGAATTTTTGTATCTGGTTTTAATAAGCAAAAGTCGCCACCCTACCTTTGAGGCCTGTTTCCCAATCCAGAAAATTATCATCAAGGAGATTGCAGAGAGAGATAGAAAATGCCATACATTGTGTTGGTCTGTGCAAGTAATTGGCATTCATAATCCAAAGATAAACATCCTGAGTAACTGAAAATTTTCTTAGAATCTTATGTGCCTCTGCTTTCTGCTTCATAGAAAGCCACATCCTATGGCTATGGAGTAAAATATCCCTAAGAATGTTCCTTGGTTCTGTTTATTGTTTGGTCTTAAGTTTTTTCTCATTCTCTGATATTCTCCCATTTGAGCGATTTCAGGATGAAATTGCCCCATTCAGACATTTTGGGAAAGAAAATTTAGTTGCTTTGCTTTTTTTTTCTCTTGAGACAGGGTCTCTGTCACCCAGGCTGGAGTACAGCTGCGTGATCATAGCTCACTGCAGTCTCATCTCACAGGCTCATGTGATCCTCTCACCTTAGCCTCCTGAGTAGCTGGAACTACAGGCCCGTGGGCACGTGTGCCACCACACTGGGCTAATGTTTTTTTTTTTAATGTTTTTAGTAGAAACAGGGTCTCACTATGTGCTCAGGCTCGTCTTGAACTCCTGAGCTCAAGCCGTCCTCCTGCCTCAGCCCTCCAAAGTTCTGGGATAGGCATGCAGCACCATACCTGATCTAGTTGCTTTGCTTTTGAAAAATCTGCTTTAAGGTTACTGGTTTTAAAATAATGTCTTAAGCTGGGTGTGGTTGCTCACACCTGTGATCCCAACACTTCAGAAGGTTGAGGCTGGCAGATCACTTGGACTGGAGTTTGAGACCAGTCTGGGCAATATGGTGAAACCTCATCTCTACTAAAAATACGAAAATTATCTGGGTGTGGTGGTGTGCACCTGTGGTCCCAGCTACTTGGGAGGCTGAGGTGGAAGACTCACATGAGCCCAAGAGATGGAAGCCGCAGTGAACTGAGATCATCCCACTGCACTCCAGCCTGGGTGACAGAGCGAGACCCTGTCTCAAAAATGCATAGATAAATAAATAAATAATGCCTTAGCTCATCGTTTCACAATCAAAATTATGCTATTTCATATGAAATAATAGGTTCAGCATCTATATATATTTGGGTAACCTCTTCAGCAGTAAGAATATACTGCTCAGAAATTTACTTGTTGGTGTTATTGCTGAAGCTTGTTAAGACTTTCACAGGTGCCTATAAAATAGAAACAATTTTGGAAATGTTTTTACTCTCACAAAGGAAAACCTTTGTCATAGTTTTTTTCTATTGGTTTGCTCTTTATGTGAATAAATGCTGTTAAGGGAAGAGGCAGAGCTTATTCTTCCCATCTTCTGATTAAAGAACTCAAGAGGGGAAAATGCCTTGCTCATATGACACAGCCATTTCTTGGTAGGACAAAGGAGTAATCCAGGTCACTTGTCTTCTATTCCTTGCATTTATCTACTCTGGTCACAAAGGGACCAGTGCAGGACAGGCAAGCCGCAGAATTGGGGCTTAGCCCAGGAAGGTTCTTTGCTTTGCTCAGGAAAGAATTCAAGAGTGAGCCAGTGGTAGAAGAAAACAGTTTTATTGAGGTGGCAGTGTTACAGCACCGTGACTGCTCTGCAAAGCAGGGATAGACCCCGTCCGTAGGCAGGCTTAAGCGCTGTGACTGCTCTGCCGAGCAGCAATAGACCCTGTGGGCAGCCTCAAGAGCAGCCACTCAGTGGCAGTTCTGCAGTCATATTTATACCCACGCTTAATTACATGCAAATTAAGAGGCAGATTATTCAGAATTTTCTAGAAAAGGGGCGGTAACCTCCAGGTTGTTGCCTTGGAAAGGGGTAGTGACATCTGGGTGTTGCCATGGCAGTGGTAAACTTACATACACTAGTGGGTGTGTCTTATGGAGTGGTGGTGTTGCCTCTTCTCTTTACAGCCGGTCTTCAATCTGGTCCAGAGTAAAGTTCTGCCTCCTACCTCATGACCATCATTTTGATTTGGGGTCTAACTGTTCAGGTTTTTATTTCGTCCAGATCTTTGTTTCTCCTTTCTTCCCCTTTTTTTCTGTTCAAAATGTGACCACTTTGCTGTTTATTGATATCTTATTAGAAGGGTATTAGCTGGGTGGTAGTGGCATGCACCTGTAATCCCAGCTACTTGGGAGGCTGAGGCAGGAGAATCGCTTGAACCTGAGAGGTGGAGGCTGCGGTGAGTCAAGATCACACCACTGCACTCCAGTCTGGGTGACAGAGTTAGACCCTGTCTCAAAAAAAAAAAAATAAAAAAGAAAGAAAAAAAAAGGAGATGGAGGGGGAAATGGAATATGACCATTTCTCTCTTAGTGAGCCTCTCAAATTTGCATGAGGGTAGGTTAGAAACAGCTGTTAAATGCAAGTTGAGGATCATTTGTAGAAATTATTCAAGGCTGTTTCTCCTTTATCCTACAGTCACGTATAAACTAGAATTATTTAGAAGCTTTCAAAAGATTCTTGCCACTATATTTTGTTCTTTTCTGTACCCAGTTATCAAGTAGACCGCCTTATTCTTTCAGACTTAGTCTAATGAGAGCTAAATAATTTCTTGAGAGAATTTGCTTGTGCTCAAGTATGTCCTCACTGAAGCCTTAGCCCAGTTACTCAGTGATCTCCTTTTGTGTAATTTAGAACTTAATCATGCACTGTCACGTTTGTTGGTTAATTGTTTGATATACTTAAATCCTGTCCTTTCAACTAGGTTATGAATTGCTCAAAAGCAGAGATTATGCCCAATTTTTTCTTTTTAAGCTCCTAGCACAAAGCTAAGTACAGAGAAGACGTACAGTAAAAGGCTGATGGAGATCTTTCTGGGAACACTCTTATCAGTGGCACTCTGTCCTTCCTGCTGGTGGCAATGGGAATGTTCTCTGCAAGGGCTCACAAGGGCTCGCATGCCTAGGAAGTGGAAGAGAAATGGCTCGAGGTGCAGGGAATGAGGGGACAGCCGGGAACTCTTGGCCTAATTAGAATAGCTGTTGCCTTCCTGCTCTTATTGGAAGGAAATTGATCCCAAAGAGAGCCAAAGACAGGCTAAAACAGTGAACTCACAAAAATGTGAAAAGTAAGGGGTGAGAGCAGATCAAGGGACCAAGATTTAGTGTTTTGTTATTGTTTTATTAATGATGGTCTAGGATTTCCAGATGGAGTTTTAAAAGATGGAAATAAATGACCTGTTATTAATATATTTTCAGAATGCCTTTGTAGAGAGGAAGATTATTTCTGAGCTGAGTAACCTGGGATCCTCCTTTAAAAGTCCTTTGGACTCTATAATCATCTTTGTAATACTCTGTTTTACTTTAAAGGCAGACTCAACTTCTTAAGAGTTCCAGCACATTGAGCCCCATTTGTCTCATCCACCTTTTCACTGACCTTCCAAAGGTGGACTGGCTGGAGAACCCCAGCTATCCATTGTATTTGAAGTCCTTTTGAGTAGGGACTCGGCTAGAAGTGTTCTTCTGCCTGATCCCCAGATGAAAAGGACGGGAGGGGAGTAACAGAGGAGTCTGCAGCCAGCTCCGATATACCCATGCCGGACCACGGAATCTGACTTCCAGCCCACTGTAGCACAGAGGTAGCTAGAGAGCAGAAAGTAGAGATTTGGCTCTCTTAGGGATCTTGGAGAGAACTTTGTTTCCTTCAGCTTTTGAGATATCTTCCCTTCCCTCATAAGGATGAGACTCAGGGTTTCCTGATAGGGCACTGCCCTCTAAAATGGACTTTGGGAATAATTTGGCCAACTGGTTCTTTTTGAAAGTATTACTATTTGGAGGGTTGTAACTAAAGTCCTAATACCTTGGGAATCTGTTCCTGGTGAACATTACTTAAAGACAGGTACACCTGCATACATAACAGAAAAACCACAAAGTTAAGAAGAGGTTTATGTCTTTCTCACTTAAAAATGAAAAAATCAGCTGGGAGCAGTAGCTCACACCTGTGATTTCAGCACTTTGGGAGGCGGAGGCAGAAAGATCGCTTGAGCCCAGTAGTTATAGACTAGCCTGGGCAACATAATGAGACCCCATTGCTGCAAAAAAAAAAAAAAAAAAATTCTAATTAGTTGGGTGTGCTGGAATGCACCTGTAGTCTCAGCTACTTAGGAGGTTGAGATGGGAGGATTGCTTGAGTCCCAGGAGTTCAAGATTGCAGTGAGCTTTGATCATGGCATTGCACTACAGTCTGGGTGACAGAGCAAGACCCTGTCTCTTAAAACAAACAAACAGGGCCGGGCGCGGTGGCTGAAGCCTGTAATCCCAGCATTTTGGGAGGCCGAGACGGGCGGATCACGAGGTCAGGAGATTGAGATCATCCTGGCTAACCCGGTGAAACCCCGTCTCTACTAAAAAAAAATACAAAAAACTAGCCGGGCAAGGTGGCAGGCTCCTGTAGTCCCAGCTACTTGGGAGGCTGAGGCAGGAGAATGGTGTGAACCCGGGAGGCGGAGCTTGCAGTGAGCTGAGATCCGGCCACTGCACTCCAACCTGGGCGACAGAGCGAGACTCCGTCTCAAAAAACAAACAAACAAACAAAAAAACACATCTTCTGTGTGGTTTACAGAGGCCTGCATGGGAAGCAGCCCGCAACATGGGCTCCCTGGCCTTGCTGTTTTTCAGGCAGACCAAGCATGTAGCTAGTTTAAGGCCTATGTACTTCTTCCCCTCAACCTAGAACTTCTCAAGGAGGCCCACCCTGGCCACCTAACTCAGAATTACAACTCTCCGCACCCTCCTCTGCCTCATGCGCGCAATACCTAGCTCTATTTTCACACAATCTGACCTACTACATAATTTACCTAATTATTATGTTTATTGCTTATTGACTGTGTCCTTTCACTAGAATGTGAACTCAAGGACAGGACATTTTGTCTGCTTTGTTTACTGATGTATCACAAGTGACCAGAACAACATGTGCCTCATTATAAGGCTGATAGATGAGTGACAGAGTAACGTGACAGAGCTGCAGTTCAAACCAGAGTGTATCTGACTCTTCAGCCTTCATTCAGGCCTTTTTTTTTTTAAGTCAGTGTGCAGATTGCATACAGTGGAGTGCATGGGTTTTGGATATAAGGCCTGTGGGTTTCTGCTGGTGTGTAGGCCCCGTGACGTTGCCGTGGGTGTTGTTAGCCAGAGGGCTCCCTCGTATCCCTTCCTATCAGTGCCTCCACCTGTCTCAGTCACTGTACTGGCATCACCACATATTGGTCTTACCTGTTCTTGAACTTCACAGGGATGGTAAGACAGTCTTTTGGGTCTGGCTCTTCCGGCTCAGTGTAGTGGTTTTGAATCATCCATGTTGTCACATGTATCATAGTTTGGTCTTTTTTGTATACTACATTTTGTTTGTTCATTCTTCAGTTGGTGGGTGTGTTGTTTCCAGTATAGGACCATTGTGAGTGGAGCTGCTTTAAACATTATTTTTTAATTTTTTATTTAATTTTAAAATTGACCAATAATAATTGTACATCTTCATGGGGTACATAGAGATGTTTTGATACATACAATGTATGATTAACAGAGCAGGGGAATTAGCATACTCGTCATCTCAAACTCTGATCGTTTCTTTGTGTTGAGAACATTGACTATCCTCCTCCTAGCTATCTATAATTAATATTATTAACTGTGGTCATCTTTCTGAACACTAGAGCTTATTCCTCCTATCTAGCTGTAATTTTGTACCCTTTAAGAAATCTCTCCATTTCCCTCCCCTTCCCCTGCTATTCCCAGCCTTTAGTATCATCTGTTCTACTTTTTACTTCTATGAGATTAATTTTTTTAGCTTCCATGTGTGAGTGAGAACATGCAGTGTTTTACTTTCTATTCCCAGCTTATTTCACTTAACATAATATTCTCAGTTCCATCCATATTGCTGCAAATGACAGGATCTCACACTTTTTTATGGCTGAATAGTACTCCATGGTGTGTGTACACCACTTTTTCTTTATCTCTTCCTCTGTTGTCGGACCCCTAGGTTGATTCTGTCTCTTGGCTATTGTGAACGGTGCTGCAGTAAACATGGGGGTCTGCATTGTCTCTCTGATACAATAATTTCCTTTCCTTTGAACAGATTCCCAGTAGTGGGATTGCTGGATCATGTGGTAGTTCCATTTGTAGTTTTTTGAAGGAAACTCCATGCTGTTCTCCATAGTGGCTGCACTAGTTCACGTTCACTAGTTACAACAGTGTAGAAGAGTTGGCTTTTCTCTGTATCCTCTCCAGCATTTGTCATTTTTTGTCATTTTAATAGTAGCCAGCCCAACTGGGGAATATGATAACTCATTGTGGTCTCGATTTGCATTTCCCTGATGATTAGCGATGTTGAATTTTTTTTATATGTTCGTTGGCTATTTGTATGTTTTCTTTTGAGAAATGCCGGTTCAGATCGTTCGCAGATTTTTTTAATCGGATTTTTTTTTTTTTTTTTTTTTGCTGAGATATTTCAGTTCTTTATATATTCTAGATATTAATTGCCCATCAGATGAGTAGTTTGCAAATATTTTATCTTATTCTTTTCACTCTGTAGATTGTTTCCTTTGCTGTGCAGAAGCTTTGAACATTCTTGTACCTGTCTTGTTGTGGTGTGCCTTCCTTTCTCTTGGGTTCCCTTGGGAGCTGGGTATAGGAGTAGACACACACACACACACACACACACACACACACACACACACACACACATATATATAAAAAATCTAATCAACTACCAAATGGTTTTCTCGAGTAACTGTACCATTTTCCACTGTCCCCAGCCATATGTATAAGTTCCTGTTACCCTACATCTTCACCAGCACTTGGAATTATCAGCCTTTATAATTTTGCTGTAAAATTATTTTCTGCTGTAGAAAAACAAAGCAGAAGTGTCATCAGGGAAGGACTCTTCCCTTCAGGCCTTGGTCCTACATTTTCACTGCATGAGAAGCGCCCACCAGGGAAACATAGGGTAGCAAGAAACTTGGGGTGGGCAGCTAACTAACTCAGCTTCCTAAACACTGAGACTACTTCTTACAACGTCTTGCCAGACACAGTCAGTGTGAGTCATCCTCACAACTGTATCTGGGAGTCTTTGCATCAAATGTGTGCAAATGTGGGTTTATGGAGAAATTTATCTTATTTCCTTAGTGTTCTCTGTTATATTAAGATATATGTTTAAAACGTTCACTTATAATTAAAATAATTTCTTGTAATTTGCTAATAAAATGCTTTATACCAACTTAAATTGGTCCCTGGACTGTGATAGGCCTGTGTGCATCATGTCTTGACTACTCCTGTGTGACCTAGGGACGTTTTCTTAACTCTTCCAGCATCTGTATCTGTAAAATAGGTATAATACCCACCTCTTAGCATTACCGTGAAACTTAAAAGAGATAATGAAATGCATGTCAGGCAACTAGTACATGATAGATGCTGAATGAGGGATAGACATTTTCTTGTACTTTGAAGAGTTAGAATACATTTGAGTCCCCAAGTCCCCTTGAGTCATGCCATTGAAAACAAACAAAAACATCATGTTGAACTGATTGCCACAGGTTTCAAAATCTGTGTGCTGTGTTACATTTCTGTGAAAACATGGAACATATCCAGTCTTGCTGTTGCTTTACCTAAGGTACTAAATCTTTCTTGGCCATCTTGTTAACATAAGGTGCTATGGCATAAAGGCCTGTCTTGTCTCTTTATTCAACAAATATTTATTGGTCTGTGATGTTTTTTCCTCCTAACATAATTCTGCCATGTTATCCTATGAGGTATTTATCTAAGAGCCTTCTGAGGCATAATAGAGCAGTGGTACAGAGCGTAACGTGATTGTTTGCCTTTCCCGCTGGACTGTGTAGCCCACATCCTTCTACAACTCCAACAACTGGTTCAGTACCAGGCACAGAGCAAATGTTCTCTAAATGTGGGCAGTGTTGAATGAGTGAAGAATCTTAAGCAGAGAAGAAACGCATGTCCCTGACTGACTCCTGTGAGACTTTTATCTTGCAGTGAGTTTATTCAGCAGCCACAAATCAATTTGAAGGTGGAAAATGTTTGCTTTGAAAACAAGGAAAAACCTAACCCATCAGAAGCGTTCATGATTGGCAGTCTGCAAAAGTTGATCATACATATTGAGTTATTCTCGTCATACCCAACTAAAACAGAGCCAAGAAACTAGGGGAAAGGCACTCAGGGCATTGCTCCAGAAATGGTATTCTCTGCAAACCTGGCTGCTGAAACTGCCTGCTATAACCTGAAACCCGTTTTATCTGATGTCTACTGTGATGACGTGCTGCAACTCTAAGACTAGTTTTGCCCACCACTGTCACTCACCTGTCAGAGCTTGCCAATTTCCCAAAACCTTACTTGTGCCGATGAACTTTCTCGAAGAGCAATAGTAACATTTCTCTTTTTTATAAAACATCTAAGCTTCTCTTTGTTCTTTGGACATACCGAAGACTACCTGATCTACAGGTATGCCCCCAATTGCAGCAGTTTTTTCCTCCTCAGATAAAACATTTGAATTTCAGAGATTTGTTTCTATTGTATTTGATTTTGGCAAGCCTCAGATGAGGACGAACGTTGGGCATATTCAGTCTTTTCCATTTGCTCATCCCAGTCATGTCCCATTTCGTTTTGAGCCATCATTTTGTGCCTTGATGAAGGCACAAAATTCAGTTAAACAATGTACATAGTTAACTACTTTTGTTTGTTTGTTTTTTGTTTTTGAGATGGAGTCTCCCTCTGTCACCCAGGTTGGAGTGCAATGGCGCACTCTCGGCTCACTGCAGCCTCCGCCTCCTGGGTTCAAGCAATTCTCCTGCCTCAGCCTCCCACGTTTCTTTTTATTTTTAAGAGACTGGGATCTTTCTATGTTGCCCAGGCTGGCCTCGAACTCCTGGGCTCAAACAGTCCTCCCACCTCAGCCTCCTGAGTAGCTGGGACTGCAGGAGTTAACTACCTTTCTGAATAGCCACATCTCCAGTCCCTGCTTCCTCCTCTAACTCTGCCCTTCTTGGCCACCTCTTTTAAAGGCTCTTGTGATTATATAGGGCCCACCCAGATAATCGAGGATAATCTCCCCATCTCAGGAGCCTTAACTTAATCACATCTGCACAGTCCCTTTTGCCATGGGACTTTGCCAAGGTACCATATTCACAGGTTCCGGGGATTAGGAGATGACATCTGGGTGGTGGGGGTTGGGTATTCGGTCCACCACAAGGAGATTAGAGTTAGAATCCAGCTCTGTCACTTACTAGCTAAGTGAATTTGGGCAGGTCACTACTCCACTTGAAATATTTTCTGTTGCATGCATAGAACAGTGAGCCCCCAACACACATCCACACAGTCCTATTTTTGAGGTCTGGGTGAAATAATATAGACGAAGAGACCTGATAAGTTTTCATACATTGTATTTGATTTTGATTCTAGCTTAAAGCAAAGAAAGATTTATTTTTTTTCTTTGTGTTAGTCAGCAGGTCTTTGAAAGTACTTGGGTGACTGGGCGTGGTAGCTCATGCCTGTAATCCTAGCACTTTGCGAGGCCAAGGCAGGCGGATCACCTGAGGTCAGGAGTTTGAGACCAGCCTGGCCAACATGGTGAAACCTGTCTCTACTAAAAATACAAAAAGTAGCCGGGTATGATGGCGGGCGCCTGTAATCCCAGCTACCCAGAAGGCTGAGGCAGCAGAATTGCGGAAACCCGGGAGGCGGAGGTTACAGTGAGCCAAGATCGTGCCGCTGCATTACAGCCTGGGCGACAGAGAGATACTCGGTCTCAAAAAAAAAAAAAGAAAGAAAGAAAAAAAAGAAACTACTTGGGTGAGGTTAATTCAAAACCAGAATTTAGTTCTGTTGACCTGGATTTGTCCTCCTTTAAAAAAAAAAAAACATGAATTATATTAATTTCTTCACATACTTTTGTTAATCTGATTTTAACTAGAAACCATTTTAGGAAACTTAATGTGACAAATATTTGCCGAGCAACTGTACTGTGCCCAGCATTTGGGCAGATGCTGGGGGGAGAGTGGTGGAGGGGCAAGCCTGCTGCCTGCCCACCGGAAGTTACACTCCAGTGGCAGGATAGGAGTTGTGCTGGGGACACATCACAGACTTTGCAAGGCATTGGGGGAAGTTCTCCTGGCAAAAATGCATAACCCAAGGCTGAAGAGGCATTAGCTGGCAGGCTGGTGCCAACAGAAGGAACAGCAACCTCCAAAGGCCCCGAGGTGAGAGGGTGGCACTGCCAAGGAGCCAAAGGAAAGTTAGTGTGGCTGGAGCAGAGGGAGGGCAGTGGAGACGCAAGACAGGGGCCTGAGCAGGGCCTAGAGGGCCTCAGCACGGAGGAAAAAAGAGGCATGAAATCCAGTCGGATTCTCTGGACTTGTCATGAC
This sequence comes from Macaca fascicularis, assembly GCF_037993035.2. Classification (NCBI taxonomy): domain Eukaryota; kingdom Metazoa; phylum Chordata; class Mammalia; order Primates; family Cercopithecidae; genus Macaca; species Macaca fascicularis. Next base: position 8,204,240 of record NC_088388.1, on the reverse strand, counting down.
TCTAGTCAGCAACATCCCTCATGTGTCCCGTTCCCCAGAACCTCTCCCAGGAGAAGAATGTTTGAAGACTTTGACCACCTGGGCAGCCACAGAAAGGCAGCGTCCAGAGTCTCCCTCCTACTCCTGCTGGAAGTCCAGGGTGGCCCTGCTGTGGTAAGGCCAAGGTCAAGTCAGAGCAGAGTTACTGAGACTCCACAGTGAGGGACAATCCTGTCACTTTTGAGTTGCAGGGAATTTCTTGATTTGTGGCACTGAAGATGTTCTGCATATTTGGAGCAAAATGCAGCTGAAATAGAATTTGTGACCATTTAACCATTTCCTGCCAAATGGTGTATGTTGTTTGTGTGGATTATCTTCTCTTGCTAAAGATTTATATCTGTACTTCTGTCAGGTGTGATCAGGTGGAAAGTAGAAGAGGAACTGTGTGATTCTCCTCCCTTGGTCTCCTCTTCCCCCTCAGAAATGGCTCCAACATACTAGGCATGGAAAATGTGTTGCCTTTGGCTTGAGATAAATGACATCCATGGAAGTTCATACAATAATGTACCTTTTGACACTTACTTTTAGAAGCTGGGCATGGTGGCATGTGCCTGTGGTCCTGGCTACTCAGGAGGCCAAGATGGGGAGGATCTTTGGGCCCAAGGATCCAGTCTAGGCAACATAGTGAGACCTATCTCTTAAAAGTATAAACATTAAGTAAGAGGGGATAATCTTTCACTGAGACAGGGGACCCCTGGGACTGAGGACAGCATTCTCACATTCTTACTTCAGGTAAGGCAGGTTGCCTAACCAGTTGTTCATCACTTTTCTCATAAGTTCCTTGCATATGACAGTATCTTCCTTCCCTGTTTTTCTAGGCTATTCAGCTTGACTCTGAAGAAACTCGTCATGCTAAAAGAAATGGACAAAGATCTTAACTCAGTGGTCATTGCTGTGAAGCTGCAGGTGAGTAGGGCAGGACTGTTGGTTCAGGGCCCAGGGAAGCTGGATAACCATTTGCCCACTGCTGGGGCTTCAGAAACACCACTGGGACCACCTCTGGCTTCCTCCTCTCAGCACAGCAAGGTGCACAGTGGAAAGATGACAGAGCTCACGGGACCTTCTGAGCCCAGCTCTGCCTCTTGGTTAAGGCACTCAGTTTCTTCAAACCTTTCTTTGTCTGAAGAACAGAAATGGTTTTTCCTACACATACTATGAGGATCAAGTGATATAGATCCTAAACTGTTTATTATAAACTACTCAGAAATTACTAGGCTGGCTAGCATTGGTTTCAGTCTTAGTCCCAGGATTGTTAGATCCAGGTAGATGCACGGGTGTGGGAAGTACTTCAGAGGTTTTCTTTTTTTTTTTTTGAGATGGAGTCTTGCCCTGTCTGTCACCCAGGCTGAGTGCAGTGGAGCGATCTCGGCTCACTGCAAGCTCTGCCTCCCGGGTTCATGCTGTTCTCCTGCCTCTCAGCCTCCCAAGTAGCTGGGATTACAGGCACCTGCCACCATGCCTGGCTAAATTTTTATATTTTTAGTAGATACAGGGTTTCACCGTGTTAGCCAGGATGGTCTCGATCTCCCGACCTCGTGATTCGCCTACCTCGGCCTCCCAACGTGCTGGGATTACAGGCGTGAGCCACTGTGCCCAACCTGCACTTCGGAGGTTTTCTATAGCGTGGAAGAAACTTATAGATTGTTATTTCAGACTGGGCAATTTAAAGTTTACTGGGATATTTTATCTTCTATATAAATCCCACCTATAACTCCTTACATTTAGTATTTTCAAGGGACCCACAACATTTCACAAACATTTGTGTTCTTAAGTATTCCTGAATTTAAGGAAAGGAGAAGGGAAAAGCTGAATTATAGAAGGGCTCAGGAATTTACCTGTTGCCAGCTAATTACCAAACGGCAGAACTGGGACCAGAAACTAAAGAGTGGGTAATTTGTGTGCTCATTAAATCTCATTACCAGACCTCCCTTAACTGATTAATCCTTTCTGCTCATGACTCCCTGGAGTAGAGAGAGATTCTGCAGTGCCTCTGGAGTCACTAAATAATGACTGGAGTCTTCAGCTTAAGGACGGTGTATTTACTGAATTCTTATTCGTTGAAAAATAGCAAACTGTGATAACTCCCTACTAACCAGAATATTTTATTAGCTAGTTCACCTACTATGCTGCAATTTATTGTACTATATCACCTTCATTAAAATCCACTTCTATATCACTCTCAGTGTGTGAATCATACATTGAGGTGCCTGGGCCTCTTTCTGGGATAAATACATTAGTCCCAAATACATAATTTAGTCTTCAAAACTTAAAATGTTGGGCCGGGCGTGGTGGCTCACGCCTGTAATCCCAGCACTTTGGGAAGCTAAGGTGGTGGACCACCCAAGGTCAGGAGTTCGAGACCAGCCTGGCCAACATGGTGAAACCCCGTCTCTACTAAAAATACAAAAATTAGCCAGGCATGCCTGTAGTCCCAGCTACTCAGGAGGCTGGAGCAGGAGAATTGCTTGAGCCTTTGAGGGAGAGGTTGCAGTGAGCTGAGATTGTGCCACTACACTCCAGCGTGGGTGACAGAGTGAGACTCCATCTCAAAACAACAACAACAAAAACTTAAAATGTTTTAATTACTCATGAATCCCTGTGTGTCCCACCTTATATTCTAATTCCCTGTTCATTTTATGAATAATTCCTTCCAAATCTATCAAGTGTTCCCAGACACTGTTTGTTGGGAAAGCGACTGTGGGACAGCGATGTGAACTGTTAGTGTCTTGTCCTCCTCTCCTGATTTTGGTCCCCATTTCTAGGTCACAGGCAGTGTTCCCATTTTCAGGAATTGCTTCCTTTGCTAAAGAATGTTGCTGTTCTGTGCCGACACCATTGGGGTGGTTTTGAAAGTTCCCTACTGAGTTTGCCATCCCTGCAGCTAAATGCTTTTGCCAAAGAAATAATTTATTTCCTGATTAAATATTTAGCATTCTATAATTCTAAATTATACCAAAACTACAAATATTTTGAATTTTTAAATTGTTCTCCTTCCAAGTGGCTGAAAGTAATTACAGATGTCACCACATTCATTTATTCAGTCACTTATGTATGCATTCATATAATAAATACTTATTGAGCATCCATTATGTGCCAAACATTGTTCTAGGCACAGGGGATACAGCAGTGATCAAAACAGACAAAAATCCCTGCCATTAAGAAGCACTGAGCAGTGATTCCCCAAAGGAGATCTGCAGACTCTGAAGTCTCTAAGACACTTTCAGGGGGTACAGGAGGCTACAACTATTTTCATGATAATACTGTGGCATTATTTGCCTTTTTCAGCATGTTGACTTTTGCACTGAAAGTACAAAAGCAACAGTGGATAAAGCTGCTGGTGCCTCAGCACAAATGCACCCAATGTCCCAGGAGTCATTGTGTTGTTTACCATCTCATGAGTGAAATAAGAAGATAAAAGGGCTAGGCACAGTGGCGCACCCCTGTGGTCCCAGCTACTTGAGAGGCCAGGGCAGGAGGGTCACTTGAGCCTAGGAGCTGGCTGGAATGAGCTGTTTGTGCCAGTGCACTCCGGCCTGGGCGACAGAGCGAGACTCCGACTCAAAAAAAGGGAGAGAAAGCCAGTTTTGCTTAAGAATGTTCTCAAGAAAGCAGTAAAACTTGTTCATTTATTACATCTCAACCTTGAGTCTGCATCTTTCTCATACTGCGTGTGATGAGATGGGAAGTATACACTGAGCACTTCTGCCTCGCAGCAAAGTACGATGTCTGTCTCTAAGACTAGTGCCTGGGTGAGGTAGAGCTACTGAGTTGTGAACTACAGTAGCTGCTTTTTTTTCATGAACACCATTTTTATTTCAAAGAGGGACTTAGAGACAAACAGGTTATTTAGACTCAGGTGTCTGGAAAGTGTTTTCTTAAAAATGAACAGAGTTACCCTATCAATTCAAGGAAAACAACTTAGTTTTGGTTGCCAATGATAAATAAAATTCCTTTTTTTTTTTTTTTTTTTTTTTTTGAGACAGAGTCTTGCCCTGTTCAGTGGCGTGATCTTGGCTCACTGCAATCTCCATCTCCTGGGTTCAAGCGATTCTCCTGCATCAGCCTCCCGAGTAGCTGGGACTACAGGCGCCCACCACCACGCCCAGCTAATTTGTGTATTTTTGGTAGAGATGGGGTTTAACCATGTTGCCCAGGTTGATCTCGAACCCGTGACCTCAGGTAATCTGCCCACCTTGGCCTCCCAAAGTGCTGGGATTACAGGCATGAGCTACCACATCTGGCCAAAATTTGAGCTTTTAAGTGAAAATTAGAATTTTGGAAAACTTGTTTCTGTCACTGAAAGCTTAAAAGCTTCCCAGTTCTTAAAGACTTTTCTGAAGAAATCAGAAGTGATATTAAAGATTTTGAGTTTTTTATATTGTATAATATATAACATTTGAATATTTTCTAAATGACTAATGCATGAGGTTACAAAATCATGCTGGATAAAAGATCCTTTCAAAGAACAAAATAGACCAGTGGATTGGGTTTTTAACTTTCTATTTTAAAATAATTTTAAATATACCCAAGAGATGCAGGGATAGTCTAAAGAGTTCCTGTATACCCATCCAGCTTCTCCCAATGTTAACATCTCTCTTAAACATGGTACATTTATCAAAACTAAGAAATTATCATTGGTATGATACTATTAATTAAATTAGACTTCAGATTTCCTAGTGTTTTCATTAACATTCTTTTTCTATTAATTGGATTTTAACATATAAGAGTATGAAAGTCTTATTGATATTATTTAAAATTCTACTTTGGAAAAAAAATTTTTACTTTGCAACTAATCTTTAAGAAACTACCACTTAGAGAGTTAATGGTATAGTATCAAAGGAAAATAGTCCACAACTGGCTGGTCACGATGGCTTATACCTGTAATCCCAGCACTTTGGGAGGCCAAGGTGAGAGGATTGCTCAAGCCCAGGAGTTCGAGACCATCCTGGGCAACACAGCAAGACCCCATCTTTACCAAAAATAAAAACTATCTGGGCATGGTGGTGTATGCCTGCAGTCCCAGCTATTTGGCTATTTGGGAGGCTGAGGCAGGAGGATTGCCTAAGCCCAGGAGTTCAAGTTTACCATAAGTTATAATCACACCACTGCACTCCACCCTGGGCAACAGAACAAGACCTTGTCTCTAAAAATAAAAAATAAAAATAAATAAAAAATTCCACAGTTGTCTAGAAAGGCTGTTAAAATGCTCCTCTTTCTTCCAGCTATAGATCACTTTGAGTCTGGATTTTCTGCATATACTCAACCAAACTAGTTTTGCAACACATTGAGTACAAAAATAGGAATGAGAATCTAGTTGTTCTCTATTAAGTCATTCATTAAAAAGATTTACAGAAATGTAAAACTATGCCATCTCCCTCATACACTGCTGTTGGGAATGTAAAATAATGCAGCCACTGTGTTGTTTTGTTTTGCTTTTGTTTTTATTTTAGAGACAAGGTCTTGCTGTGTTGCCCAGGCTGGTCTCAAACTCCTGGCCTCAAGCAATCCTCCCGCCTCGACCTCCCAGTGCCGGGATTATAGGCTTGTGCCACCATGCCTGGTTCTCAAAAGGTTAAAGACAGAGTAACCATATCAGAGTAACCATATATGACTTAGCAATTCTACTCCTAGGTATGTCCCCAAGAGAAATGAAAACACAAAAAATCTAACATGCAAATGTTCGTAACAGAATTATTCACAAGCTAAAAAGTAGAAACAATACAAGTCCATCAACTGATCAATGGATAAATAAAATGTGGTCTAGTCATACAGCTCCGGAATACTACTTGGCAATAAAAAAGAATGAAGTATATCCATGCTCCAGATGGATGAACCTTGAAAACATGATGCTAAGTCAAAGAAGCAAGACACAAAAGGCCACATATTGTATGATTCCATTTATATGAAATAGGCAAATCCTTAGGGTCGGAAAGTAGATTGTAGTTGCCAGGGGTTAGGGTGGGAGATGGGCAGACTGGGGAGGGTGATAATTAAAGAATATGAGGTTTCCTTGTTGAATGATGAGAATGTTCTGGCACTGACTGTGGCGATGGTTGCACAGCTCTAAACATACTAAAAGCCATTGAATTGTACACTTTAAATGGGTGAATTGTATGGTATTTGAATTATATCCCAGTAAAGCTATGATTTTTAAAAAAAACTATGTCTTCTCACTAAATTATTTTTGTTTCGGGAACATATTTTTCGTTTTAAAACTTTGTATATAAACACATAATAGGTTTATTGTTAATTTTAAATGGATTAATAAATATTTTAAAATATCTGTTTTAATTCATAATGTGGTGACTATTGATAGATAAACCTACATAAACAAAATATTAATAGATATATCTACATACACAAAAGCTTTTTGGGATTCTTTCTAGGAGTGTAAAAAGGACCAGGCACAGTGGCTCATGCCTGTAATCCCAGCACTTCAGGAGGCTGAGGTGGGCAAATCACGAGGTCAGGAGATCGAGACCATCCTGGCTAACATGGTGAAACCCCGTCTCTACTAAAAATACAAAAAATTAGCTGGGCATAGTGGCGGGCGCCTGTAGTCCCAGCTACTTGGGAGGCTGAGGCAGGAGAATGGCGTGAACCTGGGAGGCGGAGCTTGCAGTGAGCAGAGATCGTGCCACTGCACTCCAGCCTGGGCGACAGAGCGAGACTACGTCTCAAAAAAAAGAGTGTAAAAAGGTCCTGGCCGGGCGCGGTGGCTCAAGCCTGTAATCCCAGCACTTTGGGAGGCCGAGACGGGTGGATCACGAGGTCAGGAGATCGAGACCATCCTGGTGAACACAGTGAAACCCCGTCTCTACTAAAACTACAAAAAAACTAGCCGGGCAAGGTGGCGGGCGCCTGTAGTCCCAGCTACTCGGGAGGCTGAGGCAGGAGAATGGCGTGAACCCGGGAGGCGGAGCTTGCAGTGAGCTGAGATCCGGCCACTGCACTCCAGCCTGGGCAACAGAGCGAGACTCCGTCTCAAAAAAAAAAAAAAAAAAAAAAAAAAAAAGGTCCTGAGGCCAAAAATTTGAGAATTATTATAGTAAAAGGAAAGAAACAATAAACAAAATAAACGAGAAAATTATATGTAGGCATTCCTTAAAAATTTTGTTTTATTTTATGAGATGGAGTTTCACTCTTGTTGCCCAGGCTGGAGTGCAATGGCACGATCTCAGCTCACTGCACCCTCCGCCTCCCGGGTTCAAATGATTCACCTGCCTCGGCCTCCCAGATTGCTGGGATTACAGGCATGCACCACCACACCTCACTAATTTTTGGATTTTTAGTAGGCATGGGGTTTCACCATGTTGGTCAGGCTGGTCTCAAACTCCTGACCTCAAGTGATCCACCCACCTTGGCCTCCCAAAGCGCTGGGATTACAGGTGTGAACCACCGTATCCAGCCACATTCCTTAAAATCTAATCCATTCCTGAAAATATGTTGGATGGCAGAAGCCTATATTTTATTATTTAAATGGGAAAAATAAGAAATACAGAATATTACAATACTGTAATTGTGGTGTGTAAATTACTCATATTTTGAGTAGGAAGACTAAAAGATGAGCCTATCAAAAATAATAACTATGGGCCAGGTGCAGTTCATGCCTATAATCCCAGCTCTTTGGGAGGCTGAGGTAGCTGGGTCACCTTAGGTCAGGAGTTTGAGACCAGCTGGCCAACATAGTACAACCCTGTCTCTACAGAAAATACAACATTAGCCAGGCATGGTGGCACATGCCTGTAATCCCAGCTACTCAGGAGGCTGAGGCAGGAGAATCACTTGAACCCATGAGGCAGAGGTTGCAGTGAGCCAAGATGGCACCACTGCACTCCAGCCTTGGCAAAAGAGCAAGACTCTATCTCCAAAAAAAAAAAAAAAAAGAGGGAGGTGGGATGAAGTTGAAGTGTAGAGTTTTTATTGGTTTTCTCTTTGCTTCTTTATTTTTTGTTTTTGCAATCAGAGTTAAGTTACCATTCAGTTTTTAACGATGGGTTGTAAGATGTTATTTGCAAGCCTCATGGTAACCGCAAATCAAAAAACCCTGTAACAGATACACAAAAAGCAAAAAAATAAAAAGCAAGAAATTAAAACATACCATCCGAGAAAATCACTTTCACAAAAAGAAAGACAAGAAGGAAAGAAGGAAGGAAGACCACAAAACAACCAGAAAACAAATAACAAAATGGCAATAGTAAGTCCTTACTTATCAATAATAACATTGAATATAAATGGACAAAATTCTGCAATCAAAAGACATGGAGTAGTTGAATGCATTAGAAAACAAGACCCAGCTGGGCATGGTGGCTCATGCCTGTAATCCCAGCACTTTGGGAGGCTAAGGTGGGCAAATCACGAGGTCAGCATTTCAAGACCAGCCTGGCCAACATGGAGAAACCCCATCTGTACTAAAAATACAAAAAATTAGCTTGGTGTGGTGGTGCACGCCTGTAATCCCAGCTACTCGGGAGGCTGAGGCAGGAGAATTGCTCGAATCTGGGAGGCGGAGGTTGCAGTGAACCCAGATTGCACCACAGCACTCCAGCCCAGGCAACAGTGCAAGACTCTGTCTCAAAAAAACAAAACAAAACAGGACCCAGCTAGGCACAGTGGCTCATGCCTATAATCCCAGCACTTTGGGAGGCTGAGGCGAAAGTATTGCTTGAGCCCAGGGGTTTGAGACCAGCTTGGGCAGCATAGTGGAATCCTGTGTCTACAAAGAATTTGAAAAATTAGCTGGGTGTAGTGGTAGACCTACTCAGGAGTCTGAGGTAGGAGGATCACTTGAGCTCAGGAGGTTAAGGCTAAAATGAGCTATGATTGTGCCAGTGCACTCCACCTTGGGCAACAGAGTGAGATGCTGTCTCAGAAAAACAAAAACAAAACCATGACCCAAACATCTGTTGCCTACGAGAAACACGCTTGACCTGTAAAGACACATAGAGACTAAAAATAAAGGGTTGGAAAAATATACTCTATGCAAATGGAAACCAAAAAAAAAGAGTAGGCATAGCTATACTTACATCAGACAAAATAGATTTCAAGACAAAAATTGTAAAAATTGACAAGGTCATTATATAACGATAAAGGGGTCAACTCAGCAAGAGGATAACAATTGTAAATATATATGCACCTAACACTGGAGCACCGAGATATATAAATCAGATATTATTAGAGCTAAAGAGAGTGTTAGACTCCAGTACAACAATAGCTAGAGACTTTAACACCCCACTTTCAGCATTGGACAGATTATCCAGACAAAATAAACTAAGAAACATCAGACTTAACTGCACTATAGACCAAATGGACCTAATAGATATTTACAGAACATTTCTTCCAATGGCTGCAGAATACACTTTTTTTTTCCTTAGCACGTGGATCATTCTCAAGGATAGGCCATATGTTAGGTCACAAAACAAGTCTTAAAACATTAAAAAAAAAAAAGGTGAGGCCAGGCATGGTGACTCACGCCTGTAATCCCAGCACTTTGGGAGGCCAAGGTGGGTGGATCACGAGGTCAAGAGATCAAGATCATCCTGGCCAACATGGTGACACCCCATCTCTCCTAAAAATACAAAAATTAGCTGGGCGTGGTGGCAGGTGCCTGTAGTCACAGCTACTCAGGAGGCTGAGGCAGGAGAATTGCTTGAATCCTGGAGGTGGAGGTTGCAGTGAGCGGAGATTGTGCCACTGCACTCCAGCCTGGGCAACAGAGCGAGATTCTGTCTCAAAAAAAAAAAAAAAGTTGAAATAATATCAAGCATCTTCCCTGACCATAATGGAATAAAACTAGAAATCAATAACAAGGAATTTCGAAAGCAATACACACACATGGAATTAAACCATATACTCCTAAATGACCAGTGGGTCAATGAATAAATTAAGAAGGAAACTGAAATTTTCTTGAAACAAATGATAATGGAAACATAACATATCAAAACCTATGGGATACATCAAAAGCAGTACCAAGGGGGAAGTTCATAGCTAAGTGCCTACATCAAAAAAGAAGAAAAACTTCAAATAACCTAATGATGCTTCTTAAAGAACTAGAAAAGCAAGAGCAAACCAAACCCCAAATTAGTAGAAGAAAAGAAATAATGAACATCATAGCAGAAATAAATAAATTTGAAAAAAAAAATCAACAAAACAACTTTTGGATTTTTGTGTGTGTTTTGTTTTGTTTTGTTTTTGAGATGGAGTCTTGCTCTGTCACCCATGCTGGAGTACAGTGGTGCAATGTCAGCTCATTGCAACCTCTGCCTCCCAGGTTCAAGTGATTCTCCTGCCTCAGCCTCCCAAGTAGTTGGGATTACAGGTGTGCACCACCATGACGGCTAATTTTTGTATTTTTAGTAGAGACGAGGTTTCACCTTATTTGCCAGGCTGGTCTCAAACTCCCAAACTCAGGTGATCCGCTTGCCTTGGCCTTCAGTGCTGGGATTACAGGCATGAGCCATCATACCCGGCCAAAGAGTTGTTTTTTGAGAAGACAAAATAGACAAACCTTTAGCCAGACCAACTAAGAAAAAGAGAAGACACAAATAAATCAGAGATGAAAAAAGAGGTGACTGACATTGCAGAAATTCAAAGGATCATTAGTGGCTGCTATGAGCAGCTGTATATCAATAAACTGGAAAACCTAGAAGAAATGGATAAATTCCAGGGAAGATACAGCCTACCAAGATTGAACCATGAAAAAATTCAAAACCTGAATAGACCAGTAACAAAAAAAAAAAAAAAATAGCTAGATGCCATCAACATAGTCTCCCAGCAAAGAAAAGCCCAGGCTTTGTTAGCTTCACTGCTGAATGTTACCAAACATTTAAGAAGAACTATTCCAAAACATAGAGAATACTTCCAGACTCAATCTGTGAGACCAGTATTCCCCTGATACCAAAACCAAAGAAAGTGACAGGGCAGTATCTCTGATTAACATTGATGCAGAAATCGTCAAGAAAATACTAGCAAACAGAGTTCAGCAACACGTTAAAAACATCATTCATCATGACCAACTGAGATCCCGCGGATGCGCAAGGATGGTTCAGCATACACAAATCAATTAATGTGATACATCATATCAACAGAATGAAGGACAAAACCCATGTGATAATCTCAATTGATGCTGAATGGCTGGGCATTGTGGCTCCCGCCTGTAATCCCAGCACTTTGAGAGGCCAAGGTAGATAGATCGCTTGAGGCCAAGAGTTTGAGACCAGCCTGGGCAACATGGCAAAACCTCATCTCTGGTGGGGGGAATGTATATATACACACATATATATGTATATATTTTTTTTCTGAAAAAGCATTTGATAAAATTAAACAAGCCTTCATGATAAAAATCCTCAAAAAATGGATATGAAAGAAACATACCTCAACACAATAAAAACTGTATGTGACAGACCCATAGCTTGTATCAGACTGAACGGAGAAAAAAACTGAAAGCCTTTCCTTTAAGATCTGGAACAAGACAAGGATCCCCACTTTCACCACTGTTATTCAGTATAATAACTAGAAGTCCTAACTAGAGCAGTCAGGCAAGTGAAAGAAATAAAGGCATCCAGATTGGAAAGGAAGAAGTCAAATTATCCTTGTTTGCAGATGATATGCTCTTATATGTGGAAAAACCTACACTTCACAAAATAACTAGTAGAACTGATAAACAAAATCAGTGAAGTTGCAGGATACGAAATCAACATACAGAAATCAGTAGTATTTCTATATGTCAACAGTGAACAATCTGAAAAATCAAGAAAGTAATCCCATTTACAAGAGCTACAAGTAAAATAGGATACCTAGGAATAAACTTAACCAAAGAAGTGAAAGATGTCTATATTAAAAACTGTAAAACATTGATGCAAGAAATTTAAAGATATTCCATATTCATGGATTGGAAGAATCAATATTGTTAAAATGTCCATACCACCCAAAGCAATCTACAGATTCAGTGCAATCCCTATCAAAATACCAATGACATTCTTCACAGAAATAGAAAAAACAATCCTAAAATGTATATGGAACCACAGAAGACCCAGAATAGCCAAAGCCATCCTGAGCACAAAGAAGAAACCTAGAGAAATCACATTATCTGACTTCAAATTATACTACAGAACTATAGTAACCAAAACAGCCTGGTACTGGCATAAAAACAAACACCTACACCAATGGAAGAGAATAGAGAATCTGGCAATAAATCCATACATCTACAGTGAACTAATTTTCAACAAAGGTGCCAAGAGCATATATTGGGGAAAGGACAATCTCCTCAATACATGATGCTGGAAAAACTGGATATCCACATGCAGAGGGATGAAACTAGACTCTTATCTCTCACTATATACAAAAATCAGATAAAAATTGACTGGATGCTTAAATCTAATACCTGAAACTATGACACTACGAAAAGAAAACATTTTTCCAACTGCTTTGGCCACTAAAATAATAAAAATAAAAGAAAACATTGGGGGAACTCTCTAGGAAATTGATCTGGGCAGAGATTTCTTGTGTAATACCCAGCACTGGCAACCAAAGCAAAAATGGACATATGGGATCACATCAAGTTAAAAAGCTTCTGGGCCAGGCGCAGTGGCTCATGCTTGTAATCCCAGCACTTTGAGAGGCCGACAAGGGATCCCTTGTCCATCTGACAAGGGATTAATAACCAGAATATATAAGGAGCTCAAACAACTCAGGAAAATATCTAATAATCCTATTAAGAAATGGGCAAATGATCTGAATAGACATCTCTCAAAAGAAGACCTACAAATGATGAACAGGCATATGAAAGGGTGTGCAACATCATTGATTATCAGAGAAATGCTAATCAAAACTACAATGAGATATCATCTCACCCTGGTTTAAATGGCTTTTATCCAAAAGACAGGCAATAGTGAATGCTGGTGAGGATGTAGAGAAAAGGGAACCCTCATACACTATTGGTAGGAATGTAAATTAATACAGTGAATATGGAAAATAGTATGGAGGTTCCTCAAAAAACCAAAATAGTCCCATGTAGCACTATTCACAATAGCCAAGATTTGGAAGCACCTAAGTGTCCATCAAAAGATAAATTGATGAAGAAAATGGTACATACACATAATGGAGTACTATGCAGCCATAAAAAAGAATGAGGTCCTGTCATTTGCAATAACATGGATGGAACTGGAGGATATTATGTTAAATAAGCCAGGCACAGAAAGACATACTTTGAATGCTCTCACTTACTTCTGGGAGTTAAAAATTGAAGTCATGGAGATAGTCTAATGATGGTTACCACAGGTTTGTATGGGCAGTGGGGCTGTGACGATAGTTAATGGATACAAAAACATAGAATGAATAAGATCCGGTATTTGGCCAAGCATGGTGGCTCACGCCTGTAACCCTAGCACTTTGGAAGGCTGAGGTGGGAAGATCCCTTGAGTCCAGTAGTTTGAGAGCAGCCTGAGCACTGTAGTGAAACCCAATCTCTTTTTTTTTTTTTTTTTGAGACAGAGTCTCGCTCTGTTGCCCAGGCTGGAGTGCAGTGGCATGATCTTGGCTCACTGCAAGCCCCGCCTCCCGGGTTCACACCATTCTCCTGCCTCAGCCTCCTGCGTAGCTAGGACTACAGGCGCCCACCACCACGCCTGGCTAATTTTTTGTATTTTTAGTAGAGACAGGGTTTTACCATGTTAGCCAAGATGGTTTTGATCTCCTGACCACCTGATCCGCCCACCTTGGCCTCCCAAAGTGCTGGGATTACAGGCATGAGCCATCACGCCTGGCCCCATCTCTATTTTTTAAAAACTTTTTTTTTTTTTGAGACGGAGTTTCGCTCTTGTTGCCTAGGCTGCAATGCAATGGCACAATCTCAGCTCACTGCAACCTGCACCTCCCAGGTTCAAGTTATTCTTCTGCCTCAGCCTCCCAAGTAGCTGGGATTACAGGCACGCACAACCATGCCCAGCTAATTTTTGTATTTTTAGTTAGAGACGGGATTTCACCATGTTGCCCAGGCTGGTCTTGAACGCCTGACCTCAGGTGGTCCACCCGCCTCGGCCTCCCAAAGTGCTGGGATTACAGGCATGAGCCACCATGCCCAGCCAAAAAAATTTTTTAATTATAAAATTTTTTTAAAGTGTTTTAAAGATCTGTGATATTTTATAGTGCAACAGGGCAATTACAGTCAATGTTAATTTATAGTACATTTAAAACTGAAAGTATAATTGGAATATTTGTAACATAAATAAATGATAAATGCTTGAGGTGATGGACCCCATATAACCTGATGTGATTATTACATGTCGTATGCCTGATCAAAATGTCTTATGTACTTCATAAATATACCTACTATATGCCCATAAAAATTATTAATTAAAAAATTGAAATAAAGAATAAATGAAAAATAACAGTTATTCTTCAGACATCCAAGAAACCCCAACCAGTTTCCTCAAATATCACTATAATACTCTTAATTTTTTTTTTTCGAGAAGGGGATCTCACTATGTTGCCCAGGCAGCCCTTGTACTCCTGGGCTCAAGCTATCCTTCCACTTCTGCCTCCTTAAGTGCTGGGATTATAGATGTGAGCCACCACACCCAGCAACAATACTGTTAAACATCTATATGAAAAGAATTTTTGGTTTAAATTAAAAGCATTTAAAACACCAGTAACCTGGCTAGTCGCAGTGGTTCGTGCCTGTAAATCCCAGCACTTGGGAGGCCAAGGCAGGTGGATCACCTGAGGTCAGCAGTTCAAGATGAGCCTGGGCAACATGGTGAAACCCCATCTCTACTAAAAATACGAAAATTAGCTGGGCGTTGTGGCGCACTCCTGTAGTGCCAGCCACTTGGGAGGCTGAGGCAGGAGAATCACTTGAGCCTGGGAGGCGGAGGTTACAGTAAGTCAAGATTGTGCCACTGTACTATAGCCTGTGCAACATAGTGAGACTCCATCTCAGAATAATAGTAATAAAACACCTGTAACCTAATTTTAAAAATATATTAATATTAATAAATATTTTAATGTGCTATAATGTTACTTTAATATTTAGATATAAATGGTTTTGCTTCTATACTGCAAATGAAGATATACTGTTATATAGATAAACAAATGATACAAAAGTATATTAAAAATAATTTTGAAATTGGACCCTGGTTGGTAGTGTCCCAGGCACCTGGAAGAAGCAAATACTGGAACCCATGAAAGCTAAACCCTTGAGGAAGGGTAGGAAAGACAAGGACAGTAGCGCACCGTGCTTGAAAGGGCCGGACCTGGCTGTGATCCCGTAATACACTGCACTCTGCGTCCTGCTACCTGCACACGCAGATTCCTTCTAGCGAGTTTGAAATTCAGATAGTGAATTTGGGATAGAAAGTTTTACAGGTATTTAGAGCACATACTTGGGTGATGATAGTTAATATGATCGTATAATGAGGCTACTGCTATTGGAAGGTGATGTCTGATAGTGACAATAAATAAGATAAAGGGGATGGAGAGGGCTGGGGTGGAGGAAGTTAACAGATTCCCTACGGTGGTCACGGTAGACCTGGTTGAGAAGATGACTTTTACCTAAAGACTTTGAAGGAGGTGAGGGCCGTTCAGGTATCTGGAAGAAGAGCCTTCCAGGCAGAGGGAAGAGCCAGGACCAGGCCCTAAGGCCTTCATATTCTATGAATATATGCTCTGAGCCGAGAAATCTGAAAAGAACCCTAAGCACTGATTACTTTTTTCAACTTTTATTTTGGAAAAAATTCAAACATGCAAAAGTAGACAGAGTAGTTTACAATTCCCTTGATCCCCTTTCCAAGCTGTAATGGTTATCAACTCATCGCCAGTCTTGTTTCATCTGTGTCCCCATCTGTTTCCCTTCACCAGTGTTATTTTGAGGTAATCCATACATCATAACATTTCACCCACAAATATTCCAATATGTAATTAAAAAATGTAGGCAGTATTTTTAAACAAAACCACAATACCGTTATCACACCTTGGCCAGACACGGTGGCTCACGCCTATAATCCCAGCACTTTGGGAGGCCAAGACAAGTGGATAACTTGAGATCAGGAGTTCAAGGCCAGCCTGGCCAACATTATAAAACCTCGTCTCTACTAAAACTACAAAAATTAGCCGGGCGTGATGGCATGCACCTGTAATCCCAGCTACTTGGGAGGCTGAGGCAAGAGAGTCACTTGAACCTGGGAGGCGGAGACTGCAGTGAGCCGAGATCACGCCCCTGTACTCCAGCCTACTCAACAGAGCAAGACTCTAAAATAACAAAACAAAAACCTTAGTATCACGAAATCAGTGCTCAAATTTCCAGTTGTGGCATGAATCTCATAAATGTGTGGAAAGTCTTGTGGGAGAGAGTGGCTGTCAGTTTTGCTTTTTATAGTTTATTTGATGCATTCAGTCTTCAGTTGCCACTGTAGCGCTCGAGCTTCCGGGAGTCCTGAGGCCCTGGCCTGTGTGTGGGCTGACTGTGCTTCTGCTGTTATTTTATTTTTGTTGTTGTTTTTTGAGACAGGGTCTCACTCTGTTGCCCAGGCTGGAGTGCAATGATATGATCTTGGCTTATTATTATTATTATTATTATTATTATTTTTGAGACGGAGTCTTGCTCTGACCCCCAGGCTGGAGTGCAGTGGCGTGATCTTGGCTCACCGCAAGCTCCGCCTCCCGGGTTCACGCCATTCTCCTGCCTCAGCCTCCCGAGTAGCTGGGACTACAGGCGCCCGCCACCACGCCTGGCTAATTTTTTTTGTATTTTTAGTAGAGACGGGGTTTCACCGTGTTAGCCAGGATGGTCTCGATCTCCTGACATCGTGATCCGCCCGCCTCAGCCTCCCAAAGTGCTGGGATTACAGGCGTGAGCCACCGTGCCCAGCATGATCTTGGCTTATTGCAACCTCTGCCTTCTAGGCTCAAATGATTCTCCCACTTCAGCTTCCTGAGTAGCTGGGATTACAAGTGCACACCACCACGCCCGGCTAATATTTGTATTTTTTTAGAGACGAGGTTTGCCAGTTTTGCTCAGGCTGGTCTCGAATTCCTGGGAAAGTGCTGGGATTACAGGTGTGAGCCACCGTGCCCGGCATGATCTTGGCTTATTGCAACCTCTGCCTTCTAGGCTCAAATGATTCTCCCACTTCAGCTTCCTGAGTAGCTGGGATTACAAGTGCACACCACCACGCCCGGCTAATATTTGTATTTTTTTAGAAACGAGGTTTCCCAGTTTTGCTCAGGCTGGTCTTGAATTCCTGGGAAAGTGCTGGGATCACAGGCGCCACCACACCCAGCCTTCTGCTGATTTTATACCCAGCCTTCCCCCTGTGGCCGTTACCCATAGTCAGCATCACTATAGAATGACATAACCATCAGGGCTCTACTTCCTTGGTCTCATTTTGGCCTCATGAGTGGCCGAGGCATTTTTCCATGTGTGGAATTTTCCCCTAAGGGTCAGCACCACAGCATAGTACCATTTCAACAGAACAATTCCCAGAGTAATCACAGCTTTGCCGAAGATGAGAGATGAGCAGCTCAAAACTTGTCATCAATTATAAACAGAGATGGGTGTGGGGCTCAAGTCTATGTAATCCCAGCACTTTGGGAGGCCACGGCAGTAGGATTGCTTGAGCCCAAGAGTTCAAGACCAACCTGGGCAATATAGCAACACCCCATCTCTACAAGTAAAAAATAAAAATAGTAAAAATAGTGTTTCAATGAGCAGCTCCTTGTTTACAGATTTTCTTCTTTTTAAAACTCATTCCTGGCCCAGTGTGGTGGCCTGTAATTCTAGCACTTTGGGAGGCTGAAGTGGGAAGATTATTTGAGCTCAGAAGTTAAAGACCAGCCTGGGCAACATAGTGAGACCTCGTCTCTTTTTTTATTAAAAAAAAAAAAAAAAAGAAAAAGAAAAAAACCATTCCCTCCAAGGTCATGGGATCAAGGGGGAAAAAAGAAAATAATATATAAAAATCATGCCCTTAGAATTTATTGTTTTGGATTACAATTTTTGAATGGAAATGTTTCTTTTTTGCCAGGCTACTTTCTAAAAGGGTTACTGTAATTTACTTTGCTTCAACAATGAATGAATTTGGAAATCCTACCACATCCTTACCAACTTTGGATGTTGTGGGGTTTTTTTATTATTGGTATTAATTTTTAAACTGCTTATTTTTTTTAGACAAATTTATTCAACACCGTTTATTTGTGTGCTGGGAATCATATTGAACAAGACATATCTTTGTCTTATGGATCTTGAAGTTTAGTGAGATTCAGTAACTGGCAGTAAGAGGGCTGTCTAACCCAAATATTAGGTTTGGAGCAGGGGAGGTTAAAGAGGAAGTTCTGGGAAAAAAAAAAAAAAATTTCAGCTGAGATCTGAAAGATGAGTTGGTTACTTGTGTTCAGAAGCCAAAAAAAGCATCCAAGAAGAGAAGAAAAGTACATGAAAAGCCCAGAGACAAGACAGTGTGCCTGGGGAGTCAGAGGGAGGATCACTTGAAGTCAGGAGTTCGAGGCCAGCCCGACCAACATGGCAGTAAGAGGGCTGTCTAACCCAAATACTGGGTTTGGAGGGTGGGGAGGTTAAAGAGGAAGTTCTTGGGGGAAAAAAAAAAAGGAACGGTGGGCAGGGAGGGTCATACACACCCTGGAGGCTGACACTACCGGCCTCTTCCCCAGGAGTGCTGGGAACTCGCAGGCATTAACAAATCATTTTGCTGTGATAACCCTTTATGCACCCTACAGCATCATACATGTAAAATCAGACTTATGGTAGAGGCTTGATTCAAATAAGTACAGTAAGGATTCATGAAATATTTGGACTGGTAAGAATGTTTGGGCCGGGTGTGGTGACCCATGCCTGTAATCCTAGCACTTTGGGAGGCTGAAGCGAGCTGATCATCTGAGGGCAGGAGTTCAAGGCCAGCACATGGTGAAACCCCATCTCTACTAAAAATACAAAAAAAATTCGCCGGGCGTTGTGGCAGGCACCTGTAGTCCCAGCTACTCAGGAGGCTGAGGCAGGAGAATCGCTTGAACCCAGGAGGCGGAGGTTGCAGTGAGCCGAGAGCGCACCACTACAGTCCAACCTGGGCGACAGAATGAGACTCGTCTCAAAAAAAAATAAAATTTAATTTTTTTTTTTTTTTAAAGAATGCTTATAGAGTTTAGAAGTTGTTTGCAAACATAGTATTTCTTTTGGTCTGATTTTTGGTGACACAGGTTTGACAGATTTTTTTTTTCTTTTTATTATTAATATTATTTGAGACAGGGTCTCGCTCTGTCACCCAGGCTGGAGTGCAGTGGCAGGATCATGACTCACTGCAGGCTCGAACTCCCAGGCTCAGGTGATCCTCGCATCTCAGCCTCCTGAGTAGCTGGGACTACAGGCATGTGTACCCCCACCGAGACAAATTTTTTATTTTTTGTAGAAACAGGAGTCTCACTATGTTGCCCCAGGCTAGTCTCAAACTCCTGAGTCCAAGCAGTCCTTCTACCTCAGCCTCCCAAACTGCTGGGATTACTGGCATGAGCCACTGCACCTGGCCAAACAGACTTTTCTTCTCGGTTTCAGGGTTCAAAAAGAATTCTTCGCTCCAACGAGATCGTCCTTCCAGCTAGTGGACTGGTGGAAACAGAGCTCCAATTAACCTTCTCCCTTCAGGTGAGACTCTCCTAATCTTAGGCCCCTAAGATGCTATATCCTGGCTAGTCCCTAGACAGTCCACTAACCCAGAGACTGTTTTATCCCAGAGCCCCAATTCCCCAACTTGGGTGGGAATGAATAAAAGTCACCTGGAGGTTTATGGCTGGCCTGGAGAGCCAAAGCAACCCCTTAGCCATCCACGGTAAGGGTGTAGAAACCTGGGTAGGCACCATGGCTCCTTCCCTTCCTCTGCCTTGGCTAACAATTGTTAGCCATCTGCTACACCCCATCACCTCTCCTTAGTGATCCTCGCACCCCCCGTGGACCGTGCCACCTTCAGCCTCCACATCGGGTTCTCCGTCCTTCCCCTCTACTCCTTATCCCTCCTAGTCGGTGTCCCTTTCATCATAATTCCAGTAATTCCATGCCCGAATTGAAACACACGGAGAAAACACCTGATAAAGTGGCAAGGAAAGAGACAGTTTTCTGAACGGGTGTGGACCCGAGGGCCGTGGCGTGGAAGCCAGGCACCAAGCTGAATCAGTTCCACCAGCAGCAACTTCATGGCTCTCCTTTCAACCCTGATTGTCCCCTTTTACAGACAGGAAGAATTGAAGCACAGAAAGATTGTATGTCCTCTAGAACCCCTCAAGGACCCAGCTGCTCATTAACCATCCTTGACTCTGTGTTTTATATTTCATAGTACCCTCATTTCCTTAAGCGAGATGCCAACAAGCTGCAGATCATGCTGCAACGGAGAAAACGTTACAAGAATCGGACCATCTTGGGCTATAAGACCTTGGCCGTGGGACTCATCAACATGGCAGAGGTGAGAGGAACACAGTCTCCAGACTGTTGGCCTTTGAGTCACAGAGCCCACGGGAGACACCAGCCCAGCCATTTGAGCCTTCCAGATGATTTTCCCAGCCTGCTGGCTAAGTGCTTAATTCTGTTTTACAAGTTAATTATTTGTTGAAAATTCAGAATATACTTGTTTTTATCAAGTACTTTTCCTTCATGAAAAGTTTTAACTTTTAAAAAGGTAAAGCTCAAAAAATTACATAAAATTTCAAACTTTCAGAAAAGTTACAAGAATAGTACGAAGAATTCCCATATGTGGATTCATCCAAGTTCTTTAACATATTACCACATTTCTTATTCTCTCCTCATAGACATATTGTTAGGTATTATTTTCTGAGCCAACTTTCTGAGAGTAGGTTGCAGGCACGACGCCCCATTACACGTTAATACTGCGCCATGTTAACTTCCTTAACATGAGAATACTCTGCTGTCTAAACTCCCTGCCACCATCAAGATCAGGACACTAACATTGAGATAAGATTGCCATCTAACTCACAGTCCCTGTTCCAATTGTGCTGAGTGTCTCAGTGATCTCTATCCCCTTTATGGGTCTGGGATTGATCTAGGATTACGTGCCGCATGTCACTGTGTCCTTTGTCCCCTTCAGTCTGCAGCAGCCCCTAGGTTTTGCTTACCTTTCATGCCCTTGACATTTTTTAAGCGCACAGGCTGGTTACTTTCTTGAATACTCCTCAGTCCAGGTTAGCCTGATGTTGCCTCAAGATTAGATTCCATCTGTGTGTTTCTGGCAGCGTTACCACAGAAGTGTTCTGTTCTCAGTGCAGCTTAGGCAGCACCTGATGTCAGTTGGTTCCTTTCCTGGGGATATTAACTTTTAATTTTTTTTTTTATTTTTACTTTTTTTTTTTTTTTTGGAGACAGAGTCTCACTCTGTAACCCCCACCTCCTGGGTTCAAGTGATTCTCTTACCTTAGCCTCCCGAGTAGCTGGAACTACAAGCGTGCACCACCATGCCCAGCCAATTTTTTTTTTTTTTTTGTATTTTTAGTAGAGACTGGGTTTCACATGTTGGCCAGGATGGTCTCAATCTCCTGACCTTGTGATCCGCCTGCCTTGGCCTCCCAAAGTCCTGAGATTACAGGTGTAAGCCACCACGCCCAGCCTTTACTTTCTTTTTTTTTTTTTTTTTAAGAGACAAGATCTTGCTGTGTTGTCCAGGCTGGCTGGTCTCAAACTCCTAGGCTCAAGCAATCCTCCCTCCTCCGCCTCCCAAAGTGCTGGGATTATATGCATGAGCCTCTGTGCCCGGCCTGATATTATCACTTGGTTAACATGGAGTCTGCAGGGTTTTTCCACCACAAAGTTAATTAATAAGCATTTTTACTTACTGGAAAAAAATATTTTACGGGGAGATAAATATATTATGGGGAGAAAAAGGTAGGTAACTTATCTTTTTCTTTTATCACATTTTCACCTACTGGTTTTAGCATCTATTCATGATTCTTGCCTTAATTGGTCATCACTATACTTTGATGCTTACCAGACAGTGAATTTCTAATCCCACCATTCCTTACATATTTATTAATTGGCTTTTTTTTTTTTTTTTTTCCCCCTGAGAGGGAGTCTCACTTCATTACCCAGGCTTGAGTGCACTGGCACAATCTCTGCTCACTGCAAACTCTACCTCCTGAGTTCCAGCGATTCTCCTGCCTCAGCCTCCAGAGTAGCTGGGATTACAGTGGCCCGCCACCAGGCCCAGCTAACTTTTTTGTATTTTTAGTAGAGACGGGGTTTCACCATGTTGTCCAGGCTGGTCTTGAACTCCTCGCCTCAAGTGATCCGCCTGCCTTGGCCTCCCAAACTGCTGGGATTACAGGTGTGAGCCACTGCTCCCAGCCTCATTAATTGGCTTTCTGTAGTAAGATAGTGCTTTGCCTTTGCTCTCATTTATTTGTGTCAGTTGTGGACCGCGGATTCCTGTTTTATTTGATGGGGCTGAATCTGCTACTATCATTTTTTTATTTTGATGCACAGACTTGTCAGGTTTGGCCCGTGGGAGCCCCTTCATGCCAGCTTCGAGTCCTTTGTACTGTATCTCATCATTCTTTACATCCTACCATACTTTCTGGTACAAAACATTTCAGGCTCATCTTGTACTTTCCCTGACCCAGTCCCAGAATGAGCAGATTCCCCAAGGAGCCCTGGTTCTTTTCAGTGGAGAATGGTGTTCAGAAACCAAGATCTGGGTACCAGGAGTGCCCATGTCCCCAACTTGGTGTCATCTACTCCCACTGAGCAGACAGAGCTGAGAGAGATCTGTCTGTATGCACACATGTGCTCATGTCTACACACACGTCACAGCTCCTTTCAGGTCTAGGTCCAGATCTGTCTAACCATGAGCACGCATCGGTAATTTCAGTTCCAACCCAATGGCTTTTTATAGCTTTTATTTCTCCATATTTCTGATTCCCTTTTGGAATGGTAAGAAGTCAGGCTATGATTATTCTCAATACATGTACTCACTAGTGAAGCTCCCTGGGTGCCAGGCAGTTCCTCTCAGCCCTAACGGGAAGAAGAAAGCAGCCACTGATCTGTTTTTAAAATTATTTCTGTACTTTAATAAATAGGAACAATTTTGTGCCCATGATAGAAAATTTGAGATAGTCCCAGCCCGTCTTTCTGTCCTGCTCAGTGAGTGTTTGTGTCAGTGTGGAGACAGGGGGCAGTGAATTCCCACCAGCACCCCCTGCCCCTGCTACGCCAGGCGCTGCCATTCCCTGTAGACTGGGCTCCTTTTCCTTATTGCCAGTGATAGGCGACCACCACCTGTAGGCCTGGCCTCACCCAGACTCAAGAGCAAGTTTCTCTGTAAAGGACTTACACTAAAATTAGTCCTAGAGATTAGCAACTATTTCTTTTGTTCCCTCCCTCCCTCCCTCCCTTCTTTCCTTCCTTCCTTCCTTCCTTCCTTCCTTCCTTCCTTCCTTTTTCTTCCTTTCTTTCCTTTCCCTCCCTCTCTCCCTCGCTCACCTGCTCTCTCTCCTCTCTCTCTCTCTCTTTTTCTTTCTTTCCATCTTTCTTTCTTTTCTTTTCTTTTTCTTTTCTTTCTTCCTTTTTTCTTTTTTTTTTTTTTTTTTTTTGAGATAAGAGTCTCACTGTCACCCAGGCTGGAATGCAGTGGTGCAATCACAGCTCACTACAGCCTCGACTTCCTGAGCTCAGGTGATTGTCCCACCTCAGCCTCCTGAGTAGCTGCAACTACAGGCATGTGCTACCACACCAAGCTGATTTTTTTATTTTTAGTAGAGACAGGGTTTCACCATGTTGCTCAGGCTGGTCTGAAACTCCTGGACTCAAGCAGTCTGCCCGCCTCAGCCTCCCAAAGTGCTAGGATTGCAGGAACAGACTACTGTGCCTGGCCGAGCAACCATTTTCTATATTTTATTTTATTTTATTATTAATTTTTTTTAGATGGAGTGTTGCTCTGTTGCCCAGGCTGGAGTGCAATGGCATGATCACAACTCACTGCAACCTCTGCCTCCTGGGTTCAAGCGATTGTCCTGCCTCACCCTCCCGAGTAGCTGGGACTACAGGCGCCTGCCACCATGCCTGGCTAATTTTTTGTATTTTTAGTACAGACGGGGTTTCACCGTGTTAGCCAGGATGGTCTCGATCTCCTGACATTGTGATCCGCCCGCCTCGGCCTCCCAAAGTGCTGGGATTACAGGCATGAGCCATCGCGCCTGGCCCGAGCAACCATCTTCCATCGTGATTGTTATCTTTAAGCACATGGCCCTGACCAGCACTTCTGGGGATAATTTTAAAGCTAAGACCTTAGGCCAAGTGCAGTGGCTCATGCCTGTAATCCCAGCACTTTAGGAGGCCAAGGCAGGAGAATTGCTTGAGCCCAGGAGTTCGAGATCAGCCTGTGCAACATAGTGAGACCCCATCTCTACATAAAATTTAAAAATTAGTTGGGCATGGTGGTGTGTGCCTGTGGTCTCAGCTACTGAGGCTGAGGCGGGAGGATCACTTGAGCCTGGGAGGTCGAGACTGTAGTGAGCTGTGATCAGACTACTGCATGCCAGCCTGGGTGACAGAGTGAGACCTTGTCTTTAATAATAATAAAAAAACAGGCTGGGTGCAGTGGCTTATACCTGTAATCCCAGCACTTGGGAGGCCGAGGCGGGCAGATCACGAGGTCAGGAGTTTGAGACCAGCCTGGCCAACATGGTGAAACCCTGTCTCTACTAAAGATGCAAAAAAATATTAGCTGAGCATGGTGTCAGACGCCTGTAATCCCAGCTACTTGGGAGCCTGAGGCAGGAGAATTACTTGAATCTGGGAGGCAGAGGTTGCAGTGAGCCAAGATTGCAGCACTGCACTCCAACCCGGGTGACAGTGAGAGGCTCTGTCTCAAAAAAAAAAAAATAATAATAATAATAAAAGTAAGACCATGAAGCAGTAGGACAGTAGACATGGATTTGAAAGTGAGGAAGAAAATGTATCAGCAGAATGCTGTTGCTGCTGGGGGGCTTGTGCGTTCCGTGGCTGCGTTTCTCCAGGTGCCTCTGTAGTAACATGCCTCCACCACCTCCCCTTGCTCCTAGGTGATGCAGCATCCTAATGAAGGCGCACTGGTGCTTGGCCTACACAGCAACGTGAAGGATGTCTCTGTGCCTGTGGCAGAAATAAAGATCTACTCTCTGTCCAGCCAGCCCATCGACCATGAGGGAATCAAATCCAAGCTCTCTGGTAAGATGCATGTAGCGTCTGGAGACCCTACAGCCCATCCTGGGAAAGCTGAACAAGACAGTGCCCGAAATGTTCCTGGGCAAGAGACCTTTAGAGACCCCTGGAAGTAAAATGTGGCTTTGGCCCTGCCCTCCCCTCCACCCTGGCTGTGTTTCCCCCAAAGAGAACCATTGATTCCAGCCCATCGAAGTCTCTTGGGCCAGATCTTCCCATTGCAAGGTTATCTGACTCAGGTGTCTGTTGCAGATCGTTCTCCTGATATTGACAATTATTCTGAGGAAGAGGAAGAGAGTTTCTCATCAGAACAGGAAGGCAGCGATGATCCATTGCATGGGCAGGTAACTTTCCATGGTCCCTCACGTGGAGCATCCAAGAAACTCCTGGAGTTTCCCACCCTCATTCTGTCCCCGTACCCACTTAGGACTTGTTCTATGAAGACGAAGATCTCCGGAAAGTAAAGAAGACCCGGAGGAAACTAACCTCAACCTCTGCCATCACAAGGGTGAGCCTCAAAGGTCTGGGGAGTGGTTGGCTAAGATTTTCAGTCTGGGGGTAGGTTGGCAGCAGCATCTTCAGGTCTAGAAGAGGCTCCTTAAAATATATCAACACAGGGTCATCCCGTCAACGATTCCGATGCACGCTGTGTATCCTCACCACCACCCAATTAGACTCACTGTTGTTGGGAACCACCATTACTGATAAGAGTGTTATATCCTTCAGGTTATTGTTGGATAGAAAAAAGGAGGAGAACCCTTCTTTTATAGTTCAGAACAGATAGTGGTCCATCAGGGAACAGACCGCCTCCCACCCACTCCAGTGGCTGCTTCATGTCACATGCTGTCCTCTGCAGGGAGAAGGCCAGCTCCCTCTAGGAGTTGTTTTAATCATGTGCTGAACTTATGCAGAGATAATAGGCCAGTCGTGGGGTGCTCCTATGACCTTGGGCTTGCTAAGCTTTAATTACATCAGGTATTGTTCCTGCCTTAACGGATCCATAACCTTGGAGACCAGGTGCCTTTTGATACTTTTCCTAAGAGTTCCGCAAGAGTCACTGTTTTGATGACATTTGAGTCCTGGACTGAGAAGCTAAAAACCTGAATTCCTAGGTGGTCTTTTAACAGATTCTGGAGTACCTGCATGAAGTGTGGGAGGGCCAGAAGTGCTGGGAACGTTTCCGAAGGGGAATTCACAGCTCCATTTCCCCAGAGGCATCCTGATTCTCCCCAGTGCAGAGCTAGCCTAGGGACCAACCCCCTGAGAGCTGAGATGCCTGCCCCTTCAGGGATGACAGGAGGCCAGATGCTGTCACCTCTCCCATCACACTGAGGTGTCACTGGACTTCAGGTAAATCTGCAAGACTGTGAACTGGATTTCCCATCCAGTCAGCAACTAGGGAGCGGGAGGACTGTTTCCTTGTCCTTAGGTATCCACCTCTTGATTGGTGCTCCAAATGGTCCCCATAAGGTGTGTCACCAGTGCCCCAAATGCTTGACCTCCCTTGCACTCTGGAAATAGGGAGTGACTGTAGGATCTCTCTGTAGTCAGCCCCTGCTGCTGAGTCTTTCTTTTTCCTGCTCTGTAACCAGAAAGCGGCCCTATTTTCTTCCCAACAGGTGCCCCCAGAGCTTAATAAGTCACCTCATCCTACGTGGGGTCTCCTCCTTGGCATGACCCTGGCACATGACTGGAATTCAGTGCTCCTGCTAATGTTCACTCCTCCAGAAGTGTTTTTCTTTTTTTTTCTTTTTAAGCTGCAGGCACCTTCCAGTTCTACCCCAGAGACTTAGTGACCTCCCTTAGTGCCTGTCTCCTCTGTGCATGCGCATTCTTCTGTCTCACCAAGAACACAGATGTACTTGACCTTCTCTGAACATGTCTCATGCTGCTCTGTCACTGGGAGCTCGACTTTTTTTCTCTGCTGTGAAGGCCCTTTCTCCCCTTTCTTTGAAGATTTATCGGTCTTGCAAGTTCATTGTTTTCATCCCCAGGCAGCAAGTCTGTCATTCAGGCAGGAAGTACATATGACCACAAGCTAAGCGTCATGCCCAGAGACAGATAAAGGCCCAGTCCATGCCATCAAGCGCACAGCATCTAGTGACACCACACATTTCAACAAATAATTACAGCCCAGTAGGACAGGCGCCAAAAGACATAGCTTTGCAATGACTCCAGGGGACTGTGGCCACCTGTCCCAGAAGTGCCAGGACAGCTTTCCAGATGAGATGCTGAGAGATAGGTTTTTTAAAATAAAACTTCACCAAGCGGATTTGGGCAAAATTTTTATTCAAGGCAGAAGATACCCTATATAAAGGCCCACTACAGTGCTGTGGCTCACGCCTGTAATCCCGGCACTTTGGGAAGCCAAGGCAGGCGCATCACGAGGTTAGGAGATGGAGACCATCCTGGCCACCATGGTGAAACCCCGTCCCTACTAAAAGTACAAAAATTAGCTGGGTGTGGTGGCGTGTGCCTGTAATCCTGGCTACTCAGGAGGCTGAGGCAGAGAGTCGATTGAACCAGGGAGGCAGAGGTTGCAGTGAGCCAAGATCACCCCACTGCACTCCAGCCTGACGACAGAGCAAAACTCCATCTCAAAAAAAAAAAAAAAAAAAAAAAAAGGCCCAGTACAACGGCATACAGTTTTTCCCAGGGACTCGAAGCAGTGAGTTTCCACTTGACTATGGGGTGTGAAGGGTCAAATAGAGAGATAAGGTTAGAAACAGGCAGACCCAGGCTTTGGACACTTACAGGCCTGACTGCTGAGCTCTGTTCAAGTAGTGGAGGCCAGTGAAGACTTCTAGTGGGAGGGTAGCATGAGCAGGTTTGCACGCGGAAGGACCACTGTGGGCTGTGGAGGGAACAAGACCAGAAACAGGCGGGCAGGGCATGAGATGTCAGCTGAAGGCTGTTGTTGTGATCCCAGAGAGGCAAGGAGAAAGGCCTGAATGGAAACAGTCGTGTCACAGATGGAAAAGGGAGGATCCACGGTAGCCAGAATGGGCCTGTGGGGAGAACGGGAGGGAGAGACTCCAGGCATAGATGTGGGTTCAGGTGTGTTGGTGACATCAGTAAGAGGATCAGAGTGCAAGGAGAAGACGCTGCATTCCACCATGGAGCTGGTAAGGCTGAGGTGCCCATGCTGTGCATGTGCAGGTGGGAGTCAGCAGTGGGCACTGTGGATCTGAAGGGCAAGCGAAAGAGATGAGCTGGAAACCCACATTTGGGAGGTGTTGGGGCACAGTGGGGCGAAGGACCTGGGGATAGACATTCCTTCTCCCCGCAGCTGCACCCAAGGCCCAGGAGCCACACAAATTTGGCCTGTCTTCCTGAAAGGCTTTGAATGCCAAGGGCAGAGACCAAGTCCTCCGGTCTTCATGTCCTCTCATAGCTCATCATGAAAGTGGGCTCTGGTGGATGTTTGTTCACTTGAATTGACCCCAAGTGGACGTTGCTGAGAACTATCGTGCTATTTGTCCCTACAGCAACCTAACATCAAACAGAAGTTTGTGGCCCTCCTGAAGCGGTTTAAAGTTTCAGATGAGGTACGGCCCCTTACTCCCAAGGTTAATGGTGAGTTGAATTCCCCGGGTTTCACCCAGCATCCCTGGTGTACACTCTGTATTGCCACTGAGAGTCAGGATTCTGGGATTAATATTCCTGCTCCCCGTGGCCTGCCTGGTAGAGCCCTAAGGAATAGGGTGGCTAAGAAGGACTTAAGCGAGCGGAGGAGAGAAAGAGGCTATGCACACAACGTAGGGCAGCACAGCTACGCCCGACCCTTGGTGATGCCCAAGCCTCTGGTGTGCGATACAGGGACAGACCTGGCAGATGCTGCTGCGGTTGTCACTTAATTTCCCCTCTTATCCCATGGGAACATCAGTGAGCAGCAGCTTGTGAGGTGGAAATGTCCTTGGTGGTCAGCTGTGGAATAACCAGGAGTGGGCTGCTGAGAGAGAAGCAGTCTTTTCCCTGGGCACCGGGAGGGACCCATTTCTACAGGCTTCTAAGTGGGCTAACAGAGGAATAAAGATGAAAATTGTTGAGAGTGATTGCTTCGCCTTCCTGTGGGCTGTAAGGAGGGTAGGACGGGCCCACACAGGCAATGGGCCTCGGGATTCCTCAGCTGTCCCTCCTGGCACAGCTTCACAGTGTGGAGTGGTGGCAGAAACCAGGGGGAAGGTGGCCTCACCATGTCCCCTCCCTCAGGCTGGATCATGGAAATGACGTGAAGGTTACTCCAGCCAGTGTGAAGCTCTGGCGTGTCCCTTAAGCAGGACTATAAGGGTGGCCCAAGAGAAAGGAGCTGCTCATCAACCACAACTGTTAATAGGGGTGACCCTAAATTCAGAGACTCTTTTTTCCCCTGCAGGTGGGCTTTGGGCTGGAGCATGTGTCCCGCGAGCAGATCCGGGAAGTGGAAGAGGACTTGGATGAATTGTATGACAGTCTGGAGATGTACAACCCCAGTGACAGTGGCCCTGAGATGGAGGAGACAGAAAGCATCCTCAGCACTCCAAAGCCCAAGCTCAAGTGAGCCCCCCTCTCTGTAGCTGGCCTCCAGACTCTCCTTCCTGGTCATAGCAGTCTCCTGACCCCTCCCTCGCTGTCCCCTCTATTACCAGGGAATCCTGGTCCTTCATTCTTTGTGAACTTCTGGCTCTCTGGGAGAAGGTCACTGTTTTGCCTCTCACTGACAGAAGTCCTATAGGACTCTCAGGAAGTCCCCCCTCCCCCGACCCGACCCGCCTCTTCACCTTGCACTTCCCTGCTCGCCGGGCGTTCTGGACACCCGTAGCTTGTTGACCCGCCCTGAATGCCAGCTCCACTCAGCTCTCCCAGCGTGCTGTTCTGAGCCCTGGCAGCACTGACCCTGGCTGTGCTCTTCACCACAGGCCTTTCTTTGAGGGGATGTCGCAGTCCAGCTCCCAGACGGAGATTGGCAGCCTCAACAGCAAGGGCAGCCTCGGAAAAGACACCACCAGCCCTGTGAGCGAGACTGCGGCTACGGGGCGGGGCGGGACCATGCCATGTCGGGGCTCGGCACTCCGACCCTCTGCGTCTCTGATCAGGGCTCATGTTGTGACCTTAGAAAAGTGGCCTCATTGGCCGGGCACAGTGGCTCATGCCTGTAATCCTAGCACTCTGGGAGGCGGAGGCGGGTGGATCATGAGATCAGGAGATCGAGATCATCCTGGCCAAGGTGGTGACAACCAGGCTCTAATAAAAATACAAAAATTTCCCAGGCGTGGTGGCATGCACCTGTAGTCCCAGCTACTCAGGAGACCGAGGCAGGAGAGTCACTTGAAGCCGGGAGACAGAGGTTGCAGTGAGCCGAGATTGAGCCACTACACTCCAGCCTGGCGACAGAGCGAGACTCCCTCAAAAAGAAAAAAGAAAAGTGACCACATCTTGTTTCAACCTCAGTTTTCTTCCCCTCAGTCTGACTGGGAGCTTAGCTCTTTGGGGTCATTGCTGTGTCAGGCTGAGTTGTTCTTTTGGTCTGTTGCTGCCATGGCCCAGAGCCTTCCCTCTCAGAACACATACAACCTCCCCCTCTGCTGGGTGCGGTGACTCACGTCTGTAATCCCAGCTCTTTGGGAGGCCGAGGCGGGTGGATCACTTGAGCCCAGGAGTTCGAGACCAGCCTGAGCAAAAATGCAAAAGTTAGCCAGACGTGGTGCACGTCTGTAGACCAGCTCCTCAGGAGGCTGAGGCAGGAGGATCCCTTGAGCCCAGGAGGCAGAGGCTGCAGTGAGCTGTGATCGCACCACTGCTCTCCAGCCTGGGTGACAGAACAAGACTTTGTCTCAACAAAAACCTCTCCCTTCGTGTGCGTTCTGTGGTAGCTGAGAGTGTGGCATGAAGTGGGCATTTGGCCAGTGGTGAGTGGCCCTGCACCAGGCTGGGGAAGGAGCAGGTATGGAGAGGAGGGGAGCCACTGAGATGTGCTCAGGAGGCCCTAGTAGGCTTTATGAGACCAAGAATCCATAGAGGGGAGCAGTGCCCCGAGAAAGTTTATAATTTAGTCAAGAGGTTTCCATTTTTCCTGGTGAGCAAGGGGAAAAGGAGGCATATACTGTAACACCCGGAGCCACGACCTGGGCCTTGCTCCATCCCTCCTAGGAAAGGTCCTGCTCCCTCAGCAGATCGCAGGCAGGGGTGGGGGTGAGGCTGAAGAAACCTCAGACCCTAGGAAGCTGCTCTTCCTTCGTTTACAATGGAAGGCAAGTGAGCGTTGTAAAGTGAGCGTTGTAGTGATGTGAGTGCCCAGCTTAGGGTTTGCCCTTCAAAGCCCAGTCTTTTCTGTAGATCAAAGAAACATGTCCTTTAAGTCCTCCTGTTCACCTGCTTTACTGGCAGATGAAGCCTAGTCATTGTTCACCAGGGGGAATACCAAACTCGCCCTGCAGATCGGTAGTAATTGTGCGGAGATGATAGGAAACAGGGGAGGCCTCCACCACTGAAAAGCACAGGTCTGAAAGGGCAGGTTCCCGTCCTGGAAACCACTGTCTCTTGGTGCATCCCCTGGCTGCACTTCTGCCTGCTGCCACCAGATGGGGCTCTCTCCCAGCGCACCACTTTTCCTGGTTAGGACAGCGCCCCACGTGGCGTTAGTGAGGAAATGCGTGGGAAACTGCAGCCCAAACAGACTCCTCCTTGAGAGAAACCGCAGGCCTGCCCCTGCAGACCCTGCACCCTAGACGCCGTTCCAGGCCGGGTTCATGGGGATTCAAGAACTGAGGAGACCTAGCTTTAAAAAAAAAAAAAAACCCTTTCAAATTTATTTTTTATTTTATTTTATTTTGTTTGAGTTGGGGTTTTGCTCTTATCGCCCAGGCAGGAGTGCAATGGAGCAATCTCGGCTCGCTGCAACCTCCACCTCCCAGGTGCCAGCGATTCTCCTGCCTCAGCCTCCCGAGTAGCTGGAACTGCAGGCACGTGCCACCCATACCCTGCTAATTTTTGTATTTTTAGTAGAGATGGGATTTCACCATTTTGGCCAGGCTGGTCTCAAACTCTTGACCTCAGGTGATCCACCCGCCTCAGCCTCCCAAAGTGTTGGAATTACAGGTTTGAGCCACAGTGCCCAGCCTTTTTTTTTTTTTTTTTTTTTTTTTTTAAGGGGGGTGGATAGGGTCTTGCTCTACTCCCCAGGCTGGAGTGCAGTGTTTACTCAGCCATCTCACTTTCTTTAGTATTAGTGTTTAGGATGTGGCTTGGAGATGCTTTTCCTCACATGGAACTGCTGAATGGCCCTGCTGAATTGACACCATCCACATGGGCAGACCCGACCCCTGGCCATGACCCAACCCCTGGCCATGAGAGGCAAATTCCTTCTGAACTATATGGGATGACTCTAGAAAGAAACCTGGGAGCCGGCTGAGGGAGGACTGTTTCTCAGTGTTCCAGGAATATAGAGCAAGTGCCCTAATGTAACTAAATTACTAACTGAGACAGTGCCCCAAAAGCAGTAAGCACTTAGGTGTTCACCTAACACTGTGGGTGTTCAATAAATGTTGGTTACCTGATTTATAAAACTTACAGAAAAAATTACCTAGACACACTGAGCCTTGGTGCCTCATCTGTAAGGTTGTGGTGTCGGTGTAGGAGCCCATTTGGCTCAAAAGCTAATTGAGGGTAGGCACAGTGGCTCACACCTGTAATCCCAGCACTTTGAGAGGCCGAGGCGGGTGGATCACTTGAAGTCAGGAGTTCGAGACCAGCCTGGCCAACATGGCAAAACCCTGTTTCTACTGAAAATACAAAATTAACTGGGCATGGTAGTGCACACCTGTAATCCCAGCTACTCACGAGGCTGAGGCAGAGATTTGTTTGAACCTGGGAAGCAGAGGTTGCATTGAGCCAAGATCCCGCCACTGCACTCCAGCCTAGGTGACAGAGCAAGACTCCATCTCAAAAAAAAAAAAAAAAAAAAAAAAAGCCAATTGAGTGTCAGCCTTTATAATATGGTGGCCTAAGGGCCCCTGTCTAAGCAAAAAACACATTTGGGACAGAGTGGAGCTTCTGAGTTTGAGTCTTGACTCCACCACTCCACTGGCTGTGTGATCTTGGGCATGTTACCACGCCTTTGCTTCCTCATCTGCAAGAAACATGTTAAAGCTCATGCCTGCCAAGGTAGTGAGGAGATGGAACAGGATCGTGCATATCAGACTGCCGTGTGGGGTGTGCCTGACTGACTTACTGCATACAGAACACTGCTCATTGCTCACCGACTACTATTGCTCTTATTATTATAATTCCTTAGTGCCGTTTCAGTTTTGGACTCCTAAAATTGATAGAATCTAGATGTTTTTTTAGTGAGTCCTTCAAATTCTGGTTCCCTTGGCCAGGTTTCAGACTCACTTTGCTGGTTCTGTGCTGATATTTCTATTTTGAAGGACCCCGTATGTCTGGAAGTGGGTGTGGAACTTTGGAATCCTTTGGTATGAAAGGCACTTTGGGAACAGCAGAACAAGGCTGTGCTCTTAAATGGAGAACTTCTGAATGGTTTAGGAAAAACCACGAGATTGTGCACATGTAGGCAGGCGTGCACACACCGCCTCAACTTGTATCCTCTCTTCCCTGGTTTCCTAGCACTGTTATTTATTTATTTTTCTTAATCTTGCTTTTTGTTCCCCACATTTTAGAGGATTCAGTTTATCGCTAGAACCAGAAAGAATTTCTGCTGATAAAAATTATTCCAGTTGTTGAATTTTCCCAAGACTTGAGCACACAGTGGCAACATAATTTGGTTCTCCAAGCTGATAACAATGAGCTCTGACAGTGCTTCAGTTAGGGCAGCCACAGAGGCAGACTTTCAGCCAGGACTGCCTGCTGCCTAAGTCGCTATTTCCACAGCACTATAAATAATGGCATTAGAGCCTAGTCCTTCATGAAATGATAGCCTACATATTACCGCTCTTGCCCCTTTCTCTCTGACACAGGCTTACACTCTTACCCTTCAGCAGCTGACATTGTCCATGGGCACAGTAGTGCAGACTGCTGGGACTTCCAGTGATGCCTCATCCACGTCCAATGCCAAACACTTGGTCAGACACAGCTGGAGTCCTGCTGGTGTTCCAGCATCCTTGGGGGAGAGAAAGTGCTTTAGTGTTTATAGAAGCAGGAACAGAAATGTGGAGAAGTTAGGAATTTGTCCCCAGGAGGATTATTTGGGACATCTGGAAGAGCTAGTAAATAGCCAGCAGGTGTCCTCTAAGCCCAGTCTAAGTTAAAGATATTATCAGGAGATGGATATGCTAATTACCTTGATTTAATCATTTCACAGTGTATCCATAAATCAAAACCTGTTGTATATTGTAAATATATACAATTTTTATTTGTCAATTATAGCTTAATAAAGCTGGGGTAAATAAAGATCTTACTAAATGTTGCAGCCTTGACATGGAAGCAATACTGTAGCTGTCATAGGGCTTAACAACAAGGCATGCTACTTTAAAACCTCCCGGCAGACCTGTGTTATCACCCAGTTCATTCTCTTTAAAACATGTTTAATTAATTTGTCTTTTTTTTTTTTTTTTTTTTTTTTTTTTTTTTTTTTTTTGAGGCGGAGTCTCGCTCTGTCGCCCAGGCTGGAGTGCAGTGGCGCGATCTCGGCTCACTGCAAGCTCCGCCTCCCGGGTTCACGCCATTCTCCTGCCTCAGCCTCCCGAGTAGCTGGGACTACAGGCGCCGCCACCACGCCCGGCTAATTTTTTTGTATTTTTAGTGGAGACGGGGTTTCATTGTGTTAGCCAGGATGGTCTCGATCTCCTGACCTCGTGATCCGCCCGCCTCGGCCTCCCAAAGTGCTGGGATTACAGGCTTGAGCCACCGCGCCCGGCCTAATTTGTCATATTGAGATCCAAAACTGAGTGAAATTATCTTTAGTCTCAGGTCTAACCAGAGCTTTTCCATGGCCAAGGCTGGGCATGGTGGCTCATGCCTGTAATCCCAGCACTTTGGGAGGCTGAGGCAGGAGGATCACTTGAGGTCAGGAATTCAAGACCAGCCTGGTCAATCAGCATGGTAAAAGCCTATGTCTACTAAAAATACAAAAATTAGCCAGGCATGGTGGTGGACACTTGTAATCCCAGCTAATCGGGAAGCTGAGGCAGGAAAATCACTTGAACCTGGGAGGCAGAGGTTGCAGTGAGCCAAGATCACACCACTACACCCAGTCTGAGTGACAGAATGAGACTCAGTCTCAAAAAAAAAAAAAAAAGAAAAAAACATTGATCATATAGACAAGGTGTAAATGAGCTAGCTCTGCAATCTGGAAGCAACCTGTTCTGTGGCTGTGAGCCATTACGCAAGCCAAACCGTCTGAAGATCTGGGGTCCCAGGGTCTAGCTCAGGCTTGCTGAGTTAGTCCAGCAAATGGCCTGGAGCAGGGATTCTCAACTGGGGATGATTTTGCCTCCTAGACATATGGCAATGATTGGAGACATTTTTGTTTGTCACCAGTTAGGGGGTGGAGAGTTGCCACTACCAGCACCTGGTGAGTAGAGGCCAGGGATGCTGCCAGACATCGCACAGTACACAGGACAGACCCCCACAATAAAGAATGACCCAGCCCCGGCTGGGCGCGGTGGCTCACGCCTGTAATCCCAGCACTTTGGGAGGCCGAGGCGGGTGGATCACAAGGTCAGGAGATCGAGACCATCCTGGCTAACAAGGTGAAACCCCATCTCTACTAAAAATACAAAAAACTAGCCGGGCGTGTTGGCAGGCGCCTGTAATCCCAGCTACTTTGGAGGCTGAGGCAGGAGAATGGCATGAACCCGGGAGGCGGAGCTTGCA
Source organism: Macaca fascicularis (assembly GCF_037993035.2). Taxonomy (NCBI): domain Eukaryota; kingdom Metazoa; phylum Chordata; class Mammalia; order Primates; family Cercopithecidae; genus Macaca; species Macaca fascicularis. The sequence goes on along the minus strand of NC_088388.1, from coordinate 8,168,191 downwards.
GTGAGCCGAGATTGTGCCACTGCACTCCAGCCTGGGCAACCAAGGGAGACTCCATCTCACAAAAAAAAAAAGAATGACCCAGCCCCAAATGTCACTTGTGCCAAGGTGGAGGAACCCTGGTTTAAAGTGTGGCATAAGGAGACTGCTGTGGTGATCCTTGTTCCATAGTTTACTAGGTGACCCTGAACTTACTAGCCTGATGCTTCTGAGTATTATATGATTGACTCAGAGAAAGGACTTTGAGTCATTGGGAGGAAGTGGGATATCATTTATATTTTCTGTCTCCTGTGGTTCCCTACAAGAAACAAAAAGATTCACTAAAGCCAGTACCTTCCCCGCATCTAAGACCTACAAACCCAAAGTCACCGCTGGTGACTTTGAATTGCTGTCTGCACAGCAAGAAGCAGTATTAACAAGTATGAAAATCTGGTTATGTATCTGTATTTGCAAAGGAAATTTTTAATATTTATGAGAAATGCTAATAAGAGTTGGGGACAAATGGAGAATTAATTTACACCTAAATGGCTTAATATTGGGTGCCTTTCTGCTTAGTATATCCTGTTAGAGGGTATTCTGGATGTTCCCACCAGGCAAAAAGCATTTGGCTACCGTGAATGTCTTTAGTCTCAAAATCAAACACCTGAACCTAGCATGCTTCTTTCTCTGGCAAGCAAAGGAGTCCTTCCTGGTGTCCTTCCTGGGCAAGGGTATTCACTGGATCCAGGGTCAAAGACTTGATGGATGCAGTAGCAAAGCCATCTAAATTTTGAGCTTCTCTTCCCTAGTGACATCTCGTGGGAATCAGAATTTCTGGGTTCTGAATCTCCCTGTGTTACTGACTTGATGACAAAGATAACTGATCCCTCCAAAACCTAGTTTTCACAGAAATGTACCCCCCCGCCCCCCGCACATAACATAAAAGCCCTGAAGATTTTATGAGGTTTGAGATTAAATGAAAGTATTTTAAGTTTCATAGGGACCTAGTAAAACAAATTAAAGTGGTAGTTACTTGGATCAGTGATAACCAATTCTTATAATTTTTGCAGATGGAATTGGCTGCTCTAGAAAAATTTAAATCTACTTGGATTAAAAACCAAGATGACAGCTTGACTGAAACAGACACTCTGGTATGTATGGGTCAGTTTCCTGTTTCAGCTATTTCAAATATAGTGTTTGTCCCTTTAGAAATAAAGGCAGAAGGACCCTCAGGACCACCCTAGAAATTTCACCTAAATCTACAGGCTTATGAATGTCCTGCGCTCTCTTTCTCCTGAAATACTTACCTGTGGAATGTAACATACTACCTGGTGTAGACACCGAGTTGCTCTCAAAGTTAATATACCAGAAATGTCCTGCCCTTTAATAAGAGCTGACCAAATGCTAGTTGGGGAAACTTCTCACCATCTGTCACCAACATTCTCCCTGGAAAATCGTCCCTTCCTCCTTGGGTATTGCTCTTTCTGCAGCCAGGCAACCCACAACATTCAGTCTCTGACTGGTACTGGTCCGTGTACTAAGAGGTGCTGGAGCTGCCCAGGAGTGCAGGCCTAAGCCCCAGTGAAGTGGAATTGAGTTGGTTGGGATGCCCAATTTTTTTACATGTTGAATTGCACACACATTTACTGTGCACCTGCTTGTGCTGGGCACTGAAGATGCAAAGATGAGCGAGCCACAGTTTGTATCCCCTGTACTTCCCTGGGTCTCCGCAGAGTCCCAGGGAGGTACTAGGGATGCAAATTGGGGAAGCGACGTCTGAGCTGGGCTTTGCAGGTTACATCAAAGTTCATCCCATGGGACCAGAGGCAGGACCCTTGTGGGGAAGGAGCAGAGAACTTTACGGAATGCTATCTAGGGATGAGCCTCACGGTGGGACCTGCTAGGAGTTGACTAGAATCTGTGACAGAATTATTTTAGCCTTATGTTTTCTATAGTAAATAAGACTAAAGATCTTATATATTTAGGCTTGATTCAAGGTTAATTTGAAACTCACTACCCTAACTTATATTTTCTAGTTCACCAGTAATCTGAATAATCCAGCTTCCACTGTGGCCCCAATGTGGTCCGTACTGCACGTGGCAAGTACAGTGTGGCCTTTTCTTTTTTTTCTTTTTTTTTTTTTTGAGACGGAGTCTCGCTCTGTCTCCCGGGCTGGAGTTGCAGTGGCCGGATCTCAGCTCACTGCAAGCTCCGCCTCCCGGGTTCACGCCATTCTCCTGCCTCAGCCTCCCGAGTAGCTGGGACTACAGGCGCCGCCACCTCGCCCGGCTAGTTTTTTGTATTTTTTAGTAGAGATGGGGTTTCACCATGTTCACCAGGATGGTCTCGATCTCCTGACCTCGTGATCCACCCGTCTCGGCCTCCCAAAGTGCTGGGATTACAGGCTTGAGCCACCGCGCCCGGCCAAGTGTGCCCTTTTCAAAATTAAATTCCAATTGTGTCACTTCCTGATTAAAACTCTTCAGGGATTGGCCAAATCTCAGCAATTTAATGTTGAGTGAGTAAAAGAAGCCGAATACCAAAAAATGCACGCCATAGGATTCCAGCTCTGTGAAACTCACAAACGGGCAAAACTAATGCATGAGAGTGACGTCAGCATACTTGTTACCCAAGGGATGGGGAGGGGCATAGGGAGCCCTCAGGAGTGCTGGAACGTTCTGTCTTGATCTGGTTAATGGTCACCTGGGGGCATATTTGCATGAAAATTCAAGTTGACTATTCTAGATTTGTGCTTCTTATTTTATAGAAGTTATGCCCTCAGTAAGCATTTTGAAAACATAAAGACAAGGCAGAGGCAGGGAAGTAGGCAGGTACGCAGCCTGCATGGAGAGCAGAGTCCTTCCTGAGGGCTGGAGCATTAGGGAGGTAGTGGGCCAGGGGAGGAGGCACGGGTGATTAATTTAGAAAGGTGGCCCAGGCTGGGTCATGGCGGGCCTCAGAGGCCCCACTAAGGAATCAGACTTGGCCAGGTGTGGTGGCTTACACCTGTAATTCCAGCAATTTTGGGAGGCTGAGGCAGGCATATTGTTTGAGCCTGGGGATTCAAGACCAGCCCAGGCAACATGGAAAAACCCCCATCTGTACAAAAAAAAAAAAAAAGATACAAAAAATTAGCCAGGCATGCTGGCATGCACCTGTACTTGGAAGGCCGAGGTAAGATAATCACTTGAGCCCAGGAGTTCAAGACTGCAGTGTGCTGAGACCATGCCACTGCACTCCAGGCTGTGCAAGAGAGCAAGACCCTGTCTAAAAAATTAAAAAGGATGTCGGGAGTTTAAGATCAGCCTGACCAACATGGAGAAACCCCATCTCTACTAAAGAAAAAATACAAAATTAGCCAGGCATGGTGGCACATGCTTGTAATCCCAGCTACTCGGGAGGCTGAGGCAGGAGAGAATTGCTCGAACTTGGGAGACGGAGGTTGCGGTGAGCCAAGATTGCACCAAGGTTGCACCATTGTGCTCCAGCCTGGGCAACAAGAGCAAAACTCTGTCTCAAAAAAAAAAAAAAAAATGATCTGAGGAAAGGCAAAGGCCTGGGCTCAGAAGGTAAGATAGAGAGGGTGGATGTGTGGCCGGGCGTGGTGGCTCACGCCTGTAATCCCAGCACTTTGGGAGGCTGAGACGGGCGGATCACGAGGTCAGGAGATCGAGACCATCCTGGCTAACCCGGTGAAACCCCGTCTCTACTAAAAATACAAAAAACTAACCGGGCCAGGTGGCGGGCGCCTGTAGTCCCAGCTACTTGGGAGGCTGAGGCAGGAGAATGGCGTGAACCCGGGAGGCGGAGCTTGCAGTGAGCTGAGATCCGGCCACTGCACTCCAGCCTGGGTGACAGAGCGAGACTCTGTCTCAAAAAAAAAAAAAAAAAAAAAAAGAGGGTGGATGTGAGAGTGTGGCCAAAGCAGGGACAGACAGTGGTGGTGTGGGGAGGAGGAAGGAAGGGAGAATCTCAAGGGAGATGCAGCTGGCTTTGGCCAAGGTGAGAAATGGGGCTATGGTCCTCTCTGGTCTTCTAGACCAGATAAGGTCCGGTCAGGGTGCCAGGGAGATGCATCTAGGGGTCCCCTCTTCACTCCTGGAGACAGCAGGTCATCAGTCCACTCTTCATTTGCTGGCAGGTAGTTTGTAACTGGATATTTACTGGATTGCAGCATACAGTTCCCCCATGGGCTGTACTCAGTCACCGTGAACAGTGGCGATTTTCCTTCACCTGAGGCAGGAGGTTTAGGACCACTTGCTTTCAGGAAAAGAGAATGAGTAACTCTCTTCAGGATGGTGATGGGGCCTGGCCAGTCCAAGGAGGCTCCTGGGTGGTCACTGAGTGGGAGGTCATCTTCACTGTTTCCTCTCCTCCATGGTAGGAAATCACCGACCAGGACATGTTTGGAGATGCCAGCACGAGTCTGGTTGTGCCAGAGAAAGTCAAAACTCCCATGAAGTCCAGCAAAACAGATCTCCAGGGCTCTGCCTCCCCCAGGTACTGCAGATGGAAAGGAAGCAGAGGGTACAGGCTGCAGCTGTGCTCAGTGTTGGCTTTGGGGCTGAGGTAAAGTGGAGCTGGCAGCGGCTTTGGGGTTGGAGGGGCTATTTCACCACCCTTTCTCCACCTCCCTGGCAGCAAAGTGGAAGGGGTGCACACACCCCGGCAGAAGAGAAGCACGCCCCTGAAGGAGCGGCAGCTCTCCAAGCCCCTGAGTGAGAGGACCAACAGTTCGGACAGCGAGCGCTCCCCAGATTTGGGCCACAGCACGCAGGTACTTCTGCGTCCCCCCAAAACACCAGGACCCTCTGAGATTCCCTGAACTTCAGGCTCTATTTTATTGGCTTCCTTGGACAGTTAGTTGGAGAGAAGAGGAATACTTGGAAATGCGCTGAACAAAAACTCTTGAAGAAAGACTAAGTTAGAGAGGTCTTCCATATTCCTTACTTACTGCCAGTGTGGAATTGGCTTCCACGCCGACCTCTAGGGCACAGGCACGGGAGCCAAAAACGCTGTGTGGTCCCGGCCTGTCCGGCTGCGAGTGTCGATTCCACACCACTGGTGTCTCTGCCTCCATCAGACGTCAGTCTGGAGATTGTGCCATGAATCCGCTGTTGCAGAGGACAGCAGCCTCTGGATCTCATGGGACACCCTGACCCGAGCTCCCGACCTGAGTCGGGAGCTGTGGTCGGTCATCGTGCTCTCAAGCCCAGAAGCCAACAATATTAAACTATTTCAATGGAAGGACCTGAGAGTGGGCTGGAGAAGAAGTCAGAAGCAACTGGGCCTTGGGAATTGTGTTCTCCTTTTGAAGGCCTGTGGTGTCAGAGATCTGGGACAGGGATTTTCCCAGCACACCTCACACAGTTCAGTTCTGCTAGGGTTAAACAGCCAGCCTGTTCATTCCCCTGATAACTTATCAAGTGCATTGTCAGTGTGGCCTCCTGAGCTCCATGCTATTACATGGCTGAAAATGAACTTGAGACTAGAATAGCCCAGTGCCTGGGGTGAGGTATTGTCCTTCTTGTTAATCACTGTTCCTGAAATACCTTTTGTTCCCTCAGACAGCAGGTCCCCACACAGCACTCACTGCCACTCTCATTATTTCTCTCCCCACTGCCCTCATTTCCGTTTCTCTGAGCACCTGCTGGCCGCCCTCTGCCTCTCCTCTCCTGGTTCTTATGCTGCTGCCCCTCCTGCCACCCGCACTGTTTCCCATCCACGAGGCTTGCTGCACCTCCCTCTCCACCTGCCCTGGCAGGACAACCACTGTGGCTTTGTTCCTTCTCTCCGTGTGTCCTCTAAGGACTCGCTTTGCTGCTGCTTTCTCCTCCTTTCCATCGTGGTCTGGCCAGTGGGAGACTGAGTCTCCCTCCCAAAGGCCTCGTATCTGTTCTCTCTGAAAACCCCTGGTCCAGGGACTCCCCATGCACCAGTCCAGCAGCCCTGTCCTCAGGCTCCCTGGGGACTCCCTAACAAGAGACACTTTTGTTCCTGCAGATTCCAAGAAAGGTGGTATATGACCAGCTGAATCAGATCTTGGTGTCAGATGCAGCCCTTCCAGAAAATGTCATCCTGGTGAACACCACTGACTGGCAGGGCCAGGTAAGTGCTGAAACTGCGAGACCACGTGGGGTCCTGGAGGGCAGGCAATGCCGGGGTGCATTGTCAGTGTGGCCTCCATGCTATTGCGTGGGGAGATGGGAAACTCACCCCTCCATCAGCCCCCGCCTGCTCTGAACTGAGCCCAGAACTCTGAGTTCTAGTCCAACTTCTGTCATTGTCCAACTTGCAGGATCTTAAGTCACTAACTTTGCTGTACCTCAGCTTCCTTATATGTTAAAAAACGAACAAACAAAAAGCAACAGTAATTCCTCCAGGGCGCCAGGAGCGTCAGGCAGCATAGCGGAATGGAGGCCCCCTCGAGAAGCACCTGGCTGTGACCTCCAGGGCTGCCCCTGTGAAGGCAGGTCAGCAGGGCAGAGCATCCCTGCCTGCTCCCTCAGCGCTGTCCACCTGACTTAGACACTGGTGCCAGGGACACCTGGAGTGTCGTAGCATGTGAAACCCCCTAAGCCTTCCCATCTCTCACACTCTGCGTGTCTCGTGGGTCAGCCCCACCCTCTCCTTACTGGCAGTCTGGAGACCTGGCTGCCTTTGCCCAGCTTCAGTCTGAACTGCAGAGGACAGGGGCCCTGCAGCTCGGGTCTGGGCCTCGCTTGCCTCTTGGCCCTTGTGAAGGAGTGATGTGTTCTTACCTGTGTCCCTGCTCTCCTCCCTCCCCATCTCAGTATGTGGCTGAGCTGCTCCAGGACCAGCGGAAGCCTGTGGTGTGCACCTGCTCCACCGTGGAGGTCCAGGCTGTGCTGTCCGCCCTGCTCACCCGGATCCAGCGCTAGTAAGGGCTCTGGCCTCCGCTCTCCTGCCCTTAGGGATTCCCTCTGACTTCATCTTCCCACCCTGACTTCTAAGCAATTATAGACCCTCTTGGCCTCATCAGACTAAGAATCTGCAGAGGGGCGCATGTTTTGGGGGGTGGCGGCAGCAGGCTATGAGGCTCGAGGCCCCTGCAGACCCCAGAGGATCAGGGGTAGAAATATAAATTCCTGTGCTCCCTGCCTCCCTGCCTGGACTCCTGCCATGCCTTGACTTGCTTTATCCTCTTTAACCCATGATGGAGAGGACACACAGGTTTTAAAAAGATCTTTTATTCCTTCCAACTGCAACATGCTGGTAGACATTCAAGAGTCAGTGCTTCCCCCACCCTCAAGTCAGTGCTTCCCCCATCCTTAGGGCCTTCTTAAAAGGCCCAAGTCCCTTGCCCTTGTAAAAGAGAACTGTGGATTCCAGGCTTGGGGGCACGCACCCTGTGTTAGCTTCAACTGTTCTCTCTGCTTCATGGGCAATGCCCTCTGACCCCGGATTTTCCTCTTGGTTGTGAAAGCACTGTGGCTTATTCCCTGTATGATCCTGTCTTGTTTTATTTTGTGGATTAGTTTGCTTTTCCCCTGTGGGTTGTTGAGATCATAGAAAGTCAGCTCTGGGCCACCCACTGGGCAGGGTCCTGGCACCGCCTGAGCACTGCTATGACACTCCCCTTCCTCCCCAGCTGCAACTGCAACTCTTCCATGCCGAGGCCAGTGAAGGTGGCTGCTGTGGGAGGCCAGAGCTACCTGAGCTCCATCCTCAGGTTCTTTGTCAAGTCCCTGGCCAACAAGACCTCCGACTGGCTTGGCTACATGCGCTTCCTCATCATTCCCCTCGGTAAAGACGGGCGACACCAGGAGGGCATCGGGCATGAGGGTTCTGTAGACAGATACCTTGTCTGGAACAGGATGGTGGGGTTGGGACCTAGGAAGGGACAGTCAAGAAAACCAAGGCCATGACCAGGGACAGCTGATCCCACACTGTCTCATCTCCTGACCAATTCAACACCTCTGGTTTTCCATCTATCAGGTTCTCACCCTGTGGCCAAATACTTGGGGTCAGTCGACAGTAAATACAGTAGTTCCTTCCTGGATTCTGGTTGGAGAGATCTGTTCAGTCGCTCGGAGCCACCAGTGTCAGGTAATGGCCCCGTGTAAGGAGCTTACTTCCACCCCCGGGGTCCACAGGTGCCAGCCTGGCTGCAGAAGGAGGCCGAGGTCATGCTGCTTTCCTCCCTGCAACTCTCACCTTCCCGGTCACTCTGCCCATTCATTTTTCCATAAGTGTTTATTAAGTGGAGGCTCACTGTGCACAGCCCCTCCACTCTGCCTGTTTTCATCCTCTGCTATTTGCTCTGCTCCTGTTCATCTGGAAGCAACAACGGCCATGCTGGCATAGTGGGCAGGGCATCTCTAGTTGTAGAGATGAAATACAAGGAGCAGAGAATAGCAGTCAAGTGACGAAACAGTCACTTGATAAATGAATAACACCACACCAACCAGGTGCTTTCTTGAATATCAAATAAAGGTGGCAGGGGTCAAGGGCCCAGTGGCTCACACCTGGAATCCCAGCAGTTTAGGAGGCCAAGGTGGGTGGATCACTTGAGCCTAGGAGTTTTGAGACCAGCCTGGGCAACATAGCAAGACCCCGTCTCTACAAAAATTAGCTGGGCATGGTGGTGTGCGCCTGTAGTCCCAGCTACTCGGGAGGCTGAGGTGGGAGAATTGCTTGAGACCAGAAGGTTGAGGATGCAGTGTCATCACGCCACCGCGCTCATCACGCCACCACTCATCACGCCACTGCACTCATCACGCCACTGCACTCATCACGCCACTGCACTCATCACGCCACTGTACTCGTCATGCCACTGTACTCCAGCCTGGGCAGCAGAGTGAAACTCTGTCTCAAAAATAAAATAAAATAAAAATAAAAAAATAAAGGTGGCAGGTATCAGAATGAGGTTGAGCTCTTCCAGGCTGAGAGGTAGTGAGGGCCTGGTGCAGCTGAGAAGGAGGTGATGGCAAAGGTCTGTGGGGTGGGGTGAGGCTCCTTCAGGCCACCAGATGGATATGCGCAAGGACAGGCAGGAGCAAGTAGGCATGAGAAGGGTGTGAGTGGCCCAAGAAAGAGCAGGGCTTCGAGGAACTGCAAAGATTGGAAGGGAGAGGACCATCCTTGGGCTCATAATTCCTTCAAACCAGAAGGACCATAAAGCCCCATCCTTCACTCAACTTGAGAGTCTGACGGGTCTCAGGAAGGGAGCCCTCTCCGAGAGGGTCTGCAGGTTTGCCAGCTGAAGTCAGTGGGGCAGTTAGTGATCTCTTGGCTTTTCTGCAGAGCAACTGGACGTGGCGGGGCGGGTGATGCAGTACGTCAACGGGGCGGCCACGACACACCAACTTCCCGTGGCCGAAGCCATGCTGACCTGCCGGCATAAGTTGTAAGTTTGACTTTGAGGGGTTTCTTAAAAATAGGTTGGGTGGGTTAGAGGAATCTTGGGTCTTCCTTGTTTTTCACATTTTCCTTCTCCACATTCTACATTCCTTCATAGGAACCCAAAAGGATGTGAGTGGTTTTTACCGCCACCTCCCCAGCACTCCTTCCTTGCCCAGAGCCTTCCACCCATAGGAGCCTGAGTTCATCAGTTTCCTTGCCTGCCCCTCAGTATAAAGCAGCCCATCCTCATAGCTGGAACTCAGACGTGGGAAGCAGGGAGCGTAGTTTGCATGATCAGGTCATTTGCCCTCATTTTGTGAGCTCCACATGCCCACCAAGTCTCAGACCTTCCCCGTGCCGCCCTGGGATGTGACAGGCGGAGGCAGCACAGCATCCTGGACTCCGCTGCAGCCACAGTGAGACAGGAAAGGCCCATTCCCCAGCACTCCTCCCTGTCTCCCCTACTAACTGTGACGCTCTCCTGTGTCTCCCAACAGCCCTGATGAAGACTCCTATCAGAAGTTTATTCCCTTCATTGGTGTGAGTACTGACTCCCTCTGCTCGACACCCCACCCATTCTCCTGGTCTTCCTGTTCCCCCTTACGCAGGAAAACGAAAGATTCACCTAGAACAGTGGTTCTCCAGACACTGGAGATTTTGCCCCCAGGGGCTACCTGGCAGTGTCTGGAGATGTGTTTGGTTGTTATACTGGGGGCAGCCAGTGGGTGGAGGCGAGGGGTGCCACTGGTCATCCTCTAGTGCACAGGAGGTCCCGCAGCAGAGAATGGCTTGGCCCCAAGTGTCAGTAGTGCGGAGGTGGAGAAACCCTGGGCCAGGACGTGGATTGGGCTGTCCCTTTTAGTGTCCACCTTTTCCAAATCACAAACTGTTGCTGGCTCCATCACTGGTGACTCCTGTTTATTACACCAGGCCCTGACCTTGCTGCCTTTGCCCAGGGAATGATGTCCAGACGTGGCTCAGGGGAAAGGGAGCTGCCTCGGCAGTAGTGGAAGGCGGCATTCAGAAAAGTCTGAAAACAGATACTTTTGTCTTCATGGTTGGATAGGCCACTGACAGGACGGCTTTCTTCTTTCCTTTTCTATTTAGCTGGGGAGAAATCTCTATACTAGTAAACTTTGAAAGTCAAGGAAGAACCCCGTGGATGTCTCTGATGGCAAGTGCGCTGCTGGCCATCTGTTCATCAGCAGCTGGGCCACAGGCTCAGCCTGACCTAGGGAGGGGCCCGGGGAAGCTGTGCAGCCCTGCCAGGGGCCGGAGCATGGCACCGGAGCAGGACCGAAAACTCCGATTTCCACTTACAAGAGCTTTGCATTTCCCTTCCAAACCAGCTTTTATCTTTATTTTTAATTTTTTTATGAAATGGAGTCTGACTCTGTTACCCATGCTGGAGTGCAGTGGTACGATCTCAGCTCACTGCAACCTCTGCCTTCTGGGTTCAAGTGATCCTCCTGCCTCAGCCTCCAGAGTAGCTGGGACCACAGGTACATGCCACCACGCCCAGCTAATTTTTTTTTTTTTTTTTTTTTGTTAGACAAGAGTCTCACTCTGTTGCCAGGCTGGAATGCAGTGGCATGATCTCGACTCACTGCAACCTCTGCCTCCCAGGTTCAAGTGATTCTCCTGCCTCAGCCTCCCGAGTAGCTGGGATTACAGGTGCACGCCACCACACCCAGCTAATTTTTGTGTTTTTAGTAGAAACAGGGTTTCACCGTGTTGGCCAGGATGGTCTCGATCTCTTGACCTCATGCTCCAGCCACCTTGGCCTCCCAAAGTGCTGAGATTACAGGCATGAGCCACCGCGCACGGCACGCCCGGCTAATTTTTGTATTTTTTTGCTGAGATGGCATTTCGCCATGGTGCCCAGCCTGGTCTCAAACTCTTGGACTCAAGAGATCCACCTATCTCGGCCTCCCAAAGTGCTGGGATTACAGGCGTGAGCCACCATGCCCAGCCAGCTTGTATCTTTTTATGTAATTTCCTTGAGGCTCCCTTGTAGCTTCTAGACAGGGAGGGGCTCATGTGGATGATGGGGCCTAGCTCCGTGCTCTTCCTGCTCTCTGCACATCCAAGATGTGGATGTCTTGAGTGATCTCAGGAGATACCTGAGCTGGGGAAATCCAGCAGCCCCTTCTCGTGCCTTGCAGAGCCTCCTATCCTGCAGTCTAGCCACTCCCCGGTTAGCCCCTGGGCTGCTCCCATAGCCACGTTACAGGCCCCAGGACCATGGCCCATAGCTGCGGCTGGTGGTTTGACACATCTTCGTGGAGCTGTGAGTTGCTGCTCACTCAGGCTTTGCAACCGAGAGAGAGATAACAAATTTAAAACAAATTAAAAACCAAAAGAGCTAGCAACCTCATCAAATGCCAGGCGAACAAGGAGAAAAGGGGTGTTGTAGCCAGGAAGCCCCAGAGTGGCAATTTGTTCCTCTCCGGGAATCAAAAGAAGGGTGTGTAGAGAATCGGGACAGACTTCAGCGAACACAGCCTTGCTGTCACAGCAGCCTCCAGGCAACCACCTGCAGGCCTGTGCGGTAGACTTCGCCCCACCAGGGTCCAGCCCTCTGGACTCCCAGCCCAGCTGCCTCTTTGCTTGGGACTGGGCCCAGGTGATAGGGCCCAGGACTTCACCTGTCACTTCAGACCACAGCCTGGATGCTCACCTAGTCTGTGACTGTGTTCTTTTCTAGCCACTAGAGGGCCCAGGCTGTCCTTTCCAGAATTCTCTAGAAAATTCCTAAGGAATCCCCTCACCCCCATTCAGTACTCCTCCAGATTCCAGTAAGACCAGAGAGGAGAGGGCTGGTGTCCACAGCTTAGCACATCCACTTGGCCTATAGACACTCCCACCTGGCAGAGACAGAGCCATCTTCCTAGGCCCTCTGCCCACAGGACCCTAGAGAAACGAGATCGGGACATCACAGTGGTTCCTGCCTTCAGCTCTTTATCCCCAGAGAAGAGCTGCAAAGTCTCGCTTGCCCCACCTCATTGTTGCAACTAGGTTTTTGTTTTGTTTTATGTTGTGTTGTTTCTACAGCTGGGCTGCTCCAGATTTGCAAAGATTTATTTATTTACTTATTTATTTATTTAACGTATTTATTTATTTTGAGATGGAGTCTCGCTCTGTCGCCCAGGCTGGAGTGCAATGGCACGATCTCAGCTCACCGCTTCCCGGGTTCAAGCGATTCTCCTGCCTCAGCCTCCCAAAGTGCTGGGATTACAGGCGCCACGCCACCACACCCGGCCCAGATTTGCAAAGATTTTAAAGCCGACAATAAAATAATGTGTAGTGATGGCTCTTGTGCCAACCACCTGTTTCTGGTTGGATCAGAACATGCCTGCTGTAATAGGAGGATCTAATGAGTGCCTCTTCTCTCCTTGCAGGTGGTGAAGGTGGGTCTGGTTGAAGACTCTCCCTCCACAGCAGGTGAGCCTAGGGCTTCCTTGTTCTGTGGAGTGAGGCTGGTGCCCTCCCTGTCTTCCCTCTAGTCCAGTAGGCCAGAAGTTAAGCTCTGGATGTCCTGAGGGAAGTCAGAGCTTGAGCAGGAAGCCTGTGGGTGCCCTCACTCCCCCGCTGCAGTTGTGGCTGGGGGAGGTGGGGAGGAGCCTGGGGCCAAAGGAGGAAAGCAGGCCATGGGATGGGAGGAACCCCGGCTCCTTCCCACCACTGAGTCAGGGATAGCTTCCTCTGGCCAACTGTGTTTGTCGTTTGTCCCCTGACAGGCGATGGGGATGATTCTCCTGTGGTCAGTCTTACTGTGCCCTCCACGTCACCACCCTCCAGTTCGGGCCTGAGCCGAGATGCCACAGCCACCCCTCCCTCCTCCCCATCCATGAGCAGCGCCCTGGCCATCGTGGGGTAAGGCTCCTGCCCGTACCTGTCCTGCCATGCCCTCCATCAGGCCCACCCAGCTGATTCCAGTGACAGGCATATGGGCTTAGAAGGTAGCCACAGGAAGCCAGGCGTAGTGGTGCACACCTTCGGTCCCAGCTACTCAGAGGCTGAGGCAAGATGATTGCTTGAGCCCAGGAGTTTGAGGCTGCAGTGAGCCATGACTATGCCACTTCACAGTAGCCTGTGTGACAACAATACCCTATCTCTCCAAAAAAAAAAAAAAACCCCAAAACACTAAAGTTAGAATTCAGAGACATGTCACTAGCCGGCCTGGTCATGGGAGGACACTTTCTGCCCTGTTTCACAGTATTGGGCTGAATGAGACAGTGTTGGCAGAGAGGCCTGTAAAGTGCTGTGCAAGTGTCTTGTTATGGGACCTCCCAGGTGGTAGAAAGAGCATGACACTTGGGAAGTAAAACACACGTGGATTTGAGTGGTTCTGTCTTCTGTCTGTCCACTGCCTTAGCTTGGACAGGTTACTGAACTTGAATTTCATCTAATGAAGAGAGGTGAAATGGCCACCTTGCAGGACTGTGGAGCAGGTTACATAAGAACATGGAAACCGAGCGCACTGGCTCATCCTGTAGTTCTAGTCACTCTGGAGGCCAAGGCCGGAGGATCGCTTGAGCCCAGGAGTTCAAAGCTAGGCCTGGGCCACATAGTGACGTGGATTGGGCTGTCCTTTCTTTTCTTTTTTTTTTTTTGAGACAGAGTCTTGCTTTGTCACCCAGGCTAGAGTGCAGTGGCCGGATCTCAGCTCACTGCAAGCTCCGCCTCCCAGGTTCACGCCATTCTCCTGGCTCAGCCTCCCGCGTAGCTGGGACTACAGGCGCCCGCCACCTCGCCCGGCTAGGTTTTTGTATGTTTTAGTAGAGACGGCGTTTCACCATGTTAGCCAGGATGGTCTCGATCTCCTGACCTCGTGATCCACCCGTCTCCCAAAGTGCTGGGATTACAGGCTTGAGCCACTGCGCCCGGCCTGGGCTGTCCTTTCTAGTGTCCTCCTTTTTTCTTCTTCTTTAGAGATGTGGATTGTCTCCTTTGGTGACAGTCAGAGGGCCTCTCTAAAGGAAACAATCCACGCCTCTAAAAAAGAAGAGAAGGCCGGGTGCGGTGGCTCAAGCCTGTAATCCCAGCACTTTGGGAGGCCGAGACGGGTGGATCACGAGGTCAGGAGATCGAGACCATCCTGGCTAACACAATGAAACCCCGTCTCTACTAAAAATACAAAAAAATTAGCCAGGCGAGGTGGCGGGCGCCTGTAGTCCCAGCTACTCGGGAGGCTGAGGCAGGAGAATGGCGTAAACCCGGGAGGCGGAGCTTGCAGTGAGCCGAGATAGCGCCACTGCACTCCAGCCTGGGCGACAGAGCGAGACTCCGTCTCAAAAAAAAAAAAAAAAAGAAGAGAAAAAAAAGAAGAGAAAAAGAACATGTGTGTCAGCGCCTGGCACTGTGAGGCGGCCCTGCTCAGGTGCTGCAGCCGGAGCGGGAGCAAGCAGCGGAGCTCAGGTTCAGGCTGAATCTCTGAGACCACTGGAAGCGGTGATATAGTGGGAGGCCATGTCTTTAGGATGTCAAGTATCTACAGTTTAGATCAAGGGTCCAGGAGCAGGGGGCAGAGGGAGGGTGAAGGGGTGGGCTCCTGACAAGAAGAAGCTGAGGTGAGGAGAGCAGGCATGGTCAGCACTGGGAGGGAGCAGCCTTCCTCCCTTCCCCCATTTTGTTGCCTTCCACCTTCCCCTCTTCCCTTTCCTTGTAGCAACAGAGAGGATGGCATTGGCCGGTGACTTCCCCTGAAGTGCCAGTGAGGTATTGGGTGGCACGAGGCCTGCCCCGGAGCTAGAATCCCAGTCCCTGGTCTCCCTCACCCTTTGCTCCTCAGGGCACTTCCCTCCAGGGTCTTCTGGAGGGAACAGTAGAGGAAAGGAGGAAGTACTCGGCCAGATTCTGCTCTGGGGACCTCAGGTTCCTGGCCTCCTGGAGGCGTTTTCTCTCATCTCGCCGCTCAGCAGAAGGGTTTCTGTCCAGCATGGATTTGGGCAGCCTTGGCAACAACCCTTCCCTCCACCTCCTTCCCTTCCAAGTTAATCCTGTTTTTTAATGGAACCTCTGAAATGAGGCAGAAAGAGAAAAGTCAGATGACTTTCCTAGCCCGTGTACCTATTGTGTCTGACACCTCCTTTCAAGATACATCAGCCCTTTTCCCAGGAGCTAAAATTATTGCTGAGCTAAGAGTGCCATGAAAAGGACAAAGCTACAGGTCAGGTGGCACCAGCTGCTGTCCTGAGGCTGCACTGGAGCCGCCCACAGGGGCTTCTGCTGGGCGTGTGCGTGTGTGTGTGCGCGTGCGTTATGTGTGTGTATATGCATGTGCACGCATGCACTTACATACACACACACTTTCTTCCTTCATAAAGCTTCCTCCTCTGCTGCCCTCATCATCCTGTGAAGCTTTTATTCAGTTTCCTTTTCGTGACTTGGGCCTTTATTTTCCCCTGCTTTGTTCTCCAATCAACCTGATTCCCCTCTCCCACATGAGCTGCTCTGTGTGTCTGGAGGGAACAGAGCCGCAGCCTTCAGCCTGCCCTCCCGGGGGCTGGCGTGGCCCCTACCCCATTGGGCCCATGTAGTTGGGAGCTGAAGGCAGAGCTGACCTCTCCTCTTTGTTCCTTTCCTCAGGAGCCCTAATAGCCCATATGGGGATGTGATCGGCCTCCAGGTGGACTACTGGCTGGGCCACCCGGGGGAGCGGAGGAGGGATGGCGACAAGAGGGACGCCAGCTCGAAGAACACCCTCAAGAGTGTCTTCCGCTCAGTGCAGGTGTCCCGCCTGCCCCATAGTGGGGAAGCCCAGCTTTCTGGCACCATGGCCATGACTGTGGTCACCAAAGAAAAGAACAAGAAAGGTAAGTGCCCCCAAGGCCAGGGAAGACCAGGGGCCACCAGGCCTCCTGTCTCCTCTCTCAGGATCTGAAAATAAATCTGCTTTTGGGATATTTGGGATGAAGAAGCATCCCATGGTCTGGCATGGGGTTCAGGGGGCAGTCCCACCTCCCCTTGAGGGACAAGGCCATTCCTTCCGTCATACAGGAAACCGAGGCTGCAGAGTTGCTTGGTCACTCTGCTGAGCTAAAGCACTTTAGGGGCTGAGGCAGCGGCCGCTCTATATTGAAGGGGGCCTTTCTGGCCACTGCTGTCTGGGAAGGACTGCAGACAGGGAGCGGCCTCTCTGTACCACAGCTCCGGGTCCCTGTGACGCAGGAGCAGAGCACTTGCACCCAGCCCTGGAGGCCGCTCCAAAGAGGCTTCATGAGCAAAAGGAGGTGGTTGTGTTTTCAGGATTAAGGGGCATACAGTCCATTCTGGATAGAAGGGGTAGATTAAGGAGCTGGAGGTAGAGTTGGAGCTGGCCCAGCTCCTGTGCATGGGAATGAGGCAGGAACCCCCACGGCCAGGCCAGTGCTGCACAGTGCCTGCCACCATTGGTGTCAGCTAGGGACCCACAACTGGCTGTGCACCTGCAGCGCTGGCATGACCCCGACCCTGCCACCTTTGGGTGCTCCAAAGGAGCTGTGCGTATTTCTGTGTGTGCCTCCCCTCTGCAGAGTTCCCCTGAAGGGGGATCAGACAGGGTTGTGCCAGGCCCACAGCCAAAACCCACGGCCTGCAGCACGGAAACTTGCAAGGGGTTCAGCAGTGCCCTCCCTGTCCTTGCTTCCTTTCTGGAGTGGGAGTGGAACGGGGAGCACTCTCTGGCATCCCCAGGGCAGCGTGAGGACAAACTCATGCTCCACTGGCTCCTGCACAGAGCGCATGCCTGATAGGGAGGCAGCCCCTGCCCCACAGGCTGCCTAGAACGTTCCAGCTGGAAAGGACTTCAGAGACCATCTGGACCAAGGTCTTCGCTGAACAGGCGAAGATATCCAGCCCCAGGGGGAGGAGTGGGACCTTAGCCAAAGTCACCAGCCCAGTGCTGGGACCGGGTCAGGAACCTGAAGATCCTGACCCACAGCCCAGTGCCAGGGAGGAGGGGTTGCTTTGCAGATCACCTCCCCTCGCCACAGGAAGAAGGGAACAGTGGGGCCTGGGGAGGAGAGGGGTGATGGCTTCCCCAGGGGCTGGGACACAGGTGGCCTTGCTTGCTTTCCAGTTCCCACCATCTTCCTGAGCAAGAAACCACGAGAAAAGGAGGTGGATTCTAAGAGCCAGGTCATTGAAGGCATCAGCCGCCTCATCTGCTCAGCCAAGCAGCAGCAGACTATGCTGAGAGGTGCGAGGGCGGGCAGGGCCGGGAGGGCAAGAAAGGGACTGGAGAGGGAGGCAGGCAATGGCCCTTCCCTAGGGGCCCTGGGGAGATGGCCTGAGCAGTTCGGTCACCACTCCTCTCCCTGTCACCCCCAGTGTCCATCGATGGGGTCGAGTGGAGTGACATCAAGTTCTTCCAGCTGGCAGCCCAGTGGCCCACCCATGTCAAGCACTTTCCAGTGGGACTCTTCAGTGGCAGCAAGGCCACCTGAGGCCCTGTCTCCCAGCCACTTTCCCTCCTGGCACTGCCACCAGCCTCACCGCCTGCGGGCAGGGGGAGGCCAGCAGGCCCGGGCCCAGCATCCCTTCCCTGGCACCAGGGTCTGCCTCTCACTTGCCCAGGTCCCAAAGGACACTGCCACAGGGACGCCTCCCCTCCCCTCCCCTCCAACCCATCCCTGCGCAGCCCCTCCTTGTTCCTGCTTTTCCCTTTCTCCCTCCTGCTCCAGGCCCAGGGCGTGATGGTTTTGCCTTCTGGTACCCATAGTCCCCGGGACTGCGTACTCCAGGCCTTCCTTCATCCGACTTCCAACCTCCTTCTTGTGGTATCAGTTTCCTTCCCAGAAATGGGAAAGCTGGAATCCTGGTCCCCAGCAGGAGAGCCTAGTCCTCCCCTGGCCCCTCCAGCCATCAGGGTGCCCTCTAAGACGCAGCTGCCAGATCCACTCACTCTGCCTCCTCCAGCAGGACCCAGGGCCACTTTCCACTCTTGTGGGGTTCTCCGCCTGCCCCAGAGCTTCCCAAGGGAGGGTAAGGGGGTACCCTGAGCCCACGGGACCCCTGCTCCACAGCTCACAGGGGCAGGAGGCAGCTCCCCCACCTCCAGGACCCTGTTGCTATGGTGACACAGTGTTTCGAGGACAGAGGGGCCTCACAGTCTCTCCCACCACCCGTGCACGACTTCCTCACCACCCCCAGGTTCCCTGCAGATGTCGTGTGTGTCCTGAGTGTTTCTTTGATTCTTTGCACACCAAGTCTTTTGGTTGTACCATGTGACACACGCTGTGCACCAGTCACTGTCTTCACGACTTCAGCCCTTGTTGATGATGCTCCTGCCTCTGTCTCCCAGCCCCTCACCCAGCACAGCTCTGCCTGGACTTGGAGAGATGGGAGGCAGACCGCCACCACCATACATGCTATCTGTGGCCCCTCAGACATCCCATTTCATCTCCCATTCATCTCCCTCCCGCCACTGTGTCAGTTTGTCTGCCTTTCCTTGCTGTGTTGTTCCTCCTCCTTAGGCCCCAGCCTGGGCCCAGAACCATCCTCCCAGCCAGGTTTCCCTCCAGCAGGCTCCTTCCCTCCCTGTCACCTCCCTCTCACCAACTGGGGGTCTGAGCCCCTCAGTCTTGACCGTCCATGTTCTCAGGAGTGGTTGAGGACACAGGGCCCCAGCCCAGCCCTCCGCGTCCCCCAGCCCAGCCCTCCGCGCCCCCTCAGCCCGGCCCTCTGCACCCCACAGCCCCTTTGGAGCTTTTCTCTTGTTCTCTCAATCCTTCCCAGAAGTTTTTGCACAGAACTCCATTTTGAAAGTGTTTTTCTCATTCTCCATACCTCCCCCAAGCTCTCCTCCTGCCCTTTCCAGGGCTCAGCCCTGCTGTCCTGAGCGTCTCCTGGGCCAGAGAGAGGAGATGGGGGTGGGAGAGACTTGAGTTGATGTTGGGTTTTTCATTCAATAAATTGGTGATTTCTTACCGACTGCCTTGGGCTTCTGTGCCCCCTCACTGTGCCGCAGGAGCCGCCCAACCCCTTCTCCACAGTGCAGCCCAACTCCGGTGAAAATCCGCCAGGAACGTGGGTGGAAAGAAGCATACTCCCATGTTCTCAGTCATGGAAACAGGCATGAAGGTGTCTCACCTGGCATGAGGCAGGCAGAGGTCGGAAACAGGAAAGATGCCATTTCCACACCAAAAGCCCGTTTCTCCCCAGGACCCACCATCCCCAAATCCCACTTCCCAAGGCAGTGATGTGTTGAGTGTGGCTTCCCCATCTTCTGATCAAAGGTTAGAACTTAGCTTCTCTCCCCTGCTCCAGGTTGGTGAAGTCTGAGCCAGCGGGGTCTTTGCCTCTGCAGGTGGAGGGAATAGGGCTGAGGTCCATCTATGTTCCATCTGAGGTCCATCCCTTTCCTGCCTGCCCTTGACTTAGAGATGGAAAGCAGTAGTAGCCACTGTTCCCTGGGCGCCCGGTTCTTCCCCTGGCTTCCAAGACAGGCCTGCACAGACAGCCTCCCTCATGAAGAAGGGCCCAGAGGCGGCCTGGCGCAGTGCCTCATGCCTGTAATACCAGGACTTTGGGAGGCCAAGGCAGGCGGATTGCCTGAACTCAGGAGTTTGAGACCAGCCTGGGCAATGTGGCAAAACCCCGTCTCTACTAAAAAAATACAGAAAATCGGCTGGGTGCGGTGGGTCACACGTGTAATCCCAGCACTTCGGGAGGCTGAGGTGGGCAGATCATGAGGTCAGGAGATCGAGACCTCCTGGCCAACATGGTGAAACCCCGTCTCTACTAAAAATACAAAAATTAGCTGGGTGTGGTGGCACGTGCCTGTAATCCCAGCTACTTGGGAGGCTGAGGCAGGAGAATCACTTGAACCCAGGAGGTGGAGGTTGCAGCGAACCGAGATTGCGCCACTGTACCCCAGCCTGGCGACAGAGTGAGACTCCACTCAAAAAAAAAAAAAAAAAAATTGCCGGGCATGGTGGTGTGTGCCTGTGATCTCAGTTACTCAGGAGGCTGAGGCAAGAGAATCACTTGAACCCAGGAGGCAGAGGTCGGAGTGAGCTGAGATCATGCCACCACACTCCAGCCTGGACGACAGAATGAGACTCTGTCTCAAAAAAAAAAAGTGCCCAGAGGTGAAGGCTTGCAGGAGGGGCAGCGCTTGGCATCCTTGCCCTGCAGGTACAGCCCCAGAGGAGTTGATGGCCTTCCAGAGCCTGCTGTTACTGGCCTCAGTCTTGGGTTCCCCAAGCCCTGTGCCCAGAATTCCTCACATAGAGAGGCTCGGGGACCCAGCTGTGTGGCTGTGTGCAAACTCTGAGCCTAGAAAATGAAAATCATGCCTGCCTTCTAAATGAGGTGATAGCGGGGCTGGTGAGAGGAAAGCCCAGGAGAAGCACATCCTGCCTAGTGTGACCTGGACCCAGGGCTGAATGTGGCTGCAGAGCAGGGTGAAGTGCCCACGAGGCCTTCCCAGAGCACAGCCAGGCAAGGGCTGCAGGGCAGGAGCTGTGCGGAGCTGGGGGCCAGGGAGCTCCAGTGGAGGGGGTGGGACAAGTAGACTTGGACCCCAGCTTCTGGCCCTCTTAGGTTCTGGCTTAGACCTAGGAGAGAGGGTGAAGGGTGAACTCTCAGCCCATCTGCATCTGACACCATATCCTCAGCCTCCCCTTCTGTGGCAATAAATGCCCCACCCTGCTCCCATCTTCGGGGCCCATCCCTCTCCACTCCTTGAGGGCTTTGCTCCTATAGTCGTCTTCTCTCCTGCACTGCGGGTTCTCCCCTCTGCCGGGACTTTCCACCCACTTACAGGCATTTCAAGTGGATATAGCTCAATATTAAAGATCAGAGACTTCCAGATTCCCTTCAGCTGCCATTCTTTGTCTCTGCTCCCCTTAGAGCAAAACTGTTCCAAAGAGCTGTGTGTGTTCCCCGTCTCCATTTCTGCCCACTCCCTTCCGTTTTTTTCCTCACAGTCCTGCCAAAAGTTTCCTTTCCAAGGTTGCCAGTGACCTGGGTTGCCCAGTCCTCTCAGTAGCATTGGATGCAAATAATCACCTGCTGGAGTCTTTTCACCTGGCCTGTGGACAGCTCTGTGCTCTCCTCTCACCTCCCTGGCCTCTCCTTCTTGGCCTCCCTTGCTACAGAGTCCTCAGCTTCCCAGTCTTGAAACCCTGGAGGACTTGGGGCTCCAGCCTCTAATCTAGCCTCCTCTCTCCCCACACTCAGCCCTAAAGGGAGCTCACTCGGCCCCATGGTGTGAAACGTGCTCTCTTGGGGAGGCTTACCTCCTAGTAAATGCAAACTCCATTCTTCAGTTTTGAGGCCGAAAACTGGGGAATCCTCCTCGATTCCTGTTTCTCTTGTACCCACCAATCCATGAGCAAATCCTCCAGGCTTACCCTGACAGTGCCTCGCCCCTTCCTCTACTGGAAGGGGCAAGATTATCTTTTGGAAGGGGCAAGATTATCTCTGGAAGGGGCAAGATTATCTCTACTGGAAGGGGCAAGATTATCTCTTGTCTGGATATTGCAATAGGCTCCTAATTATCCCTGCTCACACCCTCTTCTCCCCGTAGCCTGTTCTCCACTCAGTAGCCAGAGAGATCTTCCAGAGCTGAGCAGATCGTGTTGGATTGCTGATCCAGGCTGTGCAGTGTCCCACCCTAGGCATATAAGCTGAAGCCTCACCTGTGAGGGGCCCACATGGTCTGACCTCCCAGGAGCTGCCGGATCTTGATCCCTCTTACACTTCCCCTCCTCACTGGCCTCTCAACATTCCTCAAACACCACTTGGCCTCAGGGCCTTTGCATGGACCTTTGGTCCTGTCCATATTGCTGCTGCCCCCAGGCCCATGTGGCTTGCTCCCTCATTCAGGTCTTGGCTGAAATGTCACCTCAGGAGGCCTTCCCTTCTCCGACCCCTCTTTTTTTTTTTCATATTCATATTTCCCACTCCTTGGCATTAATTATTCATTTGTCTCTCCCACAAGAATGCAAGCTCCAAGAAAAGAGGAAATGTTTTTCCCTGTTATGTCCTTGGCACCCAAAATACTGCTTGGCCCATCACAGGTGCACAATAAATATTCGTTTACAGAATGAAGTTCCCTCTTGCTGCTGGAATTGGGTCCCAAATCCAGATGTGCTACTCAAGACATTTTAACTGATGCCTTAGCCCAAAAGACACCTGGGTTTTCTCATAGGCTCAGAACTAAGAAGATAGACTCCTACCCCGACAAAGACAAGGAAATCAGCTGTGTAGCAACAGTTTGGAGCACAAGGCAACTCAGGTGGAAGGTGCTGACTCAGACCCTTGAAGCAGCTCTGCCCAATCACCAGGAATTAAGGCTGGGCCAGAGCAGAGCTGCCCACAGGTCCGCCAGAGACTAAAGGCAAAGGGTGGCATTTTGGTGCAGAAAGTGGAAGAGCCTCTATCTAACCTGCACACCAACTCCAGACTGGTTATATTTTTAAGTATACGGTTTTAGAATACCTTTAGATTTGCAGAGAAGTTGCAAAAATAGTAGAAAGAAAGCCCTGCCAGTTTCCCTTAACGTTAACATGTTACATTCATGTACATTTGTCATAACTGGCGAGCCAATCATGATGCACGATTATTAACTAAAGTTCCTATTTTGGCTGAGCCCAGTGGTTCACGCCTGTAATCCCAGCACTTTGGGAGGCCGGGGTGGGTGGATCATCTGAGGTCAGGAGTTCAAGACCAGCCTGGCCAATGTGGTGAAATCCCGTCTCTACTGAAAATACAAAAATTAGCCGGGCATGGTGGCGGGCACCTGTAATCCCAGCTACTCGGGAGGCTGAAGCAAGAAAATCGCTTGAACCTGGGAGGCAGAGGTTGCAGTGAGCCGAGATTGTACCACTGCACTCCAACCTGGGCAACAGAGTGAGACTCTGTCTCAAATAAATAAATAAATAAATGTCCCTATTTTATGCATATGTCCTTAGTTTTTCCCTAATGTCCTTTCTTCATTGCAGAATGCCACACTACGCTTGGTCATTCTGTCTTCTTTTTTGTTGATTTTAGAGACAAGGTCTTGCTCTGTTGCCCAGGCTGGAGTGCAGTGGTGCCATCTTAGTTCACTGCAGCCTGGAACTCCTGGGCTGAAGCCATCCTCTCACCTCAGCCTTCTGGGTATCGGGGACTACAGGCATGTGTCACTACACCTGGCTCTTTATTTTGTTTCATTTTTTGGTAGAGATAGGGTCTTCAACTGAACTCAATTATTAATCTTCCTACTTTGGCTTCCCAAAGTGCTAGGATTACAGGCGTGAACCAACACATCTGGCCCATTATGTCTTCTTGGGCTGTGATATTTTCTCAGACTTTTTGATCTCTATTTTTGATGACCTTGACAGTTTTGAGGGGTATTGGTCAGGCATTTTGTAGAATGTCCCTCAGGTGGGGATTGTCTGATGTTCTTCTCATGGCTGGACGGAGGTTATAGGTTGTGTTGTGGGGAGGAAGACCTCAAGGGTGAATGCCCTTCTCAGTGCAGCCTGTCAAGGGCACATGCTGTCAACATGACATTACTGATGAAGTTGACCTGGGCTCCTCACTGTGAAGTCCCACACACCTGCTCCCATGCTGTTCTCTTTGGAAGGAAGTCGCTGGTGCAGCCCACACTCAGGTGAGGGGTTGATTATCCCTACATGCATCATCTGGGATTCTCCTGTACAGGAGGTTTCAGACTAATCTTTAAACTGCTTCTTTCACCACCCCTTTTACCTGCTGTGTCCAAGGATTGATAGCATTAATAGCTGTCACCATCACCTACAGGGCATTTCCTTTGAGCCAGGCTGCTGCTGAGTGCCTTACATGGTTTATTTCATCGAGCATCTTACATGGTTTATTTCATCCTTAGAGCAGCCCTCCCTGTGAAATCAATTCTGCTGATGCTTCCTTTTGCAAAGGAGGAAACCAAAGGTCAGAGCCTCCCCTCCCGACTCTAGAGCCTCCCCCATCTAACCACTTATGTTGCGACTTGAACGCTCACAGTCATCCCAGACTTCACATGGCCAAAGCAAGACTCCTGATTTCCCTTGATCTTCCCCAGTGGGTAATGGCACCAGCATCCATCCTGTTACTCCAGCCAGAAACCCGGACTCATCCGCGCTCCGCCCCTCCCAATCCATCAGCAACTCTTGTCCATGCTGCCTCCCAAACACTGTTTCCAACTGTAAGCCAGGGCACCTTCCTCGCATAGAGTCCTTCATCGTCCTGTCCTCCCAGTGCCCTCTGAATAGAGGCCAACCGTTGTCCACCAGGCCCATGGTCTGGCTCCACCTGACTCACTAGCTTCACTTCTAGTTGCTTTCCGCCTCCCATGCTCACCACCCTCGAGCCACACCTGACCTTTCAGTGCTCACATCCCTCTCCCAAGCCCAGAGTAAGCTCCTTCTCCTTTAGGATGTGGCCTTTGTATACCTCCTCCAAGAGCCTTCCCCAACCACCCCACCTAAAGCCTGGTTGTTAGCCTCTGTCTGTCATCTCTTCAGTCATAGAGTTCACTGTTACCTGCAGCAAATGTCTCTGTACCACATTCGAATGAGAGCTCCAGGAGGACAGAGACTCGAGCCGCTGGACTCATTGCTGCAGTATCCAGCACCCTGGCACGTGGCGGACCCTCGATAAAGATTGGTTCAATGCATGAGTGAGGGTTAAGTCACTTGTCCAGTGCACACAGATCGGCTGAGAAGAGATCAGGTTTCTAAACCCCATCATCTGACTCGGGCCATATCTCAGGGCCCTAGTCAGATCCTATCTTCCCAACCATCCATATATCTGGCTTTTATTAACTTCCTACTAGTTCATGTCCTAGGTACAGCATGAACCTAGGTTGGGTCCCAACCTATACAGGAACTCTAAGGCCAGTAGGGGAGAAAAACAGACCATTGCCACACAGCGTGACAGGCTGCACTGGTGCACACAGGAGGGATGTCCACCCTGCAGGAAGAGGTGTCCAAGAAGATGTCCCAAAGGGCATGACACCTGAGTGGCATCCTGAAGACATCTGACAAGGATGGATATTCTGGGCATAGGAAGTAGCATGTGTCAAAAGCAGAGGCAAGGGAGAATGTGGCTGATGCTGAGAACCACACAGGGCTCAGTGAGGCTGGAGATGATGGTGATGGTGAGTGAGGGTGCAGGAGCAGAGGAAGAGTCCAGGCCCTGAGGAGCCTCATAGCTGTTACTGTTACTACTGTGGGCCGGAGCAAGAATTGTACACTCTGTCCCAAGAGACAGGAGAGCTGGCAAAGGGACCTAGGTGGAGAAGTGAGACGACAGATTTTAGAAAGATCTCCTTACTACAACACGCCAGGAGAAACAAGACCTGCTCTGCAGACTGGCAGATGAGCTTGAGGGCTGCAGCAACCATTTAGAAAAGATGTGATGAGGACATCGTAAAGGTGGAAGGGTTGGAGGGAAATAGATAAATATGAGAGTGACTTAAGAGGTTGGATTAACAGGTTTTGGTAGCTGGTTGGAAAACAAAAGTTGAGGCCGGGCATGGCAGCTCATGCCTGTAATCCCAGCACTCTGGGAGGCCAAGGCAGACAGATCACTTGCGGTCAGGAGTTTGAGACCAGTCTGGCCACCATGGTGAAACCCCACCTCTACTAAAAATACAAAAATTAGCCAGGCATAGTGGTGGGCAACTATAATCCCAGCTACTTGAGAAGCTGAGCCACGAGAATCGCTTGAACCTGGGAGGCAGAGGTTGTGGTGTGCTGAGATCGCACCACTGCACTCCAGCCTGGGCAGGCGACAAAGCGAGACAGACTCTGTCTCAAAAAACAAGGCCAGGCGTGGTGGCTCACACCTGTAATCCCAGCACTTTGGGAGGCTGAGGTGGGCGGATCACCTGAGGTCAGGAGTTTGAGACCAGCCTGACCAACATGGTGAAACCCCATCTCTACTAAAAATACAAAATTAGCCAAGCGTGGTGGCGCATGCCTGTAATCCCAGCTACTCAGGAGGCTGAAGCAGGAGAATTGCTTGAACCTGGGTGGCAGAGGTCACAGCCGAGACTGTGCCATTGCACTCCAGCCTGGGCAACAAGAGTGAAACTCCATCTCAAAAAAAAGAAAACGGAGTTGAAAGAGAGTCCAGGATAGGCTGACTGCCCTGTGTGAACATCCCTGCAGGAGATTTGAAAAGGACTAAGTGCTGTTCCAACTAGAAATGGAATATGTGGGTCTGGGTAGAGCTCAGGGGACTGATCTGGGCCAGAGATGGAGATGTGGGCCTCCCCACTGTGTGGGAGAGCTGACGTTGGGGAGAGGGGAGCTCATCCCCCACTGGGCTGATCTTCCTGATCACATGGGCACCTGCTGTCCATACCACACGGCTCACGCTTGCTTCCGTTCAATTTCTGCCACCTCATTTGTGGCTCACCTTCATTCTGAGTGCATCTCTCTCTAACAACACTGCAGGCAGAAGCTGCCCCATATTTCTCATTCTTTTTACACACCTTGCACTCACTAGCACAGGGTCTGTTGAATACTAAGCTTGAAGGTGATGAGAATAAACAACCACTAGGAATAATGTCTGTTATGTACAAAGCCTAATGTTAAGCCTTTATGCCTTTTTTTTTTTTTTTCTAAGACGGAGTCTCGCTTTGTCCCCCAGGCTAGAGTGCAGTGGCGCGATCTCGGCTCACTGCAACTTCCGCCTCCCAGGTTCACGCCATTCTCCTGCCTCAGCCTCCCAAGTAGCTGGGACTACAGGCACCCGCCACCACACCCAGCTAATTTTTTGTATTTTTAGTAGAGAGGGGATTTCACCGTGTTAGCCAGGATGATCTTGATCTCCTGACTTTGTGATCCACCCACCTCGACCTCCCAAAGTGCTGGGATTACAGGTGTGAGCCACCGCGCCTGGCCCTGCCATTTTATTGCATTCTCTGGATGACCCAAGAAAGTAGGTAATAGGAACCCTGCTTTACAGATGAGGAAGCAGGTAAACTAACAGACCATGCCTAAAAAGCGACACCACTAGCAAATGGAGAAACGCGGCTTTGAACTTAGCTGAGTCTGACACCAAGGCCTGCGGTCCCTCCACTGAGCAGGGCAGGACCGTCTACCCTGGCTGGGAGGTCACAAGGAAGAGAAGGTGCAGATTTGCCATATGGCCACAGGACAGGAACCAGAAGCCTCTGGGGACAGCTTTGAGTGGACTGATTCTTGGCTCAGTGGCAGAAAGAACCAACAACTAGTGGTGTCCAAGGTAGACAAGGGCACTTCAGGAAGCTGGGGAGACATGGTCTTTAAGGAGCCTCCCATCTTGAGCAATTATGGGTGAATGTGCGACTTTTTTTTTTTTTTTTTTGAGACAGAGCCTCGCTGTGTCGCCCAGGCTGGAGTGCAGTGGCACGATCTCGGCTCACTGCAACCTCTGCCTCCCAGGTTCAAGCGATTCTCCTGCCTCAGCCTCCCAAGTAGCTGGGACTACAGGCAAAAGCTACCACACCTGGCTAATTTTTTGTATTTTTAGTAGAGACGGGGTTTCACTATGTTGGCCAGGCTGGTCTCAAACTCCTGACCTCAAGTGATCCACCCGTCTCGGCCTCCCAAAGTGCTGGGATTACAGACGTGGGCCACTGTGCCCGGCCTTATGTGCTGACATTTCAAGTAGGATGATAGCCTTGGCAAAAGTGCCCCAGCCACTTCAGAGAAAGGGAGGGAAGCTAGCCAAAAGAAAAAGAATAAGAAAGCAGATTTCAGTGGGACGAGGGCTTCCGAGGATCTAAAGGGATGGAGTAGGAGAAGTGGGAGTGATTTTCAGGGAGGAAACAGTAATATTAAAAGTAGCAAGAACAACTTCCCAGGCATGAGATGGCAGGGGGCTGCTGAGCACTGTGGAAAGAGCATAAGGAGCTGAATCACCACTGGGCGTGGATTTCTTCCTTTATTCTCCATTTACTCAGTGCCCATCAGCAGCCTGGCATGAGATCAGCAGCTGCTGGGGGAGCACAGGACAGCGCAGGATGAAGTAACAGTCTCTTCCTTGGAGAGACACACAGTGTAATCCTCAGAGACAAGATAAAAAAACCAAGTGGCTGAAAGGGCCGAACACATGCAAGGCTAAGCGATAAGAGCATGAGAACCAGCAGGGAAGGCCCAGCCTTCCCCCACCAGCACACCAGGAGGAGCAGCCAGCGCCTAAGGAGAATCACAAAGGAACCACTGAAGCCCACAGACGGTGAGCAGAACAATCGGAGCAAGGAACCTGCACAAGTCGCAAAGGGAGATTGACAAGTGTTCTCTCCATTTACCGGGGAAAAGGTGATAAAATAAATGTGCTCCTTGGCCGGGCACAGTGGGTCACGCCTGTAATCCCAACAATTTGGGAGGCTGAGGCGAGCAGATCACCTGAGGTCAGGAGTTTGAGACCAGCCTGGCCAACATGGTAAAACTCCATCTCTACTAAAAACACAAAAACTTAGCCAGGTGTGGTGGTAGGCGCCTGTAATCCCAGCTACCCGGGAGGCTGAGGCAGGAGAATGGCGTGAACCTGGGAGGCAGAGGTTGCAGTGAGCCGAGATCGCGCCACTGCGCTCCTGCCTGGGGAACACAGCAAGATTCTGTCGCAAAACAAACAAAAAAGCCCATTGAGCCAGGTGCAGGCGCCTTTCACTTCTCTGAGCCTCAGTTTCTTCACCTGCAAAACAGACACTGAAACAGCACTTTCAATCCGGGGTGCACAATACAGGCACCACTTAAGTTTTAAAGCCACAAGAGGCGGCCAGGCTCCGTGGCTCACACCTGTAATCCTAGCACTTTGTGAGGCTGAGGTGGGACGATCGCTTGATCCCAGTAGTTCAAGAACAGCCTGGGCAACACAGGGACAGAGGGACAGCCCATCTCTACAAAAAAATAAAAATTAGTTGGGCATGGTGAGTACCTGCCTGTAGTCCCAGCTACTCAAGAGGCTGAGGTGGAAGGATCACTTGAGCCCAGGAGTTCAAGGCTGCAGTGAACTATGATTGTGGCACTCCACTGCACCCTGGGTGACAGTGGGACCTCATCTCTTTAAAAAGTCCACTTTGGGAGGCAGAGGTGGACAGATCATGAAGTCAGGAGTTCGAGACCAGCCTGGCCAATAATGGTAAAACCCCATCTCTACTAAAAATACAAAAGTTAACCAGGCATAGTGGCACACGCCTGTAGTCCCAGATACTTGGGAGGCTGAGGCAGAAGAATCACTTGAACCCAGGAGGCGGAGGTTGCAATAAGCCAAGATTGCGCCACTACACTCCAGCCTGAGCAACAGAGCAAGACTCCATCTCAAAAAAAAAAAAAAAAAAAAAAAGTCCCAAGAGGTGCCCAGGATTCACCTTCACCCTGGCACCACCAAATCTCAATCTCTAGAGGGAAAGCCTTCTAAGAAAGTTATTTCTCAAAAGATTTTGAAACCCAGTGTCATGAAGAACAACAGAAGTGCCTTGCGCTCCATATTCTGTTTCTTCCCTGTGAACAGAACATGCTGGCCAGATGGGAGTCCAGTCATGGTCAGATGGAGTCTCTGTGCACAGAGGCAGACTTACCAAAGTGCAATCAATGCAAATATATGTATGTATATATTTTGAGACAGGGTCTGGCTCTGCCGCCTAGGCTGGAGTGCAGTGGCATGATGTTATCTCTGCTCACTGCAACCTCCACCTCCTGGCTTGAGCCATCCTCCCACCTCAGCCTCCTGAGTTGCTAGGACTACAGGTACACACCACCATGCCCAGCTAATTTTTGTATTTTTTGTAGAGATGGGGTTTCACCATGTTGCCCAGGCTAGTCTTGAACTTCTGAGCTCAAGCAATCTGCCCACCTCAGCCTGACAAAGTGCTGGGATTACAGGTGTGAGCCACTGAGCCCAGCCCAACCAATGGCAATGTATCTGGGAAATAAGGCCAATGTGATGGCTGAAGGACCACAGGTCCCAAATGCAGAAGACCCCAATCTCAGGGGCTCTGGAGGAAAACTGACCAGCTGAAATGAACAAGGATAAACACAAGCTCAGCACTGATGCAAATAACATAATCAATGGACATAAGACACAACAGAAGGTGTGCTTCTGAAGAGGGGAGCTGGATGGCTGAGGACAGCAGTCACAGGGATAACTACATTTCATTGTAACTTGCTTGTATGCCTTTTTTTTAAGTTGTTTTTTTTTTTTTTTTTTGAGACGAGTCTGTCTCTGTCACCCAGGCTGGAGTGTAGTGGTGCCATCTCAGCTCACTGCGGCCTGCGCCTCCTGGGTTCAAGCGATTCTCCTGCCTCAGCCTCCTCAGTAGCTGGGACTACAGGTGTGCACCACCAGGCACAGGTAATTTTTGTATTTTTGGTAGAGACAGGATTTCACTGTGTTGGTAAAGCTGGTCTCAAACTCCTGACCTCAGATGATCCACCTGCCTCAGCCTCCCAAAGTGCTGGGATTACAGGTGTGAGCCACTGAGCCTGGCCTTTGTATGTCTTTTGAATGTTGCACAAATGAAAGTATTAGCTATCCAGAAAAAATCATGCCAGTCACGGTGTCTCATGCCTGTAATCCCAGCACTTTGGGAGGCCAAGATGGAGGACCACTTGAGACCAGCCTGGGCAACATATCAAGACCCTGTCTCTAAGAAAATAAATTGGGAAAAAAAAAAAAAAAGCCAGGTGTAGTGGCATGCACTTGTAGTCCTAGCTTCTTGGGGGGCTATGATGGGAAGATTTCGTGAGCCCAGGAGTTTGAGGTTACAGGCTAGGCCAAGGCCAAGGTGGGTGGATTACCGGAGGTCAGGAGTTTGAGACCAGCCTGGCCAACATGGTGAAACCCCGTATCCAAAAATACAAAAAATCAGCGAGGTGTGGTGGTGTGTGGTATAATCCCAGCTACTGGGGAGGCTGAGGCAGGAGAATCGCTTGAACCCTGGAGGTGGAGGTTGCAGGGAGCCAAGATCGTGCCATTGCACTCCAGCCTGGGAGACAGACTCCATCTCAAAAAGAAAACAAAGAAGTTTGAGGTTACAGTGAGCTATGATCACACCACTGCACGCCAGCTTGGACGATAAAGTAAGAACCTTTTTTTATAAAGTATTTTATAAAGTAAGAATCTTTTTTTTTTTTTTTTTTTTTTTTTTTTTTTTTGAGACGGAGTCTCCCTCTGTCGCCCAGAGTGCGGGGGCGCGATCTCGGCTCACTGCAAGCTCCGCCTCCTGGGTTCAAGCGATTCTCCTGCCTCAGCCTCCCAAGTAGCTGGGACTACAGGCTCCAGCCACCACGTCCAGCTAATTTTTTGTATTTTTTAGTAGAGACGGGGTTTCACCGTGTTAGCCAGGATGGTCTCTATCTCCTGACCTCGTGATCCGCCCGCCTCAGCCTCCCGAAGTGCTGGGGCTACAGGCGTGAGCCACCGCGCCTGGACCAGAACCTCTCTTAAAAAAAATCATTGGCAGAGAACAGGTTTGAGAAGAACCTGGTTGGATGTAACTGAGATGTGTAAAATAGAGGGTCTTCACTTGTGTAAAAGGCAGCCTGGTTTGCGGCTTTTTTTGTGGACAGGTGGCATCCTGGGGGTACCGTCCCTCTGATCTGCGCAGTTCATTCCTCGTCTCTGATCACTGGGCCCTGGGCTGAGCACCACCTTCTGAGCAGGACCGACAAGCTAGACTACACCCAGAAAGGAGAAATTGGGATGGGGAAGGGTCAGGAAACTGCGGTAGGACTGAGCGAAAGGACCAGGAGCAGCCCGGGGAAGAGATGAGACCACGCGGGGCACCATCGCTGTCTCCAAATACCTTAACCGACATAAGGGAGCAGCTTTCTTTCTGAAGACAGAGCTAGGGCTGTGGATGAGCACTGCAGGAAGGCACTTCGAGGTCTATACAAGGAAAATTTTGCTAACCTTTGGAGTTGTCTCAGAGCCGAACGTAGTAAGCTCCCTGTCACCGGATGTGCTTGAGCTAAGGGCGCTGAACCACCTCTGTCAGAGATGGTGCGTCCCCCACCAGATGTGACCCCGGGATGCGAAGCCCGGGGTCAGATCTGCGAGCCAGGTAACAGCGGCATTCACTTCTCGGGTCTTCGTGAGCATTAAGTCAATGAACCCAGGGCACCAAGGCGCGCAACACGCAGTAGGCGCTCAATTAGTGGCAAATGCCTCGCTCTGTACTCCGGGAAGCCCAACCTTCTCCCTGCGCCTCAGTTTCTCCCGCCGTCCTCGATGGCGCCACACTAGGTACCTTAGGGTTCAATCTCCCGAGCAGCTCCACACCCTGAGGACCCGGGCCATTTTGAGGCCGAGGGCACCCCTCGGGGCTGGCGGGCCCCTGGAAACTGCGCCCCGGGCGGGTCCTCGCCCCGCCCCCGCCTCGATGGCCCCGCCCCGTCCCCCTCCCGCTGGAGCCGGCCCGGCCCGCGCTCCTTTAAGGCAGCGAGCTGGCCGTGAGAAGCGTGTTTCGCCCCCTCCGACGCCACCGAGGTAGCGGCTTCACCTTTAAGGCGGCGCGGGGGCTGCTGGGAAGGCCGGCGGGATGGAGGCGGCGGGACCGGCTCGCGGCTGTGGGTCCGGGTGAAGCGGGAGGCAGCCGGAGCCGGAGCCGGGCCCGAGCACCAGGCGCAGGTCGGCGCGGGCCGATTGGGCCGGGAGACGGGATCAGGCCCTAAAGCAGGGGGAGGCTCCAGGTCGGCCTAGGGGAGGGGGTCGTCGTGGGCGCGGCCTGTGGGAGGATCCGACCAGCCCTGGTAGGGGGCGCGGTCCCGGGTGGCCCAGGGCAGGGGCGCGGCCTTTTTAGGGGAGGCCGCAGGACGTTGCGCTGGCCCAGGGGAGGGGTCGTAGTGGGCACAACCTGGAAGGACTGAGGGCCGCGGTCTCAGCCCCTGTAGGGAGATGGCCTCCGCAGGGTCGGCCCGTCGGGAGGATGGGCTCCGCGGCGTGGCCTGCCGGTTGGGGATGGGGCTGTCCGAGGGGCTGGGCCCGGATCGCCGGAGGGACCAGGGTCTCCTGCACAGGAGAGAGCCCCCACGTTCCCCATACCTGCCCTGGTTAGGGGGTCCCCGGGGAAACCCGGACACTGGGCCGCCTAAGTCGGCCTAAGCCGGTGGTCTGGGGCCGAAGCAGGGTCCGGCCGCACCGCATTGCGTCTCCCTGGCCAAGACGAGCCGGGCGCGCCCTCTGTAGGCCAAGCGTGGGCAAGGTACGGGTTGCAGGCTGGGGGACCTGGGCACACGGGACCAGGCGTCCGGGGACCGCCTGTGTTTACCTAATCTGGGGCGGTGTGGCCCCAGGCCCGGCGCCCGCCTGCCCGCACCCTCGTCCTCACAGACGCCACAACCATGGCCATGATGGTGCTTCCGCGGGAGGAGAAGCTGAGCCAGGATGAGATCGTGCTGGGCACCAAGGCCGTCATCCAGGGACTGGAGACTCTGCGTGGGGAGCATCGTGCCCTGCTGGCTCCTCTGGTTGCGCCTGAGGCCAGCGAAGCCGAGCCTGGCTCGCAGGAGCGCTGCATCCTCCTGCGTCGCTCCCTGGAAGCCATTGAGCTTGGGCTGGGGGAGGCCCAGGTAGGTCAGTCTAGGGTACTGAGGTGGGATCGAGCCTTCCAGAGAAATCCAGTAATCTAGGAGAAGAATATGAGCAAGGAATCTTCTGTTTCCTGGAGCCCCGTGTTAGGACCCCAGTAAATACCTTTTGAAGAAATAAATGCACTTTGGCGACCCCAGCCCTGCCCTAAGAGACCATGATCACCCTCGCCCCCACGCAGAGCCCCATTCCCAGCTCCCCTCTACCTAAGGGAGACTGGATGGCATATGAGAACAGAAAGAAAATCCTTAAGGAAACACAGCCTCCCACCGATTTATTCTTCTATTCATTCGTTAACAGATGAGTTTTTCAGTGCCAGCCAGGCCGTTAGGTGGATACAGGACCCAACAAAATAGACAGGATTCCTGCCCTATTTGGAAAAGAGACAAAAGCACACATAAGGAAATAATTGGTTGTTACAAATTGTGATGAGTTCTACAAAGAAAAGAACAAGATTTTATGATAGCTCACAGCAGTGAGTCTTGTCTACTGGTCAGGCAGGATTTCTATGAGGAAATGACAAACTGAAACCTGAGGGAAGAAATGAACCAGTCTCCAGGAAAGGGAGGCAGGGGAGAAGTTGCATGTGCAAAGGTCCTGGGGTAGGAGTTGTGGTGGAGGAACTCGGGGAAGAACTGTGTGACTGGAGCTTCATGGAAGGGAGAGAGGGACAGAAGAGGCCTGGGGAGAAGCCAAGAGCCAGATCATGGCCTCGTTAGTGTGGGTTTTATCCTCAGGAAGTCAGAAAGCCTCTGGAGGGCTTTAAGCAGACAGGCAACACAGTCTGACTTGAATTTCTAAAAACTCTCTCTGGCTGAGATGTGGAGAATAAATCTCAGTGGGTCGAGGATGCAATCACTCTCCAGTGAGTGGTTAGGAAGCCACTGCTGGAATTCAAATCAGAGCTGGTGCTTGGAATTAAGGGGTGGCTATGATGGTGGAGAAAAGGGACCAGTTCTGGATGTTCTGGAGGTAGGTCCAGGAAGACCCAGGGTGGAATAAGGGAGAGAGAGGAAGGCAGCATCACTCCCAGGTTTGTGATTTAAGCACATTAGGGAGGAGAGGGCCTGGGTGGATCAGAACTCTGTTTTGGCCCCCTTTAGTTGAGGCTGCCAGGATGATATGCAATTGGAGATGTCCAGGAGCCATTGGGATGTGCAAGGAGTTAGACTTGTTTTATTCTCCTCAGAGCTTGGCTGAACCCCTGCCTGGCACATGAACCCTGGGGAGGTTGTATCATCTTGGTTTCCTTTTCTTTAAAATAGGGATCATGCCATCTGCTGTGTATACTTCCAGGCTGTTGGAGGAATTTTTTTTTTTAAGCTAGTGGTTATGGAAACACCTGTCACTTAGGCATTTGCTAACCAACTGTAAAGTACAGGGTCTCAGACGGCCTGGCCCTCTGCAAGGACATTCACTCCTCTGCCAGTTGGCCATCACAGGCAGAGAGGACCAGTCAGGGGTCCCACACCTGGTGGAGCACATGCACTCTCACAGAGGGGGAACAGTCTGCATGGAGGGCATGGGCATCAAGGCCATGAGTGAAACTGGAGCAGAGTGGGAGGTGTGACTAGCTGGAGACACCACTGCAGAAATGACCCTGGACCGTGAAGGACCAGGAAAGGGTGGAGGCCAGGTGTGGTGGCTCACGCCTGTAATTCCAGCACTTTGGGAGGCCCAGGTAGGAAGATTGCTTAAATCCAGGAGTTCATGAGACCCCGTATCTATGAAAAAATTTTTTATTTTCATTTATTTATATTTGAGACAGAGTCTCACTGTGTTACCCAGGCTGCAGTATAGTGGTGCAGTGTCCGTTCACTGCAGCTTCCACCTCCCAGGTTCAAGCGATTCTTCTGCCTCAACCTCTTGACTAGCTGGGACTACAGGCACACACCACCACACCCAGCTAATTTTTGTATTTTTAGTAGAGATGGGGTTTCACCATGTTGGCCAGGATGGTCTCAATCTTCTGACCTCATGATCTGCCCACCTCAGCCTCCCGAAGTGCTAGGATTACAGGCGTGAGCCACCGCACCTGGCCAAAATTTTTTTTAAATTAGCCAGGTGTGGTGGTGTGCACCCATAGTCCCAGTTACTCAGGAGGCTGAGGTGGAAGGACCACTTGGGCCTGGAAGGTGGAAGCTGCAGTGAGCTGTGATGGTGCCATAGCCCTTCAGCCCAGGTGACAGAGTGAGACATTGTCTCAAATTAAAAAAAAAAAAAAGAGAGAGAGAGCAAGAAGGGAGGTTGGAACCTAGGCAGGAACGCAGGAAGAGACTGGAAACTCAGGAAAGGAGTTATAGAGGCTGGGGAGAGGGGTGGGGGTTGAGGCCAAGGCCTCTGGATACTTTTCCTGCCCCTGTGGTTCCTCACGCCAGCTGAGCATTTGGGATACATGCCCCTTCCCTACCTGGGAGCTGCAGAAAGGCAGGGGATGCTGTGGCCCCCTCAGCAGAAGTGGGGATGGAGTCTTTGGGTGGCCCTTCAGCCATCTAGCAGAGTTCTGTGAGCAAGCACTAGCCCTGGGGCAGGGAGCAGTAACCTCGTGGCTGTGGCAGCAGGGGCCTGAGTACAACCCAGGAAGAGATGAAGGAAGGGGCTAGTAGCTCAGGGAAAGCACAGCACCCCAACTCTCTCACAGGAGAGCCCTTTTGGGGTTCTCCTGATCCCAGAAGGAAGGAACTGGGGACTCCCAAGCCTCCTGGGTTTGGGCTTTGCACTATGGTGTGTTTGAGGCCTTGAGGAGATTCTCCCTTGACTAGGAGAGAAAAGGCCTACAGCTCCTCACTGTAGGGCCAGGCCTGGCCCTTCACTGGGTCCCAGAGCCCAACTAGGCCCAGGCTACAGTCATAGGCGAGGGGTCGATGGGGCTCCGACCCTTACCTGGGCTGGTTGCACAGGTGATCTTGGCACTGTCGAGCCACCTGGGGGCCGTAGAATCAGAGAAGCAGAAGCTGCGGGCGCAGGTGCGGCGCCTGGTGCAGGAGAACCAGTGGCTGCGTGAGGAGCTGGCGGGGACGCAGCAGAAGCTGCAGCGCAGTGAGCAGGCCGTGGCCCAGCTGGAGGAGGAGAAGCAGCACCTGCTGTTCATGAGCCAGATCCGCAAGTTGGATGAAGACATCTCCCCTAACGTGAGCTCCTACCATGGTCACTGTTGCCCAGCAAGGGGGCCTGGGAGCAGGGAGGGGCAGCATGGAGCAAATTCGGCTCCACCCCAGCCCACGGACACCCTGGCTGCCCTGTGTCTCCCTCCCTGACGCTCATCCTGTCTTCCTTCCCAGGAGGAGAAGGGGGACGTCCCCAAAGACACACTGGATGACCTGTTCCCCAATGAGGATGAGCAGAGCCCAGGTGCGGATGGGCAGTTCTGGAGTGGGGGAAGGAAAGGTTGTGTGAACTCTTGGTCCTTGGGACCAAGTGGCTGCCATGTTCCTTCCTGCCTCACTTCTGATCATGACATCCTAGCGTGTTAGAGCTTCAAGAACAATCATACGTGCTGCTGCTTCTCACATCCCCCCAGCTCTGCGGGGAGCAGACATCACAGTTAAGAGCTATGGAGTCGCCAGCCTGGCTTCCAGTGCTGCTCTGCCACTAGTTGCCCTGACCCTTGGGAGAGTTCTTTTCTCCTCCGAGTCACCTCTGAGGGAGGCATGTGCAGACAGCCACACTGGGGCCAGTGCCTGCTTTGCTCATGGTACTGGTTGTGCATCGGGGCCTCCACTCTGTACACAGGGACGCAGGCTCAGAGGTTAGGCGACTTGCCCCATTACACAGAGCCTTAAGTACTGGAGCTGGGCCTCTACCCCCTCTTTCTATAGGGTAACTAGACCCACTGTGTAAATGGGGTAACTGAGAAAGAGTGGTTAGTGACTTGCCCAGGGCCACGTGTCAAGTGGCTCAAAGGCACAGCTGGCATGTACCATCTCAGCCCAGTGGGCAGATGGTACATCTGACCTCCTGCCCTTGACCCTGCAGCCCCTAGCCCAGGAGGAGGGGATGTGTCTGGTCAGCATGGGGGCTACGAGATCCCGGCCCGGCTCCGCACCCTGCACAACCTGGTGATCCAGTACGCCTCACAGGGCCGCTATGAGGTAGCTGTGCCACTCTGCAAGCAGGCACTCGAAGACCTGGAGAAGACGTCAGGCCACGACCACCCTGACGTTGCCACCATGCTGAACATCCTGGCACTGGTCTATCGGTGAGGACTCTCTGGGGGTGCCCAAATTCTTCTGGAACGCTTCAGCCCCGGATCACTAACCTTTGGTGCCTGCTGTGGGGCCAGACTCGGGGCCCACCTGTGTGGAGCTGGGCTACAGATGCGAGTAAAACTGTCTAGTGTAGGAGAGAGGCTTCGCCAGAACTGGGGAGAGACTGCACATGAGGACTCCAGGGGTCCTGGGGAGTCTGCACAGCTTCTCCAGGCACTAAGGCTGGAGGAGGGGCTTTGCCAGAAAGTGAGTTTGGCTGAACACAAGAGGCTAGAAAAGGTTCCCATGGCAAAAAGCCAGCATGAACAAAGGCACTGGGACCTGGAGAGCGGGACACGCTAAAGGGGCAGCAGGAGAGCCATGTGGCGCCCAGGGATACTAGGCACCAGGCAGTCAGTGGGACTCCAGCACCGCACACCCCAGCCAATTGTGAGAAAACTGCCCACAGCCCCTGTAGCTCAGAGAGCAGGAGCTAAGCAGGTCTCTCCACACTATGGGTCCCACTCTGTCATACTCACTCACTGAGTACAGGAGTGACCACAGGGACTGCAGGCCACTGGGGAGGGCCTCGAGCTGGGGGACAGCCCTGACCATGCTCCCACCTGCTCCCAGGGATCAGAACAAGTATAAGGAGGCTGCCCACCTACTCAATGATGCTCTGGCCATCCGGGAGAAAACCCTGGGCAAGGACCACCCAGCCGTGAGTGAGGGTTGGGTGGGAGGTGGGGGCTGTGCCCCATCCCCTGCAGGTCCCAGAGTCCTGCAGGGCCTGGGTCAAGGAGCTTCCATTCTTCCACCTCCAGGTGGCTGCGACACTAAACAACCTGGCGGTCCTGTATGGCAAGAGGGGCAAGTACAAGGAGGCTGAGCCGTTGTGCAAGCGGGCACTGGAGATCCGAGAGAAGGTGCGAGCAGGCAGGGCTGGGCAGGCCAGGGGTCTGGGAGGCAGGGGCCCGGGCAGCCCTGAACCCAACCCCTGGCTTCCTCTCCCATCCCAGGTCCTAGGCAAGTTTCACCCAGATGTGGCCAAGCAGCTCAGCAACCTGGCCCTGCTGTGCCAGAACCAGGGCAAAGCCGAGGAGGTGGAATACTACTATCGGCGGGCGCTGGAGATCTATGCTACACGCCTCGGGCCCGATGACCCCAATGTAGCCAAGACCAAGAACAACCTGGTGCCTTGAGGCTGGAAGGGGCTGGAGGATGGAAAGGAGGGAGGCAGGGATGACGCTGGGGAAGAAGGAGAGAAAAAGGCTTGGCTCCATGCATCCTGTTCACTCTCTGGGTCTCCCACTTCCAGGCTTCCTGCTACCTGAAGCAGGGCAAGTACCAGGATGCAGAGACCCTGTACAAGGAGATCCTCACCCGCGCTCATGAGAAAGA
Organism: Macaca fascicularis; assembly: GCF_037993035.2. Taxonomy (NCBI): domain Eukaryota; kingdom Metazoa; phylum Chordata; class Mammalia; order Primates; family Cercopithecidae; genus Macaca; species Macaca fascicularis. The sequence goes on along the minus strand of NC_088388.1, from coordinate 8,128,745 downwards.
GTTTGGCTCTGTCAATGGTGAGTGTGTGGTTGCCATGTGCCTCTGGCCAATCCATCCCAGGCCCACTCTGCCATCAGCACCCAGGACAGATCCCTCAGCTGGGCAGGCCGTCAGACTTTGGCCTGGCTGGTCCCCAGCTTCACCCCCAGATGGTGCCCAGCCACCTGTGCTCACGTTTGCACATGTGAGCATACACCCAACTCATGCAGCCCCCTTGGCCTGCCAGTGCCTCACACACCTTTGCATCCCCCTTCTTCACTGGCAACTCCTGCTCACCTCATCTCCCGCTCTGAGAAACTACCTCCGGCCCCGGATGGTCAGTTGTCATCTGCTCCTGAGTCCCTCGGAGCCTGGCCCATCATTCAGGCCTAGCACATGTCTTGGGCTGTGGCCTGAGGTGTAAGGGTCTGTTCTGCTCATCTCTTTGTCCAGAAGAGGGTCAGTAGTGTTTTGGGTCTTATTCTTGTTCATTCATTCAACAAAGCCCAACCCTGGTCTCCCCTCCCCTGACCCCAGTCCTGTGTCCAGCCCAACCAGGTGAGGCCTATATGGTAGGCCGCTGACAGTCTCCTTTCTCTCCCCAGGGGACAACAAGCCCATCTGGATGCACGCAGAGGAGCGGGAGGAAAGCAAGGTAGCTCTGTGGGGCAGGTTGGGTGGTTGTCAAGGGAGGCGGGGATGTGCAGAACGGGGCCTGCTCTCACTTAGTGTGACCATTCTTTTTCCAGGATAAGCGCCGGGACAGCGCCCCCTATGGGGAATATGGCAGCTGGTACAAGGCCTGTAAAGTAGACAGGTGAGGGGGGCGGGGCGGGGCTGGGGAGCAGAGCATGGCAGGGCAGTCTCCACATTCCATACTCTCACTCCTAACACACCCCTCCTCTGCCGCTCATCTGGCAAGGCCCAGCTCACAGGTCACCTGTCCCAAGAAGGCTCTGTCTCCTAATTCTCAGCCTAATTATCTTGCTCCGGGTCTCCCAGCTTTCGGTCCTGGTGACAACATCCCATGAGGGCCCTGGGGCCAGGTCCCTAGCCCTGGCGTGATTCCCCCAGGGCAGAAGAGGCTGGGTGGGCCCAGCACAGGGCTTGACATGGGAGGGAATGGATTCTGGCTACCCCAGAGGTCCCTATTTCCTCAGGGCCCCCTATAGGCTGGGTGCCAGGACGGGCCCTGGGTCTGGGGGAACATGGAGTTTGAGACTATCCCATCCACAGCCCCACAGTCAACACCACCCTGCGCAGCTTGGGGGCCCTATACCGACGCCAGGGCAAGCTGGAAGCCGCACACACACTGGAGGACTGTGCCAGCCGCAACCGCAAGCAGGTGGGGCTCCATGCAGGAGGGGGTGGGCAGACACCTGTGTGGCCCTGAGTGTGGCCCAGTCACGGCCTGATGCCCCTGCCCCTCCCTGATGCCCCTGCCCCTCCCTCAGGGTTTGGACCCCGCAAGCCAGACCAAGGTGGTAGAACTGCTGAAAGATGGCAGTGGCGGGCGGGGAGACCGCCGTGGCAGCCGAGACGTGGCCGGGGGTGCCGGGCCCCGGTCTGAGTCTGACCTCGAGGATGCGGGACCTACAGCTGAGTGGAGTGGGGTGAGTCCAGGGGCTGGGGCCGGGCCGGGAGCCTAGGTGGCCAGTGGGGCCTAGAGGTGAGCCTGTCCACCCGCAGGATGGCAGTGGCTCCTTGCGGCGCAGCGGCTCCTTTGGGAAGCTTCGAGACGCCCTGAGGCGCAGCAGTGAGATGCTAGTAAAGAAGCTGCAGGGGGGCGGCCCCCAGGAGCCCCCTAACCCCAGGTGAGCCCCCCACCAAGGTGGGCCTCAGGAACCACCCAGCAACCCCGGATGAGCTCCTGACCCATGAGTGTGCCCCACTGACCCCAGGCAACCTCCCCATCCCTCTCAGGCTCCACCACCCACCAGTCTGCTCCCTCCCCAGCCCCACCCTGCTCCCTGCCCCCATCTCCCCTGAGTTCCTCCTTGGGCAAATACCACGCTGTCCTTTTCCCTCAGGATGAAGCGAGCCAGTTCCCTCAACTTCCTCAACAAGAGCGTGGAAGAGCCGACCCAGGTAGGGGCAAGCGGGTGTCCGGGCACTGGGCGGCTGTGGCCGGGGCTGCATGTGCGCTGCCAAGCTTCCCTCCAGCATGCCTCTTCATCCGACATGGGAGGGAACGGATTCTATCCCAGGCCTACTTTGGGCTGGACAAAGCGGAGACACAGGAGGGGAACCCAGTCTCTCCTGGGGGTGGATGTGTAAATGGCCAGTGCCAACACAGTCACCGTGGAGATGGGCGGGAGTGTCAGGGCACCAGGGCGTGGCCTTGGGCCGGAACTGCCACTGCCTCTGCCCAGCTCAGGGACTCCGGCTGCCTCTGCCGGGTCAGGCCGCTTCAGGCCAGGGAGGCACAGACTGGCAGCAGCACGGGGCTGAGCCACCTGCCCCCTCTGCCCACAGCCTGGAGGCACAGGTCTCTCTGACAGCCGCACTCTCAGCTCCAGCTCCATGGACCTCTCCCGACGAAGCTCCCTGGTGGGCTAATGCTGAAGGGGCAGCCAGTCACCAGAGCGCCCACCTGGCACACCCCCCTCACCCCAGCCCTGCGCATGGGCCTGCTGCTTGTCCCGCCTGTCTCTCCCACAGCCCCTGTCTTTTCTGTTCAATCTCAGGGTAACCTTCTCCCTTGTCATCTCAGCCTGAGCCCTGGAGGCTGGGCCTGCCCACTCCAGCTCGATCCCTTATTTATTCCTTCTAGCAGGGCCCTCTTCCTTAGGTTCGGGGCCAGCAGGAGGTGCCGGCTGGAGTCTCCACCATAGACTCAGTGGCCTGGCCTCCCCAGACCCCAGAGCCAAGAACACTAAGCACTCGCCGGCCCTTCGGCACCTTCGCCCTCCCTCCCAACTCAACCCGGCCGTTGCTTCTGTATATAGAGAAATAAGTTATTGGCCGCGCCCCACCCTTCAGTCCACGGTACTACCCGGGCCTCCCCTCGTCCCTCCTCTAGTGGTACCGCCCAGGCCTTAATCACCCCCATTCCGTGCGGTGGTATCTCCCAGGCTCCACATTCTCGGGAGTGGCGCCTCCTAAGTGGCTCCCGGGACCTTCTCGCGCTCCTCCTGGCCTCTGAGGGATGCGTCCTACCCCGCCATCGCCCCGTGCCCCAGGACGGGGACCTCCCCTTAGTCAGTCCTCCCACCGCCGGGCCCTGCCCCGCATCCCGGCCTTATGCACTGCCCCTCCCGCCCGGCCCCGCCCAGGCACGGCCCGACCCCGCCCCGGGCACCGCCCACCGAGCCATCCTGCCACGCCTCTCCCCACGCCTGCAGCTTCTCGCGAGGGGCGGCGACGGTCCCTTGGTGGCAGGAGGGGCTCCCCCTGTTGCGGGTGAGGCGGCTGCTCTCTATTTTCAGATGTTGCTGTAGAAATAAAGACGGTTTGAATCTGAGCCGGGCTTGTTTTGAGGCGGAGGTCGGGGTCCCCCCGCGTCTCTAAACGGGTGGAGCCGGGAAGGGTCGCGCGTGAGTGGGGGACAGTGTGTCTCGCTCAACTGCTGTCCGCGCAGCTGGGCCCAGATATTCTGGCCCACCCCGGAACTGGGTGGGGGCCCCACAAGTCAGGCTTTCCCTAAAACGTTCACTTGTGGGGTTCTGGAGACCGCGGGCTCTTACGAGCTCTGCTCTTCACAAAGTTTTTGACTTTGAGTGAGTTTCCCGAGACTCAGTTTTTTCATCTATGAAATGCGGGTGATGACACGCGGCTGCGAGTTAGGAGTGCCCAGTACACGAGGAACCCTGGACAAGTGAACTTTTACTAGTCTTGCTAGATCCCACATTCTCATTTAATGTTCACAACGTGGGTATTGGGAGGGTAAGGATGACTCCGTCAGACAGATGTGAAACGTGCCAAGCCCAGCTCTAAACTGAGCTTTTTAAACACCGAGACGCCGTCAGGCTTTCCAGCATCGTGCTCAAGCCTAGGTGCGTCCGGCGTGCAAACTACAAGCCCCAGAAGGCAATGCGCCAGTAGTGATGGGAGTGGGCGCGGAGGCACGGGCTCCCCGACTACGCCTGCGCAGCGGGGCTGAGTTGGAGAACGTCTCAGACTACAAGTTCCGAGAACCAGCGCGGCGAGGCCTGAGAAGAGGACGTTTGCGCCTGCGCGTCGCGGGCGGGGCCTCTGGGGCGGAGCGGCCACCATCTTGGAACGGGAGGCGGAGCAGAGCCGACTGGGAGCGACCGAGCGGGCCGCCGCCGCCGCCATGAACCCCGAATAGTGAGTGAGCCCCGCCCGCGCCGTCCAGCGCAGCCTCGATCCCGAATACGGGGCTGTACGCTTACCGGGGTTGTCTGGCCCGGGTCAGGACTGTGCGGCGCCCCCACATCCGGGTCCCTCTTCCGCTGACCCCCCCCCCCTCACATCCGGGTTCTGCCCCTCCCCCCAGGGGCCCCAGGACCCCGGCTCAACACCCCGAGCTCTCACACCCGGGGCCCAGACGTGGCGACCCCGAGGGGCAGCTCTTGGAGCCCGAGACACCGGCCCTACCAGGCCTTATCGGTCAGATGACCCCGCAGTCCCGGTCACTTCAGGCCTCAGTTTCCCCACCTGCTGCTTGACAACTGTCCTGGAGTTTGGGAGCCCGTCTTTAGATAGTTTCTGGTCTCGGGTTCAGGCTCGGGCCCTTTAGGTCGGGCAGTGAATCCCTCTACCCTTCTCTTTCTCCTGAAGCCCGGCTCCTGGGGCCGGCCCAGAAACTGGCCAACTAAGCGGGAGGCCCCGAAGCGCCGCTTGAGTCCCATCTCCCGCAGGTCCTCTCTTCCGGGGCTGCCTCCTACCCTTTGCCTGGGTTACGCTGACCTGTCGCTCCCGACGGTCCGTCCTTTCCCGCCCTCTCCTCGCTTTTGCTCAGGCCCCCAACGCCACCGTCGCACCCCTTCCCTTGGCTGTCACACTGCTTGTGAAGTTTAGATGAATATGGAATTTGCTCTCCCCCTTCCAGCGGGATTCTCTGGTCCTCAAACTCTCCTCACTCTTGGTCACTCCCTCTGCGGGTAGGTGGCCCACATCTCATGCCCAGGACTAATAGTTTTCCCCAAGTATCAGTTATCTTCTTCCTCTTCTGCCACTTCCTTTTTCTCCTCCACATCCAGGTCTCAGATTTCCTTGGGGAAGGGTGAAGCTCTGAGCTGGATTGGGAGGGGAACAGAGAAGGGAACCAGCAGGCTCTCGCAGGGACTTTGGAGTCTGACAAACCTGGTTTGAGTCTTAAAGCGAAAAACTGTGTAAGTTAGGGCAAGTCACTTCCCTTCTCTGGCCTCTGGTTTCCTCATTAGTTGACAATGATAAAACTGACTTCATTGGACTGTTGCGAAGATTAAATGAGATGATGCATTTGAAGTACTTCACACAGGGAACTCAACTGTGTGACTTCACACAGTCACAAGTTGGAACTCAATATTATTAAATGTGATTACCTTTTACCTTTTTTTTTTTTTTTTTTTTGAGACAGGGTCTCTCTCTGTCACCCAGGCTGGAGTACAGTGGCACGATCATGGCTCACTGCAGTCTCCAACTCTTGGGCTCAAGCATTCCTCCTGCCTTGTCCTCCTGAGTAGCTGGGAATACAGAGGTACATCACCACATCTGGCACATTTTTAAATTTTTTGTAAAGACAGGGTCTCCATCTGTTTCCCAGCCTGGTCTGAAATTCTTGGGCTCAAATGATCCTTGTGCCTCGGGCTCCCAAAATGTTGGGATTACAGGTGTCAGCCACTGCACCCAGCCTTAAGTGCAATTTTCATTGCAACTTGACCACCTCTTCCTGGTGACTTCATAACAGGTTTTTTGTTGTTGTTTCCAAAGAGATGGGGTGGACTGGGCGCGGTGGCTTACGCCTGTAATCCCAGCACTTTGGGAGGCTGAGGCGGGTGGATAACGAGGTCAGAAGATCGAGACCATCCTGGCCAACATGATGAAACCCCATCTCTACTAAAAATACAAAAATTAGCCAAGTGTCATGGCACGTGCCTGTAATCCCAGCTACTCTGGAGGCTGAGGCGGGAGAATCACTTGAACCCGGGAGTTGGAGGTTGCAGTGAGCCGAGATCGTGCCACTGCACTCCAGCCTGGTGACAGAGTGAGACTCCATTTCAAAAAAAAGAGAGATGGCTGGGCGCGGTGGCTCAAGCCTGTAATCCCAGCACTTTGGGAGGCCGAGGCGGGCGGATCACGAGGTCAGGAGATCGAGACCATCCTGGCTAACACGGTGAAACCCCGTCTCTACTAAAAATACAAAAAACTAGCCGGGCGCGGTGGCGGGCGCCTGTAGTCCCAGCTACTCGGGAGGCTGAGGCAGGAGAATGGCGTAAACCCGGGAGGCGGAGCTTGCAGTGAGCTGAGATCCGGCCACTGCACTCCAGCCTGGGTGACAGAGCAAGACTCCGTCTCAAAAAAAAAAAAAAAAAAAAAAAAAGAGAGACAGGGTCGTGCTACATCACCCAGGCTGGTCATGTACTCCTGGGCTCCAGGGATCCTCCTCCTGCTTCACCCTCCCCAGTAGCTGGGACCACAGGCACACCCCACAGCACCTGGCCATCTGTCTCTTTACATGGGTTTTTCACTTAACAAGTTCTAGACTGTGCCCTGGGTTCTACTTCTGGGGCCTCCCCTGCCAAGCCAGGCATACCACAGGTCATGTACTGGGGATTCCCTAAATAGCCCCTACTGTACCAAACCATGAAGTCTCAGAAATCAGGGTAGGATACCCAGCTCTGTCGCCTTGGCAGGTCACGTCCCTCTCTGTGTCTTGATTTCTTTCTCCATAAAGTGAGAATTTAGACTCAGCAAGCTGAGAGCCCTTTGGGCTAGCTTTTTCTGGAGGGGGGCATCAGCCCTCCCTGACCGGGACTGGTGGGAAGATCTGGTGAGCACCATAGTATTCTAAACCAAAGGATGACCAGGCTCACCCCTGTAATCCCAGCACTTTTAGAGGCCAAGGCAGGTGAATCGATTGAACTCAGGAGTTTGAGACCAGCCTGGGCAACATAGTGAGACCCCGTCTCTACAAAACATAAAAAGAGTAGCCAGGGGCTGGATGTGGTGGCTCACACGTGTAATCCCAGCACTTTGGGAGGCCGAGGCAGGTGGATCACCTGAGGTCAGGAGTTTGAGACGAGCCTGGCCAACATGGTGAAACCCTGTCTCTACTAAAAATACAAAACTTAGCCAGGCATGGTGGCAGGTGCCTGTAATCCCAGCTACTCGGGAGGCCGAGACAGGAGAATTGCTTGAACCTGGCAGGCGGAGGTTGCAGTGAGCCAAGATCACGCCATTGCACTCCAGCCTGGGCAACAAGAGCGAAACTCCGTCTCAGAAAAAAAAAAAAAAAAAAAAGATTAGTTAGAAGTGGTAGTGGACACCTGAAGTCCCAGCTACTCGGGAGGCTGAGGTGGGAAGATCACTTTGAGCCTGCGAGGTAGAAGCTGCAGTGAGCCGTGATCACTTCAGTGCACTGCAGCCTGGGTGACAGAGTGAGACCTTATTGCCAAAAAAAATAAAAATAAACCAAGGGATGCCTCGTGGGGTGGGGGAATCCTCTAATTGTGACTCCAGGATGATGGTAGGTGGGCTCCCTGCCTCCCTTCACGCCTTCCCATCCTCTCTCTCCAGTGACTACCTGTTTAAGCTGCTTTTGATTGGCGACTCAGGCGTGGGCAAGTCATGCCTGCTCCTGCGGTTTGCTGTGAGTAAGAAGCCTCCCATACCATCTACCAGGGGTCCTGACTGGCAGCTGGGGGGAGAAGGGACCACCCAGAGCACAGTAGTCGCAAGATCTGGGAACCAGGGGTGAAGCTGTAAGACCTGCCAGCAGCACATCTGCCCTGAACAAGACACAGGGCTGGCCAGCTGGGTGCTGGGAATTGGGGCTTGGTGATTAGGAGACCCTGCTGGGGCTGGAAGCTGGAGGGAGGCTTTCCAAGTGGGCCTCACCTCATTTACTCCCATCATTTCACTGGCCCCTGAACTTCCAGGATGACACGTACACAGAGAGCTACATCAGCACCATCGGGGTGGACTTCAAGATCCGAACCATCGAGCTGGATGGCAAAACTATCAAACTTCAGATCGTGAGTGTCGCTCTTCCCAAAATCCCTGGTACAGAGGTGTCCGCCTTGGGAGGGAAGGGACTCTGGGAATCTGGACCCCAGCTGACCTGCTCCTCTGCCTACTGTCTCCTAGTGGGACACAGCGGGCCAGGAACGGTTCCGGACCATCACTTCCAGCTACTACCGGGGGGCTCATGGCATCATCGTGGTGTATGACGTCACTGACCAGGTACTCCTGGACTAGCCATCCTCAGCTTGGCCTCCTTAGCCTTAGGTCTTTGACTCTTCTTTTTCCTCCTTCCATCTTCTCTTTCCTAATGCTTCCTGGAAAAGAGACTGTACTTGTCTGCTTGCGGGAACTAACTAGGAAAAAGAAAAAAATAGGTGACTGTACTTGGACTCATTTCACAAGGAAGGAAACAACCACAGAAATAGATCCTCCCAAGGCCCTGTTGCAGGTTCTGGCAGGACAAGCCCTCACACCTTCCCTCCCCGCCAAGCCAAACTTACCACCTTATTGTAGACCTTCTGGGCACCTGCATGTTATGGGAGTTTAGTCAGGCGGTTGGCTGCTATGATGGGTCTGTGGCTTCCTGTGTGAAGACACAGTGCAGGGGGACAATTAGAGGGCCTTAGACAAAGAAGTGAGGAGGCTTGAGCTCTGGACCCAATGCAAGCAGAGATCCAGAAGCTCTGTGCCTCCAGCAGCAGTGTTAGTCCCATGTGACTGACAGTGGTGGTAGCAAGAGCCGAAAATGGTTCCATGAAACCTTATAGTTTACAGAACCTGGCCCAGCCCTCAGATTGCAAATCTCTGATGCTCAGAAGAGGTCTGTGTTATGTTCCCATCACACAGGTGAGGAGTTGGGCTCAGGATGGTGAGGTGACTTGCCGAGGGTCCTTCGGCTAGTCCAGTGGCAGAGACAGAAAACCTGGATGGCTCATTCCACCTGCTTTGTGTTTTTCTACCAAATGTTGTTGCTTAACAGGGCCGAGCCCTGGGGATGAGGAGAAGCTTAAATCAGCCGTGGGCTGGTAAGAGTCCCTGTCTGAGGAGCAGCCGGGCTCTTTAGCTCACCAGGGACTCATGATGTCCTCAGCTCTGGACGAGCTGTGGGGAAGCTACATACCACCCAGACAGGTTACCAGGGCCCACCTGACTGCCATCTATCCAGTGACCTCATTTCAGCAGATTGACCTCTCGTGGCTTTGAACTCTGTTCTCTTCTCTCTCCTTGAAAAGTGTACCGTCCCCAGCTCCTCAGTCTCCTGCAGCACTTGATTCTCTATTGTCAGTGTCTGTTTGCTGGTTTGTCTGGTGCTGCCTCCCATCACCCTGTGTTTGGTGCTTCCCGACTGCCCTGGACTCTCCTCCTTACTCTGGTGCATGACTGGGGCCACTCTGTGGCTTGCTTCTGCCTTGTCTTCTGTGATTCCTGCATCTAACAGCTGTGGCTGTGGCTTCCCTCCTCTGTCCGTGTCTACGCTGGCACTTTGTGTCTGTGTTAATTCTGATCTTCATGATCTTCTCTAGTAAACTAAATGGTGGGGTTTGTGTTTTCCAGATGAGGAAACTTGCTTGGAGAGGTGTTAAGTAACTTGCCTCCGGTCTCACAGGAAGGGCAAAGCCAGTTTTGGAGGGCTCTTGGCTTTTGAGCACACCCTTTCCCCCGCCTCAAGCAGTCTCTGCAGAACTCAGATGTCCAGCACTGGCCTCACTGTCTCTCCCCAAACCAGCGTCTCCATCCACATTTTTAATACTTTTATTTTAAAACGTGGGGTCTCGCTCTGTCACCCAGACTGCAGTGCAGTGGTGTGATCATAGCTCGTTGTAACCTCAACCTCCTGGGCTTAAGGGATCCTCCTGCCTCAGCCTATAGGTGCACACCACCATGCCCAGCTGCATCCCCATCTTTGTGACACAATTCTTACCAGGCTGACCAGAAAACTCTTCCCTCCCCCATCCAGTCAGTCTCAAGTCCCCTCTGTTCTCTCCCCATCATCTTCCTCAAATCTGTTTTCTCATGATAATAGCAGTCATGAGGATAATAGCAGCTCTTGCCAGGTAAGCACTTGTTATGAGACAAGCCTGCATTCATTCTCTTCATGCTCACAGCAGCCCTTCTGGGAGGTACTGTTTCTAGAAATGAGGAAACTGAGGCTCACAGTGGTCAGGGGACATACCTGAGGTCACACAGTAAATGGCTGAGCCAGGCCTTCAGCAGCGGTGGTCTAAATCCTGTGTGCATCCCTGGCTTGGTGCACATTCTCTTCCCTGGGTTATTCCAACCATTCCCAGTTGGTCTGCATCTTGCTGGTCTGATCTGGCCTCTGGCTCCTGTCAGGACTAGCTTTCCAGAGCACAGGTGTGATCTTGCTGCTTCTGGCCTGAGAAAACGCCCACTGGCTCCTGGTTGTCCAAGACTTAGCCAGGCTGAGACAGTCTGTGCTCTGGCCTCTCCCCATTCCCCGCTCTGTCCTCCCCCGTCCCCTCTCCCCTTTCCCCCTCTCCCCTTTCCCCCTCTCCCCTTTCCCTCTTTCCCCTTTCCCCCTCTCCCCTTTCCCCCTCTCCGCTTTCCCCCTCCCTATTGAGTGCATCCCAGCAACATTCCACTTCCTCCCATTCCCCAGAGACATCATGCCCCTCCCATTCAGTGACCTGGCACATGCTGGCTCTCCAGCTGGCACCTCTCCTGCACAAGGCCAGTTCCCACCTGCAGGCTTAGGCCTGCTGTTGCTCCCACCTCAAGCAGAGGTGGTCTGGGGGCTCCCCGGTCCCTGCCTTCTAACCTGTTTTGCCCTTGTGTGTGGCCTGGTCTATTCCTCTGCTGTCCCGTGAATGTGTTAGGGCAGGACTCGGGTATGATTTCCCCCTTTGTCCCCAGCACTTAGTGCAGGACCCAACTTGGAACATGGCAAGAGTTTGAGCCAGTCTAAGTTTGAGCCAGTGTGATGTCATCAGGCCTCTGGCTCCTAAGGAGGAAAAGTGGCACTAGCTTGAGCACTTTCCTGAAAGTCCTGTCCTTTGTGTGTGGGGTAGGGGCAAGCTGCTGGAAGAGTCTGAAGCCAGGTCATAAGGCTGTTGGTGCCAAAAGTAGGATGAATTTTAGGCTGTTCCCAGGAGTCCTGTCTCGCCATGGGCCAGGGCCGCCTCTGAGAGGACCCTCGACCTCCTGCGTTCCAAGGCTACAAACCTTAAAGGGATTTTTCAGGCCACGGTGGGAACTGTAACTCTTGCAGACCTGTTACTCTCTGTTCCTGTCTCCCCTCCACTCTCTCTTTGCTTCTCACATGTGGTTAGGCCTGCAAGTGTCTCGGGCAGAGACAGCCGCAGGGAGCAGAGCTGGCAGGCCTGGGTTGGAGCAGCTGTTGAGGTGCTAGGGCAGCTGGCAGGCTGCTGGGGCTCTTCTGGGTCTTGGATGGAGGAGGGCAGGGAGGAAGGTTCAGCCTGGAGCAGAGGGCTTCCTCTGCATCCCTGAGCCGAGGACTCAGGGGGCCCAGAGCTGTACTGTTCCCCTCAGAGAAGGTCTTGTTCTCCAGGTCTGGGGTAGGGGTGACAGTTGGGAGCAAAATAACTTTGGCCCCTGGCCCCCTCTAGGAGTCCTATGCCAACGTGAAGCAGTGGCTGCAGGAGATTGACCGCTACGCCAGTGAGAACGTTAATAAGCTCCTGGTGGGCAACAAGAGCGACCTCACCACCAAGAAGGTGGTGGACAACACCACAGCCAAGGTAGCAGATGGGCGGGTCTGCCTGGGCTGGGGGCGCTGGGGCCCTCCTGCCCCTCACCCTGCTCTCCCCTCCTCTTCTCTCCTCTCCCTTGTCAGGAGTTTGCGGACTCTCTGGGCATCCCCTTCTTGGAGACAAGTGCCAAGAACGCCACCAATGTCGAGCAGGCGTTCATGACCATGGCTGCCGAGATCAAAAAGCGGATGGGGCCCGGAGCAGCCTCCGGGGGCGAGCGGCCCAATCTCAAGATCGACAGCACCCCTGTAAAGCCGGCTGGCGGTGGCTGTTGCTAGGAGGGGCACATGGAGTGGGACAGGAGGGGGCACCTTCTCCAGATGATGTCCCTGGGGGGATGCAGGAGGTGCCTCCCTCTCCCTCTCCTGGGGCATTTGAGTCTGTGGCTTTGGGGTGTCCTGGGCTCCCCATCTCCCTCTGGCCCATCTGCCTGCTGCCCTGAGCCCCAGTTCTGTCAAGGGTCCCTAAGGGAGGACACTCAGGACCTGTGGTCAGGCAGGGCAGGGGCCTGCTCTGCTGCTGCCTCTAGGTGACTTTCCAAGATGCCCCCCTACACACCTTTCTTTGGAACGAGGGCTCTTCTGTCGGTCTCCCTTCCACCCCCATGTATGCTGCACTGGGTTTCTCTCCTTCCCCTTCTTCCTGCTCTCCTGCCCAAGAGCTGAGGTCTCCCCGGCCTCTACTGCCCTGGCTGCAGTCAGTGCCCAGGGCCAGGAGAGTGGCCAGGGGATCCAGGACCTGGGATCCAGGGCCCTGGGCTGGACCTCAGGACAGGCATGGAGACCACAGGGGCCCAGCAGCCCACCCTTTCCTCTCCCCACTGCCTCCTTTCCCCTCCCACACTCCCAGCTCGAGCCGTCCAGCTGCGGTGGGGTCTGAGTATATCTAGGACGGGTGGGTGGGTAGCCGCACTGGGCTTGTGTCTTGAGCCTGGAGGGAGTCTGCTCCTGCCGCCCTCTGCCCTTCCAGAGACAGACCCGTGCGCTGCCTGCCCAGTGTGCCCCTTTGTCCCCACGTCAGGCAGAGGCGGAAGGCCCACTGTGCCAGAGGCTGGGCACCAGCCTTAACCTTCTGCTAGCACCTCCTCCCCTTCCCCGAGGCAGCACATCTGGCTCACTCTCCCCTGGGTCTCTGGAGCCCACCAGGGAAGGCCCTCATCCCCTGCCGCTACTTCTCTGGGGAATATGGGTTCCATCCGGGGTTGGGGGCCTCTCTGCTCATCCACTCTGCACCCAGGATCCTAGTCCCCTGCCCTCTGGCACAGCTGCTTCCTGCAGGAAAGCAAGTCTTTGGTCTCCCTGAGCAGCCATGTCCCTCGTGCTGTCTCTTGCCTGTCCCACCTGTGCCCTGCCCTCCAGCTTGTATTTAAGTCCCTGGGCTGCCCCTTGGGGTGCCCCCCTGCTCCCAGGTTCCCCTCTGGTGTCATGTCAGGCATTTTGCAAGGAAAAGCCACTTGGGGAAAGATGGAAAAGGACAAAAAAATTAATAAATTTCCATTGGCCCTCGGGTGAGCTGAGGGTTTTTGCAAGGAAGTTGTGGTGGACAAGTGTGGTCTCTGGTCTAAGTCCAGCCTTGGGGTGGGGGGATGGAACTGGAACCCTGGGCTTGATGGGGTGCACGGGGGTCCTGGCTTGGTTTCTGCATCTTAAGGCTGCTGGTGAAAGCCCTTGACCCCGTTTCCTGGGGCCAGGAAAGCTGCTTGTGCTTCTGTGGTCTGTCCCCAAGGGCCCAGCACCGTTCTGTCAGGGAGAGAGAGGGCGGCCATCAGCTCATACCTGGTGTGCCGCCGCCAACTCCCACGGGGGACACGGCAGAGGTGTGGGGTCGTGCAGCCTCTGAAAGGGCCCCCACTGCACCTGGCCCGACCTCCTTCGGCGCCCCCCAAAACCCCGCTGCCCCCATTCAGCCCATGTCCTCGCTTCGCTGTGTGTCCCAGCCAGGTGCTTCTGCCGCCTCCGACAGTGACAAGTGCCTCGCACTTCAGCCTCTGCCCTGCGCGCCCGCCCGAGGGGGCCGAGTGCGGCTGTGCCGGTGGCTGGAGTGCCTAGGGGTGCGGGGTGCCGAGGGGGACGGCCGCGGGCTCGTCGGGGCTGGGGGTGGCGCCCGAACCGGGCGGGCGGACGAGGGGCGCGCGGAGACCCAGCCCCGCCCGAGGCCGCTCGCGCGGCGGCCCCGCCCCCGGCTCCGCCCCGCCGGCTTCGCGGGCTGGAGAGCGAGGGAGCCGCGGGCGAGGGATCGCAGGATGAGCGATCGCGGCCCGGGCAGCCAGCAGCGGACGCGCCCCCCGAGCCCACCGGCCCGCGCCCCGCGCCCCCCACGGCCCCGCGGTCCCGGTCCCGGCCGCATCGCCCACCTCCCCCGAGCCCCACGGGCCATGCCCGGCCGGCCCTAAGCGCGGGCCGGGGGGCGTCCCCTTGCGCCCGGGCCCCGCGCTGGCGCCCCCCGGGCCGCCGCCCGGCGCGGGGGCCATGGCGTTCACCTTCGCCGCGTTCTGCTACATGCTCACCCTGGTGCTGTGCGCCTCCCTCATCTTCTTTGTCATCTGGCACGTAAGGCCGGGCTGGGGCTGGGGGCGGGGTGGGGGGCAGGGGCCACACGGAGCTGGAGGGACCCAGGGCGGGTGGTCTCAGAGCCCCGGGGAAACTTGCTATCCCCCAGCAGTCGGCTTGTCGGCTTCGCCCCCATTAACACCCCCCATGGTCGGCTTTCTTCCCAGGGCCCCCCTTCCTTCGCCGCCCCCGCCTGTCTGTATGTCAGTCGGTCCCTGACCCCCTCCTCTGCCCCCGTCCTCTGCCCCATGCAGCCCGTGAGGTGGGGGGTGGAATTCTGGAATTTTTGCTCCTTTACCTTCTTCTACGTCCCCCGCCCCCCCACAACCATCCAGCTGCCTCCATTAGTCCGTCGGGCAGTTTGTCTGTCTGCTGCCCCCCCACCCTTTGTGGGTTTTTCCAGCCAGAGTGATGGAGCCGGTTGCTATGGCAACTGCATCTGTTTACAGGACCCACAGATCTCATAGCCCATTAACCCTTTGCCTTCCCAGCCCCCTCCCTGACCAAACAGCACTTGGCTCTCATCAGCCCCCAGAGACCTAGCCCCCACCACCGGCTCACCTTGGGTTTCCCTACCCCTCCTGTTGGGAGCTTCCCAGCCCCTCAGGTTTCCTCTCCATTTTTCAGCTTCCCTCCTCTTCCTGCCCCCCTTCCCCTTTGTCTCACATACCCCTTGGCCTGTCCCTCACCCTGGCCTAGCCTCACACCTGGTTCTTCAAAATGTCCATTCCTCATCCTACTTCCGACCCATCGCTTCCCCCAGGCTCCCTTCTCCTCCCCTCCCAGCCCCTCTCCTCCAGGGCCTCCTCTGCCTGGCTCCCTTCCCCTCACTACAAAACTATCAATCAGCCTCCAGCTGGTTGTTGGGGGCCCCTGGCCCCACTTTACTGCCCTCCCTCCCCACCCCCACCCAAACCCCGTGCCTGTCTCTGTAACAGCCTGCCCAGCTTGGCCCTGGTCGGCTCAGCTCAGCATTCTCTGCCCACACCTCCCGCGCACACCTCCCTGATTGTCATTCCCTTTCGGGGGTCCTCTTACCCCTCCCTCAATCCCATTTCCCATAACCCTTCCCTCCTTCCTCCTAGTGCCTCACCTGCTTCTTTCCCCGGGCTCCCCACTTCCTCTCTCCTTTCTCTTCCTGGGACCTGCTGCCTGCTCCATGGTTCCCCCTGCGCTCCCTTTGCCATCCCCTGCCACCTTGCTCTTTGCCATCGGGATTCCATAGACTGACTGAACCTATACTGTGTGAGGAGTGAGCCCCCACAGGCACCTCAGCACACACTCCAGCTCCAGCCCTGTCACTCCCTGGCCTGGCTCTGCTGTCTCCCTGGGTCTTGGTTGCTTTGTCTTTCCCCCCCCCTTCCCCCCCACCCCGAGTTACTCTATTTTTATTTCTGTGAGGTAGGGGCAGGAGGGCTAGGGTTCTAAGGGCTGAAGGGAGCTGGAGGCCACAGGCTGGGGAATGCAGAGCTGACCAGCTCCTAGGAGAAGGGCTTCTGGAATTCAGGATACCCCTTTTTGGGGCCTTCCCCACCCAGGGCCTTCCCACAGACCCTGTGGGGTCCCTGTCCTCAGGGGATTCTCAGCAGTTTTCCATCCACCACACCTGCATTGATGCTTCCCAAAGATCAGGCTCTGGGTGGCTTTGAGGGGGTCAAGGATGAATAAAACCAGACTTTGCCCTTGTGGAGTGCCCAGGCTGGGAGGAAAGGCCCAAGCTTTGAAGAAATGTCTTTGTTCATTCAACAGATATTGATTGAGCACCTATGTGAGGTACTGTGTCCACTCAGCCATTTAACTGGATGATCTTATCTAGTCATTTGTCCTGAGTCTGGTTCCTCACTGGCGAAGTGGACCTGTGCACATCAGAGTGCCTAGTGCGGCCTGCTGGGTGGTAGGGGATAGGAGGTGTGGTCCTCAGTCCACAGCTGCTAAGAACTAGACTCTTAACAGGGCAGGACCCCAGATCCCACTCCAGACCCTCAGCCCAGGCCCCAATGGTTCCTAGGCAACACTGGTGGTGAGTGATGCGTGTCAGCTGTCACCGTGGGGGATTGTTTGTTCCGGGGGGCTGAGTCAGCACCAGGCAGCCTGGGGGGTGGGAGGCGCGACGCCTGCCGCCTGCTGGTGATGACAGCTCTGGGGCACAGACGGCACCCTTCTGCTCCCTGTGGACCCTGTTGCTGTGCGTGCCAAGCGGCGGCTGCCCAGTCAATGAGGAACTGGGTGGGGGGGGCGGTGATCCAGATGGCCCCAGCTCCCTCCAGGAAGCCCATGTTCTTTCTCTCTGAGCCGTCTGGGTTCTGGGATGCCTGGGGGTGGTGGGCCTGCTGCCTCATCCTAGGGCTGGAGCTGATGGGAGGGGATCCCAGCAGGCTCCTCTGCCAGCCCATTTCCCCCAAGTCACCTGTCAGCTCCTCCCAGGCCCATCCCATCATCCCCTCAAACACTTGCTCCCCTGGAGAGTTTCCACCCGTGAGGACACTGCCGTCTGCCAGACACCCTAACACCTGAAGACACCTTAGACTTCTGCCTTCACTTCTCGGCCCTTTGAACCCTCTGGAGTCTGGCTCCTAAAGAGCTGTAGAATCGCATACACGCCTTCCGTCTCCACTACAACTCTCCTCACTCAGACCACCATCAGCCCTGCCCCTAACCCTCCAAACTGTCCCCTTGCTGGTCTGACCTGAGTATGACACAGTGGTTAGGAATTTTAACTCTGGAGTCACACTGGGTTAGAATCCACTAACCAGCTGTGTGACCCTGGACAAGTCACTTAACCTGTCTCAGCTTCCTCATCTGCAAAATAGACATGAAAATAAAACTAGTACCTAAATCATTAGGTTGTAAGCATTAAATGAATTAATCCACATACCTGCCAGCAGGAGCACCACTTAGATCTCAGCTGTGACTGTCAGTGAGCTCGGAGTTCCTGCCCCACCAATCCTGAGACATGGACCAATCCTAAGACATGGGCCTGACCACCCCACTCTGCTGCTGTGTACTCTTCCATGCCTCCCCACAATGTTTTTGTGTTAGAGTCCAACCTCCTGCTCCAGCCTCACAGGTTGTCCATGTCTGGCTCTGCTGAACTCTCCAGCTCCTCTTCCACCACTCCCTCTTTTCTTCCTGCTCGCCGCGCTGTCATGCCAGCCCCATGAAACCCGCAGCCTCCTGAATGTCTCCTGACCTTTCACCCCTCTGCCATTGCACCTTCTGCTTGAACTGCATTTCCCCCATTTGCTCACCAACACCTACTCCGAGTCGAGCCTGAACTCCCTCACCCTCCACACAGGGTTAAGCACCCACTCCAGGTCCTGTACCCTAAACCCTGATCACCTGGAACGTAGAGTGATCATCCCTCTGGGCGTGGGTTCCTCCCGAGCAGAGGCTGCATCCCAGGCCTCTGGAGCCCCAGTGCTCAGCACAGGGCCTGAGACCTGGTAGGGCAGACACGAGGCCATGTCTTGGGATGTTTCGGAAGGAGGTGTAGTGGACATGGGCCTGAACTGGGCATCCAGACGCTAGGGTTCCCTTCTGGACTGTTGTGATGACCTTGGACCAGGCCCTGCCCCTCCCTGGGCCTCGGTTTCTCCACCTTTGCAACAAGCTCCACCTGGCTGGTCCTCTTCAGTAAACTCCTATCCCACAGAAGGGCTTGGGGGGAAGATCATAAACTGCTGCCCCAACCCTGACGGGCACTCGCCCCTCCCCCAGATCATAGCCTTTGATGAGCTGCGGACCGACTTCAAGAACCCCATCGACCAGGGGAACCCTGCGCGGGCAGTAAGTGATACATGTGCTGTGCCGAGGTGTGTCTGTCCGTCTTTCCATCTGTCGTAGGCTGGGGGTGGGAGACGGGAAGACGGGGGTGGGGTGGGGGGCCTACGGCCATGCCCCCTTCCTCTCTGTCTCCGCCCCCAGCAAACACCTGGCGCGTGCTCAGGGCTGAGTTCCTCCTGGCGGGGCGGCGGTTGCCAGGCTCTGGGCCGTTGCCTTGGAGACGCGGGTGAAGGCCCCTCCATGGTGACGGTCGCCATGGGGACGGCGCGGCTGCTTCCCGGCCGCGCCGACAGTGCCGCAGAGACCGCTCTTGCGCCCCCTGGCGGCCACATGCGGGGCGGTGGGAGCTGCTCCAGTATCTGCTTCTCCGCCTCCCCCATCGCGGCCTTTTGCTTCCCCCAACAGCGCGAGCGTTTAAAAAACATCGAACGCATCTGCTGCCTCCTGAGGAAGGTCAGTGTCAGGGCTGGGGGCAGGAGGCTCCTAGCCCAGCGCTGTCCCCACTGTCTGTGGCCCAGAACCAGGCCGTCCCCCGCTTTGGGCCTGTTTGATCCACTCTGCTACTTGGGAGGGAGTGGGAAGCCAGAGGCCTTTTAATCTCCAGAGGTCATGGTGGGTGGGCACCTTCCAAACCCCAGCTCCTCTCTGTGCCCTTGAAGCCTGGGTCTGTCATAGCACCAGGCCGCTGACCTCTCACCCTCACTCCCCCAGCTGGTGGTCCCAGAGTACTCCATCCACGGCCTCTTCTGTCTGATGTTTCTGTGTGCCGCAGAGTGGGTGACGCTGGGCCTCAACATCCCCCTCCTCTTCTACCACCTCTGGAGGTGAGGGGAGCAGCTGCCTTGGGGAGGCTGAGATGGGGAACAGGGACAGGATGGGGGTGGGAGCCTTGATGGCAGACACTCAAGCCCCTGTCTGCCCCAGGTACTTCCACCGTCCTGCAGATGGCTCCGAGGTCATGTATGATGCGGTCTCCATCATGAATGCTGACATTCTCAACTACTGCCAGAAGGAGTCCTGGTGCAAACTTGCCTTCTACCTGCTCTCCTTCTTCTATTACCTGTACAGGTGAGGCCTTGCCCACAGCAGTCAGAACTCAGGGAAGGGATGCCCCAGCATCACACTTCCAATGCCCTTTGCCCTTGAGGACTGAGGGCAGCCCAGGGTGTGGCCAGGTGGGTAGCTGGGTGGCTGTGTGTGTGCAGGGCTAGGCTCACTGGCTCATCTTCCCACAGTATGGTTTATACGTTGGTGAGTTTCTAAGGGGGAAGCCGGCCAGGGAGTGAGCCCAGAATGGACCGGACGCCTGTGCACCCCCAGCCCTGCCCCTTGGCCGCAGAGGCCTCAGCCCTGGGGAGGGAGGGGGCACTGGTGCCCCCAGCCTCTCCAACCCCCAAACTGCTGCTGCGGGGACCCCCCCACCTTCAGAGCCCTCCCCCTTGGACTAGAGCGGCTGGGCAGAGCTCTAAACAGGGGCAGGGGCTCCTCTGCCAGCCTGTGGGCATGGCAGTCAGTCCTGGAAAGGGCAGGACCTCCAGCCTTGTCCATTTCGGGGGAAACTTGGGCCCTGCCAAGGGGCAGAGCTTGACCCTGGAAATTCTGGGCCACCCCCCTCCACCCCCGCCCTGAGGCTCCCCCTGCAGGTGGGGGGGTACCCGCACCGGGAATGAGCAGGCTCAGCAGGGGGGCAGCCCCACCCCTAGTCTGCCCTCCCCTCTCCCCCAGGCTCTTTCTCCAGCCCTGTCTCCATCTGCCCCAACCTCAGCCCACCTTGTCTCTTGGACCTATTTTCTATGTCGCCTGGAGGAGTCCGGCACCCCCTCCCCGGCCATTTGTGACAAAATATGAATAAACTACTGCAAATATGTGGGCCCCGGTTCTGCTCCTGGAAAGCTTGAAGAGGAGATGGGGGCCAATTACAGGGACTGTATAGGGGGCAGCCCTAAGCTGAATCCCCAGCCTGGCTTGTCTTACCCCACTAGCCCACAGACCCTGCTGGAGCCCCCCAGAGGGATCAGAGGCCTTCCAGTTCCCCTCAGCAGCCTCCTTCCATCTTCTCTTTCCCAGCTGAGGCTGCTGAAACCCTTACAAGGCAGTATCAAGGCCACCAAAGTCATGAAGCCCTCCCTGGGCCCACCTTCTTCCTAGACAGCTCCAAGCCCAGTCCCCTGGGCAATGGAGAGGCCCAGAGGTATCCGTAGCTCCCCATCAGGCCCCAGGAACAAAGGTCAGACAAAGTCAAGGAAATCAAATCTTCAATGAATGAAAAACTCAGTGCCATCTGGGGCCAGGGGGTCACCGGACCAGGTGGAAAGTCAGCCAGTATATGATGAGGGGCTGGAAGGCTGCAGCTCCCAGAGTCAGGTAGAGCTGGAGACGCTGCCGGGGGACGGGGCCCCCCATGCTGTCAGGGCCCAGGGCTGCTGTCCGAAAAGAGCGCACCTGGAAGAAAGGAGAGCTGAAGGCTGGCCAGGAGGGGGAGGTCTGCCCTCAAGTGAAGGCAGGGGAATGGGGGGGCACACCAGACTCACAATGAAGTACATGAGCGCCGATGAGGTCCAGGCCAGCGCCACGTAGTAGCCATCGCTGCCAAACAGCAGCCCCGTAAGCACACTGAGGATCATTCTGGGGGTGAGAGGAGGAAAGGGTTGGTGACCCCCAGGGGTCTAGGCCTGAGATTGGCCCTACCCCCAATGCCCAGAGCCCAGCTAGACCCCACGTCCCACAGCGCCTTTTACTCTCAATCTGTCCCCACAGGGACCCAGACCCCAAAGGGATATGGAAGGCTCAGGACTCAGCCCCAGGACCTGGATCTGAGATCCCCTTCTCTCCCCAAGACTCTGGCAGAGTGACTCTCAACACCTCCCCAACCTCTGCATGGCACCCAGGTCCTCAGGAGACTGCTGGAGACAGCTCCTCCCTCTTAACAGAGCAGTGCTCGAGGTCACTGGGGGCCAAGACATGTCCAGGGTCACAGTTCGAGGCTACAGCTATGCAGGCCCAGACCCAAGGCAACCCCTCTGGCCCACAGGTGCTCACCCCACGTATTTGTAGCCACTGTAGGCCAGCAGGTGGAAGGTGCTCAGGTCGCTGCGCACGGTGGCCAGGTAGAGGCCCAGGAGCAGGGCTAGCACCTCCATCACCACCCACACCAGCGCCGTGCTTGCACACAGGCCCAGCACCTCCGGGGAGAACCTGTGCCAAAGCAGGGGCGGCTCAGAGCCAGGCATCCTGAGGCAGGGGTGAGGATGAGAGACTGGGGCAACAGAGGGTGAGCTGGGGACCACCACATATGCCCTAGGGAGGTTGGGAGAAGAGCTCACAGGAAGGGGAGGGTAAGGGAGGGGTTTGGCACTGACCTTTTCTGAATGCCCAGTGCCATCCCAGCCAGGAGCACGTAAGTAATGAAGGCCATCGCTGCCAAGTGCCAGAGAGATGCCATCAGCTTGGCTTCCTCAATCAGAGCTGCCTTCCTAGGCATTTGGGGTCACTGACACGCCCCATACTTCCTTCTCTGCATAGCCCAGCATGGCCTGACCTCCACATTCTGCTCCCAAATGCCCTGCCTGGGATGCCTGTCTCCAATCAGCCCTCTCCCACTGTGTAAATGCCACCTGACCCTTCTTCCAGGACCACAAGCCACCTTTCCTACCTCTGTGCTGGGAAGCTCATCAGTTTTCTGCTGCATCTCAGAAACTGTATCATGGGCCAAGGCCATTGTTCTGCCTAGACAGGGACCAAACTGGTTTCTGGCAAGACCAGAATGCAGGTTCAGTGGACACCCATTCTCTCCCTAGAGTCTGGGGCCATGGAGATGACCTCACCTCAGTCAGCAATTCTGAGTCTCGGCACTGGTAGGGCTCTGGCTGCCCAACAATGCAGGGAACTCCAAGTTTAACTTTGGGTAGTGTTCATAAAAGCTCAGAGCCAGTGGGAGCTGGGCATTAGCAGCAGTTTTAACTCTGTCTTCTGCCTCGCTTAAAGCACTAGAACTGGCAGGGTGCTGTTGCTCATGCCTGTAATCCCAACACTTGGGGAGGACAAGGCAGGCAGATCACTTGGGCCCAGGAGTTCAAGACCAGCCTGGGCAACATAGCAAAACCCTGTCTCTACTAAAAATACAAAAATTAGCTGGGCATGGTGGAGAGCGCCTGTAGCCTGCAGGCCCAGCTACTCAGGAGACTGAGGCAGGAGGATCACTGCCTGAGCGTGAGAGGCAGAGGTTGCAGCGAGCCAAGATCACACCACTGTACTCCAGACTGGGTGACAGAGTGAGACCCTGTCTCAAAAGGAAAAAAAAAAAGCACTGACATGACCACCAGCGGGGAGTGTCTGGAGTTCTGGAGTCAGGAAATCAGCTGTACCGCCCGTCAACTCTTAAGGCCTCAAAAATACTGAAGCTCCTCTGAAGCTTGGCTTCAACAAGTAAAATGGGGATGCCAGTTCCAGCCTTACACGGTGGCTACGATGGGCACAGGGGATGAAGGATGGAGGAACCCCTGTGCTGCCCAGCACACCTAGGCTGGCTGCCTGCCCTCAGTCCCACTGGCTGCCCTCACTGGAAGCTCATCTGTGGGCTGGTCACTGCACTTACTCACTCACCCTGGGTGTCCATGATGGGCCTGGCCCTATGCAGCCAACAGGATAGAGTCAGCTGCACATGTGAGCAGCCTGAAAAATGCCACGTGGACAGGCAGTTGTGGGAACCCAGAAGGGAGCCACCACTTGCTCAGGGGCTCAGGAAGGCTTCTTGGAAGAAGGGATAACAGCACGCCTTGGAGGACAAGTAATAACGATGGTAACAGCTAATGTTTCCTACGTCCTTCCTGTGTGCCAGGTGAGGTGCTGAGCAAACATCACCTTGCTGAATCTCTCCAACAGTCCTTTGGGGTAGGGACTATATTGGTCCTGTTTTACTGAAAAGTACAAATAACCAGCCTAAAGTCCCACAGCTGGAATCTGCAAAGCCAGGTCTAAACCCAGAGCTCCAGGCTGGGGAGGGATATAGTCCAAATCAAGAGACAGGAAGGTCTCAAAAGGGTGTCCTGGGGACACTGAAGGCATATTTAGGAAGCTCCTTACTGGTAACCCTGCACTGCCTGCCTGGTGTCTTGCAACTGCCATACATACACAAAGCACCAAGAACAGATGCTGACTCAGTAGCTGAGCCTCTCTTCCCATTCATCCCTCAAGACACAATTCCCCCCCCGACCCTACCCCACCACGTTCCCCAGCCCAGGTCGGAGACTCACTGGGGATATAGAGGTCAGGGGCGTTGAGGTCTTGCCGAGGGGGCAGAGGAACATCGCGACTGTACTGCACTTCCCAGTTCTGGCAGTGGCAGCAGTGGCCACATCAGGAGGGGAAGAAGAGAAAAGAGGAGAGAAGGGGGTTGAGGTCTGGGCGCCAGACTCCGGCACAATGAGGAAGGCCCACCAGCTCCCTTGATAGGAAGCTCACCTGGTGTGTGTAGGGGAAGACCAGCAGCCCTAGCTTCTTGGCTACGTAGGCTGTGTCCACAGCAAAAAAATACTTGAGTTTGTTCACAGACACAAAACGGTGCAGCTGGGAGGGGAGAAAGGAGGCTGTGGGCAAGCCGCACCCCACGAATGCCCCTCCGTGTTCTCCATCCCTGAGGACACTGTGAGGAATCGGGTGGAATCCCATGATGTCCCAGCCCTCGCCAAAAATTCTGCCACCCGTGCCCTGGGGGCAGGCCACACCTCCTTGTGCACCATGTCCTTCCCATGGGATGCGATGGAGCTGCCATAGGCCATAGCCACATTGGCCATTGGGTCCCCAAGCAAGTGGTTGACACTGAAGGCCACATCTGCTCCTGGGGCTGGATATCCCCCGGGCTGGCTGGAATAACCACCGCTTGTGTCATCGAAGAGGGGAGGGGGATCCGGGGCTGCCCGGGCCCTGTGCTTGGAACCTGTGGGTTTGGAGGTATCAGAGTAGATGACAGAAATACCAAGCATGAGCCCAAGCCACCGCCCCTTCCCTGGCTGGACAGCCCTGCACGGGTCCTGCAGGCACCGATCAGTGAGGAGACCCCAAGCTGGGTGAGGGGGAGCTAACTGAGAAAAAACTTTGATGAGGGATCCTTTGCGAGAAATCCGTTGCTAAATGTAGGCAAAGGAAGAGCTGAGGCAGCGCCTAGAAGTGGTTGCCCACTTGGGGTTTCTGAAGGCCTCTCGTTGGAAGTGACCTCTGAACTGAGCCATAGTGAGTAGAAGTTGCAGATAACTGGGAGGGCAGTTAACTGGGAGGGCATCCTTGTGTGAACAAACCGGGGAGAAGCGACAGCTGGCTACCCGGAGGCCCTGGACAGTGCTCAGGGACCTCACCAGGCTCACAAGAGTGAAAGGAGTTTCTGGAGGCGGACCCCGTTTTTCCCCGACTCCGCCATGGGACTCCCAGCTGTGCTACCACCGCCCGGTCTCACGACTGGGCCGAGAGAGCGAAGTCCGGGACGCGTTGCAGTGTTGCGAGGGGCAGGAACCCGAGTGACACCCCCGCCCTGGGCAGCGGTCCCAGTAGCTATCTCCCTCGGGGTGAGCGGGCCGCGCCGCCGACTCTCCCCCCGCCGGCCGCGCCGCGCCGCGCCGCGCCCCGCCAGCGCCCCACGCACCGTGGGCTCCGTAGCCCGAGTGATAAGCCATGGCCGCGACGCTCTCTCTCCCCGAGGGCCCGCTGCGCCGCCTCGTGGGTACGAATACTAATAAGGCAGCTGCTCCGCGCCCAAAGTACAGACCGAGGCCACCCGGCCGCGCGACACGTCCCCCACCCCGCCGGTCTCGGCCACCATGTCCGCGGCGTCATCCCCCACGCCTGCCATTGGCTCTTCGGCGTCGCCGGCTCGCCCCACCCCTCTCCCAATTGGCCACTGACTGGCTCTAGCCTGAGCGGATTCGGCAGAAGGCAACATCCGGGTGAGGGACAGGAGGAGCAACTTGTGGTGCCTAGGATTGGATCACTGGCTTGCCAGTTCACGGTGGGAACAGCCAATAGAAGAGTTAAGGAAGAAGGTGGGCGAGAATTATTCGCGCGCCTGCGCGGTGAGGCACTTGACGCAACCTGCCACGACTGCACCAGGGAGACTAGAGGAGACCTGCGGCCGGAGTCATGAACGAAGCTTCCTTGGTGGGACGTACTCCAGGCTCCAGGAGGGAATGGAGCGGTCGAGCGCCAACCAAGCCCTGGCCTTCGGGGCGCCTGTTCCTCCCTCTCTGGGCTTGTTTTCCTCCCCCGTCACTGCACTTCACCCAGTCCTGGAACGGAGCCCCAGCAGCCCCGGAGGTGGTGGTGGGAGGCCGCCACTGTCAGTGACTGAGCGGCCAATCAAGCCCCAGGATGCTGACTCCTCCTCCCGCCTCCCACTCCTCTTCTCCGCGCGGGTGCTGTCCGTCGTCTGGTGCTGAAAATGCCCTCCCGCCTCTGCCGCCATCCTGTAGACTCCCGGGGGCCTGCGGATGGGAAGATTTGGGGTCTCGAACCACACGCTCCTAGCGAGCGCGTGGCCGCACGCACACATACACGCATACTGCAAAACTGGGGCCCAGAGGATCCGAAGTCCCAGAGATTGGGTGGTATAGATGGGGCAGGATCCTGCCCAGGGCCTGTCCCATAGACTCTCCCGTAGTCCAGCAGATCTGGGGGCAGAGGTGTGCTGATCTGCGTCCTGAAGCTGCAGCCGAAACTCCTGAGTCATCGCCGGGCCTGTGGTCTTCTCGAAGTGAGGCCCCCAAGCCTCACTTGTAGTCCCAGAGGTTCCTTTCTCTCCACCCAGGTTCTGATCACTTCCACCCCCATGGAGACAGTCTTCAGGAGCCTCCCTCTCACAGACCTTCAGCCACCGCTTTCTAGAGAGGACGACCTCTCTAATTAGCTACCAGGTGTCCACTTACACCAGATGACCTTCCTGCTCCCCAAACTCAGCCCACGTGGTCTGATTGCCCAGAGGTCCCCTCTACCTCGGATGCCCTTCCCCCTCATATCCACTTGTCCATAAGCCTAGTTATCTTTAAGAGTCAGTTCAGCTTGTGCCTCTCAGAGAGACAAAGGGAACAGAGACCTGACCTGGTCAGGGGTGGAGGTCATAGGCTGGGTTCTAGGCCCCCTCTGGGTGCACCCAATTTGCCCTGCATGTAAGTTCCATGAGGACAGGCCCTGTTGTCATTCTCCACTTCCACCCTTACCTTCCCAGTGCCAAGCACAATACTTGCATATAGAAGACACCCAGTAAACATCTGTGTCCAACAAATATATAATAAATAGATAAAACCCTGGACCAGTCCTTTCCTCTGTCTACATCTCAGTTACCTAATCTTTAAGTGGGTAAGGATGTTTAATTGAATGGTCTTTGAGTTGCTCTTTGCCTGAACACACACACATACAAAATGAATTAACCCACCAGTATTGCAGCTTATTTTCTGCCCAGATTGTCTAGTTTTCCAGCAAAGCCAGACCCAGACACAGATGTGAAGATCTGAGGCCCTGGAGGGCCAGGAAGTAGCACTGGGGCCAAGTGTACCTGGGAGGGGTCATCTAATGCAAGCCAGTTCCCATGTCCCTGCAGGGCACGATGGATGCTTGTGAACTGAATCCAAAGCCTTTCTATGTATTTTCTTCCTTCCTTCCTTCCTTCTTTCCTTCCTTCCTTCCTTCTTTCTCCCTCCTCTCCTCCTCCTCCTTCTCCTCCTCCTCCTCTCTTCTTTCTCCTCCTCCTCCTCTCCTCCTCCTCCTCTGCCACCGACGCCGCCTTCTTCTTCTTCCTCCTCCTCCTCCTCCTTCTTCTTTTTCTTCTTCTTCTTCTTCTTCTTCTTCTTCTTCTTCTTCTTCTTCTTCTTCTTCTTCTTCTTCAAGACAGGGTCTTACTTTGTCACACAGGCTGAAGCACAGGGCATGAGAGATGCTTGTAAACTGAATCCAAAACCTTTCTATGTCTGTCTTTCTTTTCTTTCTTTCTTTCTTTCTTTCTTTCTTTCTTTCTTTCTTTCTTTCTTTCTTTCTTTCTTTTTCTTTCTTTCTTTCTTTCCTTCCTTCCTTCCTTCTCTTTCTTTTCTCTCTCTCTCTGTCTTCTTCTTCTTCACTGGGTCTCACTTTGTCACACAGGCTGGAGCACAGTGGTGCAAACACAGCTTACTGCAGCCTCTAACTCCCAGACTCAATTGATCCTCCTGTCTTAGCCTCCCGAGTAGCTGGGAATACAGGTGTGCACCACACCATCATGCCCAGCTCATTTTAAAATTTTTTGTATAGGCAGGGTTTCGCCATGTTTCCAAGGCTGCTGGAATTCCTGGGCTCCAGTGATCCTCCCACCTCGGTCTCCCAAAGTGCTGGGATTACAGGCATGAGCCACTCAGTCCGGCCTCTATCCCCATTTCTCAGATGGGAAAACTGAGGTTGGGAGCGGAGCATGCTGGCCCAAGGTCACGCAGCCTAGGGTCCCTGGTGTCCTTGCCCCAGCCTGCCTGTCCTAAGCTGAGTCCAGCACCCCTGCCCAGCCAGTGAAACTCATCACGCTTTTCTCAGCTGTAACTACCCTCTTCTCCAAGTGAGGCTTCAGGGATGGGATCTGGGTGGGCTTAACTCTGGGCCTACTCCTTAGAGATGGGACCCCGCGAGCGCCCACCCACCTTGGAGATTCTTCTTCCTCATTTTACAGCCCGGGAAGCTCAGGCGCCAGAGGGTTAGACCAGCTCAAGGTCGCGAGCGCGAGCGCGGCCAGAGGAGAATCCAGGGGTCCAGCCGCCCAGCGGTGGCTTCTTGGGGGCGGGCGGAGCGCCTGCCGTGCCAGGCGCTGCCGGCGGCGCCGCCGGTGCCGCGGGGGCGGGGTCAGCGGAGGGCGGGGCGCCGGGCACCCGGGCCGCCAACGCCGCCAACGCCTCCGCCGCCGCCGCCGTCGCCGCTGCCGCTGCCGCTGCGCTCAGGCTCGAGCTCCGCGCACTCCCTCCGCGGCCGCTGAGCCGAGCGGACGCCCCTGGGGGCCGCGCCGCAGCCCTCCGTGCTCCGCCCTATCATGCCCGGTGCCCGGGCTGGGGCCGCCCAAGCAGCCAGGACACCATGCCCGAGGACGGCGCTGGCGACGGCGGGGAGGTCCCCGCGCTCATCCCGGACGGCGAGCCGCTGCGGGAAGAGGTACCGGCGCTGGGGTCCGGAGCCGGGCCTGGGGCGGCGTGAAAGGGACCAGTGCAGAAGGCGACCCCAAGAGAGGGGCTGAGGAGGGAAGTCCCAGAGCCCCTACGGCCAATGACGTCATTGGGGTCACCTGCCGCCCTGCCGGGGGTCCAGGGGCCCTCGTTGGGGGTAGGGGTGGGGCGGCTGGAGAGCAATATGGGGGGCGACTTCCGCCCCCGGCGCCCCGCATCCAGCCTTGCCCGTCCTGTGACGTCAGCGCCTGGCCCCCACGCCTCCCACTGCCGCAGCCCAGCGGGGGATGCTGCTTCCACCGCCAGGGCCGCGGGGTCAGGTCCCCAGCCCGGCCCGGCCGCTCACGAGGTGTCCGGGCAGTGCCTGCAATGCAGCAGCAGTCGCAGAGCCTAGAGGGGAGGAGGGGAAGAGGAAGGGAGGTGCCTGGGTACCCCTTCTCCTTGTCCTCGAGGTGAGGATTGAGGGCCCATTCTGATGACTGGGACCCCAGATGGCCCCTCCTCAGCCCTAGCCAGTAAGGTCTGCAGGACCTAGGGCCCCGAGTGATGTGTGGGGTGATAGGGTGGTGAGTGGAGCTGTGTGTGCATTTGGGTGAATGTAGCCTGCTTGTGTGTGTGTGTGTTGTGTGGGTGTGTGAATTGGGGGTGTGTGTACCCTGTAGTCAGGTGAGGGGTGAGTGGGTGCCTGGCTCGGGTTGTCACTCAGTGGTCTAGGTGTGTGCATGTGAGCGAGTCCCGTTGTGGGTGGGTCTCTCCCTGTGGGGTCTGAGGAGCCAAGGTGTCAGGTTGCATTGGGGGTGGGGAGATGTGCACTGTGGTCAGGTGAAGGTCTGGTATGTCTCTGGGCTTCACTGCATGTGGAACGTGTATGTGCATGTGTGTGTCCTGTGGTGGATGGGTCTGTGGTGCGTGTGTGTGTGCTATGTGTGTGTACCATGCTATGGTTGTGGGAGTCTGTGCTCTGGGGACAGGTGAGAGTCTGGAGTTTCCTGGTGACAGGCAGTGTGGCCCTCCGTGGTAGGTGGGTCTGTGATGAGCATGTGTTGGAGGGGCGTGGACAAGTGTGTGTGTACCTGACAGGCTTTGCAGGTCAGGTGGCGCTGTGTTCCTGTGCTGTGTGACGGGGCCAGGCTGTATCTGGGCTGGGCTGGGGGATGGTTCCTCTCCTCTTGGGCCTCTAGAGGCCTGGTAGGTCTGGGGTAGGAGAGGTGACCCCTTAACCCCTCTTTTGTTGTTTCTACCTTTTCCACCCCTTTTTACCCTTCCGCTCTCCCCACTGTATACCTACCTGCTTCTCTCTCCATGGGCACCTGGGGGTGAGGTAGCTAGGCTGGCAGCCCTGCCAGGGAGGGTGTGGCAAGCCCTCTGAGCCAGGGAGTGGCCCCTGCTGCCCAGCAGCTGTGTCCCGCCCCCTCGCTCAGCACAGATGAGTGGAGGATGGCCCTCCATCTGCTCCCCACCCCAAGACTCGCACCTCCCCCATTCTAGATGCTCCCGTTGACTCAAAAGCCTCTGCTGAGTCTTCTAAGTCCCTGTGGAACAAGGACCAGAGGGAGTCTCAGGGTAATGGTGACCATATTTATTCCCATGGCCAGACACTGTGCTCAGATCTTCACACGTATGATCTTGTTGAATCCTCACAACAGACTCAGTTTACAGATGAGGAAATTAAGGTCCAGAGAGGATGAGGGACGTGCCCAAGTCATACAGTAAGTGCTGGAGCCAGCACTGGCTCCTGGGCAGTGAAACTCCAAAGCCCATGCTGTTTACACCTCGGACCCCTTCCCCCTGCTTCCCAGACCAACAGGACCAAGAATCAAGGCCCAGAGAGGGCAAAGATATAGCCAAGTCCACACAGCAAATCAGGGCAGAGCAAGGGCTAGAACTCATTTTCTCAATAGCCAGTCCAAGGATCCACCCCTTCTGGCAGAGGCGGGCCTGCTGTGTCCTGTGTACAGTTGGCCCAGTGCTAGCAGGGCACAGTGGAGGATGGATTTGGGGCAGCGAGTCCTGGGTTTGAATCTGCAGCGCCACTGTGAGTGAGCTGGAAATGTGAAGCCTGGAGCAAGCTACTCATCCCTCTGAGCCTCAGTTTCCTCCTCTGTAAAATGGGGCTCACGGAATCACCTCCCTCAGCTGGGTTAAGCAAAGTGGCAGGCCCCACTGATGGCCCCACCTGACACAGACTTCCCTTTCTCTGCCCACCTGCAGCAACGGCCCCTGAAACAGTCCCTGGGAAGCTCCCTGTGCCGCGAGTCGCACTGGAAGTGCCTGCTCCTCACGCTGCTCATCCACGCCTGCGGGGCCGTGGTGGCCTGGTGTCGCCTGGCCACAGTGCCTCGGCTGGTCCTGGGGCCCGAGGCTGCCTTGGCCCGGGGAGCCGGTGGCCCGCCACCCACCTACCCGGCCAGCCCCTGCTCTGATGGCTACCTGTACATCCCGCTGGCCTTCGTCTCCCTGCTCTACCTCCTCTACTTGGCCGAGTGCTGGCACTGTCACGTGCGGTCCTGCCAGGCGCCACGCACCGACGCCCACACGGTGCTGGCGCTGATCCGCCGGCTGCAGCAGGCGCCGCCGTGCGTCTGGTGGAAGGCCACCAGCTACCACTACGTGCGGCGCACCCGCCAGATCACACGCTACCGCAATGGCGACGCCTACACCACCACGCAGGTGTACCATGAGCGCGCCGACAGCCGCACGGCCCGCGGCGAGTTTGACTACTCGGCTCACGGCGTCCGCGACGTCTCCAAGGAGCTGGTGGGGCTGGCGGAGCACGCGGCCACGCGGCTGCGCTTCACCAAGTGCTTCAGCTTCGGCAGCGCGGAGGCCGAGGCCTCGTACCTCACGCAGCGGGCGCGCTTCTTCAGCGCCAACGAGGGCCTGGACGACTACCTGGAGGCGCGCGAGGGCATGCACCTGAAGGACGTGGACTTCCGCGAGTCGCTCATGGTCTTCGCCGACCCCCGCAGCCCGCCCTGGTACGCTCGCGCCTGGGTCTTCTGGCTTGTGTCGGCGGCCACGCTGTCGTGGCCCCTGCGCGTCGTGGCCGCCTATGGAACGGCCCACGTGCACTACCAGGTGGAGAAGCTCTTCGGCGCCAGCTCGCCCCCGCCCGGGGCCGTGCCCAGCGGGCCCCCGCTGTCCCGCGTGGCCACAGTGGACTTCACTGAGCTCGAGTGGCACATCTGCTCCAACCGGCAGTTGGTGCCCAGCTACTCGGAGGCCGTGGTCATGGGCGCAGGCTCGGGCGCCTACCTCAGAGGCTGCCAGCGCTGCCGTCGCTCCGTCAGCAGCAACTCGCTGCCCCCCGCCCGGCCCAGCGGGCCCCGTCTGCCCTTTAGCCGCAGCCGCCTCTCACTGGGCGCTGGGGGCCGGGCCACGCCAGGGGTCTTCCGCAGTCTGAGCGGGGGGCCCCTGGGGCGCCGTGGAGAGGACACAGAACCCCTCGAGAGCCCGCCCTGCTATGAGGACGCCCTCTACTTCCCGGTGCTCATTGTCCACGGAGACAGCGGCTGCCAGGGGGATGGGCAGGGTGCGCTCTGAGACCCCCACAGCCCCCAGAGTAGCCCCCTCCCCACCATTCCACCATGGGCTTAGATGCCCGGGTGATCGTCGTCCAAAACAGGCGGGAAAACAGACCAGCCACACACAAGGGGCAGGGGTGAGGGTGGGGGTGGGGGTCCTCAAACAGACTAAAATGCAGTGACCCGTGGTCATTTTGGAGGAAACGGAGGCCACCTAAGTGGAGCCTAAGAATCGCCCCCAGCATGGCTTCACCCCCCAAGATGGCCAATGATCTGGCCTGGAGGCCTCTCACAAAGGGCAGGAGAAGAAGCTTCCAGAAAGGCTGGGATGGAGAAAGAGTCCTGCGGCCAGCTGTTGCCTGCAGCAGAGGCTGCCTGTGGACACTTCCCTGCCGGGGCTGAGGCCATGCTGGGAGCTTCCCAGCGACGCAGAAGCACAAATTGGCGGGTTGGGGCCATGCCCAGCCAGGTTGGCTTCCCTGGGGCTGAAGAGCTGGCTGTGGTGGCACCATGGCCTTGGCCCTGCTACTCACCCAACATTCCCATCCTCCCCTGATAGGCCCCTCCTTGCCTGCCCTTTCGCCCGCTGCTCAGGGCCAGTCACTGATTGGATCTAGCAGTGCTGTTCCTCCACTGGGAGCCTGGTTCTTGGAGTACAGCCTTGCCCCATGCACCTGTACTGTTTTGCCTGGTGTCCACCGCACCCTCCTCCCACATTCAGCTACCCATACAACCTGGGGTTCCTTCTCAGGGCCTCACCTGGTCCTCACATCCCCTGGCCTCTGCTCCTGCCTCCCAAAGTCCATGTCTGCCTCCATCAGTCACACACACCCAGGGACGCCCTCTCCTTGCCCTCCGGGACTTATCTACTCTTCACTTTCCTGATGATCCGTGGGGCCCAGACCTAGAGGGCATCCGAGGGGCCCGGCCTCGCCCGCAGCCTCTTGGATGAAGTCCTTGCTCCACCATGCAGGCCCTTGCTTCTCCCATCAATGAGTCCTGGCCCAGGGGACACTGACCCTCCCCCAGGGAGGAGAGAGGAGTTCCTTCGCTTTCAACGAAGGCTTCCACACCCTCTCAAGGGTGGTGGGGAAGGGAGGAGGCTGAGAAGATGCAGATTAAATAAAGGTATGGAATGGAAGGCCTGTGCATTCCTGGGTCTTGGGTCCGAGGCCACCGCTGCAAGCATTATGGGCCTCCGTGGTTCAGGGCATGATGAGGGGTTCTGGGAAGGGACTCAGAGATGGGCTTCAGTGTTCCCAGGAACAAAGTAAGCGGAGGAGAGGAAACCTCCCCTGCCTAGCCTGGGGCCTCTGAGACTCAAGTGTGAGTCGTTCTGAGCACCTGGCTCCCCTGAATCTGGTATCTGGGCCTGGGTCACTGCTAAGGCATTGTCAAGGTGGCCCTTCTTCCAGCTCAGTGGGGGATTCCATTCTGTTGCTGGGCATGCTGAGGGCTAAGAGAGTGGTGGCTTGTCCCCAAAGTGGGGAGAAAGAGCTATGGTCTGTGACTGGAGTTCGGTGCCCCCCAGCAACTACTGACATTATCAATCTGAGGAAAAGGGCACGAAGCAGGTTGAAGGACACAAAGCTGGAAAGGACAGCCCCAAACCAGGGCAGGCTGGCATGGAATCCAAAGGCAGAGAAAACATCAGGGAAAAGGAAGGTCCTGACTCCCTGATGGAGCTCTGAAAGACTCCTGGACATGGCATTGTCACACGTGCAGCAGTAAAGGGTGTTCACTGTGCAAGGGCAGTGGGCTAAGGGGCAAGCGTGCATGGAATCCAGCCTACAGGCCACTCCCCAAACTCTGGCATGGAGCTACATCCACTTGGAGAAAGGGGACCCTTTTCCTATTCACGCAAAGGTGGCATAACAGCTAATGGTGACCCTGGAAGGGTGCGGAGAATGGGTGGATTTCCCTAAACAAAGACAGGGCAGGCAGTGTCTTAGACAGCGGATGCTGCCCAGACAAAGGCCTGGCTGCCGGGCATGAGCTGAGGTGTGACGAGGAGATAGAAGCAAGAAAGCATGGAAGGCTTTGCTGTAGCTTCCATGCCAAACCCTAGAATTTGTCCGTACACTGGAGCAAACTGGGCAATCTGCAACCATGGAAGGGGGATGGGCAGGGACGTGATACAGTCAAGGCTGCATTTTAGGATATTTAGCAAAAGTCCAGCTACCTGCTGGCTCTGTGGGGAGGGTGGAGTGAAAGACCAGAGCTCTCTCTGTGTGTTAACCGACAGCCTCTCTTCTTTGGGAGTGAAATCAATTCCTCATTCAGAAGCAAATTAGGTGGAAAACTCTATGGTGCCCAAACATTCAAGAAGGCTACAGTGGGTGGCTGGGCACAGTGACTCATGCCTGTAATCCCAGCATTTTGGGAGGCTGGGGCAGGCAGATCATTTGAGGTCAGCAGTTCAAGACCAGCCTGGCCAACATGGTGAGACCTCCCTGTCTCTACAAAAAATACAAAAATTAGCTGGGCATGGTGGCAGGGACCTGTGACAGCTACTCAGGAGGCTGAGGCAGGAGAATCGCTTGAACCCAAAAGGCAGAGGTTGCAGTGAGCTGAAATTGTGCCACTACACTCCACCTGAGACTCTGTCTCAAAAAAATAAATAAATAAATAAATAAAAAGGCTCCAGTGGGTAGGGAGGCCAGCATGCTGGTTCCAGCTCCTTGCCATGAGAAAGACCCTTTTTCCACCATTCTGCTCTAACACCATAGCCAACAACTGCCCACTGCCCACTATCCATTGTCCTCCCTTCCCCAATGACAGGACCCCAGTTTTGCTGCAGATGGCAATGTGCCCAGCTAAAAGGCAATATTTCCAGCCTCCCTGGCATATATGGTATGACTGTGTGGCTGAATTATAGGATATTAGATATAAACAGAAGGTGCTGGAAGGGATCTCCAAGAATGCCCCTTGAATAGAAGCAGTATTGGTGAAGGCCATTTTTGTCCTCTCTGCTTCAGCCTTCATTCAGCCTGGGATGCGTATGTGATAGCTGGAATGCCAGCAGCTATCTTGGAGCAGGAAGTGACCTTGAAAATTGTAGCCACGTGCTGAAGATAGCAGAGCAACAAGGTAAAAGATCCTGGGCTTTTGATGACACCATGCAAGTTTCCATGTCATCCCTTGGGTTGCCTACCTCTAGACTTCAATGAGAAAGAGAAATAAACTGTAAGTCTGCTTAAGCCCACTGTTTTTTCTTGTCTGTTACCGGCAGCTTTTACTAATTATCTACTGCCACATAACAAATTATCCTAATCCTAGTGGCTTAAAAAAGCAATAATTATGATGCTCTCTCCCGGCTTCTGTGGGTCAAGAACTCAGATAGGACACAATGGGGATGGCTTCTCTGCTCCATGACATCCAAGGCCTCTGCTGGAAGACTCACACTGAGGCTGGAATCATCTGAATGCTCATTCACTCACATGTCTGGCAGCTGATGCTGGCTGAGGGCTGAGGGCTGAGAGCCTAACTAGGGCTGTTGGTGGGAACACTCACACAGGGCACCTCCACGTGGCTTGACCTTCCTCATAACATGGTGGCTAGGTTCCAAGAACAAGTGTACTGAGAGGGTGAAAGCTGTATTTCCCTTTATGATCTAGTCTCTGAAGTCACATGGCATCACTTCTGCCCCTTTCCATCAGTCAAGGCTATTGTGAAGGTCCACCCAGTTTCAAGGGGAGGGAATATAGGATCTCATCTCTCTGTGGAGGCTTGTCAATGTCACATTGTTAGAATAGCATGTGGGACGGGAGATATATTAGTGGCTATCTTCAAAAATGCGATCGACCGCTGAGCCAAATGCCATTTGCCATTCCTAACTGATTGATACCCGTAAAGCGATCTGCAAAATGAACACCAAGCTCTTTATAGTGCTGTTTTAAGAGAGGAAGGTGGTGGCATGTCAGATATGGGCCTTCCCAGGGCAGAGTGAGCTGCTCAGATCATTTATGGAGGCCTTCGGGCCTACAGTAGATTAAATATGGCCACAAATTCTTTACCACTCCTCTCTTCAAGAGGTAGAATCAGGCTGGGCGCAGTGGCTCACACCTGTAATTCCAGCACTTTGGGAGGCCGAGGCAGGTGGACCACTTAAGGTCAGGAGTTCAAGACCAGCCTGGCCAGCATGGTGAAACCCCGTCTTTACTAAAAATACAAAAATTAGCCGGGCATGGTGGTGTGCACCTGTAGTTCCAGCTACCCAGGAAGCTGAGACAGACGAATCACTTGAACCCACGAGGCAGAGGTTGCAGTGAGCTGAGATCATACCACTGCACTCCAGGCTAGGCAACAGAGCAAGGCTCTGTCTCACCAAAAAAAAAAAAAAAAAAAGGGAAAAGAAAAGGAAAAACAGAGGTGGAATCTGTTTCTCCTTTAAATCTGGGCTGGACTTGTGATTTGTTGTGACCGATGGGATGTGAGGGAAGAGATGTTGGCCCACTTCTGAGGCTAGGCCTGAAAGACTCTTGTAGCTTTCACCTTTGCCCTCTTGCAATCCTGAGACCACCATCTATAAAGATGCCCAGCCAAGCCTCCTGACAGATTTGAGGCTACGTGGAGAACTGAGGACCCCAGCCAAGAGCCAGCATCAGCTCCAGATATGGGAGACCGAGGCCATCTTAGACACTGTAGGCCCAGTTGAGCCATAGATGACAGGAGCCTCAGGAGTGACCCAAGATGAGACCAGCAGATGAACTACCAAGCTGATCCCAGCCCAGACTGTTGTCCTATAGAATGAGGGGAAATAAATCTTTGTTTAATTCACTACATTTTGGAGTGATTTGTTACATGCAATAGATCACTGTCACAAGGCTCTAAACCCAGCTGCACTTCACGAGGGAGGGCACTGGGCCTGCACAGCCAGGAAGAGGAGGGACCCAGAAACCCCAGTGTTTGATGGACAACTCTCAGTTCACGATCTCCTGATGGGAGACGGGGTGGTCACGTGTTCAGACTCTCTTGGAGTCAACACCAAGCCAGGGTGTTCTGTTCTAGACTGTTCTCAAGAGGAGAATTCATGCCCGAGGAGTGGTGCAAAGTCTGGCTCCCAAACCCCAGCTGCCTCTGCCTCTGCTCTCTCCTGACATGGGCTACCCACAGCATGGCAGGAACAGAACCTGTAGTTTCTACCCCCACCCCCACCTGCTCCTCTCTGTCTTCCATCTCAGAAAATAGAGCTACCATTCAGTCACATTCAGTCAGTTGCCTAAGCCAGGCACCTGCACGGCAAGCCTCTTCATTTTTTTTTTTTTTTTTTTTTTTTTTTTTTTTTTTTTTGAGACGGAGTCTAGCTCTGTCGCCCAGGATGGAGTGCAGTGACCAATCTCGGCTCACTGCAAGCTCCGCCTCCCGGGTTCATGTTCACGCCATTCTCCTGCCTCAGCTTCCCGAATAGCCATGCTTGGCTAATTTTTTGTATTTTTAGTAGAGACAGGTTTTCACCGTGATAGCCAGGATGGTCTCGATCTCCTGACCTCGTGATCTACCTGCCTCAGCCTCCCAAACTGCTGGGATTTTAGGCATGAGCCACCACGCCTGGCCGCCTCTTCCTTTTTTTTTTTCTTTTTTTTGAGACGGAGTCTCGCTGTCACCCAGGCTGGAGTGCAGTGGTGCAGTCTCAGCTCACTGCAACCTCCGCCTCCCCGGTTCAAGCTATTCTCCTGCCTCAGCCTCCTGAGTGGCTGAGATTACAGGCGCCTGCCATCACGCCCTGCTAATTTTTGTATTTTCAGTAGAGACGAGGTTTTACCATGTTGGTCAGGCTGGCCTCGAACTCCTGACCTCAAGTGATCCGCATGCCTCAGCCTCCCGAAGTGCTGGGATTACAGGCGTGAGCCACCGCATCTGGCCAGGTGTGGGCATTTTCTGATTAGAGACTTGGCTATCACATATGGACTGGCTTTGTTGTAGGAGGTAAAGATCACAGGATCTGCCTGGGTTCAAACCTCCATTTACTAGTTGGTCAACTAGGGCAGATGGCTTAATGCACTTAGGCATGTGCCTTCAGCTTCCTACTCTGTAAATTGTGGTAAGAATGGCACTTACTTCATGTTGGTTGTTATGAATCTTACATGGATTAAGCCAAGTAAAGCCCTTAGAAAAGGACCGGGCATGTAAGAAGTGCTTCCAGGCCAGGCATGGTGGCTCACGCCTGTAATCCCAGCACTTCGGGAGGCCAAGGCAGGTGGATCACCTGAGGCAAAGAGTTCGAAAGCAGCCTGACCAACATGGTGAAACCCTGTCTCTATTAAAAATACAAAAATTAGCCGGGCATGGTTGTGGGTGCCTGTAATCCCAGCAACTTGGGAGGCTAAGGCAGGAGAATCGCTTGAACTCGGCAGGCGGAGGTTGCAGTGAGCCGAGATCGTGCTATTGCACTCCAGCCTGGGCAACGAGAGAGAAACTCCGTCTCAAAAAAAAAAAAAAAAAACCAGAAGTGCTTCAAGCATTCACTGTTATTATAGTTATTATTAGCACTAAATCCTACTTCCATTTGTAGTGGCCAGGGTACGAGCATTGGAACGTGGTCTGGAAAGAATCCCTCTCCCCAGGCCTGATTTGCCCAGAGGTGGGCAAGGGCAAGTTTGGCAGCGAAGGCAGGAAGCAAAGGGCCCAGCTGGAGCTCAGTGGTGTCAGCTCCCTTCCTCCTCAAGCGTTGCTCCCTGTCTGTCGCCCTAATGTTTGAAAAATATTTTACTGGGTTCCTAGCCCGGAACTTCAGCGTCTCCTGCCCTCCAGGCTGGTATTTTCACATGTAGAGATGAGAGCTGAGATAGCGTCTCGCTTGAGATACTGTCTCTAAAAACTAGGATCTTCAGCTCCTAATTGAGGGCTTCCCCCTCCAAACCCACCCCTTCGCAACACACCCCCCCAAAGAAGGTGTCTAGCCTTTGGAGCACTAGGTGGCGGCGGGGGGAACCTGGCCCTAGGTCGCCAGGTGAGAGGCGATGCTTTCGCCCCTGAGAACAGGATTTGTTGGGGAGGGACAGCGAGGGTTTGACCAGCCAGTCACTTTAGAGACTGTCAGGGGAGCTCAGCTCTGGGGTGGTTCGAGGGCCAGTGCGAAGCTCCCTTAGGGACGAATTTCCACATATGACGAAGGGCATCTGCGAAAGGATGGGCTGTCCCGCGGGGGGAGTCGGCAGATATTTAAGTAACACTAACATTTAATGAATTAAGCAGCTATTTATTGAGCGATTAGTACGCTTTGAGAGAGGGGCCCTACCGAGGCCTCGCGGTGGCTGTAAGTCCGCGGGGCCGAGGCCAGGTGGCGCCAAAGGCCTTTCGACGCCATCCGCGCGGCTGTCGAGGCCCAGTCTCCGGGCTCGCCCAGAGAACCCGAAATCTGGACAAACGGAAACCGTAGGTGGAGGGAGAAGGCTCCAGGGCCAAGTTCAAGGGCATCCTGGTGAGAGATGGGGGTTCGGAGGACTGGTGAATCTGGGCATACCCCGAAGGTGGTAAGGGACCCAGGCGCGGAGTGGGCGGGGCTTGCGCCCAAGAGGGTGTAGCCTGAGTGTGGGTGGGACCTGCGATAAGAGGCTCGGTAGCGCTCTTCGCAGGGTGGTATTTGTGCGCTAGGCCACAGCCGGGACGCTCTGTGTGGGCGGGACTCGAGGGCCTCCCTCAGGGGCGTGGCTTGTAGCTTTCGTGGGCGGCCCCGGGGGCGTGGCTCCGTGTAGGTGAACCGCGGCCTCCGGGCGAGGTGTGACAGTCCTGCGAGGGCGCAGTTCCTCCACTTTTGTGAGCTTGAGGGGGGCGGGGCTTGTAGCTGGGGGCGGAGCCTGAGGAAGAGGTTGAGGGGAACTTCACACGTTCCCTGGAGGGCGGAGTTTACATCGTCCCCCAACAGAGTTAAGACCTCTGGGGGATTCCCTGCAGTGTCCAGGGCTCTGTGAGGCGAAGTTTGCAGTTGTATTGGGCGGGGCCTGTAGCGCCGCGTGAAGAGAATGTGTAAACTCGGGGCGAAGTTCATACCTCCGAGAAGCGGAGACTAATAGTTCTGCCAATCTGCGCGCGCCGAACGGAGGAGGCGGGGCTTGTGGGTTGTGGGCGGGGGACTGGGCGGGGCCTAGAGGGCAGAGGGGCGGGCACGAGCGCTGCTGGAATCTTTGAGTTGGCAGGGGCGGGGCTTGTGGCTTTGTGGGCGGGGCCTCTGGAGAGTTCCCGGGGGCTGTCTTCGGTTCTGCAGCGGGTAGGCGTCGCTTGTAGCTCCGGGTCCGAGCTGATACCGCCGGAGTAAGCAGTTCTCGGCCGCGCCCGAATGAGGCGGAGCCTGCGAGTCAGTGGGCAGAGCCCGGGCTGGGCGCAGGCGGGGGTTCTGCCCTGGGAGGCCGTCTGTTTAGGCCCGCACGCAGCTCCGCATCTGGTGCTCATTACCAGATGACAAAGAGCCGGCTCTGGGCCCCCTTCCCCACTCCCATCTCCCGCCTCCGACTGCAGTGCATTTAACTCCTTCCTGCCCTCGGGGCACTCTGGATCCCTACCCGAGGTCACGCGGGGGACTCCAGACCTTCCAGTCTCGGCAGGCCTTGTCGCTCCCCACGCTTCCTCACCTCCTTCCCAGACCTAGCGGTCTGGTCCGCCTCGCAACCCTCATTCGCATCCAGCAAACCTGCCCGACGGCGTCTCCGAGGTTAAAGCTGTGCAGGATCTGGCGGGGACGTCTGGTTTGAGTTAGGGGAACGTGAGAGCGGGGACTGGGGGCAGTGCGTAGCGTTCCCTCCGCCCCCTCCGCGACCCCCTGGTTCATCCCCAGCTCCGGCCCCTCCTTTCCTGGTTCCCTGGGGCCCAGCTCAGTCTTCCAGCTCAGGTCCAGGCCCGAAGGGGGCGCTGGGCCACTCCTCCTCGCCTGCCCGGGTGGTCGTGGCGGTTCTGCCCCGTCCTAATTAGAGGCCCCCGAGAGGCTGTAACTGAAAAATTACAGAGGCGGTGGGAACTGGCGCCTCCCCTGCCCAGGTCTCACCCCCGCCCCCCAAGGCAGTGAGCCCGGAATGAGGGAGGTCACCTCCACCAGGCTGTGATCTTTGACCAGGCCCTTCTCCAGTTCCTGGGACACCTCAGTCCTGAGCAGCCGGAGCCCTCTCTCAAGCTCGCGTCTGCTGAGCTCTGTCTGTCCCCCACCACCCCCAGCCAACATGGACAAGAGCAAAGTGCGGCCCTGGCGAAAGAAGGCCTTGCTCCTGCGGCTGTCCAAGCAGTTAGCATGGGATCTCTCCCGGCTTCCTGGCCCTTCCCAACCCAGCCTCCTGCCCGGAGCAAGTGGAGGAATGCCTCCAAGAGCACCCACAAACCAGGGGGTGGCAGTCCCCTTGAGTGACCCTGAGCCCCAGCCCCTAACTTCTGTGAAGCTTACAGGCATGGGAAGGGAAGTGTCTGAAGAAAGAATCAACTCACCCACTAGCCCCCTCCTTCACTCCTCTGAATCACCAGCCCCAGGGCCTACTTTGACCCCTAAACCCCAGTTTGGCTCCAGTTCAGCGGATGCCCTAATTCTACAACCCTCCCCCAGATTCAGCCCCACCTTCTTGGAGCTTTGGTAAAATGAGGAATAAATACGAAATTCTCCCCATGCCAAATCTCCCACTACTGGGCTCAACTGTGTGACGCTGGGCAGGGTTCTGCCCTCTCTGGACTCCTGCTTCCCTGAGAATCTCTGAGGTATACCCTGTCTTAAAGGGATCTTACCTTACCTCCTTGAGGACTCAGACAAACTGAAGGAAGATCACCTCCTTTCTTCTGAGTCCTCCCAGAATCTCCCTCAAGCACCAGTGGGGGTCAGAAGCCTTGGGTAAGGTTGACACCCCATTTATTGGAGAAGACCCCAGCACCCGCCCCCTGAGGTCTTAAGGGCTTTGGTGTATCCTTGGTCACGAGCGCTGAGCCAGGAAGCAGAGTTCCTGAGAGCCAAGTCTAGTGGTTGAGAGAGGACCCTGGCTGGGCCTGGGGAGCAGGAAGCCATCTGTCCAGCTGGGCAGCCCCTGTGGGTCCCTGGTGCAGCCCCAGCCATGTGTCCAGTGCACACCCTTTCCCCCTACTCCGTGAGGGGGATCTGCACCCCATCACACGCTGGTTCTGCAGGTCTGCACCCCTGTGAGGCTGCCCCTGGGGGGCATGGGTTCCGTTGGACTCTTGCTCCCAGCATGGGTGACCCAGCGATAGCAGTCAGTGATGCGCTTGTTGGGTGCATGGGGGCCACAGCGGGTGCAGTACACAATGCCCAGTGCAAGCAGGACCACCAAAAAGACACACGTTGGCACCAGGAGTGCCACCAGAAGCCACCGGTCATCCCTCTGGATGTGCTCGGCAAGACCAGCCTCCCCCAGGGCTGTTGGGGCTGCTGTGGGAGCTGCTGAGGGCAGCCACAGGGCCAGCTTGGGACTGGGGCCATCTTCCCTTGGGATTTGGGGGACTTTGGAATGGGGATGTGTAGGGCTGATGGGTGAGGTCTGGTTAGTGGGGCTCTGAGAGGGCAGGAGGGTGGGGAGGGCTGGGGGCTGGGTGGCAGCAGGCACAGAGACTTGATGGGCAGGAGACACAGGGGACCTGGAGCTGGTGGTCAGAGAGGGCTGGGCAGTAGGGATAATGGGAAGCTGGGTAGCCTGGGTTCTGAGGACAGGGGCATCTGGGGCTTGAGGGGGTTGATGGGCACCGAGTGTGGTGACCAGAGGGGCACGGTTAGGTGGGATTGCAGGCAAATGAGTGGTGGGCTGGGTGCCAGCGACCTGGGTGTCTGGAAACATGGGGGACTGGTGGGCAGGGAACAGCTCAGGATATCTGGTTGAGATCATGGGGGGCTGGTGGGCAGGGGGCTGTGCTGGATGAGAGACAGAGAGAATACCGGGTTGGTAGGCAGAAGGCAGATCTGGATAGTTGGCTGCGATCACGGGGATCTGGTGGTCACGGGACAAAGTTGGGTGTGTGGCAGGGATCACAGGAGGCTGGTGGGTGGAAGGCAGTGTGGGGCGCGTGGCAGAGACCACCACAGGCCGGGTGACGGAGAGCACTGAGGAGTGGTAGGGGACCCTGGGGGCACTGAGCGGGGGCGGCCAGGTGGGCTCCGGGTAGGGTATCTGTGGCTCTCTGTCCTCTGGGAAGCTCGGTCTATAGGCCAGGGCAAAG
The DNA here is from genome assembly GCF_037993035.2 of Macaca fascicularis. Taxonomy (NCBI): domain Eukaryota; kingdom Metazoa; phylum Chordata; class Mammalia; order Primates; family Cercopithecidae; genus Macaca; species Macaca fascicularis. Next base: position 8,085,759 of record NC_088388.1, on the reverse strand, counting down.
TCAGGCGGCTGAGTAGGCTCCATCCACAGGATCCCAGGCATCTCCGTCCAGCCACCGCCAAAGGCCTCCCAGGCCTCGTCTTCATCTTCCTCATCCTCCCCATCATCCAGCAACTCATCTCCGAGGTCCTGGGAAGCCCGGGCACCCATGGCCCCTGCAGGGCTGCAGCTGATGCCATCAGCCTCCAGCTCATGACCCTCACTACAATAACACTCGAAGCCACCAACATAGTTGACACACATCTGCTGGCACACACCGGCAATCTGGCACTCATCTGTGTCCACACAGCGGTGCGGATCATCCTCCGCAGGTCGGAAACCCAGGCGACAGTGGCAGCTGTAGCCTTGTGGCCCACCGGGCTCACACTGCTGCTCGCATGGAGCCTGGGCACAGGGATCCTCACAACTGCGCCCGTCTGCTGCCAGCCGGAAGCCCTCAGTGCAGCGGCAGGACACGTGACCATCCACCTCCTCCACACATTCGTGTTCGCAGCCCCCGTTGTCAGGGCTGCAGCCAGTCCCCAGGCACAGGGGCCCTGCCCGTGACCAGCCCACACCTCCCTCGGGCTGCTTCACGCAGAGCAAAGAGGCTCCCCTGCCAGCCTGGCACTGCACAGCGGCCACAGAGCCGAAGGGTAGCCACTCAAACTCTGTGGAGACCAGGTGGAAGGGCGTGGTATAGACGGCTGGGCCGGCCTGGCCCGCCTCGTCTTGCAGCGCTGGGCAGGCACCCTCGAAGCCAAACTGGCACAAGTAGCCGTCGACAGCCAGCGTGCATGAGCCCTCCAGCCAGCGGTGCTCGCCACTCGCCTCCAGGGCCACACAGCGCTGGGCCGGGCAGGGGCCTCCAGTGGCTGGCTGGGCCCAGTTGGTGAAAGCCGTGTCCTGGTCCCCTGTGGTCCACGTGAAGCCTCGCAGTGGGCGCTGCAGCTGGCATTGCCGGGCCTGCCGCTGCAGCCCGATCCACAGCAGCCGGCTGGCCGGGCCTGCACCCACCAGGTTGTCCACACGCTGGGCCTCCTCGGGGGTCCGAGGAGTGGCCAGGTCGCCCCCCAGCTCGCGGCAGGCCCGCCAGGCCTCCAGAAAGGTGCGGCGCCGTGGAAAGAGAGCGTAGCAGCTGCTGGGGCCGCAGGCGGAGCGGGGCTCAGCAGCCCAGGGGTCCTGGCCCAGTGTGGGCCCTGCGGCCGCCCAGGCCAGCAACAGGCGCAGCAGCATCGCGATGCCCCTGGACTGGTCCGGCCCTGGGCCCGCAGCAGCTCTTGACAGGGGGAGGGCCTGGGGCCTCCTGCGGGCGGGCCGTGGGCGGGCCTGGGGCCGGGCTCAGGCCTTGTAAGGAGTGGGCTGGGGCGGCTGCCAGCTCCCTGCTCCCTCTCCCCCGGGGGCCGCTGGAGCAGGAAGCAGTGGGGTGGGGGGCGCTAAGGTTGGGGGCGGAGGAGGGGAGGAGGCACAGTTGACGGCTGCCCCAGGCCCCATGGGGCTGAGAGTCAGGGGGTGGGAAAAGCCTGCCTGCCGAGCTCTGTGACCCTCAAGTTGGGAGTCAGGGCTGTGGAGTGAGGTCGCTTCCCAGAGACTCAGAGACCCAAATCTGGACACAGCAGCCCCGTCACACCCGTGAGCAGTCTCAGCCCAGCTGCTCGCCATGCACGGGAACACCCACATGCCCACTCCCTTCTTGCCCCACAGACGCGCGCATGCGCCTCCCCCACCCCCAACCTCCTACAAGAGTGCACTCTCTGCCAAGCTGTTTGTCGCTTCACCTAACCGTAGACCTATGTTGGCTTCAGACGACTCCCTTCCCACACGTACACACATTCTGACATGCTGAGACCCTAGGTGCACATACAAAAATGGTGTGGCATTCTACATGACCTGACATATGAAGACCTCTGATTCGGGTGCAGGGCCTGAATGGAAACCAGCTTGGTCACCCAGGCACAGGCATCCTCAGCCTCTCATTTATTTACTGAGCCCCTGCCCCAGCCTCTCCCCCTACCCTCAAACTTTCTGGTTCCAGCTGGGCCAGCGTGTGGGGGTGTTGGGGGAGTGAGGGGGCCAGGGGCTGCCCTCCCCTCACCCCAGCTCAGCCTGGGGCCCTGGGAACCTGGGCTTAGATGGGGAGGAGGCAGCCCCTAAACAGGAAATGCCTCCCTGGGCTCCTGCGTCAGGAAGGCAGGGTGCGTGGTTTAGGGGGCTGGGTGGGGGCTGGGCTGCACTCAGGATGTGCAAGGCTGTGAGGGGACCCGTGCAGGGCCATGTATGGGCATGGGGCACACAGTGACATATATGCATATACACGACACAGACATCACGTGTGTGGAGCCCTCCCTGCTCCCGGGGCCTGCTGTGTGTGGGGCTGGCCAGGGTCGTCTTCCCGCCCTTTCTGGAGGCCTCTGGAGGCATGTGCACTGAGCCCATCACCCAGGATGACCTCTGGGGAGCTGGCTGGCGGATTAACCCGTGCACACCCGCCGCACTCTTAGCAGAAGTTAGAAACAGGGTGGGGAGGTGGGGGAGAGGTTCTGCCCTTCAGTAAGCTGCCCCGATGCAGCTTCCCCCTCTGTCACAGATGTATCGACTTTGTGACTGCAGGGGAGTCACTGGCCCTCTCTGGGTCTCCTTTTTTCTTAGTTGCAACGTGGGGGCAATGAGTCCAGGATTTTTAGCTCAGCAGGGCTGTGATAATTGTGTCACAGCACTCAGTGTTTGCAAATGTGCTTTGTCAGCTGTGGAGCCTGAAGCAAATGTTACTCCGTCTTCTGAGCATATGTGGCGGGTGGAGACCAGGCTGCGTTTCTGCAAACCACCTTACAGTGCCTAGGCTGGCCCTGCAGACCCAGTCAGCCCCTCGAGAAACAGGGCTTAGGAATTGTTTCCCATATGCCTGGAAGTCCCTTCTTACAAGGTCTATGCCTGTGAAGCACACAGAATGACTCCCCTTCTCAGGAGACAAAAGTCAAGATGGAGGAGTTCATCCTTCTGTTGGCTCAGGCCCCAAACCTTGAGATCATGCTTGACTCCTCTCTCTCTCTCACAGCCCATCTCCAGTCTCTCAGTAAATCCTGTTGGCTTCACTTTCAAAAGAGACCCAGAATCTGACCACTCCTGGACACCTTCTTTGCCACCCACCCCCAACCCAGGTGGCTAGCAACGCCAATCTAGATTTCCCAAACAGCCTCTCCCCGGTCTCTCTCTTGCCGTCTCCATCCTGCCAGAGGGATCCTTTCAAAATCCAAGTCAGATTTGGTCACTTCTCCATTCAGAACCCTCTGAGCCCCCTATCTCGCTTAGAGGAAGGACCACAGTGCTTGCCATGGCCTCCAGGTCTATGTGATCTGCCTCCAAACTCTGGCCTCATTGCTGTTCCTTAAATGCTCCAGCCACTCTGCCTCACGGCCTTGGTCTTGGCTGTTCCCGCTGCCTGCAATGCTCTTCCTGCAATATAAAAATGCTCTGCTTCTTTACCTCTTCCAGGGCTCAGCTCAAGTGCCAGAGTCCTTGACCACCTCACCCCATCCCACACCACCCCCTGGGGCTGCTTAACCACTGGATCTTCTTGCATTTTCCCCGTCTGCACTTATCACTATCTGACATTAAATATGTTTACTTGTGAAATTAGTTGGGTGTGCTGGTGCACCTGTAATCCCAGCTACTTGGGAGGCTGAGTCAAGAGAATCATTTGAACCTGGGAGGTGGAGGTTGCAGTGAGCCAAGATTGTGCCACTACACACTCCAGTCTGGGCGGCAGAGTAAGACTCTGGAAAAGAAAAGAGGAAAGGAGAGGAGAAAGAGAGAGAGAGGGAGGGAAGGTGAGAAAAAGAAAAGAAAGAGAGAAAGAGGGAAGGGAGGGAGGGAGGGAGGAAGGAAGGAAGGAAGGAAGGAAGGAAGGAAGGAAGGAAGGAAGGAAGGAAGGAAGGAAGGAAGGAAAAAGAATGAAAGAAAGAAAGAAGGAGAAAAGGAGAGGAGGGGAGGGATGGGGAGGGGAGGGAAGGGAAAGGAAGAGGGAGGGAGAGAGGGAGGGAGGGAGAGAGGGAGGGAAGGAAGAAGGAAGGAAGGAAAGAGAGAGAGAAAGAAAGGAAGGAAGGAAGAAAAAGAAATGTATTTGTGGATTTGCTTATTGCTTATGGCCCAAATCTCCCCTAGCCAGAGTTTCTCAACCTTGGTGTTATTGATATTCAGGCCTGGATAATTACTTGTTGTAGGGCCTGCGTGGTGCATTGCAAGGTGTTTAGCAGTGTTCCTGGCTCCTATCTAGATGCCGGTGGCATCCCTCCAGTTGAACCATCCAAAATGTCTCCAGACATTGCCAAATGTCATATTCCCTGGGAGCAACATCACCCCCAGGGGAGAGCTTCCGCTCTTGGAGACTGTGAGCTCCACGAGAGCAGGGTTGTTATTTGGTTCCCTACTCTATCCCCAAGCCTAGAAAACTCCTGACTCATTCACAATGCCTCGTGAATGAACTTCAGAGAAGTGATGAACCTGGCTCAGGGAGACGCAGTGGGGAGCTGGGATTCTTCCTGCAGCCAAAGCCCACTTGTCCCCAACACTCACTGGCCTTCCCCATGAAGTCAGACCACCTCTGGCAATCGGCAAGCCTTTTTGCAGATGGGGAAACTGAGGTACAAGGAGTTTCAAAGAGCATCAGTGGCAGGAATGGGACTAGAACCAAGGTCTCCTAATTCTTATTCCAGTTCTCTTTTTGCTGTAGCACCCTCAGGCATCATTTGAGCAGAGTCTGAGAGTTAGGCCTCAAGTCAAAAACCAAAGACACAGTGGCTCACGCCTGTAATCCCAGCACTTTGGGAGGCCAAGGTAGGCTGATCACATGAGGCCAGGAGTTCGAGACCAGCCTGGCCAACATGGTGAAACCTTGTCTCTATTAAAAATACAAAAATTAGCCCAGTGTGTTGGTGGGTACCTGTGGTCCCAGCTACTCAGGAGGCTGAGGCACAAGAATCGCTTGAACCCGGGAGGCGGAAGCTGCAGTGAGCTGAGATCGCACCAGTGCACTCCAGCCTGGGTGACAGACGATCTCAAAAAAACAAAAACAAGATGGGAGGAAAGCATACCAGGAAGAAGGCACAGCCTGGGCAAGACAACTGAGGTGGCAGAGCTCAAGATGGGTTTGGAGACTACAAAGGACTCCACTAGGCTGAAGTGAGGGACATCGTCAGGGACAGTAAGGAGTGGAGAAAAGGAGTGGGAGCCTATCTTGAAAGGTGTTGAAGTTGTCCCTAAAAGTCTGGGACTCCCTCCTGGAGGCCATGGGGAAGAGAGGCATGATGAGAGATCTCTGTAGCTTGTGTGTGGTGGGTGGAGGGGGCTTGGAGGCCGAGACCAGTTAGGAGGCTGTTGCAATAGTCTGGGAAAGGGGAAAAGGGGAGGGAGCTGGCTGGAGAGCCCGGCGGCAGGGCGGGCCTGGCTGGGGGAGGCAGCCTCCGGAGGCTCCTTAGGGGCAGCCCTGAGCCTGGTCCAAGGGTGTGGCGAGCCCAGTCATGATTCGGGCAATGGCCAGTACTGGGGTGTCTAAGGGGACGGACGGCTGCAGGCTGTCTGACAAGTGGGTGGATGGGATCAGAGGTCAGGAGCCCAGCCTCTGTGGGGGTGAGGGGTTGGGGGGCAAGCAGGCAGAGCAGGAGAAGAAAGGTCAAAGGTCAAATTCCAGATGTCTTGGCTGGGCCTACTTGCAAGTGGAAGGAAGCCTGAGCCAGCATGAGGAATGGGGAAGGCAGGAGGGGGCACCTCTGGCCTCTGTGAGGCTAAATGTCTGGTGGATTGGGAATGAGACTTGGAGAGGCATCTGGTTGCCCACTTTGTGAGGGTGCCCAGCACTCAGCAGCCTCCCCAAGGTTGTGTGAGGTAAGGTTGAGGCTGCCCAAGAACTGTGTTATCTAGTGAGGCTGGGGGATGTAGTGGGCATAGCATCAGGGATCTGGGTTTAAGGGGTTGATTGGGGTCTTATTCTTCCTGCTAGTCTTTGAGCCTAGCAGAGAGAAGATGCTAATTGATACAGTAAATGGTTGGAGGATGAATGGGTGGATATATGGATAGATGGATGCATGGATGGATGGAGGCATGCATGAGTGGATGGATGGATGGACGGATGGATGCATGCATGCATGGATAATGAATGAGTGGGTGGCTGGCTGGGTGGATGCATGGATGTTGATGAATGGGTGGGTGTGTGGGTGGATGGATGTGTGGGTGGGTGAAGGTATGCAGGCATGAATGATGCATGGGTGTGTGGGTGGGTGGATACATGAGTAGATGGGTAGATAAATGAATGCATGTATGCACAGATGCATGAGTGGGTAGAAGGATGCTTGGGTGGAAGTCCCATGTTCTAGGACACCCCCAATGGATGGATGGGTGGGTGGGTGCGTGGGTGGGTGGATGGATGGATGGATGGATGGATAGATGTATGCATGCGTAGGGGTATGTGTGGCTGGACAGATGCATGGGTGGGTGGGTGGATAAATGCATGGGTGGGTGGATGGGTGGGCACATGCATGCATGGATGATGCATTGGTGTGTGGTGGGTAGATGCATGAGTAGATCTACCCAGGTGTGTGGATGAGAAGATTTTGAGATGCATGTTTGGATACAGGGCCGCAGGCAGAAGTGGGAGGTCCTGAGTCATAACTAGCAGCCACCATGATGAATTACATGCTCAGAAACAGAACTCTGCAGCTCTGCAGAAGTGCAGCCCGGGAGGACAGGACAACTTAGGCTACCACTGGCAGGGATCAAGTGTGATGCTTCCCCTAGTACCACACAGCCTGTTTTCTGCTGGGTTCTGAGGCCGACATGTCTCCCTGGTTGAAGGTAGGAACAATGTACCTTCCAAACTGAGAGGCCAGGCTCAGCTCACATCAGGAGGCCAGGCTCAGGAGGCTGGGGTTCCCTGCTCTGATCATGGCCCATATGAGGGGAACTCATCTGAAGAAGAGCATGAACGCAGAAGCCCGTGGCCTGAGGAGCCTTGTCTTGCAGCTACCAGGACAGGCAAGAAGCAGATGGTGGATTTGGATGCCATGTGTGGGCCTGTGGGGGTGAGGGTGAGGGCGGCCTGAAGAGGGGCTGGCCCACAGAGGACCCAGTGGAACAGCCAGGGTGGGGTATCGAGTGTGATTAGGGGACGCCCCCCAGGCAGGCGTCCTGGACGGCCTTGGCACGCCAGGCCGCTGAGCCAGCACATTGCTTTGTGTACAAATCACCTCCTTTTCTCCTTTTCTTCTGTTCCCATCCCCCACCTCCCTCCATGCCTAAATTCTTCCCAAACCACCCCAGCCTTCGGGCTGTCAGGAGGAAGGGTTGATGTGTGGCGGGTGGGAGGCCCCTGGTGTTGGATGGGCGCTGGGGGGTCCCTCCCACCCAAGACCAGGCACCTACCCCAGGCAGGAGTTGGGGAGGGAAGGGAGCGATTGCCCCCTCCTCCCCCTCCCCAACCTGTGTGCTTCCAGATGGGGGATCCCTGCAGGAAGGGGAGGCAGTGGTGCTGGGGACTGGGCCAGGTGGGAGAAATAGGCTTGGGGAAGGGGGGCCCAGGAAAAGTGTGGTCCAGACCAGGTGAGGGTAAAGGATCCTGCCAACCGAAGGGGGCTGAGGGTTGGGGGGTGTATTTACCATGGTGAGAGGCCGCGTTCTTGTTCCTGGGTCCTGCATGTATGCGTGTGTGTGTGTGCATGTATGTGCTTGCAAATGCCTGGGACTGCTGTGAATGCGCAGCTGGGTGATGTGCGGGTGTCCCCGCAAGTCCACACTTGTGCCCACAGCTGTGAGGGAGCAGCATATGGCTGTCCCCAGATTGTCCAACCTGGGCCCAGCTGGGACCCCAGTTCCCTCTTCTGCCAGAAGCCTGACCTGAACATCTGGCCACATCTGCCCACAAGAAAGGGAGTCCCAGAGCACGTGTCAGAGCTAGAAGGGCCCAGGCCTCCCGCCCCAGTGTAGGAACAGTCCTTCTCAGGGTCACAGTTTCCTCACCTGTGCAACGGGTGCCTGTGGAGTGGACACTGTGGTCCCCGTGGTGTCTTGCCAGAGGCGTACCGCTCAGGGCGACCAACTCGTCCGGGTTTGCTGAGCACTTTCTCAGTTTCAGCACTGAAAGTCCCATGTCCTAGGACACCCCCAGTGCCCCCGCCAGTCCCAGGAAATCGAGATGGCTGGTCCCACTTGCCAGTGACGCTTCTCTTTCTACTACATCCTTCCCCTGCTAGCCCTGTCCCTGCCTCCCCCCACCCCATCTCTGGAACCTTCTCTGAAGGTTCTTACTTTCCCTTTTGCTTCCTGTCCTGTACCCTCTTCCTCCTGCCCCTTACTGTCCCCAGGGTCTCACTCGGTCTCTCTCTGGCTGCAGGGTCTCTCTCTCTGCTCCCCTCTCTTCCCTCTCTGTCTCCAGAGTCTCTGTCTCCTCTCCTGCCCAAAGGATCATCCCCTGGTTGGTTTCTGGGGTCTGTCTCTCCATTCTCTGCTCACTTCGGTCTCCCCTCTCCACCTCCGGTGTCTCCCTGTCTCTGTCTCAGGGTCTCGCCACCTTCCCTGGGTGGTCCAGACCTCCCTCTTGTCTCCTGGCACCACACCCCCACGGGGCTGGCTGGGGTGGAAGCCAGGTCTGGGGGCTGTGACCAGGGCGGGAAGGGGAACCCAAGCAGACATGATATTTATGTTAAGACTTCAAAGTGGGGCAGAGGCCGCAGTGGGGGTGGAGGGGTGGAGGGTGGAGGGAGGGAGGTGCTAGCAAAAGCCAGACTAAGGTCAGCGCCAGCCCCTCCCAGCTGAGGGTCTCCTTGGTGACACACACCTCCCCGTGGGACCCTGAGACTCGGAGTAGGGACAGAATGCACTATTTTCGTGCAGAGTTCCAAGAAAGGCACTTCCTGCACCCCCGCCCTGCCCCCAGCCCCATCCTTTCTTCCTGTCACTCTGCAGCTGGGTCTGGGCGCTGTGGGCCCCACCTCCTCTGAACATCAGCCTGGCCCGGGAGACGGGGGTCTGGAGGTGGCAGGAGCAGAGGGCTCGATCTCAGCAGGAAAACATCCCTGGCGCGGGGACAGCCTGTGCGTTCCTGACTCTCTGGCAGAGGCCTCGCCTGGCAGGGCTGTGCGGGGCTGTAACCCGGTTGGCCCCGACCCAGCCAGGCGGACCCAGCCCTTTGGGGCCTCTGAGCCGTGAGCCTGAGGGCCTGAGGGGCCAAAATGGGCCAAGAGGGTCACCCCACCCCTGCCCCCGCCCTTGGCCTAACCTCTGCTAAAGACACCCAGCTGCTGGGACCTGGAAGGCGTGGGGTCAGGGGCCCTGGCCCTGGGTGGGGTGGGTGGGAAGGGCCAATTGTCTCATCCTGCGTCTCAGCTGAGCCCTGAGCCCCTCCCAGGGGCTGCGCCCAGCAGGCACCCTTCAGGCTGAGCCACCCCTCAGGAAGCCCTCTGCCCCCAGACTCAAGGCTCGCTCTGGACCCAGGACCCTCTGGTCCAAAGTCCACTCAGGCCCCAAATGCCCCAGCCCCTGGGCCAGTGTCTCCTCCAGGGTCCTCCCTAGGCTCTTCCCGTGAATCACTCAGGCTGGAATCTGATGAGCTCAGGCCTCCCCGCCCAGCACTGCCTGCCTCTGCCTCCTGCCTGGCTAGTGGGGTCACCACTCCCCTCATGGGGGTCTTCTCAGCAACCCACATCTCCCTCCAGGGTCCAGCATGGGCTGGGGTGGGTGAGTGGTGGTGGAGCAGGCCAGGGCTGCAGTGAGGTGACTCAGGAGAGAGCTTGGACTGCTTCTGTGTGCTCCAAAGTATAAAAGGTCTGTGTGTGTCTGTGTGTGTGTCTGTCTTTGTGTGTCTCTGTGTGTGTGTCTGTGTGTGTCTTTGTGAGTGTGTCTCTGTGTGTGTGTCTTTGTGAGTGTGTGTCTGTGTGTGTGTCTGTGTGTGTCTGTCTTTGTGTGTCTCTGTATGTGTGTCTTTGTGAGTGTGTCTCTGTGTGTGTGTCTTTGTGAGTGTGTCTCTGTGTGTGTGTCTGTGTGTGTCTGTGTGTGTCTGTGTGTGTCTGTGTGTGTGTCTGTGTGTGTGTCTGTGTGTGTGTCTCTGTGTGTGTGTGTGTCTTTGTGTGTGTCTGTGTGTGTGTCTTTGTGAGTGTGTCTGTGTGTGTGTCTGTGTGTGTGTCTTTGTGAGTGTGTCTCTGTGTGTGTGTCTTTGTGAGTGTGTCTCTGTGTGTGTGTCTGTCTTTGTGTGTCTCTGTGTGTGTGTCTGTGTGTGTCTCTGTGTGTGTGTCTCTGTGTGTGTGTCTGTGTGTGTCTTTGTGAGTGTGTTTCTGTGTGTGTTTGCACTTCCAGTGCTTGGAGAGTGGGAAGGGGCAGCCGTGTGCTGCTGTGTCTTGGGAGAGTGTGCACTGTCGCGTCTGAGTGGGGGATGGAGTAGGCCAGTGGCAGTTCTGCACAGGTAGGTCTAGTGCATCATGGGGTCACCATGTGTGTCTGTGTCAGCCTGTCCCCATGTGTGTGTGTCTGGGAGTCACACTCTGAACCCAAGAACAAGGGTGCTGAAATAGTTCAGTGTTTGCAGATTCAGGGATGTCTGAGTGGGTGGCTGGTCTGTGTCAGGGTGTGTCTGGGAGGAGGGGCGCCAGTGTGTCCCTGTGCCCCATCCCGCAGGAGTGAATGGTTGACAGTGTCAGGGTGTGCCTGTTAACCCGGGGGTGCCCCAGGGTTGTTGCACATGCTCATGGCTGGCAGAGTGTGCACACTGTGTGGGAATGTGGGTCAGACAGTGTCACTGTGTGTTAATTGTGGGTGTGAACATGGGTTGCAAGGCCATGGCAGGGTGCTAGATGCTCTGTGTTGAAGGTGTGGCAGGGTGGGGTGGGTCTCAATGACTGCCTTCTGCTGCACCCCTTTCAGGCCACCCAGTAGGCCCCTGGTTCCTGGATCACCATGGCCCACAGAACCAGGGACATGCAGCCCTTCCCTCACCCCCTATTCGCAGGGTCCCAGGGACCCACTGCCGTGCGCTTTCCTCCTAGCACCAGGCCAGCAGCACTGAGTCCCCTGGGTCCTCTGGATGGCCTTCTCAGCAGAGGGGACCCTGCACGTGGCCAGGAATGAGGTGCATCTGCCCCCTGGTGGCAGCGATGAAGGATGCGCCGCCCTGCACTCCAGGAAAGCGGAGGGACGGTTTAGGCTGCGTCTTTTGGAATCAGTCATTCCACATAGACTCACAAGTGCCAATTCCGGCCCGGGCATTGTTCAAGGCCCTTGAGATTTAGCTAGGAACAAGGCGGGGTTGGCTCTGGCATTCTAGTGAGGGAGACAGACAATAAATTTGCATACAGAACCACCGTGACTTTAGGAGTGATGAGGGCAACGTTTCCAAGTAAGGAAATGACCTGGCTGCTCGTTAACAGATCCAAACGTCAGAGTTCCAGTCTTGCCCTGCAGAGTGGACGCTGGGCCAGGCATGTCACCTCTTGGAGCCTTGGTTTCCTTTTCCATAGGGACAAAGACTGGGGAAGGGCTGGCACAGAATCCCTAGGACACAGTGGACTTTCAGTTACCGTCCAGATCACACCATGTGAATGGAGAGATGTGACCTGTTTCCCTTTGGCTGGAGCTGGGGGCGCTTAGCGCTTGGTCTATAACAGACACTTTTGTTGTTGTTGTTGTTGTTTGATTTTTTGTTAGAGTCTTGCTCTGTTGGCCAGGCTGGAGTGCAGTGGCATGATCTCGGCTTACTGCAACCTCCACCTCCCAGGTTCGAGTGATTTTCCTGTCTCAGCCTCCCAAGTAGCTGGGACTACAGGCACAAGCCACCCTGCCCAGCTAATTTCTGTATTTTTAGTAGAGATGGGGTTTCACCATGTTGGCCAGGCTGGTCTTGAACTCCTGACCTTAGGTGATCTGCCTACCTCGGCCTCCCAGAGTGCTAGGATTATAGGCCTGAGCCACCTCACCCAGCCTATAACAGACATTTGATAAATGTGCTGAGTGGACAAATAAATCAGCCCTTCTGCTTTGAAGGACTGCAGAACCTGGTGTCTGAACCCTTTGCCCTGTAACAAGGCACTTTCCCTGAGCAAGTCTGAGTTTTCTCATCTGTAAAATGGGGCTAGTGAGACTGGTCTTACACTGGCCTATCATCATCTGCCTTGCCTGGAGGCTCTGCCCCAGGATCATGACCTTGCTGATGCTGCTGATTTGGCCTGGACCCCTGACCAATTAGTTTTTTTATTTTTTTATTTTTATTGTGTTTTTTATTTATTTTTTTTGAGAAGGACTCTTGCTCTGTTGCCCAGGGTAGAGTGCAATGGTGTGATCTCAGGTCACTGCAAGCTCCACCTCCCAGGTTCAAGCAATTCTCTTGCCTCAGCCTCCCCAGTAGCTGGGCTACAGGGTAGCTGGGACTACAGGTGCGTGCCACCACCCCTGGCTAATTTTTGTATTTTTAGTACAGACGGGTTTTCACCATGCTGGCCAGGCTGGTCTCGAACTCCTGACCTCAGATGATCCACCCGCCTCGGCCTCCCAAAGTGCTGGGATTACAGGAGTGACCCACCAGGCACAGCCCAGAGTTTCTTGAGAAGAAAAACCACAAGACCCAGGCAGCAGCAGCCCCCTGTGGTGCTCCATCACTGGCGAGGGCAGGGAGGGGGTCAGGTCATGCTGAGCCTGGCAAGGGTGGGAAGGGCTTGCAGAGGCCCCAGAGCCTCATTCCCAGGAGACCAGCTGTACATCCGGCCCCTGGGATCCTCTGAGCACCCTCTACAAACATTCCACGTCCTTCTGAGCACCCTCTACAAACATTCCACGTCCTTCCTCTGGGACTGACCTTGACACATCCTGTGTTTGATTCCCAGTACCCAGCCCTCCCTTATACTCCCCAGGTTTCTGCCTCACTGTCCCTCACTCCTAGTTATCAAACTCCAATCCGTGAACAATATTTATTGAGCGCCTATGGCATTTGTACACAGCATTGGACTGTGCGAGGCACTAGGGGTGAGTGGTGAAACAGAGAGGGAGGACAGAAGAGCTAACGGGACACTTCCTCTCAGTGAGAAGCTTGGGAGGGCATGGAAGTGGGAAGAGAAGAGCTGCCGTTGGCCTAGTGACAAATTTGGGAGCCCTGCAACTGGGCTGTATCTGGACTGCTCATCTGAAAGCCAGTGACTGGCGGGGTGCGATAGCTCATGCCTGTAATCCCAGCACTTTGGGAGGCCAAGGTGGGTGGATCACCTAAGGTCAGGAGTTTGAGACCAGCCTGGCCAACATGGGGAAACCCCATCTCTACTAATAATACAAAAATTAGCCAGGTGTGGTGGTGCACATCTGTAGTCCCAGCTACTTGGGAGGCTGAGGCAGAAGCATCATTTGAACCGGGAGGCAGAGGTTGCTGTGAGCCGAGATCATACCACTGCACTCTAGCCAGAGCGACAGAGCAAAACTCCATCACAAACAAACAAACAAACAAACAAAAAAACCCAAAAAGGCAATGTCCACAATTTCTACCTCCCAGTTGTCATGTCTGACAATGTGGGCTGATGTCCCTCTGTGCTCAGTGCCTGAGGAGAGAACCTCTGGGGTCGTCCTCCACGGGGGGACAATTCCTTCCTTCCTGGGGATGGCCCACGAGAGGCTGGCCTTACCCAGACCCCAGAACCTAAGGGACCTGGGGGCCAGCAGCCTCGGTCCCTGCACTGTCCCCAGGTTGCCTGACGCTGCCAGGGACCCCCTGTGCTGCTACAACCTTGGAGGCGCCCTCACCTCTGGGTACCGTGAGCATTGTGTGGCCAGCTTCCCTCTCGGCAGCTTCCCTGGCCATGCACGCCCCCTCGTGGTTGGTCGTCGGCACTTTTCCTTGTTTGGATTTGCTACCTGCTCTGGGCTTCCTTGGGGGCTGCCCCGGCCTTTGTGGGTGACTTAGAATGGAGGGTGGAGTTGGAACCTGCTGCCCTGGTTTGCGTGGGGGAGCCTGTAAGGACTTGCTGTATGACATCCTGGGAGTCACTTTCCTGAACCTCAGTGGGCCCAACAAGCCACGGCCAGGTAAAGCTTTTGTGACGGCCAAGAGTTTAGTGCAGAGAGCATGGTTTCTGAGCCCCCTCTCCATTCTGGAAGCTTATCTGCCAGCTGGTGTATCTCCCCAGAGATGCTGGAGGGCCTGGGAGGACTCCAAATCTTGGGGAGAGACTGTAACTTGGGTACTTTCTCCCCAGGGCCTGATTTCCGGGGGAATAACCTCCTATAACTAGGTGTCAGCAGATGGGAGCCCTGTCTGGCAGAGAGTAGATTCCAGGAGAGAGTTAGCAGCCCAGCTCTCTCCTTCCCTTTCTGCCATGAGCTCTGCTTGTGCAAAATCACCCATTTTGATCACTGAAACACTTCTGGGAACCGAGCAGGGCAGCAATAGTGTCCCCACTTTACAGATGAGAGTACTGATGCTTGCAGGTGCAGGTCCTTCGGGTGTCCAGGACAGGGGTGGGCTCTGAGCCTTTGTTGCTGTTCCGTGGCCTTTCTAAATCCTCCTGACACCTAGGAGCCATTGGAACCTTTTAGGGTCTGGAAGTCTCAGCCTGGTGGGGGCTACTGGGGTGGAGCCCTGACTCAGTCACGCCCATGGGGGGAAGGGTAAAAGGAGCCGAGACTGTTACCCTCCCCATGTCAGAGGTTGGGCATCCATCAGATTCGCCCCCACTTGGCACACTCCCCATTGCAGGCTGGCTCACCCTCAGCTGGGTGAGAAGAACAAGAGGCAAGGGGCCTTGGGCACACAGTCTGGGGGTCCCCCGAGCCCCCTCATCTTTATTCCAGTTCCTCAGATGTGGCAGTTCCCTCAGCTTCCCTGGAGACAAGTATCAGACAAAGGTGGTGGCAGACACTGGACAGGGCCCTGGGTGGGGCTGCTGGCGCTAAAAGGACTTCTCAGCAGGCGCAAGGTCTCCCGCCCCAAACGACCCTTCTGGCCACTTCAAGCTACTCCTCTGCTGCCCGGCTTCCCTCTGCCTCTGGCTCCCCTGGCTGAGCAGGGCCTTCACGGGCTCGACCCTGGCCCCCTTCAGCAGTTGTGTCAGACTCTTCCCGAGTGTCCCTGGGGCTGGCTTTGACCCCAGCGTCCTCATCTCCCTGGCACCCTTGCTCCTCCCCTCTGCTCCTTGCCTCTGACTGCCCTCTGCCCTCCTCCTCTGTTGCAGCCTCCTGGGTCTCAGGCCACTCTGCCCGGCGGTAGACAAGGTAGCCAGTGGTGGGCAGCCTGCGGGCCAGGGCTCCAGGGGGCAGGCGGTGGTAGCCCTGGTCCTTGTACAGGAAGAGGCCAAAAGTGTTGGGCTGTGTCACTCGGAACTTGGTGGCACAGAGCTGGTTCAGGGTGGCGATCGAGGCCTCTGGGGGCACGGCCAGGGTCTTGGAGGTGCAGCCACTGCTGGGATCCTGATAGGCTACTCGGAGGAGGTGCTATGCAGGAGGAGAAGCAAAAACAAGTACTCAGCCCTGACTGGCATGCATCTGGCTCCAAAGCTGAGGGACCAGTGTGGGCTGTGCAGGGACAGGGTGGGGAGGTGGAAATCCAGTGGGAGAACCAAGTGGCAAAAGCTCTGTGAGCTCCAGGGGTCGGCTTGTGGGCCACAGTTGAAGGTGCAGGACAGCCCAGTGGGGAGCTCACAAGCCTGAGACGAAGCTTTGATAGTGCACACTTTGTGCCCCAAGTACTCTCCTGCATTAACTCATTTAATCTTTACCTCAACCCCACGAGGTAGGTCCTATTACCCCATTGTACTGATGAGAAAACTGAGGCACAAAGTAGTTAAGTAACTTGCCCAAGTCCCCACAACCCAGTGGCAGAGCTGGGATTAGAACCCGGGATCTGGCTACAGAGTCTGGACTCTTCACCAAGGACAGGAAGGTGAAAGGCGGGGATGGTGTCTGGCTCTGAGGACACGGTGGAGGGCCTGTTACCTGGAAGCAGTGGGTGGCAGGCAGGCGGCGCTGCTCCCAGAGGCTGAGGGAGCGCCGTAGCTCCTGCGAAGGACTCAGTGGGAGGGTATGGGCCTGACCCAGGCCACTCAGCAAGGCCAGGCTGGCAGACAGGCTGGTCAGGTAGTAGCCACCTGGGACACAGGGTGGAATAACACGGCTCAGGCTGGGTGTGGGGCACCCATCCCCTCTCCCCTTCCCTGCTTATTCAGGGCCCACCCAGGCAGGGAAGTGGGTGGGGGTCCCTCACCCTCTCCGGTGAGCAGGCTGGGCTCCAGCAGCTCTGACATGTACTCGGCCTCCAGCAGCAGCTCAGGAAGGTCACAGTGGGCCAAGACGAGGCTCAGCAGAGGCAGGAACTCGTCAGCACCCGCGTCCTCCCCTGTGGGGACATGGTGAGAGGAAGAAGCTTCAGGTGCAGTCCTTGCTTTAGGCAGTGACCCCTCCCCATGGCCTAGCAACCATGGCAGGGCTTCGGAGAGAACGCACTGCTCTCTGGGCCTCAGTTTCGCAATCTGCAAGATGGGAGGGTGGGCTCATTCTCTCCCGCAGGGCCATTCCAGGGTCCTGGGGACCTGCCACTGGGGGTCCCACCTCCAACTCAGAGGGGCAGGGCAGGGTGAGGTGGTGGCAGAGACATACCCTCCTGGGTCCTCAGGGCCATGTAGAGCAGCTTGCAGGCCTGCAGGAGCCGCTTCACCTGGGCGCTGGGTGAGTAGGTGCGGAGCAGCTGCAGCAACTTCTGGCGCACCTGCTCCATCTCTACTGGGGAGGGCAGGCTCAGGTGGGACCCAAAAGCTCCGGGACCCTGGGCCCGGGCCAGGCGGAGGCCCTCAGCTAGGCGGCCCAGGGAGCCGTCTGCGGCAAGCCGGCGCCGCACGCGGGCTGCCAGGATGGGCCGGAGAGGCTTGAGCACAGAGCGATGCAATGACTTCTCCAGGACATGTTCTGCCAGAGGAGGGGCAGGGAGGGGTCAGGGGAAGACTGGGGAGATGGGGGACAGAGGCCAGGGGAGATGGGGGACAGAGGCCAGGGGAGAAGGGAGCAGGGGTAGAATCGGGGAGGAGAGGCAAGGAAAGCAGGAGGAGGTAGCCTGGGTGAGACAGAAGAGTTTGGGGAGAGAGAGGATGGAACTCTCTCGAACAGTGGTAAGACAGGGTGGGTTTGTAAAGCAGCAGAACAGAATCAGACAGGCTGGCGCTGTGGAGGGGAGCAGAGGGTCGGATGGGGCAGTGCTGGAGCTATGGAGAGACGGAGCCTCACCCAGCCTTTTAGGCGGCAGCAGCTTCTCAGGGCCCAGCTCCACGCTCAGCATGGCCCGGGCCCGGCTCAGTGCCTGACGGATGCCCTGCAGCTCCTGGGGCTCAGGCCCGGCCCGCACCTGGGTCAGTAGGTCCTGCACCAGCTGGCCTGCGGCTGTGTGTCGGTCCTGCATCAGTGCCGCCGCGGCCCGGCCCACCTGCCGCTCCGGCGCCAGTAGGGAGCAGAAGGCGGCACTCATGGACCGAAGCAGAGGCCGCCGGCGGCCCAGGTGGGGTGAGGTCGCTGGGCTCCCCCGGGACCCTGGCGCCCCCTCCTCCTCGGAGCTGCTGGGGGAGCCGCAGTCCACCTCCTGGAGGGAGGGCATAGGCGGAAGGCTAGGGTCACCGCCTGCTGGCACGCGGTACCCCACTGAACTCTCCCTCCGCAGCAACTGGCAAGGGGGCAGCCGCTCTGTCTGGCTGGGGACTGCCCCTGGCAACACAGGGACCGGGGGAGGCGGCACGGCAGGTGGAGACAGGGGGCTGGAAGTCTCTGTGGACACGCGCACTTTGAAGCTTCTCTTGAATTTCTCCCGCTTGGTGGGCCCCAGGTCCCCCGGGAACAGGGGGTTGAAGAAGCACAAGGCGGCTCCGGTGCCCTGGTCCAGCTCTTGAGGGGACCGGGCCTTCAGCTGGGGCAACACTGGGCCTCCAGCCGGGCCCCGCTGAGCCTTGATGTTGAGGGAGGAGCTCCAGAACTCTAGGGAACAAGAAACCAACTGGGGCCTCCAGGATTGGTTAGGGGAAGTTTCCCAACCAAGGAAAGGCATGGGCTTCGGGCCGTGTGCTGCGAGCCTTCCCCTCCCCTCAGCCTTTTCATCTGTGCAATGGGTGGCAAGGAGCTCTTACCAATGCCCAGATGGGAGATGGCCTCCAGCTCTTTGTGGGTGGCTGCACGGTGGATGGCTCTGGGGAGCTGCAGCGGGAGGAGAAGGATGTCCCTGAGGCCAGAGAGGGGAGCAGAAGGGAGTGAGGGCCGAAGGGGGTGGGGAGGATGGGCTGTCCCAAGGAGCAGGGCCCGTGGACACCGGGCACCCTGCAGGCAGACTCACCGGGTGTGGCAGTAGGCACAGATGAGCTGGACTAGGTCTGGGAACATGAGCTCCGAGCCCTCCAAGGAGACGCCTGAGAGAGGAGGGAAGTGAGGTGCTTCTCTAGGGAACCTCCCTCCTTCCAGCCCCTTCCTGCCAGGCCAGCCCCTCACCGCCAGGGCTCTCCAGGATGTAGTGGCTGGAGACGAAGGAGGGGCCGCTGGCTTCGGGCAGTCGCATGCACAGGGCCTGGCACTGTCGGGTGTTAGATTTCCGCACGAGGAACGTCTGCAAGTGGATAGGGCTCAGGCAGCTCAGGACCTTGGCATTCCACCCTTCTCCCTCCCACCCCTGGCTGGCCAGTCCCTGGAGGTTGGGGGCAAGACTCACCCCCGGGGGCTCGGTCCTCAGCACGTGCAGTGCCGCGGCTGCGTTGGCTTGCAGCTGCAGCCACACAGGCCGGGTGAGCAGCAGGCGCTCCCGCAGGCTCACAACGCGTCCCGGCCGCTGTGGCCCGCCTGCCTGCCCGCCGCTGGCATTGGGCACGTCATACAGTGGGTCCTGGGCTGGCCTGAGGGCGGGCATCCAGATCTGAGCAGGGAGCCAGGGGCTGGGACCCTTGCTCTCCTCTTCCCCGCTCCCAGGTTTCCCACCTTCTCCATCCCCAGATAGACCCTCTTCTCGCAGCCCCTCCCTGCCCCACCTGGCTGCCCTGCCAACTTCACTAACTTTTCTGTCTCCAGGTGCCCAGGAGTGAAGCTGGATGGGCTGGGGGCTCCCGGAGGGCCCGTGCCTGACTCTCCAGGGCTTTCCATGGCTGGGAGCTCCTTCGGCTTCAGGAAGAGAATCCAACCCCAAGGCAAGGCACGCACATCCCCAGTGAGTAACACTTCCTGAGGGCGGTCCGCCTGTCACACCCGCCTGTTAACTCTTGTGTGTCCACCCCGCCTGGCCAGTGCCTGCCTCCTCTGTTCTGGACCCTGCTTCGGGGGTCAGGGATCCCCTCCGTGCTAGCCCTGCTCTGAGGGCCCCAGCTGGGGGGTGCCACCTCCACACAGGGCCTCCTGCAGCCTCACCAGCTCCTCAAATTGCACAGGTGGGCGGGAAGTGGTTAAACGGCCGACTCAGTCCCCGCAGGCCCCAGCCACACTCTGGGGGCACCTCTGGGTCTGTGGTCAGTTGCTCATCTGCCCCTGGCCTCAGGTCAGCCTTGTGGGAGAGCACCCTCTACTGTCCATAGATGACTCATTCCTGAACATGGGTTTTAGGATTTTAGGTTGCCATGGAGAAAATATGCCACGTCTCCATGGAAACCAACCTATTTGCTTAACTGAGGTTCTGGGGGTGGTTCTGACACTCAGCACTAACCAGGGGGAGTCTGGCTGTGAGGTCGTTAGCACATGGTGCTGCTGCCGGCTGCCTCCTACGCATGCAGGCTCTGCCAGCCTGCCTTGCCAATCTGCCAGGCAACTGGGACAGGTGCAGACATGACCCAGGCTTCAAGCACACGCACCCATCCTCCCCACCCGAGGCACTCCGCTGGCGCCATATGTTCTCTGCCCAGTGCCAGGCAGCCCAGCGCCCACCTCCCCCTCCCCAGTGTGGCCCCACGCACAGTGCTCCAGCCTCTGCTGGGCAGTGCAAGGAGTGGCAATCTGCAGGCACCTCAGAAGTCAGCCTGGTTCAGGTGCTCCCCACAGAAGCCCTGATTCTCTTGCAAGGTAAATCACACATACACGGGGCACACCAGAATCCCAGGAAAGGTTTTAATTCTAGTCCTTGAAATCTGAGAGGCAGACACCAAGAACTGCCCTGAGAAAACCTGGGGGGCCTGGCATCTCGCCTCCAGCCCCAGCCAGGGTGGACAGCCCCCCTAGATATCACGTCTGACTCAGAGTTCCTGCACAGTGGGGCCTGGCTCCCTGGCCCTGAGGCCGGAGAGCCTGCATCCAAGGTCAGCAAGAGGATGTGGCTTTGACTTCAGCTGTCTTCTCTGTCAGGGGAGCCCCAAGAGGCGGATCTTCAGGAGCGGGAGGTGGCAGGCGGCTCAGGGATGGAGACAGCAGCCTTGCCTGGCCAGGTCGGCTCCACAGCCACAGCTGTGCAGGCCTCGAGGAGGGCAGAGGAGGAGTCCAGGCCAGTGCCAGCGGAGTGGGAGGGCCCAGCAGCACCACAGGAGCCTGGCTGGGCAGACCCTGAGGGGCCTGTGGGTCTGCCTGTCTGCAGCAGGAAGATGAGAATCCTGGGTGCGGTGCCAGCTGCTCTGAGGGTCCCCCTGGCTCTGAACAGCAGGGTCACGGTCCTGTGCGTATGTGGGAAGGAGAAAACTGTCACCAGTGAGGAAGCTGAAAGGAGGGGGGCAGCCACTTACTGAGCGGAGTGACTTTGGGCTGGCCCAGGACAGGCCTCCTGGGCAGCTCCACGGCCCTCCCTGACCCCTCCTGAGTGGGAGCTCCATCAACCCAGGCTTCCCCAGCCCCATCCTGGTTCCTGCTCCTCAAACTCCCACAAGCCCCTCAAATCTAGACCATCCTAACTTTCTTGGGCCACTGATTCTGACACAGCCACAGCCTCTCTCTGGGCTCCTTCCTGGAGGCTGAGCTGAGGGAAGGTGATGGCAAGGCGGGCAGGGGAGGCCGTACAACAGCCATAGTTCTTACCATCCGATTTTCTCTTCTGAGGGGACACAGCTGCCCTAGCCTGGGTGGATGAGAAGAAAAGCCCCCCTGAGAGCCCACCTACAGCCTGGCAATCCCTGCCCCACCTCCCACCTCTGTGGCGTGTGGGCTGCTGCCTTAGTGCTATGCCCCCAGGGCCAGGAACATAGGGCCCCCCAAGCCAGAGCTCCCATGCTCCTGACCGCTGGCCAGCTCAACGGCTCTCCCGCCTCCCTGCCCCCCTCCCCCCTCCCACCCCATCAAAACCTGCCCTGGAACAGGAAGGGGCTGACACAGACTAGAAATCCCTTCTCCCAGGGCCGCCTTGAGCAAGAGGACTTGTGAGCCAACTGCGATCCAGGGACCCTGGGCTGAAGATGGGGGAGCCTTGGTGAGCAGAGAACTCCCAGGCCTGCAGATGGCAGAGCTGCTGCCAGGGTGGGGGGCCCTGAGGTGGGGCAGGGCACATGGGCAGCAGCGGCCCCACCTTTTTGATGGCCGTCCAGTCCTCCAGGATGTCGATCTCTTGAAGCATGTACACGATGTATGGGCCTGTGGTGGGGGTCAAGGAAGCCCAGTGGAGGCGGCAGGTGACGAGGGCAGGGCCACCCACCTGACATTCAGGAGTGGGGGTACAGCAGACAGCATGAAGTGGGAGCTGAGGATCTGGGTCCGAGCTCAGGTTCCACCTCCTACCTCTTCTCCCCCCAGTTCCAGGGTCCTCCTGGAACCAAGTCCATGGAGGACACCAAGTGTTGTTCCCCATCCCTTGCTCACCCTCACCTCGTCTTGAGGTCAGCTGGCTGAGGCCCATCCCATCTCACCCTGCAGCACAGCCCTGACCTGGCCCCTTCCCCGATCCAAAGACAGACGCAGGGCTTCTCCCTTCAGAGACAACTCCCCTTCCCCACAGTGCTCCCTACCTGATGTCTCCATGCCTTCACCTCTCATTCGCTCAAGTCACGGCCTTCCAGATTCCTCCCTCCCTGCCTGGGCCTGCTCTCCAGCACCAGGTGGCCATAATGACTAAGGCTGGCTGCTGCAGGAATGCCCTCAGGGGCACAGGAGGACTCAGCTCTGCCAGGACAGATGAAAGCACAGCAGGCCCTGGACTAAGCTTAAGCTAACCCTGCCTAGGGAGGGGCGGAGGCAGCTGGTGCCCTCTGGGATGTGGGCACCCCATGGTAGGGCACAGGAACACACAGGAGAGTGAAGCCATAGGCACTGGAGTAAGACCGGAGAGGCCTCACAGAGGAGGTAACGTTTGACATGAGCCCTGGACAGTCAGGACAGGCAGGACTTCCAAGAGGAGGGTGGGATATGAGCAAAGGCTCCCCAGGGAGAGCTGGGGACCCGCTCAGACAACCCCAGGAGATGGAAAGTCCTCAAAGGCCAAACCTCACTCAGGCTCGAGTGCAGTGGCACATCATGGCTCGCTGCAGCCTTGATCTCTCAGGCTCAAGCAATTCTCTTGCCTCAGCCTTCAGAGTAGCTGGGACTATAGATGCACACCGCCACACCTGGCTAATTTTTGCTAATTTTTCTAGAGACGGGTTTCACCATGTTGCCCAAGGTGGTCTCGAAATGAACTCCTGGGCTCAAGCAATCTACCTGCCTTGGCCTCCCAAAGTGCTCGGACTATAGATGTGAGCCACTGAGCCTAGCCCGTTTCTGTTTTCCTAGGGTCCACATAGCCCAGAGAGACCCAAGACCCTGTAAGAAATTGCTGACAGCTGGATTTGCCTGGACATGGTCACATGACACCAAGCAACCACAAGTGCATCTAGTGCGACTGTCCTCCATGTCCCCTCCAAACCTCTCCCCCAGGTCTGGAGGTGACCCTAACATCCTGCCACCTTTTAGGCCACCTTAGGTGAAAGGATACCAGAAACCAGAGGTGCCTTCTTCCTCTTGCTGGGCGGCAGGGAGTCCCAAGACCTGGAGCTGCCTCTGGCGTGCAGTTTGTCGTCCCACCATTCTGCCCCCAGACCCAGAGTTAGAACTGGGGTGCTGGCCCACAGGACACTCTCTCTTCTGTAGCCTCTGCCCCCACCATGGGCCAGCCTGGCCTCATATCCCCTGCCCCATCACAACCCTGGGCTTGGGGTAGGAAGCCCCTTAGGGCTGTTCAGGTCCTGCCCGCACAGCTGTGCAACCCCGGGAAGAGGCCGCTGCACTTCTGTGAGCCTCATCTGTTTAGTGGACAGTGGGATGACAATTCCTGCCACCCCAGGACTCCACATGAACACAGGTACTATGAACGTGGAGGGGACTAGAGCTATTGCATGGGACTGCATGTCACACTGATACCTGTTTTGGAAAGAGCAGGGGCAGAAGAGGGCAGGGAGACCCACTCTGCCCGAGCCCCTACTGTGTGCCAGGCCCTTTCCAGGCCTGGTTTCCTTCAGTCCTCACACTGACCCCAAGAGGCAGGTCCTCTGACTGTCCCCTTGACTTCAGGACATCTGAAGTCTAGAAAGGGGTGGGCGTTGACAGAGCCAAGCCCAGGGCCGGGGTGCCCGGGCTCTCGCGCTCACCAGAGCTGAGGTCCAGGCTCTGGCGGTCCTCCTCCAGCCTCTGGATCCGCTCCTGCAGCTCCCCCTGCAGTGTGTCATAGAGCAGCAGCTTCTCACTCTGGAAGAGGGGGCAATAGCTCAGCAGGACGGATGGGGAGAGCTCACTTCAGGCCTTGCGCCCCGCCTTGTCCCCAGTGTGCCCAATCAGGCCCACCTCCAGGTGCTGTTTGGCTCCCTGCAGCTCACATTCATACTTATTCCTGATCACATCCAGACAGAACCCCTTGTAGATCCCTGCAGAGAAAGGAAGGAGGGACCCTGCTTGGCTGGGGAGCCTGGTGCCCACACAGGAGGGCTGAAAGCAAAGGGTGAGGCCAGGGAGGAACAAGAGAAGAAGGGGACAGGGTGCCATGGGTTCTGGGAGGGGAAAAAGGCACAGAACCACCCACAGACCTGCCACCTGAATGCGAATCTTGAGGCTCTGCTGCAGCCCCCCAAGGGGCTCCGTGTATTCAGGGGCTCTCTCAGCCCCTACTTCCTCCAGCCGCAACCGCAGCTGACTCAGTCGTTCCCTGAACAACCTGGGTGGTAAAAAAGGCAGCCGTGCACCCATTTGCTCACCTATTGCTCTTGGGCAAACACGTACCCAGCACCCATTCCACAGCAAGCCCTGTGTTAGGCGTGCACTTCCTGGGCACCAACCACGCCTGCCCAGTACCAGGCCCACCACCTCCTCATCCCAGCTCCTCGCAGACCCAGCCCAAGGTGTCCCCATGCTCACTTCTCCTTTAGCTCCGAGAACTGCTTTTCTAGGTCCAGCATCTCACTGACACACTCGCTGCGGCGCCGCTCATAGTCCTCATCGTCCATCTCTGGGACAAGAGGCCAGTAAGGGCTAGCTCTGGGGAGGGGTGGTGGGTACCCACATGTGTGCATGTGCGTCCTTCATGTGTGTGTGTGTGCATGCGTCCTTGTGTGAAGGGGCTGTGTGTTTGTATGCATGCTTGTGTGTAGGGGCTGTGTGTGTGTGTGTGCTTGTGTGTAGGGGCTGTGTGCGCGCACGTGCTCGTGTGTAGGGGCTGTGTGTGCATGTGTGCTCGTGTGTAGGGGCTGTGTGTGCATGTGTGCTCGTGTGTAGGGGCTGTGTGTGCATGTGTGCTCGTGTGTAGGGGCTGTGTGTGTGTATGCGTGCTTGTGTGTAGGGGCTGTGTGTGTGTGCACGTGTGCTCGTGTGTAGGGGCTGTGTGTGTGCATGTGTGCTCGTGTGTAGGGGCTATGTGTGTGTGCGTGTGTGCTCGTGTGTAGAGGCTGTGTGCGTGTGTGCTCGTGTGTAGAGGCTGTGTGTGTGTGTGGGTGCTCGTGTGTAGAGGCTGTGTGTGTGCGCATGCGTGCTTGTGTGAAGGGGCTGTGTGTGTGTGCGTGCTTGTGTGTAGAGGCTCTGTGTGTGTGCGTGCTTGTGTGTAGAGGCTCTGTATGTGTGCATGCTTGTGTGTAGAAGCTGTGTGTGTGCGTGCGTGCTTGTGTGTAGGGGCTGTGTGTGCATGTGCATGTGCTTGTGTGTAGGGGCTGTGTGTGCGTGTGCATGTGCTTGTGTGTAGGGGCTGTGTGTAGGTGCTTGTGTGAAGGGGCTGTGTGTGCATGTGCATGCTTGTGTGTAGAAGCTGTGTGTGTGTGCTTGTGGCAGAGGCTGTGTGTGAGTATGCTTGTGTCTAGGGGCTGTATGTGCATGTATGTGCATGCTTGTGCGTGGGGGCTGTGTGTGTGTGTGTGTTTGTGTAGGGGCTCACCGGAGCTCTCCTCTTCTGACTCTGTCTGGCTGCCGCTCCGCTCCTCCTCACTCTCTTCCTCCTCCCCATTCATCTCAGTGGCGGAATCACCCTCTGCTTCCATCTCTTCTGTGTCTTTGCTTGGAGGCTGGATGGGCATCCGGACTCTGGGAGAAGGAATGGAGCTGTCACTTATGGCTGCCCACAGCTCAGAGGGGGAAAGAGGCAGCAGGAAGCTGAACCCAACCTGATCCCAGATGGGGAAAGCCAGGGAAGTGACTGGCCTGGCCACACCTTGAGCACATACTGGGTGACAAGGGTGCAAATGGCCGTCTGCACCTCTCACAGAAGCCTGGGAGCTGTGGAAATGCTCCTGCTCTTGGATGTCACTGGTGATCCTAATCCTGGGAATACTGGCCAAGGCTGTGATCCACATAAAGGAAAGGCCCAGGGGGCACTCTCCACTGCCTATGGACTGGACCTAAATTTCTTTTTGAGATGGAGTCTCGCTCTGTTGACAGGCTGGAGTGCAGTGGCACGATCTCGGCTCATTGCAACCTCTGCCTCCCGGGTTGAAGCAATTCTCTTGCCTCAGCCTCCCGAGTAGCTGGGACTACAGGCACCCGCCACCACACCCGAACTGGACTTAAATTCCTAACTGGGGCTTTCAAGGTCTTTACCAGACTGGACTTGACCTACCGGTCCAGCAACTTCATCCCACCATATAATGGCTAGTGCCTGCACTTCCACCTTCTGCCCTCTGCCTCAGCTGTTCCTTCTGCCTGTAATGCCCTCGGCTTCTCTTCCAGATAACGCTACAATCTCCTTGTCGTTCACTGTGCTCTGGGTCAAATCCCATCTCCTTCTGCCTCCTCTTGGACCGCGGGTCGTCAGTGTTCCCCTCTCTTTTCTGTGTCTTCAGCTTCTCCCTCTTAGCAACCTCCTTCCCATGAAACTTTAGATGTGCCTGGGTATTTTCTAGCATTAACAAAACACAGAAACACAAAACTTCACCCATTCCACCTGACTGCTCCGTTTGCCACTTCACAGTTACGCTTTTCAAGGTCTCATGAACACTGGCTGTTCCTACTTTGACCTCCCAGTCGTTCAATGTCATCAATCTCAGCTGAAACTGATCCCATAGCATTAACCAGTGACTTCCTTGTGGCTAATGCCAATATTTTTCAGTGCTTATTTTAATTGTCTGCTCGGCAACATTGAACACTGGTAAGCATTCCTTCTTTTACTGACTCATCTAACATGTATTGAACATCTAACATATACTGGGTACTGTCAGACGCTATGGTATGCAGGGGCCCCAAGTGTGACTGTCTTTGACCTCACCGAGTTTACAAGTTCCTGGGAGACAGGGGCAAAGGAGCACACTATAACCATGATATGAGGAGAGTTAAGACCAGGGGCATGAGGGAGGAGTATATAACCAGGACCTGGAGCCCGATGCAGCAGGGAGGCTTCCAAAGATGGACCAGCTGGGTGAGCTGCACTTACTGAGGGAATATTCCAGGTAGAGTTAGTAGCAAAGACCCAGAAATAAGAGAAGGAAAGCAGCTGGGGGCACATGGGTCTAAGTCTCAGTGAGAAATCTGAGGTGCAGAGATTTGGTCGTCAGCATACAGCAAGTTCTTCATGCCACAGGAGACGGTGCGACCAGCAAGGGAGAATGTGTGCAATCAGAAGACGCCCATAATGGAACTCCCAGGGTTACCAAAGGGGCAGATGAGGAGACCCCTACAAAGGAGGAGGCAAAACCCGAAGTCGTGGAGAAAGAGAATTTCAGAAGAAAGCCAAGTACTGCCAAGTAGTAATTGTACTGATAGTGCCAAGTACTGCCAAGAGATCACCTAAGAGGATGAAAACAGTCCTCTCAGCAGATAATCTCTCAGCCCCCTGCAGGCTTCTATTTTATTGTGTTCTTTCAACTTCTCTGGACACTGCTTGTAGTCCTTTAGTACACTGCAGACGCCACTCCCTCCAGGAAGCTTTGTTTGTATCTATTTGCCTATTCTCATGTCTGTTCCCCCAATCAGTCTATGAGCCTCACTAGGGCAGGGGCTGCACACGTACCTTATTTACCTAGCACAGTACTGGTTCACTTGATGACTGGAGGATTTGCAAATACAAATTTAACAACAACAAAAAAATTTTGTGAGGCAGACATTAGCTTTTACTTTTCGGTAGTCCCAGGTCCCTGTGATGGTAGCAAACTTTCCTTGACACCAGTTCAAGTTGTGTATAATAAGCCTGGCCTAGGTGAGCGTTTAGTCATATTCCTCAACAATTTCACTAATGATCTGCACCTGACTTGAAAAGCTCGGTTCTCTAAACCAGCTTCATCTTTCCCGTTATCAAGCCTCAGTTCCCAACACTTGCAATGCCTCTTCACTGTTAGTATATTCACTTTGTAAGACGCAGCTTAAATCTATCTCTTCCAGAAACCTTTCTCTCCTCCAGCTGGTTCTGATTATAAGTGAGTTAAGTCACAATCTTCCCATCTTACCCCGGGTGCAAAAAGCGGATAACCATTCCTGCTCTGAGTGTTGAGGAGCTCGCAGGTGGTAAGGGATGGAAAAGGACATTGTAAAGCGCGGTGGTATAAGGGATGGAAAAGCACATTGTAAAGCGCTGTACACAGGCAATTTAGCTTTTCAGAATGGCAGCTCCTCCGGGGCACGCCCCTAGGGAAGGCAGGCCCTCCTCATTCTCGCAGAGGTCAACCCAGCTTCTCCGCGGTGCCCAGGGGGCCTCCCGCTAGCTTCTAGATGTGCGGGAGCGGGCCGGAACATCGCTGGCTAGCCCGCAGCCCAGCACGCATCAGGCCAGTTAAATCTCTGCTTCGGCCTGGGAGGAGGAGATTGTGCCGGCCCTGCTCGACTAACCGGAGAGGCCGAACCAAAAGCCATGCATGGCGATACGCACCGCGGGGACTGGGGCCTCTGGCCTCAAGACCGATATTCCCTGAGAGGTGCCCGTGGTTGCCGGTACCGGCAGCAGCGCCGGTCTCCCGCAGGCGCTGCGCGGCTCCCTTTTCTCCCGGAGGCAGAGCCTATCGGTGCTTCCGTGTGCATCATCAGGAGGCGACCGTCGGGGGTGCTCACAATTGGACAGTTTGGTCCCGAGGCATGCTGGGATACCGCGGGCCGGTCTCCATAGTAACTGGCCGACATTCGCGCAGGCCTTTGGCCTGCAGAAAAGGGCCTGCTGTTTCAGTGCTTTGCAGACGGCGCCCTTCGTCCGCTGCCACCTCCCCATGGCGTGCAAGGGGAGAAGCCGGCCCCGACCCCCCACCCCCAGCTCAGGAGAGTAACGGAGCCAGCTGTGGGTGTGAACACGCATTTATTTACACATTGTCATCGGTAGGCACATACCCAGCCCAGCCTGTTGAAGGGACAGATCTCAGGCTGTCACCCATGGAGCCTGCAGAGTCTTCCCTCCTCTAGAGCCCTTGAGGGCGAAGGCCTGAGAGAACCAAGAATTTTAGGCTTCTGTTCAAGAGCTAAGAACTAAAGTTTATGCCTTCATCTGATTTCTTTCCAAAAAGTCCATTTCATTAAGTACTCAGACTTCTTAGCTCCATCCCATTCATACTTTTTGCTCTCCTACTACCCACCCAAGATTGTTAATAATAACAATAATAATAACAATAATAATACTGCGATAATATTAATACTTCACATTTGTACGAAGCTTACAGAATGTTTTCACATACAACATCTCATCTGAGCCTCCCGACAGTTCCGTGAGGTAGGTATTCTCACCTCCCTTTTTACAGACAGGGTAACCGAGGCTCAGAGAGGTAACGGGATTTACTCAAGGCCACACAGCTAGTTAGTGGTAAAGCTAGGACTCGATCCCAGCACCCCATATTCAAGTCCAGTGTTTCAACACCACAGCTACCTCTGTAAAGTGGAGCGACATTTTTTACCCCAGTCAGGCCTAAACGGTGGCCTGAGGAGCCCAGAGGCTGACTTCTCAGACTAGGGTAGGGAAGGGCTCAGCAGCGTCGGGGAGAGTTGGGGTACTTGGCCTTCAACTCCTGTTTGAACTGGCGATAAAGGATCTTATTGTGCTGATTTTCGGCCTCCTTTTGGGGATGGAACTTCAACGCTTCTTTGAAGCCCTTATGAACCAAGAAACCTTCGTTCAGGACCTCAAAATCAAACCCCGCCACATGCAGCTCGCAGGCCTGTAGGAGGAAAGACAGGTCAGCAAAGTTTGATGACATTGACAGGGCTGAGACTGACTTCTCTAAAGCCACAGTCCAGCGCTCTCACCCCTCTGGAAGTATCCTGGATCTTCCACACCATCCACCCACCTCCCGAACGGTGATCCCTCCTGCTTCATTGCCTCCTCTCCATCCAGGGCCACTCCTCATAACTCCCTGATCCCACCACCCCTCCTGCCCCATTACCCTTGCCCTCTCCCTTATGAGCACCTGGCTGATTCTGTTGAAGCCGTACTGCCGAAAGCGCTCGTCGAAGGTGGGCACCTTGCCTCCTGCCACGTAGAATGGCTCCCAGGGGTCCTGCCAAGGTACCACGTAGGCAGGCCGCAGCAAGCTCTCTTCCGGCAGGTTGACCCAGCGGGAATAGTTGGTGGGTGCCTGGCAGGGTGTGCACAACCCATAATAGAAGGGTCGCACCTCACCAACCTGGTAGAGCTGCACCAGCTCGTTTTTGTTCATGGGCATACGGCGGGCTCGTCGGATCTCGAAGGCAGGCACCACCAGCGCGGTGCCACCCCACTGGTTGCTCTGATCCAGCATTTCCCGCAGGCCTCTCCACAGCCCCTCGCTGGGCACCATGTCCACATCGATCACCAGGGCATAGTTGGCCCCCTCACGAGCCAGATTCCTCAGCAGATTATTGGGGTAGGAGACATTGGTGCCCAACGCATAATTAATCCCGGGCTGGGCCACCCTGGCTAGCTTGTCAAAGACCTCCTGGCAGGACCGCAGCAGGGCAAACTCCCCCGGCTCCCGGGGGTCGGGCACGGCTGCCTCGTAACGAGAGGGGCACACGAGGTGCATGGCGACCCTGGCGCGCATGTCGGGGCAGTGGCTGCTCAGCGCGTAGGCCAGCACCGTGGCCAGCTGCGCCTCCTCCTTGGTGGCCGCGAACACCGACACGGACAGTGGGCCCTCCCAGCGCTCCAGCAGACCCGACAGGTGCAGCAGGTTGTCCACGCTGGCGTGCGTGGCCAGGATCACATCGTTGGGTTCCATGGTGGTCTTCAGCAGGCCCCTGTAGACGCGGTAATCGCCGCTGGCGTCCAGTACGCCTCCGGAGGCCAGCGCGGTGCGAAGCTGCGTCTTGACCTGGTCCACGGACCGTGGGGACGGGGGAAAGAACTCAAAATATTGGTCTTGCTCCTCCTGTCCGTGCAGTCCGGACAGCAGCGACAGGTAGAGCAGCTGCAGCATCGCCACCAGCATGAGCGCGGCCAGCAGCAGCTGGTAGAAGGCGCACCTGATGGCGTAGGACATCTGCATGGCTGTCGGGGCTCGGGGCGCGCAGCAACGACCACCCGGCCACAGACTACACCAGCGGCCGCAAGCCCGGATTTACCGCAGCCTGCCGAGCGCAGCCGAGGCGAGCCGAGGCCAGCCGAGCCCCGCGCGCCGCGCCGCCCCGCCCGCCTCCCGCCGCCGGCCGCCCGCCGCTGCCGCCCCCAGCCCCCGGCGCGTCGGCTCGTCCCCTGCGAGGGAGGAGGAGCCACAGCCCCGCCGCCCGGCCGCGCGCCGTGCAGATGCCCCGCCCGCCCGGGCCCCGCCGGCTTCCCGGGACGCACTCCCCTCCCTCCCCGCCGGCGCGCGCACCCTGGACCAAGCGCGCCTTGAACTAGCAGCGCGCTGGGCTGGACTCGGAGAGAAATCGTGGCAGAGCTCGGCCGCAGCGTGGTGGATGGCGTGGGCTCAGCTGAAAGGAAGTCAAAACGCTCCCTTCCTTCCGCGGCTTCTTGTTTCCCCGTGTCGGAAGAGGTCTGCGCTCCGATGTAGGTGGTAGTGCCTGGAAGGTGCGGAGGAGATGAGAGATAAGTGAATGTGGAAAGACTGGTGTTACATAGGACGAGGTGGCCGAGTGGTTAAGGCGATGGACTGCTAATCCATTGTGCTTTGCACGCGTGGGTTCGAATCCCATCCTCGTCGGCCGTCTTTTATAGAGCGGCGTGAGAAAAGCATCTAAATTTTCACATCCTACCTGTTTGGAGCAGCAACCTGGAGAAAACTCAACTGGAGGTGCGAGGGGTAAAGAATCTTAATTTTCACATCCTGCCTGTTTGGAGCAGCAAGCTGAGGAAAACTGAACTGGGGGTGAGAGTGGAATTCGATCCCAAGTCTCTCTGGTCTTTATCCACCACGGATCTCCTGCCTGCTCCTACTCCAGGTATCTGTAGCTCTGGGCAGAGGCCAAAGGTGTTTTCTTCTAGAAAGAGGAGGGCCCAGGGTTTGGTGGCACGGAAAAGACTAGAACCGGGATTCTGGCCAGTGTGAAGTTGGGGGCCAGTGTATGATCTGCAGGAATTAGGGAAGCCCGCATTGGAGGCATCGCCCTCCCTGTCCGAAGTAGTGGTACTTGTCCTACTCCCCAGCACTTCTCCCAGGGCGGAGACCTTGTGTCCATACGCCCCGCTCCCCACCACAACACACAATCTCTTTTTTTTTTTTTTTTTTTTGAGGCAGATTCTTGCTCTGTCGCCTAGGCTGGAGTGCAGTGGCGCAATCTCGGCTCACTGCAACCTCTGCCTTAAGCGATTCTCCTGCCTCAGCCTCCTGAGTACCAGCGCCTGCCGCACGCCCGGCTAATTTTTTGTATTTTTAGCAGAGACGGAGTTTCACCATGTTAGCCAGGATGGTCTCGATCTCCTGACCTTCTGATCCGCCTACCTTGGCCTCCCAAAGTGCTGGGATTACAGGTGTGAGCCACCGCGCCCGGCCACACACAAACTCTTAAGCAGAAGGCTTTGAACACTCCAATATCAGGCCACCACACTCTTAATAAGTGTTTGTGGATTAATTCATCTATGGACTCTTTAGAACACGAGAAGCTGTGGGAAGGGCAGACACTGCCACTGCTAAATCAATTACCGTATATTACTCAACTTTTTAGGCTGATCCAGGGAGGCCCCTATAGGGCAGAGTGCTCTGAATCTTGAGATGTCAGGACAGACTGGGCAGGGCTTCAAATAAGGATAAAGTGTCTGTCCCGCTATTCCACAGGCAGTAGGGTGCCACGGTTGTGGAGTTGAAGAGTGATCAGAAAACCTTTATTTTGCAGCCTAGTGCAAAAACACACACTGAGTACCTGCTCCCTGCCAGGGACTGTGTTAGGCATGAAGGGATTGGCCTTGGAGGAGACACAGGTGTTGTCCTTGGGGGGTTTCCACTGGTGACCTTGGCTGTAAAGAGGAGAAAGGCAAGTGCAGATCCTTTCAGCACAGGCCTTGCAGACGGGAGGCTCAGAAGCCAGACATGCTACCATTTGGATTTTCTTTGACCTCCTCAGTGTTTTATATATTATTTTTTATTACCGTTATTTGAGACAGAGTTTTGCTCTTCTCGCCCAGGCTGGAGTGCAATGACGCAATCTTGGCTCACTGCAACCTCTGCCTCCTAGGTTCAAACGATTCTCCTGCTTCAGCCTCCTGAGTAGCCGGGATTACAGACGTGTGCCACCATGCCTGGCTAATTTTTTGTATTATTTTTTAGTAGAGACGGGGTTTCACCATGTTAGCCTGGCTGGTCTCGAACTCCTAACTTCAGGTGATCCACCCGCCTTGGCCTCCCAAAGTGCTGGGATTACAGGTGTGAGCCACTGCGCCCAGCCTTATTATTATTATTATTATTTTGAGATGGAGTTTCTCTCTTGTTGCCCAGGCTGGCGTGCAATGGCCCGATCTCAGCTCACTGCAACCTCTGCCTCCTGGGTTGAAGCAATTCTCCTGCCTCAGCCTCTAGAGTAACTGGGATAACAGGCATGCACCACTATACCCAGCTAATTTTGTATTTTTGGTAGACACGGGGTTTCTCCATGTTGGTAAGGCTGGCCTCGAATTCCTGACCTCAGGTGATCTGTTCGCCTCCCAAAGTGCTGGGATTACAGGCGTGAACCATCATGCCCATCCCCGCCCTATTATTATTTTTTAAGACAGAGTCTGGCTCTGTCACCCAGTCTAGAGTGCAGTGGCGCGATCTCAGCTCACTGTAGTGTCTGCCTCCTAGGTTCAAGTGATTCTCCTGCCTCAGCCTCCTGAGTAGCTGAGATTACAGGTAAGCACCACCATGCCCGGCTAATTTTTTGGTATTTTTAGTAGAGATGGGGTTTCACCATGTTGGCCAGGCTGGTCTCAAACTCCTGGCCTCAAGTGATCTGCCCCCCTTGGCTTCCCAAAGTGCTGGGATTACAGGCGTGAGCCACTGCACCCTGCCCCAAACTGATATTTTAAAACATTAAGGAGGCTGGGCACAGTGGCTCACACCTGTAATCTCAGCATTTTGGGAGGCCAAGATGGGTGGATCATCCGAGGTCAGGAGTTTGAGACCAGCCTGGCCAACATGGTGAAACCCCATCTCTACTAAAAATACTAAAATTAGCTGGGCGTGGGTGCCTGTAATCACAGCTATTCTGGAGGCTGAGGCAGGAGAATCGCTTGAAACTGAGGAAGAGGTTGCGGTGAGCCAAGATAGCACCATTACACTCCAGCCTGGGTGACACAAAAGAGACTCTATCTCAAAAAAAAAAAAAAAAATCGATTTGGGCTGGGCTCGGTGGCTCACGCCTGTAATCCCAACACTTTGGGAGGCCAAGGCAGGGGGATCACTTGAGGCCAAGAGTTCAAGACCAACCTGGTGAACATAGTGAGACCCACATCTCTATAAGAAAAGAAAAATGTTTGAATCATGTAGTAGTTAACTTTGGTGAATCGGATTTCACGTACAACCCATCTTTCTGCCTTTTATTTTATTTTTTTGAGATGGTGTCTCACTCTCTAGCCCAGGTTGGAGTGCAGTGGTGCAATCATGGCTCACCACAGCCTCAGCCTTACCGGGCTGGGACCTTTCCAAGTAGCTGGGACTACAGGTGTATGCCACCATGTGTGACTCATTATTTTATTTTATTCTATTTTTGAGACAGAGTCTCACTCCAGTGCCCAGACTGGAGTGCAGTGGCACATCATGGCTATTGCAGCCTCAACCTCCCGGGCTCAGGTGATTCTCCCACCTCAGCCTCCCGGGTTGTTGGGCCTACAGGTGTGTGCCACCACACCTGGCTACATTTTTGTATTTGTCTGTAGAGATGAGGTTTTGCTGTGTTGCCCAGGTTGGTCTCAAACTCCTGGGCTCAAGAGATCCACCCATCTTGGCCTCCCAAAGTGCTGGGATTATAGGCATGAGCCACTGAGCCAGGCCTATCTTTTATTTTTAAGTTCAGAAGATCTGGCAGTGGCTGGCCTGCATCCCCACAGGGTGACAATGGGCCACAGCACCAGAGTGGCCCCCACTTGGCAAACAGTCTTCTCTTTGCCAAACTCCCAGCCCTGCCCTTCCTTGTCTGCCTCTGCCTGTGGCCCTTTGAGCATTTGAGTTTCATCTGCAGTGCTCACACGATACCCATTTATTACCTCAAAGAAGACTTGCCTGCTCAT
Organism: Macaca fascicularis; assembly: GCF_037993035.2. Classification (NCBI taxonomy): domain Eukaryota; kingdom Metazoa; phylum Chordata; class Mammalia; order Primates; family Cercopithecidae; genus Macaca; species Macaca fascicularis. The sequence continues at coordinate 8,050,884 of NC_088388.1, read as the reverse complement.
CTGCCCCCAGTCCCCCACTACAGTGTTAGGCACACAGCAGGCGTCATCAATACATGTTTGTTGAATGAATAGATAAGATGCTTATGAAGTGTCCCCAGAGACCCTAGTCTAAGGGGACACTGTAAAATGGTGACTGGGGCTTGGTGAGGTGTCGAGATCAGGGAAAGCCACATGGAAGGCCCAGAAGGTGGCAGAAAGCTGCTACTGTGGGTAGAGGCACCTGGCTGGGAAGAGGGACTGTTTGTGACAGAGAGGGGAGTGGGAGTTTCAAAGACCAGTGTAGCCAGGTGTGGTGGCTCTTACCAGAGTGAGACCTTATCTCAAACAAACAAACAAAAAATGGCATTAATAACCAATAACGAGGGATCTGCTGATGCCCTTACTACAGGCCAGATGGCAGGGCATACCTGGACTCTCCCCAGGGAGACTTGTGTTAAGCGTTCTCCAGAGAAACAACCGTGTGTGTGTGTGTGTGTGTGTGTGTGTGTGAGTGTGTGTGTGACAGACAGAAAGAGAGAGAGCAGGAGAGAGTAAGTGATTGATTTTGAGGAATTGGCTCATGTGATTATGGGGACTGGCAAGTCCAAATTCCACAGGGCAGGCTGGAAACCTAGGGAGAATTGGATGTTGCAGCTCAAGTTAAAAGGCAGTCAAGCCAGGAGCGGTGGCTCACGCCTGTAATCCCAGTACTTTGGGAGGCCAGGGCGGGCGGATTGCTTGAGGTCAGGAGTTTGAGATCAACCTGGGCAACATGGTGAAACCCTGTCTCTACAAAAATACAAAAAAAATTAGCCGGGAATGGTGGTGCGTGCCCGGCTACTCGGGAAGCTGAGGTGGGAGGATAATTTGAGCCCAGGAAGTCGAGGCTGCAGTGAGCCGTGTTTGCACCGCTGTACTCCAACCTGGGTGACAAAGTGAGACTCTGTCTCACTATAAAAGGCAGTCTAGAGGCAGAATTCCCTCTATCTGTTTCCCTTAAGGCCTTCAACTGATTAGATGAGACTCACCCACATTATGGAAAGTTGTGCTATTGTAATATAATAAATGGCCATGGCTGGGCATGGTGGCTCATACCTGTAATCCCAGCACTTTGGGAGATTGAGGTGGGAGGATTGCTTGAGCCCAGGAGTTTGAGACCAACCTGGGCAACATGGTGAGTCCCCATTTCTACAAAAATTTTAAAAAATTAGCCAAGTATGTTGGTGTTCTCCAGTAGACCCAGCTACTCAGGAAGGTGAAGTGGGAGGATCACTTGAACCCAGGAATTCAAGGTTGCAGTGAGCTGTGATCGTGCCACTTCACGCCAGCCTGGACACAAGACAAGACCCTATCTCAAAAACCAACAAAAAAAGAAATATGTGTTTGGTCTCTCTCTCCAGTTCCTAATACAGAGTTCCTAAATCCCTCGAAATTTCCTGGGCGATAGGAGCATCTTTTGTTCTAGTGATGCAAGTCTTCCTGAACTCTTAAATAGCCTCAGGATGGGGTCTGGTTGCCAGATGAACCAACCATGTGATTAAAGAGTTGGAACTTTCAGTCCCACCCTCTGACCTCTGGGGAGGAGGAGACAGGCTGAAAATTGAGTATATCACCAGTGGCCAATTATGTTATCAATTATGCTGACACTTTAATAAAGGCTCAATGAAACACCAGAAGGACAGGGTTTGGAGAGCTTCCAGATAGCGGAACACCTGCAGGTTCCCGGAGGGTCGTGTGTCCAGAGGCGGTACAGAAGCTCTGCAGCCTGCCCCTCACACCTTGCCCTGTGCATCTCTTCCACCTGGCCGTTCATCTGTACGCTTTGTAATATTCTTTTTTTTTTTTTTTTTTTTGAGATGGAGTTTTACTCTTGTTGCCCATGCTGGAGTACAACGGTGCTATCTCTGCTCATGGCAACCTCCACCTCCCGATTCTACTGCCTCAGCCTCCCAAGTAGCTGGGATTACAGGCATGTGCCACCACGCCCAGCTAATTTTTGTATTTTTAGTAGAGTTGGGGTTTCTCCATGTTGGTCAGGCTGGTCGCGAACTCACGACCTCAGGTGATCCGCCCACCTCGGCCTCCCAAAGTGCTAGGATTACAGGCGTGACCCACCGTGCCCGGCCTGTAATATTCTTTATAATGAACCGATAGACATAAGTGGTTCCCTGAGTTCGGGGAACTCTCTAGCAAATTAAACCCAGGGAAGGAGTTAGGGGAGCTTGGTTTATATCTGGTTGGTCAGAAGTGTAGGCAACTGGCCAGGTGCAGTGGCTCATGCCTGTAATCCCAGCACTTTGGGGAGGCTGAGGCAGGCGGATCACCTGAGACCAGGAGTTCGAGATCAACCTGGCCAATATGGGGAAACCCTGTCTCTACTAAAAATACAAAAAATTAGCCGGGTGGTGGTGGATGTCTGTAATCTTAGCTACTCAGGAGGCTGAGGCAGGAGAATCGCTTGAACCCAGGAGGTGAAGGCTGCAGTGAGCCAAGTTCATGCCATTGCACTCCAGCCTGGGCAACAAGAGTGAAACTCCATCTCAAAAGAAAAAAAAAAAGAAGTGTAAGCAACAACCTACTATGTGCAATTGGCATCTGAAGTGGGGCAGGTATGTGGGACTGAGCCCTCAATGCATGGGATCTGACACTATCTCCAGGTAAATAATATCAGAATGGAATTGAATGATAGGACACTCTGTTGGTGTCCACTGGAGAGCTGCTTGGGTGGTGTGTGGGGAAGAATCCCCACCAAGTTTGGTGACCAGAAGCAAAGTGTTGTATTGAGTGTGAGGGCAGAGAGAAAATAACTGGGTTTTCTCCTTCAGAGAAGGAAATCATCTTCAGAGAAGGTAGACTTTGAGTAAAGTCTACTGATTTAAATGTAAATTTTTTCTTAAAAAAAATGCCTTCATAGGGTGTGGTGGCCCTTGCCCGTAATCCCAGCACTTTCAGAGGCCGAGGTGGGTAGATCACGAGGTCAGGAGTTCAAGACCAGCCTGGCCAAGATGGTGAAACCCCATCTCTACTAAAAATACAAAAATTAGCCAGGCGTGGTGGTAGGTGCCTGTAATCCCAGCTACTTGGAAGTCTGAGGCAGAGAATTGCTTGAACCCCGGAGGCAGAGGTTGCAGTGAGCCGAGATCATGCCACCACTCCAGCCTGGGCGACAGAGAGAGACTCCATCTCAAAAATAAATAAATACAAAATAAATAAAAACACCTTCATAGGCCGGGTGCGGTGGCTCACACCTGTAATCCCAGCACTTTGGGAGGCTGAGGCGGGTGGATCACGAGGTCAGGAGATCGAGACCATCCTGGCTAACACGGTGAAACCCTGTCTCTACTAAAAATACAAAAAATTAGCTGAGGGTGGTGGCGGACACCTGTAGTCCCAGCTACTTGGGTGGCTGAGGCAGGAGAATGGCGTGAACCCGGGAGGCAGAGCTTGCAGTGAGCCGAGATAGCCCACAGCACTCCAGCTTGGGCGACTGAGTGAGACTCCGTCTCAAAAAAAAAACACCTTCATAATGATGTCTAAACTTGGTGTTTGATCAACTGTCTGGGTGCCATGACCTAGCCAACTTGACAAATAAAAGTAACCATCACACGACTCTACTGCTGTCGTCTGACACATGGCACTGGGCTCCTCCCACTTGCCTCCCACAGCTCCAGCCAGACACAAGACTCACCTGAGATTCCACCCCGAATCCCCTTTCCAGGCTGGTTTCTGCCATCTAGACCCACAACCACCTACCCCTCAAGAACTGAATCAGTGCAGTCCCAGATTGGGCCATTCACAGATGGCCATCTCCCAGCTGCAGGTGTTTTTTTGTTTTTTGTTTTTGAGATGGAGTCTCGCTCTGTCACCCAGGCTGGAGTGCAGTGGCGCAATCTTGGCTTACTGCAACCTCCACCTCCCGGGTTCAAGCAGTTCTCCCGCCTCAGCCTCCCAAGTCGCTAGGACTACAGGCGTGCGTCACCAGGTCCAGCTAATTTTTGTATTTTTTTGGTAGAGATGGGGTTTCGCCATGTTGGCCAGGCAGGTCTCGAAATCCTGACCTCAGGTAATCCACCCGCTTCAGCCTCCCAAAGTGCTGGAATTACAGGTGTGAGCCACTGCGCCCTGCCCCAGCTGCAGTTTTAACAGGGTTGTGTCCCAAGTCAATTGAAGGCTTGATTGAAGCCTAAAAGACAGCTAATCAGACCCTTCACTTGTCCCAAGGTGAAGGTCAACGGCTGTAGTTTCCCGAGGCCCCATCATATGTCAGCCCCAGCTAAGGGCTTTGCCCGCCCTGAGTTTTCCAACAGCCCCTCAAGGGAGGTCTGTTCACCCCTCACATCATTCTCCCTCCTCCTTAGGCCCCCACACTACACCGGCTCCATGGCCTGGCTTTGGGAGCTCCAGAGCTGCCTCCAACCTGGAGGGAGTCCCCTGCCTCCACGTGCTGGAAGGATGGAACTATTATCTGAACCAAGCAAGATCATGCTTGGCTACTGGTCTACTGTCCTGCATGGCATCCTGGGGTCTCTGGAGGCCCTTTTCTTGGGAAGCAGAGTGTGGGCTCTGAAGATGGAATTCCAGCTCTGCTGTGTGGTCTTGAGTAAGGTACTTTTTTTTTTTTTTTAATAATTTTTTTAAACAATTGAGGCAAAATATGCATAATTTAAAATTAACCATTTTAAAATGTGGCATTTAGTATATTCACAGTGTTGTACAACTACCACCTTTATCATGTACCAAAACATTTCCATCACCCCACAGAAAACCCCATACCCATTAACAGTTACTCCCCAGTTCCCCATCCCCTACTCCCCATCAACATTGGTCTGCTTCCTATCTCTGTGGATTTGCCTATTCTGAATATTTCAAATACATGTAATCATACAATATATGATCTTTTATGTCTGGCTTCTTTCACTTAGCATAGGAATTGCTTGGTCACATGGTAGCTGTACGTTTAACTTTTTTTTTTTTTTTTTTTTTTGAGACAGAGTCTCACTCTGTCACCCAGGCTGGAGTGCAGTGGCCGGATCTCAGCTCACTGCACGCTCCACCTCCTAGGTTTACGCCATTCTCCTGCCTCAGCCTCCCGAGTAGCTGGGACTACAGGCGCCCGCCACCTCGCCCGCCCGGCTAGATTTTTGTATTTTTTAGTAGAGACGGGGTTTCACCGTGTTAGCCAGGATGGTCTTGATCTCCTGACCTCGTTATCCACCCGTCTCGGCCTCCCAAAGTGCTGGAATTACAGGCTTGAGCCACTGTGCCTGGCCACGTTTAACTTTTTGAGGAACTGCCAGACTGTTTGTCATGACGGCTGTACCATTTTATATTCTCACCAGCAATGTATAGGGGTTCTAATGTCTCCACATTCTTGCTAACACTTAGTTTTTTCATTAAAAAATTACTATAACCAGGGCCGGGCGTGGTGGCTCACGGCTGTAATCCCAGCACTTTGGGAGGCCAAGTTGGGCAGACTACTTGAGGTCAAGAGTTCGAGACCAGCCTGGCCAACATGGCAAAACCCTGTCTCTATTAAAAATACAAAATTAGCTGGGTGTGGTGGTGCATGCTTGTAGTCCCAGCTACTTGGGAGGCCGAGGTGGGAGAATTGCTTGAACCTGGAAAGTGAAGGTTGCAGTGAGCTGAAGATCGCACTACTGTACTCTAGCCTGGGCGACACAGTGAGACTGTCTCAAAAAAAAAAAAAAAGACTATAACCGTCCTAGTGGATATGAAGTGGTATCTCCTTGTGGTTTTGATTTACATTTCTCTAATGAATAATAACGTTGAGCATCTTCTCTTGTGCTTGTTGGGCATTTGTATAGCTTCTTTGTTTTATTATTTATGTATTTTTTGAGACAGGGTCTCACTCTGTCACCCGGGCTGGAGAGCAATGGCATGATCTGGGCTCACTGCAACCTCTGCCTCCCAGGCTCAAGCAATCCTCCCACCTCAGCCTCACGAGCAGCTGGGATTATAGGCATGTACCACCACACCCAGCTAATTTTTATAATCTTTGTAGAGATGGGGTTTCGCCATGTTGCCCAGGCTTGTCTCGAATTCCTGACCTCAAGCAGTCCACCTGCCTCGGCCTCCCAAAGTGCTGGGATTACAGGCATGAACCACCATGCCCGGCCTGTACGTCTTCTTTGGAGAAGTGTCTATTCAAGCCCTTTGTCCATTTTTGGGGTTGTCTTTTTGTTGTTGAGTTCTAAGAGCTCTCTATATATTCTGGAAACTAGACCCTTACTGAATATATGATTGCAAATATTTTCTCCTATCCCATATGGTGTCTTTTCACTTTCTTGATAATGTCATTTGATAAACAAAAGTTTTAGGCTGGGCACGGAGGCTCATGCCTGTAATCCCAGCACTTTGGGAGGCTAAAGCAGAAGGATTGCTTGAGCCCAGGAGTTCAAGACCAGCCTGGGCAACATGGTGAAACCCTGACTCTACAAAAAAATACAAAACTTGGCTGGGCACGGTGGTTCATGCCTGTAATCCCAGCAGTTTGGGAGGCTGAGGCAGGCAGATCACCTGAAGTCAGGAGTTCAAGATGAATGTGGCCAACATGGCGAAACCCCATCTCTACTAAAAATGCAAAAATTAGCTGGGCATGGTGGCACGTGCCTGTAATCCCAGCTACTCAGGAGGCTGAGGTGGGAGAATTGCTTGAACCCGGGAGGCGGAGGTTGCAGTGAGCCGAGATGGCACCACTGCACTTCAGCCTGGGCAACAAGAGTGAAACTCCATCTCAAAAAAAAAACAAAAAACAAGAAAACCAAACTTAGCCGGCCGTGATGTCATGGGCCTATAGTCCCAGCTATTCAGGAGGCTAGGTTTGGGGATCTCTTGAGCCTGGGAGACAGAAGTTGCAGTGAGCTGAGATCACACCACTGCACTCCAGCCTGAGCAACAGAGTGAGACCCTGTCTCTAAATAAATAAATAAAATAAATAAAAAATTTAAATTTTGATGAAGTTCCCATTTATCTTGTTTTTTTATTTTTGTTTTTGTTTTTTCTGTTGTTGCCCATGGCTTTGGTGTCTTATTTGAGAATTCATTGCCAAATCCAAAGTAATGAAGATTTACGTGTCAGGCCTCTGAGCACAAGCTAAGCCATCATATCCCCTGTGACCTGCACATATACATCCAGATGGCCTGAAGTAAATGAAGAATCACAAAAGAAGTGAAAATGACCTGTTCTTGCCTTAACTGATGACATTACCTTGTGAAATTCCTTCTCCTGGCTCATCCGGGCTCAAAACCTCCCCCACTGAGCACCTTGTGACCCCCGCCCCTGCCCGCCAAAAAACAACCCCCTTTGACTAATTTTCCTTTACCTACCCAAATCCCATAGAACGGCCCCACACCTGTCTCTCTTCACTGACTCTCTTTTTGGACTCAGCCCGCCTGCACCCAGGTGAAATAAACAGCTTTACTGCTCACATAAAACCTGTTTGGTGGTCTTTTCACACAGACACGAGTGAAATTACGCCTACATTTTCTTCTTCTTTTTTTTTTTTTTTTTTTTTTTGAGATGGAGTCTCGCTCTGTCACCCAGGCTGGAGTGCAGTGGCCGGATCTCAGCTCACTGCAAGCTCCGCCTCCTGGGTTTACACCATTCTCCTGCCTCAGCCTCCCGAGTAGCTGGGACTACAGGCGCCCGCCACCTCACCCGGCTAGTTTTTTGTATATTTTTAGTAGAGACGGGGTTTCACCGGGTTAGCCAGGATGGTCTCGATCTCCTGACTTCGTGATCTGCCTGTCTCAGCCTCCCAAAGTGCTGGGATTACAGGCTTGAGCCACCGCACCCGGCCACGCCTACGTTTTCTTCTAAGACTCTTACAGTTTTAGGTCCTATAATATAGGTCATTTATCTATTTTGAGTTAGTTTTTGCATATGGTGTGAGGTAGGGGTTCAGATTTGTTAAAGAGACTATCTTTCCCCATTGAATGGTCTTAGAAATTTTGTCAAAAATTATTTAGCCAAAGATGGGTTTATTTCTGTTGCCTCATTTCTATTCCATTGGACTACATGTCCATTCTTATGTCAGTACCACACTGTTTTGATTACTGTAGCTTCAAAGTAAGTTTTGACATTGGGAAGTGTGAGTCCTCCATCTAGCTTTGTTCTCTTTTTCAATATTTTAGTTATCCAGGGTTACTGGCACTACCATATTAATTTAAGAATAGACTTTTCATTCTTTTTTTTTTTTTTAAGAGACAGGATCTCACTATGTTGCCCCAGGCTGGTGTCAAGCTCTGAGCTCAAGCTATTCTCCCACCTCAGCTTCCTCAGTAGCTGAGACTACAGGCATGCACTGCTGTGCTTGGCTGGAATTTTGATAGAGATTGCACTGAATCTGTGTATCACTCGGGGTAGTATTGCCATCTTAACAAGGTACATCTTCCAATCCATGAACATACAATATATTTTCATTTCTTTTTTTTTTTTTTTTTTGAGACAGAGTCTCGCTCTGTCGCCCAGGCTGGAGTGCAGTGGCGCGATCTCGGCTCACTGCAAGCTCCGCCTCCCGGGTTCACGCCATTCTCCTGCCTCAGCCTCCCGAGTAGCTGGGACTACAGGCACCCACAACCGCGCCCGGCTAATTTTTTGTATTTTTAGTAGAGACGGGGTTTCACCGTGGTCTCGATCTCCTGACCTTGTGATCCGCCCGCCTCGGCCTCCCAAAGCGCTGGGATTACAGGCGTGAGCCACCGCGCCTGGCCGGCTATTTTCATTTCTTTAGGTCTTCTTTAGTTTATTTCAGCACAGCCTAGGCAACACAGTGAGATCCCAGCTCTACAAAAAAAAAAAAAAAAAAAAAAAAGAGAGAGCGAGAAAAGAAAAAATTTTTAAAAAATAGCTGGGCGTGGTGGTGCACGCCTGTAGTTTCAGCTACCCAGGAGGCTGAAGAGGGAGGATTCCCTGAGCCCAGGTTAAGGCTGCCGTGAGCCACGATTGGGCCACTGCACTCCAGGCTGGGTGACAGAGTGAGACCTTGTCTCAAAAAAAAAACTTTTAATTTCAACAATGTTTTGACATTTTCTTCTTCTTCTTTTTTTTTTTTTTTTGAGGCAGAATCTCACTCTGTGATCCAGGCTGGTGTGCAGTAGCATGATCTCAGCTCACTGCAACCTCTGCCTCCTGGGTTCAAGTCATTCTCATACCTCAGCCTCCCAAGTAACTGGGATTATAGGCACGTGCCAACATGCCTGGCTAATTTTTTGTGTTTTAGTAGAGATGGGGTTTCACCATGTTGGCCATGCTGGTCTCAAACTCTTGAGCTTAGGTGATTCACCTGCCTGGGCCTCCCAAAGTGCTGGGATTACAGGCATGAGCTACCAAGCCCAGCCAATGTTTTGTATTTTCAATGGGCAAGTTTTTTACTTCCTGGGTTAATTTTTTCCTAGGTATTTTACTCTTTTGTATCCTATTGTAAATGGAGTTGTTTTCTTAATTTCCTTTTCACGTTGTTCATTGTTAGTGTATATAAATATAACTGAATTTTGTTTGTTTGTTTTGAGACAGAGTTTCGCCCTTTCACCCAGGCTGGAGTGAAGTGGCACGATCTCAGCTCACTGCAACCTCTGCCCCCTGTGTTCAAGCAATTCTTCAGCTTCACCCTCCTAAGTAGCTGGGATTACAGGCGTGTGCCATCACACCCAGCTAATTTTTGTATTTTTAGTAGAGATGGGGTTTTGCTGTGTTGGCCAGACTGGTCTCAAACTCCTGACCTCAGGTGATCCACCCACCTCAGCCTCACAAAGTGCTAGGATTACAGGCATGAGCCACTGTGCCTGACCTGAATTTTGTGTGTTAATTTTTTTTTTTTTTTTTGGAGGCAGAATCTCACTCTGTCACCCAGGCTGGAGTACAGTGGCATGATCTCATTTCATTGCAACCTCACCTCTTAGGTTTAAGTGATTCTCCTGCCTCAGCCTCTTGAGTAGCTGGTACTACAGGTGTGTGCCACCACACCCAGTTAATTTTTATATTTTTAGTCAAGACAGGGTTTCACCATGTTGGCCAAGCTGGTCTTGAACACCTGACCTCAAGTGATCCACCCGCCGCAGCCTCCCAAAGTGCTGGGATTACAGGCACGAGCCACTGAGCCAGGCTATTGTGTGTTAATCTTGAATTCTGCAACTTTGCTGATTTTATTAGCTCTAAAAGTTTGTGTATGTGTGTACGTGTCTGTGTGTGTGTGTATGTGTCTCTGTGTGTATGCATGTATTCTTTAGGATTTTCTATATATTTATATATTATGTCATCTGTGACTATGAATAGTTTTACAAAAACTCTTTTTCAATTTGCTTAACTTTTGTATCTTTTTCTTGCCATTTTTTCCCACCTCAATGTGGAAACTCATATCTTGCCAAATTGCTCTAGCTAGAACTTCTAGTACAATGTTGAGTAGATGAAATGGTGAAACCACGGATCCTTGTCTTGTTCCTGATCTTTGGGGGAAGGCTTTAGGTCTTTCGCCATTAAGTATAATGTTATTTGTGGATTTTTCATAAATGCCCTTTATCAAGTTGAGGAAGTTTCCATCTATTCCTTGTTTATTCAGCATTTTTATCTTGAACGTGTGTTGGACTTTGACACATGCTTTTTATCTTGAACGAGTGTTGGACTTTGACACATGCTTTTTATCTTGAAAGCGTGTTGGATTTTGTCACGTTTTTGTTCATAAGTTGAGGTGATCATGTTGTGTTTCCCCTTCATTCTGTTAATGTGGTGTATTACATTGATTGAATTTCTTTTTCTTTTTTTGAGACAGTCTTGCTCTGTTGCCCAGGCTGGAGTGCAGTGGAGCAAGCTTGGCTCACGGCAAACTCTGCTTCCTGGGTTCAAGTAATTCTTGTGCCTCAGCCTCCGGAGTAGCTGGGATTACAGGCGTGCATCACCACAACCAGCTAATTTTTTTTTTTGTATTTTCAGTAGAGACAGATTTCACCATGTTGACTAGGCTGATCTCGAACTCCTGACCTCAAGTGATCCACCTGCTTCAGCCTCCCAAAGTGCTGGGATTACAGGGTGAGCCACAGTGCCACATTGATTGATTTTCGTATGTTAAACAATCTTGCATTTCTGGAATAATTCCTACTTGGTCATGGTGTGTAATTCTGATAATATATTGCTGGGTTAGGTTTGCTAGTGCTTTGTGGAGGATTCTTGCATCTATATTCATATAAGATATGGTCTGTAGTTTTCTTGGAATGATCTGTATGTTACTTTGGCCTCGGGTCACATAGAATGAGTTGTAAAGTGTTTTTCTTCTACTTTATGGAAGAGTTTGAGGGTTGTTGTAAATTTCTTTTTTCTTTTTATTTCGCACACTACCCTCATGTAGGAATTGTTGTTAATTCTTTTTGTTTTGTTTGCGACAGAGTCTTGCTCTGTCACCCAGGCTGGAGTGCAGTGGCATGATCTCAGCTCACTGCAACCTCTGCCTCCTGGGTTCCAGAGATTCTCCTGTCTCAGCCTCCAGAGTAGCTGGGATTATAGGTGTGCACCACCACGCCCCGCTAATTTTTGTATTTTTACTAGAAACTGGGTTTCACCATGTTGGCCAGGCTGGTCTCAAACTCTTGATCTCAGGTGATCTGCGCTTGTCAGCCTCCCAAAGTGCTGGGATTACGGGCGTGAGCCACCACGCCTGGCCGGATTGATGTTAATTCTTCAAGTGACTGGTAGAATTCACTTGTGAAGCCATCTGGTCCTGGGATTTTCTTTGTTGGGAGGTTTTTGATTACAGATTAAATCTGGTTACTTGTTATAGGTCTGTTCAGATTTCCTGTTTCTTCTTGCATCCATTTTGGTAGTTTGTGTGTTTCCAGGAATTTGTCCATTTCATCTGACTTGTTAGCATACAATTATTCATAGTATTCTCTTATAGTCCTTTTTACTTCTGGGTAAAGGCATACCTCACTTCTTTTTTTTTTTTTTTTTTTTTTTTTTTTTTGAGATGAAGTCTCGCTCTGTTGCCCAGGCTGGAGTGCAGTGGTGCGATCTCAACTCACTGCAAGCTCTGCCTCCCGAGTTCACGCCATTCTCCTGCCTCAGCCTCCTGTATAGCTGGGACTACAGGCACCCGCCACCACACCCAGCTATTTTTTTTTTTGTATTTTTAGTAGTTTTCACCGTGTTAGCCAGTATGGTCTCGATCTCCTGACCTCGTGATACGCCCGCCTCCGCCTCCCAAAGTGTTGGGATTACAGGCGTGAGCCACCACACCCGGCCAGGCATACCTCGCTTTATTGCACTTTGGGTTATTGCATGTCACAGATAATTGCATATATTTTTTACAGATTGAAGGTTTGTGGCAACCCTGTGTTGAGCAAGTCTGTTGGTGCCATTTTTCCAACACCATGTGCTCACTTCCTGTCTTGGTGCCACATTTTGGTAATTCATCCAATAGTTCAAGCTCTTTCATTATTATTATATCTGTTATGGTGTCCTGTGATCAGTGATCTTTGATGTTACTATTAAAATTGTTTTGGGGCACCGCACCCATATAAGACAGTGAACTTAGTAAGTGGGCTGGGTGCAGTGGCTCAGGCCTGTAATCCCAGCACTTTAGGAGGTGGAGGTGGGTGGATCACAAGGTCAGGAGTTCGAGACCAGTCTGGCCAACATAGTGAAACCCTGTCTCTACTAAAAATACAAAAAATTAGCCAGGTATGGTGGTGTGTGCCTTTAAATCCCAGGTACTCGGGAGGCTGAGGCAGAAGAATCTTGTGAACCCGGGAAGTGGAGGTTGTAGTGAGCAGAGATCACACTACTGTACTCTAGCCTGGGCGACAGTGTGAGACTCTGTCTCAAAAAAAAAAAAATCAGGCCGGGCGCCGTGGCTCATGCCTGTAATCCCAGCACTTTGGGAGGCCGAGGTGGGCGGATCAACAAGGTCAGGTTAGAGAGACCATCCTGGCTAACACAGTGAAACCCCGACTCTACTAAAAAATTAGCTGGGGGTGGTGGTGGGGGCCTGTAGTCCCAGCTACTCGGGAGGCTGAGGCAGGAGAATGGCGTGAACCCGGGAGGCGGAGCTTGCTGTTAGCCAAGATCACACCACTGCACTCCAGCCTGGGTGACAGAGCGAGACTCCGTCTCAAAAAAAAAAAAAAGAAAAATTAAGTGCTGGGATTACAGGCATGAGCCACGGCGCCCAGCCCCAGTCGAATTACATTTTTAAAAAATCCATTCTTCGGCCATGCACGGTGATTTATACCTATAATCCCAGCACTTTGGGAGGCTGAGGAAGGAGGACTGCTTGAGCTCTAGGAGTTTGAGACCAGCCTGGGCAACATAGTGAGATCCTGCCTCTAAAAAAAAAATTTTGTTTTAAATCCATTCTGATAATCTTGCCTTTTAATTGGAGAGTTGAGTCAATTCCATTTAAAGTAATTACTGAGGCCAGGCACAGTGGCTCACACCTGTAATCCCAGCACTTTGGGAAGCCAAGACGGGCAGATCACTTGAGGCCAGGAGTTCAAGACCAGCCTGACCAGCATGGTGAAACCCCGTCACTAATAAAAATATAAAAATTAGCCAGGTGTGGTGGTGCACACTTGTCCCAGCTACTCGGGAAGCTGGAGCAGAGGAATTTGCTTGAACCCAGAAAGCAGAGGTTGCAGTGGGCCAAGATCACACCACTGTACTCCAGCCTGAGCAACAGAGTGAGACTCTGTTTATAAAAAGTAAAAATAAAAAAAAGTAATTACTGATAAGGAAAGACTTACTTGTGCCATTTTGCTATTTGTTTTCTACGTCTCGTATCTTTTCGTTCCTCATTTCCTCCATTAATGCCTGCCTTTTTTTATTTTTTTTATTTTTTTTATTTTTTTTAATTTTTTTTTGAGACGGAGTCTCGCTGTGTCTCCCAGGCTGGAGTGCAGTGGTGTGATCTCGGCTCACTGCAAGCTCCGCCTCCCAGGTTCACGCCATTCTCCCGCCTCAGCCTCCCAAGTAGCTGAGACTACAGGCGCCCGCCACCACGCCCGGCTAGTTTTTTTTTTTTGTATTTTTAGTAGAGACGGGGTTTCACCATGTTAGCCAGGATAGTCTCGATCTCCTGACCTCGTGATCCACCCGCCTCGGCCTCCCAAAGTGCTGGGATTACAGGCTTGAGCCACCGCGCCCGGCCTGCCTGCCTTTTTTTAAAAGATAGGATCTTGTTATGTTGCCCAGACTGAAGTGCAGTAGTGCAGTCACAACTCGCTGCAGGCTTGAACTCCTGGCCTCAAATGATTCTCCTGACTCAGTCTTCCAAGCACCTAAGACTACAGGCATGTACCATCATGTGCCCTGCTATTTTATTTTTATTTTTGTAGAGACGGAGTCTTGCTATGTTGCCCAGGCTGGTCTCAAACTCCTGGCCTCAAGAGACCCTCCTGCCTTGGCCTCCCAAAGTGCTGGGATTACAGGTGTGAGCCACCACGCCTGGACTTCTTGAGTCTTTTCTGAGCATGCATCTTGCCCTGCATGTATATGGCTTTCTAAATTCCCTGATATTTAAGGGAGCTTTTCAGTTCCTCAAAGAATCTCTCCCCAGCTTTTCCTTACAACCTTTCAGCTTGTCTGTTGTTCATGTAAACTGTAATCTTTGCTCTGGACAGCAGGGGTTTGTTAATTCGCCTTTCAGTGTTTTGGAGAACTGTCCTCTAAGTAGAAGCTTTTCCATCCTGAGAGATTTCAGAGTTAGGCAAAACAAAAGCGAATGTCTGGCATCAGACATCAGACATGCCTAAAGAACTGGCATCAGTTCTTTAGGTAGTCCCCAGACAGGTCGGAACTGATAGATACAATCCTTTGAGAACAACGTCTGCTTTGCTCCCTTGAGAACCAAAGGCTAGGGTCCCACATTGGGAATGTCATCTTCACACCACCACTAACCCAGAAGGGAAATGGAGCAAGGGCAGGTAAAACACTGCAAAACTCTCATTATTTTTAAGTTGCCACTTTCTTGATTCAGCACTTGCTTGGGGTTGTTGTAAATGTTTGATTATTTTCCAGAGTTCCAACAAAGGTGGTTCCAACAGTCGCTCATTTTTTGTTTTGTTTTGTTTTTTTTCCAAAGGCACAGGCCCTTGGAGCTGTCTGTTTTACTACTTTTGCTTACATTCTATTAATATTGAGCTCCATGGAACCTCAGTTTATTCATCTGTAAAATGGGGTAGTGCCCAGGGCTTCTGCTTCACAAACTCTGGGGCTGCAATGGAAAGGGAGTCCAGGCCAGGTGCAGTGGCTCACGCCTGTAATTCCAACACTTTGGGAGGCCAAAGCGGGCAGATCACTTGAGGTCAGGAGTTCAAGACCAGCCTGACCAACATGGTGAAACCCCGTCTGTACTAAAAATATGATAAAATTAGCCAGGCATCATGGCACTTATCTGTAATCCCAGTTACTCAGGAGGCTGAGACAGGAGAATAACTTGAACCCAGGAGGCGGAGGTGGCAGTGAGCTGAGATTATGCCTCTGCGCTCAAGCCTGGGTGATGGAGCAAGACTCTATCTCAACAAAAAAAAACAAAAAAAAAAAAAAAAGGGGGCATCCAGCCAGGTGACCTCAGTCAACAGTAGTTTGTTCAAGATACCTTGAGAAGAAAGAAAGAGCAAGAAGAACAAGGATGTCATCTGGCTCCATCTAGGATATCATGATGACTCTAGTGACCACAAAGCAATGCCCCTTTCTATTATGTTGATGACCCTGCCTGTGACCTTGACCCTGCCTATGACCTATTCCTTCTAATGTGCCAGTAACCTCGAGACAACCCCCACTCATATTGTGGCTTCATTCTCCCAAGAGAGATGATCTGATTGGTTCTTCTCTTCAGGGAACCTGGACCAGGCCACCTCATAGGCTGCTGGCCAGTCAGTAGGTGGCTGCCATGGCTCAGACCCCGGCCCTGGTCCAGTCAGCCCTGGCCAGAGATGTCATTTCCATACAAAGCAGGGTGTGAGGGTTAGGTAGGGAGGCCTCTGGGGCCACTCAAAAGGGGCCAAACTCTGACATCATGTGGCATTTTGAGGCAGGTGGAAAAGCAGATCACAAATGTCAAATGCTTTTCATGTAGTGGAATTATTTTTATTTTTTATTTTTTATTTTTGAGATGGTCTTGCTCTGTCACCCAGGCTGGTGTGCAGTGGCAGAATCCTGGCTGACTGCAGCCTCCGCCTCCTGGGTTCCAGTGATTCTCCTGCCTCAGCCTCCCGGGTAGCTGGGATTACAGGCGCCCATCACCGCTCCTGGCTAATTTTTGTATTTTTTTTAAATGAAAAATCATTTAATCTCTTTTCCTAAAGAAAGGATCCAGGCAGATACTTTATACCACATCTATATTCATTCCACATACATAAAAGCCACACTGTATTATATTACCCTGTTTTTATAGGGCTTGAGTACTTCCTTGGCGTCACCACAAAGGGGGCATGGGTCCTTTGTGAATAAGGTCAGCACAGGCAGAGTTGTCTCAGACGCAGAGCAATTTCTCAGGAAGAGTCCAAAGGTGGACCTGGCAAGTTGCATGCTATTTCCTTGAAACCAGAGCATCTTAATTCTGATCCAGATGATTTCTCCCCTTTGAAATAATTGCAAACAAGATTAAAACTGTATTCAGGAACTATTCCAGCTGGCTTTTGGCTTCCTCTGATGTATACTCCTGAGCTTCACGCCGCCAACGTCTCTGCTTCCGCCCTGCGCCCCTCTGCTTCCGCCCTGTGCCCTGTATTTTTAAAATATAGACCAGGTTTCACCATGTTAGCCAGGGTGGTCTCAAACTCCTGACCTCAAGTGATCCGCCCGCCTTGGCCTCTCAAGGTGCTGGGATTACAGGCGTGAGCCACCATGCCTGGCCTCACGTAGTAGAATTCCAACCACCAGTCTCCTCTTCCATAAAAGGGTCAGCAGCTTGAGGGTAAAGATATCTCTCCACTGAGCCCAGCTCAGTGCCCTGTGCAGTGCAAGTGTTTGCTGATGGAAAATGGCTGCGTCTGCGGGAATCCGGGCCTGTCGGCAGAGCTGTGACAGGGTGGGGAGGCAGCAGTAGCTGGGGACTAGGCGCTGTCGGCAGAGCTGTGACAGGGTGGGGAGGCAGCAGTAGCTGGGGACTAGGCGCTGTCGGCAGAGCTGTGACAGGGTGGGGAGGCAGCAGTAGCTGGGGACTAGGCGTCAGGTGAGGGGCAGGCAGGTGTAGCCAACCAGTCCAAGAATGTTTCCAACATCAAAGCCCCTGCATCCTGAGCTGATAAACTTGTGCTGGGTCTACTGGGAAGGAGGATGGGAAGACGGAATCCCAGGTTGTGACATCATAAGGACACCTGAGGGGTAAGTGTCCTCTTTTTGGGCCCCACCCTCCACTGGGCTTGCTCTGGGTGACGGGTGGCCCTAGTGGGTTTCCTGGGACTGTCTGGCCTGTGAGGTGGGCAGGTGGGTGTCTGCCTTCTTGGTCCCAGGTGGATCTGGCAGGTCTGGGGAGCTTTTGTTTTGTTTTGAGATGGAGTTTCACTCCTATTGCCCGGGCTGGAGCACAATGGTGCGATCTCGGCTCACTGCAACCTCTGCCTCCTGGGTCCAAGTGATTCTCCTGCTTCAATCTCCCAAGTACTGGGATTACAGGCATGTGCCACCACACCTGGCTAATTTTGTATTTTTAGTAGAGATGGGATTTCTCCATGTTGGTCAGGCTGGTCTCGAACTCCCGACCTCAGGTGATCTGTCCGCCTCGGCCTCCCAAAGTGCTGGGATTACATGAGCCACCGTGCCCGGCTTCTAGGGAGCTTTTAGGTACAATGGACAACAGTTGTCCTCTCCTCTGAAGGTAGAGAAGGAGAAGGGGACCCAGCAAGTATTGGGGTCCTGCCCCCAACAGTCCCAGTCAAACAGCACAGCTAGGCCTAGTGGTCTTGCGAGAGACTCCTAGGACTCCAATAACCGTTTCCCTAATATCATCAGAGGTGGTACTCTAGCTCCAACCTCACTCCAGGACTCCAGCTCAGGCAGGTCATAAAGAAAAGGGCCAATTTGAACCCAGGACTCTGGGTCAGCATGCATGCACTTGTCCACGAGGTTAGCTGGCCTCCATAGAGGCAGCCTCCCTCATCTCCTGTATCAGTCCTCCTCTGGAAGCCACTGTCTAGGCCCCATCACCTCCCCACTGGACTGCCGGGATCAACTCCTCTGTGGCTTCTCTGCTTCTGCCCTTCCTCCACCTCAGACTAGCAAACTCATATTCATCCCTCAGGGCCCAGCTGGGGAAATACCTCCTCCAGAATGACTGCCTGACTTCTCAGGTGGAATCAGTGGCTCCCTCGACATGCTTCTGCAGGGCCCTCACAAGACGTATCACAAGTTACATTTGGCTTCCCGTGGCCTTAGGAGTGGGGACTGTCTCCTTTGTTTCAGAGTCTCCAGCCTAGGCAGGGCCTGGCCGGGGCAGCTGCCTGTGAACAGTGCTTGAAGGAATGAATCCTTACTTGGGGTCTACCCTGTGGCTTATTTCAGCAACCAAGGTCATATCTTGCCCATCTTCCTCTTTGATGCCAAGAGCCCCTGGCTTCTGAGCAGGTACCCTATGCTGGCTGAGCATCCGATATCTAATAGGTGTTCAGTGAATGTTCACAATGGCAGGTGGGCAGAAAACCGTTGCTTTTCTCTGGGATGGGCAGGGTAGTACAGGTGTGTGGTGAAGCAGACTTTCCTTCATCCTCTGTAGAACTGATGGGGTCGCCAAAGCCCTGCCCACACTGACTGCCTCTCTAAGGCCAGATTTCTGAGGAGAAGCGACCCTGGGGAGGCAGAGGATGCCAGTGAGAGCCCAGGGACTCATGGAGGGGGAGAGCAATAGTTGTCCATCTAACCAGGTGCTCTGCCCAGGAGCTCAGAGTTCCTTGCAGGTCAGTATCCCCCAGCTATCATGTGGTCCAGAGGACCCAGCACAGAGATGACCACCAATCCCTACCCCTCTCGGGGCCTCAGTCATCCCACCTGTCAATGGGGTACAATCTTTCCAACCCCACCCAGTTCACTGAGGCCAATAGAGCCAACAGCACTTCGGAAATAAAGACTTGGTGAACGCATCATACAAATAAATGGGGTTGTTATTAGACCCAAGAGCAGGGTCCGAAGGAGAAACAGCAAAAAGGGGGAGTGAGTGCCCAGGGCTCCTGCCCCGAACCCCTTGAGGAAAACAGAAACAGGTGTTGGGCAGGAAGAACAGCACCTACAGGGAGGAGGGAGATGGGGTTGGATCCCGGCTCTACCACGGACCAGTCACTTTCCCCAGGACTCAGTTTCCTCACCTGTATAATGGGGGAAGCACAATCCTTGCCCAGCTCCTTTCAAGGGCCTCAATTAGGCTTCGGTGAGAGAGTGGGTATGGAAGAGGTTTGCAAACCGTAAAGTGCAGTGCACACATGCAGGCTAGCTGTGGCTCTGGGGCCCAGGCCCAGCTGGGCTCTGTGGAGTGGGGACAGTAAGTGTTCGCAATGAAAACACTGCTTGAGGCTGAGCCTGGCCCTTTGAGCACTCTCAGGTCCTCAACACCTGTTTCTTCTTCCAGGTCCCCCCAACTTCCCTGGCACCTTTTACCCTGGGTCGCTGAGGCCTGGGAGGACGAGGAGCTCCTGCCCTGGGCTGGCCCCACCTCCCACTCTGAACCCTCTGGTTGCCTCTGCTCCTGGTGATGATGAACAAATGCAGACCTGGTGGTGGGGAGCGGCCATGCCCTGCACCCTCTCTTCTCTAGACATCACCCTTTCCATGAGGTCTTGTGCAAGTCACCCCCATTCCTGGGTGAGGGTTAGAATGACCAGTGATGAATTCTTCCCCGCAGCACTCCAAGTGGATGAAGAGCAGCTCCTGCCCCCTGCTGGTAGCCCCAGGCCCAGAGGCCTCCACCCAGCAGAGGCCTAAGCCAAGCTCGCCATTCGCCCTGGGCTGGATCTCAGCTTCAGAAGGAGACGTTGAGAAGAGGCTGCCAAAGAGCCCGGAGGGGCCACTTCAGAGAAGCGCCTTGAAGAGGAAGGAGAGGGAGGCTCCACAGGAAAGTCCCAGGGCCAGGAAGAAGGTCATGAGGGCGCCAGCCACCTCCCTCTCGTGTGGCAGCACCTGCCTAGAACACCCGGGAACAGGAGCTCTTAGAAAACGCTGGGTCCAAACCTAGACCCAGCTCCACCGCCCGCTGCCCATCCAGTCTGGGCTCTGTCACCAAAACTGGCCCCGTCTTTCTGGGCCTGTTTCCTGGTCTGTAAATGAGGCTGCTGGATAAGGATGTCTCTCAGGGCCTCTGGGTCCAACATGATGGGATTCCAGATTCCACAGCCTGCCCTTTCCACAGTGCTCCCAACCTGTCTGCCCTGCCAGCTTCATTTTCTCTGGATTCGCCACTCCATTGCCCCTTGAGGAAATAGCCCATGAACCTTGTTTTTCGTCAAAACCTTAGCTCTCCTTCAGCTGAGAATTTTACAGCTAGATGGGCCCTGAGGAATGACAGTTCAACCCATTTTTTTTTTTACAGATGGGGAAACTGAGACCCATTGAGGCGGCCCCAGAACCAGTGCCTGGGCTACTTTGCTGGGCAGGTACCTCACTAGCCCAGTTCTCCTCTCCCCTGCAGTTAAGGGCTGGCCAGGCAAGGGGCGCCAGCAAGGCCTGCAGACAGCTAAGGTTGGGCTGGCCAGAAGCAAGATGGGCCATCCCTCCCTCGAAGGCAGTCCCTTCCCAAAGACTGAACCCACCTCCCCACTCCCAGTCCCCTACCCCACCCCATTCCCCCAGACCTGGGCGCCAAGCACATGGTGAGGGACACCAGGTAGCCATTAGAAATGGCAAACAGCAGCATGAAGGTGATGAAGTAGGCATCCTGTGGGAAGAGGGTGGGCAGCCGGGACCTCTGGGGCACGTGGCACAGCATGAAGAGGGGCACGAACAGGAACCGCAGGCAGACCAGCAGGGGCAGCAGCCGGCTGTCCTCATCTGGCTGTGGCAGAGGCTGGGGTCAGTGTGGTCCCTGGACCCAGGTCTCTGCTCCAGGGCATCTCAGGACACCCATAGAGTACTTTTTATTTTTTTTCTTTTTTTTAGATGGAGTCTCACTCTGTTGCCCAGGCTGGAGTGCAGTGGCCCTGATCTCAGCTCACTGCAACCTCCACCTCCTGGGTTCAAGAAATCGTCCTGCCTCAGCCTCCTGAGTAGCTGGGACTATAGGCACCCACCGCCACCATGCCCAGATAAGTTTTGTATTTTTAGTAGAGACGGGGGTTTCATCATGTTGGCCAGGCTGGTCTCGAACTTCTGACCTCAAGTGATCCACCCGCCTCGGCCTCCCAAAGTGCTGGGATTACAGGCGTGAGCCGCCACACCCAGCCTCATTAAAAATTTGTGTGTGTGTGTGTGTGTGTGTGTGTGTGTGTGTGTGTGTACAGACAAGGTCTCACTGTGTTGCCCAGGCTGGTTTTGAACTCCTGAGCTTCAGCTCAAGCCATCCTCTTGCCTTGGCCTCCGAAAGTGCTCGAATTTTAGGTTTTGTTTTTTTGTGTTTTTTTGAGACACAGTCTCGCTGTGTCTCCCAGGCTGGAGAGCAGTGGTGCGATCTCGGCTCACTGCAGCTTCTGCCTCCCTGGGATTACAGGCATGTACCACCACGCCTAGTTAATTGTTATCTTTTTAGTAGATACGGGGTTTCACCATGTTGGCCAGGCTGGCCTCGAACTCCTGACCTCGTGATCCACCCACCTCGGCCTCCCAAAGTGCTGGGATTACAGGCGTGAGCTACTGCGTCCAGCCCCAAAGTGCTAGGATTATAGGCATGAGCCACCACGCCTGGCCCACCCATAGGATAGACCCATCTGTCACCCCCTGACCTCCTCTGACCTGACCTACCCTGTGAGCCAGTGAGGGAGGACCCAGTGCTGGGGCCTGGGCCAAGGCCACCCAGCAATCAGGGACCAGCCTGGGGCTCACCTCTACCTCTCCCAGGCTCCAGCTTGTGCTCTCCACAGCATTTACAGTTTACATACTCGGTTCCTCAGAGCATCCCCTGGTGGTTCCCAGAACCCCCTGGGGGCAGATGGGGTTTCTGAGTGGGATCAGAAGCGGTAGATCAGCTCCTGTCCTGACTTGGATGAGACCAGCTCCTCTTTCACCTGCTTTATGTATTGTCTCTTTGGAAGATTTCATTTAAAGACACAGCACCATGGCTAAAACCAACCCCAAACCTAAGGCTCTTGCTCAGTCCCTCACCTGGTGCAGGAACCTCCATGTAACATTCTCTGAGCAGCGAAGGCTGCATGCTGGGGACACAGAGGTCAGCTGGACGTGACTTTTGCTTTCAAGGAGCTCACGGTGCAAGCCCTGGCCTGCACACCTCCAGGGCCCAGGTGCTCCCTGCCGCTTGGCCAGTGGTTCCACTGCCAGGCCACTTGGACTACTGGAAAATCACCTCCATGCTCTTTCAAGACCTCGGATCCCAAACTGCTTCCTAAAACATCAGATCACCCAGCCCTGGTGTGCTTACCCACAGGAAGTAAGAGGTCAGGCTCCGTCCCAGCCAGTCCATGATGTTGAAGAGGAGGAAGCAGCAGATGGGGTTGAAGAACTGACCTGGGAGGGAAAGGGCTGCAGCTCATACTGGTCCCCAATTCCCCTCTCCCGTCCTCTCCCCTTTGTACCCCCCACCCTGCTGTCTTCTCCACTCCGACACTCACTCCACTTCCCGGGACTGGTGGAGCTGGTCACCATAGCTGTGATGGCGGGGAAGACGGACAGGGTGACTGTGAAGACCAACACAAGGCACAGCGCTGTCAGCCAGATCTGGGAGCCAGAGGCAGGGGTGTGAGCAGGCAGGGCAGTCCCAGGGCCCCACCCTCTTGCCCAAGCCCCATCTGGGAGCAGGACACTTGGGGTCTGGCCCAGCTGTGTCCCTGACCCACTATGACCCTATGACCTTGGGGGAGACAATGTGAACCCCATTATTCCCCAGGGATGGTGGTTGGGGCTATATCCAAGCCAAACCTTCTGGAAGACAACGAAGACTGAAGGTTTTCCTGACTTCTGGGGCTCATCTGGCTCTGATTCCGGCTCCTTCTCCAGGTCAAGATCCAGGGTCAGAGCTACCTTCTGGGGACTATTGGGAATCCCGTTCTCATCTGGGGGGAGGGGCGAGGGGTCATGCTTGTGACCCAGGTTTCCCAACAGCCAGGCCCAACGAAGGGAGATTCCCAGCAGTTAAAACAAGTGATCCTCAGCTGGGCATGGTAGTTCACGCCAGTAATCCCCACACTTTGGGAGGCTGAGGTGGGCAGATTGCTTGAGCCCAAGAGTTCGAGACCAGCCTGGGCAACATGGTAAATCCCCATTTCTACAAAAATACAAAAATTAGCCGGGCATGGCAGCCTGCACCTATAGTCCCAGCTACTCGGGAGACTGAGGCGGATCACTTGAGCCCAGGAAGTCGAGGCTGCAGTTGAGTTGTGATTGCGCTGCAGTGCAGCCCAGGTGACAGAGTGAGATGCTGCCTCAAAATAACAACAAACCGCACCCCTTCCCCCCGCCCCCCCAAAAAAAACAAGTGCCCTTCCTCCAGCCCAGGCTGCAGGCGAAGCGAATTCATGATGGAAACATGCATAGCTACCAGGAAGCGCATGCATGGGTCGGGCGATGAGCAAAGCACCTTAGATGGATTATCTCATTATCGTTGCTTTACAAATGACACATTGAGGTTCAGAGGGCTGCAGTGGCTAAGTGGTTTGTCTCAGGCCACACAGCTGAGACGTTGTGAAACCAGTACTCAAATTCAGAGGTCTTTGGATCCAAAGTTTGCATGCATGGAAGCTCTATTGCCTCCTCATTTTATAGAGGTGGAAACTGAGGCCCAAACAACAGCAGGGATGACTTTAATCCTACCAACTTCCCTTCATGATCTTCCAGTTTGCACAAGGCTACTAGGGGTGGGCTCTGGCTGGGAACAGAGGGAATGGCTTCCCAGGGGAGGTGGCTCTCAGGGCTTACCAGACTGGAGGAGCTCAGCTTTGGTCTCCAGCTCCTGAGCTTGGGCCTGGGATGGTTTATTGGCCAGGTAGTAGCGGGCAAACTTCTGCAGAAGGACAGGAAAGTGTTGGGCCTGCCTGGCTTGCCTGAGGTGTCTGGATCCCTGCCCACATCATTGGCCTGGAGGCTGGGGTCCCTCAGTGTCTTCTCTGGGGGTCAGGGCTGAGGCCAGGTCTCCTCCACCTCCCCTGGCCTCTCTCAGGGTCTCAGACTCAGGACTCTATCCAAGATGCTTTAAGGTGGGGCCTCAAGCCCAACAGCAGGCTCACCAGGTGAGGCAGGCTCAGGTAACACATGATGGACATGAGGATGCCCACACAGGGCGTGATAAAGTACCCCAGGGCGGAGGTCTGGGCGTCCACGCCACCTGCGGAGAAACTTCAGCTGCAGAAGAGGCACCTGGTCCCACCAGCTCCCACGGGGCTTCCAACTCTTGTCCCACTTCCCATTGTGGACTTCTCAGACCCACTCCCAGCCTCCCTTCACTGAAAATGGGAATCTTGTACAGGGCCCCAGGGCAGCCCTGCCCTTTTCCCACTTTCCCCTACATGTCATTTTTGTTGAGCACGTACTATGTGCCAGGAGCCTTCTCTTATTGCATGCTCATTATAATCTGAGCAGGGAGCTAGAACGATCACGTAGGTGGGGAAACTAGCACAGAGCGGTGACAAGCCTTGTCCAGTGCCCCTAGCTGGTAAGTGGTGAAGCAGATTCAAATCCAAGACTATCTGAATCCCAAACCCATCCCCTCATCCTTCAACTTCAACCTGCTGCCGCATGCCAGTACTGGCCCCAGGAATCCTGCCCCTGTCCCTGAGTTAACCCAGTCCTCGCTTGGTTATTACTCCTCACTGCAGGGCCCATGAGCCCCACTCCCTAGCCCCAGACCCAATCCCCATTTCCATATCACCCTCTTACCTCCATCTTCACCCAGAAACCAGGTGTCTTGCTCTCACATGCCCTCTCTGTTCCCCAAACCTCAGAGGCCGCCCCAGCCCTCCAGCCACCCAAGTGCACTCACTGGCCATGGACAGGAGCATGGCAAGGGCAGCAAAGATCCCAGCCAGGCCCTGGCCGCTGAGGAAGAGAGTGCTGTAGGTGGAGGGCATGGTGCCCAGCTGCCCGAAGAGGCTGCCCTGTAGGACTGCACTGAAGGCTGTGGAAGACAGGGATGGGGGCTGCTGCTCAACTAGGCAGGACTCAGGGGCTCCCTGGAGGAGGTGTCGGCAGGATGCACAGGGGACTCTGGACAAGGTTGCACAGGTGTGAGCTTCCCTAGGGACTCTGGGCACTCTGGGGCAACACCCGCCGTTCAGTCCTTTTCTGAGGTGCAGCCATTGGTTTGTGGGGCTGTCGACCAGGAAGCCTGCTCCTAGGTCACCAGACAAGTGACTCTTCCCCTCCCTCTGGGCCTCAGTTTCTTTACCAGGGATATGAGTGACCATGATGCTGTCTTCCCTTCTCAGATATGCTGGGCCCTTTCAGTAATGAGGCCAGGCTGAAGCCCTGCATGGGCTGGCTGGGGAGGGGGTGAAGGTGCTCACAGTTGATGAAGCAGACGGAGGCCATGGTGATGGAGAAGAAGGGTCCGGGGCTCATGTCCACCTTGACCAACGCTGCCGTCAGGGCAAAGAGCAGCAGTATGGCCAGCAGGCTGCCCAGAATGCGCACCGTCTCCGGGATGCTGCTCAGAAGGGGGCAGAGTGGATCAGTGGGGCCCAGGCCAGAGGGGGCTGGGGAAGGGCTGGGCAGTAGGGCTGGGGGACGGGGGGCACGGGGGAAGGCCTCAATGAAGCTGCGTTGGCAGGGGGCAGAGGAGCCAGGGCAGGCCTCTCACCACTGGTACAGGAAGGAGTTGAGAAGGGTGAAGAGCAGCAGGGGCAGCTGGGACAGCAGCGTCACCCAATTGTTGAAGTTGAAGGCATCCTCCGGGCCTGTGTGGTTGGTGCCCAGGATCCTGGTTGTGCTGTTGCTGGCCCCGACCAGTCGCGCCTGGAAGTACTGCCAGGTGGGGAGGTGACGGAGGGTCAGCACCTCTCAGCCTTCCCCCACTGCCTTCCCCCTCACTTGTGATTGCTTTCTACTGTCTGCAGGGACTTGTCTGCCATGTCCTTGTTCTGTCCCCAGCGCCTGGCACACAGTCGGGGCTCCATGAATGTGCACTGAGTTAAATGGCTGAAGTCTGAGACACAGCCCAAGCATTAAGAGCCCCCAGCATAAGCCTTGATCCAGCCTTGGACAGCCCCTTCTCTTCAGCGCCCTGGTTCCAGCCCCCATCCCCACTCGTGCAGCAGCTGCTAGATTCATTCATTCCAGGGGTATTTATTGAGCACCTACTGTCAGCCAGGCTTTGGCCTAGGTGCTGACCAACTGCATTGTCTCGGAGCACATAGCCTGCCACTCCTCTGCTTAACCTCCTCACTCCTCAACACCCCGCTTCATTCCTACCTACTGCCTGCAGGGCAAAGCCCCAAATAGAACAGCCCTTCAGAATCAGATCCCAGTCTCCCTTTGTGCCCCATCTTCTGCTCCATCCAGCTAAGCTCCAGGCAGCCCTGGCTCTGGATCTCTCTCTAAACAGGCTGATCCTTTCTTGCCTGTTTGCCTTGGGCGTGGCTGTCATCTCCGCCTGGCGTGGCTGTCACCTCCACCTGGAATGCCCTACTGACCACGCCCCTCCATATGCACTCTGCCTACCCTACTCCCAATTTACAAATCTCTTCCACGAAGCAGAAGAAACTTTCTCCCTCCCCTGGGGACCCACTGCACTCTGCTGTAAGCCTGGAATGTCGCGCATCATGTTACATTATTAATAGCTCTTTGGCCCCTCTTGCTCTCAAGACCAGGGGCTGATTCATCTCTGGGTTTCCAGGGCCCAGCACAGAGCCAGTACCCAAGAGGCATTTGCAAAGTTGTTGCAGTGAATACAGATGAATAACCCGGTCCCAAAGACAATGCAAACCCCATATTTCTGCCTTCCCTGAAGACACTCCCTGCTGTTTCCTCCTGTGTCCCCAGTGCCTTCTCCACAGTAGGTGCACATTAAACGTTTGTTGAACGAATGAATGCATGAATGAGTAAAATTCATGGTATTCCAAAGAAAATCAAACGTTCGATAACCGACTTTTGGGGTGACTGACTCAGGAATAACGACACATAGAGGAGGTGGGTGGGCAGCGCCTTTGCTCATTCCAGACCCTGTGGGCTGGTGGCCTTGGCCCTCTGAGATGTGGACATTCCTGAAGTTCTGCTTTCCTAGTCATGCGGGAAGCATTGCCCTCTCTGTGGCTCCGAGCTTCAGCCCATAAATGAGCTCAACGAGGGGTCACAGGTGCGCGGTGAGGAAGCGCCCGGTAAACCTCATCCCAAAGGGTGCTGGCTGCGGCCACGAGGCTGCCACGCCGCCAGGAGTCTCACCGGGATGGCGGTGATGAAGAAGTTCCAGGGAAGGAGGGTGCCCAGCCCCAGGATGAAGAAGCTGATCCCGACCAGGTGGTAGCTGTGGGGATCGGTGGGAAGGTCACCCCGAGGACGCACCCGCCTCCGCGGGCCCTCCCGCCTCCCAGGCCGCCCCCTCCGGAGCGGACTACAACCCCCATCACCCCAGCTCTGGCGGCAGAGGGAGTCGGCTGATGGGAATTGTAGTTCGATCCGGTCTTCTCTGCGCCTCGGAGCGCCTCCAGGGAGCGGGTCTGCAACGCCCCCGGTCACTTGGGTCGCGGTCCGCACCCACCCGGGCCCACTCACCTGTCCCGCGGGGCGTCTCCTCGCGCCATGGCCGTCGCAGCGGATGCGCCTGGGGTGAAAGGGACAGAGAAGCCCCACCAGCACCTGCGCTGGGGCCGAGGGCCGCAGCACCGGTGGGGCGGGGGGCGGGTCTCCCCAGATCCCGGTGCAGGGCTGCAGGAGCGGCACAGGTAGCCTCCGGCGGATTTCGGCGGGTCTCGCGCTCCGCAGGCTGGGACCTGGGCTCCGCCCCCGGGGCGGGGACAGAGGGTCGCGCCACCCGTCTTTCCTTCCCGCACCCGCCGCAGGGACTCTAGACTCCGGCTCGGGCCCCGCCCCACCTCGGAGCCTCCGGAACCCGCCCGCTCACGGCACAACCCCTCCCCGCAGACCCCAGTCCTCTCCGCGGGCGCCGGAGGGGAAGGCGGGGGTAGGGGCTGGGGGTAACCTCACCTCCATCCCTCGCTGAGAGCTCTGTAGGGGCAGCACTGGCGCGGGGCTCTTCCCGCTTCGTCAACTCCGAGGTGATGCCAGAGCCGCTCCAGCGACCCCTAAAGCTGGAGCCCACCGGGGCGCCCCCTAACTAGGGAGCCGCTGCGGAGCCCCCACCCAGAGCGTAACCCAAACCGGGCCCGGACGGGGGAACCGGAGCCGCCGCCGGTCGCCCGCGATCCTGGCAGGCTTCGCCGCGCTGGGTCCCCGGGAGTGCCTGGAAAAAACAGCATTACTTTCAACTCCCCACTCTTTTTATGTTTAAAAAAAAAAAAAAAAACTTTCAAAAGACTATAAATCATTAATTTGCTCCTACTCATAATCTACGAATAGGTGTGGGTTCTCTGCAATCCCCGGGCGTATCGGGGACGCTGGAGAAGTGAGAGGCCCCGAAACACAAACTATTTTCTTTTTCTTTTTTTTGAGACAGAGTGTCGCTCTGTCGCCCAGGCGGAAGTGCAGTGGCCTGGTCTTGGCTCACTGCAACCTCCCCCTCCCAGGCAGGTTCAAGCGATTCTGGTGCCTCAGCCTCCGGAGTAGCTGGGACTACAGGCGCATGCCACCACCTCCGACTAATTTTTGTATTTTTAGTAGAGACGGGCCTTCACCATCTCTACTAAAGAGGTGGCCAGTCTAGTCTCGAACTCGTCTTTTGACCAGGCTGGTCTCTGACTCGTGACCTCAGGTGATCCGCCCGCCTCGGCCTCCCAAAGTGTTGGGATTACAGGCATGAGCCACCACGCCCGGCCAGAAACTATTTTCTCAAGCAATGACATTTTATAGCCATTCCCGGGTTGCTTATGTTTTTCCTCCAGCCGACTGTGAGTCTGTAGGGGCATAGGCTGTGCTTGTCTGGTCCATTGGTTTACTGGCAGCATTTGGGCCGTTGAGTGATAAATGGGTTGCAGTAAAATGCAGGTGATTTTAGGGAGAAAAGGGACAGCATTAAATTACACCGAAAGAGAAAGTTATTCTTTCCATTTTCTTTCAAGCCTCTGGATATGTCAAGGGTGTTAACAGGTTGCTAACACTTCTTAATCTGCCTCCCATCCCTTCCCCTCAGCCTCAGAGGGTCTGCTGACAATTCTATGAAAAGTTATTAACTTGTATTTGTCTTATATTTATTTTTATAGCAACTTTATTTTCAGGGCCACTCATACTGGTTTCCTATTTATGATTATGATATCAACTTTTCTCTGAAAAATCAATTTATTGATGGAAAATGAGTTATTTTAAGAAAATCAAGCGAGGCTACT
Organism: Macaca fascicularis; assembly: GCF_037993035.2. Lineage (NCBI taxonomy): Eukaryota > Metazoa > Chordata > Mammalia > Primates > Cercopithecidae > Macaca > Macaca fascicularis. The sequence goes on along the minus strand of NC_088388.1, from coordinate 8,021,380 downwards.
GGTGCAGCACAGCTACGGCACAGGTTGTGAAGGAAGGACTTGAGAATGGAGGCTGGGGAGCAGTGAATTTGTTGAGACAGTGAAGGGAGAGGATGAGGGCATTTCAGGGAGAGAACAGCCTGTCCCAAGACAAGGGACAAGAGAGTGCTGACACATTCTGGGACATACAAATAAATCCCTTTGGCTGGCATTGGTGGGAGGAGGGGACAGAGCCTCTACAACAGCCAGGCTGGTTATGGCAAGCCTGAGGACTGATTAAGGAGTTCAGATTTCATTTCAAAGCACAGACGTTCAGCTGGGGCCGATTCCGTCATTCTTGTAATAAATATTTTGTTACTATCCTGCAATGAAATTCATATAGAACAAACCCTACCTATACACAATAATATTTGATGTTCAGATAATATCCTGATTGTACTGCAGAGGAATCATAAAGAAAAGTGTTTGGTAATAACATGGTATGTGTGAATGTGTTACTATTCATGGTTTGTGAAGCTGTCAGATGCTTGCCCTTCTTTATAAAACTGCAATGAATCCACGGCTACAAAATCACATGGGATACCGGCGTGCAGTGAAACTGGCCACTCAGAGACCACTAGTTTGCCAGGTTTTTTTTTTTTTTGAGACGGAGTCTCTCTCTGTTGCCCAGACCGGAGTGCAGTGGTGGGATCTTGGCTCACTGCAACCTCCACCTCCTGGGCTCACACGATTCTCCTGCCTCAGCCTCCTGAGTAGCTGGGATTACAGGTGTGTGCCACGATGCCTGGCTAATTTTCTTATTTTTAGTAGAGATGGGATTTCGCCATGTTGGCCAGGCTGGTCTTGAACTCGTGACCACAGGTGATCTGCCCGTCTCAGCCTCCTAAAGTGCTGGAATTACAGGCATGAGCCACCGCACCCAGCCTCTTTTCTTTTCTTTTTTTTTTTTTTTTTTGAGACAGAGTCTGGTTGGGGTGCAGTGGCCGGATCTCAGCTCACTGCAAGCTCCGCCTCCCGGGTTTACGTCATTCTCCTGCCTCAGCCTCCCCAGTAGCTGGGACTACAGGTGCCCACCACCTCGCCCGGCTAGTTTTTTGTATTTTTAGTAGAGATGGGGTTTCACCGTGTTAGCCAGGATGGTCTCGATCTCCTGACCTCGTGATCTGCCCGTCTTGGCCTCCCAAAGTGCTGGGATTACAGGCTTGAGCCACTGCGCCCGGCCTGCCTCTTTTCTTTTTAAAAAAACTTTTTTTTTTTTTTTGAGACAGAGTCTTCCTCTGTCGCCTGGGCTAGAGCGCACTGGTGCAATCTCGGCTCACTGCAACCTCCGCCTCCCAGGTTCAAGTGATTCTCCTGCCTCAGCCTTCTCGAGTAGCTGGGATTATAGGCATGAGACACCATGCCCAGCTAATTTTTGTATTTTTTAGTAAAAACGAGGTTTCACCATCTTGGCCAGGCTGGTCTTGAACTCCTGACCTTGTGATCCACCCACCTTAGCCTCCCAAAGTGCTGGGATTACAGGCATGAGCCATAGTGCCCGGGCTAAAAACAAATTTTTTTAGTCATTTATGTTTTAAATTTTATTCGTATTTATTTATTTTGTTTTATTTATTTATTTATTTATTGAGACGTAGTTTTGCTCTTATTGCCCAGGCTAGAGTGCAGTGGCACAATCTCGGCTTACTGCAACCTCTGCCTTCCAATTTCAAGCGATTCTCCTGCCTCAGTCTCCCTAGTCACTAGGATTACAGCCTCCCGCCACCATGCTCAGCTAATTTTTTTGTATTTTTAGTGGAGACAGGGTTTCACTATGTTAGTCAGGCTGGTCTCGAACTGCTGACCTTGTAATCCACCTGCCTCGGCCTCCCAATGTGCTGGGATTACAGGCGTGAGCCACCGCGCCCAGCCCTATTTATTTATTTAATTGATATATAATAGATGTACATATTTTCAGGGTGTATGTGATCATTTAATCTATTCATATCATGTGTAAAGATCAGACTAGGACAACTAAGATGTCCATCACCTTAAATATTTGTCTTTTCTTTATGCTAGGATGTGATTTTCTGAAATGTGACCAAGTCCTGATCAAGTTCCAAAGAAGTCAAAGTGCAGCTGTTCGTCAACACAGACAGTAGCTGTGTTACTGAAGAATGCTGTGTATTTTCAAGCCTTGCAAATAATACATTTTGTCTAAATGTAAAAAGGATTTAAAGTCTAGGCTCAGAAAAATTATCAACATGGTTTTTAAAAAATAAACAGTAGATTTTATTTTTAGGTTGTACTTAATCCGCTATTAAACCTGTGTGCTGAATTTCATTCAACATTTATTATTATTAATATTATTATTATTATTATTATTATTTTTGAGATGGAGTTTTGCTCTTGTTGCCCAGGCTGGAGTGCAATGGTGCGATCTCAGCTCACTGCAACCTCTGCCTCCCAGGTTCAAGTGATTCTCCTGCCTCAGCCTCCCGAATAGCTGGAATAACAGGTGCGAGTCACCACACCTGGCTAATTTTTTTATTTTTAGTATAGACAGGGTTTCACCATGTTTGCCAGGCTGGTCTCGAACTCCTGACCTCAAGTGATCCTCTGGCCTCAGCCTCCCAAAGTGCTGAGATTATAGGTGTGAGCTACTGCGCCCAGCCTGGCTTCTTTCATTTATGTGTGTGCTTAAGGTTCCTCCATGTCTTTTCATGGCATGATAATTCATTTCTTTTTGTTTGTTTGCTTTTAATTTTTTAAATTTTTGAGATGGAGTTTCACTCTTGTCACCTAGACTGGAGTCTAATGGCATGATCTCGGCTCACTGCAACCTCTGCTTCCCAGGTTCAAGTGATTCTTCTGCCTCAGCCTCCCAAGTAGCTGGGATTACAGGTGCCTGCCACCGTGCCTAGCTAATTTTTGTATTTTTAGCAAAGACAGGGTTTCCCAATGTTGACCAGGCTGGTCTCGAACTCCTGGCGTCAAGTGATCCGCCTGCCTCGACCTCCCAAAGTGCTGGGATTACAGGCATGAGCCACCACGCCTAACCAACTCATTTCTTTTTATTGCTAAATAATACTCCATTTTATGAATTGCCACTGTTTGTTTATCCGTTTACCTATTTCAGGACATCTTGGTTGCTTCCATGTTTTGGTGATCACAAATAAAGATGCTATACACAATTGTGTGTAGGTTTTTGTGTGGACATAAGTTTTCAATTTGTTTGTTTTAAATACCCAGGAGCACCATTGCTAGATCATATGGTAAGACTGTTTAGTTTGGTAAGAAACTGCCAAACTATCTTCCAAAGTGCCTGTACCATTTTTTGTCCCCAGCAACAACAATGAAACAATTCCTGATGCTCCACATTTTTGTGGGCACTTGGTGTTGTTAATGTTTTAGAGTTTAGCCAGTCTCATCAGGATGCAGTGATATCTTGTTTTATTTGTTTGTTTGTTTGTTTATTAACTTTTTTATTTTTTTGAGACGAAGTCTCAGTCTGTCACCCAGGCTGGAGTGCAATGGCTCAATCTCGGCTCACTGCAACCTCCCCCTCCCGGGTTCAAGTGATTCTCTGCCTCAGTCTCACCAGTAGCTGGGATTACAGGCACACGTCACCACGCCCCGCTGATTTTGTGTATTTTCAGTAGAGATGTGATTTCACCATTTTGGCCAGGCTGGTCTCGAACTCCTGACCTCAGGTGATCCACCTGCCTCGGCCTCCCAAAGTGCTGGGATTACAGATTTGAGCCACCATGCCTGGCCCTGACTTTGACTTTGTTCTTTTCCTATATTGTGTTGGCTATTCTGAGTCTTTTGCCACTTCATCTAAGCTTTAGAATCAGTTTGTCAATATCCACAAAATAATTTCCTGGAATTCTGATGGAATCAAGTTGGGAAGGAGAGATATCTTGACAATATGAAGCTTTCCTATCCATGAACAGGGAATATCTCTCCATTTTATTTATTTATTTATTTACTTACTTAATTTTGAGACAAGGTCTCACTCGGATGTCCAGGCTGGAGTGCAATGGTACAGTGACAGCTGGCTGCAGCCTCAACCTCCCAGGCTCAGTTGATCTTCCCTCTTCAGCCTCCTGAGTAACTGGAACCACAGGTATGTGCCACCACACCAAGCTAATTTTTAAATTTTTAAATTTTTTTGTGGAGAATAAGTCTCATTATGTCGCCCAGAGTCATCTCAAACTCTTGGACTCAAGTGATCCTTCTACCTTGGCCTCCCAAAGTGCTGGAATCCTAGGCATGAGCCTAGGTCCCAGGCCTCTCCATTTATTTAATTCTTCTTTGATATCTTTCATCAGAGTCTTGTAGTTTTCCTCATATAGATCTTGCATATTTTGTTATATTCGTTGCACCTAAGTATTTCCATTTCTGGGATGGTAATGTAAATTATAATGTGCTTTCACATTTGTTTATTGCGTCACTATTCACAATAGCAACGACTTGGAACCAACCCAAATGTCCATCAGTGATAGACTGGATTAAGAAAATGTGGCACATATACACCATGGAATATATGCAGCCATTAAAAAGGATGAGTTCAGCTGGGTGCTGTGGCTCATGCCTGTAATCCCAGCACTTTAGGAGGCGGGTCACGAGGTCAGGAGATCGAGATCATCCTGGCTAACACGGTGAAACCCCGTCTCTACTAAAAATACAAAAAATTAGCCGGGCGTGGCGGAGCACCTGTAGTTCCAGCTACATGGGAGTCTGAGGCAGGAGAATGGCGTGAACCCGGGAGGCGGAGCTTGCAGTGAGCCAAGAGGGCGCCACTGCACTCCAGCCTGGGCAACAGAGAAAGACTCCGTCTCAAAATAAAAATTAGCCAGGCATGGTGGCGCGTGCCTGTAGTCCCAGATACTTGGGAGGCTGAAGCATGAGAATCACTTGAACTCAGTTGGCAAAGGTTGCAGTGAGCCGAAATCAAGCCACTGCACTCCAGCCTGGCGACAGAGTGAGACTCTGTCAAAAAAAAAGAGAGAGAGAGAGAGACAGAAAAGAAGAAAGAAAGAAAAAGAAAGAAAGAGAGAGAGAGAGATAGAGACAGAGAGGGAGGGAGGGAGGGAGGGAAAGAAGCTGAGATCTGGGCTCTGGGAGACAGAGTGATCATTTAAAAATGAAAACTGGATGATATCCAGCACTTTGGAAGGCCAAGGTGGGTGGATCTTGAGGTCAGGAGATCGAGACCATCCTGGCTAACACCGTGAAACCCTGTCTCTACTAAAAATACAAAAAATTAGCTGGGTGTGGTGGCAGACACCTGTAGTCCCAGCTGCTTGGGAGGCTGAGGCAGGAGAAGGGTGTGAACCCGGGAGGCGGAGCTTGCAGTGAGCCGAGATTGCACCACTGCACTCCAGCCTGGGCGACAGAGTGAGACTCCATGTCACAAAAAAAAAAAAAAAAAAAAAAGAAAGAAAGAAAATTGGATGATATCAACTTCCTTCTTACACTTTTGGATGGCTTGCCACCGTGCTCACAGATGAAGCTGAATCTATTCACAGCCTGCAGGAACCTGCCTGAGTGGGCTCCTGCCCGCCTCTCCAGTGCCATTGCCAGCTCCTCTCCCCTTAGCCCATCAGGTCTCTGCCACACCAGCCCTTTTGGTTCCTGGAATATTCCAAGTTTTCTGTTCTCAATGCCAAGAGAAGTGTTTTGCCTCTGAGTAACTCTGACTCCTCCTGAAATGCCCCTTCCCGAGAAAGGTCTTTTCGAATGGCCTCTTCCTGTCCCATCTCCAAGTTTCATTAGGCAGGACCCCATGGTTTTTCTTCTGTGGCAGAGACTGCTTGCTACCCACCAGAAGCCTTTCTCTTCTTCTTTGGTGGTAATGGACTTGTAGCTGGGCATGTCACGTGGTCTACGCTTCCTTTCCCAGGCTCCCTAGCCTTGTCCATATGCTAGGTTCTCTCTAGAGGAATTTTTGTTGTTGTTGTTGTTTTGTTTTTGTTTTCGAGACTGGGTCTCATTCTGTTGTCCAAATTGTAGTGTAGTGGTACAATCTCAGCTCACTGCCTCCCGGGTTCAAGTGATTCTCCTGCCCCAGCCTCCCAAGTAGTTGGGATTACAGGCACCCATCACCACACCTGGCTAAATTTTTTGTATTTTAAGTAGAGACGAGGTTTTGCCATGTTAGCCAGATGGGTCTCAAACTCCTGACCTCAGGTGATCCGCCTGCCTTGGCCTCCCAAAGTGCTGGGATTACAGGCGTGAGCCACTGTGCCCAGCCTATAGCAGAATTTGATTGAAGTGACATGTGTCACTATTGGGGGAACACGCCCCCAGTATTTCAACGTAGGTTCTTTCTATTTTCCATAAGTGTCAGCCAGCTGAGAAATAAAGAGAGACAGTACAAAGAGAGAAATTTTACAGCTGGGCCACCAGGGGTGACATAATATATTGGTAGGACTGTGATGCCCACCTGAGTCTCAGACCAGCAAGTTTTTATTCAGGGTTTCAAAAGGGGAGGGGATGTAAGAACGGGGAGTAGGTACAAAGATCACATGCTTCAAAGGGCAAAAAGCAGAACCACTAATAAGGGTCTAACAAAGATCCATGCTTCTAAGGGAACAGGACAAAGGGCAAAAGCAGAACCACTAATAAGGGTCCAACAAAGATCACAAGGCAAATGGCAAAAGCAGAACTACTGATAAGGGTTCATCAAAGATGACAGGGCAAAGGGCAAAAGCAGAACCACTGATAAGGGTCTATGTTCGGTGGTGCACGTATCATCTTGATGAACATCTTAAACAACAGAAAACAGGGTTCGAGAGCAGAGAACTGGTCTGACCACAAATTTACCAGGGTGGAGTTTTCCCAACCTTCATAAGCCTGTGGGTTCTGCAGGTGACCAGGGCTTATTTCAGTCCTTATCTCAACTGCACAAGACAGACATTCCCAGAGCAACCGTTTATAGACCTCCCCCCAGGAATGCATTCCTTTCCCAGGGTATTAATATTAATATTCCTTACTAGGAAAAGAATTTAGCGATATGTTTCCTACTTGCACGTCCGTTTATAGGCTCTCTGCAAGAAGAAAGTACGGCTCTTTTGCCCGACCCCGCAGGCAGTCAGACCTTATGGTTGTCTTCCCCTGTTCCCTAAAAATCACTATTATTCTATTCTTTTTCAAGGTGCACTGATTTCATATTGTTCAAACACATATGTTTTACAATCAATTTGTACAGTTAACACAATTATCACAGTAGTCCTGAGGTGATGTACATCCTCAGCTTATGAAGATAACAGGATTAAGAGATTAAAGACAGCATAATAAATTATAAAAGTATTATTTGAGAACTGATAAATGTCCATATTAAGATGAAATCTTCACAATTTATGTTCCTCTGCCACAGCTCCAGCTGGTTCCTCCACTTGGGGTCCATGACTTCATGTAACATGCCACTTTCTGGACTGGCTCATAGAAGTTCCCATGCATGCCTGCCATGGTCTTTTCCCCATTCTGGGGCTAGAATGGCCACAACCAGAGGCTCGTGGAAGCTTTGTGTAGATGGCAGCTCTGATGTCAGCCTGGGGCCTTGGATGACAGTAGTGGACAGAGATCCCCACCAATCTGGAACTCCTACCCTAAACTGTTATATGAGAGAGAATCCAACATTTGTTTCAGCAGCTTGGCCTACCCCAGTGAAAACACCATCTAATTCCATTCAGATGCTGTCAGAAAGCATGGAGCAGAAAGGAAGGTGACATGGAGGGAGCTTCGAGTCTGAGCAGAAGATTAAGCTAGTGTTGAATATTTCCAATAACAACACTTAGGGGTGTGGAATAAAATATCTGACTCCATCACAAATGTAGAATTAAGGGAACTTGTAAGGAAGAAATGGAAATCTCCAAGCACCAGAAGCAAAGAGGAACCTGGACCCCAGAGAAGCAGCCTGTGAGCTGGGAAGTTGGCACCCCCAGGGTGATGGTGGCGTTGGGGGCTTTATGTTTTGTTTTTTGCTGTCATTTGCTTGCTTTGCTTTCAGTGACTAAAAAATAACATTCATTGAGCACTTCCTATATGCCAGTCATTGTCCTAAACTCGTCACATGTATCTACTCTTTTAATCATCACAACCTTCCAAGGGAGGTGCTGTAATTTCCCCATTTTGCAGGTGAGGAGATGGAAGAACACAGAAGTTATGTCACTTGTCTGTGGCCTTGCAGATGGAAAGAGGTAGAGCCAGGACTTGAACCCAGAACGTCTTGCTTCTGAGTCGGTGTCCTGAAGCAGCATGTGTTACTACCATATGCCAGTGTGATAAGAAGAAATATGAATAACAGTTTGGTTAAGATCAGCTTTCACCTGGGGATCAATGATCCTGGCACAGTGTCCACCACAACACAATGCATCCTGTGGCCCACAGAATCTAAGGAGGCTGACGCAACTGCATTAAGCCAGGAGACAGATCTCTGTTCCTGCTGCTTTCCAGGCTGTCCACATCTCTGCCAGACAAGTCTCACTGAGGTCTGGGAGAGAGAAAATATTCAAATTATTTTGTATTCCTGGCTGGGTGCAGTGGCTCACTCTTGTAATCCCACACCGCAGGAGGCTGAGGCAGGAGGATTGCTTGAGGCCAGGAGTTCAAGACCAGCATGGACAACATAGCAAGACACTGTGTATTAGTCTGTTCTCACACTGCTAATAAAGACATCCCTGAGATTGAGTTATTTGTAAAGAAGTTTAATTGACTCATAGTTCCACATGGCTGGAGAGGCCTCACAATCATAATGGAAGGTGAATGAGGAACAAAATCATGTCTCACATGGCATCAGGCAAGAGAGAACATATGCAGGAGAACTCCCCTTTATAAAACCATCAGATCTCATGAGACTTATTCACTATCACAAGAACAGCACAGGAAAAACCTGCCCCCATGATTCAATTACCTCCCATTAGGTCCCTCCCATGACATGTGGGGATTATTACAATTCAAGGTGAGACTTGTGTGGGGACACAGAGCCAAACAATGTCATTCTGCCCTGGCCCCTCCCAAATCTCATGTTCTCACATTTCAAAACCAATCATGCCTACCCAACAGTTCCCCAAAGTCTTAACTCATTTCCACATTAACTCAAAAGTCCACAGTACAAAGTCTCATCTGAGACAATGCAAGTGCTTTCTGCTTAAGAACCTGTAAAAACAAAAGTAAGTTAGTTACTTACCAAATACAATGGGGGTACAGGCATTGGGTAAATACGCTCATTCCAAATGGGAGAAATTGGTCAAAATGAAGAGGCTACAGGCCCCATGCAAACCTGAAATGCAGTGGGGCAGCCACATCTTAAAGCTCTGAAATGATCTCCTTTGACTCCAATTCTCACACCCACATCAGGCTGATGCAACAAGTGAGCTCCTATGTCCTTGAGCAGCTCTACCCCTTTGGCTTTGCAGGGTACAGTTCCTGTCCTGGCTGCTTTCATGGGCTGGTGTTGAGTGTCTGCAACTTTTCCAGGTGCACAGTGCAAGTTGTGGGTGGATTTACCATTCTGGGGTCTGGAGGATAGTGGCCCTTTTCTCACAGCTCCACTAGGCAGTGCCCCAGTGGAGACTCTGAGAACAGGCTCCCACCCCACATTTCCCTTCCTCACTGCCCTAGCAGAGGTTCTCCATGAGGGCTCCGCCCCTGCAGCACACCTCTGCCTGGACATCCAGGCATTTCCATACATCCTCTGAAATCTAGGTGGAGGTTCCCAAACCTCAATTCTTGACTTCTGTGCACCTGCAGGCTTAACACCATGTGGAAGCTGCCAAGGACTGAGCTTGCCCCGTCTGTAGCCATGGCCTGAGCTATACCTTGGCCCCTTTTTGCCATAGATGGAGCAGCTGGGATGCAGGGCACCGAGTCCCTAGGCTGCATAGAGCACAGGAGCCCTGGGCACAGCCCATGAAACCATTTTTTTCCTTCTAGGCCTCCAGGCCTGTGTAAGAGGGCCTGTGGAGAAGGTCTCTGACATGTCCTAGAAACATTTTCCCCATTGTCTTGATGATTAACATTTGGTTCCTTGTTACTTATGCAAATTTTTGCAGCCAGCTTGAATTTCTCCTCAGAAAAGCGTTTTTTTTTTGTTTTTTTTTCTACAGCATTGTCAGGCTGCAAATGTTCTGAACTTTTATGCTCTGCTTCTCTTTTAAACACAAGTTCCAATTCCAAACCATATCTTTGTGAATACATAAATACACAAAGCTGAATGCTTTTAACAGCACCCAAATCATCTCTTGAATGCTTTGCTTCTTAGAAATTTCTTCTGCCAGATATGCTAAATCATCTCTCTCAAGTTCAAAATTCCACAGATCTCTAGGGCAGGAGAAAAATGCTACCACTCTCTTTGTTAATACATAGCAAGAGTCACCTTTATTATAGTTCCCAACAAGTTCCTCATCCCCATCTGAGATAACCTTTGGTGAAAATCATTCAACAAGTATCTAGAAAGTTCCAAACTTTTCCACATCTTCTTGTCTTCTTCTGAGTCCTCCAAACTGTTCCAACCTCTGCCTGTTATCCAGTTCCAAAGTCGCTTACATATTTTTGGGTTATCTTTACAGCAGCACCCCACTCTACTGGTACCAATTTACTGTAATAGTTTGTTCTCACACTGCTAATAAAGGCATACCCAAGACTGGGTAATTTATAAAGTAAAGAGGTTTGATGGACTTACAGTTTCACATGGCTGGGGAGGCCTCACAATCATGGCAGAAGGCAAACAATGAGCAAAGTCATATCTTATATGACAGCAGGCAAGAGAGAGCATGTGCAGGGGAATTCTTCTTTGTAAAACCATCAGATTTCATGAGACTTATTCACTATCAAGAGAACAGCACAGGAAAAACCTGCCCCAATTCAATTACCTCCCACCAGGTCCCTCCCACAACATGTGGGGATTATTACAATTCAAAGTGAGATTTGGGTGGGGACACAGAGCCAAATCATATCACCCCATCTCTATTAAAAAATACATATGTAGGCCAGGCGTGGTGGCTCACACCTGCAATCCCAGCACTTCGGGAGGCCAAGGCATGTGGATCACGAGGTCAGGAATTCGAGATCAGCCTGACCAACATGGTGAAACCCAGTCTCTACTAAAAATACAAAAATTAGCTGGGCGTGGTGGCACGCACCTGTAATCCCAGCTACTAGGGAGGCTGAGGCAGGAGAATGGCTTGAACAAGGGAGGCAGAGGTTGCAGTGAGCCGAAATCAAGCCACTGCATTCCAGACTGGGCAACAGAGCGAGACTATGGAGGGGGGTGATTAGATCATGAGGCTACATTCCTTATAAATGGAATTGGTGTCTGTATAAAAGAGGCCTCAGGGAGTTCCCTCACCCCTTCCATCATGTGAGAACATGTGAGACTGTGCAATCTATGAACCAGAAAGCAGGTCTTCACCAGATGCAGAACCTGACAGTGCCTTGATCTTAGACTTCCCAGCCTCCAGAACTTTGGGAAATACATTTCTGTTGTTTACAAGCCACCCAGTCTATGGTATTTTGTTGCAGCAGCTCTAACAGACTAAAACAGCAGAAGCAACTACGAGAACACTTCAATGGAACACAGCCCTTCTCAACATGCTCATAGCCAAATGAAGAAACAACTTCCCATAAGCAAGAATGAGCAGCCAGCCACCAAGAGCATTACATCCTTTAGGGGCTAACTCATGTTTCTGAGTAGACACTTTATAAGAAGTCTCAATAGGCTGGGTGCAGTGGCTCACGCCTGTAATCCCAGAACTTTGAGAGGCAGAGGTGGGAGGATCACTTCAGCTCAGGAGTTCAAGACCAGCCTGGGCAACATGGCAAAGCCCTGTCTCTACCAAAAATACAGAAAATTAGCCTGGCGTGGTGGTATGCACTTGTAGTCCCAGCTACTTAAGAGGCTGAGGTGAGAGGATTGCTTTTGAGCCTGGGAGGCAGAGGTTACAGTGGGCCAAGATCTCGCCACTGCATTCCAGCCTAGGTGACAGAGTGAGACCCCATTAAAAAAAAAAAAAAAAAAGTCTCAACAACTTAACTTGTTATTTTCTCAACAACTTAACATTATTTTAATGTTATAATTAGACTCTGAGAGTTATTTTATAGCATATGAAAACTGCTTTTGAAATTCATCTTGGAGAAGACATGAGAGAGAATAACTAACAACAGATTTAATTTTTTTTTTTTTAAGACAGAGTCTCACTCTGTTGCCCAGGCTGGATTATAGTGGGGCAATCTTGACTCACTGCAACCTCCGCCTCCTGGGTTCAAGCGATTTTCCTGCCTCAGCCTCTCGAGTAGCTGGGATTACAGGCGCCTGCCACTACGTCCGGCTAATTTTTGTATTTTTAGCAGAGACGGGGTTTCACCATGTTGGCCAGGCTGGTCTTGAACTCCTGACCTCAAGTGATCTGCCCACCTTGGCCTCCCAAAGTACTGGGATTACAGGCGTGAGCCACCAAGCCTGGCCTAATGACAAATTTAAAAAGAACCATGGGCTGGGCACTGTGGCTCACATCTGTAATCTCAGCACTTTGAGAGGCTGAGGCAAGTGGATTGCTTGAACCCAAGAGTTCACAACCAGCCTGGGCAACATGGCAAGACCACATCTCTATTTAAAAATAATAATAAATTAGCCAGGCATAGTGGCACATACCTGTGGCCCCAACTACTTGGGAGGCTGATGTGGGAGGATCACTTGAGCCCAGGAGGTCAATGTGGCAATGAGCCATGATTATGCCACTGTACCCTGGCCTGCTGGCCTGGGCAACAGAGTAAGATCCTGTCAAAAAAAAAAAAAAAAAAAGAACAAGAAAATCAAGCAATACTACTACAGTATCATATCAGTCAAAGGCTAATCAGGAGACAGAATCTACACAGTCATTTGAACAGCAAAAGTCCAACATAAGGAGTTATTAGGGGATTGAAATCATGCGGGATTGACTAATGAGAGTTGAAGAGAACACTACAGAACGAAAACATAGGCCAGGCGCGGTGGCTCATACCTGTAATCCCAGCACTTTGGAAGGCCGAGGTGAGCGAATTGCTTGAGACTAGGAGTTCGAGACCACCCTAGGCAACATGGTGAAACCCTGTCTCTATACAAAGTTTTAAAAGTCAGCTGGGTGTGGTGGCATGTGCCTATAGTCCCAGCTAACCGGGAAGCTGAGGTGGGAGGATCGCTTGAGTTCCTGAAGTCAAGGCTGTAGTGAGCTGTGATCACACCATGCACTCCAGCCTGGGCGACAAAGTAAGGTCCTGTCTCAAAAAAAAAAAAAAAAAAAAAAAAAAAGAAAGAAAGAAAGAAAGAAAGAAATAGCAGATAGAAGGATAGAGGTAGAAGCCGCTGCCCTGAGGGCTAACATAGAGCACCCAAGGAAGAGCCCCACTCCAAGCCAGGGATCCAGACCACGCTGGAGAGAGCAAGGCCATGGCTGATGAGACATTTGAAGTGCCTTGGGCAACACTGTAAAACTGCCAGAGGCTATGCCAGGGGAAGCTGCTGGCTGCTGGGTGCTGCTGGTCACTGAATGGTCAGGAATTGGGAGCTGGAGAAGCTGATCTCAGCAGGATCTGGTCCCTGGAAAAACTATTATGTGTCGGCCTGATGGTATGGAAAGCTGTGGCCTGCAGGAAGGAGCCTGGTGTGGAAAACTCTGCCTACCCAAGAGCTGAGCGCCACAGAAAGTGGGTGCTGCGCTTGTCTCCTCCAGTGTCTCTTCAGCGCCCTCTATTGATGAGGCTGAGGACGGGATTTCTAGCAAGATGGGCTTCTATAAGCAGAGGAGATGGAAGTCAACTGAACTGTGTAGTTTACCTGTCAGATCCTAAAGTCAAAGGGGAAAACTTTACTCAGTGGATATGAGCTCCCACTCAAGGAAGTTGCTCCTTGGTCTTACTACTCTAGGCTTCAAAGATGGTAGGAGGGGCCGGGCATGGTGGCTCACACCTGTAATCCCAGCGCTTTGGAAGGCCAAGCTGGGTGGATCACCTGAGATCGGGAGTTTGAGACCAGCCTGGCCAACATGGTGAAACCCTATATCTACTAAAAAGGCAAAAATTAGAAGGGCGAGGTGGCGTGTGTCTGTAGTTCCAGCTACTTGGGAGGCTGAGGCAGGAGGACCACTTGAACCTAGGAATCAATGCAAAATGATTTATTATGTGATGATTTAAAATCTGTTGAAATGAAACTGATCTGTTTCGTCTACAAAGAGCAGACTGCAGAAATTTGACAGGGACATCAGAGTTATGGTGAGAAACAGGTGGATGAGTGGCAGGACCTGATTACTGGTGGGATCATGCCAAGATAATTTTCCAGCTGAAGCAGAGGGGAAACATTCCACTGACCTATAGATGAAGCCAAGGCTGGTGTTGGAGATGCTGGCAGCTCTGTTCTGGACTTTATGTCAAAGAAATCATATTGTATGTTTCTTTTGCTATTTCCATGCTTAGTTCATTGGGGAAAGTACAAAAGAAATTGCACCATAGTGAAAGCCATTTGAAGTTAGATGAAAAACAATGGCTAAACTCTTCCAACATCTTTAGGAAATGCAGACGTAATGAGGAGGTCTTTCAACCTCAGTTTTCTAACACATCTGAAAGCCTTTGCACCACCTGGGAAGCCTCCTTATTTTACTATCAGGGAACAATAAGACACGATCTTAACTCATAGGAATTTCTTCTGTCTCCAGAGCCTGAATCCTCTGAATTATTTTTTAAACTTAAACTTGCACGTACAAAGTTTTTGTCATGACACACTTTCTTTCTTTCTTCTTTCTTTCTTTCGTTCATTCTTTCTTTTCTCCTTTCTTTCTTTCTTTCTTTCTTTCTTTTTCTCTCTCTCTGTCTCTCTCTCTCTTTTTTTTTTTTTTGAGACAGAGTCTTGCTCTGTGGCCCAAGCTGGAGTACAATGGCACGATCTCGGCTCACTGCATCCTCTGCCCCCCGGGTTCAGGCAATTCTCCTGCCTCAGCCTCCTGTGTAGCTGGTATTATAAGTGTGCACCACCACGCCCGCCTAGTTTTTGTATTTTTAGTAGAGATAGGGGCTTCACCATGTTGGTCAGGCTGGTCTCGAACTTCTGACCTTGTGATCCACCCACCTCAGCCTCCCAAAGTGCTGGGATTACAGGCGTGAGCCACCGCACCCAGCCTCTTCCTTCCTTCCTTCCTTCCTTCCTTCCTTCCTTCCTTCCTTCCTTCCTTCCTTTCTCTTTCTTTCTTTCTTTCTTTCTTTCTTTCTTTCTCTCTCTCTCTCTTTTTTCCTTCCTCCCTCCCTCCCTCCTTCCTTCTCTTTCTTTCTTTCTTTTTTCTTTCTTCCTTTCTCCTTCCTTCCTTCCTTTCTTCCTTCTCTCTTTCTTTCTTTCTTTTTCTTTCTTTCTCTCTCTCTCTTTCTTTCTTTTTTTTTGAGACAGAGTCTCACTCTGTCATCCAGGCTGGAGTGCAATGACACAATCTCAGCTCACTGCAATCTCCACCTCCCAGATTCAAGCGATTCTCCTGTCTCAGTCTCCCAAGGAGCTGGGATTACAGGCGCCTGCCACCACACTTTACTAATTTTTATAGTTTTGTTAGAGATGGGGTTTCACCATGTTGGCCAGACTGGTCTCAAACTCCTGACTTTAGGTGTCCACCCTCCTTGGCCTCCTAAAGTGCTGGGATTACAGGTGTGAGCCACTGCATCCGGCCGACACAAAGACTTTCATGTTATTTCTGGAATAAGAAAAACAGCTATGGAAAAAATATATCAACAGCATACTGTATACAACATTTTTTAAAAAATAGAGATTAATGAGTTATGAAAATAATATGTAAGGCTGGACACAATGGCTCATGCCTGTGATCCCATCACTTTGGGAGGCCAAGGAGGGAGGATCATTTGAGCCCAGGAGTTTGAGACTAGCCTGGGCAACATGGTGAAATCCTGTCTCTGCAAAAAATTTAAAAATTACCAGGGCATGGTGGCAGCACCTGTAGTGTTAGCTACTCAGGAGGATGAGAGCCGGGAAGCCAGGAGGCAGAGGCTGCAGTGAGCCGAGATCATGCCACTATACTCCAGCCTGGTCGACAGAGGGAGACTCCATTTAAAAACAAACAAACAAAACACCTCTAAGTGCATGTTTCTAATACAAGCCCTAATCTAGATTACAAGTGAACTGTAATCAAAACAGTGGAGTATGAGACAGGAAATCTACCTGTAAGCACTATACGAATGATACTTCTGAGAGAAAACATAGGAGAAAATACTTGTGATCTTAGTGAAGGGATCATTTTCTTAGTTATGACACCAAAAAGCATGATCCATAAAAGAAAACAGTATAAACTGGAATTCACCAAAATTAAAAACTTTAACTCTTGGCTGGGCGCGGTGGCTCACGCCTGTAATCCCAGCACTTTGGGAGGCTGAGGCAGGAGGATCACGAGGTCAGGAGATCGAGACCATCCTGGCTAACATGGTGAAACCCCGTTTCTACTAAAAATACAAAAAAATTAGTTGGGCATAGTGGCACATGCCTGTAGTGCCAGCTACTCGGGAGGCTGAGGCAGGAGAATCACTTGAACCCGGGAGGCTGACGTTACAGTGAGCCGAGATCGCACCACTGCACTTCAGCCTGGGTGACAGAGCAAGACTCCATCTCAAAAAAAAAAAACCACAAAAAATCTTTAACTCTTTAAAATACACTGTTATGAACATAAAAAGACAAGTCACAGACTGGGAGAAAATATTTGCAAAACATATATCTGACAAAAGACTTGGACCTAGAATATATTAAAATATATAACTCAGTAACAATAATTCATTTTTAAATGGAGATGATTGGCTGGGTGCAGTGGCTCACACCTGTAATCCCAGCACTTTGGGAGGCTGAGGCAGGTGGAACACTTGAGGTCAGGAGCTCAGGACCAGTCTGGCCAGCATGGTGAAACCCGTCTCTACTAAAAATACAAAAAATTAGCTGGGTGTGGTGGTGCGCACCTGTTGCCCCAGCTACTTGGGAGGCTGAGGCAGGAGAATCACTTGAACCTGGGAGGCGAAGGTTTCAGTGAGCCGAGATCGCACCACTGCACTCCAGCCTGGGCGACAGAGCGAGACTCTGTCTCAAAAAACAAAACAAAGCAACAACAGAACAAAACAACAAAAAAACCGGAGATGATGTGAACAGACACCATACCAAGGAAGGTATATATGTGATAAGTTAGCAAATAAAATATACTCAATGTCATTAGTCATTAGGGAAATGCACATTTAAACCACAATGACTTACCTGGCAGGGGAGATACCATGATCACGTAGGTGGTTCTCCCAGGGTAAGGCTCATCCATTGCACTCCAGGTGTGCTGACCCCTGTAATTTCCCTAAACGCGGGAAACTCAACTGCATTGTTTGTGGTAGTGGGGGACTGCACTTGCGCTTGCTCCTGTGCCAAATTTCTTTGTTTTCTTTTCTTTTTTCTTCTTCTCTTTTTTTCTTTTCTTTTTTTTTTTTTTTTTTTTTTTTTTGAGATGGAGACTTGTCCTGTCACCCAGGGTGGAATGCAGTGGTGCAATCTTGGCTCACTGCAACCTCCACCTCCCAGGTTCCAGCGATTCTCCCGCCTCAGCCTCCTGAGTAGCTGGGATGACAGGTGCATGCCACCATGCCTGGCTAATTTTTTGTATCTTTAGTAGAGACGGGGTTTCACCACATTGGCCAGGCTGGTCTCGAACTCCTGACTTCATGATTTGCCCGCCTTGGCCTCCCAAAGTGCCAGGATTACAGGCATGAGCTACCATGCCTGGCTTCCTGTGTCAAATTTCATTTTTTTAAAAAAGAAAAAGAACGCAATGAAATACCACTTACTCGCCTATTAGAATGACTAAAATTAAAAAGACTGACTATACTGAGTGTTGGCTATGAAGGAGAAACTAGAGCTCTCATACTCCGTTGATGAGAATATAAAATGGTACATTTTGGAAAAACGATTTGGCGGTTTCTGAGAAAGTTAAACACATACTACCACATGACTCAGCATTTCACTTCTAGGTACAGTTCCAAAGAAATGAAAGCACTGGTCCAAACAAGGACTTGTACAAAAATATTCATAGTAGCTTCATTTGTGATGGCACAAAGCTGGAAACAACCCAATGTCCTTAAACAGGTTAAGGGATAAACCAATTGTAGGAATAATTTTCACAATTTAAAAGCAATGATGCCGGGCACAGTGGCTCGTGCCTGTAATGCTAACACTTTGGGAGGCCGAGGCAGACGGATCACTCAAGTCCAGGAGTTTGAGACCAGCCTGGGCAATATGGCAAAACCCCATCTCTACTGAAAATACAAAAATTAGCTGGGCGTGGTGGTGGGTGTCTGTAATCCCAGCTACTCGGGAGGCTGAGGCATAAGAATCACTTCAGCCCAGGAGGCAGAGGTTGCAATGAGCTGACATGGTGCCTCTGCACTCCAGCCTGGGTGATAGAGTGAAACTCTGTCTGAAAAATAAATAAATAAAAGTAATGAACTATTGATAAATACACAGCATGGGTGGATCTTGAAATAATAATGCTGAAAGAAGCAGATTCTCCCCTCAGAAAAAATAGTATGAATTGTATAATCCGATTCATATAAAATTCTAGAAAATGCAAAATAATCCATAGTGACAAAAGGCAGGTGAGTGGTTGCTTAGAGATAGGGCTGGGCAGGGGGTAGACAAAGGATTACAAAGAGTCAAAAGGAGGCTGGGCATGGTGGTTCATGCCTGTGATTCTAGCACTTTGGGAGGTAGAGGTAGGAGGCTCACTTGAGGCCAGGAGTTTGAGACCACCCTAAGCAACATAGTGAGACCCCGTCTCTACAAAAAGTAAAACAATTAGCTGGGTGTGGTGGCGCACGCCTGTGGTCCCAGCTATTTGGGAGGCTGTGGTTGGAGGATCGCTTGAGCTTGGGAGTTTGAGGCTCAGTGAGCTTTTTTTTTTTTTTGAGAAGGAGTCTCGCTCTGCCTCCCGAGTTCATGCCATTCTCCTGCCTCAGCCTCCTGAGTAGCTAGGACTACAGGTGCCCGCTACCACATCTGGCTAATTTTTTGTAGAGACGGGGTTTCACCATGTTAGCCAGGATGGTCTCAATCTCCTGACCTTGTGATCCGCCCGCCTCGGCCTCCCAAAGTGCTGGGATTACAGGCATGAGCCACTGCACCCGGCCTCAGTGAGTTTTAATTGCACCACTGCACTCCAGTCCCATAGAGGGAGCAAGACCCTGTCTCAAAAAAAAAAAAAAAAAAAAATGCAAGAAGAAACTTTTGAAGGTAATGGATATGTTCATTATCTTCATTGTGGATTCTGGGTATACACATACATCAAAACTTATCAAATTGTACTATTTATTTATTTATTTATTGAGACAGAGTCTGACTCTGTTGCCCAGGCTGTAGTAGAGTGGCACGATCTCGGCTCACTGCAACCTCCACCTCCCAGCTTCAAGTGATTCTCCTGCCTCTGCCTCCCAAGTAGCTGGGATCACAGGCGCACACCAGCATGCCCGGCTAATTTTTGTATTTTTTTTTTTTTTTAGTAGAGATGGGGGTTTCGCCATGTTGGCCAGGTTGGTCTTGATCTCTTGATCTTGTGATCCGTCCCCGCTCAGCCTTCCAAAGTGCTGGGATTACAGGTGTGAGCCACTGTGCCTGGCCAGAGCTTTTCATTTTCTTTAAACTCTTCAGAGTAGTTAAAAGCATCAGCTGCTCCTCAAAAGATATTTATTAATTGCAAAGAGAAAAGTAGTTATTTTGCAGTGGACGAACTCAGAGCAAACACTGCCTTAATCAAGCACTCAAGGTTAAAATCACCAGTTTAAAGGCCAGGCGTGGCTGTGGATGCCTGTGGTCCCTGCTATTTAGGAGGCTGACGTGGGAGAATTGCCTGAGCCTGGGAGGTCGAGGCTGCAGTGAGCCTAGATTGTGCCACTGCACTCCAGCCTGGGCAACAGAGTAAGACCCTATCTCAAAAAAAAAAGTTTGTTAAGTCACTAAGTTTGTGGTAATTTGTTACAGCTGACCTTATGGTTTACTGTGTGGCCCAGACTGAGGAAACATTCTCCAGCCAAACAAGGCTGCAGTCTAAGCAGTCCTCTTCTTGGCCTTTATACTCTGTGGAGTCAGTGACACCAGATGGAGAAACTGTATGGAGCTTAGGGAAAGGCTGTATAGGAGAATTGGAGCATGTGCCCTGTGTTTTGTTGGTTTTGTTTGGTTTTGGTGGTTTGTTTGTTTATTTATTTATTTATTTATAGAGGAAGTGTCGGCTAATTTTTGTATTTTAGTTCAGCAGAGTTTCACCATGTTGATCAGTGTGGTCTTGAACTCCTGACCTCAAGTGATCCACCTGCCTAAGCCTCCCAAAATGCTGGGATTACAGGCGTGAGCCACCATGACTGACTGTTAAACTTTTTATTTTGGGATAATTGTGGATGTACATGCAGTTCAAAGAAATAATACAGAGAGATCCTTTACCTGGTTTCCCCCATTGATAATATCTTGCAAAACTATACTACAATATTGGCCGGGCGCGGTGGCTCACACCTGTAATCCCAGCACTTTGAGAGGCCGAGGCGGGTGGATCGTGAGGTTGGGAGATCAAGACCATCCTGGCCAACATGGCGAAACCCCACCTCTACTAAAAATACAAAATTTAGCCAGGTATGGTGTCGTGCGCCTGTAGTCCCAGCTACTCAGGAGACAGTGGCAGGAGAATCACTTGAACCCAGAAGGCGGAGGCTGCAGTTAGACGAGATCGCACCACTGCACGTTCGAGCCTGGGCGACAGAGTGAGACGCTGTCTCAAAAACAAAACAAAACAAAAAACTATAGTACAATATCACAACCATGATATTGATATTGACACAGTCAAGATACAGAACACTGCTATCACTTCAAGATCCCCCATGCTGCCCATTTATGGTCATACACACTTTCCCTACCCATTCCCCTCTCCTACCCCACATCTTCAACCCCCGCAATCACTAAGCAGTTTTCCATTTCTATAACTTTGTCATTTCAAGAATATTATATAAAAGGAATCATAGGCCATGTGTGGTGGCTCACGCCTGTAATCCCAGCAATTTGGGAGGCCGAGGTGGGTGGATCACCTGAGGTCAGGAGTTCAAGACCAGCCTGGCCAACAGGGAGAAACCTCGTCTGTACTAAAAATACAAAAATTAGCCTGGCGTGGTGGAATGTACCCGTAGTCCCAGCTATTAAGGAGGCCAAGGCAGAACAATCACTTGAATCTGGGAGGTGGAGGTTGCAGTGAGCCAAGAGCCAAGATCGAGCCACTGTACTCCAGCCTGGGCAACAGAGCAAGACTCCGTCTCAAAAAAAGAAAAAAAAGGAAAAAAAAAGGAATCATACAGTATACAACATTTTGGGATCAGCCTTTTTCACTCAGTAGCATCCCCTGTGGGTTCATTTAGGTTGTTCTGTGTGTCAGAAGTTCATTCAGTTTTTTTCTTTTTTTTTGAGACGGAGTCTCCCTCTGTCGCCCAGGCTGGAGTGCAGTGGTGCCATCTCGGCTCACTGCAATCTCTGTCTCCCACATTCAAGTGATTCTCCTGCCTCAGCCTCCTGAGTAGCTGGGATTACAGGCACGCCCCACCATGCCCAGCTAAGTTTTATATTTTTATTTATTTATTTTAATTTTATTTTGTATTTTGAGAAGGAGTTTCACCCTTGTTGCCCAGGCTGGAGTGCAATGGTGCGATCTCAGCTCACCGTAACCTCCACCTCCCAGGTTCAAGTGATTCTCCTGCCTCAGTCTTCTGAGTAGCTGGGATTACAGGCACCTGCCACATGCCTGGTTAATTTTGTATTTTTAGTAGGGACAGGGTTTCTCCATGTTGGTCAGGCTGATCTTGAACTCCCGACCTGAGGTGATCCACCTGCCTCGGCCTCCCAAAGTGCTGGGATTACATGCATGAGCCACCGTGCCCGGCCTAAGTTTTATATTTTTAGTAGAAATGAGGTTTCACCATTTTGGCCAGGCTGATCTCAAACTCCTGACCTCAGGTGATCCACCTGCCTCGACCTCCCAAAGTGCTGGGATTACAGGCGTGAGCTGCCGCGCCTGGCCAAGTTCATTCATTTTTATTGCTAGCACTCTTCCATGGTATTGATTGTTTAACAGGCTATATAACCATTTTCCTATTGGACGTCATTTGGGTTGTTTCCAGTTTTGAGCTATTCCAAATAAATCTGCTGCAAACAATCTGGTACAGGTTTTCACGTGGACATGAGTTTTCATAATGCCCAGGAGTGCAGTTACTCAGTTGTCTGGTAGATGCATGTTTAACTTTTCAAAAATTGGCAGGCCAGGCGCGATGGCTCACGCCTGTAATCCCAGCACTTTGGGAGGCTGAGGTGGGCGGATCACGAGCTCAGGAGTGCGAGACCAGCCTGACCAATATGATGAAACCCCGTCTGTATTAGAAATACAAGAATTAGTTGGACTTGGTGGCGGGCATCTGTAATCCCAGCTATTCAGGAAGCTGAGGCGGAAGAATCACTTGTACCCGGGAGGTGGAGGTTGCAGTGAGTCAAGATCTCGCCCCTGCACTCTAGCCTGGGGGATGGAGCGAAACTCCATCTCAAAAATAAATAAATAAATAAATAAATAAATAAATAAAATAAAAAAGAGTTGGCCAAACTGTTTTCCGGAATGGCTGCACCATTTTACATTTCCACTGGCGATGTGTGAGTGGCCCAGTTTCTCTGTAACCTTGCTAGTGTTTGGTGTTGTCTGTGATCCATTTAGAGTTAATTTCTGCGTTAGATTGTGAAACTTAGATTGTGATTTGATTTCTTTGCCTATGTATGTAGGATTGCTGCAATGTTACTTGCTGAAAAGACTGTCTTTCCTCCACTGAGGAGCCTTTGTCCAAAATCATTGGGCATATTTGTGTAGGTGTATTTCTGGGTTCTCTTTCCATTTGATTGATCTAGGTGTCTGTCTGTCTGCTGACACCACACACAGTCTTGATGACTGTAGTTATATAATGAGTCTTTAATCCTTAGAGTAGTTCCACTAACTTTATTCTTTTCTTCAAAATTATCTTAGCTATTCTAGTTATTTTGCCTTTTCATATACATTTTAGAAGAGTCTTGTCTATACCTATAAAAAATCCTGCAGGGTTTTGATAGGAATTGAATTAAATCTATATATCAACTTGGAGAGAACTGACATCTTTACTATGCTATCTTCCAATCCATGAACACACTATGTCTCTCCATTTATTTAGATTTTCTTTGATTTCTTTTATAAGTATTTTTTAACTTTCAGCCTACAATTCCTTTACATATTTTCTTAGATTTACACCTAAATATTTCCTTTCTATTTTAAGCAATTATAAATGACATTATATGGCCAGGAACAGTGGCTAATGCCTATAATTCTAGCACTTTGGGAGGCCAAGGTAGGCAGATCACTTGAGGCCAGGAGTTCAAGACCAACCTGGCCAACATAGCGAAACCCTATCTCTACTAAAAATGCGAAAAAACCTTAGCTGGGTGTGATGGTGCATCCATCTTTGTAATCCCAGCTACTTGGGAGGCTGAAGCATGAGAATCACTTGAATCCGAGAAGCAGAGGTTACAGTGAGCCAAAACTGCGCCACTGCACTCCAGGCTAGGCGGCAGAAAGAGACTCTGTCTCAAAAACCAAATAAATAAATAAAGCAAATAACATTATATTTTTAATGTCTGTGTCCATGTGATTATTGCTAGTACATATAAATACAATTGATTTTTGTATGTTGAGCTTATAACCTACAATCTTTCTTTTTTTTTGAGATGGAGTCTCGCTCTGTCGCCCAGGCTAGAGTGCAGTGGCGAGATCTTGACTCACTGCAAGCTCTGCCTCCCAAGTTCATGCCATTCTCCTGACTTAGCCTCCTGAGTAGCTGGGACTACAGGCGCAAGCCCAGCTAATTTTTTTGTATTTTTAGTAGAGACAGGGTTTCACCATGTTAGCCAGGATGGTCTCAATCTCCTGACCTCTGATCTGCCCACCTCGGCCTCCCAAAGTGCTGCGATTACAGGCGTGAGCCACTGCGCCTGGCCTCCATTCCTTTTTTTTTTTTTTTTTTTGAGACGGAGTCTCGCTCTGTCGCCCAGACTAGAGTGCAGTGGCGCAATCTCGGCTCACTGCAACTTCCTCCTCTGGGTTCAAGCGATTCTCCTGCCTCACCCTCCTGAGTAGCTAGGATTATTACAGGCACGCACCACCATGCCTGGCTAACTTTTGCATTTTTAGTAGAGACAGGATTTTGCTATGTTGGCCAGGCTGGTTTTGAACTCCTGATCTCAAGTGATCCACCCGCCTCAGCCTCCCAAAGTACAGGGATTACAGGCATGAGCCACCGCACCCGGCCATGCCTAGCTAATTTTTAGAGACAAGGTTTCACCATGTTGCCCAGGCTGGTCTCAAACTGCCAGGCTCAGGTGATCCTCCCACTTTGGCTTCCCAAAGTGCTGGGATTACAGGCATGAGCCACCGCACCTGGACTGAAATGCAATTTCTGTATCAATTGATGTGATTTTTTTTTCTTTAGCCTGTGTTATGAGCTGATGTGTCCCTCTCCTCCTCTGCCCCGAAATTCATGTATTAAAGTCCTAACCCCCTGTACCTCAGAATATAACCATATTTGGAGATACAATCTTTAAATAAGTAAAATTAAAATGAGATTATTAGAGTGGTCCAAAATGTCCTTACAAGGACATTTTGACCAATGTCCTTGTAAGAAGAAGAAATTTGGCCACAGACACACATGGAGGGAAGATGATGAGAAGACAGAGAGAAGAAGGCCCTCGGAAGGAACCAATCCTGCTAACACCTTGATCTTGGACTTCCAACCTCCAGAACGGTGAGACATAAATTTCTCACTGTGCTTTCTCCAAGTCTGTGGTACTTTGTGGCACCATGCCCTCTTTAGAACACAAGCTGAGATACTCATAAAGGACTGAGTTTTGCCTGATTCACCAATCCATGAACTGGGCTTGCAAAGTCATTCCCCATCCTTATGTGAAAGTTGCGCATATGACCTCAAGCTCAAGTGTAGCCTGGAAGCTGAAGTGGGTCTAACGAGCAGGGGGCTCCCACTTCCAGTGTCCCCAGACTCTCCCTTCCTGGCCACGTCTCCCTCAACTCACACCCATGGCCTGATGGGGAGTTCTGAGCCCAGCACACGAAGGGTTCTGTGTGACATAGCACCAGCTGGTAGTGGACTGCTACAGCATCACAGCGCACATATGGGTGTCACTGAAAGACAGTGCAAAGATATATCTCCAAGCAGATAGAGCTTTGAGGGGCACATCTAGTCCACTTTGTTTTGAAGGAGAGTAGTTCTGAACTGTGGCTGTATGCAAGGGCATACATAACAGTTTAGCTGTTGTGAGAAATATTATTACCTTAGGAGTTAAGAACTCAGATTTGAGCTGACTGCCTGGGTTCAAGTCCTGGCTTTGCTACTTACTGTCCATGAAACTTTAAGCAAGTGATTAAACTTTTTGTACCCCTATTACCTCTTCTTACCATTTTAAAGAAGGTAATGATACTATCTACCTCATAGAGTTGCTGTGGTGAGGACTGAATTAATATAGGTAAAGTACTCAGCACCTGGAACACAGTAAGCACTGTGTAAGTTTATCTGCAATGGATGATGATGGTGATGATGTCCAACAGTCAGGGATTTGGAAGGAACAGAACTAGGACCCATAACAAAAAATTCTGGCAGATTCAAAAATGGTTCAAATCCTATAGGGTTGAAAATTTCCCCCACCAGGGAATGAACCCTGATCAGCCATGGTACAGGCTGAAGGCAAAGAGAAGGTGGAGGGGGTCAAGAAGAAAGGTAGTTGTAAATATCAACTACAGCCTTAGGCCTGTTGCAGAAATGAAGATTCCAACAGGCATCAAATGCTTTGTCCTTGTCCTATTATGTGACCATTTTCACTTTCCTTCCCCTCTCCCTTTCCTCTTCTGTTTTATATATGGTGATCCTTCTCAGCCAGGGGTGATTTTGAGCCATGGGGGACTGATATGGTTTGGCTCTGTGTCCCTACCCAAATCTCATCTAGAATTGTAATACCCACGTTTACAGGGAGGGAGGCAATTGGATCATGGGGATGGTTTCCCCCATGCTCTTCTCATGATAGGGAATTCTCATGAGATCTGATGATTTTAAAAGTATCAGTTTTCTCCTGTGCTCTCACTTCTCCCTCCTGCCGTCTTGTGAAGAAGGTGCCTGCTTCACCTTCCACCATGATTGTAAGTTTCCTGAGGCCTCCTCAGATATGCAGAACTGTGAGTCAATTAAACCTCTTTCCTTTTATAAAGTGCCCAGTCTCAGGAAGTTCCTTATAGCAGTGTGAAAACGGACTAATACAGGGACCTTTGCCAATGTCTGGAGACAATTTCAATTGCCATGACTTGGGAAAGGGGAGTGCTACTGGCATCTAGCAAGTAGAGTAAGGGAGGCTGCTAAACATCCTACAATGCACAGAAAAGTCCCCCACAACAGCGATTATTTGGCCCAAAATATCAGTGTTCTCAAGGTAGAAAACTGATAGAGAGTATAGATGGTGGTTCATATTTTAAGTCCACAAGTTACAGGATATCAAGATGGAATTGGGATTGAACCAAAGAAGGCTGAATAATACCCAGAAGTGGGTGTGTGCTTTCCTGTTCTTCAGAGTCTACAAAGAGAAACACTCTGTTTCCCAGACTTGCTTACAACAAGGGATCTGGGTGTGACTTAGATCCCGCCAGCCAGAGGCACTCACGTGCCTCAGATTGCAGCAGAGTTTACAGTACCCTGGGGTGGACTGATTCTGCAGGGTTGTTTTTTATGTCATTTCTGAAAGTCTAATTAATAGCCCATTTCTCCAGCTCTTCCAATTATTTTATAAACACTAAAACCCTATATAGAATCCCTTAATGCTTAAAATGGTAAGAGTAGTTTCTGCAATAGAACCCTGATCGATACGGCAATAAATAGTATCCACAATGACTTATCAATAAGAAAAAGTAAAAAAAGGAGAGAAAATTCAGTAAAATATGTGAATATTCCAGAGGGAAAAAAGAAGAATGTTCTATAAACTTGAAAAGACGTTCAACCTCATCAGTATTAAGGGCAACCACAACGAGATACATTTTCACATCCACCAGATCAACAGTTTGGATGATGCCCCTAAGTAGTCCTGAAGCAGTGCCTCCCAACCTTTCTTACCTAACAGTGCACAGAGAAAGCCATAGAATGTTACCAGCACAGGCCAGGTGCGGTGGCTCACACCTGTAATCCCGGCACTTTGGGAGGCCGAGGTGGGGGGATATCTTGAGATCAAGAGTTCTCTACTAAAAATACAAAAATTAGCTGGGTGTGGTGGTGGGCACCTGTAATCCAGCTATTTGGGAGGCTGAGACAGGAGAAACGCTTGAATTCAAGAGGTGAAGGTTGTAGTGACCTGAGATCACACCACTGCACTCCAGCCTGGGTGACAAAGTGAGACAACATCTGAAGAAAAAAAAAAGAAAGAAAGAAAATACAAGTCAGTAAGAACAAGCTACCAACAGCCTCCAAAGACTTACATAGGATCAGTATTTCTGCAAGAAAATCAAGAAAGCAATAGACTCGAGAAGATTCACTGGAAAACAAGGCAAGCCCGTTAAGAACAGCAAGCAAAGAGGAGGCATTTTTCTCACTTAATAGTAGATACGTACAAGGGTTCCACCATAGCAGGAAGATTACATCGTAAGACAACAACATTCAAACACGAAACACAGTATATATAAAATTAGAGATATTGCTGGGCACAGTGGCTCATGCCTGTAATCTGAGCACTTTGGGAGGCCCAGGCAGGCGGATAACCTGAGGTCAGGAGTTTGAGACCAGCCTGGCCAACATAGTGAAACCCTGTCCCTACCAAAAATACAAAAATTAGCTGGGCATGGTGGCATCCATGTGTAATCCCAGCTACTTGGGAGGCTGAGGCAGGAGAGTTGCTTTAACCCAGGAGGTGGAGGTTGCAGTGAGCCGAGATTGCGTCTTTGCACTCTAGCCTGGGCAACAAGAGCAAAACTCCATCTCAAAATAAAATAAAATAAAATAAGAGATATTGACAATTGGGGAAGAGGGAGAGAGACTGGAGCATCTAGCTCTTGTGAACACCCAAAACACTGGATAATGTGGAGACCCCCTGACCTTCTCCTGACTGTGGGCTGCTGGGTTCGTTAATGGTAGAGTAGCTTAGGATGAGCTCCTTCGTTCAACCCAAAGAGCAGGGGCTCACAGAGGTGTGTTGGACTCACTTTCGCCCTGCTACCTCATACTAAAAATCCCTGGGTCAGAGGCTCAGAGACCTGAGTTCCATCTGTGGCTGTCTGAAACCTCCAAAAAACCATTTCACTTCTCTGAGTCTCAGTCTCCTTGTCTGTACGTGGGAATGATTTTAATGCTCACTGTCCTGCTTATCTCAAGAGACTGTGAGGTTGATCAAAAGAGACAAGGGGTGTGGAAGGGAAAGGGTCCAAGAAGAGCACTTTTCACAGTCATGAGTGCAGGAGGCAGTTCCGCCTGTGCTGCTATGGGATCTTAGGCAAAGCAGCAACTTCTTTCAGCTCCAGTTTTTCTCACTTTAAAATGACAACAGGCCAGGAGCGGTGGCTCACGTCTGTAATCCCAGCACTTTGGAGGCTTAGGCAGGCAGATTGCTTGAGTCTAGGAGTTCTAGACCAGCCTGGGCAACACGGCAAAACCCCATCTCTACTAAAAATACAAAAATTAACTGGGTGTGGTGGTGTGCGCCTGTAATCCCAGCTACTCAGGAGGCTGAAGTGAGAGGATTGCTTGAACCCGGGAGACAGAGTCTGGAGTGAGCTGAGATCGCACCACTGCACTCCAGTCTGGATGACAGAGTGTGACCCTGTCTCAAAAAAATGAGTAAAATAAAATGATAATAATATTTTGCGGCCGGTGGCTCAAGCCTGTAATCCCAGCACTTTGGGAGGCCGAGACGGGCGGATCACGAGGTCAGGAGATCGAGACCATCCTGGCTAACACGGTGAAACCCCGTCTCTACTAAAAATACAAAAAACTAGCCGGGCGAGGTGGCGGGCGCCTGTAGTCCCAGCTACTCCGGCGGCTGAGGCAGGAGAATGGCGTAAACCCGGGAGGCGGAGCTTGCAGTGAGCTGAGATCCGGCCACTGCACTCCAGCCCAGGCTACAGAGCAAGACTCCGTCTCAAAAAAAAAAAAAAAAAAAAATATATATATATATATATATTGCATTACAGAGTTTCTGTGAGAATGGAGTAATACCAGGAAAGCACGTAGCACAGTGCCTCACACAGGGAGCGCGTTCGCTAAACGTTAGTCACAAGTGTGATTGATCACAAGTTAATCACAAGTGTGGTAAGAATAAGTCCCGCGTTAATCAGGATTCTGGTGTGAAAATTGCTGAGCCCTTCATGCTCTTCCCCGCTTGCAGACGCCAGAGGGCGACATAGACGGCGGGACTCTAGCCGCCAAGCACGTCCGCCGCAGACCCATAGTCGGCCACGCGGTGGCGCTAAGCCACACAATATCCGGTTTTCCGCAGGCTTTGGGGAGCAGAGGGCTGACCCGGGGAGAGCGGAGGCCGGGTAAGGGGGCCTTGGGAGCCAGGGAGCCCTGAACCAGAGGGTCGAGGACCCTTGGACCGAGTATTCTCCGGGCTCCCGGGACACAACAAGATCAGCTGGGAATGAATGGGTCCTGGGCTTTTGTGAATCTGAGTGGGGCATCTCCTCCTCTGGGCGCCGGGCTGCGCCCCCTTCCCCTGGGCAGCCGCGGGGCCGTGACGCCTGGCGGAGGGGGCGCGCATCTTGGCGCGCGCCTGTCCTCGCAGTGGCTCATTCATCGCCGCCGCGGCACGCCGTTGCCATGGGGACGTGATGCAGGCGCGAGGAGCGGGAGGGAGAGGGAGGCCCCGGGTGACGTCCGCGCTCTTCTCGCAGCTCGTCTCCCGCGGCCTCCCAATTCTTGCCTAATTTGGAAGAGAGCCGCAGCCCTTCTGCTGATGCGCGCGCGCTGGCGCCTTTTTAAGGCAACTGGCGGAGTGGCGGCTCCACCAGAGCCTGGGAGCTGCCCCCGCCCCCGAGCCGCGAGCCCTTCGCGGGGCCGGGGCCCGGGGAGTCCCCGGCGCCGCACGCCCCCACTACCCCCATCTTAGCGCCCCCCACCCTCTATGGGGACATTTCAACCAGGGAAAAGGGAGGTCCTGCCCTTGCCCCTCGCCCCCGCCCCCCTCCTCCAACAGGGGAGACTTCTGTCCAAACCTTGGAAAGAAACGAGATGCCAGGCCTAGCGCCTTCGGGGATCCTCTCTGGACAAGGCCACAGGGTGAAAACACCAGGTGAGGACTTCACTACCCTTGGGGCCACCATGGGACCCTGGAGACCTTTGCCTCCCTCCAGGCCCCCCGGCCCCTTAACCTTTTTCTCCCTGTGCTCAGCCTGGAGCAGAGTTAGGATCCCAGGAAAGCCCCTTACCAGTTGCTCCAACCTCCTCCTTAAACTGGAAGGTAAACTGAGGCCCAGAGAAAAGTAGTGATTGACTAGTTCCTGGAGGGAGAGCATGGGCTAGAGCCCACGGCCGCTGACCTCCTGGCCAGAGGTCAGGCCATTCCTTATGGTTGAGCTTAGCCAGCCCCGTGTGCCAGTCCCCAGCCTCTGCCCTGCACCAAGCAGAGGGGCTGGACACCTTTGTCATGACACCAACTGCCTCTCCTTCCCCAGCACAGTCTGGACCTGGGCGGGGTTTTTAGAGAAGCTTCTGGACACCACTCCACGACAGACCAACCAGGTTGCTGCTGCTTGCAAACATCGCCTGCATTGAAGGATTCCTGTAGCCACCAGCTCTGGAACTTTCTGGAACCAAACCTTTCCCCAGACTGCCTACAAGGACCAGTTTGCTTCTGGATGTAGGTGTGGCCTGCAGGGGTCTGGCAGGGCTCCCCAGAGTCAAGTGGACCCAGCCCTTTGGAACCCCTGCCTGGTCCTGTTGACTTCTGCCCTCTCCCTGCAGCACTTCCTGGAGGCGTTTGACGGGGACCTGGGACGACAGCTGGGAAGTGCCTGACGTATTCTCAAGAAGCTGCAGATTCCAGACATCTCTGGGCCCCTCTCTGGACTGGGATGGGGGACCCAGAGGTGGAGAAGAACACACAAGCAGCACTTGAGGGCTCCAAGGGTGGCGAGGAGAGAAGTTTCTGCTCTGCTACAGCTAGCCCTGGGACCCTGAATGGTGCTACAATGGAGCGTCCACCCCCAGCGCCAAGCCCTCAGTGCAGAGGGGAAGACTCAGGCGGCTCTCAGACAGACACAATTTGCCAAGGTCACACAGCAAGTCAGGGTGCCGCTAAGACTAGGACCTGGAGCTCCGCCTCCTGGCCCAGGCTTCTCAGCACCTGGACCCCAGAGGCCAGCCTGTGGGAGGCCCGCATGGCCACTGCACCACAAACCAAGGACCTAGTCTGGGTTCACCTCCACCAAGTGCTGGCCGTGAGTCACTTGGGTCACTCCACTCTCTGCATTAGGCCTCAGTCATCCAAGACCATCTTTCAAGGGCCCTCACTCCAATTATGAGTCTGGGACTTTCTGAAATTGAGCATTTTGGCCAGGCTGTGGGGGCCCTCTGTGGCCACCTGTAAGACACTGCCGAGGGAACTTTCCTCCTCTCACCAGACTGAAGCTAAGAAGTGCTGGAGACAGCAGTTGCTTTAGCCACAGGCTGTGTAGACCACCTGAGGATGATCTGGGAGTCTGTTTTGTGCACCTTGGAACCCATCGGATCCCTCCAATGGTGAGTTCCCTGGTGTACCTAGCACCAAGCTGTGAGAATGACCCCCAATGGGTTAGGTGGAAGAAGCAAAACTACAGGCTCAGTCCCAGTACTTATTCCCCTGTGTCCACACAGGCCAGGTCTCCAGGGTCCCTGCCCATCCAGGGCTGAGGACGTGGTCCTCTGGGAGCCTTCAGGCCCACTCGGACCCTAGCATTGGGCAATGGGCTCATCCCCACCTGAAACTGGGGCTTGGGGTTGCAGCATTCAACTTCCAAAGCCCAAGAGGCACTGGGACAGGTGGCCCAGCAGGCTCAGAGATGCTCAAGTACCAGAGGTTGGGAGGGCCCTTTGAGGCTAAGGGGTCTGACCCACTGCTATTTTGCAAATGCAAAAACTGAGGCCCAGTGAGGGGGAGAGGTTTGCAGAACACCCCCAGCAGGCTAGTGGCAGAGCTGGGAACAGAATCTGCATCTTCCGCTGCTCCTGTTCAGAACTATTCCCCTGCACCAAACACAATCCACTGACATCTAGACTGAGCTCACCTCTTCTTCTTCCTGGACCTTGGACTCCTTTTGCAGAAGACTCTCCGAACTAACAGCCTGTCAGGGCTGGCAATTCAGGGGTTTTCCCTTCAACCTGTTGGTCCTTTCCGCCAAAGCTTCCTAGTGCTCCTCCCCTCCCACCAGTGCTCAGCCCTTCTTGGCTTCAGAAGCTGCTCCATCCTCAACCGTAAAGGTCACTCTCCCCTGCTCACCATGGTTCACCCAACTCCCTGTGGTTCCCGCATTCCCAGGCATGGAGAGCACCATTCTCCCAGCTCGTGGGGGTCTCTTCTTTGTTGCCCCTAGGCCCAGTCCCTGACCCTCTCTGACCACTGGAGCCTTAAACCCCATCAGTCTTTCCTGGGACGCCCTGGACTGTTCCCTGCAGACTCCCTCTCTGCTGGCCCAGGGCCTGTGGGAGTAATGATGGCAGGCATGTCATAGGGCTGCTGTGAGGTTTTCATGAATTAATACGCTCATCAGGTACACAAGGTATGAGTAGGTGCCACATCTGTAAACTCCCATGTTACGAGCTGTGCCCTGTTAGTAACAAGGAGAGACTTGGAGCTGGAGCCTCTGGAGGCCGAGGCACCTGTGGGTGAAAGGGGAAGAAAGGAGGTGCCAGCCTGGAGGAGTTTTTAGTAATCAGAGATAATGGAAGCCACAAGGGTCTTAAGCTGGGAAGAACATGGTCAGGTCGGCTTCCAGAAGAATGGCAAGGGGAGCTGGGCTACTGAGCACCAGAGGGGTGTGTTGGGCCTAGCCCAGGCGCTCCATCCCTGGCTTGGTGAGCAGTGAAGGGGGAGCTGCTGCCCAGGGAAGAAGCTTGCTGGGGCCTGAGCCAGAGCCCTGAGGGGCACTTTGAGTATATCCCTTGACTTTTCCAGGCTACAGCCCCAGCCTGGCTTACTCCATCTTGTGCTCTCACACCTGGCCTGGACCAAAGCTGCTAGTGGATACCCAGGCTATTTCTACACTTGCAATGCCAGTACATGTGCTGCCTCCTGAACCAGCCCGTGCAGTCTCTGCATAGCCTTGTTCAAAATTATATTTTTCATAAAGTTAAGATAACGACCAACATTCTGCCATTGAGCATTTCTTGTGCTCCTTTTATGCATCAGGCATTTTCTGAGTGTTTTAACTACTTAACTCCTTTAATGCTCACATAAGTCCCTTGATAGAGGTGCCATCATTCTCCCCACTTCTGTATTTAACAAATTGGTAAACTGAGGCACAAAATGTTAAGTCACTTAACTGACCAATATCACAGAAGCAATCTGTGGAGGAGGCAGGACTCAGCCCAGATTCTCCTCCCCCTGCCACCCCCTCCTGCCCCAGGTACATCCCTGCCCGCTGGCCTTTCCACGCGGACCATGTCTCTCCCACCGCCTCTTGATGGTCCTTCAAACGTCTGCAAATGCCACACCACCCCTCAAGCTTCCTCTTCTCTGAGGAACATCTCTCCATTCCTTCCATCTTTTAAACATTTCTTACAAATGTTTATGAAGCACTTTACTCCACACTGGAATTAACAGTGGGCAAAGCAGTCACGGTCCCCGCCATGGTGACCACAGTCTAGTGGAGAAGAGGCAATAAATTCCTCACCAAAATAAAGTATTAAATCGCCATTTCGCCAAGTGCCAACAGAGGCCTGGGGTGCCTGCGAACCTGTAGCTGAGGATTTGGCCTCATCGGGAAGGTCAGGGAAGGCTTTCCAGAGGAGATGATATTTGGGCTGAACTAACAGGGGAAAATAGGAAGAACTCGGCAGAGGAGAGAGGCAGCGGCACCCCAGGGGAGGGAACAGCATGTGCAAAGGCACTGTGGTGGCCAGGAGAGTGGCAGGCCAGGGACTGGAAGAAGGCTTATGTAGCTGGAAGAGAGGCAAGGGGGTGCATGAGGCCAGACAAGCTGGAGGGCTTACTAGAGTCAGGCCTGGGGGATGCCCTGGGCCCTGCCTCACAGCCTCAGGTGCAGTTGGCCCTTCCTCATTGGCTGCTGTGCTCAAGGCTAGGCTTGGACCCAGAGCATAAGTTCTAGAGCCAAACCTTCTGGCCCTAACAGAGGCTGCCCTCTCTCCACTTTTGCTGCCTGTCCCTGTTAACACAACCTCAGCTACAGTGGTTTCTTTTGTGGCTACCTGGCACCGTGTCAAGTCTCATTTATGAGGCCACACTCCTCTGTCCACCCAGCCACCCACCCAGCACAGCCTGGCCCAGTCAGCACTGACTTGCTACCAGCAGCTCAACTCAAATGCACCTACTTGGGGAGGCCAGTGCCGACTCCTCAGGCAGGGTCATCCCTCCTTTTGCTCTCCCCAAACTCCCAGTATGCCTCTTTGACGGCAGTATCCCACTGAAGTTGCTGGATGGACCCCTTGCTCTCTCACCAGCCTGCAGGTTCCATGAGGCCGAGACCAGCTGTATGTGGGCACCATCACGTCACTGCAGAAGCTGGCACAAATTCCACCCTCAGCTGTTTGTTGCATGAATGACTTACTCGCCTGAGCCCCTGCCCTATGTCAGGCCTTGTACTGGATGCTGGGAACATGAAGACCAGGTGTAGATGCTGGTAGGGGAGACAGCCAAGTAAACACGCAGGGACAGCGCAGAGTGCAGAGTGTGGTGACGAGGAAGCACAGGGGCTGGGGGCACTGAGGGGGTCCCCGGACTTCACTGGAGGACCAGCAGGGCCAGAATTCGCCAGTTGGGAGTGGTGGTGGAGACGACTATGAAAATGGATGTGAGGAAAGTCCGCCTCCTCCAGTCTCCCCAGGGCACAAAGTGGCCGCTGCTCTGCATTTGAAAAGTGGCTTTAGTTGATTAGGTTTCTTTCCCCTCTTGAAATGTGGCTGCTCTGACTTGCTCCTCACTGCATTCCTTGCGTCCTCTTCTCTCAGCCCTGCCTTCAGGACATTGCCCACAAAAGTTTCATCTATTCCCACCTGGGCTCCACTCTCCCCCTCCCACCCCCTCCATGGTTCGATGTCCCTCACCTTCCTGGCTCTCTGCTCATTCACCCAGCTCTGGCCGTCTCAATGCGTGGGTGCCAGCCTGCACCCTCTTTACATGAGCTTTGTTGATTTCATAACCATAAATAGATAAAATGTTCTGAATGCTTTCATGTGCAAGTAGAATTGAGGGAGTGATAGCATAATGAAAAGGCCTCAGGAAAAGGAAAACAGCCTGCTAAGATGCAGCGGAAGACAACACGGCCACTGCACAAGCCAGCTCTGCGTGGGTTTCCTATTCTCACTGCACTGACCGCGGAGCTGTGGACGCAGGATGGGGAGGTGCTTAGGAATCTGTTAGAAAACCTTTCCCTGGTTTCAAATCCACCAATTCAAAAGAACAACCTAGAAAAAAACATAGTAGAAGTCAGGAAAATCTGGGTTCAATTGTGGATGTATCTCATTCTAGCTGTGTGATCCTGGGCAATTTAATCAATATCTCTGAGAAGACATACAGAGATTCTTCCCCTGGGTCAGACTGGAGGCTTCGGAAGGCCCAAGATCCCACAATACCTTCCTTTTCCTCCCATACATAAATTTTGTCTTCCTTACAATGCCTTAATCACCAGCCCTGAGACCCCCTGCCCAAAATGCAGTCCTGCAGACTAGGGTTGGAATAGGGATGGAATAGGGTACCCTGTCTCCTCATTGCCTTTTCCAACACCTGTTGCAGGAAGTGGAGCGTCATCCTGCATGGGGAGGATACATCTCCACAGCCACAAAGGAGGCTGGAAACCAATAAAAAGCCTGGCCCATTGGGCTTCCCACCTCTCCTCCTTTAAGTTGTGCAGGAGCACTACTTCTCTCTGGCATTTGGAACAGTAAAGGGAGTTGAAATGATAGCTTGGTATACCCTGGGTTAAGAGAGCTTTCTGGGTGAGAAAGAGAAACAAGTGGAGATATTCGTTGTGTGAACTCATCCTCTGGTCTAAGGATGGCAAACTTTTTCTCTAAAGGATCAGTTAGTAAAAAAGGGTCAAAAAGTTCTTTAGGCTTTTGAACCATGTGGTCTCTGTTGCAACTACTCAGCTCTTCTATTGTAATGTGAAAACAGCCATAGACAATGAGTAAATGAATGAATGTGACTGTATTCCAATAAAACTTTATTTACAAAAGGAGGCAGCAGGCTAGATGAGGCTAGATTTGCAGTCCATAGTTTGTAAACCCTAGCCCTATCATGTGGTGCAAGAGAGAAAGCTTGGATTGGGAGCAGGAACTAGGGGTGAGGCTCAGCATTGCCAGAGACTTGCTGTGTGACTTTGATTAAGTCATTATCCGTCTCAGAGCCTTTGTTTCACCATCTATCAAATGAGCATCATAATATCAGTCAAGGCTGGGTGTCGTGGCTCACATATGTTATTCCAGCACTTTGGGAGGCCAAGGTGGGAGGATTGCTTGAGGTCAGGAGTTCAAGATCAGCCTCGGCAGAAAAAAAACTTTCAATTATCTGGGTGTAGTAGTTTATGCCTGTAGTCCCAGCTACTCGAGAGGCTGACACAGAGGATCATTTCAGCCCAGGAGTTTGAGGTGGCAGTGAGCTATGATCAGACCACTGCACTCTAGTCTAGATGACAGAACAAGACTGTATATAAATAAAAATAATGATATCAGTCAGATTTGTCATGAGAATGTATCTAACAGGCCAGAGCAAATCTGGAGTCTTTTTGTCCCTCTGCTCCATGATGTTAAGTGGATTTGCACCCACTGCCCATGCCAACCTCACCTGGCCATGCCCTTGCCTGCTGAGGGTGGCAGCAGCCTGCCAGAAAAGAAGGTGTCTGTCTCCAGGGTCAGATTCTTCATCTGCCTTTCCAAGCTCGAGCCCCAAGTGACCCCATTTCTGTAGCAAGCCAAGCACAGGAGGAAACAAGGAATTCCTTTCTTTCCACCATCCGGTAGTTTGGCAGGAAGCTACAGTTCACTTGAGAGAGTGATGTGGCTGCAGTGGCTGGTGGCCAGGCTTTGGAGGAGGCCTTTGAGACTCAGGCTGGGAATAGAACTGTGAAAAATGGGCGTCAGTGCTCCTCTGGAACATTCACCTGTGGCCACAAGTTAAGTAGTTGCAGCTGTGGTCTCATTGGTGACTTGCAGCACCACCAATTGCATCAATGCATCTTTCTTGGACCATCTTGCCCACCTGTCTGGTCTGACCACTACTGCAAGCTTGCATCCTTTGGCATATTGTCATTTTCTCTGAAGCCCCATTCAGTGATTCATTCATTCATATTCTTTCTGTCTCTCCCAACTTCCCTTCCCTTCCTCCCCCTTTCTCTTTCTCGTAGACACATTTGTCCAGAGCAAGACAAGATCACACTTTGACAGCCCTCTGTCAAGATCCTTGCTCCATATCTCCAGACTAGCAGCCAGGAGTCTCCATGCTGTTCTGAAGAAGCAGATTCCTCAGCTACCCTTCAACTCCTTCCCAGGAGATAATCCTCCTCCAAATCTCTGGAAAAGATACACCTCCTCTTCTCTGATAAAGGCTGGGGGGTGATGCCCCTCCCCCAGGTTCCCAATAAAGCTGTGCAAGACAGGGGCAAGGGAACTCACGGCCCGTTTTTGCTACAAAAACCCTTTTTCGGAAAAAATAATAAAGAAAGGAATCAGCCAATCCCTCCTCGATGCCATCACCTCTTCTTGGTGATTTTTCGGGGAAGGAGTGGGTGGGTTGCTATGGCAACAGATGCGAGCTCTTCTCAGTAAAGAAGGGA
Organism: Macaca fascicularis; assembly: GCF_037993035.2. Lineage (NCBI taxonomy): Eukaryota > Metazoa > Chordata > Mammalia > Primates > Cercopithecidae > Macaca > Macaca fascicularis. The sequence goes on along the minus strand of NC_088388.1, from coordinate 7,983,317 downwards.
CCTTGATTTTTTTTCTCTCTCATTCTCTCAGTTGTGTGTGTGTGCGTGCATGTGTATGTGCGCCTGTGTGTGTGTGTGCATGCGCGCTACGCATGCCTGTGCCCACACCAGGATTTTTTTTTTTTTTTTTTTTTTAGAACTAAAGAAAGCCCTTCTCTTCTCTCAGCTCTCCAAATATGGAGTGATGGAAAACCACTTACTCCTGCAGGCCAGGGAGAATTCAGGATGATTCAAGAGAAAAGGGAGAGGTCATGTGGGGCTCCTTTCCTCCATGTTTTTACTAGAGATTGCATGCAACAAGAGAGCTTTGTAAATGGTTAGGGGGCCCTTGGAAAGAGGAGAATATGCTAGGTGGAAAGGGGTGAGCAAGATATAGATGGTGCAGGAGCCCAACAGGTGACATCAGAGAGGGCAACAGAAGCTATACTGAGTCTGGGGATGCATGCACATCCCACCACGCCATCAGATGCTGAAAGACCCAGAGCAGACTCAGATATGGACACAAACACAGACACTGACAGAGAGGCATATGGAAAGTTGTAGACATAAATACACACAGGCACAAACATAGAACTGCACACAACATAAGAAGTTGGAGACCAAAAAAAAGACAGACATAGATGCAGACATAGGTAAACACATAGATATACAGGGGTACAGACTTGCAGCTACAAAGACACATGCAAACAGATAGAGATATAGACGTGCAACCACGTTCAGACAGGTTTAAAGGCAAACACACAGGACACACAAACACAGTCTCAGTCAAATGAACACAGGCGTGTCCGCGCGCGCACGCACACACACACACACACACACACACACACACACACACACAGTCTGGCTCTTTTCCTTCAATTGCCCAAGCATCCTTGAACGGTATTGCATAGCTGGAGATGCTGCACGCTTGCCCAGTAGGTTTGGCTGAGAGGCTGTGCTCTCCCATTCCTTCTACACACTCACCCCAAAGCCCCTCTCCCAATTCACTCCCTTGCCCACTTTCCCACAGCCAGCAGGCTCTGATGCCTCCCCCATCTCAGGCTTCTAATTCTTAGCTTGTTCTGCTGCTGCTGCCTGCCACTTGGGGGAGAGAGTGGGGTGACTCAGCCAGGCCAGGATGACTCACACTGCCAGTATTTTTAGCAGCGGCCAGGAGCTCTCTAGTGTGCCAGCCGCCCCCCTCCTCCTGCTTGCTATTTCGGAACCGTCACTGGTGATATAAATAGCTCCTCTCCCACGGCCTGAAGCTGCTGCCAAGCTATTTTTGGTTCTGCACGGTTAAAAATAGCTTCACGGAGGTGGGAGGCAAGGGGAGTGGGAGCTGGCCTAGGGAGAGGAGACATCGGGGCATACAGAGCTTCTCAACTTGAATCAGAGTGGGCGAACTAGGATGAGCCCTTCTCTACCCCCTCCCTTGTCCCTTTCTAGACCCTTCTTTCCTTCCAAAGTGCTTCTTCCCATTCCATTCTTCTGGAAAAAGCCAGGGGCTCTTCCCTTGAGCCCAGTTCTCCTCCCTTGCTTACTTCACCCCTAGAGCCCAGAAATCTTGGCTCCCTGCAAAACCCCCATATTCATTCACAGAAAATAAGGGGACAGTCAAAGGGGAGGCTCACTCTGAGGCCTGTGGGTACCCAAAGCCCTACTTCGATGTCCCCGGCAAATCGTAGCCTGACTTCCCCGGTGGCTCTTTCAGCACCACGGACAGCGGTCGGCGCCCCATTCCTTCACTGCAGATTCGCTCAGATTGCTGGAAGCCATGGGACCCAGCCAGTAGACTCCTCTTATCGTGGAGAGGGACACTCAGAATGCCTCACAGGCAGCTTTATCATCAGTGGGTGAAGAACACAGGAACAACCCCCCTGGAATTTCATACGGAAGGGGATCCAAAGATCAAGGGTTGTTGAAATGGAAGCTTGAGAAAGGGGTGGGTAGGTACATTAGAGGTCAGATTGAGATGAAAGAAGCAACACAGACCCATGTCCAGGAGGAATCATCTCTCTGTCATCCAGATCAATAGGGTTAGAGACTGTGGCAGACAGACACACGGACATCATTCCCTCCACCTCAGTTGCGACACTGACCACAGGATGGCCCCAACCTCTGCCAAAATGCATAAGACACAAGAATAGGGTCTCTACACCTTGTACCCCTCTTCTAAGACATAATTCTTCTCAGCTGCCTCTCCTCCCACTCTACCTCTGTTGCTATCCCCCCTTTCCATGAGGAGTGGGGAGTTCCCTGGCCCCAAGCTGTTCTTTTTGATGTCAAAGTTAATCTCCATGCTTCCTGTGTGACTGGGAATTCCCAGTCCCACCCTCTAATTTTTAAGTGGCCTCATTTCCAGCCTCTTAAGCGATTCCATGCGCACACAGCTACTCCATCAAACGAGATTTCAGATAAGAACATTCCCTAGCCCACTTGCTTCTTGCATTATTGAATCCCGGGGTAAGAACGGCACCTCCTTGCCCCTGTAGAGAACAATAATCTGTGGTGAAAAGAGAAAAAAGCGGGCGTGGGGGGTGGGGATAAAGCAAAGGTGACAGGATATGGAGAAGAAGGAAAGGGGAAGCTTCAGGGGTCAAGGCACTAAGCTGAGCCGACCAACAAACACGCTAAGAGAAAAAAGAAACGAAGGTGGGGAGTGGAGAGTTGAAGGTGGAGAGGCAGAGCCAGCAGCCCTAGCGCCGCAAATGTGGAGGCGGTGGAGGGAACCTGGCGAAAATACAGGGTCCCTGGTAGGTGCAGGGGTCATAGAGGGTCCAGCGCTGTCCCTTTGCTTCTCGGCTGCTCCCCCATCTTGCCCGCCTAGGCAGGGCGGGGAGCCCTCCGGAGCGGTGCGGAGGCAGCGAGGCCCCGCCCGCCGCCGCCGCAGCCGCGGCAGCCGCCGGAGGATTCCTGTCCTAATATGGAGCTGGGATTCCCCCGGCCCCGCCCCCGCCCCCGGCCCGCGGGGAGACCAAGGCTGGCAGCAGGGCGGGGGGAAGCGCTCGCTTGGGGGCCGGCAACGGGGGGAAGGGATGCCTAAGTGCAGACCCAGGTCCTCGCCGTGTCCCGCGTCCCTGCCTCAGTTTCCCCTGTCAGTAAGATTAATTAGCTGAGAGGGAAACCAAGAATCACTGCAGACTACAGCGCTGGTGTTGGTTTCTATTCCTGGCTGTGGGAAAACAGGATCAACGCCAAATTCAGCTGGTCCCTTTCCCACCGGACTCCCTTTCCACCCATCCTAGGTACTTAGACCCCCACGAACACCCCCTGATTAGCCGCTAAGTCCCAATTTGGGAAGCGGGGGTGGGGATTTTTTCTTTGAAAATGGCCAAGGGAATCCCAGGTTAAGTAGTCCCCAGAGAGGAACCCCAGCTGTGACCTGTCCCACGGAGGCCAAGGAAAGTCCTCCTTCCCTGCATGTGAACGTGACCTTGTTTGTCAAGTAACGAGGGGGATTTGTAGACAGTCTTATTCCTCCCCATTCACTCAACTCCTCAGAAAAATTAGTGTCAGTGCCGGCCCCTCTCTGCCCTCTGCAAACTCCTGCCGGGGGCTTCAGGCCACCCTAACCCTGGCCCTGTCGCTTCCCTCAACTGTACGCGTTCGGACGCCAGGGTCCCCACACCCCATTCAAGCTTTCCTAACGCAGCGCCTGCCTCTCCGCTCAGCTCCCTCCAGGCTCGGCCCCCTCCGCAGCCTCCTGCTCCCCCCCCGCCCGCCCCCCTCCCGCTCTCATTCTACGTCATGAGATGACGTCGGAAGCCGGGCGGGAGGAGGAGCCCCCCTCCCCAGTCAGCGGCTCCCGCTGCAGCTTGCTTAGCCCAGCCTCCCGCTCTCCCGCCCCCCCGCTCTAAAACGAGCCCCCCACGCCTGGCAGGAGCTATATAAGGCGGCGTGAGGCAGGCAAGGGGGGCAGCGCAGCCGAGCGGAGCCCAGGAGAGCAGAGAACGAGCCTGAGCGAGAGAAGGGGAAGCACGGAGGAGGAAGCCGCCGCCGGTGCGTCGGGACGGGAGCGCAGGTGCTCGGGCGCCCGAGCTGGAGCTCCGCAGCCGCCGGTCATGTACCGCTCCACCAAGGGCGCCTCCAAGGCGCGCCGGGACCAGATCAACGCCGAGATCCGGAACCTCAAGGAGCTGCTGCCGCTGGCCGAAGCGGACAAGGTCCGGCTGTCCTACCTGCACATCATGAGCCTCGCCTGCATCTACACTCGCAAGGGTGTCTTCTTCGCTGGAGGTGAGCATGCTGGGGCTACCGCAGATCCGAGCTGCCAGGTGCCGGAGACCCTGGAACTGAGGGAACCCACTGGGGCTGCCGCATGTCTAGGGCAGCGTGCTGGCGAGCTGGGGAGATTTGGGACTCGGGAGATGCGGGACTATCTACTTTTCCTCCTGAGCTCCCTCCAGACCTCACCTTAGTTCTGAATGAGAGTTAGAGAGCCTGGTCGATGTCCCTAACACCAGATTATGAGAGGAGAAGAGCCAGGACAGAGCTGCCTCGGTGCCCGCCAGTGCAGAGGCGCTCCGGGAGCTGGGGAGGGAAACCCGGGAAGTTGCAGGGATGGAGCTGCCTGAGCCTAGGGGAACATAGCCACTGTCCGCGGTGCTGAAAGGGATCGCCTTCGGGGGCACTGCCCATGGTGCTGACGGCTGCATCTGCCGTGTGTGGCGCTGTCCACGGTGCTGATCCCACAGCCCGCTTCGGAGCTCTGTCCACGGTTCTGAAATCAGAGCCACTTTGGAGCTCTGTCCGCGGTTCTGAAATTCAGAGGCGAGGAGTAGCCGACCCCGGTTTAGAAGTCCAGGGCTTGTGGGCTATGGAGGAGATACAGCAACAGGTTCCCCGGCCAAGAGGTGCGGGCAGCGGGTCAACAGGTGTTTGCAGAGGCAGGTCCACGAGAAATTCCTCTGGATTATCTGAAACTCAGACCATGCCTTCTTCACTTCTGCTTTGGCTCCCAGTCTTACTCCTGACTCACCACGTCTTCTCGCCCTACAGGCACTCCTCTGGCGGGCCCCACGGGGCTTCTCTCAGCTCAAGAACTTGAGGACATCGTAGCGGCCCTACCTGGCTTTCTGCTTGTGTTCACAGCCGAGGGGAAATTGCTGTACCTGTCTGAGAGTGTGAGCGAGCATCTGGGCCACTCCATGGTGAGTGCTGAGGGTCCTTTCAGCTGAGGCTGGGCATGGAGGGGGTGCCATGAGCCTTCCACTCCTGAGGAACTGGGAATTACTATGGAGGAAGAGGTTATACCCTACTAGACACTATAGATCAAAGATTGGCTTCTGCTGTTCTCACTAATGGTCATCTCTTCTTTTCCTTCCTCCAGGTGGACCTGGTTGCCCAGGGTGACAGCATCTACGACATCATTGACCCAGCTGACCACCTCACTGTGCGCCAGCAACTCACCCTGCCCTCTGCCCTGGACACTGGTAAGGACTCCTTTCTCCCTTCCTGAGTCCAGTTTCCCACCTGCTGCCCTTCTTCCCACTATCCACTGTCTCTCTCAGCCACTCACCCTCTTATCTGTTTTTCTCTTCTCCTATCTAGATCGCCTCTTCCGCTGCCGCTTCAACACCTCCAAGTCTCTCAGGCGCCAGAGTGCAGGCAACAAACTGGTGCTTATTCGAGGCCGATTCCATGCTCACCCACCTGGAGCCTACTGGGCAGGAAACCCCGTGTTCACAGCTTTCTGTGCCCCATTGGAGCCAAGACCCCGCCCTGGCCCTGGCCCTGGCCCTGGCCCTGCCTCACTCTTCCTGGCCATGTTCCAGAGTCGTCATGCTAAAGACCTGGCCCTACTGGACATCTCTGAGAGGTAAGCCTGGAGTCTTCAGATTCCAAGAGGAAGGCAGGCCAGAGATGAAGGAACCCTAGATTCTGGAGTCAGGGGCAGGGAGGATGGGGTTTAAGGGGGCAGAGGATCTGGGAGGGAGTGAGATGCATGGGTATCAAGGAAGGAAAACAGAAAGCTGACCTCACCCTTTCCACTTTCCCAGTGTCCTAATCTACCTGGGCTTTGAGCGCAGTGAACTGCTTTGTAAATCATGGTATGGACTGCTGCACCCTGAGGACCTGGCCCACGCTTCTGCTCAACACTACCGCCTGTGTGAGTGTCCAGAGAGGCTGGGGACAAGATAGCAAGCTGGGAAAGGGCATGGGAGACCAGACAAAGATGAGCTGTAGTCAAGAGTGATGCTGGGGAGATAACAGAGGCCAACAGTTTTGGACGCTATAGGGTGAATATGAGGGTGAGGATTCAAGGCAATAATCGAATCAGAACTGGGGGACTTTGAGTGGTGAGGTCAAGGTAGAGAGCTGAGTGGTGCAGGTGAGGGTAGTCAGAAGAGAGGATGTCATGGCTATCTCAATTCAGTGGAGAGGTGACCAAGGGCAGGGAGTAGGTAGAGTTGCCTGGTGGGCATCCTAACTCTGCATCTTCTTTCTCCCCAGTGGCTGAGAGTGGAGATATTCAGGCAGAGATGGTGGTGAGGTTACAGGCCAAGACTGGAGGCTGGGCATGGATTTACTGCCTATTATACTCAGAAGGTCCAGAGGGCCCCATTACTGCCAATAACTACCCAATCAGGTAAGCCACAAGCCAGGGGCCTAGGGGGCAGCTGAGGTCGGCATGGAGGAGATACAAATCAGGGAACTGCTCTGGAAATGGACATCAGACCCTTACCAGCTGCCTCTTCTCTCCTCTCCAGTGACATGGAAGCCTGGAGCCTCCGCCAGCAGTTGAACTCTGAAGATACCCAGGCAGCTTATGTCCTGGGCGCTCCGACCATGCTGCCCTCATTCCCTGAAAACATTCTTTCCCAGGAACAGTGCCCCAGCACTAACCCACTCTTCACCACAGCCCTGGGGGCTCCCAGAAGCACCAGCTTCCCCAGTGCTCCTGAACTGAGTGTTGTCTCTGCATCAGAAGAGCTTCCCCGACCCTCCAAAGAACTGGACTTCAGTTACCTGACATTCCCTTCTGGGCCTGAGCCTTCTCTCCAAGCAGAACTGAGCAAGGATCTTGTGTGCACTCCACCGTACACGCCCCATCAGCCAGGAGGCTGTGCCTTCCTCTTCAGCCTCCATGAGCCCTTCCAGACCCACTTGCCCACCCCATCCAGCACTCTTCAAGAACAGCTGACTCCAAGCACAGCGACCTTCTCTGATCAGTTGACGCCTAGCAGTGCAACCTTCCCAGATCCACTAACTAGCCCACTGCAAGGCCAGTTGACTGAAACCTCAGTCAGAAGCTATGAAGACCAGTTGACTCCCTGCACCTCCACCTTCCCAGATCAGCTGCTTCCCAGCACAGCCACCTTCCCAGAGCCTCTGGGCAGCCCTGCCCATGAACAGCTGACTCCTCCCAGCACAGCATTCCAAGCACACCTGGACAGCCCCAGCCAAACCTTCCCAGAGCAACTGAGTCCCAATCCTACCAAGACTTACTTTGCCCAGGAGGGATGCAGTTTTCTCTATGAGAAGTTGCCCCCAAGTCCTAGCAGCCCTGGTAATGGGGACTGCACGCTCTTGGCCCTAGCCCAGCTCCGGGGCCCCCTCTCTGTGGATGTCCCCCTGGTGCCCGAAGGCCTGCTCACACCTGAGGCCTCTCCAGTCAAGCAGAGTTTCTTCCACTACTCTGAAAAGGAGCAGAACGAGATAGACCGTCTCATCCAGCAGATTAGCCAATTGGCTCAGGGCATGGACAGACCCTTCTCAGCTGAGGCTGGCACTGGTGGACTAGAGCCACTTGGAGGACTGGAGCCCCTAGACTCCAACCTGTCCCTGTCAGGGGCAGGCCCCCCTGTGCTCAGCCTGGACCTGAAACCCTGGAAATGCCAGGAGCTGGACTTCCTGGCTGACCCTGATAACATGTTCCTGGAAGAGACGCCCGTGGAAGACATCTTCATGGATCTCTCTACCCCAGACCCCAGTGAGGAATGGGGCTCAGGGGATCCTGAGGCAGAGGGCCCAGGAGGGGCCCCATCGCCTTGCAACAACCTGTCCCCAGAAGACCACAGCTTCCTGGAGGACCTGGCCACATATGAAACCGCCTTTGAGACAGGTGTCTCAGCATTCCCCTATGATGGGTTTACTGATGAGTTGCATCAACTCCAGAGCCAAGTTCAAGACAGCTTCCATGAAGGTGAGTCAGCCAAAAGGTCCAAGAACTCAAATCCCTCTCCTGCCAATGAAATGCTGGGTAGAATTAGGTAAATCAATTCCCCCTCTCTGTACCTTGATTTTATTAAGGGGATGACATCCACGGCTGCAGAGAGTAGCAGTGGGGATAGGAAAAAATGAAAGGCTTAATATGAAAGTTTGAACAAGTAGACATGGCAGGGGCTGAGGCTGTGGGATAGAGTGGTAGAGAATCCTTAAGGAAGGGCTTGTGCTTAACTCCATAAGAGTCCTAGGTCAGTCTTCACTACCCCACTTTACAGATGGAAATAATCAAGGTCCCAGAGTTAAAGAAACTTTCCTTAGGGCACACAACAAACTTATGGAAGAGGAACTAGAGCTCCATCATAGTATCCTAGCTCCCTGAAAGGGATACAGAGCAAGAGTTTATAGAAGTTGGTAAAAGAAAGATGAGGCTCAGCCCCTGACTCCATTGAGGTAGCTCCCTGGTTACAGCCCCATCCTTCCTAAACTACAGCCACGGTTTCACTCCATCCATCCAAATTGCCCCCTAATCTGCTGAGCCTCTGGCCATCGTTTCATCATTGAGCCAACATCTTTGAAGCCCATATTAATACCAACACATTCTCAGCCCCAGGATCCTCTGTCCTTATTGGCCTAGCTGATTGTGTTCTCTCTCTCTCTGTCTCTCTGCAGATGGAAGTGGAGGGGAACCAACGTTTTGAATAAGTCTGTGACTTAACGTCGTCAAGTATGGCATATTGTCATCAAGACGTGGAGCCGCTCTCCACCCCCCCGGGACTGTTGGGGGGATTCTGGGGGCCAGAGGGGGATATATATGATTCCCCAGGCCCTGCAGGATTTGGGGGGGGGAGGTGGGAGGGCAAGGGAGGGGAGCTTCTTTTTAAAATCAGAGACTTCGAGCGATCCCAGTTTCCATTTCAATCTGTATTCACTCGTAGTGAGTTTCCTTGAATGGGATTTCAAGCGGAGAATGGGGGAGTCTCACTTCCCCGCCGCCTTGCCCCATTGGCCTGGGCCAGTTCTCCACTCCTAGGGGCCAAGCCACCCCTAGGCCTTGGTGGGGGAAAGGCAAGGCCCACCCGGGCCAGCCCGTGCCCTGAGGGGCTCTTGACACCCACGTAGAATTCTCTACACACCAGTAACGGGATTTCAATTCCGATGGACTCTGCCGCCCTGGCGGCCCTTCCTGTGACTTTTGCGCCCCGCGCCTGGGGTGGGGGGTGCGAAGAGACGCTACGTTCCTTTCCGATGGAGGAAGGCAGACCTGCCGTCACACGTGTGCTTGCACGAGTGCGTGTACCTGGTGCGGGACTCACCCGGCCGCCAGACTGCCTGGGCCTGCCCAGATGGCCACCTCGTGGTGCTGCGGTGACTTTGTAGCCAACTTTATAATAAAGTCCAGTTTGCCTTTTTGGTACCTCTGGTTTCATGCACTACTGTGTAAAAGGAAGGGTGGAGGATAAGTTTGGGAGGCTTGGATGGGAGCCTGGGGGCCAGGAGGTAAAAGCTGGACCTGTTTGTGGCCCCAGCATTTCTTCGTCCACTTGTGAATTCATTCATTCATTCATTCATTCACTCATTCATTCATTCTTTCACTCAACATCCACATGTACATTGTATGGCCCATACTGTGCTAGAAGCTGGAAAGTTTAGGGCTAAAACAGATGTTATGTCTTGCCCTCAAGGTGCTTGGCCAAACCCCGTACTAGAGAATATCGGCATCTCCTCTCTGTGCCAGGCTTGCAGTGCTCGTGGTGTGGGAGGAAACAGAGGGCCTAGGGGTGGACAAGAGGATTCAACTTGATGTTGGTTCTGGACATGGGTTTGAAGCTTCTGCTCACAAGTTCTTTCTTCACCTGGCCTTCAGGGAAGCAACTTCCTTGTGGGGCCCTGGATCGACCCATTGGAAATTGTAACCACATCTGTTATCCTTGCACAGGGCTTTCAGCTGACACACACTTTTACATCTCTTTTTGCTGCAACAATGCCTCTGGGCAGGCATATTAGCCCATCTCACTGATGAAGAAACTGAGGACCACAGGTGAAAAGTTATTTGTTCCCACAGTTGGTGAGAGGCATGGGTGGGTGGGCAACGTACCCAGAGCATCTACATCCCAGCCCTGGGCTGTTTCCTCTGCTGGAAGAGCCAGTGAACCACCACCCATCCCAAATCATCTCATCCCAGATTACTCAAGAAGGGCAAATGTGGGCTGGAGCAGGGTCCTTTCTCCCAAGTGTGGGGTAAGAAACCCCCTCCTTTTGCTTCTCCAAGTCTGTAAAGTAGAGCTGAGAACTTATAACTTACTTATAACTCAGTAAGTCAAGAGACAAAAGTTTCCAAAAATGCTGTTTTCCTCCAAGCTTGAAGCCCAAACAGCCACTGGGTAGGGTGAGGGGCAAATGAAACTGAGATGGGCTGGGCACAGTGGCTCACACTTGTAATCCCAGCACTTTGGGAGGCCAAGGCAGGAAGATTACTTGAACCCAGGAGTTTGAGATCAGCCTGGGAAACCTGGTGAAATCCCATTTTTACAAAAAATACAAATATTAGCTGGGTGTGGTGCACACGTGCAGTCCCAGCTACATGAGAGCTGGAGGCTGGAGGATCTCTTGAGCCTGGGAGGCAGAGGTTGCAGCGAGCCAAGACTGCACCACTGTACTCCAGCCTGGGCGACAGAGCGAACCCTGGATTCAAATCTCACCTCCACCAATTATTTGCCAAATGGGACTTGAGGTTCAGTTTCTCCACAAGTGAAGTGAAGCTGACAAACATGGTACTTATCTCCCAAAGACGCTGTTAGAACCTGATAGTGTCCATTTATAAGCGGAGAAGCACAGAATTGACTTAAGTTATTAAATTGAATTAGAAGGCAATGGTGACCTCAAATGCTTGAGAGCATGTTTCTTTCTCAGGGAAAGGAAGGAAACTCCAGGCCCCAATCTTTCCCCGGTGAAGTACTGAGGCTGGGTTCCAGGAACTGAGGGTGCAAACCTGAGAAAGACCCTAAGACTCCTTTCATTCCAAATCCTCCAGTTCTGGGGCCATGCCCTTTCTGAGGGTCCCATGGGAAGGAGGACACTCCTGGGGACCTGTCACTATTTTTCCACCTTGGACAGGTCCTTGAGTGGAACAGGAGAGTGGAGTTTTGCCCTCTGCCTTCCTTGTGCATCTGTTCTCCAACTTGGACAAAATAACTGGACTGTCATCCCCAGGAGGACCCTGGCACAGAGCACAGGACTGGCACATAGCAAAGCACGCTCAAAGTGTCTTCTTGAAAGGAATCTGTTTTTTTCTTTCTTCTTTCTTTCTTTTTCTTTCTTTATCTCTCTCTCTTTCTCTCTCTCTTTCTTTCTTTCTATCTTTCTCTCTTTCTCTCTCTTTCTCTCTCTCTTTCTTTCTCTTCTTCATTTTAGACAGGGTCTCACATTTATTGAAAGAAACTTCTTTCTTTCATTAGCTCTTTCTTTCTTTCTTTCTTTCCTTCTTTCTTTTTTCTTTCTTCTTTGTTCTTTCATTCTTTCATTCTTCCTTTTCAGACAAGGTTCACTATATTGCCCAGGCTGGACTCAAACTCCTGGGCTTAAGAGATCCTCCTGACTCATCCTCCCAAAGTGCTGGGATTACAGGTGCACAGTACCCCACCTGGCTGAGAGGACACTTCTGAAGATCAAAGGATTTCATTAGAGTCATCAGTTTCTACCACAAAAATGTGTTCCCAAGTTCCCCAGAGGGAATCTTAAGTGGCCATGAGCTCAGGACACACACTGGAGTCCCATCTAAAAACCTCCCTGGTGGGGGGCCGGGTGCGGTGGCTCAAGCCTGTAATCCCAGCACTTTGGGAGGCCGAGACGGGCGGATCACGAGGTCAGGAGATCGAGACCATCCTGGCTAACACGGTGAAACCCCGTCTCTACTAAAAAAAAAAAAAAAATACAAAAAGCTAGCCGGGCCAGGTGGCGGGTGCCTGTAGTCCCAGCTACTCGGGAGGCTGAGGCAGGAGAATGGTGTAAACCCGGGAGGTGGAGCTTGCAGTGAGCTGAGATCCGGCCACTGCACTCCAGCCCGGGCAACAGAGCGAGACTCCGTCTCAAAAAAAAATAAATAAAAAAAAAATAAAAACCTCCCTGGGGTCATTAAAAAAAAAAAAAGGAAAGTCTGGTCAGGAAATTGTGGCAGCTCATGCCTATAATCCCAGAACTTTGGGAGGACGAGGTGGGAGGGTGGCCTGAGCTCACGAGTTCAATACCAGCCTGGGCAACAAAGCAAGATCCAATCTCTACAAACAAAAATTAGGTGGGCGTGGTGGCATGCACCTGTAGTTCCGTCTACTTGAGAGGCTGATGTGGAAGGATTGCTTAAGCCCAGGAGTTAGAGACTGCAATGAGCTATGGTCATACCATTGCACTCCAACCTGGGCAACAGAGCAAAATCCTGCCCCAAAAACAAAACAAAACAAAACAAAAAAGAAAATCTGAGAAACCTAAGGAAACATAATGATGAAATAGAATGTAGTATACTAGAACAGAAAAAGGACGAAAGGTAATGAGGAAGTCTGAATAAAGTATGGACTTCAGTTGATAATACTGTATCAACATTGATTCATTTATTGTGACAAATGTATCATGTAAGTGTAAGATGTTGGTAACGGGGGAAATGGCTGTGGGGTCTGTGGGAACTTTGTAGGATCTTCACAACTTTTCTCTAAGTCTAAATCTATAATAGGCCGGGCATGGCGGCTCACACCTTAATCCCAGCACTTTGGGAGGCTGAGGTGTGTGGATCACCTGAGGTCAGGAGTTCGACAGCAGCCTGGCCAACATGGTGAAACCCTGTCTCCGATAAAAATACAAAAATTAGCTGGGCATGGTGGCGTGAGCCTGTAATCCCAGCTACTCAGGAGGCTGAGGCAGGAGAATCACTTGAATTCGTTAGGCGGAGGTTGCAGTGAGTCTAGATTGTGCTATTGCACTCCAGCCTGGGTGACAGAGTGAGACTCTGTCTCAAAAAACAAAAACAAACAAACAAACAAACAAAAAACACAGAAAAGCCCCCATCTTTTTTTTTTTTTTTTTTTTTTTTTTTGAGATGGAGTCTTGCTCTGTCACCCAGGCTGGAGTGCAGTGGCATGATCTCGGCTCACGGCAGCCTCTGCCTCCCGGGTCCCAGCAATTCTCCTGCCTCAGCCTCCTGGGTAGCTGGGATTCCAGGCGCATGCCACCACGCCCGGCTAATTTTTCTATTTTTAGTAAGACAGGGTTTCACCATATTGGCCAGGCTTATCTCAATCTCTTGACCTCGTGATCCACCCGCCTCAGCCTCCCAAAGTGCTGGGATTACAGGCATGAGCCACCGCGCCTGGCCACCCCACAACATTAAAAAGTAAAAATTATGGAAGAAAAAAAGAAACCCCTCCTTGGTATTTGGGGGCAGTGACAGGAGATGGTAGAGTGTGTGTAGACAAGAAGGCACCCTAACACTCAGAACTGCTGAGCCAGGCAGTCGGCCCGTGCGGAGAAGGAAGTTGAGAGAGCCCATGGCGCCCCCTGCTGGACATAGAACTATCTGCTTCTGTTCCCTTCTCTGGCAGGGTCCCTGTGGCTCGGAGCATCAATACTGCATCTTAGAATAGATGGGTAAACTGAGGCCCAGAGAGAAGAAAGGAATTGCCCAATGGCACTTCCAAAGTGGCTGCCGAAGCCAAATCTGACTCTCAAGCACCCTTGCCACCAACACCAGATTGCTGCCCTGGGAGCAAAAAGGTATGAGAAAGGGCTGAAGTTTTGGGGTCACAAAGACTGAGCTCAAATACTGACTCTGGCACTTCATTTTGCATGTGATAAACACTTATGACACCTACATGTGCCAGGACTTTGCTAGGTGCTAGGGAAAACTGAACAAGACAGACAAGGTCCCTGGACTCACAGATCTTACACTGAAGTTGTGGGGAGACATAACAAAAAGTAAAATAACTCTCTAAAAGGAGCATGCAGTGCGTGCAATGAAAGAAAGAACTTGCGTGCTGTGGCAGCGAGTAACTGAGGAGGGGGTGCTAATTTAGAGTGTGGAGTCAGAAAACTCTTCTAAGGTGACATTGAGCTAAGACCTAAAAGATAAGAAAGAAGAACAGGCCAGGCACAGGGGCTCATGCCTATAATCCTAGCACTTTGGGAGGCTGAGGCAGGTGGATGGCTTGAGCCCAGGAGTTTGAAACCAGCCTGGGCAACAAGACGGATCCCTGTCTCTACAAGAAAAAAAAAAAAAAAGCAAAAAGTTAGCCAGGCGTGGTGTGCACCTGTAGTCCCAGCTACCCAAAAGGCTGAGGTAGGAAGATCACCTGAGCCCAGAAGGGCAAGGCTGCAGTGAGCCTTGATTGCACTTGCACCACTGCAGTCCAGCCTGGGTGAAAAAAGTGAGACCTTGTCTCCAAAAAAAAAGAAAAAAAAAAAGGCTGGGTGTGTTGGCTCACGCCAGTAATCCCAGCACTTTGGGAGGCCGAGGCGGGTAGATCACGGGGTCAGGAGATTGAGACCATCCTGCTAACACGGTGAAATCCCGTCTCTACTAAAAATACAAAAAATTAGCCAGGAGTGGTGGTGGGCGTCTGTAATCCCAGCTACTCGGGAGGCTGAGGCAGGAGAATTGCTTGAACCTGGGAGGCGGAGGTTGCAGTGAGCCGAGATTGTGCCATTGCACTCCAGCCTAGGTGACAGAGTGAGACTCCATCTCAAAAGAAAAAAAAATGATAAAAAGATGGAAAAATGGATAAGAAAGTTTTGTTTTTGTTTTCCTTTTTTTTTTTTTTTTTTTGAGATGGAGTTTCGCTCTTGTCACCCAGGCTGGAATGCAATGGCATGATCTCGGCTTACTGCAACCTCTGCCTCCCGGGGTCAAGTGATTCTCCTGCCTCAGCCTCCTGAGTAGCTGGAATTATAGGTGTCTGCCACCACGCTCAGCTATTTTTTTTTTTTTTTTTAGTAGAGACAGGGTTTCACCATGTTGGTCAGGCTGGTATCTAACTCCTGACCTCAGGTGATCTACCCACCTCAGCCTCCTAAAGTGCTGGGATTACAGGTGTGCAACACCATGCCTGGCCAAGAAACTTTTAAAAGATAAGAAAGGATGCCCACCCTGGCTGCAGGCTGGGTGTCTCTGGCTTGCTGAGTGTGGGTGACTACCCTGAAGATGCCGGTCGGAACCTGCCAGCACTGCAGATGCTGTTGGTCTGCTGTGCCCATGATATTGGGGCAAAGAGGAAGTGGCTATTTCTACACTTGGTGTTCAGAAACCAGTGAGCTCTAAGAATGGTTTATAGCCTGACATTTCTTAGAAAAAAGAAAAATAAAATTAAACAAGATTATATTCATGATGGCTCTTGACTGTTATCCCAGCAGTTTGGAAGGCCGAGGTGAGAGGATCGCTTGAGCCTACAAGTTTGAGAGCAGCCTGGGCAACATGGCGAAAACTCATCTCTACAGAAAAATATAATTTAAAAAATTAGCCAGGCATGGTGGTGTGTACCTGTGGCCCTAACCACTTGGGAGGCTGATGTGAGAGAATCACTTGAGGCCAGGAGTTGGAGGCTACGGTGAGCTATGATTACACCACTGCACTCCAGCCTGGCAACAGGGCAAGACCCTGTCTCAAAAAAGGAAGGAAAGAAAAAGAAGAAAGAAAGAGAGAGAAAGAAGGAAGGAAAGAAGGAAAGAAAGAGACTTCGTTGGGCACAGTGGCTCATGCCTATAAGCCCAGTGCTTTGAGAGGCTGAGGCGAGACGATTTGAGGCCAGGAGCTTGAGACCAGCCTGGGCAACATAGTGAGATACTGTCTCTTTAAAAAATAAAACAGGTCAGCCATGGTGGCTCACGCCTGTAATCCCAGCAGTTTGGGATGCCAAGCTGGGAAGATTACTTGAGGCCAGGAGCTTGAGACCAGCCTGGGCAACATAGTGAGATACTGTCTCTTTAAAAAATAAAACAGGTCAGACATGGTGGCTCACGCCTGTAATCCCAGCAGTTTGGGATGCCAAGCTGGGAAGATTACTTGAGGTCAGGAGTTTCAGACCAGCCTGGCCAACATGATGAAACCCCATCTTTACTGTAAATACAAAAATTAGCTAGGTGTGGTGGCGCAGGCCTATAATTCCAGCTACTTGGGAGGCTGAGGCAATAGAATCGCTTAAACCCGGGAGGCAGAGGTTGCAGTGAGCCAAGACTATGCCATTTCTTGTCTTGGAGACAAAAGCGAAACTCCATCTCCAAAAACACCACCACCAACAACAAAAATAAAAATAAAATAAAATAAAAGTAAATAAAAAATAAACATAATTTAAAATTCACCAGGCATAGTGGCACACACCTGTAGTCCCAGATACTTGGGAAACTGAGGCTGGAGGATCCCTGAGGCTGCAGTGATCTATTACCGCACCACTGCCTGGGTTACAGAGTAAGACCCTGTCTCTAAAACATTTAAAAATGAAAAAGCCAGGTGCGGTGGCTCACGCCTGTAATCCCAGCACTTTGGGAGGCCGAGGGAGGCAGATCACAAGGTCAGGAATTTGAGATCAGCCTGGCCAACATGGTGAAACCCTGTCTCTACTAAAAATACAAAAATTAGCCAGGCGTGGTGGTGGGTGCCTGTAATCCCACCTACTTGGGAGGCTGAGGCAGGAGAATCGCTTGAACCCAGCACGCAGAGGCTGCAGTAAGCTGAGATCATGCCACGGCACTCCAGCCTGGGTGACAAGAGCAAGACTCTGTCTCAAAAACATAAATTAATTCATTAAAAAAAATTTTTTTTTTAAATGAAGTATTGGTCGGGCATGGTGGCTCACACCTGTAATCCCAGCACTTTGGGAGGCCAAAGCGGGTGAATCACCTGAGGTCAGGAGTTCAAGATCAGCCTGGCCAACATGGTGAAACCCTGTCTGTACTGAAAATACAAAAATTAGCCGTGTGTGTTGGCGGGCGCCTGTAACCCCAGCTACTTGGGAGGCTGACACAGGAGAATCACTTGAACTTGAGAGGCAGAGGTTGCAGTGAGCCAAGATCGTGCCACTGCACTCCAGCCTGGGTAACAGAGTCAGACTCCATCTCACAAAAAAAAAAAAAAAAAAAAAAAAAAAAAAAAAAAAAAAAAAAACCTAAGCCGTCATTTAAAATTGTTTAAGAAAGACAATTTTTAGGCTAGGCGTGGTGGCTCACACCTGTAATCCCAGCACTTTGGGAGGCGGAGGCGGGCAGATTATGAGGTCAGGAGATCGAGACCATCCTGGCTAACAGTGAAACCCCGTCTCTAGTAAAAATACAAAAAAAATTAGCCGGGCATGGTGGCGGGCGCCTGTAGTCCCAGCTACTTAGGAGGCTGAGGCAGGAGAATGGCGTGAAGCTGGGAGGCGGAGCTTGCAGTGAGCCAAGATCATGCACTGCACTCCAGCCTGGGCGACAGAACGGAGACTCCATCTCAAAAAAAAAAAAAAAAAAAAAATGCCGGGCGCGGTGGCTCAAGCCTGTAATCCCAACACTTTGGGAGGCCGAGAAGGGCGGATCACGAGGTCAGGAGATCGAGACCATCCTGGCTAACACAGTGAAACCCCGTCTCTACTAAAAAAAAAAATACAAAAAACTAGCCGGGCGAGGTGGCGGGCGCCTGTAGTCCCAGCTACTCAGGAGGCTGAGGCAGAAGAATGGCGTAAATCCGGGAGGCGGAGCTTGCAGTGAGCCGAGATCCGGCCACTGCACTCCAGCCTGGGCGACAGAGCGAGACTCCGCCTCAAAAAAAAAAAAAAAAGATAATTTTTAAATGTTCTGAATAGTTGCCAAGTTAAAAGTATACAGCATTATACAGCTCTATAGAGGATGACCCCAGTTTGCTTTTTCAAAAAGCATTATACATAAATACACAAAGAAAAAAAAAAGAGCAGAAAAGATATACAACAAACATTGGCAGAAGTCTCATCTGGGTGGTGGGATAACGTGAGGATTTTCTTTTCTTTTAGGTGTTTATCTATGCTTTCCATATTTTATCAGTATAAAATGAAGTGTCTAGCACATAACAGATGTTCAGTAAACACGAAACTTCTTTCTCCCCCAACTGCTGCTCTCTTCTCTGAAAGGACAATGAGGAAATAAAAGGCCAAGGGCTTCCCGAGGACTTCTGCATCAGGCAGGAACCTGCTGAAGCTTTGCTCTTTCTGTGGTCTGTAGCTGTCAGACCTACAATAGTTCATGTTCAGCCAACATCTGACCCAGAGCCAGGGTCAGGAGCTTAGTAGAAGGGCCTGAGGTAGCCCCTGGGATCTGGGCACTCCATGTAGTAACCCTGCCTGGGGCTGAGCTGAGACCTCCACAGGGACCTGTTTCTGCTGAGGTGGCAAATCATTAGGAGATAAAAGAGATTTTTGATGGAAGAAGCAAGCAATACACCCCAGGCCTAGCACCTATGGTTCCCAGCCTCGGGAGGGGAAGAACAAAGGATTTCAAATGAGAAGCCCTGTGTTCTATTCCTACCTCTGGCACCAATTCAGAACCTGGGCAATAAAACAAAATTATAACTTAAAAGAAAAAAAAGGACCTGGGCAAGTTACTTTGCTTGGCTGAACCTCAATTTGCACATCTGAGAAGCAGCATGAAGACCCCAATTTCCTAATGTCTGCCCATGTTGGCTACCACCAGTACTGGTCCCCTTCCCTGAGGTCCCAAGATAGAAGATGACAGTGGGTAAGAAAGGATGTTTATTCAGGCCTGATGCCTCAATACAGCTAAATGTACAAAAATACATCATTCAAAGTCACGAAAACCATCATCATACTGGTGTGACCTCCTTCCTCCCCTGGGGCACAGCCTTTGCAACTGGCCCCCTTCCCAGCTGCCTCCTTTGATATCTGGGAGAAGGGGGGCAAGGGTCACTTCTTGGCAGCTTCCTCCTGGGCGGCCAAATCTGCCTCCTTCTGAGCAGCCAGGAAGATGGCTCGTTCCTTCTGGAAAGCTGCAAGTTCTTCTGAACTGAGGCTGCAAGTGAAGACAGACAGATGGTTGGCACATGATGAGTCACCAGTGGGAGCTCACAGGACCCCATGTCTTGCAGGGGCTCAAAGGGGCCTCTGTCTCAGAGCCCAGCTTGCCTGGCCCTTTCTCCCTCCCTGACTTCCCAGCCTCTATACCTTTGCTTTCCAGGGACACCATCTCCCAACCCCCAAAACCCCTATCTTTTGTTCCCTTATTAAATCCCTACTCATCCTTTGAGGTGTCAGCCAGACCCCAGTCCAGATTAACTGCGGTACTCTGTGCCCCAAAATATGCTGTACAATGAAGTCACGGGGCTGAGCATCTATGTCTGTCCCAGGGCTGGGGTCAGATTTACCCATCTCCATGTTCCCAATAAAAGAAAAGATTTAAGAAAAGTCAAGTCTGTGTCTGCTCCATGCTTAATCCCACTCTTCTCGGGAAATAATCAATTGTCAGCCTTGACATGGGATGTGACACAGCAGCAAGAAGCCAGTAAAAGGTTGAGTGCTATCTCTGTTCCAGCCATTGTCTAGGCCAGACACTCTCCCACCCAACATCTTACTTCAATGAAACAATTCCTGAAGTCATCTGAAGCCCCATAACGGGGGTCTCCTGTTTGCCTCAGGAGCAAGCATGAACCTGACACAGCTCAAAAATCTTTCCCCACTGGTCCTTCCCTCAAACCATTCTCCACTCGCCTAGGTCTAGGACGACAGACCCGGGTGACACTGAACTTCTCCCACTTGGATCCTTCATGGAGAGCTTTCCATTTCTTAGAACATTTGCAGAACAACATCTAATACATAACAGGTGCCCAATAAGAGTATTCCAAATCAATGAATGTGGTCTCCCACACCCACCCTATCCTCTAGAATCTAGGGTCCCTTGACTTAAAAACTGACTTTCCCACTGCAATGGGCCCTCTCAGCTCTGCCCGAGTCCAGAGCTTTCTGGGCCCTCTCGTCACACTGCACCTGCCAGGACACTTACTCCTTCACCACACGAATGCCCAGAGAACGGGCAGATCCGATGATGGAGCGGACAACAGAGGACAGGGGTACATCCTGCAGGGTGAATGCCTCATCCTGAGCTTTGATGCAGGCAATCTCATACACATGCTTCAAGGTCACCAGGCCTGCCACCTCTTTCCCTAGAAGGAAGGAACAAGTGGTTCTTCAGGTGTTACTGAGATTCTGGAGTCCCCAGAATCTCAGACGCCTACCCTGACCCTCACCTGTTTGCCGGGCCCCCTTTTCAATTCCAGCTGCTGCCTTCAAGAAGTAGGAAACAGTGGGCTGTCCAATCTTGATTTCAAATGTCCTGTCAGGCTTAACAGAAAAAAGAAATATGAGATTCTCTCTTCCTGCTGCCCCATCCCAGGGAACTTCTAATGTCCTGTCCCTGCTTCCTTCATCTCACTTTCCTATGGCATCCCTCAAAAAGACCACAGAATCACAAGAAAAAAATAAATCTGGGCCAGGCGCAGTGGCTCATGCCTGTAATCCCAGCACTTTGGGAGGAAAAGGTGGGTGGATCACCTGAGGACAGGAGTTCAAGACCAGCCTGACCAACATGGTGAAACCCCATCTCTACTAAAAATACAAAAAATTAGCAGACATGGTGGCAGGCGCCTGTAATCCCAGCTACTCAGGAGGCTGAGGCAGGAGAATTGCTTGAACCCGGGAGAAGGAGGTTGCAGTGAGCCGAGATAGTGCCATTGCACTCCAGCCTGGGCGACAAGGGCAAAACTCCATTTCAAAAAAAAAAAAAGAAAGAAAAAATAAATCTGCAACAAACAACCCTGTCCTCTCTATTCCTGCCCTAATTCTGCTCTGGAAGGCCCAGTGAGATGGAGGGGCAAAGGAGGAACTGCAACATGGCAAGATGGGTTTGGTTCAGAAAAAATATGGTCTAGTCCTAAATGGGGAAAGTGGAGCCCAGTAATAGGAAGTCAAGTCAGGAGCTGAGAAAACCCCAGATGACCAGCCCCAGGGCCGAGGAAGAACAGAGGGAGAAAGAAACCAGGGATCGGTCCAGACTCCACCTTCACAAAAATCTTGGTAGGCAGAGGAATGCCTTCTTTGATGTCCTTTGTCCTCTCATTGAACTCCTTGCAAAATTGGTTGATGGAAACACCTCTCTGTGAGGGAAGCAGAGGGGGTTAGTGGTGGGAGGAGGGGACGGCTTCCTACCGCCCAGGAGGCGCCGTCCATTCCCTCCTTCGTCTTCACTTCTCTGTGTTCCTATCTCTACCCAGATTCAACTACCCCTCCGTGAGCCAGAAGATCTGTACGCATCTTCCCACGTTATCCTCATCACAGCACATTGGGAAGGGATGAGGAAGCCCAGGCGGAAGAGCCTTTGTAACCAGCACAAGGACGTAAAGCGTGTGAGAAGCAGAGCCGAGCTCTGAACCCAGGCCCCGGTAGTTCCAGAGCCAGCGCCGTCCATCCGCGTCCTAGCTTCCACCACCCTCGACAACCCCCACGTCGGGTTCCCAACACGGCCGCACCTGACCCAGCACTGGGCCTAGTGGGGGCCCGGGCATGGCCAGGCCTGCCCGCACGATGGTCCGGATCACACCGCCGACCTCGGGCTTCCTGAGGCCCCGGGTGGTCCGGCCGAGCTTCGACATGATGCGGGGCTGCTGGCTTCAGTTCACCTCAGGGCAGCAGCAAGAGCGAAGCTCTGGGCGCCACCATCTTGGCCCAGAGGTCAAGGGTCCTCACGTTAGGCTAGCGCAGGTGAGGCCAACAAACAGCAGCCTTGTTTCAGCCCTATTGCTCGCCAACTAGTAAGACAAGGAGGATAAGAGGAGGATAAAACACTTTTTAACTTGTCTTATGCAGATAAAGGAAGGTCCCGAATGGCCTCAGTACACAATTTCCCACAGGAGCGCGCACAGGCACTACCTCGGACAGCTAACCAGTAGGGTTGGACTTTGATACCCCATAGCATTGTGGGTATGGTAGTTTTGACTCCGTGTACAGGTCCGGCCTATTGCTACGCTCCAGGGCGCCATCTGCTGCACACGGTGATAATCCTAGGGTTTGAAATACACCTGGAGCTCCTGATTGGTAATGGGAGTCTCTCTCTCCTCTCTCTGTTCCTCACATGCTGTTGAAAGGCAGTACAGTTAAGAGTGTAGACCCTGAGCTGGGCGCGGTAGCTCACGCCTGTAATCCCAGCACTTTGGAAGGCCAAGGCGGGAGGATCGCTTGAGCCCAGGAGTTGGAGGTGGCAGTGAGCCAGGATCGCGCCACTGCTTGTGAACTTAATCAAGTTTCTTTCTTTTTTTTTTTTTTTTTTGAGACGGAGTCTCGCTCTGTCACCCAGGCTGGAGTGCAGTGGCCGGATCTCAGCTCACTGCAAGCTCCGCCTCCCGGGTTCACGCCATTCTCCAGCCTCAGCCTCCCGAGTAGCTGGGACTACAGGCGCCCGCCGCCTCGCCCGGCTAGTTTTTTGTATTTCTTAATAGAGACGGGGTTTCACCGTGTTAGCCAGGATGGTCTCGATCTCCTGACCTCGTGATCCGCCCGTCTCGGCCTCCCAAAGTGCTGGGATTACAGGCTTGAGCCACAGCGCCCGGCAATCAAGTTTCTTATGCTTTGTCTCCTCCCCAGTACAGCAGGTATTGTAATATGTAGCACCTACCTTTTAGGATTGCTGTGAGGACTAAGTTAGCAAAATGATTAAAACAATGCCTGGCACCTAGTCAGCATGTGCTATTATTATCTGTACAATTAAGATAAACCTGAGCTATTGTGAGGCTTAACAGACCCAGAACATTCGATGCATCATCTGTGACCAGTCAAATAAGCCAGCATCTTATTGTATCATGAGGAGAGCAAAAATCACCTGGCGACCTTTGAACAGGTCCTGGAGACTAAAACTCCTTACCTGAGGACTTTAAAAGTAATTAAACTACCCTAGTATCTAATGTTAGCATCTGGTTCCAGGACTCTTTTAAACTTAAAATGTATAAGCAACTAGAATTTCTATACACTCGGGAATGCCATGCCAAAACTCACTTTGCAACCCTTGCTGACATTAAGGCACCAGAATTACTATGAATGTAATCATTTATCATGACCTACGTGGCTAGTGTGGTCCAAATTGCCCTCAAGCTTCCTCTTTAAGGTCCATAAATACCCCCTAAGGAAAATCCACCAGCATGGTCAGTTCTTTCTTGCTGAGGCATCCCTCTGCACTCCTCTGCAGCGTTCTTTCTTTCTAATAAAACTTTCCAGCTGGGCATGGTGGCTCACACATGTAATCCCAGCACTTTGGGAGGCCAAGGCGGGCAGACCACCTGAGGTCAGGAGTTCAAGACTAGCCTAACCAACATGGAGAAACCCCGTCTCTACTAAAAATACAAAATTAGCCAGGCATGGTGGTTCATGCCTGTAATCCCAGCTACTCAGGAGCCAGAGGCAGGATAATCACTTGAACCTGGGAGGCAGAGGTTACAGTGAGGCAAGATGGCACCATTGCACTGCAGCCTGGGCAACAAGAGTGAAACTCCGTCTCAAAAAGAAAACCCAAAAAACAAAAACTTTCCTTTTCAAACCTATACTGTTGTCAGTAAATCCTTCTTACCAACCCACAAGTCAAACATTTCCCCATTCCAGGGCTCTGACACCTTGCCTGGCATATCATTTAACTTGTTTTCTGAGCACTTGCTCTATGTCAGGCACTGTGCTAAGCACAAGTGCATTGTTATTTAATCCTTGCAATGGCATGAGGCAAATGCTTTTATTGTAAGCTGGGAGCGGTGGCTCATGCCTGTAATCCCAGCAATTTGGCTGAGGCGGGAGGATTACTTGAGCCCAGGAGTTTGAAACCACTCCTGACAACATATTGAGACCCCATCTCTAACCAAAAAAATAAAATAAAATAAAAAATTAGCTGGGTGTGGTGGTGTTGCGGGAAGTCAGGGACGCCAAATGGAGGGACCAGCTGGAGCCGTGGCAGAGGAACATAAATTGTGAAGATTTCATGGATATTTATCAGTTCCAAAATAATGCTTTTATAATTTCTTATGCCAGTCTTTAATCTCTTAATCCCGTTATCTTTGTAAACTGAGGATGTACGTCAGGACCACTGTGATAATTGTGTTAACTGTACAAATTGATTGTAAAACGTGTGTTTGAACAACATGAAATCAGTGCACCTTGAAAAAGAACAGAATAACCGTGATTTTTAGGAAACAAGGGAAGACAACCATAAGGTCTGACTTCCTGTGGGGTCGGGCAAAAACAGCCATATTTTTCTTCTTGCAGAGAGCCTATAAACGGACGTGCAAGTAGGAGACAGATGGCTAAATTATTTTCCTAGCAAAGAATATTAATATACCCTGGGAAAGAAATGCATTCCTGGGGGGAGGTCTATAAACGGCTGCTCTGGGAATGTCTGTCTTATGCAGTTGAGATAAGGATGGAGATATGCCCTGGTCTCCTGCTGTGCCCTCAGGCTTACTGGGGTGGAGAAAAACTCCGCCCTGGTAAATTTGTGGTCAGACTGGTTCTCTGCTCTCAAACCCTGTTTTCTTTTGTTTAAGATGTTTATCAAGACAATAGACCCTTATCAGTGGTTCTGCTTTTGCTCTTTGCTGTGATCTTTGTTAGACCCTTATTAGTAGTTCTGCTTTTTGCCCTTTGAAGCATGTGATCTTTGTACCTACTCCCTGTTCTTACACCCCCTCCCCTTTTGAAACCTTTAATAAAAACTTGCTGGTCTGAGACTCAGGTGGGCATCATGGTCCTACCGATATGTGATGTTACTCCTGGCAGCCCAGTTGTAAAATTCCTCTCTTTTTACTGTCTCTCTTTATTTCTCAGCCAGCTGACACTTATGGAAAATAGAACAAACATTGAAATATTGGGGGCGGTGTCCCACAATGTGGTGTCACACACCTGTAGTCCAAGCTACTTGGGAGGCCAAGGTGGAAGGATTGCTTGAGTCTGGAAGTTCGAGGTTATAGTGAGCTATGAGTGCAGCATGGCACTCCCCGCCGGGTTACAGAGTGAGACCCTGTCTCAAAACAAACAACTTTTATTACGTCGTCTTCTTCTTCTGCTTCTTCTTCTTTTTTTTTTTTTTTTTTTTGAGACAGGGTCTTGCTTTGTCTTCCAGGCTGGAGTGCAATGGCGCGATCTCGGCTCACTGCAACCTCTGCCTCCTGGGTTCAAGAGATTCTCCTGCCTCAGCCTCCCAAGTAGCTGGGACCACAGGCGTGTGCCACCACTCTCAGCTAATTTTTGTATTTTTAGTAGAGATGGGGTTTCACCATGTTGGCCAGGATGATCTCGATCTCTTGACCTTGCAATCTACCTGCCTTGGCCTCTCAAAGTGCTGGGATTACAGGTGTGAGCCACTGCACCCGGCTTTGTACCCATTTTTATAAATGAGAAAGTTGAGGCACAAAAGAGAGGTCAAAAACACCTAGCCTCTAAGTGACTGGGCTGGGAAACAAATATTAGGGCTATCAGATTCTAGACTGTGCTGTTGTTACTAGAAAGGGGTCTGAGGCCGGGCGCGGTGGCTCAAGCCTGTAATCCCAGCACTTTGGGAGGCCGAGGCGGGCGGATCACAAGGTCAGGAGATCGAGACCACAGTGAAACCCCGTCTCTACTAAAAATACAAAAAATTAGCCGGGCGCGGTGGCGGGCGCCTGTAGTCCCAGCTACTCGGGAGGCTGAGGCAGGAGAATGGCGGGAACCCGGGAGGCGGAGCTTGCAGTGAGCCGAGATCGCGCCACTGCACTCCAGCCTGGGCAACAGCGTGAGACTCCGTCTCAAAAAAAAAAAAAAAAAAAAAAGAAAGGGGTCTGATCCAGACCCCAAGAGAGGGTTCTTGGACCTCATACGAGAAAGAATTCAAGGCAAATCCATAGAGTAAAGTGAAAGCAAGTTTATTAAGAAAGTAAAGGAATAAAAGAATGGCTACTCCATAGAACAAAGCAGCAGTTTGGGCTGCTGGACTAAGTATATTTATAGTTATTTCTTGATTATATGCTAAACGAGGGGTGGATTATTAATGAGTTTTCCAGGAAAGGGGTGGGCAATTCCTAGAACTGAGAGTTCCTCCCCCTTTTAGACCATATAGGGTAACTTCCTGACATTGCCATGGCATCTGTAAACTGCCATTGTGCTGGTAGGAGTTTCTTTTATTATAGCATTATAATTAGTGTATAATGAGCAATGAGGACAACCAGAGGTCCCTTTTACTGCCATCTTGGTTTTGGTGGGGTTTTGCCAGTTTCTTTGCCACAATCTGTTTTACCAGCAAGGTCTTTATGACTTGTATCTTGTGCCGACCTCCTATCTTATTCTTTGACTAATAATGCCTTAACCTATGCAGCCCTGTAGGTCTCAGCCTTATTTCACCCAGCTCCTACTCAAAATGGAGTTGTTGGCTGGGCATGGTGGCTCACGCCTATAATCCCAGCACTTTGGGGGGCTGAGGCAGACAGATCATCTGAGGTCAGGAGTTTGAGACCAACCTGGTCAACATGGTGAAATCCCAACCTTATTTTTTGGTTCAGGGCAAATATATTTATCCACCTGTGAGAGCTGTCTCTGATTTTCCAAATTCCCACAAGGTAAGACCTGGCATTAAATCTTGTAGTTTGGAGTCCTGCTATCTTGGTCACATTAATCACCAACCTGATGATTGGGTAGGGAGGAGTCCCCTGCCAGTTACTATTCTGACCTTCTGCTCTTTGTATAGTAGCCCATCCCAGTCATACTGGCTTCCAGAAACAGGACCAGCCCATGTTTTCTTTCTTTCTTCCTTCCTTCCTTTCTTTTTTTTTTTGACAGAGTTTCACTCTTGTTGCCTAGGCTGGAGTGCAATGGCACAATCTTGGCTCACCACAACCTCCACCTCCCGGGTTCAAGCAATTCCCCTGCCTCAGCCTCCTGAGTAGCTGGGATTACAGGCATGCGCCACCATGCCTGGCTAATTTTGTATTTTTAGTAGAGACAGGGTTTCTCCTTGTTGGTCAGGCTGGTCTCAAACTCCTGACCTCAGGTGATTCACCCACCTCAGCCTCCCAAAGTGCTGGGATTACAAATGTGAGCCACCATGCCCAGCCATGTTTTCTTTTTAGATCTTTCTCAGAATTAACTTTAAGGGTTCCTGAGGTGACCCATGCACTTTTCATTGGTCTTTTTCCCTCCCTTCTGGGGTCTCTTTTACTAGTCCCTTGGCTCAAGTATAGTGAGTCCATTCCTATTCAGCTGTTCACGTGGCTATTTCAGTGGTTAAAAGCATTGGATATGGACCTTCCCAGCATGGGTGGATCTTGTCTTCTTTCCAAGTCTTAATCAGCACTAAGTCACCAGGCTGAAAGTGGTGAACTATGAACTCATGAGGCTAAGTTTGAGTCAGAAGTCCTTTTAACGTAAGGGATGACAGAGTGGAGGATATGGCCAGCATATGATTTTTTTTTTTTTGAGATGGAGTCTCGCTCTGTCGCCCAGGCTGGAGTGCAGTAGCCGGATCTCAGCTCACTGCAAGCTCCGCCTCCCAGGTTTACGCCATTCTCCTGCCTCAGCCTCCCAATTAGCTGGGACTACAGGCGCCCACCACCTCGCCCGGCTAGTTTTTTGTATTTTTAGTAGAGACGGGGTTTCACCGTGTTAGCCAGGATGGTCTCGATCTCCTGACCTCGTGATCCACCCGTCTCGGCCTCCCAAAGTGCTGGGATTACAGGCTTGAGCCACCGTGCCCGGCCCAGCATATGATTTTTTAAGAATTGATCCTTGGTTTCCATAGTGGGGAGATCTGTAGCTCTGCCCAAATATGGGAGTCCATATAATAACTCATTGGGGGACAATCCCAAGCCTTTTCCTGGGGCTGTCCTAATTCTAAGGAGTGCTATTGGGAGACATTTGGTCCAAGGCATTTTGTGATATGCTTTTTGAGAGTTTGATTCATTCTTTATACCTTTCCAGAGGAAGGGGGATGCCAAGTCGTGTGCTAATTCCATCTGATTTGTAAACATTCCATAATTCCCCTTAACACCCTTGAGATAAAGTGGCTCCCATTGTCTGAATTAATATTTTCCACCAGGCCAAATCTAGGTACAATCTGTTCTAATATTATTTTGACCACATTCTTGCCAGTGGCTGTTGGAAAGCAAAAGGCTTCCACCCAGCCAGAAAGGTGATCTGTGATCACCAGTAAAGAATTAAGTCTTCGGCCAGGCGCGGTGGCTCAAGCCTGTAATCCCAGCACTTTGGGAGGCCAAGATGGGCGGATCACGAGGTCAGGAGATCGAGACCATCCTGGCTAACATGGTGAAACCCCGTCTCTACTAAAAAATACAAAAAAACTAGCCAGGCGAGGTGGCAGACGCCTGTAGTCCCAGCTACTCGGGAGGCTGAGGCAGGAGAATGGCATGAACCCAGGAGGCGGAGCTTGCAGTGAGCTGAGATCCGGCCACTGCACTCCAGCCTGGGCGACAGAGCAAGACTCCGTCTCAAAAAAAAAAAAAAAAAAAAAAAAAGAATTAAGTCTTCCTGCTTTGGGCATTTCTGTGAAATCTACCTGAATGCTTTGAAATGGTCTTAGTCCGGGAGGTCTTCCTCCCATCACCGTTTTCTGATCACCTTTTTGTTTATCCTTTGACAAGCTGCACAACTTCCATATACTTGTTTAGCAAGTGTATAAATCCCTATACACTCATAGTTCCTAAGTATTGCATCACACAGAGCCTAGGGTCCCCAATGACTCCCTTTGTGTAATAAAGACATTAGTTCTCTTATTAGCAATTTGCTCACACTAGCTCTCTCACACTTTCCACCTTTATCTCGGCTGTCTGCTCCAGCTCTGTGGTTCCTGCCACCTCCATGCCTGCAACTGCACTCCCTGGTCTGCAAGGCCAGCTCTTACTTACAAAAAATTAACCTTCAAAGGGCCTTGCCCTACTGGGTCCTCCAGATCTACTTTGGAATAATTTTTTTTTCGTCTGATCTCTGAGCCTCTGGAGGAGTGCAGAGAGAGTTTTTTTCTTGTTGAATCTTGAATGCCTTTGAGACATTTTGTGTTGCAGGAGGGAGCTCTTTGATTCCTTTAATTATTAATTCCCTGAGGTCCTGCATTCATGCATTTGGCCTCAGTCCCTGGGATCATTATTATCCTATTCGGGATTGACATTTGGAAATTTTTGTTGGGCTGGCAAGACTCCTTGCCCAAGACGGAGTTGCCTCACCCAGATGGTCATGGCCACTCTCCTAATCATTTCCCTTTCTTCTCCCATGAATAGAATATTTATAATAGGCATTATTTTAGCCCAGGTGTAAAAGCTGGGTCCTAGGAATTGGTGCAGCTGGTCTGCTTAACTGAGGAGATATTCTAGGAGTAGTTTCATTTCCTTCTTGAAATTCCTAACTTCAGTACTTGTAAGAGGAGCATTTAAAAAGTCAGTCTCGGCCGGGTGTGGTGGCTCATGCCTGTAATCCCAGCATTTTGGGAGGCCAAGGCGGGTGGATCATGAGGTCAGGAGATCGAGACCATCCTGGCTAACACAGTGAAACCCCATCTCTACTAAAAATACAAAAAATTAACCGGGCGTGGTGGCGAGCACCTGTAGTCCCAGCTACTCGGGGGACTGAGGCAGGAGAACGGTGTGAACCCGGGAGGCAGAGCTTGCAGTGAGCCAAGATTGCGCCACTGCACTCCAGCCTGGGCAACAGAGCAAGACTCTGTCTCAAAAAAAAAAAAAAAAAAAAAAAAAAGTCAATCTCTCCCTGTCCCATGGGGACTTCCCTAAGAGGGAACATGCTAGATGACTGCTGTGTGGAAGGGATAGGGAAGTTCTCAATATCCCTCTTACACTGTTTGCCAAGACCAGCTTGGTCATGGATACCCTAACCTAGCAGCACTAGAGGAATTAAAGACACATACATAGAAATATAGAATGTGGGGTGGGAAATCAGGGATCTCACAGCCTTCACAGCTGAGAGCCATGAACAGAGATTTAACCACATATTTATTGACAGCAAGCCAGTGATAAGCATTGTTTCTATATATTATAGATTAACTAAAAGTATTTCTTATGGGAAACAAAGGGATGGACTCTGGCTAGTTATCTGCAGCAGGAACATGTCCTTAAGGCACAGATCACTCATGCTATTGTTTGTGGTTTAGGAACGCCTTTAAGCGGTTTTCCTCCCTGGGTGGGGCACGTGTTCCTTGCCCTCATTCTGGTAAACCCACAACCTTCAGTGTGGGTGTCATAGCCATCACGAACATATCACAGAGCTGCAGAGATTTTGTTTATGGCCAGTTTTGGGGGCCTGTTCCCAACACTGTTCTAATTCTTTTCTTAAATTTGGATAAGGATCTAAAGGAGCAGTTGGTCAGCTCTGGGTCTTTCTTCCTCTAACCCCCCACTGTCCCTTGATTTTCCTGTCCCCTATTTTGTGAGATGTATAAAGGTGGTAAGCATGATATGGGGTCCCAGGGCTTTTTGGTGGGTAAGAGCTTTTTACTAGGTTCCTTTTCCTCTTCATGGGGGCTAATTCCTTGATCCAACAGAGAGGTAACCTATCTCTTCTTTGGAGGATGAGATTTTATTATTTACATAGAGAATTAAGGCTTGGCACATCCAGTCCTCATCTGAGACAAACTTAGGCCAAAAGACCAAAGGCTTACGAATAGGGTCTTTGGGCCAGATAAAAGAACAATACTTTATCATCTTTTGCTTTTCCCTGTCCCTGGTTCGAGGGTTATTACTCCAAACCTACAACATTCCCCCCAAAGGACTATCTGGGGGAATGTCAGGGGACGTTTCTTTGGCTCCCTCTTTCCTTTTTCCCCTAGGCCTAGAATTCCTATTTCCCACTTTTGGTCAGTGTCTGTGTTGGAGCTTTTCTCTGTTTACTCAACCCCCCCACTGGAAGTTTCTTGCATACTCCAAGAATTGCTTCATCAGTCTCCAACTGTTTCCCTTGCAGGAGAAGGGGACCATGGATTGGGACTCCACACTCAACTTTGTATCAAAGATACTTCTCAAACACACTTGACCTCCAAAAGTGCCCAACCACCAACGCAGTACTTATAATCCAATTTTCTGTCCTTGGCTCTCCAATTTTCTGATCTTGGGTCATGTACGAGGTTGCCTGGTTGCCATGGTGCCTGCTTTTCTCCCTATGTTACCTCTACTGCCTCCTGAATAACAGTCTCAGGTTTGTCTAGGGCCTCTGTGGGGAGCCGGATGCCCAGAAAGAGTGGGCCACCTAAATCAGGTGGATGCATCTCCCCTCTCTCCCAGAGTCCCACTCCACACAGGCACAGAGATCCTGGATGAGTCCCCAGATTTGTGAGAAGCAAGTTCACCTGTCCAAACCCGAAGAATGGACTCAGAGGCATGAAGAACAGTGAAAGTGAGACATTTAATAGCCATCTTGCAAGATCGGGTGTCTGATAGGCAGGCATACCTGGGGCAGCTAGAGCAGGTAATTTATCTCCTAGCACCCACTTCCCTTCCCCAGTTCCTCACTGGTTGAGTACTATAGGGTTACAATCATCCCAGACATTGCCTAAGTTTCATCATCCCCCTTGTAAGGTTATACATTGGTGACCTTCCCTGCTTAAGTTTCAATTTCCCAATAACGAAATTTTCTTCCCTTTTATGGGCTGACCCATCCTCTACATTCTGTTTGCTTATTATGACCTTTTTGGTGAATGAGCCATGCAGTTTGTTACATTCACAGGCTGGCTCTCAGAGCTTAAATTTATCATGCCTTGAAAATGAACCATTTAAAATATTTTCTCACAAACCAAGGTATCCCTTCCATGTATTGATTTATTGTCTTTGCTTATAACTCCTAACTCCTTAAAACATATAAAACCAAACTGTAACCCAACCACCTTGGGCACACTTCCTCAGAACATCTTGAGACTGTTCCCCAGGCTATGTTCACCCATATTGGCAGAGAATAAACCTCTTTAAAATGTTTTACAGAGTTTGGTTTTTCCATTAATATGCCTCATCTAGTAAAATGAAAGAATCCACATAAAACCACCCTGGAAACTGTGAGGCACATACAAATTATTTATTAGGAATACTTGTTGGACTCCCACTAATTAAATATGATTGTTTCTACCTCTGAAGTCCATCAAGGCCTTTATAGCACTCAGGCTTGTTAACCTTACCACAGCTCTGGAGCCAAGCTACAAAGCCTTGAGCAAGGTAATTAACCTCCCTGTGCTTCACTTTCCCTACTAGTAAAATGGAACCAATAATATCTGGGCTGGGTGCAGTGGCTCACGCCTGTAATCCCAGCACTTTGGGAAGCCAAGGTGGGTGGATCACGAGGTTAAGAGATCGAGACTATTCTGGCCAACATAGTGAAACACTGTCTCTACTAAAAAAATACAAAAATTGGCCGGGCACGGTGGCTCACGCCTGTAATCCCAGCACTTTGGGAGGCCGAGGCCGGCGGATCACAAGGTCAGGAGATCAAGACGACGGTGAAACCCCGTCTCTACTAAAAATACAAAAAATTAGCCGGGCGCGGTGGCAGGCACCTGTAGTCCCAGCTACTCAGGAGGCTGAGGCAGGAGAATGGCGTGAACCTGGGAGGCGGAGCTTGCAGTGAGCCGAGATCGCGCCACTGCACTCCAGCCTGGGTGACAGAGCGAGACTCTGTCTCAAAAAAAAAAAAAAAAAAAAAAAAAAATTAGCTAGGCATGGTGGCACGCACCTGTAGTCCCAGCTACTCGGGAGGCTAAGGCAGCAGAATCACTTGAACCCGGGAGGCAGAGGTTGCAGTGAGCTGAGATCGAGCCACTGCACTCCAGCCTGATGACAAAGCGAGACTCCATCTCAAAAAAAGAAAAACAGTACCTATCTGGCAGGAAATTAGTTAATTCAGGTAAAGCACTTAGAAGACAGCCTGGCCCAGGTCGGGCACAGTGGCTCACGCCTGTAATCCCAGCACTTTAGGAGGCTGAGGTGGACGGATCACGAGGTCAGGAGATTGAGACCATCCTGGCTAACACAGTGAAACCCCATCTCTACTAAAAATACAAAAGATTAGCCCGGCGTGGTGGCAGGTGCCTGTAGTCCCAGCTACTTGGGAGGCTGAGGCAGGAGAATGGCGTGAACCCGGGAGGCAGAGCTTGCAGTAAGCCAAGATTGCGCCACTGCACCCTAGCCTGGGCGACAGAGCGAGACTCCATCTCAGAAACAAACAAAACAAACAAACAAACAAAAAGAAGACAGCCTCACCCAGAGGAAGCAAGGCTGGGTCTGATTTAGCTCTGTGTGCCCACAGTGCAATAAATCCCTCCTGAATGAAGGAATTGTCACGAAGCAAACCCCAAAATTGGGGCTTGGCCTAGGAGGCCACATGGGTTCTTGGCCTCATGCAGGAAGGAATTTAAGAGCAAGCCAACAGAGGAAAGTAAAAGCAAGTTTGTTTTATTTTTGTTTTATTTTATTTTAGAGATGGGGTCTTACTCTGTTGCCCAGACTGGAGTGCAGTGGCATGATCTTAGCTCACTACAAGCTCTGCCTCCCAGTTTCAAGCAGTTCTCCTGCCTCAGCCTCCTGAGTAGCTGGGATTACAGGTGTCCACCACCACACCTGGCTAATTTTTGTATTTTTAGTAGAAACGGGTTTCACCATGTTGACCAGGCTGGTCTCAAACTCCTGACCTCAGGTAATCTACACACGTTGGCCTCCCAATGGGATTACAGGTGTGAGCCACTGCACCTGGCCTAAAAACAAGTTTATTAATAAAGTAAAGGAATAAAAGGGTAGCTACTCTATAAGTAGAGCAGTGGCATGGGCTGCTTGACTGAGTATACCTATGGTGATTTCTTAATTATATGCTAAACAAGGGGTGGATTATTTATTAGTTTTCTGGTGTAAACTAAAAATAAAATTCTAAGGCCCCCCCACAACCATCTAAATCGACCTCCCTGTCAGCCGAGGGCATTCCAAAGTTAACCTGAAAAACTAGGCCATGATAAGAATTGGGGGTTGGACATACCTCATTATACCCTCTTCCCTTTTGGAATTCAGGAAAAACCAACCAGCATTAACATCAACACAGACCTGAAGTCTGATAAGAAACATCTGCAGTCTATTTTCTCTGAAGCCTGCTACCTGGAGACTTTATATGCATCATAAAACTCTGGTCTCCACAACCCCTTATTGTGATAACCCATACATTTCTTTCTGTTGATGCCAGGTCTTTAGATAATAACTTAACTCTTTCAACCAATTGCCAGTCAGAAAATTTGTAAATCTACCTGTAATCTGGAAGCCCTCACTTCAAGTTGTCCCACCTTTCCAGGTCACTTCAAATTCTCCCACTTCAAGTTTTCCCACCTTTCTGTTGCTTATAACAGAACACCTGAATATACACCTTACATGTATTTTTTTTTTTTTTTTTTTTGAGATGGAATCTCTTTCTGTCACGCAGGCTGGTGTACAGTGGCACAATCTCAGCTCACTGCAACCACTGCCTCCAAGGTTCAAGTGATCCTCATGCCTCAGCCTCCGAAGTAGTTGGGATTACAGACATGCACCACTGTGCCCAGCTAATTTTTGTATTTTTAGTAGAGACAGAGTTTATATTTTATATTTTTAGCAGAGACAGAGGTTTATATTTTTAGTAGAGACAGAGTTTCACCATGTTGGCCAGGCTGGTCTTGAACTCCTGACCTCAGGTGATCTGCCTGCCTTGGCCTCCCAAAGTGCTGGGATTACAGGCCTGAGCCACTGCACCCGGCCTCTTACATGTATTGACATGTATTATGTCTAAAAGGTATAAAAGCAAGCTGTACCCTGAACAACTTGGGCACGTGTTGTCAGGACCTCCTGAGACTGTGTCATGGGTGCATCCTTAACCTTGGCAAAATAAAACCATCTAAATTGGCTGACACCTGTCTTGGATACTTTGGAGTTCACACTGGGAAAGGGGTGGAGATATCTAGGACTGAGGGATCCTCCCCTTTTTAGACCACATAGTGTAACTTCCAAACGTTGACATGGCACTTGTAAACTGTAATAGCACTGGTGGGAGTGTCTTTTAGCATTCTAATGCATTATATTTATTGTATTTTCAGCAGTGAGGACAATTAGAGTTTTTCATTGCCAGCTTGATACTGGGTTTGGGGGCTTTTTTTCCCCCCCACATCTTGTGTTATCAGCAGAGTCTTTGTGACCTATATCTTGTGATGTCAGCCTGCTGATCTCCTATCTTATCTTGTGACTAAGAATACCTGCTCCCATGGGAATGCAGCTCTGAAGGTCTTATCTTCATTTTACCCAGACTCTATTCAAGATGGAGTCACTCTGGTTCAAACATTTCTGACAGAATCAGGAAGTTGACTGGCATAGCAGGTGGCTACAGAACCAAGTGTGCAATCTGGGGCAGTCTGCTCTATGGGGTGCAATTTCCACTTATGGTCAAGGGAAACACGGTTTTGATTATTCTGGCTCTTACAGACTACCAGGAAGCAACTCCCCAGGGTACCTCAGTAATATGTGAAGTCAAAGTGAGGTCATGTGTGAGGTTCAGTGGCAATAGTAAAGATGAGGCTGGACAGGTGGGTAGGGGCCAAATCATTCAGGCCTTGTAAATCCTATGAAGGAGTGTGGACTGTGCAATAGGGAGCCATTGAAGGGTGTTAAGCATGTGCATCATATTTGCATTTTGAAAAGGTCACCTGAGCTTGAGTAGGTAGGAGGCACTGGAGGAGCATAATGGTGGATGCAAGGAAACCCATTAGGCCAAGGAAGGAATAGGGTAGAGAGATAATGGTGACTTGGACCAGGGAAGAGGAGGGGCACCCATTCATGTGCTATTTAGAAGACAGAATTTATTTTATTCAACAAAGGCTTGTGCAGTATGAACTGTGTCTCTGAACAGTAATTCTTTTGTTCAGATGGAGTCTCACTCTGTCATGCAGGCTGGAGTACAATGGCTTGATCTTTACTCACTGCAACCTCTACCTCCCAGGTTCAAGTGATTCTCCTGCCTCAGCCTCCTGAGTAGCTGGGACTACAGGCATGTATCATCACACCCGGCTAATGTTTGTATTATGAATAGTAATTCATTTAAACCTCACCACTATTCTAAGAAGTGTAGGTACTATTTCTGTGTTTTTGGAGATGGAGTCTTACTCTGTCGCCCAGGCTGGAGTGCAGTGGCGTGATCTAGGCTCATTGCAACCTCTGTCTCCTGGGTTCAAGCAATTCTCCTGCCTCAGCCTCCCGAGTAGCTGGCATGACAGGTGCACAGCATCACACCAGGCTAATTGTCTGTATTTTAGTAGAGATGGGGTTCACCATGTTGCCTAGGCTTGTCTTGAACTCTTGAGCTCAGGCAATCTGCCAGCCTCAGTCTCCCAAAGCACTAGGATT
This sequence comes from Macaca fascicularis, assembly GCF_037993035.2. Classification (NCBI taxonomy): domain Eukaryota; kingdom Metazoa; phylum Chordata; class Mammalia; order Primates; family Cercopithecidae; genus Macaca; species Macaca fascicularis. The sequence goes on along the minus strand of NC_088388.1, from coordinate 7,946,773 downwards.
ACAGATGTGAGACACCGCTTCCAGACTACTATTTCTATTCCCATTTTACAGATGAGGAAACTGACACACAATTGTAATCACACTGTATACAAAATTTGTGTGTTGTGGCCGGGTGTGGTGGCTCATGCCTGTAATCCCAGCACTTTGGGCAGCCGAGGTGGGCAGATCATGGGGTCAGGAGATTGAGACCATCCTGGCTAACATGGTGAAACCCCGTCTCTACTAAAAACACAAAAAATTAGCCGGGCATGGTGGCGGGTGCCTGTAGTCCCAGCTACTTGGGAGGCTGAGGCAGGAGACTGGTGTGAACCTGGAGGCAGAGCTTGCAGTGAGCCAAGATCATGCCACTGCACTCCAGCCTAGGTGACAGAGCGCTCTGTCTCAAAAAAAAAAAAAAAAAAAAAAAAAAAAATTGTATGTTGTGTATTGGTATTTTACCTTGAGCACTGTCTTAATCTGTTTTCAGTTGCTTATAACAATCTTTTTGCTGTTGCTTATAACAGAATACCTGAAACTGAATATAATAAATAAAATTTATTTCTTACAGTTCTGGATGCTGGGAAGTCCAAAGTTGAGAGGGCACAACTGGTGAGAGCCCTCTTGCTGATGAGAACTCTCTACAGAGTCCTGAGGTGATGCAGGCTATCACATGGCCAGAGGGCTGAGTGTCTAGCTCACGTCTCTCTGCCTCTTCTTTTGTTTTTCAAGACAGAGTCTCACTCTGTCCCCCAGGCTGGAGTGCAATGGTGATCTTGGCTCACTGCAACCTCTGCCTCCTGGGTTCAAGTGATTCTCATGCCTCAGCCTCCTGAGTAGCTGGGATTACAGGCGCCTGCCACCATGCCTGGGTTTTGCCATGTTGGCCAGGCTGGTCTCAAATTCCTGATCTCAGGTGATCCACTCGCCTCGGCCTCCCAAAATATTGGAATTACAGGTGTGAGCCACTGTGCCCGGCTGACTCTTCTTAACCAATCCCACTCATGTGATAATCCACTAATTCATTAAGTCATTAATTCATTAATTTTTAAATGGATTAATCCATCCATAGGGCAGATCTCTTAATGGCCCCACATTTCAACACTTCCACATTGAATAATGTAAACCAAAAATAAAAATCTAAGCCTCCCAACCGTCTGAATGGACCTCTCCTCTCAGCGAAGGGCATTTCAAACGACTAGTTCAGACCTTGATGGGAAGTGACAGTCAGATATGCCTCATTATTCCCTTCTCCCTTTTGGAATTCAGGCAAAACTCACCAGTAAAAACAGATCTTAAGACTGATAAAGCAGACTCTTTGTAGAAACAGGATACCAAATTCCAGCCTGACTCTAGTATAGCATCACATGACAGATAGCAGGCCCTGAAAGAAATCAAAGTATTTTGCTCCAAATTATGTTTCTTTGCCATATATTGAAATAGTCCTGTCATGAGGGAAATCTACATTCTTTTTTTTTTTTTTTTTTTTTGAGACGGAGTCTCGCTGTGTCGCCCGGGCTGGAGTGCAGTGGCCGGATCTCAGCTCACTGCAAGCTCCGCCTCCGGGGTTTACGCCATTCTCCTGCCTCATCCTCCGGAGTAGCTGGGACTACAGGCGCCCGCCATCTCGCCCGGCTAGTTTTTTGTATTTTTTTTTTAGTAGAGACGGGGTTTCACCGTGTTAGCCAGGATGGTCTCGATCTCCTGACCTCGTGATCCACCCGTCTCGGCCTCCCAAAGTGCTGGGATTACAGGCTTGAGCCACCGCGCCCGGCCGGAAATCTACATTCTAAAGAGAATCCCCTTCCTTTTCCAGGTCTTTTTCCTGGTCCAGGAGAAAAACAGTCTGACAGGCAAAATTTACAATCTATGTTCTCTGAAGAATGCTACCTGGAGACTTCATCTGCACAATAAAAACTTTGGTCTCCACCAGGCGCAGTGGCTCACGCCTGTAATCCCAGCACTTGGGGAAGCCAAGACAGGTGGATTACAAGGTCAGGAGATCGAGACCATCCTGACTAACACGGAGAAACTCCATCTTTACTGAAAATAAAAAATTAGCTGGGTGTGGTGGTGGGCATCTGTAATCCCAGCTACTTGGGAGGCTGAGGCAGAAGAACTGCCTGAACCTGGGAGGCGGAGGTTGCAGCGAGCTGAGATCATGCCATTGAACTCCAGCCAGGGCAACAAGAGCAAAACTCCATCAAAAATAAATAAATAAATAAAGAAGGAGGGAGGGAGGGAGGGAGGGAAAGAAAGAAAGAAAGAAAGAAAGAAAGAAAGAAAGAAAAAGAAAGAAAGAAAGAAAGAAAGAAAGAAAGAAAGAAAGAAAAGAAAGAAAGAAAGAAAGAAAGAAAGAGAGAGAGAAGGAAAGCATGAAAGCATGGCAGTACCTGCTCAGCTTCTGGGGAGGCCTCAGGAACAATCATGGTGAAAGGGTGAAGGGGAAGCTGGCATATCTTATACAACCAGAGCAGGAGAAAGAAAAATGAGGTAGGTGCTACACACTTTCAAACAACCAGATCTCGTGAGAACTCTATCATGAGAACAGCACCAAAGGGATGGTCGTAAACCATTCAGGAGGATCCACCCCCATGATCCAATCACCTCCCACCAGGCCCCATCTCCAACACTAGGGATTACAACTGAACATGAGATTTGGGTGGTGACACAGAGCCAAACCATATCAACAAGTGTCTTCTATGTTATGAAATATCCCTCCTAAATAGAATTTTACTGACCAGAACAGTTCGGGATGGCCTCTTTGAGGAAGTGACATTAGACTTGAGAGAAGGAAGACAAGGGACTTGTTTGGGGGAAGGGCCTTCCAAGCAGAAGTAAGTGTGTGTGGACCCCTGAGGCAGGCGTGGGCTGGTTGGCTCTGGAGACCACCACGGATGTCAGTGCAGCTGGATGGAATGAGGGAGGGAGTAGGGGAAGGAGAGGAAGTTGGAGAGGATGGGGAAAGCAGATCACAGCAGGCATCAGAGGGCAGGTAAAGACTTAGGACTTTACTTGGGCTCCAATAGGAAGTCACTGGAATAGGTAAGTGATGGGATGCAATTTACGCTGTAGAAGATGACTCTTGCCTGCTGAAGGAAGGCTACAGAGAGGCCAAGATGGAAGCAGGGACCTGTTAGGAGGCTGTTGTCATCCAGGTGAGAGATTTTGGTGCTGCAACCAGGGTCATGAAGGGAGAAGTAGAGAAGATCATATAGGCAAGGGTCATTGCATTGGTTCCACAAATATTCCCCAAAGACCTACTGCATGCCAGGTCCTAGGTCAGCCACTGGACATACAGAAATGAGAAGGTGTGACATCACCTTTGAGGGTTACACGGGCTAGGCACTGGCTTTCTATCTTTCTTGGCCATGAGTATTAGTAAAAAAAAAAAAAAATGCATTTTACATTGTGGCCCAATGCACATATGTGACATATACACAGGGAAATACCAGTTTCATGAGACAGTTCATATCTTTATATGGTGTACTCTATATTCTATTCTATTCTATTCTATTCTATGATTTCATTAAAAATGCTGGTTGAACCCATGAAGTCAATTTCATAACTCGCTGGTAACTCACAACCCTACCTTGCAAAAAGCCTTGACCTAACAGGAGAGGTAAATACATGAGTAGAGCACTAGGTGCAGAACCACATGGTGAGTTCTCTATGAGGGGCAGGCACAGCTGCTGCCCTGCAGGGAGGTGCTCTCTGTGCATCAGCTCAGCTAGTTGCTGTAACAAAACACCATGGCCTGGGCACGGAAACAACAGAAGTTTATTTTCTCACAGTTGTGGGGGCTGAAAGTCCAAAAGCAAGATGTTGGCAGAGTTGATTTCTTCAGGGGCCTCTTACCTTAACTCGAAGATGGCCACATTCTCCCTGTGTCTTCACAAGGTCTTCCTTCTGCTCTGGTGTCTCTGTGTGTCCAAATTTCCTCTTCTGATAAGAACATTAATCAGATTGGATCAGAACCCACCCTAATTGGCCTCATGTTAAGTTAAATCACCTCTTTAAAGGCACTCTCTCCAAATACAGTCACATTCTGAGGTACTGAGGAGCCAGGGCTTCAACATATGAATTTGTAGGGGTTGGAGAGATACAATTTGGCCCCTAATAGGCATGTTCCCCAGTTTGGGGACAGGGAAGCAGAGGGAACAGCAGAGGTACAGGATAGTGTGGGGCAGGAAGGAGGTGCATGTACTGTGGCGTCAGTGGAGGGTATGGTGTGAGGTAGGGAGTATCAGGCTGGAAAGGTTGGCAGGGGCTAGATCTGAAGGGCCTTGAATCCTGCACCAATGAATGTAGACTAGCTTGCAGAGGGGTGAATCTCAAGTGTCACTGCACTGCAAGATTGCCTGGGACATTGTGACAAATGCAGGGATCCTTGGAGGGGACATCCCAGAAAGCTGCACTTTAATCAGTATCTCAGATGGACCAAGACCCACCCTCAGCAAAGAAGATGCAGGTGCCATTGAAAAAATGTAAACAGGGGCTTGACACTGGCTCAGTTGGAGAAGACAGATTGGAGGGGCAAGAATGGAGACAGAGAGGCCATCATGGGGGCTGTCCTGAGTGCCCAGCCAAGAAATGATGAAGTCTGAACGGATGCTAACAGTGGTTGACTTTTAGAGAGTGTTTAACATATGCCATGTGGCCAGGCGCGGTGGCTTACGCCTGTAATCCCAGCACTTTGGGAGGCCGAGGCAGGTGGATCACAAGGTCAGGAAATTGAGACCATCCTGGCTAACACGGTGAAACCCTGTCTCTACCAAAAATACAAAAAAAAAATTGGCCGGGCTTGGTGGCAGGCGCCTGTAGTCCCAGCTACTCCAGAGGCTGAGGCAAGAGAATGGTGTGAACCTGAGAGGTGGAGCTTGCAGTGAGCCGAGATCGCGTCACTGCACTTCAGCCTGGGTGACAGAGCGAGACTCCGTCTCAAAAAAAAAAAAAAAAAATGCCATGAGCCAGGCCTGAGCTAAGCACCCTTCCTGGGTAATCTTACTGATTTCTCACAACAGCCTTGTATGGTAGGTATCTTTATTATTACTATTATTATTTTGAGACAGGGTCTTGCTCTGTCTCCCAGGCTGGAGTGCTGTGGCACAAACATGGTTCATGCAGCCTTGATCTCCCAGGCTTAAGCAATCCTCCCCTCTCAGTTCCCCAAGTAGCTGGGACTATAGGCACATGCCACCACACTGGCCTAAATTTTGTGTTTTTTTGTGGAGACAGTTTGCCATGTTGCTCAGGCTGGTCTCAAACTCCTGGGCTCAAGTGATCCTCCTGCCTCAGCCTCCCAAAATACTGGGATTACAGGCATGAGCCACCACACCCAACCAGTGTCTTTATTTATTTATTTATTTATTTATTTATTTATTATTTTTTAAGACGAGTCTTGTTCTGTCACCAGGCTGGAGTTCAGTGGCGTGATCTCGGCTCACTGCAACCTCTGCCTCCCAGTTCAAGCGATTCTCCTGCCTTAGCCTCCCGAGTACTGGCGTGCACCAGCACGCCCAACTGATCTTTGTATTTTTAGTAGAGACAGGGTTTCACCATGATGGTCTTGATCTCTTGACCTTCTGATCTGCCTGCCTCAGCCTCCCAAAGTGTTGGGATTACAGGCATGAGCCACCATGACTGGCCTATTTATTTATTTATTTATTTATGTATTGTTTGAGATGGAGTCTCACTCTGTCCTCTAGGCTGAAGTGCAATGGTATGATCTTGGCGCACTGCAACCTCTGCTTCCCAAGTTCAAGCAATTCTCCTGCCTCAGCTTCCCAAGTAGCTGGGATTACAGGTTTTCGCCACCATGCCCAGCTAATTTTTTGTATTTTTAGTAGAGATGGGGTTTCACCATATTGGCCAGGCTGGTCTCGAACTCCTGACCTCGTGATCCACCAGCATCAGCCTCCCAAAGTGCTGGGATTACAGGCGTGAGCCACCACGCCCAGGCTATCTTTATTTTTATTTCATAGTTGAGAAAACCAAGGCTCAGAGAGGTGAAGAAACTTGCCCCAGGTCACAACTAGGAAGAGCTGTCTGTGTGTGTGTCAGGACAGGCAGAACCTAGATCTCAGCCCTGCTTCTTTGGACAGATGCAGAGGGGATGGCAAGGTTGATGGGAGCTGTGGGGACATAGTAGGCAGGACTTGGTGACAGGCTGAATGTGGGCAATAGCAGGGGTGGGGTATGAGCTACTTGCAGGCAGTTCTGGGTCCCTAACTCTCCATGTCGCCAATCAAACGTCAAAGGGGCCGGGCGCGGTGGCTCAAGCCTGTAATCCCAGCACTTTGGGAGGCCGAGACGGGCGGATCACGAGGTCAGGAGTTCGAGACCATCCTGGCTAACATGGTGAAACCCCGTCTCTACTAAAAAAATACAAAAAACTAGCCGGGCGAGGTGGCGGGCGCCTGTAGTCCCGGCTACTCGGGAGGCTGAGGCAGGAGAATGGCGTAAAAACCCGGGAGGCAGAGCTTGCAGTGAGCTGAGATCCGGCCACTGCACTCCAGCCTGGGCGACACAGCGAGACTCCGTCTCAAAAAAAAAAAAAAAAAAAAAGTCAAAGGGAGCCCAGCCTGGGTGTGGGGCAGAAGCGGAGATGTTGGCAGCGTGAAGCTCAGGAGTATACATCAGAGGAAGCCAAAAGCCAGCTGGAATAGTTCATGAATACAGTTTTAATCTTGTTTGCAATTATTTCGAAGGGGAGAAATCATCTGGATCAGAATTAAGATGCTCTGGTTTCAAGGAAATAGCATGCAACTTACCAAATCCTCCCTTGGAGTCTTCTTGGTAAACTGCTCTGCCTCTGAGACAACTCTGCCTGTGCTGACCTTATTCACAAAGGACCCACGCCCCCTTTGTGGTGAAGCCAAGGAAGTACTCAAGCCTTATAAAAACAGGTTTATTTTACAGGAAGTGAATGTCACACTTCCAGAAAACTCTGCCTGGTATGAAAGATATAAATTTGACATTCCTGTCTTTCACTTGAATGGCCAGTTTCTGATGATGCATCGATAAAACACCTCAAAACTTGAAAAACAGCTCCTGAAACTTGAGCAGCAAAGTACCGGAGGCTGACTAATGCCCTCGTGATTTCCCACCCTCTCTTCCTATACGGCATCTTCCTAAGGAAATGACCATGGCCTGATACTCCTTTTGTCACCTATACAGAGCCCTAAGGATATTCTGAACACAGTGGTGCCAAACAAATGTTGACATTCCTTTTTTGGTTGACGGGGGAAAAAAAAAAAAAAGGGGAGCCCAGACTCCTCACTCTCCTCTCTGCATTCCCCATCCTCTGTCTGCTCTTCCCCACTCCTCCTGGGGGCTCCCAAGGTACCAAGCAAGAGGCTGACGTTGCTTATGTATGATAGATACAAATCTCTTTGTATCTACTTGCTCGTTTAGTGACTGGAGGGATTATTTTATTGAAGTCTATCTCCTTCTTCTTGCTGCCAGAGTGTGAAGCCTCGGATGTCACTCCTCAGGGGGTACAGCCTTGGGTACCCACAGTCACCGTGGGTTAACAAGGGTTGTGGCAGGACTCTCTTTGACTGACTCATTCCCTGACACACTCAGCTGTTAGGCTCCAGTAATTGCCAGCTGAGTTGTCTATTACTGTATTTTCAACAAAGCTCTGGGGTGTAAACTGCTCCACAAATGGATCCAATCAAACCTGGTGACTCCTTTGAAGAAACAGTCCCGGAGGTCAGTGTCTGAGATTTGTTCTGACTCCAGCAGGATTCTCCAGTTTCCCTTCTCCAGCAAACTAGCCAGACTGCAATTTAACCTGTATCTCCAAAGTCCATCAATCTCCCCTGTATTGCTTTTCACCATCACCTCCAGTATTTTGAGAATGCTCTTGGGCTTGAACTTAAAACTTCTCTACAGCCTGTTACAAATGTTCCTTTAGGGAAAGATCTGGAGCTCTCTCTCTTACTACCTACTTTTTTGTTTTTTTTCAAGACAGGAGCTCGCTCTGTCACCCAGGAGGCTGGAGTGCAGTGGCACAATCTTGGTCACTACAACCTCTGCTTCCCGGGTTCAAGTGATTCTCCTGCCTCAGTAGCTTGTATTATAGGCAAGGACTACCACACCCTGCTAATTTCTGTACTTTTAGTAGAGACGGGGTTTCACCATGTTGGCCAGGCTGGTCTCGAACTCCTGACCTCAAGTGATCTACCCACCTCAGCCTCCCAAAGTGCTGGGATTACAGGCATGAGCAACCATGCCCCGGCCTTACTACCCACTTCTGTTCCCAAGAGAAATCTCTGAGCCAGGGCGCTGGTGCTGGCAGGAACAATAGCATGCCACTCTCTGAGTGACACTTTAGGAGCTGAGTGCTTAGAGGAGGACAAGTTCAGCAGCCCCAGGTCTCCTCAGTTCCCCTCCTCCACACTCTGAATGGAAGCCCCATTCCACAAGTGGGGTAAGAGTGAACTGTGCCCCAGTGTTCTCAGCAATGCCATGCTCCATGTTGGATATCCATCCTACCAATAGAGGCTGGGCGGAAGAAGTGCACCTCCACATCTCAGATACACTCACCCAGAACTCAGCCCTAACAACAGGTAGCTGGGGCAGGATGAAAAATGCTGATGTCCAGTCCCTCCTGAAAAGGTAGCCCCCTGACCTGGAGCAGGGGAGGGAGGGAGCCCTGTGGTTTTTTTTTTTTTTTGAGACGGAATCTCGCTCTGTCACCCAGGCTGGAGCGCAATGGCACGATCTCAGCTCACTGCAAGCTCCACCTCCCGGGTTCACGCCATTCTCCTGCCTCAGCTTTCCGAGTAGCTGGGACTACAGGCGCCCACTACCGCGCCCAGCTAATTTTTTGTATTTTTAGTACAGACGGGGTTTCACCGTGGTCTCGATCTTCTGACCTCGTGATCCACCCACCTCGGCCTCCCAAAGTGCTGGGATTACAGGCGTGAGCCACTGCGCCCAGCTGTTTTTTTGTTTTTTTGAGACAGGCTGTTATTCTGTCACTCAGGCTGAAGTGGAGTGATGCAATCATGGCTCACTGCAGCCTCGACCTCCCTGGCTCAAGTGATCCTCCTGCCTCAGCTTTGCAAGTAACTGGGACTATAGGCACGCACCACCATGCCCAGCTAACTTTTTGTATTTTTTGTAGACACGGGGTTTCTCCATGTTGCACTGGCTGGAATATTTTCTCATTCTGAGGTAGATGAGACAGGGTGGTAATAACCTCCCTTAAAGGACAATAAAACTTGCTAAATAGATGGAGAAAACAAACCACCCAGTAATGCACAAACTGCATCCTGGGCTCATGGTTAGAACATCCTGCAGCAATGAGGTAGAAAAGCAGAAGTAGAGCTGGGCATGGTGGCTCAAGCCTGTAATCTCAGCACTTTGGGAGGATGAGGCGGGCAGATTACGAGGTCAGGAGATCGAGATCATCCTGGATAACACGGTGAAACCCCGTCTCTAATAAAAAATACCAAAAAAGAAAAAAAAAAAAAGCCAGGTGTGGTGGTGGGCACCTGTAGCCCCAGCTACTCGGGAGGCTGAGGCAGGAGAATGGCGTGAACCCGGGAGGTGGAGTTTGCAATGAGACAAGATCGCGCCATTGTGCTCCAGCCCGGGTGACAGAGCAAGACTTCATCTCAAAAAGAAGAAAGAAAAGAAAAGAAAGAAGAGCAGAAGGGGGCCAGGCATGGTGGTTCATGCCTGTAATCCCAGCACTTTGGGAGGCTGAGGCAGGTGGATCACCTGAGATCAGAGCTTCGAGACCAGCCTGACCAATATGGTGAAACCCGTCTCTACTGAAAACACAAAAACTAGCCGGGCATGGAACCTGGAAGGTGGAGGTTGCAGTGAGCCAAGATCACACCACTGCACTCCAGCCTGTGTGACAGAGTGAGACTCCATCGCCAAAAAAAAAAAAAAGAAAAAAAGTGGAAGGGAAAATCCCCAAATTCATGTAAGCGCAGAAACCCATGTTTAGTGTCCTTGGGCTGACCTATGCTCATTATAATAGTAAGAAACACACTCCTGGGTGGAGATTTAAGATGCTAATGAGACATGCCATGTGTGTACTAGCATACACAATAATAGCACATGTGCATGCAGGGGACCACCCAGAACATGAATAATCATGAATAATGACTCCCCCCTTTATGAATAATAATGTAAGACTCACATAAAGAAAGTCTCCCCAGTGTCAATCGGTGCTGTCTCACCTTTGAGCAGCCAGCTCTGATCAGGTGTCAGAGTGTACTTTCTTTTTATTATTTATTTACAGGCGTGAGCCACCACACCTGACCAATACTTTAATTTTTCTTTTTTTTTTTTTTTTGAAACGGAGTCTCGCTCTGTCGCCCAGGCTGGAGTGCAGTGGCACGATCTCGGCTCACTGCAAGCTCCGCCTCCCAGGTTCACGCCATTCTCCTGCCTCAGCCTCCTGAGTAGCTGGGACTAAATTAAAGCGCCTGGCCTTTAATTTTTCATAGAGATAAGGCACAGTAGGCCAATCTCAGATTGCTATAAAGGAATACCTGATGGCGGCAGGGCGCGGTGGCTCAAGCCTGTAATCCCAGCACTTTGGGAGGCCGAGACAGGCGGATCATGAGGTTAGGAGATCGAGACCATCCTGGCTAACACAGTGAAACCCTGTCTCTACTAAAAAATACAAAAAATCGAGCCAGGAGAGGTGGCAGGCGCCCGTAGTCCCAGTTACTCAGGAGGCTGAGGCAGGAGAATGGCGTAAACCTGGGAGGCAGAGCTAGAGTGATCTGAGATCTGGCCACTGCACTCCAGCCTGGGCAACAGAGCAAGACTCCGTCTCAAAAAAAATTAAAGAAAATAAATACCTGATGGCCAGTCGTGGTGGCTCATGTCTGTAATCCCAGCACTTTGGGAGGCCGAGATGGGCAGATCACATGAGGTCAGGAGTTCAAGACCAGCCTGGCCAACATGGTGAAATCTCATCTCTACTAAAAATACAAAAATTAGCCGGGCGTGGTGGCAACACCTGTAATCCCAGCTACTTGGGAGACTGAGGCAGGAGAATCACTTGAACTGGGAGGTGGAGGCTGCAGTGAGCTGAGATCACACCACTGCACTTCAGCCTGAGCGACAAGAGACTCTGTCTCAAAAAAAAAAAAAAAGAAATACCTGAGACTAGGTAATTTATAAAGGAAAGAGGTTTAATTGGCTCACGGTTCTGCCAACTATACCGGAAGCATGATGCTGGTATCTGCTCAGCTTCTGGGGAGGCCTCAGGAAATTTACAATCATGGTGGAAAGTGAAGGGGGAGCAGACACGTCACATGGCCAGCAGGAGCAAGAGAGAGTGAAGTGCCACACACTTAACCCCAGATCTCATGAGAATTCATTCACTATCACAAGCACAGCACCAGAGGGATGGTGCTAAACGATTCATGAGAAACTGCCCCACCAATCACCTCCCACCTGGCCCCATCTCCAACATTGGGGATTACATTTCAACATGTAATTTGAACAGGGACATATATCCAAACTATATCACGAGGTCTCACTATGTTGCTCAGGCTGGTCTTAAACTCCGGGACTCAAGCAATCCTCCCACCTCAACCTCCCAAAGCTGCTGGGATTACAGGCATGAGCCACTGCTCAGCCTCATTGTGGCTTTTGTCTTAGACTCTTGGGTCACTTGTTTGGGAGAATCCAGCTGCCGTGTTGTAAGAACATTCAAGCTGTCCTCCAGAGAGGTCCACATGGAGAAGAACCCAGGCTTCCTGCCAACATCCAGCACTCACTTTCCAGGCATATGAGTGAGCCTCTGGGAAGCAGATCATCCGGCTCTCAAGCTTTCTTATGACTAAAGTCCCAACTGAAATCTTAACTGCAACCCCATGAGAAACTTGAGCCAGAACCCAGGTCCCAGCATAGGAAAACAGTGTATTTCATGGCAAATATGACACCATCTGGAAGTGAAACTCCTGTGGTGACTGATGTTTGACCCCCACATACCAAGGTGTTCTGCAGTATGCTCTTTAAACAATGCCTTGTAGCATAGAAAGCCCCCCATAAAGATGCTTATTTAAACCCCCGCAGTGGTCATGGATCTTGGCAAAAAAAGTCTGAAGACATGACCAGCTGCACATGTTTTACCCTAAAAGAGAAAGGATACCTTCTGGAGTGTGGGTGCGGGGATCCATTATCTTGCAGCTGCCTAAGATATCCCTTCTGTTTCTAAGTCATTAAATGTTTCTTTCTGAGAAACTGGATTTGTCAGTCTCTTTCTTCAGCCTCTCAGCTTTCTTGGACTTTGGGGGTAGGTTTGCATAGAACTGCACGTAACACTCAGCTAAACTGCTTTCAAGTTTCTGATTCTTAGAAACTATGTGAGATTAAACATTTATTCTTTTAAGCTGCTTAGATTTGGATAATTTGCTACTCAGCAATAACTAAGACAGATTTGGTGCCAGCTGAGCACAGTGGCTCACACCTGTAATCCTTGCCCTTTGGGAGGCCAAGGCAGGAGAATTACTTGAGCCCAGGAGTTCAAGACCAGCCTAGCAACATAGAGAAACTGCCTCTACAAAAAATAAAAATGAGCCAGGCACAGTGGCATGCACCTGTGGTCCCAGTTACTCAGGATGCTGAGGTAGGAGCATTGCTTGAGCCCAAGAGTTTGAGGCTGCAGTGAGCCATGACCATGCCATTGAACTCCAGCCTGGGTGACAGAGCGAGACCCTGGCTCAAAAAAACATGGTGAAACCCCATCTCTACTAAAAATACAAAATTAGCCAGGTGTGGTGATGCATGCCTGTAATCTCAGCTACTTGGGAGGCTGAGGCAGGAGAATCACTTGAACCCAGGATGTGGAGGTTACAGTGAGCCAACATCACACCATTATACTCTAGCCTGGGCAACAAGAGCGAAACCTCGTCTAAAAAAAAACAAAAAACAAAAAACAAAAAAAAACAAGAAGAAGAAAATCCCCAGCCTCTCCAGTCAAAAACAATGCTAAAATTCACAAATGGCTTCTGGAAAAAGATCACATCAGAAAAACATGATACAAAGTTGAAGCTAAGAGGCCAAGAGTATGCCTGTAAATTCCCTAAGACTTCAGGTCCAAGGCAATAGAACCATTCAAACAATAAGGGCTTCTAGAAACATTAAAGGATTTGTCTATCAGCATGAGCCCAAGGTAGAGGGGCTTATCTCATAGAGATGTGTGGGCATAGTCTAATGAAATGAATAAGGTCCATAGAAATCTACACAGTTTTTAAGAGAATTGTATTGGCAGAAACACTGCCAACTTGGACTGTAAAGGACAGAGACAACAGAAATGGAAAAGCAGCATTTGAACCCCCAAACTTCTATAGACAGGGTGCAGGCCAAGAAAAATTACTCAACTGCAAACACAGCCTACCTTTTATGGAACAGGAAAGATGACTCTGGAAGTATAATTAAGAGCCCAGAAGGTGGAGCCAAGAGTCACGGATTATTATCCTCAGGCCTTGAAGTCTTAATCAAAGAACTGCCAACTTGTGTCTTGCTAGAGTTGACAATTTCTAGGCACCTTGTGTTTTGCTAGAGTTGACAATTTCTAGGCACCAGTGACTCTTGCATGCCTCCTATATTCCCACTTTTTTGTTTTGTTTTGTTTTGGGTTTTTCTGAGACAGAGTCTTGCTCTGTCGCCCAGGCTGGAGTGCAGTGGCACCATCTCAGCTCACTGCAACCTCCACCTCCCAAGTTCAAGCAATTCTCATGCCTCAGTCTCCCAAGTAGCTGGGATTACAGGCATGTGCCACCATGCCCAGCTAATTTTGTACTTTTTTTTCAGACAGAGTTTCACTCTGTCGCCAGGCTGGAGTGCAGTGGAGCCATCCAGTGGGATTACAGGCGTGAGCCACCGCACCCAGCCCAGAAATAATTTTTAAGACAGACATTGTAGGCTGGCGCGGTGGCTCACGCCTGTAATCCTAGCACTTTGGGAGGCCATGGCTGGCGGATCACAAGGTCAGGAGATCCAGACCATCCTGGCTAACATGGTGAAACCCCGTCTCTACTAAAAATACAAAACATTAGCTGGGTGTAGTGGCGGGTGCCTGCAGTCTCAGCCACTCAGGAGGCTGAGGCAGGAGAATGGCATGAACCCGGGAGGCGGAGCTTGCAGTGAGCGGAGATCGTGCCACTGCACTCCAGCCTGGGTGACAGAGTGAGACTCCGTCTCAAAAAAAAAAAAAAAAAAAAGACATTGTAGCTTCGGTCTTGCTCTCTTGTATCACTCACTCTGAAGGACCCAGCTATCATGACATGAATACATTCAAGCATCCCACAGGGAAGTCTCTATGCAAAGAAATGTTAGCCTTTCACCAAAACAGCACTCACCTGCTGGGTACATGTGTGTACCTCCTCCTGCAGGGATTCTCCAGCTTATTAAGCTAACTTTTTTTGGTAAGGAGCCAGATGGTAAATATTTTAGGCTTTGAGAGCTATATAGTCGCTCTCACCACAACTCAACTCTGCCATGGTAGCATGAAAACAGTCACACACAGTACATAATCTAGTGGGTGTGGCTATGCTCCATACAAGGTTATTACAAAACAGGCAGTAGGCTAGTGGGCTGTAGTTTGCTCACCCATTCTAAACTAAACATCATCTCTCTTTCCAGTTCCCATTGCACCTGTTGGGAGACAGTGTCGTCAAAGTAAGTTTCAGCTTTTCTCAGTCATTTCGATATAAATGCAGTCCTTTTGACTCTTCCACCTCCTCCTCCTCTACTTGAAATGGCTTCTCAGATCCAGGAGGATCTCCCCAGTGTCACAGCACTGGGAAGAGCCAGGGGCCTATGGACCAGTGCCGCTGGAGCTTGGCTATCTTCCTTGCTAGCTTCTACTGAGATACCTGTAACTTACGGGCCTCCAGTTGTCAATCTAGGTACCCCGATCCACCAACCCACGGGACACTCCAGCCTCTCTCAGCTTTGCAATTTTGGGGCACAGAAATCTCAAGGCTTTCCCATGCCACTCACGCATCTAAGACTCCGCAGACCAGCCCTCCTAGACATAGCACAAACCCCACACTGCTGTAGTCAACCCTGCTTCAAGGGCTTTCCTCTAAAGCTAGAGCCTGAGAACTGAAGCCCAGGTTGCCTCTGCTCTGGATCCCCAAATCTATGTGAGGGATCTGTCTTTTCCCAACCCTACCCTCCCACTCTGGCATGGCCTCAAGGGCAGAACCCAGCATCTTCCAGCTCTTCCTTCTCCTCTCCAAATCTCCCACCCCAGAAAGAATTTGCCACTGTTGTTTTTTGTTTGTTTTCTTTTCTTCTTAATTTTTTTTAGAGACAGGATTTCATTCTGTTGCCCAGGCTGCAGTGCAGTGGTGGGATCATATCTCACTGCAGTCTCAATGTCCTGGGCTCAAGCGATTCTTCTGCCTCAATCTCTTGAGTAGCTGGGACTACAGGCAGGCACCACCATGCCCAGCTAATTTTTTAATTTTGTAGAGACAGGGTCTCACTATTTTGCCCAGGCTGGTCTCAAACTCCTAGCCTCAAGCAGTCCTCCTGCCTTGGCCTCCCAAAGCATTGGGGTGAGCCACTGCGCCCAGCCTGTTTTGCTTTTTCTGCATGTTTTCTCAACTAGATATATAACTACTTTTCCAAACTATTCCAAGCCTCTCACCTTCAGGCATTTGAACCCAAGAATTAAAGAAATAAAGTTTCTGGCCGGGCGCGGTGGCTCACGCCTGTAATCCCAGCACTTTGGGAGGCCGAGGCGGGCGGATCACAAGGTCAGGAGATCGAGACCACGGTGAAACCCTGTTTCTACTAAAAATACAAAAAATTAGCCGGGCGCGGTGGCGGGCGCCTGTAGTCCCAGCTACTCAGGAGGCTGAGGCAGGAGAATGGCGTGAACCCGGGAGGCGGAGCTTGCAGTGAGCCGAGATTGCGCCACTGCACTCCAGCCTGGGCGACAGAGCGAGACTCTGTCTCAAAAAAAAAAAATAAAGTTTCTATTTTATTCCTTTCTTTGTCCCTTTCTTTGAAGCAACAGGGACAAGATCTAGACTGAAGAGAGAAAAGGGAGGGCTGACAAAGGAATTTCAAAACAATACTGCAAAATCCTATTTCACCACAAGCAGGTGTAATTATTATTCCCATTTTACACATAAGGAAACTGAAGCTTAGAGAGATTAAGAAGCTAGAGTTCTTGGAGCAGAGCACTGGATTTAGAGCCAAAAGCCAAGGTTGGAACTTAGGCATCTGCTGTTGGTGTCCTAACTCTCCCTTACTCTCCCTTACTTGAGCAATCCTGGAATCAGGCCCGCCCCAGGATCCCTGAGGCCCAGTGGTCTGGCTGTGCTGCCATGCAGCTCCAATCCCAGTACTGCCCCAGGAGAAATCCTTGCCTCCTCTGAGTCTTGGTGATCCTTCTCCGACCTTCCTCCATGCAGTCCAGTGTCAGGTGGAAGCACTGGGGATCCTGTGAAGCATCAGCTCCGCATCAGCCTGGCTTGTGACCTGGGGCAAGTTTCTTCTCCTGCCTGAGCCTCGGCTTCCTGGTGTGTAAACTGGGGATTATAACAGGGATTCAGTATATATTCACTGAGGACGTGCTCTGGCAGGCAATGCATTAAAAGCTGCGGGTACACAAGGGAGTGAGGCTGTCCCAGGGTCCCCGGGCAAACCCAGCACAATGGAGGCCTCTGGAGGCATCAGTGAGGGCAGCTATCCTGTGTCACAGGGTTGTGTGACCTGCAGCCTGCTTGGTGGGAGTCTCGCAGGGAAATTCTCTGTGACTAACGAGTATCGTTTCCCCTAAAGGATGTGCCGTCAGCTGCATTCTTGTTTCATCTAGCCGCTGGGCCCCAGAACAGTTGGCAAAGCAGTTGGTATCTTTGGTTATTTTTAGGTGGGGGAGTTAGCAGGGTGGATGTGGTAGGGCCCCAGGGGACTCTGGTAGATTGGGAGCTTCAGGTGCAACAAGTTTTTGGGGGTGGGGGTGGCAGCGGCTCCCTCTCGGGAATGTTTAGGCAATCTCCCGGAATCCTTCATGATGGAAGTCAAAAGCCACCTCCTCTATGCAGTCTTCCTTGATTTTCTCATAAAACACCCCCACCACCACCCACAAGACCAAAGACTTGGTCTGGAACTATAATCCAGCCTTTAGTTATAGTTCCAGACCAACAGTACTGAGCAATAGGGATCTTACCTGATGCAGATAAGGTTTCTTTTCATCCTTATCTAGGTTTCCATCCCTAGTCAGAAGGATAAGGTACGGAAGCCACTCATACAGCTGAGATTCTCTCTTGGCCCGTTTCTAGCAAACTACAAGTAAGTCACTTTTGTAAATCTATTTCCTCATCTGTAAAATGGGCAACTATCGTGCCTGCCTTCCAGGATTAAAGTAAAGGGTTTAATTTGCTCAAAGCACAGCGCTCAGCGCACAGCGCCTAACGTAGACTGGTAGATCTGGGCCCCAGGCCCAGAAGGGGCTGTGCTCCCGCAAAGGTCTCTTTCCTTTGCAGCACATCGGGTGGTGTGTGCATCCTGGCGGGGCGGGGGGGACTAAGGGGAGGGGGGTGCCCGAGCTGGGCTGGAAGACAGGTCTGCGACTCTGTTCAACTGCAGCTGCTTTCCCCGGCCTCCACCGCTGCCGCACACCCCCTTTGCCTTTAGCATTTTCCTCCTCTCCTCTAATTGCGTGGCGTCCCCAGATGGAAGATGGGGTGTCGGAGCTGGGGGTGGGGAGTCCCCCGGCCTAAGACTGGGGAAGGGTCCTCCAGCGCCCTGTGAGGGCCCTGACCTACGGTGGGGACGGGGCGCCCGGGTCTCCGGGAGAACTCCGGAGTCCCCGGAAATGGAGGCGGAGTCTGGGGAGTCTGAAATGGGGGAGGGGTCACGTAGACTACGGGGGAGTCCTGAGCCGGCGAGGAGGGGCAAGGGAGTCCCTCAGACGGAGTGGAGGGCGGGGCTTCCCTGGTCAGAGGGCGGTGCCAGGGGAGGGGCGTGGTCTCATGCGAAGGGGAGGAGCTCCCCCGACGAGGGCTAAGCATCGCCGCAAGAGGCGGAGTCTGGAGTGAGGCGGGGCTCTCCTAGGGGCGGGGACAATGGGGCGGGGCCTCAGGGCAGGGGGCGGAGCGTGGCTCTTCGCGCTCATCCCCCTCCTCCGGCCCCGGGTGTCCCCGTGACGAGGCAGCGCGGAGCCGCCGCGGGCCTGGCCCATCCCGCCGCAGCGGCCCGGGGCCAAGCAGGGGCTAGGCGGTGAGGGAGCGGCGCCCAGCGGGTCCCGGAGCGTGGCCAGGTGAGGCCACCGGGGCAGAGGGGGCGGGGGCTGCGCCGGGCGGGTCCCGGCGGGCGCGGGGGGCGTGTTTGCGTGTCTGGGGGTGGCGGAGGGAGTGGGTCCGAGGGCGGGCGCCGGTGGCTACTGCGCGCCCGCGCTTCCCTGCGGTCGCGGGTGCGGGTGGTTTCTGCGCCGTCCGGGCCCGGGGAGTGCGGGGCCGTGCGCGCGCGCGTGTTGTGCGGAGGGGCCGCCGGGTGTGGACCTGCGTAGGTGCTGGGCCGCGGTTCTTGTTCTGCCCAACCGGGGCGCG
Source organism: Macaca fascicularis (assembly GCF_037993035.2). Taxonomy (NCBI): domain Eukaryota; kingdom Metazoa; phylum Chordata; class Mammalia; order Primates; family Cercopithecidae; genus Macaca; species Macaca fascicularis. Next base: position 7,928,240 of record NC_088388.1, on the reverse strand, counting down.
GGGCGCGGGGCGCTGGGCGCGGGCCTGCCCCGGCGCGGTCCCTCCAGCGCGAGGATGTTTTCCAAACGGGCTGCCTGCGGGAGACGGCTGTGCTGCAGCCCGAGCTCGAGGGGGGAGCGCCGCCCCCACAAGCCTCCTGAGACCCGGGCGGCTGGGGACGCAGACACCTGAGGGAGGGAGGGAAGAGCGCGCACCCAGGAGTCCATTGGCCTGCCCGCAGGGGGAGGCCGAGATGGGGAGACTGAGGCAGATGGATGGTGAGGCGGAGGCGGGCAGACAGGCAGAGACGGGGAATAGGGGGAGAGAGACGGCGAAAAGGACAGCGGCTAGGAGGACAGAGAGTCATTGAGAAAGCAGATGGACAGACAGAGGCCTAGACCTCAAAGGGGCAGAAAGATTCAGATGGACAGGTAGATTCAAAGAACCTGTCAGAGGGGCTAAATCAGAGGTCTAGAGGCTAAGAGCCATAACCAGGAACTGAGTCTGAGATGAGGGGTAAGGGCCCCCAACTCATGGGGTGCCCCTCTTTGAAGCACATCCCAGACTGGGATCTTGGCCAAAAAGCAGCCTCTGGCCACCCCAAGTTGGTCCATTCCTCTGGCACCACTGAATATCCTGACCCTCTTGACTGTGCCACCCCTCCCTGGTATCCCAGCAACCTCGGGCAGTTTAGAGGAGGCAGAGGGGAAGTGGTTGCCATAGCAGTAGAGGCGGTGAAAGGTCACCCTTGCCTTAGCCTAGGCGGTCCTGCAGCAGGCTGGAGCTGGGATTGAGTGGGCCTGGGGTGGGAACCTGCAAAGCTCTTTTCTCTCCCACTCTGCCCAGAATGGTGCTGGAAGGAAACCCTGAAGTGGGGTCCCCCCGAACCTCAGACCTTCAGCACCGGGGGAACAAGGGCTCTTGCGTTCTCTCCTCTCCCGGTGAAGATGCGCAGCCAGGCGAGGATCCCATCAAGTATGGTGAACTCATCGTCCTGGGGTGAGCATCTCTGGCCTAGAAGGGGTGAAGCACCAGACACCCACCCAACGCAGCCAGAACAAGGGCCCCGACCCCTCCTTCCCCCACAAAGTGCCTTCTGCTGTTCGTCCCTCCTCACCTTCCTAGCTGAAAGACAAAATTGACCAAACCCACCTCAATTCATAATTATTGTTTTATCTTCCTATTTTTCACAAATTACTGTGACAACTCTAACCACCCAACTTCCTGATCAGATGAGAAAAACGTTAACACCAGCTGCCTTTCCTAAAGCACCTAGTGTGTGTGGTGTGGGTTGAAGAACTCTGGTTCTCCAGTAAAACTGCTAGGTTCAAATCCTGCCTCTGCAAGTTGCTGAACTTCCCTGTGCCTCCGTTTCCCGTTTTGCAAATGGAGATGTTAATAATCCCTTCCTCAGAGAGTTGTCAGAAGGAATGAATGAGGTGATTTCTGTAAAGTACATAGAACAGCGCCCAGCACATATCAAGTGTTCTGGGAGGCAGGCCTGTGCCAAGCCCTTTCATGGACATTATTTCATTTCAATCTTCACAAAGATGCTGTGAGGAAGGAGGTGAGGAAACCGAGGCTCAGAGAGGGGAAGTGACTGGCCCAAGGGCACACAGCTGGTAAGTGGCAGGGCTGGGATTTGGACCCAGGTCTTTCTTACTCTAGGTCTAGTGCACTTTTACTAAGCCACAGCTGACCTGCACACTGCAGATGAGAAAGCCAAGGCCAGGAGAGAGGAAGCAACATGAACTGGCGGCTGGGCCAACCTTATCCCTTCCTGGTCTTCTCCTGACCAGGATCCCTGCACCATCCACTCAGATCTTTCTCCAGGGACAGACCCTCTTCCTCCTCCCCCATCTAGGTCTCCTTTTGGCCTCTCTCTGCCATCAGTCCTAAAGAAACTATTTGATAAGTTATATTATCATTAAGATTATTTTTTTATTATTTTTTTTTATTTTTGAGACGGAGTCTCGCTCTGTTGCCCAGGCTGGAGTGCAGTGGCCGGATCTCAGCTCACTGCAAGCTCCGCCTCCCATGTTCATGCCATTCTCCTGCCTCAGCCTTCCCGAGTAGCTGGGACTACAGGCGCCCGCCACCTCGCCCGGCTAGTTTTTTGTATTTTTTAGTAGAGACGGGGTTTCACCGTTTTAGCCAGGATGGTCTCGATCTCCTGACCTCGTGATCCACCCCATCTCGGCCTCCCAAAGTGCTGGGATTACAGGCTTGAGCCACCGTGCCCGGCCAAGATTATTTTTTTAAAATGGCTGTTTGTTGACATGTGCTTTTTTTACCAAAAAAAAAAAAAAAAAAGCAGTAATAGAAAATAAAAAAAAGCACTTATCAAGGGCTTCCTATAAATATGCCAAACTCTGTGCTAAGCACTTTTAAATGCTTTGTCTCATTTAGTTCTCAAAATGAACCTGCGGGGTAGGTCCTAAAAAATTAGCTCCATTTTACAGAGGTCATGTGATAAGTGGAAGAGCCAGATTTAAGCCAGGCCCATCTGTGTCCCAAGTCTGTGTCCTGAACTGCCCCACCTCGGGGCCTGCCCACCCCCGCCCCTGATGTGTGGGAAGAGCTCACAAGGGCAAAAGTGATGTCTCCCTTGGGAGAGCTTGCCTTGAAAAAGCAGCTGCTTTGTATCCCAAAGGCAGGACTGGCTTTCCAGCCCAAGGCAAGGCCACTAATGTGGGAGGCTGCAGACCCACGGGTATGGGCCCTCCTGGCAGCCCCTTTGCACAGCAGAGTCCACATTGGCTGCACATCAGAGCTGGCTGGAGGGCACTGAAAATACACATTGACAGGCCCTCTCCAAGCCTACAGAATCACAGTCACAATGGGTGGGACCAAGGAATCTGGATTTTTTTTTTTTTCTTTTTGCGGCAGGGGAGACAGGGTCTTGCTCTGTCGCCCAGGCTGGAGTTCAGTGTCACGATCTTAGCTCGCTGCAACCTCCACCTCCTGGGTTCAAGTGATTTTCCTGCCTCAGCTTCCTGAGTAGCTGGGATTACAGGCACCCACCACCATGCCTGGCTAGTTTTTGTATTTTTGGTAAAGACGGGGTTTCGCTATATTGGCCAGGCTGGTCTTGAACTCCTGACCTCAAGTGATCTGCCCACCTTGGTCTCCCAAAGTGCTGGGATTACAGTTGTGAGCCACTGCGCCTGGCCTCATCTGGATTTTAACAAACTCACTAGAAGATTCTGATTCAAGTGGCCTTGTCTGTATTTGGCAGCTCTTTGTCCTGTCACTTCCTGTTCCCAAACCTTCCTGGCACCCCACTGGTTACAAAATAATGTCCTCAGCCTGGAGTTCAGAGCCCTCCCACCAGCATCATCTCCCCCACATACTTCACCACCAAAGTCACCATTCCCTGATCTCATCAGATCCTGCCAGCCTTGGGCCCTTTGCTTAGGGTGAGCCTCCATCTAGAGGTGCTTCTGGAGTCAGAGAGACTGGGCTCGAATCTGGACATTTTCACCTACTAGCCAGAGGCAAGTCACTTTACCTCCCTGAGCCTTGATTTCTCTCATTTGTAAGATGGGCAGAAAGCCACTTGCCTGGCAGGCCACTGCACAGATTCCATTAGGTGATTGATAACATGAAGGCCAGGAACACGGAGGCAGCAGCCCATGGCAGCGATGAGAGCTATGACTCACCTCCTCTGTGCCTCTCACAGCCATCCCTTCCGGACAAGAGATGGAAAGGCAGGTGGAAATTGGACATGTGTGGATATATAGAGGTAGTGGCATTGTGGGTCAGTTTTTCCTTTCGTTTTGGTTTTGAGTAGTGGTGTGATAAGTGACAATTTGCTACAGGTGAACCCTTTCTAGTTCTTCAAAACCCAGTAGAGGTGTTCCCTCTCCCAGAAACCTCATGCTAGGGCCAGAATTCCCTTTTCTTCCTCTAGGCTTATGGCATCCTTGACTTGTGCCTGGGTGTGGCAGGTGGCACCTAGGTTCCTGGAGAAGCTGAGGAACCCCTCCACTGAGGGCCCACAGCTGACCCGTGGTGCGTCACCTCTACTGCCCCAGTGCACAGCACCCATCCAGGCATGGCTCAAGTGTCCAGGAAATACTTGGTTAACTGAATGAAAGTGCTTTTGAAACTGTTCTGACACCCCCTGCCCACTCCCCAAGGTACCGATTTGTTATTGTAGGGTCTTCTAGTTTCAGGTGCTTCTAGAGCTTGTTTATTAAGGTAGGATCTGCCCAGAAGTTGGCAGTTTCCCCCAAGTTTCATCAGGGGTTCACTTTCCCTCTTTCTCTTTCTCCTCTTACAACCCTTTCTTCTTGACCTCCAACATCTACAGCTACAATGGGTGTCTGGCAAGTGGGGACAAGGGCCGCCGGCGAAGCCGCCTGGCACTGAGCCGCCGTCCGCATGCCAACGGAGTGAAGCCAGATGTCATGCACCACATCTCCACGCCGCTCGTCTCCAAGGCAAGCAACTGACCTGTAGACCTGAGGTCCTGCCCTCCCTGCCCAAGGCCCAGGTCTTTGGCCTTCCAGGTCCTACCTGCCCACAGCCCCCCACCTTAACAGGGGAGCCCACTTTGTGTCATCACTCACTGCGTATTGGGCCACCTGAGAATGGTGATGAAAAATCCTTTGCAGTGTGCACAGTTCTTTACAGTTTGCACAATGTTTCCTTAACTACCAGACCTTTCTGAACCTTGGCTGCCTCTAAAATGGTGCTGCTTATTTCCATCCAATGGAAATGGGTGGAAATGAGCTGCGCCATCTTAGAGGCAGCCAAGGTTCAGAGAGTGGGAGGTGACAGTCATACTGCAATGGTAAAGGAAAAAACCTTTGGCTTTAGAGGATTTGGGTTAGAATTCAGCCTCTGATATTTCCAGCTGTGTGTCTTTAGGGCAGTTTCTCTGTGACCTGCAGTTCCTTCAACTCTAAAATGGAACGATAACCCCATTCTTTTTTTTTTTTTTTTGAGACGGAATCTCGTTGTCACCCAGGCTGGAGTGCAGTGGTGCAATCTCAGCTCACTGCAATCTCCACCTCCTGGGTTCACACCATTCTCCTGCCTCAGCCTCCCAAGTAGCTGGGACTACAGGTGCGCACCACCATGCCCAGCTAATTTTTTTTTTTTTTGTATTTTTAGTAGAGACGGGGTTTTGCTATGTTGGCTAGGCTGGTCTTGAACTCCTGACCTCAAGTGATCTGCCCACCTCGGCCTCCCAAAGTGCTGGCATTACAGGCGTGAGCCACTGCGCCCAGCCTGATAACCCCATTCTTAAGGTGATTGTAGGGCTTAAATCATGTGACACACCCGCTGCACTGTCCACCCTCTGCGAAGGATGGAGCTGCCCCCTTTCTGGAGAGTGGCTGCTGGGCCTTGAGCTCCAGCTGCTGGCTCCAGGCTTACACTTATCATAGCTGCACACCCTGGCAAGTGACTTTTTTCTCCCCCCAGGCACTGAGTAACCGTGGTCAGCACAGCATCTCGTACACGCTGTCCCGGAGCCACTCGGTCATAGTGGAGTATACACATGATAGCGACACAGACATGTTCCAGGTATGCTCAGGCCTCTCCACACACCTCCTGGCCACCAGGCCTCTAGGCTCTGCAAGCATTTCAGGTGAGGCTACAGGATGGGAGGCCATGGGAAAGTTGCTTCCCTCCAGACGAGGAAGCAGGATGTCCCAGTGTGGGCTGTTGACTGCAGAGTCACACAGCAAGCCAGTGGCTGTATCAAGGATCAAACTCAAGACTCCTAGACGGTGGGAGTTCACACAGCTCAGGGGTTCAGGTGTGAGAGGCCTAATGCCTGTGTTCAGATTTTGGCTCCATCACTTACCACTGGGTGACTTTGGGGAAGTATCACTTAAGTTCTGTGGGCCTTGGTTTACTCATCTGTAAAATGAGGCCCATAATAGTACCCACCCCACAGGAAGATTAACTTAGGCATTGCACATAAAATGTTTAGCATGGTGGCTGGCATATGGCAAATAGTTACTCAGAAGTTGCTATGTGCTGCTAACATTTGACCACCCTCTTATAATTCTATCAGCAAATCAACTTGTATTTATTGAATGGGGTGATCCCTAGTGCTGTGGGGGCAACAGAGAAGGAGAAGCTGCTCCAGGCAATGGCTTCTTGGACTTGGAGACCCCACCTGGGAGCCTAGAAGGTCTAAGGAGTTGGTGCTGCCCCCTTCTTAGGGCCTGGCAGCCTCCTTTTTTGGTGACCTTGCATACAGAGCAGCTGCCGGAACTGTGGGTGGGGAGGCCTATGAGAGTCCCCTATGTACATGCAGTCGCTGCTTGCTTTCCCTGTCCTCACAGATTGGCCGCTCCACAGAGAACATGATTGACTTCGTGGTAACAGACACATCCCCTGGAGGAGGGGCTGCCGAGGGCCCTTCCGCCCAGAGCACCATCTCTCGCTACGCCTGCCGCATCCTCTGTGACCGCCGGCCGCCCTATACTGCCCGCATCTATGCAGCTGGCTTCGACGCCTCTAGCAACATCTTCCTTGGAGTGAGTGAGCCCCAGGAAGGGACCAACTCTTCATCTGTGAGGCAAGGGGTAGGCTTGGGAGGTGCAGCATCTTGATGTGATGAACCAGCCCACAGTAATCCAAATGATGGTCCTGGCAGGGCTTAGCAACCCCAGCTAACTGATGAGCAAAGTGAGGCCCAGAGAGACACTTAAGTCATGCAGCTTCAATGCCAGTCCTCTCTGAGCCACCTCTGAACTTGAGGGTAGGGGGGCAGTGCCTCTGGCACATAGCCTGCTGGGGGGCCCCTGGTGGATGTGATCTGATCCCTCATGTGGTCCCAGGAGCGGGCAGCCAAATGGCGGACCCCAGATGGCCTGATGGATGGACTGACCACCAATGGTGTTCTGGTGATGCACCCGGCGGGCGGCTTCTCTGAGGACTCAGCCCCAGGTGTCTGGCGGGAGATCTCGGTCTGTGGGAATGTGTACACATTGCGGGACAGCCGCTCAGCCCAGCAGCGGGGCAAGCTGGTAGGTGGCCTGCTCTATTCCCCACCCTCATCCTTGCCAGGCCCTCACAAGCTGCCCATCCCCCTGCCCAAGCCAGGAGATGATCTCTAGTCCTTCTGCCCCAGGGAGCCCCAACAGGCTGCATGTTGGGGAATCCCAGGCCCAGGGAGTTCTTAGCATGTGCCACAGACAGGCAGACAGACCAGGGTCCCCAAGCATAGCGTGTATACCACTGGAGGTCCAGGGGGTGATGTGATCAAGGCACACACAGACATACTGTGCAGTCCCAGGTGGCTTCGAGGCTGCTGGCAGCTTAAAAAAAAAAATCACACCTTCTTATGAGAGTGACACTGGCCCATGTGTGAGCAGTTTATAGCCTGAAGTGTTGGCAGTTTGTAGCATGTCTGTCACATTCAGACAGGTTTAGCACTGTTCTCTCTCAGGAGGAAAGGGTCCTTACAGTAGTTCTGACACAGGTGTTAGTGGCAACTCCTTGTGGTGCAGATCAGAGAGCTGAGGTTAGGGAGCCCAGAGTGAGTCCTAGAGAGAGGCAGGGGCTGCCCAAGGTCACATGGCCATGCTCCTCAAACGGGCCATGCGTTGCTCTTCAGGCATGAGCACATTGTCCAAGGAGATGCAAAACCTCAGAGAAAAGCATGGCTTTTCTTTGCAGAGCGTCAACTCTGTGGGGAGGTCTGGGGAAGCATTGTTTGGTAAAATGATGCATGTGAATGTTTCACAAGCCTACTCTTCTTAAGCACTATTTGCCACACACTGTTCTAAGTTTTTACACTGAATGATTCATTTATTTATTTTTTTTTAATTTTTTTTTGAGATGGAGTCTCACTCTGTCACCCAGGCTGGATTGCAATGGCACAATCTCAGCTCACTGCAACCTCCACCTCCTGGGTTCAAGTGATCCTCCTGCCTCAGCCTCTCAAGTAGCTAGGACTACAGGCATGAGCCACCACACCCGGCTAACTTTTTGTATTTTTAGTAGACATGGGGTTTCACCATGTTGGCCAGGCTAGTCTGGAACTCCTGACCTCAGGTGATCCACCCGCCTCAACCTCCTAAAGTGCTGGGATTACAGGCGTGAGCTACCGCGCCCGGCCTGATTGATTCATTTAATCTTCACGAGAACCACTTGAGATGCCAGAAGGTGCAGTCCATCTTGAGGATGAGGAAACTGAGATGGAGAGAGGTTAAGTTACTTGACCAGGGACAAAGTTAGTCAATGGTAAGGCCAGAATTCAGCCTGGGCAGCCTAGCTCCTGAGTTTTTGCTTTTAACTGTAACTACTGGGATAGTTGCTTTGAGCTAAGTACCCAGCATTCCCTGTTAGCTTTGAGCTAAGTACCCAGCATTCCTTGTTAGAGGCCTTTCCTGCCTCTGTCAGGAGGAGGGCACTTCAGAAAACATCTTATTTTAGAAAAACCCTGTCTGGGTTCAGACTCCCTGATTAGACAGATGGAGAAACCAAGGCCCATGCCCCGCTGGGAGGGGGGGTCAGCATGTGCCTGGGGTGTACCTGCCCGTTCGCTTGGCCTCCCAGCCTGCCTTGCCCCTCTGCCCTGCCTGCCCTGCCAGCCAGGGTGTCCTCTCCAGGGAGGCTCCGTGGGATGGACCCTTGGCTCAGCGGGGGCCTCTTGGGCAGTAAGGCCCTTCTACTGCCTCTGGCAGGTGGAAAACGAGTCCAACGTGCTGCAGGACGGCTCTCTCATCGACCTGTGTGGGGCCACACTGCTGTGGCGCACACCGGCGGGGCTGCTGCGGGCTCCAACACTGAAGCAACTGGAGGCCCAGCGGCAGGAGGCAAATGCAGCGCGGCCCCAGTGCCCCGTGGGCCTCAGCACTCTGGCCTTCCCCAGCCCAGCCCGTGGCCGCACAGCACCCGACAAACAGCAGCCATGGGTCTACGTCCGCTGCGGGCACGTCCACGGCTACCACGGCTGGGGCTGCCGGCGGGAGCGGGGCCCCCAGGAGCGCGAATGTCCTCTCTGCCGCCTCGTGGGGCCTTATGTGCCTCTATGGCTTGGCCAGGAGGCCGGCCTCTGCCTGGACCCTGGGCCGCCTAGCCATGCCTTTGCACCTTGTGGCCACGTCTGCTCTGAGAAGACTGCCCGCTACTGGGCCCAGACACCACTGCCCCACGGCACCCACGCTTTCCATGCCGCCTGCCCCTTTTGCGGGGCCTGGCTTACTGGCGAGCATGGCTGCGTCCGCCTCATTTTCCAGGGCCCGCTGGATTAGGCTCCCTGGGGCCCCCTGCTGCTGTGCCCACCTGCCCACCCAGGTCCCCACCTCCTGCAGCCCAGAGGGAGCTCTGCATGTGGGACACTCCCTGCTGGCACAGCCACACCAGATGGACATGTTGGATGGGCTGTGCCCTTCCCCCCAACTGTGGCCCCCCAAGGAGGTCCCCAAGATCTCCACCCCAGTCATGCTGATGGGGCCTTCAGAACCAGTTCTGTCCTGGGTCGATGGAGGAAAGCCCAGCCCCATGGCCTTGCCCTTCCTGGGGCATCCCACATCGTGCCGCTGACACTGTGTGCCCCTGGGGGAGTGAAGGGGCCAGGGGCCCCTGACCCCTAGCTTAGGCTGGCTATGCCCTGAGCCTGCCAACCCAGTTTCAGACACTCATCCTTCCTGCTGCCACCCTGGGTTCCTCTATAAACCTCGCTGCTCAGCTGCCGCCACAAGTCCCATGTGCCCCGCATGCGTGTAATGCCTCCAGCCCCCAAGTGAGTGGTGCGTGGGTGGCAGGCTGGGCCCAGCATTTGCTGACAGCCACTGTGGGCTGGACTCTGTGCTAAGTGGTCTCTGGGGACACAGAGGCAATCAGACCTGGTTCCCCGCCTGGCGGAGTTCACAGTCTAGTGGAGGACAGACTGTTACCAAATGGCAACACGCTTCATGTGTGCTAGGATCAGAGTACGAATCAGGCTGTAGCAGGCCTCACTGGTAATGGAAAGGTGAGGGAGGCTTCACGGAGGAGTTGTCATAGGAGCTCAGCCTCGATGGCTGCTCGGAACCCTTGGGGTCCACAAGATGGGAAGCGTGGTCTATGCAGAAGGGAGGGCCTGTGCGTAGGCTCAGGTGTCAGTAAGCCAGGAATCCAGGGACATTGTCAGGGTGGCTGGAGCATGGACTGCTGGGGGACAGAGAAGGGGGTGGAGCAAAAGGTTGGGACCATGTGACCAGGGAAGATGCTGGATGGAGGATTCTGAACCTCATTTGTGGATGGTCAGGAGTCAACAAAGGGAAGAGAGAGGATTCACTGGTCAAGAGTGTGTCGGCTGTGACACAAGGGCCATCATCCCTGAATGCCCACCACGTGCCCCGCACTGTGCTGATGATGATAATAATAACTACGTCCATTGAGCACTCTCCAGACACCTGGCTCTGCTTCTTGGAGGTTTTGTTATTTAATCCTCACAGTAACCCAAGAAGGGAGGTGTTGCCATTTGTGTCTCTGAGGAGATGAGGGCAGATGCACCAAGTCACACAACTAGAAAGTGGCCAAGTCAGGATTTGAATCCACAGCTGCTCCTCTCCATCACAGTGTTGCTTTCCTTCAACAGAGGTGGGGGTGAACCGAGCAGGGTTTTGGATACTGGATTGGTGGACACCCACCTGCTTTGTGCCCAGCCCTGTGCCTCTCGCAGCCCAAGGTCTGCAGAGGGACCTACCCATGCTTGTTGGAAGTTGACCCCCACACCTGTGCTGGCCACCTGTACCCCAGGCTAGGATGCAATGGGCTATCAGCCAGGCTAGAAGTGTTCGGAGGAGTGAGAACCAGGGGCTCTAGAAGGCCCAGGGAGGACCTGAAGCCTGAGTCAAGTCTTGAATGGCAGAGCATCTCTAGAGGCAGGGAGGAGTTGGGAGGGCAGCCAAGGTGAGGGGAACAGCATGGCATGGCAGAGAACATGCCTGGTGTGGAGAGGGGCAAGCAAAAAGGAATGGGGGGTAGGGAAGGTTGCTGAGGCCTGGTGGGCCTTGATTGCCATGGAAGCCAAGCCTGAACTGGATTCCTGGTCATCCTGGCCACAGGTGGGCGTGTTGCTGGGGTTGCCCCAGACCATTCCTGGGGAGAGCAAGCCAGGAAGACAGGTAGATGGCTGTTCTGGAGAGGAAGAGAAGAAGGCTCTGAGTATAGACCTGACCTGGGCATCGTCCCCAGTAGATGGCAGAGCCTAGGGGAGTACAGATTCCAAGGGGAGGGATGGACCTGCCCAAGGTCACACAGCTGGTTGAGACCAGGGAGATCAGACCTGGGCTGTTGAGAAGACAGACGGCACCCGCATGTTATGAGGAGGAGGGTGTGGTCAGATTCTTGCTTCCAGAGCATGGCACTGCTGCAGTGGGGGCGGAGGGGAGGGTGGGGATGCTGCAGGAGGTGTGGGAGCATTCCAACTTCTCTCCCCTCAACATACAACACACAACACTCAAAATCCAACTCAGAATTTCAAGTTCTCTCTTCTGATCCTGTTGGGAACCAGGCAGGGGAACATTTTTTTTTTTTTTTTTTTTTTTTTTTTTGAGACCAAGTCTCGCTCTGTCACCCAGGTTGGAGTGCAGTGGTGTGATCTTGGCTCACTGCGAGCTCCGCCTCCCGGGTTCACGCCATTCTCCTGGCTCAGCCTCCTGAGTAGCTGGGACTACAGGCGCCCGCCACCACGCCCGGCTAATTTTTTGTATTTTTAGTAGAGATGGGGTTTCACCGTGTTAGCCAAGATGGTCTCGATCTCCTGACCTCATGATCCGCCCACCTCAGCCTCCCAAAGTGCTGGGATTACAGGCTTGAGCCACCGCGCCTGGCCTAGGCAGGGGAACATACTGATCCCATTTCCAGTGGGGAACCTCAGACCCTAGGAGAAGAGACCAGCAAAGGGCACCACCCTAGATGCTGGGGAGGACTCAGAGGTATTGGTGGATGGGGTCAGACAGCCCTGGTCTTGTCCCAGCTCTGCCTTTGCCAGCTCTTAGAGCCTCAGCTTCCTCAATGCTAAAGGGGATAACAGTCGCTACCTCACCAGGTGGTTGTGAATATATGGAGGGCACCTGTAACACAGTTGATTCGTGTTGCCCCTCACCGACCCCTTTTTCATTCCCATGGGGAACAGCCAAGGCCGGGGAGTTATGACTCCAGTGATAGACTGCTCCATGTGAGTGACTGTGTGTGTGTATCTGTGTGTTGGGGTCAGGGACACCTGAACTGTGTGGTGTTATAGGAGTCAGTGAACCTCTTAGCTTCAGTTTCCCTATCTGTACAATGGGTAAAGTGATGATACCTCAGGATTTTTGCAAGAATTAAATGACGTCCTCCATGCCAAACTGGTAGCAAGGGACCTCAGGACATGCTCATGTTATCTGTGATCATAAAAATGTGATCACGTAGCTTGGTTGGGGGTTCCGAGAGTACTGGGATCTTTTCCTCGCCTGAGCTGTCCCCTGCTGGCAGTGGACAGCACTACCTCCCTTACTTGTGCACATTTCAACTTCACCTGTCAGCCAACACTATACCCATTTTAAAGACAATGAAAATGGAGGCAAAGGAAAGAAGGGTGACTTTCCTGAGGACACTGACCAACTTGTTGAACTCCATATAACAAGTCATCATCAAAGCTAACAGCTTGTAACACTTGTGTCAAGCAGGGCCTTGGGCACCTTTGCGGATGAGAAACTGGTGTCTATGGTAAGCAGATGCTGCCTGGCCTAGACACAGGCGTGGCAAGGAGACTGTGTGGGACTTCAGTACCCAAACGCCCCTCACCCTGCGCCAACTATAGGGAGCGGCACTGCAGCCAACACATCACAACTTACAATATCCCTTGGATTGGATTCAATTATTAGCCTGGTTTTCCAGTTCATAAAGCCAAGACTCCCAGACAACCTCGCTCCACCCACAGTCTGACCCTGGGCCCTCACCACTACTCCCCATTCGGCCTAGGCCCTTCCACATGCCCCACCCAGACCGTGGTTTTGTGAGTCCGTCCAGACCTGTAAAAGTGGACTGCAGGCCCGCCTCTGCTCTGGACTCCCTTTCGGGGCTGCAGGAGGCTTTCTGATCCATCAGGCATCTGACAAGCCCCAGGAAACTGCCAGCCTGTTTGTGCTAAGGAAACTGAGGCTCGGGAATGTTTAGCGGCTGCTTCCAGGCCCGTGGCGGGTGGGTGGTGGTACAGTGAAGCACTCGAGGCGTTTCTCCGCGCCCCAACACGAGTGAGACCACCTCAGCCCTGGCCCGAGCCCACTCGACCGTAGCCTCGATTCCCGGCACCGAGAGCTTTGCAACTTCCAAGTCTCCACTCCCAGGCCCCGAGTCCCGAGAGTCAGGGGGAGCCACATTACTCCTATTGTGTAGGTTCCCACCTGCAAGAGTAAGGTTGGGGTCGCTGGGGTGAAACGCCAAAGGAAAGCGGGATCGGGACTGAGGGAGGGGGATTCCCAAGTCCCTGACACCAGCGCCGGGTCAGCCTGGGCTTGGTGACCTCGTCAGTCCCGTCTGCCGGGACTAGGCCGCGGCCAGGCCGGGCACAGAAGCACCCGGTCCGGCGCGTGTGCGGCCTGCAGACAAAAGGCCAAGCCCGCAGGGCCAATCCGCGCACCACCCCGTAGCGACTGGGGGCGGGAGCCGGAGAGCCGAGAAGCTTGTCTCGGCGCGTCTATTGGCTGGTATTGACGCCCATCCGGACCCCGAGGCCAGGCAGTTGGCCAAGGGGGGCGGGGTTTGCAGAGCCCCAATGAATGGGGGAGCCGGAAGCAGGAAGTGAATTTGGGAACGGAGCAGCTGCTGCAGGTGAGGCGCGGCGCCTGGGTTTTGGGGATCCCAGTGTGTCATTCCGGGGGACCAAGGCGAATCTGTACTGAGCGCAAAATCATTCCCTTTCTGCCCACTCTCCTGTACCTCCTCCAAATTCACCCCGCCCTCGAGGCCAAGGAGCGCTCCGGGGAGCAAAGAGTTAACAGCCCTTTCCGAATCTTGAGGCTGTGCTATTGGGGCGGAACTTCTGGAGTCCGGGACAGGCGGGGAGGCTGGAAACTCTGTCCCAGCCGGGAAGGGGCGTGGCGGGGAGAAGGCCCCGGGTTGGGGAATCCCCGGGTTCCAACAGGGCTGTCAGACCTTCAGTAAATTGTTGGCCTTTCCAAGCCTCAGTTTCCCTATCTGTAAAATGGGTTTTCTTCTGGTTGTAACTTCCTGTTGTAACTTCTGTGGCTTCCCTGGAGGAGCACAGGAAGAGAGCAGGAGAATGGAGGGCCGAGGGATGAGAATGGGACAAGTGCAAGGAAAATCATTTATTGCTGTGTGGATATTTTCCGTCCAGGCGACCTCATCTGATTAGCGCACCCACCTCTTAATACTGAGGTTATTCCCTCTTTTACAGAGGAGGAAACGGAGGTGCAGAAAAGTAAAGCAATGGAAGTCTGGGGCCTAGTCCTGGCTAAAGGCCGAGCCTTCCAGCTGGCGGCCTGGAACTTTATCCTTGTGAGCCCAGTGGAAAGTGTGAAGAATTCTGAACAAAGGCCAGGCGCGGCACCTGTAATCTCAGCACTTGGGAGGCCGAGGCAAGCGGATTTGAGGCCAGGAGTTCGAGACCAGCCTGGACAAAATAGCGAGACACCCCCCCCCCCCCGCCTCCCCGTCTCTACCCAAAATGCAAAAAATTAGCTGGGCGTGGTGATGCACGCCTGTAGTCCCAGCTACTTTGGAGGCTGAGGCAGGAGAATCACTTGAACTCGGGAGGCGGAGGTTACTGTGAGTCAGGATCATGCCACTGCACTTCAGCCTGGGCAACAAAGTGAGACTCCATCTCAATAAAAGAATACTGAACAAGGAAGCAGGGAGGGGCCTGGGCTGGGAGCAGAGATGAGGATCTCTGCTGCTGATGTCTCCATTGTGGGATTAGGCAAGGCTCTGAGCCTGAGCCTCGGTTTCCCCATCTGTAATACTAGGTAGTTAGGTCAATCTATTTTTTTTTTTTTTTGAGATGGAGTCTCACCCTGTCACCCAGGCTGGAGTGCAATGGTACGAGGCTCACTGCAGCCTCCGCCTCCTGGGTTCAAGTGATTCTCCTGCCTCAGCCTTCCCAGTAGCTGAGATTACAGGCGCCCGTCACCACACCTGGCTAATTTTTGTATTTTTAGTAGAGAGGAGGTTTCACCACATTGATCAGGCTGGTCTTGAACTCTTGACCTCAGGTGATCCACCCACCTCGGCCTCCCAAAGTGCTAGGATTACAGGTGTGAGCCTCTGTGCCTGACCTTAGAATCAATCTTTAACGTTTAGGGACTACAGGCCAAATATGGTACACCAGTGTATTTTGTGACCCCTTGGGTGAGTCATCTGACCTCTGAGCCTCAGTTAGCATATCTGGTGAATGGGTACAATAATATTCCCTTCCATGTGGGCTTTTGGGAGGATTAAATGAGATTATAAGAGTTCAGAGCCAGGTATGCAATTGATATGGGGTAAACAACAGCTGTGATGACAGTGATGGTTCTCAGCAGGGCCCATGGCGGACACCCAGTACATCCTGCCCAATGACATCGGCGTGTCTAGCCTGGACTGCCGTGAGGCCTTCCGCCTGCTGTCACCCACAGAGCGCCTCTATGCCCACCACCTGTCCCGTGCTGCCTGGTATGGAGGCCTGGCTGTGCTGCTTCAGACCTCCCCCGAGGCCCCTTACATCTATGCTCTGCTCAGCCGCCTCTTCCGCGCGCAGGACCCCGACCAGCTGCGCCAACATGCCCTGGCTGAGGGCCTTACCGAGGAGGAGTATCAGGTTAGTTCCCTTGGGCCAACCTGCGTTTCCTGAGTGGCTTCTGGGTGTGAAAGACCAGGATGCAAATGTCTGTCTCTTTCAAGGGGTAGGTGGAGGATTAGACCAAAGGTTACAAATTCAGGCACTTCCCCTCTCTGGAGCCTCAGTCTTCTCATCTGTAAAATATGCATGTGGGATGTCTGTACCGCTTAGTGTTGTGATGACCCACTTAGAACAGTGCCTGACTTCAAGATAAATGATAGCTGCTGTGATCATAACAAAAGAAACTGTGGTGGAGATTCAGGGAAGGAGAGGAAAGAGTCCAGAGTAGGTATCAGGAGGTCTGAATTCAGGACCAGTTCTTCTCTACCACACTATGTGGCCCTGGGCAGAATGTTCTGCCTGTCCCTTGGTTTTTGTTTTTGGACATATCGGCCAGATAATACACGAATTCTTAGTGCATTGCAGCAATGCAGAAAGACACAAAAAACACAAAGATCACTCATTCTGTGCCCTCCTCAGAGGTAACCCACTGAGGCTGGTACAGCCTTTTCTTTCTCTCCTTTTTTTTTTTTTTTTTTTGTGTCAGAGTCTTAGTCTGTCACCCAGCCTGGAGTGCAGTGGTGCAGTCTTGGCTCACTGCAAACCTCCACCTCCCAGGTTCAAGCATTTCTCATGCCTCAGCCTCCCAAGTAGCTAGAACTACAGGTATGTGCCACCATGCCGGGCTAATTTTTGTATTTTTAGTAGAGATGGGTTTTCACCATGTTGCCCAGGCTGGTCTTGAACTCCTGGCCTCAAGTGATCCACTTGCCTTACCCTCCCAAAGTGCTGGGATTACAGGCGTGAACCACCGTGCCTGGTCTTGGTTACAGCCTTTTCAATCCCGTCTGTGTATTACATACCTATATGTGTATATGCATGGTGAATCAGTTCCTTATTTTCTCTTTTATAGAAATGAGATGATGTTCTTTTCCTGCTTTGTGTCCTGCTTTTTCCATTGAATGCCATGTCTTGGAGAACTTGGAGAATGGGATACATTTAAATGTACCTCATTCTTTTTTTTTTTTTTTTTTTTGAGACGGAGTCTCGCTCTGTCACCCAGGCTGGAGTGCAGTGGCCGGATCTCAGCTCACTGCAAGCTCCGCCTCCCGGGTTCACGCCATTCTCCGGCCTCAGCCTCCCAAGTAGCTGGGACTACAGGCGGCCGCCAACTCGCCCGGCTAGTTTTTTGTATTTCTTAATAGAGACGGGGTTTCACCGTGTTAGCCAGGATGGTCTCGATCTCCTGACCTCGTGATCCGCCCGTCTCAGCCTCCCAAAGTGCTGGGATTACAGGCTTGAGCCACTGCGCCCGGCCTCATTCTTTATTATTGACTGTGAAGTATTCCACAGCAGTGTACACTATAATCAATTTAATCTTTATTTCTGGACATTTAGCTTGTCCCGTTTTTCTTACAAACAGTGCCATGGTGAGCATACTTGTGCATACATGTGAGGGGGATCTGTTTCTAGAAGGAGAACTGCTGGGTCAAGGGCTCTATACATTTACAATTGACTGATTCTGTTAAATCATCTTCTAAAAAACTTTCACTGCATTATATTCCCATCAAGAATGTACAAGAATATGGCCTGTTTTTCTATACGGGAAATAAAGGGATTGGATTGTTTCTCTCTGAGCTGACGTGCTGTTTATTCTACCTCTTTTGAAGTCTGGGCATGCACTTCCCATCTTGGGCATGGCTTACTCATTAAAAGAGCTAATATCTGTGGAAATATTTATAAACGGAAAGGTGCAACTCAAGCATTACTATTTTCAGGGAAATTCTTTTTTTTTTTTTTTTTTTTTTGAGACAGTCTTGCTCTGTCACTAGGCTGGAGTGCAGTGGCACAGTCTTGGCTCACTGCAACCTCCAACTCCCTGGTTCAAGCGATTCTCCTGCCTCAGCCTCCAGAGTAACTGGTATTACAGGCATGCACCACCACACCCAGCTAATTTTTGTATTTTTAGTAGAGACAGGGTTTCACCATGTTGGCCAGGATGGTCTCAATCTCCTGACCTCGTGATCTGCCCGCCTCGGCCTCCCAGAGTGCTTGGGATTACTGGCGTGGGTGCCAGCCATTCAGGGAAATTCATGTTTGCAAGTGGCAGAAACCCAGCTCAAATTGGCTTACGTGAAAAGGAGAATTGTTGGGTCACATGATTGAAAAGTCCAGGTCTAGAGGAAGTTTCAGGCATGGCTGGACTCAGGGACTCAGTGCTACCACTGCGATGCAGTCTTCATCTCTCAGCTTGCTTGCTTTTCTTGCTCCCGGAGGGGGAGCTCCAGGGGTTCCAGGCCTGATGATACCTGTTGTACACAGGCTCTTTGCCAATGGGAAATGTCCTGGGTAGCGCTCTTATGCCAGCTTGAGCCTTGTGCCCATCCTGTAGCCAAGGATGGTGGTTTCTCAGACTGGCCAAGCCAGCTTACATGCCCAACCCTGGGGCTGGGGGAAGGGAGATCCCCCACCCTCCCACCCACAAAAGGAGGATTGAGGTCTTGTTACCAGAGGAAGATCTGGGGCCAGCAGAAGCCATAGAATAGATAGATGATTAAGGCCCCTCTGGCTCTAACATGTGATGCTTCCGAGGCCAGCTGCCTGACAGGTCAGAGGCTGAGGACAGGCTCCCAGGAGAAAGAGGGAGGTGGTGCTGGAACTGGGCCTTAAAGGACACAGTAGTCTCAGGTGGCTGAGAGGTGCTGGGGTGGAGAGGGCAAAGGCAGACGAACACTTGGGTGTGTTTGGGAACTGCCCAGAAGATCAGTTAGGCCAGACAGCCGGGGTGTGAAAATGGGTCTGTGAAAGTGAGTGTGGGCCAGACTGGGGCTTCCCAGGACCTGGGTCCTGCCCGCACATTTTCCAGCCTCATCCACACTGGCTCTGCTGGGGCATTCGCATCTCAGGAGGGGGTGTTGCTGGGGTCAGGGAGGCTGTGCTTCCTGGGTCTCTGATGCCTGTCTCCCCCCTCAGGCGTTCCTGGTCTATGCCGCGGGTGTTTACTCCAACATGGGCAACTACAAGTCCTTTGGTGACACCAAGTTTGTTCCCAACTTGCCCAAGGTGAGCCAAAGGAGGGCTGGGGAAGGTGGGGATGGGGGCTGGTGGGGTAGGGGTGGAGAATGCAGTAGAAGGAGCCCCAACTGGAGTGTCAGAAGCCCTGAGCAGAACATGGACCCTGTTGCTGCCACCCTGCATGACTGTGAGTGTCACCAACCTCACTGGGTGCCACGGCCTCTTCGTGTGTAAAGGAAAAGCACAGCTCTCCCTGACTGCTGATCTGCAGGCCGAACAAGGGCGAGATGTGGAAGTGTTCTGTGAACTTTCAGGTGCTCTCAAAAATGGAGCTTGTTGGTCATCACCAGGAACAGTGGGAAATACGGGGCTGGGGGCATCCCTCCCAGGATTATGAGGCTTGAGCCTATCTAGGGCAGAGGTGGTTCTTACGGCAGGTATAAGAGCTGGGACTTTAACATGCATACAAGTCACTTGGCGGTCATGCTGCCATGCGGCATCTGATTCAGCAGGTCTGTGGTGGACCCAAGATTTGACATTTTTGCTTTGAGACAGGGTCTTGCTCTGTCGCCCAAGCTGAAGTGCAGTGGTGTGATCATGACTCACTTCAGCATCAACCTCCTGGACTCAAGTGGTCCTCCTGGCTTAGCCTCCCAAGTAGTTGGGAATATGGGTGTGCAGCACCACACCAACTAAATTTTCTTTTCTTTTTTTGAGATAGGGTCTCACTCTGTCACTTAGGCTGGAGGGCAGTGGCACAGATACAGCTCACTGCAACCTCAACTTCCTAGGCTCAAGTGATCCTCCTCAGCTTCCAGAGTAGCTGGTACCACAGATACCTGCCACTGTGACGCTTGGCTAATTTTTTAAAATTGTTTGTAGTGACAGAATGCCACTGTGTTACCCAAGCTGGTCTTGAACTCCTGGACTCAAGCAATTCTCACACCTTGGCCTCCCAAAATGCTAGGATTACAGGCATGAGCCGCTGCGTCTGGCCTTTATTCTTTGTAGAGATGGGGGTCTGTCTATGTTGCCCAGGCTTGTCTTGAACTCCTGGCCTCAAGTATCTCTCCCTCCTCTGCCTCCCAAAGTGCTGGGATTATAGGCATGAGCCACCACACATGGAGGCTTGACATTTCTCAGGCCCTGCCAGTGCTGCTGGTCCACGGACCACACAGTGAGCCAAAGCTCTTAGACCATGGGAGAAGAGCTTAGGAGTGGATAGGGAGGCTCTGGAAGGCAGGTTTGGGTGGTGTGACTGGGCCATTGGCTTCCCTTTCCCTGTAGGAAAAGCTGGAACAGGTGATCCTAGGGAGTGAGGCTGCTCAGCAGCACCCCGAAGAAGTCAGGGGCCTCTGGCAGACCTGTGGGGAGCTTATGTTCTCTCTGGAGCCAAGGCTTCGACACCTCGGACTGGGGAAAGAGGTGAGGCCCCTGACTCCCCCGAGGGGACGGGGCAGAGGGAATTCTTTGAGGCCACCTGGTAAGGAGGGAAGGAAAGGGGATGGGGAGGCAGTGGGCTCTGCCTCACACTCCTGAGGCAATGCTGCTCCCCACTGCAGGCCTCAGTTTTGTCATCTGTAGAATGGTAAGCAGGTTGGGTCAAATGCTTTCTGAATGCCCTCCCAGATCTGACATTCTGCACACAGGATGCCATGTGCTGATGGAGGGAAGGAGAGGAAGGCTGGAGGTGGAGGGAGCTGAGGAGGGGACAGCAGGGAAGGAGGGGGGTCCCAGGTTTCCCACCTCTGGAGGCCGCATCCGTTGCATGGGACGAGGACCTTGGGAAGCCTTAGGGGTGGGCCAGCCTGAGAGAGGCACGGGCAGGGCTGCAGGAATGCTGGAAATGAGCATCTGTTTGTTTTATAACTTTTTCCCCGGAAGTAGATGGAGGGGTAAGCGGTAGACGCCGCTGGAAGGAGGGAGGGGCAGGAAGCCTGGGAAGATGACGTCCCTGCAGCACTGACCTCGGCACCTCCTCTTTCTCCTGTCCCCTCTCTTCCCCAACAGGGAATCACCACCTATTTCTCTGGGAATTGTACCATGGAAGATGCCAAATTGGCCCAGGACTTTCTGGACTCACAGGTTTGGGGTTAGGGGAGCTCAAGGTAGCAGAGGTTTGGTGGAGTTCCTAGTCCCAGCCCCTCACAACTGGTGACCACTCCTGGGTCTCTGCTTGACTACTCCCTGCTAACTAGGGAAGGTACACCCCTGCCCACCCCAGGCTATAGAGCCTAATGACAGCCTCAGGGCTGGGCGAGGAACCAGGACCTCAGGCCACAGGGGTGTGAGGCTCTGGGGTCCACGTGTCAGTGGAGCTCCCAGCTTAGCCACTCACCAGCCATGTGATCAGTTTCCATGTCTGTGAAGTGGTACCCACCTCCGGTAGCCCTGGGTTCGCAGAGGCCATGCAGTGCCTGGCATAGTGGTTGGAGTCAGTGCTTAGTAGAAGTGCACAGTGTCCCGAGCAGAGCAGGAGAGTCGGCCCTGGGCTGCCCACTCCCACTCTCTCCCGCTTCTCCCAGCCAACCTGGAAGGCCCAGCCTGCTTTGCCTCCATGCCTTCTCCCCGGGGGGTGACCCATTTTCCTTCCTCCCACCCCACTGGCCTCTCCAGACCTCACTCTCAACCCCTGCCCTGGTCTCTTCTAGAACCTCAGTGCCTATAACACCCGGCTCTTCAAAGAGGTCGATGGAGAAGGGAAGCCCCACTACGAGGTGCGGCTGGCTTCTGTGCTTGGCTCAGGTGAGCTTAGCCCCAGGCTTCCCTTCTGCTCCCTCCCAGGCATTTCTGGACCTGGGTGGCTCAGGTCCTGCCAGCCCTGCCACTCCCACACAAAGAGGATCCTTCTCTCCCAGGAGTTTCTACATAAGGCCTGGGAATGGCTCTAGTTTCTCTGTATCAGTCCCCTATTTGTCTGTGAACCAATCCCTGAGGGCTGGCAAGGGACAGGTCTCTGATTGGCTCAACCTGGTCTCAAGCCTACTCTGGAGTCAGGCGATGAGGTTGGCCCTTCAGGCCAGGCGTGGCAGCTCACACCTGTAATCCCAGCACTTTGGGAGGCTGAGGCAGGTGAATCACCTAAGGTTGGGAGTTTGAGACCAGCCTGGCCAACATGGTGAAACACCGTCTCTACTAAAAATATAGAAATTAGCCAGGCATGGTGGCATGTGCCTGTAATTCCAGCTACCTGGGAGTCTGAGGCAGGAGAATCGCTTGAACCCAGGAGGCAGAGGTTGCAGTGAACCAAGATCTCACCACTGCACTCCAGCCTGGGTGACAGAGCAAAGCTCCAGGTCAAAAAAAAAAAAAAAAGAGGCTGGCCCTTTCCAAACCAACTGCACTTGGGGTAGTAGTAGTGGGACCTGGGGTGATATTCTCAAGGGGAAGTTGGGATCCATTCCCAGGAGAGAGGAAATAGTGTGGACAGAAGTGTCCAGGCCTTTATGAAGACTTTTGCCACCTGGCTCTTTTTTCCCTACCTGCACCCCAGCCCCTGCTTCATCTCCATTTCCTCCCACTCAGACTCTGTGCTCTGGCCATGCTCAACAGCATCCAGTTCTCACGGACCCTCTCTAGGTCTTTTGTTTTTGTTTTTTTTTTTTGTTTTTTGAGACAGAGTCTCGCTGTATCGCCCAGGTTGTAGTGCCCAGGCTAGAGTGCAGTGGTGCGACCTTGGTTCACTGCAACCTCTGCCTCCTGGGTTCAAGCGATTCTCCTGCCTCAGCCTCCAGAGTAGCTGGAATTGCAGGCGCCCATCACCACACCTGGCTAATTTTTGTATTTTTAATAGAGACGAGGTTTCGCCATTTGGCCATGCTGGTCCTAAACTCCTGACCTCAGGTGATCCGCCTGCCTCTCGGCCTCCCAATGTGCTGGATTATAGGCATGAGCCACCGCGCCTGGCCCCTGTCCAGGTCTTTGCACAATCTATTCCCCACTTCCCATGCGGAACCCCCTCCAGCCTCTCTTTGTCCCCTGGCCACCTCCTCCCCATGCTCTAGGCCATGCATGGACATTGCCTTCCCCAGGACCTTTCCCCATCTTCCCATAACTAAGTCCATGCCCTTCTCTCTTCCCATTGCCACACTCAGTAGCTCTCCTGACTACAAGCTCTGCAAGAGAAGGGCCTGTGTGTTTCATCCACTGTTGTCTCCCCGGTGCCCAGCGCTTGGTGGATCTGAGCTTCCACCGGGGAGATGATGGCAGATGTGGGTTCAGAGGAACAGGAGTTGATCTCACTGGAATATAAGCTGGGCTTATACTTACAGTACAGGATGCAGTGTCAGGCAGTGGTTGAATGTGGCCCTGGAGCCGGGCTGCCTGAGTGGGTCATTATCTATTGCTGTGGAACAAATGCTCCCCAAATGTTGATACAAAACCGCCTTTTCATGCTCACGGACACTGGGTCAGGAATGCAGGTAGAGCACAGTAGGAACAGCCGGTTGCTGGGTGACCGTGTCTGGGGCCTCAGCTGGGAAGACTCGACAGCTTGGGGCCGCAAGCATCCCCAGGCTTATTGGCTCACACGCAGGTGCTGGCTGCCGGCTGGAACCCAGCTGCGCTGTTGACTAAAATACATCACATGGCACCCTCCTATTGTTTGTGGTAGCTGGGCTCCCAGAGTGAGCCTCCCAGGAGAGCCAGGCGGAAGCCTGCTCACCTTGTGTGACCTGGCCTCAGCACATGGTGTCCCTGCTGCTGAAGTCACAGCCTTCCTGGCTTCAGGAGGAGGGAACACATCCCACGTCTCCATGGGCAAAGTCACAGTTGAGCTGGACATGATGGCTCATACCTGTAATCCCAGCTATTCAGGAGGCTGAGCCAGGAGGATCGCTTGAGCCCAGCAGTCTGAGATCAGCTGGGCAACCTTGCAAGATCCTATCTCAAATTTAAAAAAAAAAAAAAAGGTGTAAGACAGGAAATATTGTGGCTGTTTTTGCTCGTTTGTTTGTTTTTACATAGCCTTGAAGTATATTTTATTGATCAGAGACAACAAGGAAAATACAATAGTGTGTAAACATCCCATTGCTTCTGTAACAAATTGCCACAAATTTAGTGGCACAAAACAACATGAACTTATTACAGTTGCAGGGGTCCAGAGTCTAAAAGCAAGGCTGGGCCGCATTCATTTTGGAGTCTCAGGAGGAACCTGCCCCCGCTTGCCTTTTCCAGCTTCTGGAAGGCTGCCCAGCCCCCCAACTTCACTCCAGCTCCCTTCTGCTATCGTCACAGCTCCTTTTCCCAGCCACCCTCTTGTCTCCCCGTGGGACTGTTGATTACGTTTGGGATGTGACTGTCTTTTTAAATCTAATCTGCTACTTGCTGTCCACGTAAGCTCTCGATGCCTTAGTTTCCCATCAGTGAAATGGAGATGATAATTTCTGCCTCCCCCCAGAGTTAGAGTGAGGCTTAAAGGAGTTAACACATGGAAAGCACATGTTATGTGATACATATATTTTTGTTTTTTAGTTTTTGGGTTTTTTTGTTTTCGTTTTTGTGTTTGTTTTTTTGGGCTGGAGTCTCTCTCTGTTGCCCAGGCTGGAGTGCAGCAGCGCGATCTCAGCTCACTGCAACCTGTGTCTCCTGGCTTCAAGCGATTTTCCTGCTTCAGCCTCCTGAGTAGCTGGGATTACAGGTGCCTGCCACCATGCCCAGCTAATTTTGTATTTTGAGTAGAGACGGGATTTCACCATGTTGGCCAGACTGGTCATGAACTCCAGACCTCAGGCGATCTGCCCGCCTTGGCCTCCCAAAGTGCTGGGATTACAGGTGTGAGCCACCGTGCCCGGCTGATATATATATTTTGGAAGACGAGAGTTTATACTCATGTCTGTTGGCTACAGGGAGCCATTGAAGATCTTAGAGTGAAAGAGTGCTACGGGGAAAAGCTGACGGAGGTGTCTTACTCCGGCCTTTTCTCTGAGTGACACCTTCTTTCCCCAGAGCCTTCCCTGGACTCTGAGATGACTTCCAAGCTGAAGAGCTATGAATTCCGGGGAAGCCCTTTCCAGGTGACCCGAGGGGACTATGCGCCCATCCTCCAGAAGGTGGTGGAGCAGCTGGAGAAAGCCAAGGTTGGACTGGCTGGGGACTGAGGTGTGCGGGCTGAGGACCCCTCTGGGCAGCAAAGCTGGTGTGGAGGTGGGTTGACCTCACACAAGGCTGACCGACTCCTGCTCACCTCAGGTGTATGCAGCCAACAGCCACCAGGGGCAGATGCTGGCCCAGTATATAGAGAGCTTCACCCAGGGCTCCATCGAGGCCCACAAGAGGGGCTCCCGCTTCTGGATCCAGGACAAAGGCCCCATCGTGGAGAGGTGAGCCGCCAGCTCCACCCCACCCGCCCCCTCCTGCCCACCCCTCCTCCACCTCTGCCCTTCTCTCCCCCAGTTACATCGGGTTCATCGAGAGCTACCGTGACCCCTTTGGTTCCCGAGGAGAATTTGAAGGTAACTTCCTCGGGGAGGAGGAGGTCAGTCACAGTCCCTTCCCCCACATCCAAGTCCACATGTCCAGTGTCCCCTGATGGTTCTCCCCACCCCCACTCAGCCATAACCATAACAATAACAACAGCCATCGTAAATAAACACCATTTACAGTGTATTGGGCACTGTTGTAAGAAGCTTAGCTATATTAACTAATTTAGAGTTCATCACCCCATGAGGATGTTTATCCTCACTTAACAGGTGTGAGCACTGAGGCACAGTTGGGGGGTGACCCAGAAACTCTGGCTCTGAGCTACTTTGCTGTGCTGCCTCTAGTGTCTGGTCAGGGCACAGGCTCCAGGTAGACATGTGCCTCCCAAGCCTAGCTTCACCACTTCCAGGCTGTGTGACCTTGGGCCAAATAGCCTGACCTCAGCACCAGTGCGGTTAGGATGCAGACTGCTACACTCAGTGGCTGGAAGCAGGATGGACATTGTGACTGGACCTGACCTGGGGCTGTCATCCCAGGCTGGTGGCAGGCTGCCTCGGGCCCCACCCCCTTCCCCAGGGGACCCACCTGTGGAAGGCAGGGCATCCAGCCTGAGGATTCAGCCACTTCTCTGGCTGCCCTAATCCTCCTCAGCCGCTGGATGTAGAAGAGTCTGAGCATCTGCCTGTTAAAACCAGAGAGATTAGTCTGGGAGGAGAGCACACAGCCTGCTGGGGCTCAGGGGTGAGCCGCTAGACCCAGGCCCAGGGAGAAGGGGCAGGCGGCCCAGGGGCCTGAGGGGGAGACAGGTTTGTGCAGCTGCAGCTTTCCTGTCCAGGTCCTGACCTAGTAGGGCCCAGACCTGGGTCACTGCTGTCCCCAGCTGCCAGCCCAGGGTGACTGCATACAGTAGGCATTCAGTACATGCGTGATGGCTGGAGTAGGGTGAAGTGAGAGCCCTCCTGGAACCCTGCCAAGCCACAGCTCCCTCCCTCCCCTGCAGGTTTCGTAGCTGTGGTGAACAAGGCCATGAGTGCCAAGTTTGAGCGGCTAGTGGCGAGCGCAGAGCAGCTGCTGAAGGAGCTGCCCTGGCCCCCAGCCTTTGAGAAGGACAAGTTCCTCACCCCCGACTTCACCTCCCTGGATGTTCTCACCTTTGCTGGCTCCGGCATCCCTGCTGGCATCAACATCCCCAATTGTAAGTGTTGGCAGGCCCAGCCCCTGAGCCCCAGAAGCCTCCTTTTAGAGTCGCCCCTCCCTCTCCACACACACTCTCCACAAACTGCCCTGTGCCTCTTGTCTGTGACCTTTGTCCCTTGCCTCTTCTTCCTGGTCCTTCTCCGCCTTCTCCAGACGATGACCTGAGGCAGACGGAAGGCTTTAAGAACGTGTCACTGGGGAATGTGCTGGCTGTGGCCTACGCCACGCAGCGGGAGAAGCTCACCTTTCTGGAGGAGGATGACAAGGTGGGTGCCAGCAGTTGGAGGGTTGGGGCTGGGCCTCACCTTCCTCAGCGGACTCGGGAAGGCAGACAGCCCAGAGCAGTAGAGAGGAAAGCACACAGCTTCCGTCCTGGCTCTGCCACTTCCCAACCACATGACCGTGCGGACTTTGGAGCCTCGGTTTCTTCTCGGGTCACACTAGGGGGGCATCCCTCCCTTCCTCCTGGGTTGTTGCAAGGATGAGATGGGCTGTGGGGTGGAGCACAGTCGGCCTTTACCAAGTACATGCACTGAGATGGGCCCATGGCCCGGGGGAGGGGAGGCCGACAGGCTCTGTGGCCAGGGCCGGCCAGTGGACAGCGCAGGTCTCTGCTTGTCTTGGCAGGATCTGTACATCCTCTGGAAGGGGCCCTCCTTCGATGTGCAGGTGGGCCTGCACGAGCTGCTGGGCCATGGCAGCGGCAAGCTCTTCGTACAGGTAAGAAGGCAGCGGCCAGCCCTGGTACCCCAGCCCACAGCTCCACTCCCCACAACCTGCCCTACCCAGTGGTGAAGCTGCTCTAGCCTCTGCCCTCAGGGGCTGTGGGTTGGGTGGGGAAAACGGCCCCTTAAGCAGAGAAGACCCTGTCTTGCCCTTCCTCAAGATGTCCCAGGAGCTCAGAGGCCTGGCGTAGAGCCGGGGTGTAGAGGGCCCTCTGGGACAGTTCAGCTGCTGTTCCCCACACCAGGAGGAATTGCTTGGCTCAGGCTAAGGAAGCACACCCTAAGGGCGTGGCTCCAGCAGCCCCAGGACAGACACTGGGGGTAGGGGGCATCTCTGGGTGCTCCCATCTGAGGCAGCAGTGCTATCTTTGTTTGCGCTGCTGTTCCGTGGAGCCTGGGCTTTTCCAGGTATCGTAGGGAGCCACTTCTCCCCAGAGCAGCCCCTTCTTGCCAGCCAGCCAGCGTGACTGGAGTCCCCTCCACACCTACCCAGGGAATATGGAAACACAGACAACCTTTTATGGGGGGCTGAAAAGCTGATGTGGACCCCCAGCATGGAGATGACCAGAAGTGGGGTGGGGTGTGGCCCCTCCCTTCCGAGGGCAGGGTTCTTGGTGGGCCCTGCTTCTTGGGGTGTGGGGCTGCTTCCCTGGATGGGGAAGGGCTGGAACTGGGCCCCGGGGTCAGGAGGATGCGCAGAACAGCTGCTGAGGCAGCAGGCTGGCGAAACGCCTTGTCCAGACTTTATCCAGGCTGTGTGTGGCCTTGGATAAGTCAGCTCCTTCACCAACCCTCAGTTGGCCCATCTGTAAAATGAGATTCCTGACCCCTGCTGTGTGGGCTGTTGTGAGGAGTAAAGGTGAAGACAGTAAGCCCTGACACACAGTAGGTCCTCAGCAAACAGGTATTAGTGTTGAGAGACAGTGTCCACGGAGGTTGTGTGCTCTGACTCCAGTTTGGGGCTCTTAGGCTCCAAGCCTCAGTTTCCTCGTCTGTGAAGTGGGATAATAGTAGCACTGTCCTCGGAAGATGGTTGTGAGGATTAAAAGGACGCTGCATGAAAGACGCATGGCATGCAGTGGGAGTGGCAGTGCCAGGAGCCAGACCAGAAGCCCATGGTGGGCACAGCTGGGCTCTCTGGCCCACCCATTGGAGCATCTCCTACTGGGGTCTGGAGACACCAGATCTGGGTCCTCACAGGACTTGGGGCAAGTTCCTCGACTGTCTGGCCCTCGGTTCTCCTCTCTGTGCGGTGGGGTAGGCATCTCTGGTTCTCGCGTTCCTGATGGCTCTGAGGAGGCAGCCAGCGTCACAGGGCTCAGGGCTGTGCAGGCATCAGTGTGTGGACGGACCTGCTGCTCCTGCGCTCCCACTTGCCTTCCTGAGCCACTCTCTGGGCCCGTGGATTCTGGCGCTGGAGGCCTGGATCCAGCTGGGGGTGCCTTTCCCTCACCCAGCCTGTGCTCTGCAGGATGAAAAAGGAGCATTCAACTTTGACCAGGAGACAGTGATCAACCCAGAGACGGGCGAGCAGGTGAGGGAGGCCTCAGTAGAGCCCCAGGGTGCTGGGAGGGTGGGCACAAGTGGGGTGGGGCAGTGGCCACCCTAAGCCTGACAGTGGAGCTCTTTTTCCAGATTCAGAGCTGGTATCGGAGCGGGGAGACCTGGGACAGCAAGTTCAGCACCATCGCCTCCAGCTACGAAGAGTGCCGGGCTGAGAGCGTGGGCCTCTACCTCTGTCTCCACCCGGAAGTGCTGGAGTAAGAGCAGCAAAGCCAAGGGGTGGGCTGTCCCGGTGCAGTGGCCAGCCCTGGGGGCATGGAGGGTGGGTGGTGGCGGCCGGTGGAATGGGGACAGGGTAGCCTCTGACCATCCTGCCACCTGCCTGCCCGTCTCACAGGATCTTTGGCTTTGAGGGGGCTGATGCGGAGGACGTGATCTACGTGAACTGGCTCAACATGGTTCGGGCCGGGCTGCTCGCTCTGGAGTTCTACACACCTGAGGCCTCCAACTGGCGACAGGTGGGGCCTGGGTGGGGCCCCCAGGAGGCGGAAGGGAGCCTACAAGGATGATCAGCCTGCCAAGATCAGGGTGCAAGGATGGGACCGCTGTACCTTTAAGGCAGATGAACAGGGTTTAATGCCAGACTCCACTGTTTGGGGGGCAAGTCACATCACTCTCGTGAGCCCCAGAGTTCCTGTCTGTGAAGTGGGAGTAGGACTCTCCCCGGCCACCATTTCACGGTGAATCAGATGAGGTGATTTTGTTAGGACTCCTCGCAGTTGACGCCCTCTGTGCCACACACAATTCTAAGCGCCCTCCATGAATTCACTACGCCAGGAGGTAGGCGCTGTTGTTACCCTCATTTTGAGAAGAGAAATTGAGGCACAAGGAGATGAAGCAACTTGCCACTAAGTGGCAGAGCCAGGATTCGCATCTATACAGTGCCTCCAGGGCCATTCAGTGCCACGGCTCCATTTTGTGTCCTTTGGACATGGGGTAAGTGATAGAAATTTTTTTTCTTTTTCTTTCTTTTTTTTTTTTTGAGACAGAGTCTCGCTCTGTCACCAGGTTGGAGTGCAGGGGCGTGATCTTGGCTCACTGCAACCTCCGCCTCCCGGGTTCAAGTGATTCCCCTCCCTCAGCCTCCTGAGTAGCTGGGACTACAGGCGCATACCACCACGCCTGGCTAATTTTTTGTATTTTTTAGTAGAGACAGGGTTTCACCGTGTTAGCCAGGATAGTCTCGATCCCTTGACCTCATGATCCACCCGCCTCAGCCTCCCAAAGTGCTGGGATTACAGGCATGAGCCACCGCGCCCTGCCAGCAATAGAAACTTTTTGACAAAATCAGATGGGTGTGGTTTGAGGAGGTGATGTGACATCATTCAGGGTCCAGAAATGTGGGTCTGAGTTGTGGCTCTTCCTTTACTAGCTGTGTGCCCCTAAAGAAGTCCCTCCACTTCTCTGGGCCTCTGTTTTATCATCTGCAAACTGGGGATAATGACGCTTACTTGGTTCCCCTTTTGAGCACAAACAAGGTTGTGGAGGAGAAAGTGTTTGGGGACCCTGGAGGGGGTAGCTGCTGTCCTCATCGGGGGATCCGGAGGAGCAGGGATCACGGTGGGTGACATGGGGAGCATGGGCACCAGGTCCTACCTGGAAATGGCCTCCCTGTCTCCTAGTGCAGCCTGCTTTCTCTGTTAGCAGAGGAAGGAGGAAGCATTTGAGGGGAGGGGAATAAGCAGAAAAGGACCCACAGGGTGGGGGAGAATGACAATAACAGTTGCCAATAAATGAGGAACTGGGACCAAGGACCAAGCCTAGGACCAAGCACTTGATATGGGCTACAAATGCTGTCTTTCCCCACCCCGGCAGGCCCATATGCAGGCCCGGTTTGTGATCCTGAGAGTCTTGCTGGAGGCTGGCGAGGGACTCGTTACCATCACTCCCACCACAGGCTCTGATGGGCGCCCAGATGCCCGGGTCCGCCTCGACCGCAGCAAGATCCGGTCTGTGGGCAAGCCTGCTCTAGAGCGCTTCCTGCGGAGGCTTCAGGTAAGCAAAGCCCTCTCGCCTGGATGGGCCCCCGCCAACCTCTCCAGGGGCAGAGTGTTACCATGTGCCAGGCACGGAGAATAAGCTGTGAGCAGTTCTCTTACGCTGCAGTGAGGAAAGGTAGCCAGTAAACATGTAAGCACACCGGGTGCCTCACGCCTGTGATCCCAGCACTGTGGGAGGCCGAGGAGGGCGGATCACTTGAGCTCAGGAGTTCAAGACTAGCCTGGGCAACATGGCAAAAACCTCGTCTCTACAAAAAATACAAAAATTAGCCAGGCACGGTAGTGCGCGCCTGTAGTTCCAGCTACTCCAGAAGCTGAAGTGGGAGGATCACTTGAGCCTGAGAGGTGGAGGCTGCAGTGAGCCATGATTGTACCACTACACTCCAGCCTGGGTGACAGAATGAGACCCTATCTCTAAAAAAAAAAAAAAAAAAAAAAAAAAAAGAATAAGGACATCTTTTATGTATTTATTTGTTTGTTTGTTTGTTTGTTTATTTTTGAGACAGAGTTTTGCTCTTGTTGCCCAGGCTGGAGTACAATGGCACGATCTCAGCTCACTGCAACCTTCTTCTCCCGGGTTCAAGTGATTCTCCTGCCTCAACCTCCCGAGTAGCTGGGATTGCAGGCTCCCGCCACCACGCCCGGCTAATTTTTGTATTTTTAGTAGAGACGGGGTTTCACCATGTTGGCCACGCTGGTCTTGAACTCCTGACCTCAGGTGATCCACCCACCTTGAATTCCCAAAGTGCTGGGATTACAGGTGTGAGGCAACGCGCCCAGCCAGGACATCTTTAAGAATGAAGGACATTTTTAGACAAACAAAAACAGTTTACCATTAATAAACCGTCAGTAACAACACTTCTACAGGATATAATTTAGGAAAAAGAAACAGCCCCAGAGAGAAGGTTGGATAAGCTGTAAGAAATATGGCTGAGTGATGCTGAGAGTAAATATACAATATGAACTTTGTATACCAATAAAAATGATCAATTTGGCTGCGTGTGATGGCTCATGCCTGTAATCCCAGCACTTTGGTAGGCTAGATTCCTTGAGTCTAGGAGTTCAAGACCAGCCTAGGCAACATAGTGAGACCTCATCTCTACAAAAAATTTTAAAAATAGCCAAGTGTGGCCGGGCGCGGTGGCTCATGCCTGTAATCCCGGCACTTTGGGAGGCCAAGGCGGGCAGATCAACTGAGGTTGGGAGTTTGCAACCAGCCTGACCAACATGGAGAAACCCCATCTCTACTAAAAATACAAAATTAGTCGGGTGTGGTGGTGCATACCTGTAATCCCAGCTACTCGGGAGGCTGAGGCAGGAGAATTGTTTGAACCCAGGACGTGGAGGTTGTGGTGAACCAAGATCGGGCCACTGCACTCCAGCCTGGGCAACAAGAGTGAAACTCCGTCTCAAAAAAAAAAAAAAATTAAAAATAGCCAAGTATGGTGATGCACGCCTGTGGTCGTGGCCACACAGGAGGCTGAGATGGGAGGATTTCTTGAGCACGGGAGGTAGAGGCTGCAGTGAGCCCTGATTGCCACTGCACTCTAGCCTGGGCGACAGAGCTAGATTCTGTCTCTAAAAGAAAAAGAAAAGATAACATTGATCAAAAGTTACCATAAAGAAGGTGTCAAGTGTTACACTAGGATAGGATATTTACAACACATATGGTTAGTCCCCGCTTATCCACAGTTTTGCTTTCTGCGGCTGCAATTAGCTGCAATAAAATACAACAAGATATTTTTAGGCTGGATGTGGTGGTTCACTCCTGTAATCCCAGCATTTTGGGAGGCCCAGACGGGCTGATCACCTGAGGTCAGCAATTCAAGACCAGCCTGGCCAACATGGCGAAACCCTGTCTCTATTAAAAATACAAAAATTAGCTGGGCATGGTGGCAGGCGCCTGTAATCCCAGCCACTCAGGAGGCTGAGGTATGAGAACCACGTGAATCTGGGAGTTGGAGGTTGCAGCAAGCCAAGATTGCGTCACTGCCCTCCTGCTTGGGTGACACAGTGACACACTGCCTCAAAAAGAAAAAAAAGATACTTGAGAGAGAGGCTGTATTCACCTAACTTTTATTCCATTATTTTGTTACATTTGTTCTATTTTATTAGTAGTTATTGTTAATCTCTTCCTGTGCCTAACTTATAAATTAAACTTTCTCATAGATGTGTATGTATGGTGAAAAAACAGTGTATATATAGGGCCCTGTACTACGTGGTCTTGGAACATATCCTCCATGTATCTGTGGGGACTACTGTACTAACAAAGGGTTCATATCTAAAATACATAAAGAACTTTTCAGCCGAGCACAGTCGCTCCCGCCTGTAATCCCAGCACTTTGGGAGGCCGAGGCAGATGGATCACTTGAGGTCAGGAGTTTGAGAACAGCCTGGACAACATGGTAAAACCCATCTCTACCAAAAATATAAAAAATTAGCCAGGCGTATTGGCGGGCGCTTGTAATCCCAGCTACTCAGGAGGCTAAGGCAGGAAAATCGCTCAAACCTGGAAGGTGGAGGTTGCAGTGAGCTGAGATCATGCCACTGCACTCCATCCTGGGCAACACAGCGAGACTCTGTTTCAAAAAATAAAGAAAGAAAAAACTTTTTAAAAAAAAGTGAGGGGCCGGGCGCGGTGGCTCAAGCCTGTAATCCCAGCACTTCGGGAGGCCAAGACGGGCAGATCACGAGGTCAGGAGATCGAGACCATCCTGGCTAACACGGTGAAACCCCGTCTCTACTAAAAAATACAAAAAAACTAGCCGGGCGAGGTGGCGGGCGCCTGTAATCCCAGCTACACGGGAGGCTGAGGCAGGAGAATGGCGTAAACCTGGGAGTCGGAGCTTGCAGTGAGGTGAGATCCGGCCACTGCACTCCAGCCCGGGCAACAGAGCAAGACTCCGTCTCAAAAAAAAAAAAAAAGAAAAAAAAAAGTGAGGGAGAAAAGATAACCCAACAGAAAATAAGCAAAAATGAACAGAAGAGGAAAATGAATTGCCCTTGACCAACTAAGGGAAGATGCTCAACCTTGTTAGTAATTAGGTAAGCTCGACCTAAGCTACGTAAGTTACAACTGATACCCAACAGCATGGCAGAAATTGATAACTGCCAGCATCCACTTAGTAGACTGAGCAATGAGGACTGCCACCCACTGCTTTTGGAAGGCTGAATTACATATGAATTTCAAGAAACAGCAGCATCATCTCTTAAAGTTGTGCATTCCTGTCACCTACACAGAATCAGTTCTGGAAAAACTTGCATCTGTTCATCAGGAGACATACAGGGATGTTCACATCTGCATTATTAGCAAAAAGCACCAGCTGGGCGCAGTGGCTCACGCCTGTAATCCCAGCAATTTCGGAGGCCGAGGCGGGCAGATCACCTGAGGTCAGGAGTTTCAGACCAGCCTGGTTAACATGGTGAAACCCCATCTCTACTAAAAGTACAAAAAGGCCAGGCGCGGTGGCTCATGCCTGTAATCCCAACACTTTGGGAGGCTGAGGCGGGCAGATCACCTGAGGTTAGGAGTTCAAGACCGGCCTGGCCAACATGGTGAAACCCCTTCTCTACTAAAACTAAAAAATTAGCCGGGTGTGGTGGCATGCGCCTGTAGTCCCAGCTACTCGGGAGGCTGAGGCAGGAGAATCACTGGAACCCGGGAGGTGGAGGTTGCAGTGAGCCGAGATCGTGCCACTGCACTCCAGCCTGGTAACAGCGAGATTCCATCTCAAAAAAAAAAAAAAAAAAAAGTACAATATCAAGGATAGTGGTTTCCTTAGATGGGGGCAGCCACAGAGTGCAGTCAAGTAGAAGCAGTAGAACTAACTCTGAGGTGAGGTGGGGGTTGTATGAGTGTCTGTTTTTCTTTTTGGTGTTTTTTTTTTGTTTTTGTTTGTTTGTTTGTTTGTTTTTGAGATGGAGTCTCGCTCTGTTGCCCAGGCTGGAATGCAGTGGCAAGTTCTTGGCTTATTGCAGCCTCCGTCTCCCGGGTTCAAGCGATTCTCCTCCCGAGTAGCTGGAATTACAGGCACGTGCCACCACACCCAGCTAATTTTGTTTGTTTGTTTGTTTTTGAGATGGAGTCTCGCTCTGTCACCCAGGCTGGAGTGCAGTGGCTGCGATCTCGGCTCACTGCAAGCTCCGCCTCCCAGGCCATTCTCCTGCCTCAGCCTCCCGAGTAGCTGGGACTACAGGTGCCCACCACCGTGCCTAGCTTATTTTTTGTATTTTTAGTAGAGACGGGGTTTCACTGTGGTCTCGATCTCCTGACCTTGTGATCCGCCCACCTTGGCCTGCCATAGTGCTGGGATTACAGGCATGAGCCACCACGCCCAGCCTTTTTTTTTTTTTGAGACCAAGCCTCGCTCTGTTGCCCAGACTGGAGTGCAGTGGCACAATCTCGGCTCACTACAGCCTCCGCCCTCCAGGTTCATGCCATTCTCCTGCCTCAGCCTCCCGAGTAGCTGGGACTACAGGTGCCCGCCACCATGCCTGGCTAATTTTTTGTATTTTTAGTAGAGACAGCTAAAAGACACTGTGTTAGCCAGGATGGTCTCCATCTCCTGCCCTTGTGATCCACCCGCCTCAGCCTCCCAAAGTGCTGGGATTACAGGCGTGAGCCATCGTGCCTGGCCAAACTTTTTGTATTTTTAATAGAGACGGAGTTTCACATTGTTAGCCAGGATGGTCTTGATCTACTGATCTCATGATCCGCCCGCCTCGTTCTCCCAAAGTGTTGGGATTACAGGCGTGAGCTACTGCGCCTGGCCCCAGTGTCTGTTTTAATGTTATTTACAGTATACATACTATATCTTGTATGTGTAAGAAATGTTTTATTTTATTTTATTTTTTTTATTTTTGAGACGGAGTCTCGCTCTGTCGCCCAGGCTGGAATGCAGTGGCCGGATCTCGGCTCACTGCAAGCTCTGCCTCCCGGGTTCCCGCCATTCTTCTGCCTCAGCCTCCCGAGTAGCTGGGACTACAGGCGCCTGCCACCTCGCCCGGCTAGTTTTTTGTATTTTTTAGTAGAGACGGGGTTTCACCGTGTTAGCCAGGATGGTCTTGATCTCCTGATCTCGTGATCCGCCCGTCTCGGCCTCCCAAAGTGCTGGGATTACAGGCTTGAGCCACCGCGCCCGGCCTATTTTATTTTTATTTTATTTATTTATTTATTTTTGAGATAGAGTCTCACTTTGTCACCCAGGCTCGAGTGCAATGGTGCAATCTTGGCTCACCGCAACCTTCACCTCCTGGATTCAAGCGATTCTCCCGCCTCAGCTTCCTGAGTAGCTGGGACTACAGGCACCGCCATCATGCCCGGCTAGTTTTTGTATTTTTGTAGAGACAGGGTTTCACCATGTTGGCCAAGCTGGTCTTGAACTCCTGACCTCAGGTGATCTGCCCGCCTCGGCCTCCCAAAGTGCTGGGATTACAGGTGTGAGCCACCGCACCCAACCAGAAATGTTTTATTTTATAAAGGGTAATGGTCATACCTGCCTTGTTTACATGTCAGATGAGATAATCAAATGAGAAACATTAGCTTTAATTTTGTGGGCATTTACTCTGTGCTAATCACTGATCTGTGTTTCTCACTCATTCAGTGCATTAACACTGTGAGAGAGCAGAACTATTCCTGTTTAGAGATATTCCTGTTTAGGTGTTAGAGATAGAGTGGTTTAGTAACTTGTCCGAGGTTACACTGCCTGTAAGTGACCGGGCCCAGCGTTTTGCAGGGTGTCTTAGTCCGTTTTGTGCTGTTGTAACACACCAAAATACCAGAGGCTGGGTGATTTATAAAGAACAGAAATTGGCCAGGTGTGGTGGCTCACGCCTGTAATCCCAGCACTTTGGGAGGCCAGGGCAGGGCAGATCACGAGGTCAAGAGATGGAGACCAGCCTGGCTAACACAGTGAAACCCCATCTTTACTAAAAACACAAAAAATTAGCCGGACGTGGTGGCATGTGTCTGTAGTCCCAGCTACTCGGGAGGCTGAGCTAGGAGAATTGCTTGAACCCGGGAAGCAGATGTTGCAGTGAGCCAAGATTGCTCCATTGCACTCCAGCTTGGGTGACAGAGCGAGACTCTGTCTCAGAAAAAAAAAAAAAGTGTCTGGGCGTGGTGGCTCGCGTCTGTAATCCCAGCACTTTGGGAGGCCGAGGCGGGCGGATCACGAGGTCAGGAGGTCAAGACCATCCTGGCTAACACGGTGAAACCCCGTCTCTACTAAAACTACAAAACGTTAGTTGGGTGTGGTGGCGGGTGCCTTTAGTCCCAGCTACCAGGAGGCTGAGGCAGGAGAATACCGTGGACTCGGGAGGTGGAGTTTGAAGTGAGCCAAGATCGCACCACTGCACTCCAGTCTGGGCAACAGAGCGAGACTCTGTCTCGAAAAAAAAGAACAGAAATTTATTTCTGACAGTTCTGGAGGTGGGGAAGTTCAAGATCAAGGCACCAGCTGGTTCATTGTCTGGTGAAGGCTGCTCTCCCCTTCCATCCAAGATGATACCTTGTTGACG
Organism: Macaca fascicularis; assembly: GCF_037993035.2. Classification (NCBI taxonomy): domain Eukaryota; kingdom Metazoa; phylum Chordata; class Mammalia; order Primates; family Cercopithecidae; genus Macaca; species Macaca fascicularis. The sequence goes on along the minus strand of NC_088388.1, from coordinate 7,891,044 downwards.
AATTATTTGGAGGAGAGGACTGGAAGGAATGCTGTGGCCTCACATGAGAGAAGGCAAAATGGCAACAGGGCCAAACAGGCATGAAGGCTGTTTTCCTTTTTCTTTCTTTCTTTTCCTTTTTTTAGAGATGAGACAAGGTCTCACTATGTTAACCAGTCTGGTCTCAAACTCCTGAGCTCAAGTAATCCTCTCACCTCGGCCTCCCCAAGTGCCCAGGATTGCAGGCATGAGCCACCATGGCTGGCCTTTTATTTATTTATTTACTTTTTCCATAGAGATAGGGTCTTGCCACATTGTCCAGGCTGGTCTCAAACTCCTGGGCTCAAGTGATCCCCTGCCTCCTCCTCCCAAGGTACTAAGATTACAGATGTGAGCCACCACACCCAGTTTAAAGTCTCTTTTATAAGGGCCTTAATCCCATTTGTGAGGAAGGAGCCTTAATGGTTAAGTTGAAACTTAACCATAAGTTTCAACAGCGGAATTTTGGAGGGGACACATTCAAACCATAGCACAGACTGTCCAGGGCTGACCACAATCAGCTGTGGCCTGTGGCAGAGCCCTGTGGACACCGGGTAAGTGCCCATCCTAGACATTTACTCCATCCTTCCCACAGGTGCTGAAGTCCACAGGGGATGTGGCCGGAGGGCGGGCCCTGTACGAGGGGTATGCGGCAGTCACTGATGTGCCCCCGGAGTGCTTCCTCACCCTCAGGGACACGGTGCTGCTGCGTAAGGAATCTCGGAAGCTCATCGTTCAGCCCAACACTCGCCTTGAAGGTAATGGACTCTTGAGCTCCCTTAATGAGCACCACACAGGGCCCTCTGGGAAGCAATAAGAACCCATCCCAGGGCTCAGGGAGAGCAGCCTGGGATGGCCCTTCCCTTTCTGCCAGGGTCCTTCCCGTGCCAAACCTCAGGCCCTAATCTTGGTATCGGTCACCACCCACCACCCCCCCGACACACACACAGTCATGCGAGTTCTAAGACAGTGACAGAAGATTTGAAGAATACCACCAGAGCAGGGGATAGCAGAACATGCAGACTTAGGGGGAAGCCAGGCATTTGTACCAAAGGATTAGACCTGTTGGGTACCCAGGCTGGGGGTCAGGTCAGGAGGGAGCTGGGACCCAGCAAGCCTAGTGAAACCCAGTGGACAGTGTGACTTGGTCGCATCTGGGATGGTGATCAACAGCTGCATCATCCCTCTTCCTTCTCAAGCGACAATTCCGGAGCCTCGCCCTGGCCACAAGGTGCTTATATCTTTTGAATTCAAACCCCCTGGGGACCCAGCCCCTGACTGCCTTCACTTTCCTCTCACCCCTTGATTCATCTTTCCTGCTGTTTGTCACTTGAGACACCTAAGATGATGTGGTGTTATGGAGTGGTTAGAGCACCAGCTTCAGAACCGCCCTCTGACCTTGGCCTAGTCATTTGACCTTTCTAGACTTTGGTGTCTTCATTCACAAAGCCATTGTGGACCGCTTGCTGATATTATAGTGAACCTGAATTCCTTCTTAGAGTTTCTAAGTGCTTTCTGGGGATTAACCTTTTAAATCCATACAGTAGCCCAATAAGGTAGGTATTTTTGTTATCCCCATTTTACAGGTAAGGAAACTGAGGCACAGAGAGTAATTTGAGTAATTTGCACAAGGCTTATGCCTTTTTAGTGGAGAAGCCAAGAGTCAAATTAAGAGTGGTTGAGTCAGGCATGGTGGCCCCTGCCTGTAGTCCCAGCTACTTGAAAGGGTGAGGTGGGAGGATCGCTTGAGCCTAGGAGTTCAAGACTGCAGAGCAAGACCTCAGCTCTTCAAAAAAAAAAAAAAAAAAGCATTGTCCTGGGCAGTTCTGAGGGTTAAATAGAATAATATTTGTAAAAAGTCATTACCTATTATTGGTGAGGAAAAAGCATTTATTTATTTGTTTTTTGGGTGGGTTTTTTTTTTTTTTTTTGAGATGGAGTCTCACTCTGTCTCCCAGGCTGGAGTGTAGTGGCGCAATCTCGGTTCACTGCAGCCTCCGCCTCTGAGTTCAAGTGATTCTCCTGCCTCAGCCTTCCGAGTAGCTGGGATAACAGGTGCCTGCCACCACACCCAGCTAATTTTTTTTTTTTTTTTTTTTTTTTGAGACGGAGTCTCGCTCTGTCGCCTAGGCTGGAGTGCAGTGGCACGATCTCCGCTCACTGCAACCTCTGCCTCCCGGGTTCATGCCATTCTCCTGGCTCAGCCTCCCGAGTAGCTGGGACTACAGGCACCCGCCACCGTGCCCACCTAATTTTTTGTGTTTTTAGTAGAGACGGGGTTTCACCGTGTTAGCCAGGATGGTCTCAATCTCCTGACCTCGTGATCCGCTCACCTCGGCCTCCCAAAGTGCTGGGATTACAGGCGTGAGCTACCGCACCTGGCTGCTAATTTTTTTTTTTAAGTAGAGACGGAGTTTTACAATGTTGGCTAGGCTGATCTTGAACTCCTGACCTCAAGTGATCCTCCCACCTTGGCCTCACAAAGTGCTGGGATTATAGGCGTGAGCCACCGTACCCGGCCTTATTTTTTTATTTTTAATTTTGTTTATTTATTTATTTTTTGAGACAGGGTCTCACTCTGTCACCCAGGCTGGAGTACAGTGGTGTGACCTTGGCTCACTGCATCCTCTGCTTCCGGGGCTCAAGTAATTCTGTAGCCTCAGCCTCCCGAGCATCTGGCATTACACACCCGGCTAAGTTTTGTATTTTTTGTAGAGATGGGATTTCTCCATGTTGGCCTGGCTGGTCTTAAACTCCTGAGCTCAAAGTGATCCACCCTCCTCGGCCTCCCAAAGTGCTGGGATTACAGGTGTGAGCCACCATGCCCAGTGGAAAAAGCTTTTATTTTATTTCTTTCTGAGATGGAGTTTCCCTCTTGTTGCCCAGGCTGGAGTGCAATGGCGCAATCTTGGCTCATTGCAACCTCTGCCTCCCAGGTTCAAGCGATTCTCCTGCCTCAGCCTCCTGAGTAGCTGGGATTACAGGCATGTGCCGCCATGCCTGGCTAATTTTTGTATTTTCAGTAGAGACAGGGTTTTGCCATGTTGGCCAGGCTGGTCTCGAACTCCTGACCTCAGGTGATCCGCCCTCCTCGGCCTCCCAAAGTGCTGGGATTACAGGCGTGAGCCACCGTGCCCGGCTGGAAAAAGTATTTATTAAGACGCTCATTCTAGATGCTTTTCCGTGCCCTCCAGAGGCTTCCTGGGATTTAGCCCCAACCCTTGCCAGCCTCACCACCTCTTCTCTGGCTTACTGTACTCCGGGCTCCCGACCCTTCTGTTTCTTCTACCCACTGAGCTCGCTCCACTCCTACAGCCTTTAAATAGGCTGTTCTTGCTGCTTGGCATGATCTTCCTCCAGATCTTTGCCTGTCTGGTTCTTTTTGTCCTTCAGCTCCTTGTAAAATGGCACCTTGTGAGAGAGGTTGTCTCTGACCCCTCAACCTAAAGTAACTGCTTCAGTCCCTCTCTATTCTGCCACCCAGCTTTATTTTCTTCATGTGCCCATCACGCTTGCCCATTTTTTTGGTGGTCACATCTCATGATGGGAGGAGCAGCATACACCAGTGCCTCATGCACAGCCTGGCACATTGGAGTTGCTCAGTGGCTGTCAAATGAGTGCATTAACAAATCATGCCAGCCACATGGACAGTACCATCAATTGCTTTGATATGTCCAGCCCTGTGCGAGCCATGGGGGAGCCACTGGGGACCCGGAGGTGATGACAGCTCATTGGGGATGATAAGATATGGAGATAAATAATCACACAAGGGAAGTGTTAATGAGCAGCCAAAAGATATAAACAGAACTCTGAACACTTAGAGGAGGGAAGATCGCATCCATCTTTAAGAGGATCTGGGAACGTTCTGGGGAGGAAGTGGTGGTTCCCACTAGATCTGAAGAACAGGTTGGATTTTCAACGGCTGTGATGGTGATGCACTGTAAAAATTTTTTTTTTTTTTTGAGGTGGAGTCTCACTCTGTCCCGCAGGCAGTGGTGAGATCTCGGCTCACTGCAACCTCCACCTCCCGAATCAAACAATTCTCCGGCCTCAGCCTCCGAAAAGCTGGGATTACAGGCGCCCACCAACATGCCTGGCTAATTTTGTATTTTTAGTAGAGATGGGGTTTCACCATGTTGGCCAGGCTGATCTCAAACTCCTGACCTCAAGTGATCCACCTGCCTCAGCCTCCCAAAGTGCTGGGATTACAGGCGTGAGCCACCACACCCAGCCAGGTCACTGTAAAAGTTTTCTATGGATTAACTCCTGACAACCCAGAGAGAAATGGTTATTATCCTCATTTTTCAGCTGGAAAATGAGGCACAGAGGGGCTGTGTATTTGCTTGCGGTCACACAGCTTTTGGGTGGCACAGCCAGAACTTGAACTCCAGAGCCTGTGCTCTTTGCTGCTGTACAGCTTGCGATGTCATGGAACATGACAAGTTGCAGAGAGAGGCTAGAGCAGTTGAAATGTGTTTGAGGGCAGTACTTCCCAGGAGTATTCAGGGGACCCTCAGAACAGCCCATTTAACAAATTGGTAAACAGGCTCGGAGATAATGATGCCATGGTGGCTAGCATTTGTTGAGCACCCCTTCAATGTGTGACTATGTCATCACCACAGCTCCTTTACAGATGAGGAGACTGAAGCTTAGGAGGTTGGGAAACTTGCCCCAGGTCCCACAGTAGACAGATGAAGTTGTTGCTGGACTGTGAGCTTCAGGACACCAAGGACTGTATCTGTTTCACCTAGTGTGGCACCTGGTGTAAACCTTTTATTATTTATTTATTTATTTATTTATTTATTGAGGTAGAATCTCACTCTGTCGCCCAGGCTGGAGTATAGTGGCATGAGCTCCATTCACTGCAACCTCTGCCACCCAGGTTCTCCAGCCTCAGCCTCCCGAGTAGCTGGGACTACGGGCACGTGCCACCACGCCCAGCTAATTTTTTTGTATGTTTAGTATAGACAGTGTTTCACCATGTTGGCCAGGCTTGTCTCAAACTCCTGACCTCAGGTGATCCTCCCGCCTCGGCCTCCCAAGGTGCTGGGATTACAGGCATGAGCTACCGTGCCCAGCCTAAATCTTTATTTGACTGACTGAATGAATGAAAGCAGCAATGCATTTAATACTCCCCCTGTAGTATTTCCTTCCTCACAGGGTTAGTGTAAAGAGTAAATTAAGTAATTAACCTAAAACGTAGAGCACAGGTTCTTTTTGGCAGAGCTCAGTAAGAAACAGCTGCTGCTGTGATTGTGATTATTAAGACTATTATGATGATTCAGTTTCCCTATTCAAACCTTTCCCTGCTGCTATTTTATCTCCATCTCCTCCCCAGACTCAGACGTGCAGCTTCTGGAATACGAGGCCTCGGCTGCTGGCCTCATCCGATCCTTCTCCGAGCGTTTCCCAGAGGATGGACCCGAGTTGGAGGAGATCCTCACACAACTGGCCACAGCTGATGCCCGATTCTGGAAGGGCCCCAGTGAGGCCCCATCTGGCCAGGCTTGAGGAAGATGTGTGGCCTCTCCCCTAACTCCAAGAAACCAAGGCTGCAAGTGGCCCTCCATTCGTGTGTGTTTTTAGGGGCTAGGGGAGGGGGAGGGGCAGGATCTTGGACCTTGGTACTACCTCAGCTGAGGGTGGTGACACTAACCCCTTCCATTTGTCAGCACTTTCCAGCTTGCCAAGTGCTTCCCCTCTGTGATCTCATTTCATCTGCACTGCCATACCTGGAGTGAGCAAGACAGGGCTCACCATCCTGTCTACCAGATGAGGAAATAGCAGTTCTGAGAAGTCACTGGTCTAGATTCCACAGGTGGCACGTGACAGCTAGGGTTCAAAATGTTCTCACCTAATCCAGTGCTCCTCACATATTAATTTTATAACCAGACAAATAAATATTAGAGACAACCACCATATTTGTGTGGCTCCTCCTTGCCTTTGTCTGTCTTCTCATTTGCTCCCAGCAGAGTGATGGGCTCAAGGCCTGGGGAGGGAGCAAGGAGGGCCATTTTTAGCCTCCCTTCCACAACAGGATGTTGACGTTATCTCTAGATGAGGATATGCAGTCACAGAGCTAAACATAGCACAATCTTTGCAGCTCTCCTTTGTGGCATTCCTTGCATTTTTAAATGTTCCGGGGCCAGGCGCGGTGGCTCACACCTGTAATCCCAGCACTTTGGGAGGCCGAGGCGAGCAGATCACGAGGTCAGGAGTTTCAGACTAGCCTGGCCAATATGGTGAAACCTCGTCTCTATTAAAAAATAAAAAAATTAGGCCGGGCGCGGTGGCTCAAGCCTGTAATCCCAGCACTTTGGGAGGCCGAGACGGGCGGATCACGAGGTCAGGAGGCCGAGACGGGTGGATCACGAGATCAGGAGATAGAGACCATCCTGGCTAACACGGTGAAACCCCGTCTCTACTAAAAAAAAAATACAAAAAACTAGCCAGGCGAGGTGGCGGGCACCTGTAGTCCCAGCTACTCAGGAGGCTGAGGCAGGAGAATGGCCTGAACCCGGGAAGCGGAGCTTGCAGTGAGCTGTGATCCGGCCACTGCACTCCAGCCTGGGCAACAGAGTGAGACTCCGTCTCAAAAAAAAAAAAAAAAAAAATTAGCTGGGCATGGTGGCTACTGTAATCCCAGCTACTCGGGAGGCTGAGGCAGGAGAATCGCTAGAACCCGGGAGGCGGAGGTTGCAGTGAGCTGAGATCGTGCCATTGCACTCCAGCCCTGGCGACAGAGCGAGACTCCATCTCAAAAAAAAAAAAAAAAAAAAAAAAGTTGTGGGAATCTACAAACTCAACTTAAGTCAGAATCCTCTGCATTTGCCCCATAACCTTCATGTTTTGTTTCTCTGGGCCTGGACCTCTACAGTAAGGCAGCAAGACAGGACCTGACCCCTTTTCAACCGGGTAACCATGAAGATGGAGACAGGAGGAGTTTGCTTTGCTGCTCATAAATGCAAGAAGGGGCTTCTTTCCAACCCTGGAAGCCAAAGGGCCCTGTGGCTGACCCAGAGACTCTAAGACCCAGACGCCTGGAAAGGCGGCTCTGACTGGGAAGGAGGAAAGATAAATAAGCTGGGAGAGATTCCTCAACCCAGGAGGGTGGCCAGCGCGTCCTCCTCAGCCTAGAGGAGAAAGCTTGGCGCCCGGAACCTTTGTACTCGCGCTTCCCAGCGCTCGGGCATTATTGGGCGTTACGCGGCGGCGGGGGAGGGGCCGGTTGCCAGGACGACGCCTGCGAAAATGGCCGCTGCGTCCTCATCGGATTACAACGGCTGCGGAGCTGAGAGGTGAAGGCGGGGCCCCTCAAGGCTTCTTTTCCCACCCGTGTAAAGAGGGTCCCTTGGTCCCCGGGTTCTGGGCTCCTGCTGTTCTCGGGCAGTCTGGAAGGACTCTTATAGAGGTCAAATAGGGAAACCGAGGCCTAAGATGTGCATATGTGTGTCTGGAGGTCGCTCGGTGAGCCAGTGGCGGAGCCTGGACTTGTACCCAGACGTTCTGTACCTTACGTTCAGAGTGACCTGTACCAGCTTACTCAAAGTTTTCTTCCCCTTCCATGGGACTCACTCCCCAACTCTTTCCCCCACTCCCAGCAATGAGGCCAATTCGAAATGGTTGGATGCGCACTACGACCCAATGGCCAACATCCACACCTTTTCTGCCTGCCTAGGTGAGTCTCTGGAACCAGGAACCCTGGGTTCTAGTGGGATGGGGAGTCAGACAATGGTCCTGTAGTGAAGCCTCTGGGATATCTGAGACCCTGGTTTTGGCCCTTTTGTTTTCCAGCGCTGGCAGATTTGCATGGGGATGGGGAATACAAGGTAAGCATATCACCCTCGCAGGAGAGTTGAGGGTAGGGGGATGTACCCAGAAATGAGATTTCCCGACGGCTGAAAAGAGGCCCAGCATACTCTGGAATTCACATATACTGTGAAAAAGCACATTTAGCGTTAAATTTTGTTTTTATGTGGAAAGTGAGGAGAACGTATTAATTTCATAATACAGACTGCAGAAAGTAAAGCAGATCAAATATTTCTAGGGATTCTACTAAGACAAAGCCTTTTACTTTTAGTTAACATGATTTCCTTGTTGGAAGGGCAAATCCCTTGGTTGGTGGGGGGCGGCATTAGAATCTGGAGGGAAAGTAAAAGGGAGGGAAGTTAACGTTTTGTTTATCAAAAGATTTTAAGATTGGCCATGAGCTGTCAATTGTTGAAGCTGGATAATGGGATATATGGGGGTTCACTATATCTCTTTACTTTTGTATGTGGATGAAAATTTTCCATAGTAAAAATGTTAAATTTTTTTTTTTTTTTTTTTTTTTTTTGACGCGGAGTCTTGCTCTGTGCCCCAGGCTGGAGTGCAGTGGCGTGATCTCGGCTCACTGCAAGCTCCGCTCCCCCGGGTTCACGCCATTCTCCTGCCTCAGCCTCCCGAGTAGCTGGGACTACAGGCGCCCGCCACCTCGCCCGGCTAATTTTCTTGTATTTTTAGTAGAGACGGGGTTTCACCGTGTTAGCCAGGATGGTCTCGATCTCCTGACCTCATGATCCGCCCGTCTCGGCCTCCCAAAGTGCTGGGATTACAGGCTTGAGCCACTGCGCCCGGCCAAAAAAATGTTAAATTTTAAATTTAATTTTAAGGCCAGCATGGTGGCTCACGCCTGTAATCCCAGCACTTTGGGAAGCTGAGGCGGGTGGATCACTTGAAATCAGGAGTTCAAGACCAGCCTGTCCAACATGGTGAAACACCATCTCTACTAAAAATACAAAAATTAGCCGGGCATGGTGGTGGGCAACGGTAATCCTAGCTACTTGGGAGGCTGAGGCAGGAGAATCGGTTGAACCCGGGAGGTGGAAGTTGAGTGAGCCGAGATCATGCCACTATACTCCAGCCTGGATGACAGAGTGAGATTCCATTTAATTTTAAATTAAAAATATATTTTTAAATAAATATATATTTAATTTTAAATAAAAATGTAAATAAAGTTTAAAAGATGTAAATTTTTTAAAGGTAGAGAAATATATTTGGATAAAAGAAAGGAAGTTAGCATGGATTCAGTATCCATTTCTGGACTAGACCTTCCGTGGAGGCACATAAACATAGATTTTATTTATTCCCATTTTGTGAATGGGAAAATAGTTTCAAAGAGGTTAAGTTTACTTAATTTGTAACTGGGTCTGTTTGATTTCAAGTCTTGTGCTTTTTCACCATAGCTCACTCACCATGGGCAACGACACCACGATAGATAAATCATGTGGGTAGCTAGAAGATTGTCCTGGAATCCTACCCCACATAGAGAGTGCAATAGGACTTAGTGGTTTTTGTCCCCAAATTCCTATCCATAATGCATTCAGTAATTCAGCAAGTGTATAGTGAGTCCCTACTGTGTGTCAGGCATTGTTGGGACTCTACACTTAGAAATACATCAGCATGTAGTCAGGAGGATATACAGACACTGTCAACAATTATTCCATGATATTGATTGAACACCTAGTTAGTATTTGGCTCTGGGCTTACAGTAGTGAGGGAAGAGAAACCACAGACACAGTAGCTAATAAGAAATGTTAGCCAGGCACAGTGGCTCATGCCTGTAATCCCAGGACTTTACGAGGCCAAGGCAGGTAGATCATGAGGTGGAGTTCGAGACCAGCCTGGCCAACATGGTGAAACCCCATCTGTACTAAAATACAAAAATCAGCCAGGCGTGGTGGCGGGCGCCTGTAATCCCAGCTACTTGAGAGGCTGAGGCAGGAGAATGACTTGAAACTGGAAGGCGGAGGTTTCAGTGAGCTGAAATCACACCATTGCACTCCAACCTGGGTGACAGAGCGAGACTCCATCTTAAAAAAACAAAAGAAAGAAATGTTAAATACCTTCACATAATAGAATGTTTAATGGCTAGTTTATTCACCATTGAGCCCCAGCATCTAGCCCAGTGCCTGGCACAAAGTTGGTACTTGATAAATATTTGTGAGGAAGTGAGTAGATGCTAAAATTGAACATTCTGATGTGGTCCCTGGAAAGTATTATGGGGGCGCCAGTGAGAACAATGGATTCTATCTGGAGGCACCAGGAAGCAGTAATGTGTAAACTGGGCATTTAAGGATGAATGAAGTCTATCAAGAAGTCAAGGATGAGAGGATGGGGAAGGCATTTCAGGTAAAAGAAACAGCAAAAGCAGAGGCACAGAGGCTTAGAAGTTCATAGCATACTTGGAAAGAATAAATGTGAAGTTAGAAAGTTGAGGCCCATATAAAATAACTACCACATAAAAAAAGTAGTTAAGACTATGGCTTTGGGTTCAGACAGACCTAGCTCTACCACTTTATAGCTGTGTGACTTTACTTAACATCTCTAAGACACAGCTTCCTCATTTGAGAAATGAGGCTAATAATGGTACCTGCTTCACAAGGTTGTTGAAAGCCCGGTGTAGTGGCGCACATCTGTAGTCCTAGCTGCTTGGGAGGCTAAGGTGGGAAGATCGCTTAAGCCCAGGAGTTCGAGGCTGCAGTGACCCATGATTGCACCACTGCACTCCAGCCTAGGTGACAGAGCAAGACCCAGTCTCTTAAAAATAATAAGATTGTCGGCCGGGTGCAGTGGCTCACGCCTGTAATCCCAGCACTTTGGGAGGCCAAGGCGGGCGGATCACAAGGTCAGGAGATCAAGACCATCATGGCGAACATGGTGAAACCCCATCTCTACTGAAAATACAAAAAAATTAGCCGGGGCCGGGCGCGGTGGCTCACGCCTGTAATCCCAGCACTTTGGGAGGCCGAGGTGGGTGAATCACAAGGTAAGGAGATCGAGACTACGGTGAAACCCCGTCTCTACTAAAAATACAAAAAATTAGCCGGGTGCGGTGGCGGGCACCTGTAGTCCCAGCTACTCGGGAGGCTGAGGCAGGAGAACGGCGTGAACCCGGGAGGCGGAGCTTGCAGTGAGCCGAGATCGCGCCACTGCACTCCAGCCTGGGGTACAGAGCGAGACTCCGTCTTTAAAAAAAAAAAAAAAAAAATTAGCCGGGCGTGGTGGCAGGCGCCTGTAGTCCCAGCTTCTCGGGAGGCTGAGGCAGGAGAATGGCGTGAACCCGGGTGGCGACGGAGCTTGCAGTGAGCGGAGATCGCGCCACTGCACTCCAGCCTGGGAGACAGAGCGAGACTCCATCTCAAAAATAATAATAATAATAATAATAAGATTGTCAAGAGGGTTAAATGAAAGGATGCATGCAGTTTCTGATGTGGTCCCTGGCACATACTGTATGATCAGTAGCCAGCCTTTCTTGGGTACCCACTTTCTGGCCAGAGCACAGCAATGGGAAGTGTGATAGGAAACAAGTTGGGAACTAGATCAGAGGGGCCTACCAGGCCTCATTCAGGGGAATGGGCTTGTGTGGCAGCTCCAGCAGCTTAGAAGATGGATTGGAGGGTGGAAAACTGAGAGACCAAAAAGCTTGGTTCCCCTCTGTGTGTCCACAGAGCACATCCTGCCCTGCATTTGGAAACCAGGCTTCAGCAGCCCAGATATGGGTGTCCCCATCCCTCCCACACTGAGCTCTACCACTGTCCCAGTGTCTCTCTAGAAGTGCCTGGCATGGAAGAAATGTTTGCTGAATGAATAAGAAAAACATCAACTGCCACTTATTCCTCAGTAGCACTTACCAGGTTCTGTAACTCATTATCTCACTTGATTTTCACCACATACCATGAAAGTATTCTCATTTTGCAAGTGGGAAACCTGAGATTCAGAAAGGTTAGTCAACTTTCCCAAGGTCAGGCAGCTTGAAAGCCTGAAGGCAAAGCCTTTATTGGTGCAGGAATGAATGAATGCGCACCAGCAATAAGGCAAGAAGAGGGTCAGTGGGGAGGTCTTCAGACCCTGAGCCTAGAATGAGCCATCCTCTCCCTGCAGCTGGTGGTAGGGGACCTTGGCCCTGGTGGGCAGCAGCCCCGCCTGAAGGTGCTCAAAGGACCACTGGTGATGACCGAAAGCCCACTACCTGCTCTGCCAGCTGCTGCTGCCACCTTCCTCATGGAGCAACATGAGCCCCGGACCCCAGCTCTGGCACTTGCTTCAGGCCCTTGTGTCTATGTGTATAAGAATCTCAGACCTTACTTCAAGTTCAGCCTGCCCCAATTGCCTCCAAATCCTCTGGAACAAGACCTTTGGAACCAGGCCAAAGAAGTAAATAACATGGGAGTTGGGAACCAGAAGGCAAAGATGGCAGCCACTGGGAGAGGAGGGCTGGGCTCCTGGGAAGAAGGTGGGCTGGTGGCAGGAGGTCAGTTATAGTCCATCTCTGACAGCAGCAGTGGTGGCACTTCTTTTTTTTTTTTTTTTTTGAGACGGAGTTTCACTCTTGTTGCCCGGAGTAGAGTGCAATGGCGTGATCTTGGTTCACTGCAGCCTCCGGCTCCTGGGTTCAAGCAATTCTTCTGCCTCATCCTCCTGAGTAGCTGGGATTACAGGCACCAGCAACCACGCCTGACTAATTTTTTGTATGTTTTAGTAAGAGACAAGATTTTGCCATGTTGGCCAGGCTACTCTCAAACTCCTGGCCTCATGTGATCTGTCTGCCTCGGCCCCACAAAGTGCTGGGATTACAGGCATGAACCACCATGCCCAGCCTAGTGGTGGCACTTTTGGACAAGTTGCTGCACTTGGCTACTCAGCAGTGGCTCCCAGAGAGGCACTGAGCCAGTCCCCTTAGAGAGTGGAACCCAGAAAATTCCTCTGCACTAGCCACATCCCTGCCCAACTTTGAGGTAGATGAAACCAAAGAAGGCAGGGGCCTATCAGAAGGAGGACTGGAAACACCAAGAGAGGAGGGGAATTTGGGGAAGCGCCGATAAATGGGATGATGAACATGGCCCTGAGACTGGATTCAGCTAACGGGCGTGAGCTTGGGGCTCAGTGCAGAGGCAGGCTGGCAGGGAGACAGAGACCAAGAGGTACCCCCAGAAGTGTGGAGCTCTCTGAGGGCATGGGCGTTGGGTTTCCTGCCTGGCTTGAGCTCACAGGCTCACCCTTCTTCCACATTTTCACAGGACCGGATTGACCCCTTAACCCTGAAGGAGATGCTGGAGAGCATCCGGTGAGAGGCTGCCTTCCCCTTCATCCCCCTCCTCACTCCTTCATCCCATCTGAGCCCCAGGGCCCCATTCCTCCACTTGGCTGCCATGCTGGCCCCTTTCCTTGCAGGGAGACGGCAGAGGAGCCGTTGTCCGTCCAGTCACTCAGGTAAGGGCCCTGTGGAGGGCCAGGGTTTGGGAGGCTCCAGGTGGAGGAAGCAGCCACCAGATTGTGCCAGAATGATAGAAGAGGGCAGTGAGGCCGGGGCCTGCTGTGTGTCTCTGTGTGTTCTCTGTGTGTCTAGGTTTCTGCAGCTGGAGCTGAGTGAAATGGAGGCATTTGTAAACCAACACAAGTCCAACTCCATCAAGCGGCAGGTAATATCCCCTTCTCTTTTTATTTCCCTCTAAAAAAATTTACATTTTTTTAAAAGACCGCTTAACATCAGTGGTAAATTCTATAAGCAAACCCAACCAGTATCTCTTTGCTGTATTCCTTCCAGCCATGCCATGTGTGTGTAATCATAAAGCTGCAGTGCCTTCCGCATTCCAGTTAGTAGTGACAGGTTGTTTTGTATTTTTGTTGTTGTTGTTGTTGTTGTTGTTGTTTGAGACAGTCTTGTTCTCACCCAGGCTGGAGTGCAGTGGCATAACCTCAGCTTACTGCAACCTCTGTCTCCCAGGTTCAAGCGATTCTCGATTCTCCTGCCTCAGCCTCCCGAGTAGCTGGGATTACAGGCATGTGCCACCACGCCCGACTAATTTTTGTATTTTTAATAGAGATGGGGTTTCGCCATGTTGGCCAGGCTGGTCTCCAACTCCTGACCTCAGGTGATCCGCCCGCCTTGGCCTCCCAAAGTGCTGGAATTACAGGCGTGAACCACCACACCCGGCTGACAGCTTTTTTTTTTTTTTTTTTTTTTTTTTGAGACGGAGTCTCGCTCTGTCGCCCAGGCTGGAGTGCAGTGGCGCGATCTCGGCTCACTGCAAGCTCCGCCTCCCGGGTTCACGCCATTCTCCTGCCTCAGCCTCCCGAGTAGCTGGGACTACAGGCGCCCACAACCGCGCCCGGCTAATTTTTTGTATTTTTAGTAGAGACGGGGTTTCACCGTGGTCTCGATCTCCTGACCTTGTGATCCGCCCGCCTCGGCCTCCCAAAGTGCTGGGATTACAGGCGTGAGCCACCGCGCCCGGCGACAGCTTTTAATATATAGATATATAGTCAGCAGGACACAGATTCTGAGAAAAAGATAGATACAAACATACATACATACATACGTACATACACAGATACATAGAAATAAAAAAAGATCATGTTACATAAATTGCACATAACTTTTGTTTTCTTGAGAGTAAAGGTAATAGATTTTTATTACAGAAATTTTGGAAAAACAAAGAGGGGTATATAGGCCAAGTGCATTGACTCATGCCTGTAATCCCAGCACTTTGGGAGGCCAAGGAGGGGATAATTGGAGGCCAGGAGTTTGTGACCAGCCTGGGCAAGAAAAAAGCGAGACTTCTTTTTTAAGTTAGCTGGGTGTGGTGGCATGTGCCTGTAGTCCCAACTGCTCAGTAGGCTAAGGCAGGAGGATTGCTGGAGCCCAGGAATTGAAGGCTGCAGTGAGCTATGATTGTGCCAGTGCACTTTAGCCTGGGCAACAGAGTGACGAGAACTTTTTTTTTGTTTTGAGACAGTCTCGCTCTGTCACCCAGTCCTGCCCCCACCACCCAGAAAAAGAGGGAAGTATAAAGGAAAAATATAAATATGACTGTAATTTCACTACTGAGAGATCCAAAATATACCTATTCTTACCATTTTGATATATTTTCTTCGTAAGTATGCTTTTATATCCTGCTTCTCTTGAGTATGTAACATATTTTGAGCATTCGTCTTTAGGAACTTCATTGTTAATGGCCTCTTGATTATGTCACTGACTATTCAGTATTTCCTTCATACTTTGTTTATATAACCATTCACATCCAGGTCATTAGACAAATGTTTCCCTTTTATTCACTTCCTACTTTTTGTAGTTATAATTTTAATGCCTTTATTGATGAACCTATGCATTGGTGAGACCTAGTGGTTCTTTTTTTTTTTTTTTTTTTGAGATGAAGTCTTGCTCTGTAACCAGGCTAGAATGCAGTGGTGTGATCTCAGCTCACTGCAACCTCTGCCTCCCGGGTTCAAGTGATTCTCATGCCTCAGCCTCCCGAATAGCTGGGATTACAGGTGCCCTCCACTGCGCCCGGCTAAATTTTGTATTTTTTAGTTAGAGATGGGGTTTCACCATCTTGGCCAGGCTGATCTCGAACTCCTGACCTCGTGATCACCTGCCTTGGCCTCCCAAAGTGCAGGGATTACAGGCATGAGCCACCACGCCCAGCCGATCTAGTGGTTCTTGACCTAGGGGCACCAACCCTCAGTCCAGGAACAGACTCCCAGAGCTGTCTTGCAGTTTAGAAAGCCCCATGGGAACCATCCACCCCATAGAGGCCACGCTCACTGAACACACTGACAAACACATGCCTCAGACTTTGGCTTGTGTTAGACCAATTCTGTGAGAAACACTGCTCTCTCCTGCTGATCAGCAGCTTTGACATCCACAGTTGTCAATATCTTTGAGTCCTTTTAAAATGGGGAAGTGAATTAATTACTGCTTAAAAGATGCAGTTTGGAGGGGGCAGTCTTCTCAAGTATCTGTCATGGTTACCACTCACATCTTTTTTTTTTTTTGAGACAGAGTTTTGCTTGTTGCCCAAGCTGGAGTGTAATGGCACGATCTCAGCTCACTGCAACCTCCGCCTCCTGGGTTCAAGCGATTCTCCTGCCTCAGCCTCCTGAGTAGCTGGGATTACAGGTGTGCACTACCACGTCCAGCTAATTCTTTGTATTTTTAGTAGAAATAGGGTTTCACCATGTTAGCCAGGCTAGTCTCAACTCCTGACCTCAGGTGATCTGCCCACCTTGGCCTCCCAAAGTGCTGGGATTACAGGCGTGAGCCACTGCACCCAGCTTATTCTTTTTTTTTTTAAGAGATGGGATCTCACCATGTTGCCCAGGCTGGTCTCAAACTCCTGATCTCAAGTGATCCTCCCACCTGGGCCTCCCAAAGTGCTGGGATTACAGGCACGAGCCACCTTATTTGGCCTATATTCACATATTTTTAAAACTAGGATTATACTAATGTAATTTTTTTTTCTTTTCATTTTTTTGAGATGGAGTTTCGCTCCTGTTGCCCAGGCTGGAGTGCAATGGCGCGATCTCAGCTCATCGCAACCTCTGCTTCCTGGTTTCAAGCGATTCTCCTGCTTCAGCCTCCCGAGTAGCTGCAAATACAGGCATGTGCCACCACGCCTGGCTAATTTTGTATTTTTAGTAGAGACAGGGTTTCTCCCTGTTGTTCAGGCTGGTCTCAAACTCCCAACCTTATGTGATCCGCCCACCTCGGCCTCCCAAAATGCTGGGATTATAGGCGTGAGCCACTGCGCCCAGCCTTTTATCTTCTTTTATTTTCTTTTTTTTTTTTTTTGAGGTAGAGTCTCCTTCTGTCGCTGAGGCTTGAGTACAATGGCACGATCTCAGCTCACTGGAACCTCCACTTCCCGGGTCCAAGCAATTCTGCCTCAGCCTCCCGAGTAGCTGGGATTATAGGTACCCGCCATCATGCCGGGCCAAATTTTGTATTTTTGTAGAGATGGGGTTTCTTTTTTTTTTTTTTTTTTTTTTTTGAGATGGAGTCTTGCTCTGTCGCCCAGACTGGAGTGCAGTGGCACCACCTCGGCTCACTGCAGCCTCTGCCTCCCAGGTTCCAGCTATCCTCCTACCTCAGCCTCCTGGGTCACTGGGATTACAGGTGCATGCCACCATGCCTGGCTAATTTTCATACTTTTAGTAGAGATAGGGTTTCACTATGTTTGCCAGGCTGGTCTCGAGCTCCTGACCTCAGGTGGTCTGCCCCCAAAGTGCTTGGATTATAAGGGTGAGCCACTACGCCCAGCTGAGATGGGGTTTCACCATGTTGGCCAGGCTGGTCTTGAACTTCTGACCTCAGGTGATCTGCCCGCTTAAGCCTCCCAAAGTGCTGGGCTTACAGGTGTGAGCCACCACGCCCAGCCCTTTTCTTTTCTTTCTTTCTTTTTTTTGTAAGACGGGGTCTTACTCTGTCAGTCAGGCTGGAATACAGTGGCAGGATTATAGCTCACTGGAGCATCGAACTCCTGGGCTCAAGGGATCCTCCTGCCTCAGCCTCCTGAGTACCTGGGACTACAGGTGCATGCCATCACACCTGGCTAATTTTTTATTTTTATTTTTTGTAGAGTTGGGGGTCTCATTTTGCTGCCCAAGCTGACCTCAGACTCCTGGGCTCATGCAATCCATCTGCCTTGGTCCCCAAAAGTGCTGGGATTACAGGCATGATCCACTGAGCCTGGCCCAAATATTCTTTTAAAATATGACTTTTAAAAAAATGACTTCAGCCGGGCATGGTGGCTCATGCATGTAATCCCAGCACTTTGGGGGCTGAGGCAGGTGGATCACAAGGTCAGGAGTTCAAGACCAACCTGGGCAACATGGTGAAACCCTGTTTCTACTAAAAATACAAAAATTAGCTGGGCATGGTGGCGTATGCCTATAATCTCAGCTAGTTGGGAGGCTGAGGCAGGAGAATCGCTTGAACCTGTGAGGCAGAGGTTGCAGTGAGCCGAGATTGTACCACTGCACTCCTGCTTGGGCGACAGAGTGAGACCCTGTCTCAAAAAAAAAAAAAAAAAAAAAAAGACTACATAGTTTTTGATCATATGGATAGCTCATAATTGACTTAAGACAATCTTCTTTTGTTAGAAAGTTAGATTTGTTGCAGCAAACACCTTTGTACTTAAATTTTCTGTCACATCTCTGATATATCCTCTTCATCCTCCTTTACTCTCTTTCTTTCCTCCTGTGGCATTCTGGGAGTATCTTGGGGGTGGTGTGTGGAGGTTCCCTGGGTGACCCCTGGAGTCATTCTGTAGACAGTTATCACCACCATGACCACCTTGAAGAAGAACCTGGCTGACGAGGATGCTGTGTCTTGCCTGGTGCTGGGCACCGAGAACAAGGAGCTCCTGGTGCTTGATCCCGAGGCTTTCACCATTTTAGCCAAGGTCAGTGTCAGGTCTGACCCTGGGCACACTGGAGGCTCGGGCTACGTTCTCTCCCCATGCTTCACAGTTAGTTCTGGGTGATATATATGTTCCTTGTAGAAAAATTAGAAACTAGATAAGCATAAAGAAAGATATATATCAAAAAATCCTGCCGCCCATGGATATATACAATTAAAGTTGAGGCATAGGTCTTTCTAGACATTTTCATATTTAGACATAGATATATAACTTGATGTAAATACTTAACTTTATGAAAACAGGATTAGCTGGGTGTGGTGGTCCATGCCTCTAACCCTAGTGCTTTGGGAGGCCAAAGCAGGAGGATGGCTTAAGCCCAAAAGTTTGAGGCTGCAGTGAGCTATGATTGTGGCACTGCACTCCAGCCTGGGTGACAGAGTAAGACCCTGTCTCTAAAAACAATAAGTAAATAAATAAATAAAAGCAGGAGGTTCATGTAGCATGTTCTTTTCATGTAGCAGTATATCATTGGTGTCTTTCTGTATCTATAAAACCACATCAGCCTTTTGTTTTTTTTGTTCTTTTTTTTTTTGTTTTTGAGTCACCTGTGTCACCCAGGCTGGAGTACAGTGGCTCTATCTCAGCTCACTGCAGCTTCCACCTCCCGAGTTCAAGCAATTTTCATGCCTCAGCCACCTGAGTAGCTGGGACTGCAGGCATGCACCACCACGCCTGGCTCATTTTTGTATTTTTAGTAGAGATGAAGTTTCACCATGTTGGCCAGGCTGGTCTCAAATTCCTGACCTCAGGTGATCTCTGCATCTCAGCCTCCCAAAGTGCTGGGATTACAGGCGTAAGCCACCATGCCCAACCCCACATCAGCCTTTTTAAAGACCACACAATATCCATCATATAGAGGTACCATAATTCATTTATGCTGTCACCTATTGTACATTTAAATTGTTTTTCATTTTTTGCTATTAATACCAATGCTCTAGACTTTTTTACCCAAATATCCTTGCATGCTTCTTTGTTTGTTTTTGAGACAGTCTTGCTCTCTTGCCCAGGCTGAAGTGCAGTGGTACAATCTCAGCTTACTGCCACCTATGCCACCTGGGCTCAAGCAGTCCTCTCACCTCAGCCTCTCATCTGTGGGACCACCATGCCCAGCTAAGTTTTGTACTTTTGGTAGAGACAAAGTTTTGCCATGTTGGACAGGCTGGTCTCGAACTCCTGAGCTCAAGCGATCCAAAGTGTTGGGATTACAGGCGTGGGCCACCATACCCAGCTGCATGGTTGTTTAAGTACAGCATTAGGATGCAGTCCTAGAAGTGGCATTGTTTCGTCAAAAGGCACAGACAAGGCCGGGCGCAGTGGCTAACGCCTGTAATCCCAGCACTTTGGGAGGCCGAGGCAGGCGGATCATGAGGTCAGGAGATCGAGACTATCCTGGCTGACGTGGTGAAACCCCGTCTCTACTAAAAAATACAAAAAATTAGCCAGGCATGGTGGCGGGCACCTGTAGTCCCAGCTACTCGGGAGGCTGAGGCAGGAGAATGGTGTGAACCCAGGAGGCGGAGCTTGCAGTGAGCCGAGACTGTGCCACTGCACTCCAGCCTGGGCGACAGAGCAAGACTCTGTCTCAAAATAAATAAATAAATAAATAAATAAAAGACACAGAGTAAAAGGCTCTTGCTAAATGTTGCCCCAAGTTTCCCTCCTGAAAAACTGTATGATTTTAAACTGGGTGTGAGTGAGGAGATTGGGACTTTAGACCAGGCACTCACTCAGAGGAGTTACTGACAGGGCAGGGAGGGATGGGGGATCCAGAGAAATTGGAGTGTTTGCACCTCTTCTTTGCAGATGAGCCTTCCCAGCGTCCCTGTCTTCCTAGAGGTTTCCGGCCAGTTTGATGTTGAGTTCCGGCTTGCCGCAGCCTGCCGCAATGGAAACATCTATATTCTGAGAAGGTAGCCACATCCATGGTCTCCGGGGCCGGTAGGAACATCTCAGAAAGCTGGTGGCTTCAGAGGCTTGCAAGATGAGAGTGGGTTTTAAGGCTGGAATTTGGAAATGCAAAGAACTGAGAACTTCATAAAGGAGGCTGAGCCCACAAGCACAAGGAGGATACCTGAAGGCTTGTGAGATAGGGGCTGGCACAGTGAGAGACTAGGCTGGGTGGCTATAGTACGGGAGTGATCAGAGATGAGAGGATAGGCTGGGCGCGGTGGCTCACACCCGTAATCCCAGCACTTTGGGAGGCCGAGGCAAGTGGATCACCTGAGGTCAGGAGTTCAAGACCAGCCTGGCCAACATGGTGAAACCCCGTCTCTACTAAAAATACAAAATTAGCTGGGCGTGGTGGTGCACGCCTCTAGCTCCAGCTATTTGGGAGGCCGAGTTAGGAGAATTGCTTGAACCCAGGAGGTGGAGGTTACAGTGAGCCAAGATCGCACCACTGCACTCCAGCCTGGTTAATAGAGCAAGACTCCGTCTCAAAAAAAAAAAAAAGGGCCGGGCGCGGTGGCTCAAGCCTGTAATCCCAGCACTTTGGGAGGCCGAGGCAGGCGGATCACAAGGTCAGGAGATCGAGACCACAGTGAAACCCCGTCTCTACTAAAAATACAAAAAATTAGCCGGGCGCGGTGGCGGGCGCCTGTAGTCCCAGCTACTCAGGAGGCTGAGGCAGGAGAATGGCGGGAACCCGGGAGGCGGAGCTTGCAGTGAGCCGAGATCGCGCCACTGCACTCCAGCCTGGGCAACAGCGTGAGACTCCGTCTCAAAAAAAAAAAAAAAAAAAAAAAAAAAAAAAAAAAAAAAAAAAAAAAAAAAAAAGGACCAGGCGTGTTGACTCACGCCTGTAATCCCAGCTCTTTGGGAGGCCGAGGCGGCGGATCACGAGGTCAGGAGATCGAGACCATCCTGGCTAACACAGTGAAACCCTGTCTCTACTAAAAATACAAAAAATTAGCCGGGCGCGGTGGCAGGCGCCTGTAGTCCCAGCTACTCAGAAGGCTGAGTCAGGAGAATGGCATGAACCTGGAAGGTGGAGCTTGCGGTGAGCTGAGATCACACCACTGCATTCCAGCCTGGGTGACAAAGTGAGACTCCGTGTCAAAAAAAAAAGAAAAGAAAACAGATGGGAAGAAATAAAAAAAAAATTTCCCATATTTGTTACTTTCCAGGGTACATGACATGACACTTGTTTATGCATTAGTTTAATATTCCATATAACATGCTTTTTTTTTTTTCTTTTTTTGGAGACAGAGTCTCACTTTGTCACCGAGGCTGGAGTGCAGTGGCACGATCTTGGCTCACTGCAACCTCCGCCTCCCAGGTTCAAGCGATTCTCCTGTCTCAGCCTCCTGAGTAGCTGGGACTACAAGTGTGCGCCACCACACCTGGCTAATTTTTGAATTTTTAGTAGGGATGGGGTTTCACCACATTGGCCAGGCTGGTCTTGAATGCCTGACCTCGTGATCCACCCGCCTTGGCCTCCCAAAGTGCTGGGATTACAGGCATAAGCCACCACGCCCAGTCTAAAATGCATTTTTAAAATTCAATAAATATTTATTGAGCACCTACTATGCATTATGCAGTGTGTGGTATTAGGGATATATTGATGAACAAGATAAATATGGTCCCTGTCCTTGTGGGGAAGACAGATATATTAAAGTGAAGAAACCAAGATATTCCTACAAATTGGATGAGTGCTATGGAGAAAAAATACAAGCTCAGTGGGGAAAAATACTGGATAAGGGTGATCAGGAACACCTCTCTGTGGAGGTGGCTTGAAGGTTAAGATGGAACCAGTTGTTGAGAAATTTGGGAAGAGTGTTGTAGGCCAACTCAAAGCGGGAAAGACATTGGCGTGTGCTTCTCGAATAGGGAGGAACTAACTGTACTTTCTGGAAAGGGAAACTACAATTGAGAGGCCAGTAAACTAAAAACTACATTGACACAGGGCAAAGCTCTTCAGCCTTTTCTCATAATAAAGTGCCTAAGTCCACTTGTCCTGGCTAGTCCAGCCAAAGGTAAACTCACTGAAAACTCTGTTAAATGCCAGATGATCATACAAGCCACTATAGTGAAGGTGGGAGAAGATAAGCCACCATAGTGAAGGTGGGAGGAAGACACACTTGAGCTTTTCCAAGGCCACACATTTACTAAGGTGGCAGAGGTGGAAATAATCCCAGGGTCATACGCTTTGGGGCCAGTGTTCCTCCCAGGTGAGTCCATGGGGTTTAGAGAGAGGAGGGTCAGCCATGGAAGTGCAGACGATTTCTCTGGGGCCGGACAGTGTGTCGTTTATTCCACAGAGACTCCAAGCACCCCAAGTACTGCATCGAGCTGAGCGCCCAG
Source organism: Macaca fascicularis (assembly GCF_037993035.2). NCBI lineage: Eukaryota > Metazoa > Chordata > Mammalia > Primates > Cercopithecidae > Macaca > Macaca fascicularis. The sequence continues at coordinate 7,868,482 of NC_088388.1, read as the reverse complement.
CCTGTGGGACTTATCCGGGTACACAAGGTCCTAGTGGTGGGCAGTACCCAAGACAGCCTGCACGGCTTCACCCACAAGGTGCGGCCCCCAGCAAACAGCAGCCCCTCCACGCCTATGTCCCCAACGCCCCCTTGGCAAGGAAGCCCTCTGGCTTCCCCACCCCAGAAACTCTTCTTTCCACTGTAAGCCCTGAGCCCTCCACAGACACTGGCTGTTCCCTGCCAGGGGAAGAAGCTGTGGACAGTGCAGATGCCTGCAGCCATCCTGACCATGAACCTCCTGGAGCAGCATTCCCGGGGCCTGCAGGCCGTCATGACTGGGCTGGCCAACGGAGAGGTCCGCATTTATCGTGACAAGGCCCTTCTCAACGTCATCCACACGCCGGTGAGCCCCATCTGTGGCATCTGCCACTCACTCCTCCTTGCCCTGGTCTCACCTCTGGGGCTTCTTAGCTGCCTCTCCCGACCACACATTGATGCATTTCAAAAACATTTGTTGAGGCCAGGCACAGTGGCTCACACCTGTAATCCCAGCACTTTGGGAGGCCAAGGTGGGCAGATCACCTGAGGTCAGGAGTTCAAAACCAGCCTGGCCAACATGGCATAACCCCCTTGCTACTGAAAATACAAAAATTAGCTGGGCATGGTGGCACGTACCTGTAATCCCAGCTACTCAGGAGGCTGAGGCAGAAGAATCGCTTGAACCTGGGAGGCAGAGGTTGCAGTGAGCCGAGATCACATCATGGCACTCCAGCCTGGACAACAGAGCGAGACTCCATCTTAAAAAAAAAAAAAAAGTGTTGAGCACCTCATATGTACAAGTCACCATATTGGTAGGCGTGGGAGGGTGTAAAATGATGACTAAGTCCTTGTTTTCAGAAGGCTTACAGTCTAAGGTAACAGCCAGCCAGAGACACAGCAAATTTAAAAGCAGGGCCAACTGAAGCAGAGCAAAGTGCTAAAAAGCGCAGAGGGGGCTGAGTGACAAGGGTGGGGGGTGAGATAAATGGGAATGGACTCCATGGGACACTTCACAGAACAAGTGACAGTTCAGCTGGGCCTCAAAACAGTTTGTCAGGTGGACAAATGGAGGAAGAACATTCTGCACAGAGAATAGCATGAATAAAGCCTGAGAAGTATGAAGGCTCTTGATTAAGGAATCCAGGTCATTTGATGAGTTTGGACCAGAGGTTTTCAGACTCTAAGTTGTGAATCATTAAATCAGTTTAGTGGATCACAACCAGCAACATTTTTAAAAATAGAATAGTAAATTCAAAGTATGTCACAAGTGAGGGCCGGGCACACTATCCCACACCTGTAATCCCAGCACTTTGGAAGGCCGAGGCAGGTGATCACAGTTCTAGAACAGCCTGGCCAACGTGGTGAAACCCCATCTCTACTAAAAATAAACAAATTAGCCAGGTGTGATGGCACACACCTGTAATCCCAGCTACTTGGGAGGCTGAGGCAGGAGAATTACTTGAACAATGGAAGGCGAAGGTTGGAGTGAACTGAGATCGCACCACTGCACTCCAGCCTGGGCCACAGAGCAAGACTCTATCTCAAAACAAAAAAACAAAACAACAAAAACAAATAAATAATTACAAATGCAAATACAAAAATTAGCCAAGCATGGCAGTGCACGCCTATAATCGCAGCTACTGGGAAGGCTGAGGCAGAATCACTTGAACCCAGGAGGCGGAGGTTGCAGTGAGCTGGAGATCGTGCCACTGCACTCCAGCCTGGGCGATGAAGTGAGACTCTGTCTCAAAAAAAAAAAGTATGTCACAAGTGAAACTGTGTGTGTGCATGTGTGCACCTGTGTGTGTAAATTGTCCCATGTCACAATATAAAAGTTGCAAACAACTGGCTTGGGCCATAGGTGCTGGGAGGGCTGGTGGTATGCTGGTTGAAAGAAGGGTAAAGAAGAGAGAACTGACAGAAAAGGCGGGTTGGAGTCAAATGTTGAAGGCCTTCAGTGTCCTAACAAAGAGGACAAAAGCCATTGGAGGTTTTCTAGTAGAGACCAGACATATTTGTGTTTTTGAAAGGTAGCAAAGGCAGCATTGTGAAGGACAGACTGGGGAGAAAGACCCGAAAGACAAGTCTGGGAGACCTATTTGGAGGTTGACCACAAAAGTGAGGGCCGGTGATATGTGGTCTAGAACTGAGATAGTGAGATTGGAGTGGAGATGAGAAATATAGGAACTATTTCAGAGGCAGTGATGCCCCAGGCCTATCTCTATCACTTCTCACCTATTACATCTGGGGCCTCCCCTACCCATCCCCTGTCTTGCTTGCCTCTCCAAGATATTTCCCCAGCTAAACTCTGACGTCTCCACATAGGATGCAGTGACCAGTCTTTGCTTTGGCCGCTACGGGCGGGAGGACAACACCCTCATCATGACCACTCGAGGTGAGTGGAGTCAGACCTGGCAAGGGCTCTGAAGTCGGGAGTGAAGGGACAGGGCTGCTTCTGGGGAAAGAGGAGAAGGTGGGTATGAAGCATGGGTGGACCTGGGTGTGGAAAGCAAGGCCTACAGATGTGTCCTTCTGGAGCTAGGCCTCCACCGGGACAGCCTAGGGGCCGGGTCCTGGGCTGGATTCAATCTCTCTAGTTCACCCAGCATGCCCAGGCATTGTGCCTGCCACAATGCCAGGAACATCACAGTACTCCACAAATAACTGCTAAATGGATTAATGAATTAATGATGGGAGACTATTAAGATGCAGTTCATTACTTCCAGAAATAGTCTCATCTGGAAGACAGATGTGTACGGAAGCAACTCTATAGGAGGCAGATTGGGGAAGAAAGAATGGGAATGTGGGTAGAAGTAGGGAGGACAAATCCATTTCCACTGTCCACTTCCCTAGGTGGTGGCCTGATCATCAAGATCCTGAAGCGTACAGCAGTGTTTGTAGAGGGAGGAAGTGAGGTGGGTCCCCCACCAGCCCAGGCCATGAAACTCAACGTGCCCCGAAAGACCCGGCTTTACGTGGATCAGACACTGCGAGAGCGGGAGGCTGGCACTGGTGAGACTCAGACTGGGTCCTTTCCCTTCTTCTTCCTCCATTACTCCTACACAGCAAAGCTGGGGGAGTGCTGCCTAGCCACCCTGTGTAGTGGGAGGAGATCTCAGCCAACTAGGCAGGTCACTCGCCTCTGGAAATCCAGGGACAGCCTAGGAGGTACATCTTGCCTGCAAATCACTGTTCCTCAGGCCGGAAGGTGCTGTGGGTGACAGCAAGAACGCTTAGAATTCAGAGAAGGGAACAGTCACTTCCAAATGCAGGAATTCTCATGAGGAAAGTAGAATTTTGGCTGGGTATGGTGGCTCATGCCTGTAATCCCAGCACTTACAGAGAGTCAGAGGTGGGGGGACAGCATGAGTCCAGGAGTTCAAGACCTACTTGGGTAACATAATGATACTTCTTTCCCCCGCCAAAAAAAAAAGAGAGAGAGAGAAAAGTAGAATTTGACCAGTGTCTTCTTGTCCAGTTTTTCCTGCCCACTTGTTTATTTGTTCATTCATTCATCGTTCGTTCATTCATTCACTCATTTAGTACCTATGATTATGCCAGGCCTTGTGCCAGATGCCTTGAATTAGAATAGTCCCCACCTTGGGCCGGGTGTGGTGGCTCACGCCTATAATCCCACCACTTTGGGAGGCCGAGACAGGCAGATCATGAGGTCAGGAGTTCAAGACCAGCCTGGCCAATATGGTGAAACCCCATCTCTACTAAAAATACAAAAATTAGCCAGGCATGTTGGTGTGCACCTATAGTCCCAGCTACTTGGGAGGCTGAGGCAAAAGAATCGCTTGAACCTAGGGGGCGGAGGTTGCAGTGAGCCAAGATCGTGCCACTGCACTCCAGCCTAGGCAACAGAGCGAGACTCTGTCTCAAAAAAAAAACAACAAAAAAAAAAACAAGAATAGTCCCTACCTTAGAAACTCATGAAGGGGCCAACTTCGTGATCAGGTGTAGAAGGGGTTTCTGCAAAGAGCTTTTGGAGCACACAGAGGGAGTAAGGACTTCTGCCTGGGAAGCTTGGGAAAGGCTTCAGAGCGAGGTGACTTTGGGCTTCACCCTAAAAGATGATTGTCAGACCCCCAGACAGGGCAGAGCAGGGTAATGTAGGCAGAGGCACAGGGCGTTGACCTGGATTTAAGAAAGCAGGTTCAGTTCAGTGGCTCACGCCTGTAATCCCAGCTCTTTGGGAGGCCGAGGCAGGCGGATCACCTGAGGTCAAGAATTCGTGACCAGCCTGGCCAACATGGTGAAACCCCCTTGCTACTAAAAATACAAAATTAGCTGGGCATGGTGGCATGCGCCTGTAATGTCCTGAGGCAGGAGAATCACTTGAACCCAGGAGGCAAAGGTTGCAGTAAACCAAGATCACACCACTGCACTCCAGCCTGGGTGACAAGAGCGAGACTCCATCTCAAAGAAAAAGAAAATGTACAAAGTCTAATAAAATTGTAAAACTATCTTCAAGAACAGAAAAGACCACCTTCAAGAATGCTTAAGTGGAGAGATTTACCAAGTTGCAGGATGGGAAGACCTAATGCTGTAAAGCTTTAAGTTGCAGTTAAAATCCCAGTGGGGTTTAAGAACCTGGCCAGTTGATTCAAAGAGTAAACCTAAGAAGATCGGGGAAAATAAGAATGAGGGGACTTACCCTATCAGGTAGCAAAATGAACTCAAGCTTTGGGAATCAGAAGCTGTGGTGTGGATGTAGAAATAGAATGGAGATCGGGGCAGGATTAGGAAGTCCAGAAACTGACCCTGAACATGTGGAAAGGCAGAGTGTGTGAAAGGTGTCATTTTGAATTGGCAGGGAAATGTGAGACTGTCCAAAAACACACAATCAGGACAACTTGCTTCTAGAAAAGAAAATTAGACCTTTTCGGCCAGGCACAGTGGCTCATGCCTGTAATCCCAGCACTTTGGGAGGCCAAGGTGGGCGGATCACCAGAGGTCAGGAGTTCGAGACCAGCTGACCAACGTGGTGAAACCCCATCTCTACTAAATACAAAAAATTAGCCAGGCTTGGTGGCGCATGCTTGTAATTCCAGCTACTTGGGACGCTGAGGCAGGAGAATTGATTGAACCCGGGAGGCAGAGGTTGCAGTGAGCTGAGATCGTGTCATTGCACTCCTGCCTGAGCAACAAGAGTGAAACTCCATCTCAAAAAAAAAGCAAGAAAATCAGACCTTTTCTTCATATCGGCCACAAAAATTAGTTCTGGATAGATTAAAAATAAATTGTAAAAGTACTGGAGAAAAAGGGCATAAAATGTGAAACTTGGAATGGCAGAAGCCACCTCACACCCACGGAAGAGCGAGGCCAGCCTGGGGGACTGGGGTGCCCAGTCTGGAAGAGGAGGGACAGTGGGGTGGGCGCTGGGTGGGCCCTGGAGGCAGCTTAGGGAAGAGTCATGTGATCCTGCAAACGGTGAGATGTGAGGGGTGGACCTAGGTGACTTGATGGACAGGGAGGCAGTGACGGAGGCAGGACCATGAGGCTGGTTTCCACAGCATTGGGCCTGAGGTGTTGATGGGACTTCCCCGTGGAGATGAGCAGGAGGCAGGCGCGGGTGCTCACTAAGCTGCTGGAGACACATGCACAATATCGAGCGTGGACACTGAGGACTCAGGAGGAATGTGGGGCCTGCCCTCAGGAGCTCGTGGCTGTTCCTCTTTGTGGTGGTCAGAGCTGTGGCAGGACACAGATTGTCTGGGGGAAGAAGATGGAGGATGAGAAGAGGACCATGGACCAGACTCAGAACAACAGCCTCTAGGGCCAGACAGAGGAGCCAGCGAAGGAGCCTAGACAGTGCGGGCAGGGAGGTGGTAAGAGAGTGAGAAGAGGCAGGGCAAGGCCACAGCATCCAGTTTTGCCAGAAGGCTGGGCTCTTTCCCACCTCCCCAGCTCCTGCAGACCCCTCCCGCAGCACCCTCTTCTTGCACCCTCCCCACACCAGCCTGAGCAGGAGTGCCCTGTTGCTGCCTCCTCCCTGCCACCCCTACATCCACCGTTAGCCTCTGGGACCCTTCTCCACAGCCATGCACCGGGCCTTCCAGACAGACCTATACCTGCTGCGCCTGCGGGCTGCCCGTGCCTACCTGCAGGCCCTCGAGTCCAGCCTGAGCCCCATGTCCGCGACAGCCCGAGAGCCACTCAAGCTGCACGCCGTGGTGAGCATCTGGGTGAGGACAGAGTCAGGACCAGAGGGGCAGAGGCCAGGGTGCGCAGGAACCCCTCTGCCACACAGCTAAGCCCCAGAGCCAATTCCAAGCCAACTCAGCCCGTGCTCCCCATCACCTTTCAGCAGACCTGGGGACGAGTCTCGTGTCCTCCTTGGTGAGAGCAGCCTCACCTTCCCACCCTCCTGTGCCACCTCTCTCCTCGGCTGGTCATGCCGAGGGTCCAGCTCAGGCCCCCAGAGTAGTCACATTGGGATATTTCTTCCCAAGAACCTGATGGGATCCTTACACCTATGGTACAGGGAAGAAGGCTGTCACTTTGGTAACTGTGGGCAGCCCAACGTGTTAGGACTGCTGGGTACAGGGAAGGGGCCATCCTGGCCTCAACTGCAAGCACCGAGACCAGCACGGGCACAATGAGGAGCCCGCAAGGCTCAGACGCAAATGAGCTTAGGATCAGCAGGGCTCTGACCAGCTCTAAATGTGTCCCTGAGGTGTGGCATCTGACCCAACCAGGTTCTGAGTTCTCTTTTCCTAAAGAGTGGATAGTTGGAGAGGAGGAAGAGGCTACAAGGCAACTCCGGGGAAGCGGGAGAAAAATGAACTAATCAAGGCTACCCTAGGATGAAAGTGGGAGGTGAAACAGGCAGGGGGTGGGGTGAGGGGCTCAGGGTGAGAGTCGAGGCCTGCAGTCCCAGGCCAGCTCTGCCTCTGACTTGCTGCCTGGCCTCCCTCAGGCTCTCACCCTCTCTGGCCTCTTCTGATCCCTCTGCCCCTTCTGGTCTTCTGTGTCTGCTGGGAGGCAGATTGAGTAGGAGGAGGGGACATGAGGGCATTGGTGGAAGGAAGGCAGAGCACTGTACTCCGTGCCCACGGCTGCCAGGTCCTAAGGGCTTTCTCCACCCACCCCCTCTATAGGTTCAGGGCCTTGGCCCCACCTTTAAGCTCACACTTCACCTGCAGAACACCTCGACAGCCCGTCCCGTCCTGGGGCTGCTGGTCTGCTGCTTGTACAACGAGGCGCTCTATTCCCTGCCCCGGGCCTTCTTCAAGGTACTGGATGCTCCTCACTTAGATATGGAGTGGAAAAGGCCAGCAGGGGCCTGATGAGATGCCCACAGAGCCCCACCAGGTCAGGGTCAGAGCATGTGGGTGGCTGCCAGCTGGCCAGCAAACCTATTCTCCCACTACAGACCAGGCCAAGGCCCCAGCAGGGGCCTCTGGAGGGAGCCCCAAGCTCTACCTCTGCTGCTTTTCTTGCAGCCTGTGAGGGGTCTCTAGGAGCCATACCAAAGGTGCTGGGAAAACTGCCAGAGCCTGAGCCCCACCTACACCTCCCAGAAGCCTTTTAGGGGCTGGGGGACCCCAGAGCCCACCCTGCTGCCCAGCTACTCCTGCAACAGGAAGAGGAGACTACGAGCATCGCCCACAGAGTGAAGGGCCTGGTTTTCCCCTAGGGCCCAGGTCTGATCCCAAGTTGGCAGGACCAGACTGTGAAAGACTGGAATATGCAGTAAACAGCCCCAGACTGGGCGGGAGTCCAGAGGTCTAGGTTTCATCACTCACCATGTGGCCCTGGGGCATTCACTTCCTCACCACACCTGCATCCTCCTCCAGCCAGCAGTTGTCTTGCCCACCCTGCAGGGGTGCCGAGGCTTAGCAGAGACTGGGCCTGAATGCACTTGGGAATGTGCCAAACACTGTCACGAGGGCTGGTGTCCTTACTTCTTTGTCCCCAAACTTAGGTACCCTTGCTGGTGCCCGGGCTCAACTACCCCCTGGAGACCTTTGTGGAGAGTCTCAGTAACAAGGGCATCTCAGACATCATCAAGGTAGGCGCCACACTTGTACCATGTGGAAGGTAAGTGGGACCCTGGGGAGGACAGTCAGGGTGAGTGCCAACAAAGCCCTTGGGGGGCTGCCGGGTGGGGGTGGGGGTATCTGCACAGTGGAGCCCTATGGCCTGTTATTAGGGCCAGCGCAGACCCTAATGGCAAGGGGTCAGGGGTGCATGCCCCCTGCTGCCATGGCCACTCCTCCATAGGTGCTGGTGCTTCGAGAAGGCCAAAGTGCACCCTTGCTGAGCGCCCATGTCAACATGCCCGGGAGCGAGGGGTTGGCGGCCGCCTGAGCCCTCGGCTGCTGTGAAAGCCCCTGTACAATCAGCCAGGGAGAACTGGGCAGGTTCAATGGCCCCAGGCCCACTCCTCACACAGCAGTGTGCTGGGGTGATACCTTGTTTCCCCTCTCCTAAGCACCCCCTTCCTCACCACCCCCACTGCTGGGCCTATAGTAGCAGGTTAGTGAGTACCCAGGAAGGCTCAACTCCTCCTCCTCTGACCAACCAGGCATGGTCCCGCTGAGGTCCTGCTACGCCATCCCCTCCCCAGCCTTTTCCAGAAACCATACCGGGCTCGGAACAGAGCTCCAAAGCGGTCAAATTGAGCTGAGCAGGACAGGCGCAGCCTTTCTCCACTGCCACATCCCTCATGCGCATCACTCATCTCCCGCTGCAGGCCAAGGCCAAAATTGGGCTAGTCCTGGCCAGGGAGATCAGAAGCTCTTCTGGGGTGAGACTGAGCCTCCTGTTGCTCCCTGGAGTTCCAGAGGCTGGGCTGCAGCCCACTTAGCTTTCGGGCAAAACATGTGCTCTCCTCTCTGCTTGTCAGCTGAGCAAGCCCAGGGAATAGCCCTCATCTCCCCAAGACACTTCTCTGAAATCTTAGACTTAGCCAGTCTCAGGCCTATAATGCCACAAAAAGGTTGTTCAGGGAGAAGGGGGTGCAGGAGGGCAGAGGGTGCCCTGCAGGGAGCTGGTAGCTCCAGCCTCACTAGAGCTCCTAAAGATCACACAGCAGCTGCTCCTGACAGGGATGCTCATGCCCAGAAAGAAACCCCAGGAGAGGAAGGCAGAGCGAGACAGAGCAGAGCCAGGGCCAGGAGCACCAGGAGAGGTGTTTCTGGGGCTCCGGGGAGGTGCCACAGGAGGCAGAAGTCCAGAACTGCCCATATAGATGCCCTTCTATGTCCTGGGGCCCAAATCAGTCCTGGGTGGGAAGTTCCCAGGGCAGTGGCCACATCATGAGAATTAGCAGGAAAGGTGGGGCCTTTCTCATCATAGCTGTTTCTGAGGATGAAATGGGAGACATATGCCCAGCACCTGATGTAAATTTATGTCATGTAATACTATGTACCTACCACTAAGAAATACATGAGCCGCGTCATGTGGACAGTAAGTGTTCATAAAGCAACGTGAAGCAAGAAACAGTGCAGGGTGCCCAGTGCACACACTAGAGAGAAATTGTGGACATTAAGCACAAGCAGAATTGGTGTTTTTCTAAAACATAATTATTTAAAAACATGTATCCACTTACTAATGTGGAATTACACAGTTTGTAACAAGAAAACAGTCTCCCCATTCTCTAGTACAGCTCCCCTACCCAGCAGTCACTTCTAGTTCGTTCAGCTATTTTAAAAATGTGCTTATGTGACTCTTGCTTGATAGATGAATCTTAGGCATTACCTGTTGACTCCCTGTTGTCATACATGAGGCTTTAGCTCTCTTTTGTCAGCACCCCTCCCCCATCCCTAGTTATTAGGTTAAAAAATACTCAGATTACTATTTCTATTACTATGTGAAAGTTATTAACTGCGGAGCCAAGAGTTGGACTATAATTAAATTACCTTCCTTGTACTGTTTTTTAAATGGAGTTAATGAGTTGCCCTGAGTTTCTCATTTACTTTGTTTTCTGATGGGCCAATTGCTAATTCTTCCCCTACCGTCTGACAGCTCCTCTTTTTTCTAGACACTTCCCTTCATCCCCTGCTTCACTGAGGACTGTTTGTTCTCCAGGTAAATTCCCTTTGCCTTTCTCCTGGGCTAGATCCTGATTCCTGGGCCCAGTGGCTTCCTATTTCTCAGTTCACCCTCATTTGGTGAAACATATCCTCAAATATCTTCTTTTAAAAGTTGTGGCCAGAAGGCCGGGCGCCGTGGCTCACACCTATAATCCCAGCACTTTGGGAGGCTGAGGTGGGCAGATCACAAGGCCAGGAGTTTGAGACCAGCCTGGCCAACATGGTGAAAACCCATCTCTACTAAAAATACAAAAACTAGCTGGGCATGGTGGCAGGTGCCTGTAATCCCAGCTACTTGGGAGGCTGAAGCAGGAGAATTGCTTGAAACAGGAAGGCAGAGGTTGCAGTGAACCAAGATTGCGCCACTGCACCACTCTAGCCTGGGCAAGAGCAAAACTCTGTCTCAAAAAAAAAAAAAAGCAAAACTCTGTCTCAAAAGAAAAGAAAAAAAAAAGTCATTAGAGGCCAGGTATAGTGGTTAACACTTGTAATCCCAGCCCTTTGAGAGGCCAAGGCAGGAGGATCACTTGAACCCATAAGCTGGAGACCAGCCTGTGCAACATGGTGAGACCCTGTCCCTATCAAAAAAAAAAAGTCGTTAAGAGTTTTTAAAGATTTTTTTATTTATTCATTTTATTTATTTTTATTTATTTATTTATTGAAACGGAGTCTCGCTGTCGCCCAGGCTGGAATGCAGTAGCGCCATCTCAGCTCACTGCAAGCTCCGCCTCCCAGGTTCACGCCATTCTCCTGCCTCAGCCTCCCAGTAGCTGGGATTACAGGCACCTGCCACCACGCCTGGTTAATTTTTTGTATTTTTAGTAGAGACAGGGTTTCACTGTGTTAGCCAGGATGGTCTTGATCCCCTGACCTTGTGATCCGCCTGCCTCGGCCTCCCAAAGTGCTGGGATCACAGGCGTGAGCCACCACGCCCGGCCACCATGCGTTCCTATCATTTGCTGTGCTGTGGGTGGAGATGTGCATCCTTCAGCTCCAGGAAACTATACTGCTGTTGTTTTGTGGGTGATTCCCACCCCCCTGCCTTTGTTTTTTCTATTCTCTTTAGAACTCCAGTTAAGCCCCAAAATTATAAAATTACAAAAATTAACTGGACATGGTGGCATGCACCTGTGATGCCAGCTACTTGGGAAGCTGAGGTAGGAGAATCACTTGAACCTGGGAGGCGGAGGTTGCACTGAGCTGAGATCACGCCACTGCACTCCAGCCTGGGCAACAAGAGTGAAACTCCATCTCAAAAAATAATAATAATAAAAATATTTGACATGAGGGCTGCCCAGTAATTTAAAAAAAAAAAACTATAACAAACATTTAATGGTGAAATATTGAACTTATTACCTCTAAGGTGAGAAACAAGGGTGTCTGCTACCTGCACCCCACATTATATAGTAGTCTCACCCATACAGATGGGCAAGAAAATTAATAGGTATAAAAATTAAAAAGGGCTGGGCATGGTGGCTCACACCTATAATCCCAGCACTTTGGGAGGCCTAGGCAAGAGGGTCAGTTGAGCCCAGGAGTTCAAGATCAGCCTGGGCAACATGGTGAAACTGTCTCTACAAAAAATAAAAAAATTAGCCAGGCGTGGTGGTGCATGCCTCTAGTCCCAGCTACTCGGGAGGCTGAGGTAGAAGGATTGATTGAGCTCAGGAGGTGGAGGCTGCAGAGAGCCATGATCGCGCCACTGCACTTCAGCCTGGGTAACAGAGACCCCATCTCAATAAAAAAGTTTTAGGTTTATTGGACACAAGTGTTTTTTAGGGGATGTTTGTTTGTTTTTGAGACAGAGTCTCCCTCTCTCGCCCAGGCTGGAGTGTGCTGGCGCGATCTTGGCTCACTGCAACCTCTGCCTCCCAGGCTCAAGCGATTATTCTGCATCAGCCTCCCGAGTAGCTGGGATTATAGGCATGCACCACTGCACCTGGCTAATTTTTGTATTTTTAGTAGAGATGGGGTTTCGCCATGTTGGCCAAGCTGGCCTTGAACTCCTGACCTTGGGTGGTCTGCCTGCCTTAGCCTCCCAAAGCGCTGGGATTACAGGAGTGAGCCACCGCACCTGGCCTGGACAGAAATTTTGTTTTGGTTTTGGTTTTGGTTTTTTTTGAGACAGAGTCTAGCTCTTGTCACCCAGACTGGAGTGCAGTAGCACAATCACAGCTCACTGCAGCCTCGACCTGCTGAGCTCAAGCCATCCTCTCACCTCAGCCCACCCCATCCCCCACACTATAGACGCACCACCACACAAGGCTTTTTTTTTTTTTTAATGACACAGGGTCTCGCTTTGTTGTCCAGGCTTGTCTCAAACTCCAGGCTTCAAGTGATCCTCCTGCCTCAGCCTCCCAAAGTATGGGATTACAGGTATGAGCCACAGTGCCCAGCCTCCACTAATTTTGTATTTTGTAGAGACAGGGTCTCACTATGTTGCCCCGGCTCACAGTCTATTTTGATAGTGCATGTATAATTAATAGCATAAAATATCAGATACTTAAGAATTAATACAATTTAAAAAGGCATGATCTTTATGGGAAAAGCTATACAACTTTATTGAAAACATGGAGTGGAAAAATAAACCCTGCTCATGAATGGGAAAATTCAATTTTACATAGATGCTGATTTTATCCAGACTGATCTATAGATTCAACTGGATTCCATTCTCCATCTCAAGGGGTTTTTTGGGGGAATTTGACAAGCTGATTCTCAAGGTTACATAGAAGAGCAAGGGCCAAGACTAGTGCTTAGGAGATGACTCCCAAAGGGCACAGGGACAGAAAAAATGACCAGTGGAACCAAAAAGAAAAATTAATTGTGGTATTTCAGTGGATCACTATGCAGCAGGGAAAAGGAATGCCATACAGCTACACACAGTAATCCAGATACATCTCAGCAACATAATCAAGTGAAAAGGCAAACTGTAAAAGAATAAACTCAGCATGATTTCATTCATACATTTGAAAACATGCAAAGCCAACACAAACACATTAATAAAACTATAAAGCAAAGCAATGGAATGACTGAAACAGGACCGTGTCTCCCCCACCAGGGAGGGGCAACAGCAGGAACTTCGAAGGAAATGGTAACCTTCTCAAATGCAGTGGGGGCTGTTGTTTCCTCTGAATTTTATAAATGTGTTCTAGTAGCTACTCACTAATTAAAACAACAAACAAACAAACATGAGTCCAGGCACAGTGGCTCACGCCTGTGATTCCAGCACTTTGGGAGGCCAAGGTGGGCAGATCACCTGAGGTCAGGAGTACAAGACCAGCCTGACCAATATGGTGAAACCCCATCTCTACAAAAATACAAAAATTAGCAGGGCGTGATGGTGGCTGCCTGCAATCCCAGCTACTCGGAAGGCTAGGGCAGGAGAATCACTTGAACCCAGGAGGCAAAGGTTGCAGTGAGCCAAGATCACGCCACTGCACTCCAGCTTGGGCAACAGAGCGAGGCTCCATCTTGAAAAACAAAACAAAACAAAACAAAAAACATGAAAATAAGATATTGTGGGCCGGGCATGGTGGCTTACACCTGTAATCCTAACACTTTGGGAGGCCGAGGCAGGTGGATCACCTGAGGTCAGGAGTTCCAGACCAGCCTGACCAACATGGAGAAATCCCGTCTCTACTAAAAATACAAAAAAATTAGCCAGGCATGGTGACACATGCCTATAATCCCAGCTACCGGGAGGCTGTGGCAGGAGAATCGCTTGTTCTGGGAGGCGGAGGTTTCGGTGAGCCGAGATCGCACCATTGCACTCCAGCCTGGGTAACAAGAGTGAAACTCCGTCTCAAAAAAAAAAAAGAGAAAGAAAATAAGAAATTGTGGAGGGCAAGGGATGAAACGGGACAAGGTGAGTCTGCTAATGCATCTGTTCAGCCAAAGTGCCAGGCACACCAAGTTCCTACTGTCACTAAAAAATAGCAACAGAGCATGCCTTTTAGAAAAACAACCAGCCCAAGCAGCTTTGCATGGGCAAAGCCTGTCAGACGGTGGGTTTCTCTGAAGGTTCTTGGGGGTCAAGCATGTTCCTTCATGGGAGGACCCTCCCAGCAGTATCTATGAACTTTCACTTAACCCCATTTATTGGTTCAGCCCCTCACCCACCCCTCCCCAGTACCCCTAAGACCCGAAGCTTCTCTGGTTCCATTTATCCTTCAAATAATCCTCACGTCACCCCACTCCACCCCACCCAGAGGGGTAGCTGCTGGCTGCATGGCGTGGGTGGGACGCTGGGGAGCAGCACCCTGCTGATCCTTACGTAGACTTCCCACCAGTCCCCATTGTTGGCTGAAACCTCACCTCACCCTCCATGGTCCTGGTGGAGTTCCTGAGCCTCTCCAAGGCTCTGACAGGTAATTCCACTTGCCTCTTGGCCCCACCTTTTGGGAACACATAATTTCAGCTCTTAATTCTCCATCCACTTTCCATCTTTGAAAATGTCAGCCAGGCGGCCAGGCGCGGTGGCTCACACCTGTAATCCCAGCGCTTTGGGAGGCCAAGACGGGTGGATCACAAGGTCAGGAGATAAGACCATCCTGGCTAACACAGTGAAACCCCATCTCTACTAAAAATACAAAAAATTAGCTGGGCGTGGTGAACCTGGAAGGCGGAGCTTGCAGTGAGCTGAGATCATGCCACTGCACTCCAGCCTGGCGACAGAGCAAGACTCTGTCTCAAAAAAAAAAAAAAAAAAAAAAAGTCAGCCAGGCATGGTAGCTCACACCTGTAATCCTAGCACTTTGGGGGATGGAGGTAGAGGCGGGTGCCAGGAATTCAAGTTCATCCTGACCAACATGGTGAAACCCTGTCTACACTAAAAATACAAAAAAATCAGCTGGGCATGCCCAGGTGCAGTGGCACACACCTGTAATTCCAGCACTTTGGGAGGCCGAGGCAGGTGGATCACAAGGTCAGGAGTTTGAGACCAGCCTGGCCAACATGGTGAAACGCTGTCTCTGCTAAAAATACAAAAATTAGCCAGGCGAGGCCGGGCGCAGTGGCTCACGCCTGTAATCCCAGCACTTTGGGAGGCCGAGGCGGGTGGATCACCTGAGGTCAGGAGTTCGAGACCAGCCTGACCAACATGGAGAAACCTCGACTCTACTAAAAATACAAAAAATTAGCTGGGCGTGGTGGCGCATGCCTATAATCCCAGCTACTGGGGAGGCTGAGGCAGGAGAATTGCTTGAGCCTGGGAGGCAGAGGTTGTGGTGAGCCGAGATCGTGCCATTGCACTCCAGCCTGGGCAACAAGAGTGAAACTCCGCCTCAAAAAAAAAAAAAATTAGCCAGGCATGGTGGCGGGCACCTGTAATCCCAGCTACTCGAGAGGCTGAGGCAGGAGAATCGCTTGAACCCAGGAGGCAGAAGTTGCAGTGAGCTGAGATCGTGTCATCGCACTCCTGCCTGAGCAACAGGAGCAAAACTCCGTCTCAAAAAACAAAAAAAATTAGCCAGGTCTGGTGGCAGGTGCTTGTAATCCCAGCAACTCGGGAGGCTGAATCACTTGAACCCAGGAGGTGGAGGTTGCAGTGAGCCGAGATCGCGCCACTGAACTCCAGCCCTGGCAACAGAGTGAGAAAAAAGAAAATGTGGTCAGGCTCTTTGTTCTACTGTGTTCCCTCCTGTTTTCTTTTCGTTTGTATATATTTTGGTTTTCTTTACTATCATCTTAGAGAGATCCTAAGAGAAAACAGACGAACTCATGTGTTTAAGCCTGCCATGTGGAAATGGCGATCTCTGTTGACTCTATTTACACAGAAACGTTTAACAAGCAGCTCTTGAAGAGTCCAGAGAGGTACAGGCCTAGCCCTCTCAGCACCACCCTCCACAGATGCCCAAACAGCCCCAGCGCATTTCTTTACCTTGATTTCTTTCCTACTCATTTCCTCCAGCTGTGCAAGGGTAAAGGCAAAAGCACAAAGACCTGGGTTCGAATCCTGCCTCCATTTGCCGCACCATGATCTTACCACATGGATTCTCAGAGCGTAACTGCTGCCCCATGGGCCAGGTTAGCTAAGAGGTTCCATGAAACTGCTGTTGCAGAAATGTTTTAACTATAAAATGCCAAACCTGGGAAAGAACATTTGGATTCTCATAGCCTGGATCAGTAGGATACTGCCCTGTCCTGCTGGTACCCCACCCCCAACTCACCCAGGCTGGGGGACATAGAGCCCCAGTCCCTGAGAGCCTCAGGCATTCTGCGGTTTCCAGGCCCTACAGAGGGACCCAGAAACAGCCCCAGCAACAAAGTGAGGGGCCAGAAACTGTGCAAAGATGGGAGGGAGGCTGAGAAGCAAGTCAGTGCTTTATTAACCTGGCAAAGGGGCAGCTAGGCAGCCTGAGCAGCCCCCTGCCAGACCCTCCTCTGCACTCCTCTGCCTAAGTCATGGCCCAAGCCCTAGACACGTAGGTGTGTAGGCGGGCAGGTGCAAGGCCAAGGAAGGGGTGGAGTTGTCCAATGCAGATGTTAAGGTCCAACCCGACTTCCTTCCTGAGTCTAGGGGTGGGGTCCCCCTCTCACCCCTTCCTCCCTGTACAGTTCTGGCTCTTCCTGGAGTCAGGAGGCTGTGTGTCCCACATCTGCTGTGGTCTGGAAGGTGATCCCATCCCCTGGCAATGGGGAAGCCAGGAAGGGCCAGAGCCAGACAAGGGCCCAGCGGGGCCCCAGGGCTGCCTGCAGGTTGTGGCAGGGACCCAGGTCATAGGAGTGCTGGCCCCGAGCCCACTCCCATGTGGTCTGGCCCCGCAGCAGCAGCATCCCATGGAAGAGCAGCCCAGCCCCACACAGCAGCGCACCCGCCACGCACGTGTCCGTCACGAAGGCCAAGGCGAACTGTGCCAGAGACACTCTGCCTGCAATGAAAGAGCAGAGAGGATCAGGGAGTGCCAGTGGGGCCCAGCTCTCCGTCCACCCGTGCCCCTCCACCACAAAGCAGGGCTCATTCCTCCACTCATCAAACCCTGTGTCGATACTCGCTGGCCAGCCTGTGCTGGGTGACAAGGACACACTGGTAAACTGGGCAGACACAGCCCCCTGCTTGGGATACGGCTTCATTCGTGCATCACAGACTCGTGAGCACCTCCTCAGCCCTGGAGGCGATGCCAGGCACTAGAGGGTGTCTCTGCCCTTGGGGAGCTCACAGACATTAAAGAGGCCATTCCTGGCTAGATGCGGCGTCTCACGCCTGTAATCCCAGCACTTTGGGAGGCCAAAGCAGGTAGATTACCCGAGGTCAGGAATTCGAGACCGGCCTGGACAACATGGTGAAACCCCATCTCTACTAAAAAATACAAAAATTAGCCAGACATGGTGGCAGGCGCCTGTAAACCTGGCTACTTGGGAAGCTGAGGGGCTCAGGCAGGAGAATTGCTTGAACCCGGGAGGGGAGGTTGCAGTGAGCTGAGATCGCACCACTGCACTCCAGCCTGGGCAACAAAGCGAGACTCCATCTCAAAAAAAAAAAAAAAAAAAGGCTGGGCATGGTGGCTCACGCTGGTAATCCCAGCACTTTGGGAGGCCCAGGCAGGTGGATCATGAGGTCAGGAGTTCCAGACCAGCCTGACCAACATGGTGAAACTCCATCTCTACTAAAAATACAAAAATTAGCCAGGCGTGATTGTGCACGCCTGTAATCTCAGCTACTCAGGAGGCTGAGGCAGGATAATCGCTTGAACCCAGGAGGTGGAGGTTGCAGTGAGCCAAGATTGCGCCACTGCACTCCAGCCTGGGCGACAGAGAGAGACTCTGTCTCAAAAAAAAAAAAAAAAAAAAAAAAAGGCCATTCTCAGCTACTTAATGTGTGCCGCCACAGAAAAGCCAGCATCCTGTGCCATCTTGGCCCACAGTCAGCAACAAGTACCTGCTGAACTAACAGACTACGAGAGGCCATGAAATGTTACGCTAAGTGAGAGAAGCCAGGCACCAAAGGTCACATGTTTATCATCCCACTTATGTGAAACATCCTGAATAGGCAAATCCACAGAGACAGACAGATTAGTGGTCGCCAGGGGCTAAAGAGATTAGGAAGGAACATGGAGGGACCACTAATGGGTGTGGGGTTTCTTTTTAGGGTGAAAATGTGGAATCAGACAGTGGTGATGGTTGCACTATATCATGAATGTACTAAAAGCCACTGAATTGTACATTTTAAAGTAGTTAAAACGGGCCAGGTGCAGTGGCTCACACCTGTAATCCCAGCACTTTGGGATGCTGAGGCAGGTGGATCACCTGAGGTCAGGAGTTCCAGACCAGCCTGGCCAACATGGAAAAACCCCGTCTCTACTAAAAATACAAAAAATTAGCCGGGCATGGTGGCGCATGCCTGTAATCCCAGCTACTCAGGAGGCTGAGGCAGGAGAATCGCTTGAACCCAGGAGGCAGAAGTTGCGGTGAGCCAAGATCACGCCATTACACTCCAGCCTGGGCAACGAGCGAAACTCCATCTCAAAAAAAAAAAAAAAAAAAGTTAAAATGATAAATTTCACCTCAATAAAAAGAGCCCATGGCAGGGGGTCGGGGGTGGGGGATGCCATGCAAACTTATTAAGAGGATAGGGGCAGTGGACTTCATCTATTTTTTTTTTCATTTTTTTTTCTTCAGAGAGTAGACTTCATCTGTTTTTGTAAAATAAGGATAAAACATTGTTTGGGCTGGCCACGGTGGCTCACGCCTGTAATCCCAACACTTTGGGAGGCTGAGGGGGGCAGATGACCTGAGGTCAGGAGTTCGAGACCAGCCTGGCCGACATGGTGAAACCCCATCTCTACCAAAAATACAAAATTAGCCTGGCATGGTGGTGTGCACCTGTAATCCCAGCTACTTGGGAGGCCAAGGCAGGAGAATCACTTGAAGCTGGAAGGCGGAGGTTGCGGTGAGCCGTGATTGCACCATTCCACTCCAGGCAACAAGAGCGAAACTCCATTTCAAACAAAAACAAAAACCATTCTGTATGAAGGTCCTGAGGCAGGCCAGAGGCACCTGTGAGACAAGCAGGTGGACGGTCTGCAGGTCTGCAAGCACAGGGAGAAGCCCAGGCTGGACAAGCAGTTCTGCGAGTAGAGGGTGCAAGGCAGCCCTGAGACTGTGGGCGCAGCTAGACCTGCCAAAGTGTGCGCAGTGAGGGTGGAACAGCGCCTAGACAGGAGCACGGGGAAATCGGTTCTTAGGAATCAGATAAAAGATGAGAAAGGGCAACCAGAAAGGAAGGCGAACGCATCAAGGTCCCAGCCATCAGTGATGCCAGGCGGAGAACACTTCTCGGGGGCTGGGGGCTGGCAGCGTCATGACTCTAAAGGGTCTCATAAAGCAAGAACTCAAGTGGGTCCTGGAGTGTGTGGAGACGGATCCCTGGGTGAGTGGTGGTGGCAGAAGCCAGGCTGGAGCAGGCAGGGAATGAGCAGCCATGAGCCTGGGCAAGTCCCTCAGGAAGCTTAGAGCAGGGCAAGTGCTGGAGGAGGATATGAGGGCAAGGGAGGGTTTGTCCAAGGTGGCTAACCGGGAGGGCAGAGGGGGCCTGGCCTGTAGGAGAGGCAGACGCCACAGCCTGAGGCCTCCAAGCAGGGAGGTAGGCACCAAACACAAGAAGCTGGGAACAGTCAGCCGGGCTCGGGGATTTGAGGACAACACAATTTGGGATGTGCCAGCTGATGTCTCACTTTCTCAGTGCCGGAGTTAGGAGGGTGGGAGAGCAGGGAAGGTTTGAGCTGCTGTCGCTGCAGGGAGCAAGCTTACGAGCAAACAGCAAGGCCAGGCATAGCCGAGGTCCTGCTGAGGTCAGCAGCTGTGAACATGGCATGGCACCAACATGCCACAGACTGCCAGTGCCTTTGGCTTTCAGCAGCCAGAGGCAGACACAGAGAAGCCAGGAAGGCACTGTGGAAGGAAGATGAGGGAGGAAGTTTGCGATGCTGGCAGGAGAATGGTGGGAAGGATGAGCTCTGAGCTGGACGTCGGTGGCGAAGGTGGAGAGGCACAGACGGGCAGTGAGGGCCACGAGCCTGCGGGCTCATGGAGCAGGTGCCAGGGCCTGGAGGAGTAAAAGATGGAGAGGAGGTGGGGAGCAGAAAGAGGGAGATGGGTGGTTTCAGGGGTGACTCATTTTTGGATTCTTACCAGGACTGGGGTGTGGACATGGGAGGAGGCGAAGGAAAGAAAAATGAAGGAGGAGGCCAAGAGCTACGCCATCCAGGCATTGAGGGGGCTGTTCATGCAGACTTCCAGACACCCTTGATTTCCACAGGGCCCAGGGCTGAGAGAGAGTCTATGACTGGAGCCAGAGTCTTCCGTGACTGAGTGGAGTGAGTGTTGACCACAAGGAGGTAGGGCAGTGCGGCTGGAGGGCTGGGACTCATGGAGGGAGGGATCATTGAGGAGGGCAGAGGAGGACCTGTTGGGAAGCTGGTGTGGGCAGATGAAGACTCTGATAACCCCAGTGGGCCACTGCCAGAGGCCTCCCCTGGGCTGTAGGTGGGGTCCATGCACAAAGCTGGGCTTGGATAGGATAAGGAGGCACAGTGACTACTCGGAGTAGCCGGAGAGGTTCCTCACTGTAGATCAAAGTGATAGAGGGAACCATGAAAAGGTCAGGAGGGAGGAATGGGGGCGAGAAAGGCCAAAGCATTCTGGGGGTAGAGAACAAAGAGTAAAAAGGACCAGCAAGGCTTCTTCTACCTGTAGATGTGTTGGGGGAAGAGGACATACGTGTCGTCCAGAACATGGTATCTCAGGCAGCCTGCTGATCCAAGTCTGCCCTCCCCAGCTTCCCATAACTGGGCCTTCCCCTGCCTGTCACTTTCACTGGCTTCCCACTATCCAGTCAAATAAGAGCCATCTCCTCACACCAGTTCTCAGGACCCCGCCCGCCAGGCCTCCCTACCAATCTGGCCTTAATTCTCACAATGCCCTGCCCACCCTCCAAACCTTTGTTCCTACTGCTTCTCTCATTTAGAAATGCCCCTAGAATGCGCTTCCACATCCCGCCACGCAGGGACTCCCATGAGTCTTTCTCCTTTCTCAGCAACTCCCGGAATCTCCCGATTCCCTGGCCAGACCACTGCACTTGCCTCAACGCACCAGTTTCCGTACTGCCCCCCCACCGGGTGAATACAAAGCTGCCCTTTCTGGCCATCACTGACACTGGGGCTGGGTCCCCCAGGCCAGAAAGCCTGTCTCCCACCAGAATGGGCTGTACTCCCCAGCCCAATACCAGGGCCCCTGCCTCTGTGCAGAGGCCTCCCAGGCTCCCCACCTGTGAGCAGCATGAGCCAGGGAAGCAGCAGGAGGGCAGCCATGTGGAGGGGCGTGTGGGCTCGCAGCAGGGCCGATAGTGCAGGTCCCAGCAGCACAGAGATGTGGAGCAGGACACCGGCAGCATGAAGCAGCAGGCACAGGAACGGCCGGTAGTTGCCGAAGCCCACGCAGCGGCCCAGCAGTCGGCAGTGGTGGTCCCGACGCAGGATGCAGACGCGGCAGGCAGAGCAGTGTCCGCTGCGTGGCGGCACCTGGCTTTGGCACTGGTAGCAGTAACTGCAGGAAGGAACCACAGGGTCAGTTCCCCCAGCAGCTCAGGTGCCCCATACTGTGCACGGGGCAGCCCTAGAGCCCATCCTGAGGAAGCAGCACCAGCCATTCACCCTGGCTAAGCCTCAATTTCTTTACAAGTAAATGCAGGATAAACAAGATGTCCCCGGCCCTTCTAGTTCTAGCACTACAAGTCTGAGGTCTCTTCCAGCCCTAACGTCCCCAGTCCTGAGACCTCTCTCAAGCCACTGACATCTAGCAGCAAATCTCTCCCTTCCTCCACGGTCACCCCGTTGTCCAGGTCACCGGGAACTCTCTGGATTACTGCAATAGCCTCTCAACTGGTCTGTGATTCCATCTTTGCCCCTCCTCGTACAGTCTCACCCCAGCAACCAAACTGACCCTCCTCTGCTTAAAACCCTCCTGTGGTTCTCCAATTTATTTCTAGTAAAAAGCAAAGCCTTCAGTGTCCTACAACATCCTTCCATCTGTGGCATCTCTTCCCCTCTCTTACTCCACTACAGCCACACTGGCCTTGCTGTTCTGGGAACATACATGCTAGGCACACAACTGATTCAGAGCCTTTGCACCACTAGTTCCCTCTGCCTGGAACACCCTTCCCTCAGATTCCCACATGGCTAACCCCCGCCACCCCCTCCAAGTTTTTTGCTCAAATGCCTCCTCCTCTATGAGGTCTATCTTGACCATGTATTTATTTATATTATTTTTAAAATTAATTTTAAAAAAATTTTAGAGACAGAGTCTTGCTACATTACCGAGGCTGGAGTGTAGTGGGTGTTCACAGGTGTGATCATAGCACACTACAGCCTCAGCTTCTCGGGTAGCTGGGACTACAGGCGAAAGCCTGTGCCTGGCATAAAATTTGTGTGTAGAGCCGTACTTGGTGTAATTTTTATTTTCTAATTATAAATTGACAAATTCCAGTTGTATATACTTATGGGATACCAAGCGATGTCATCATTTATCAGTACAACTTGGAATAATCAAGCTAATTAGGATAGCCATTACCTCAAACACATATTTTTGTGATGAGAATTTACCACCTATTTATTTATGTATTTATGTATTTATTTATTTGAGACGGAGTCTTGCTCTGTCGCTCAGGCTGGAGTGCAGTGGCTGGATCTCAGCTCACTGCAACCTCTGCCTCCCAGGTTCAAACAATTCTCTTACCTCAGCCTCCCAAGTAGCTGGGATTACAGGCATGCGTCACCACGCTCGGCTAATTTTTTTGTATTTTTAGTAGAGACAGGGTTTCACCACGTTGGCTAGGCTGGTAAACTTCTGACCTTAAGTGATCCGCCGGCCTCGGCCTCCCAAAGTGCTGGGATTACAGGCGTGAGCCAACGCGCCCGGCCTAACCACCTATTCAATACTGAAACTTGCAACCCCTTTACCCTGCTCTACTTCTTGTTTCCAAACTACTATCACCTTCTAGCTTCTATATGATTTGCTTACTTACTGTTCCTCTAGTTTCTCATCTGCCCCCCTCAAATTAGCTCCGTATCAGGAATCTGTTCTATTGTACCCTTCGTCCCTGTAACAATACCTTGCACCTAGTAGGTGCCCGATAAGTATTTGTGAGTGAACAACACTCAATTATAGCTCTTCCATCCCAGGTTCTAAAAAAATTTCTGGCTCTAACAACCTGAATCCTAATGTAACCCGCTTCTACCATCTGAGGTCTTGGGGCCCCTCCCCACTGTCCAAGGCGCCCACTTCTCCCCCCGGATCCCGCACCCCACTCACGCCCAGCCCTGGCCCAGACCGCGGCCGGCCAGCATCACGCCCCGGATGCTGGGATCCGAGCGCAGGAAGAGCCCCACGTTGCCCAGCAGGTTGAGCAGCTGGAAGGCGGCCAACGCCAGCTGCAAGGCCCGGGCCAGGGGTCCCAGCGGGGGCGGCCCGGGACCGAGCACCAGCACGTAAGCCAGCTCCAGGCCCACGGCCGCGGCCCACAGCGCGGTGAGCACGAGAGGCAGCCGCGCGGGCGCCCCGTCCGCGCTCCCAGCCGCCCAGGGCTGCCCCATGGCGGGGACACCCAGCTGTCGGAGCCGGGGGACTAGGCCGCTTCCGTATTGGGGCGGAGATAGCGGCAGACGGACGTCTGCCACGGCCAATAGAAGCTCGGAAGGGGTGAGGCGAGGGCTCAGACCCTAAGGGAACGGCCGGCCGACGCGGCGAGTTGATTGGACCGACGGACCAGCCGTGGGGCGCTTGGAATCCCGCGGCGCTGGAGCCCGGATGACTTCGCAGCGCGATTGACCCGCCCACCCTGGAGGCCCCGCCCCTCCTGCCGGAGCCCCGCCCTCTGGCGGCGGGGCCAGGAGTGCCCTGGGGATTGAGTTGCAGCCGGGGTAGTGTCGGGGTTTCCCGGCTCAGCACATTCTCCCCTACTCCCCCTGGCCGCCCCGATATTAATAGCCCTGCCGCAGCCCATCCAGCTGGCTCAGAGCCGTTCCCCATGCCCGGGTGTCTCCCTTCATCACCCCAGAAAACATGCAAAACAGCTCGGCGCCTCTGTGTTCCTGACTGTGAAATGGGGATAGGGCTCCGTGTCCCACCAGCGAGGTGCTGGAAGAGGCTCACGAGGAGCTCGAGGGCAGCCTCTAGGGCGGCCCGCGGTGACTATTATTATCGGCCTTTCTATTGTGGAGAGGAGGAAACAGACTCAGAGAGGTCCCGTGGATTTCCCAAGGTCACACAGCGCCCCAGTAGCGGAGCGGGAATGCAAACCCAGGATCTCCGCCGCGAGATCCACCCCGGCTTCCCCGAGTTCCGCAGTCTCCGGCTCCAGGACAACCCCTTGCCAGGTCTAACCCGAGCTCCTTCACCCCCATCCGGCCCCTCCCTCCTCCCCCATATTTAGTGCGAATTCGATCTGGGGCTGGGCTGGGCCCTACTTAACCGGGCCCGGGTGTCCGAGAGCGCGCCGAGCGGAGCGAAGCCAGGAGCCCGAGCGAGATGATGATGGTTATGCAGCCCGAGGGTCTGGGGGCCAGGGAGGGGCCCTTCGCGGGCAGCGGCGGGGGCGGCGAGTACATGGAACAGGAGGAGGACTGGGACCGCGACCTGCTGCTGGACCCGGCCTGGGAGAAGCAGCAGCGGAAAGTGAGTGCTCGCCCATTTCCTGACAGCAAAACCGAGGCCTGAGAGGCCGGGCGGTTTATCCTGGGCATCTCAGCAGGGCAGGGGCAGAGCTTGTCTTTAACCTAGAGTGCTAATCCCCAGCCCAGGCTCTGCCCATCAGCTGCCTGCTGTCCCCAGGGCTGGAGGAGAGGGCTGGGAGCCCTTAAGAGGGGTTTAAAATGACAAGAGAGTTTCTGGGGTCCCCACCCCACCAGGGTTCAGTCCCCTGGACCCACTGCCCCACTTCTGCTGGTGAAAACAGGCTGGGCAAAGCCCAGGAGATCCAAGTTAGGGGGTTCAGGAAGAAGAATCTTCCTCCCACCACTCTCTAGTTAAATATTCCCGGACCCCACCTTAAGGGCTTGCAGCCAGGCAACTAGTGGACTTGGGAGTGTGGGGGTGGTGAGAAGGGTCCTCTCAGACCCCACCCCACCTCGTTTCCAGGGTGGGGTCCATAGTCGCTGTATCTCATTTAACAACTGAAGAAACTGAAGCCCCAAAAGGAGCACAGACAGGCCCCAAATCACAGACTGTCAGACATCAGGACCTCCGCAACCTAAGGATCTTTACCCCTTTCCCCACCCCCATTCTTTCCCAAGATACCCCAGGCATGGGGCCCTGAGTCTGCTGAAAAGGCCATAGGTCGAGGAGGAGGGAAGACCTGGGTCCCCTTACGCAGTAACCTGACTCTCCAGCCAGATGGACACGTAGTGCTGAGGCAGCACCTCGGGGGTGCTGGAGACGGGCACAGGGGCAGCTGCTGCCCAGGCCCAGCCCATCAGGCACTCAGGGCCCCTCCCTCCCTGAGTTATTTTCACTCCCAGACTTTCCCAAGTAGAGGGGGCAGGACACCTGGGTTCCCAAAGAGAAAATGATCCGGGCCAGAGGGAGAAAACTTTGGGGAGTGGCAGGCCGGTAACCAGGAGGGCACCATAAGGCCATTGGACCCTGCTCAGTGTGTGCCAACACTGTATGACTGCAGGAAAGGGCAGGGTACTCAGGTACTCAGTGGAATTTGCAGTACCTGAGAATCCTAGAATTTAGAATCAGAGCACTTCCACTGGGTTAGATGACAGGAGATGACCCCAAGGGCCAAGAGGCTCCGCTGAGTCGGCTGGGGTGCCCTGGGTGACAGGCTTCCACTTAGGCTCCCCCTGCACCTGTCTCCAAGCACAGCTGCAGTCCCAGGTTCGGCAGTTTCCCAGTGATGTCATCCCTGTCCTTGGCTCCAGCTGCCACCTATTCTGCAACATCTTCTGTCCCTACCCCCACCCACCCGGGCCTCTCCCAGATCCAGGTCCGCATGCCCCTCATATGACACATGCCAGTCTGTAACTTGTCTTTGTCACCTAACAAATTATCAGGAACATCTGTTCATCCCAACTTGCAGTCACCATCTCATCCATTCATTCAACGGCTACACAGCATACAGGCTCTGAATATCAATCAGCATCTCTTGTAGTTGGACATTTGGCTCATTTCTTTCTAGTCCAGTGTTGTTTATTGCAAGGTGGTAATAAACATCCTCGTGCTCAGCTTTAGCCCTGACGCCTCCCTGTTCCTCTGTGCTCCCTTCCTCCCCAGTGACTCCTCCATCCAAGGGCTTCCTTCATACAGTCTTGGAGCAGCACACTGCCTTGGCCCACATGATGTCTTACTATGTGCCAGCACTGTTTTAAGTGCTGGGATTTGGCAGCAGACAAAATAAAGCCCCTGCCATGGGAGCTTACATTCCAACATTTCTGTCTCATCCATCCGATCCTGCCTTGTCCCCCTCACTGACACCCTTCCTCTCTTGCCCTGGTCCTAGTGGCTGCCTCCTCATTTCTCTCTTTTGCCGTGCCAAGCCATTCATCTCCACTCTGCAACCAGCATGGACAGTTCTGCCCACCTCCCTCCTGCCTGAGGCTTCCCTGATTCCCTGTTGCCCTCTGGATCAAATTTTAACTCCCCAGCTTAGCACCCAGGATCGCGCATGACCTGGCCCCTGCTGCCCCTCCGGCCCGCCTCTCACCACTTATACCCCAACAACCCCAGCTCCATTCCAGCAGTGCCCAGATCCTTGTAGTCCGACAAATGTAGCAACTGTTTCTCACAGCCAGCGAGCACTTGCCCGCATGATTGCCCCTGCCTGAAATGCCCTTGCCTGCCCTTCCCTTCCTGAATGATTCCTGCCCATCACAACTCTGATCAAATACTTGCCTTCCCCAAGAGGCCCCCGCCCTGATCCAACTTCCCTCCCATAAACTCCTTGGCAACCTCTTACAGCGCTTCTCAGACCAACGTGACTCTTGGATGGGCTATGAGCTTCCTTAGGGCAGGAAAGACTCTCATTAAGAGTCTTTGTGGTATGGGGATGCTCTGAATCCAAGAATCCTGCCAGGTTGGAAGAAGAAAGACCTAAGATATCATAGATTCTGATCCTTTAATTACACAAATGGGGAGACCAAGCCCCAAAGGGGGAAAGGGGCTGACCCTGGATCACAGAGCATGAGTGGCTCAGCTGGACTTGGAGCCCACCCTGACTCTACCAGGGAGTCTATGGAAAGGCAGAATTCGGGACCTGAAGGGCGGTAGGTTGGCAGAAACTTGTGTACCAAGTGTGATGTCACCCCTATCGCCAACAGACACACAGCCCTGTACCATCCCTCCTATCTCAGATGGAGGCTGAGGCTGAGGCTGAGGCTGACTCTTGGGGAAGGGGTGGGCAGTCATCCCCAGAAATGAGATCAGACCAGATGTGGTGGCTTATGCCTGTAATCCCAACACTTTGGGAAGCCAAGGCTGGAGGATCACTTGAGCCCAGGAGCTTGAGACAAACCTGAGCAACATAGTAAGACCCTGTCTCTCTCTAAAAAAACAAAATGAGATCAGGCTGGGCCTGAGTGCCAGCTGATGCTCCAATAGCCCACAGAGTCCTTGCACACTTAGGGTCTACTCAGAGGCCAATTTACAACAACCCTAGAAGGTCAGAACTGATAAAAATAGAAACACAGAGACAGTCCCTTAGGCAAAACCCTGAGGGCCAGATGTGCTTCAGTCCAGGAGTTTTCAGATTTCAGAAAGGCAATATCACCCTGCACTAGCTCCTGTAGTTCAAAACCTCAGAGGGCCCCACACTTTGAATGGGTTAACATTTTCTAAGGGTCCTCCCGTGTTTAAGACCCCCAAGGCTAGAGTGCTGGTGGCCGGGTGCCCCAAGTCTGAACTGGGACCTGCATGGGTCCCAGACCCCATTTCTCCCCTCTCAGGAAAACTAAAGCTCAGAGAGGGAAAGGGACTGGCCCAGGATGCACAGCAAGTCAGTGGCTGAGCTGAGCTGTGATTTGAATCCAGAAATACAAGGCTCTGAGACCTACCCTGACTGAGGAGACAGGACTGTGCCCCACATCCCCGAGCCGATCATAGGGTCTGAGTGCTGTCCTCTGCCCCCAGACCTTCACTGCCTGGTGCAACTCACACCTGCGCAAAGCGGGCACCCAGATTGAGAACATCGAGGACGATTTCCGCAATGGCCTCAAACTCATGCTGCTCCTGGAGGTCATTTCAGGTGAGGATGTCAAATCAGTGCACCTGAGCCCCAGGACCCAGGAACATCTGGACAGAAGGGGACTAGGGTGGCAGAGTGTTGGACGGGACTTGGTGGAGAGGGGAGAGTTTGCGGACAATGACTTCTGCTGCCTCTCATGACCTTTGGCCCTTGGCCTCTCCTCTTATACCCAGGAGAGAGGCTGCCCAGGCCAGATAAAGGCAAGATGCGCTTCCACAAAATCGCCAACGTTAACAAGGCCCTGGACTTCATTGCCAGCAAGGGGGTTAAGCTGGTGTCCATTGGTGCTGAAGGTGAGGAGGTGGCAGGAAGGGTCCTGGGCAGGGCGCGGGGGCCTCTCTTGACGTCAGCAAATCACCTCTGTGGGCCTCAGTTTCCTCATCTCATCAATGGGAATAATCCCTGCCTCGCAAGAGAGCCTGTAAAGAGCCAATGTACCAACCAGGCACAGTGGCTTCCGCCTGTAATCTCGGCATTTTGGGAGGCTGAGGTGGGTGGACCACTTGAGGCTAAGAGTTTGAAACCAGCCTGGCCAACATGGCAAAACCCCATCCCTACTAAAAATACAAAAATCAACTGGTGGTGGCTCACACCTGTAATCCCAGCTACTTGGGAGACTGAGGCACAAGAATCGAATGAACCTGGGAGGCGGAGGTTGCAGTGAGCCAAGATCGCGCCACTGTACCCCAGCCTGGGTAACAGAGCAAGAGACTCCATCTGAAAAAAAAAAAAAAAAAAAAAAAAGAGCCAGCCAGGCGTGGTGGCTCACACCTGTAATCCCAGCACTTTGGGAGGCAAAGGTGTGGGGCTCACAAGGTCAGGAGATCGAGACCATCCTGGCCTACATGGTGAAACCCCGTCCCTACTCAAAATACAAAAATTAGCTGGGTGTGGCAGCACGTGACTGTAATCCCAGCTACTCAGGAGGCTAAGGCAGGAGAATCGCTTGAACCCGGTAGGCAGAGGTTGCAGTGAGTCGAGATCCTGCCACTGCACTCCAGCCTGGCAACAGAGCTAGACTCCATCTAAAAAAAAAAAAAAAAAAAAAAAAAAATGCCAAACTGCCAGCGCAGCCCCTGAACCCTAGTAAGAGTTCAGTGAAATAATTTCTAAATAACAAGCAAGGCATGGTAGCACGTGCCTGTAGTCTCAGTTACTTGGGAGACTGAGGCGGGAGGATTGTTTGAGCCCAGAAGTTGGAGATCAGCCTAGGCAACGTAGCAGAACTCCATCTTGGCCAGGCACAGTGGTTCACGCCTGTAATCTCAGCACTTTGGGAGGCCAAGGCAAGTGGATCACCCTGAGGTCAGGAGTTCGAGACCATCCTGGCCACGATGGTGAAAGCCTGTCTGTACTAAAAACACAAAAATTTGCTGGGCATGGGCCAGGCGCGGTGGCTCACGCCTGTAATCCCAGCACTTTGGGAGGCCAAGGCGGGCGGATCACGAGGTCAGGAGTTTGAGACCATCCAGGATAACATAGTGAAACCCTCTCTCCTCTAAAAATACAAAAAATTAACTGGCCATGGTGGCAGGCGCCTGTAATCCCAGCTACTCGGGAGACTGAGGCAGGAGAATGGCGTGAACCTGGGAGGCAGAGCTTGCAGTGAGCCGAGATCACGCCACTGCACTCCAGCCTGGGCGACAGAGCAAGACTCCGTCTCAAAAAAAAAAAAAAAAATTGCTGGGCATGGTGGGGCACACCTGTAATCCCAGCTATTCGGGAGGCTGAGGCAGGAGAATCCCTTGAACCTGGGAGGTGGAGGTTGCAGTTAGCCAAGATTGTGCCACTGCACTCCAGCCTGGGTGACAAGAGAGACTCTGTCACACACACACAGAGAAAACTCCATCTCAAAAAATTCCCCAAACCGGCCGGGCGCGGTGGCTCACGCCTGTAATCCCAGCACTTTGGGAGGCCGAGGCGGGCGGATCACAAGGTCAGGAGACCGAGACCACGGTGAAACCCCGTCTCTACTAAAAATACAAAAAATTAGCCGGGCGCGGTTGTGGGCGCCTGTAGTCCCAGCTACTGGGGAGGCTGAGGCAGGAGAATGGCGTGAACCCGGGAGGCGGAGCTTGCAGTGACCCGAGATGGCGCCACTGCACTCCAGCCTGGGCGACAGAGAGAGACTCCGTCTCAAAAAAAAAAAAAAAAAAAAAAAATTCCCCAAACCAACCAACTAAACAAAAAAATAGATGTGGGCCAGGGGTGATGGCTTACACCTGTAACCCCAGTACTTTGGGAGGCCAATGCAAGCAGATCACAAGGTCAGGAGTTCGAGATCAGCCTGGCCAATACAGTGAAACCCATCTCTACTAAAAATACAAAAATTAGCTGAGCATGGTGGCATGCACCTGTAGTCCCAGCTACTCAGGAGGCTGAGGCAGAAGAGCAAGACTCTGTCACCCCCCAAAAAATAGATGCAGCTGGGTGCAGTGGTTCACGCCTGTAATCCCAGCATTTTGGGAGGCTGAGGTGGGCGGATCATTTGAGGTCAGGAGTTCGAGACCAGTCAAGCTGACATGGCAAAACCCCATCTCTACTAAAAATACAAAAAATTAAGCAGGTTTGGTGGTGCACACCTGTAGTCCCAGCTACTAGGGAGGCCAAGGAAGGAGAATCGCTTGAACCCAGGAGGCGGAGGTTGCAGTGAGCTGAGATTGCACCACTGCACTCCAGTTGAGGCAAAGAGGGAGACTCCATCTCAGAAAATAATAATAAAGAAAAGAAAAGAAAAAGAGATGCTTACTGAGTACCTGCAAGGTGCCCACCTACTAGGTACCAGCCCTGAAATGAGAGACAAGGGCTACAGGACTGATCAGAGGGGAAGGTGAGCGGAGGCCAGATAGCACAGACCTTGAATGTCAGGCAAATCTGTCCCCTGACCCCTACCCTGCAGAGATCGTCGACGGGAACCTGAAGATGACCCTGGGCATGATCTGGACCATCATCCTTCGCTTCGCCATCCAGGACATCTCTGTGGAAGGTGAGCAATGGGAAAGGAGGTTGGGGCCAGGTGCAGTGGCTGGGGCCTGTAATCCCCACACTTTGGGAGGTCGAGGCAGGCAGACCACTTGAAGGATCGCCCAGGAGTTCAAGACCAGCCTGGACA
Source organism: Macaca fascicularis (assembly GCF_037993035.2). Lineage (NCBI taxonomy): Eukaryota > Metazoa > Chordata > Mammalia > Primates > Cercopithecidae > Macaca > Macaca fascicularis. The sequence goes on along the minus strand of NC_088388.1, from coordinate 7,837,069 downwards.
ACATGGTGAAACCCCATCTCTACAAAAAATACAAAAAAAAAAAAAAAAAAAAAAAAGCTGGCCATGGTGGCATGTGCCTATAGTCCCAGATACTAGGGAGGCTGAGGTAGGAGGACCGCTTGAGCCTGGGAGGTTGAGGCTGTGGTGAGCCATGATCGTGTCACTGCACTCCAGTTGGATGACATAGCAAGACCCTGTCTCCAGGAGAAAAAAAAAAAAAAAAAGGTAGGGTGAGAGGGCTGACCTGGACCCCTTCGCAATGAATTCTCCCACCTCCTCCCCACCCAGAAACCTCGGCCAAGGAAGGCTTGCTTCTGTGGTGCCAGAGGAAGACAGCACCGTACCGCAACGTCAACGTGCAGAATTTCCACACCAGGTCTGTCAGCTGGTTACCAAATGTGTCTGGGCCTCTGTGGGGCACTGGGCACAGAGAGGAGCCCTCCCTGGTCAGTGAAGGGCACTGAGCTGGTCCCTGTCACAAGCCACAGGGGAGGAAAAGGTCACAGCACAGTTCTTGGAACAGTGTCTGAAAAGAGGGCTCAGTAACTGCTGAGTGGAATGGAATTGAATCCAGGAAGGTTCCAGTAACTCCTGGAGGAGGGAGTGTTTGAGATTTCCCTGGAAGACCATTCCAGCCAGAGGGAAGCTGGAGGCCAAAAACATCTAGAAACTGGTTGGGCCTAAACATGGGTGTGTGACAGAATCATGATGAGCCAGCAGGAGACGGTCCAGATACGGTCAGGAAGGGCCTCAAACGCCAAGCTAAGGGGTTTGTGCTTTACTCCATTTTACAGATGAGGCTATCCTTCTGGGGGGTGCTCCTGGGCCGAGGGGAGAATGGGGCCCCAGCTTGAACCCAGGCCTGACCCCCCTCTTCTCTCTGTTCAGCTGGAAGGATGGCCTGGCCCTCTGTGCCCTCATCCACCGACACCGCCCCGACCTCATCGACTACGCCAAACTGCGAAAGGTAGAGACCCTACCACCCCCACCCACAGCCTCTGCCTGCAGCTGACCTTTCACCCTCCTCCCTCACACCCATCTAGGATGACCCCATCGGCAACCTGAACACTGCCTTCGAGGTGGCAGAGAAGTACCTGGACATCCCCAAGATGTTGGATGCAGAAGGTGCGAGTGAGCTAGCCCAGGGGAGGACCCCACATTCTCACCACTGGGCCTGGTGCACCCTCCACACCTTTGCATGGCCCTTTCCTCCTCCCGGGATGCTCCGACTGCCCCCACCCCACTCCCTGGTCACAGTCCCCCTTCTCCAGCAGTCCTCTATCTTGTCCCCTGCCCCATCCCCTGAAGAGGACCAGCCTTTCCCGCCTCTCCGCTATGTAATGGCCCTACCTTCTGCCTCACATCCCAGTTACCTGGGTTACCTGGGATAACATTGGTCCCCCAAGAATGGCAGCTCCCCTGGGGCATGTCCTGCCGGTGGTCCCCATGCTTAGGCAAGGCAACAGTCAACTGAAGCAGCAAACACTTTCTGAGCATCTACTTTGCATGATGCCTGGGCTGTGTGGGCACTGCTGGAGAACTTTTTCTTGCCCTGAGGAGCTGTGGACTTGGGGGAAAGACAGACAGACAGAGGGAGGTATAGGATAGTTCAAGGCACGAGGCAGCGTGGACCAGTCCCTCACGAGGCCTACGGTGGCTGGTCAATCACACTCACCCACCCACTCCCTCACACTTTGCTCACCCCAAGGTGGGGAGGTGGGGAAGTTGCTGAGCCCTGGGGTAAGGAGAGAGGGCTTCAAGGAAGAGAAGACACTGGGTTTGGGTGACTGGCTGCTGGTGGCCATGACTAGATACTTCCAGCCCTCCCACCCAGAGGGAGTTCTCTCCCTAGGGAGGGACCCCTGGCTTTGGCCAGTAGACACCGTGCTGTCCTGCCCTAGACATTGTGAACACCCCAAAGCCGGATGAGAAGGCCATCATGACCTATGTGTCCTGCTTCTACCATGCCTTTGCCGGGGCTGAGCAGGTAAGGTGGCCCAACTGCTACTGCCTGGGCTTGTGGACCCAAGGGCCCAACCTTGGCTGCAGCCCAACATTGGAGGCGCCAGACCACGCAGGTGGGAGTGCCACTGTCCCAGCTGCACACACTCAGTCCTCAGCAAGACCAGAGGACCCTGGTTTGGAAACTCCCTGCCTACCTAGGAGCCGTGCTCCCCCCATCCCTTTCCCTATTTTTTGTTTTTTGAGACAGGGTCTCACTCTGTCACCCAGGCTGGAGTGAAGTGGCATGATCACAGCTCGTTGCTGCCTTGACCTCAGCCTCCTGCCTCAGCCTCCCCAGTAGCTGGGACTACAGGCACATGCTACCACACCTGGCTAATTTTTGTATTTTTTGTAGAGATGGTGTTTCATTTTGTTGCCCAGGCTGGTCTCAAACTCCTGGACTCAAGTAACTTACCCACCTCAGCCTCCCAAAGTGTTGGGATTACAGGCATGGGCCACCACACCCAGCTGGGGGCTCTGTTTTTTAAGGGCTTTACAGAGGCAGCTTGCTTTAATGCCAACCCTCTACCAACTACCCCCATAGGCAGAGACAGCTGCCAACAGGATCTGCAAGGTGCTGGCGGTGAACCAGGAAAACGAGAAGCTGATGGAGGAGTATGAGAAGCTTGCCAGTGAGGTGAGGCTGGGCTCCCACTGTGCTCTGCCCATCCCGGCCCTACTGACTCTCCCAACCCTGCTAACCCCAAGCGTGGGCCTGCAGAGCCTCCCTCTGCTCAGAGTAGCCCTGGCTTCCTCCAAGCCTCCTCCTGTCCATCTCCACCCAGCACTTGCCCTTCTGCCAACCCAAGCTCCTGGTCAGTCATTGATTGACTCATCATTCATCCATTTACTCCTGCATTGATCCATTCACTCGTATTTAGGTAGTCACATGGCCCTTTGCTCTGTGCCAACCTATACTAGCCCCTGGACTCAGAAATCAGCCATCCGACTCCTTCTCTGACTCATGGGGACTACCCCATTCTGCCTTCATATTTGTCAAAGTCACCCCCACCTACCCTCTGGCCACAGCTTGGGTGTGGGTGGAGAGGGGTGGGTGAGCCGGGCAGGTCAGCTCAGAGGTCTCTGCTTTGCCCCTGCCTGGCCCTGTCAGCTGCTGGAGTGGATCCGCCGCACCATCCCATGGCTGGAGAACCGTGTGGGCGAGCCCAGCATGAGTGCCATGCAGCGCAAGCTAGAGGACTTTCGGGACTATCGGCGTCTGCACAAGCCGCCCCGCGTTCAAGAAAAGTGCCAGCTGGAGATCAACTTCAACACACTGCAGACCAAGTTGCGGCTCAGCCACCGGCCTGCCTTCATGCCCTCCGAGGGCAAGCTGGTCTCGGTGAGCTCTACACACATTCCCTGGGTGAACTTGGGGTCCGTATCCCCATCTGTACAATGGGCAAACAGTGATGGAGGGCACCCCTGCCTGCTCCACAGGACATCGCCAATGCCTGGCGGGGGCTGGAGCAGGTGGAAAAGGGCTATGAAGACTGGCTGCTCTCGGAGATCCGACGCCTGCAGCGACTCCAGCACCTGGCCGAGAAGTTCCGGCAGAAGGCCTCCCTGCACGAAGCCTGGACCCGGGGTAGGTACACCTACCTCACGTGGCTGGACTATCTCCTGGGGTGGAGATTGGTGTGCAGGGGTGGGAGGGGAGGTTCTTGGCAAAATGCTCGGGACAAGGGTAGGTGCTCTGCAGGGAAGCCGGAGACTGGATTTCTAATCCCACCCTGACTTGCTGTGGTGCAACCTGGGCCTCTCTTTGGGCCACTGCCCCTCTGTGGGCCAAAGTTTGTTTTGTTTTTTGAGACAGAGTCTTGCTGTATTCCCCAGGCTAGTAAAATCTCGGCTCACTACAATCTCTGCCTCCTGGGATCAAGTGATCCTCCTGCTTCAGCCTCCCAAGGAGCTGGGACCACAGGTGTGCACCACCACGCCAGGCTAACTTTTTGTATTTTTTGTATAGATGGGTTCTCACTTTGTTGCCCAGGCTGATCTCAAACTCCTGGGCTCAAGCGATCCACCCACCTCAGCCTCTCACAGTGCTGGGATTACAGGCATGAGCCACCGCACACACGGGTGTTTATCTATAAACTCAGCCTTCCCCCTCACCCCCCAGCCCTGCTCTGGTCTTCTGTGGGTCTGCTCTGATTAATTCATCAGTTAGCATTTTATTTTATATGTATCAGGTGTACAAAGGTGAGTCCATTCCTCACCCTAACATCACTTACATCATACTCAAAGTATCCTGACGCTAAAATATTGCACGAGTCAAATATATTACTCTGGATAGAAACATCCATTCGGTGTTCTGTCGAGGATTTTAGTGGTGAACAAAGGAGGCCGGTTCAGGGGCTCATGGGGGTTACAGAATCGTTGAGAGCTATTTTAAGGTCAAATTACGCCAAAACTGTACCAAAGGCCCCTTGGTCGTAGCTCGCTCAGGGGACGCTGATATAGTTTACGGATCACACCACCGAAGAGGAGTTTCATCTACGTTATTACACCGACGCCGCAGAGCAAACCCCTAGTAGGGGCTAGGCCGGTGTGATCGCCACCTTAGCAGATGAGGCTTCGTGGTCACAGAGCCCGGCCCGCACCCCTGCCCCTGCCGCCACTGGGTGACCGGAGCCGGCCTCTCTTCGAGCAGGGAAGGAGGAGATGCTGAGCCAGCGCGACTACGATTCGGCTTCGCTACAGGAGGTGCGGGCGTTGCTGCGGCGCCACGAGGCCTTTGAGAGCGACCTGGCGGCGCACCAGGACCGCGTGGAGCACATTGCCGCGTTGGCCCAGGAGCTCAAGTAGGCGGGGCCTCGCTCCCAACACCCCTGGCCCCGCCCCCGGCGGCGAGCCCCGCCCTGATCCCCATTTCCCTCAAGACCCCAGGCTCTCCCGAGTTCTTCTGTAACCACGCCCCGCCCGGAACCCCACCCCCATCCCCATCTCCGGGCCCCGCTCTGCTGCCACCACTCTTCCCACTAGGGCTTGACCTGTCCCACTCGTGGCCTGCCCTCTAACCTGTCCGCTCTCTTCACCCGGCTTACTGCCCCAAACCCTCCCCATCAGCTTTGGGCTGGCCACCCCCTCCCATGAACCCACCCCTCCACCCAAGCACCTCCATGGACTGCAGCTAAGGACATGCGGGCGCCCACCTACACAGAGGGATGCGCGGGGACCGCCCCCTCTTGGAAAGCACCCAGCTTTACCCACCACCTGCCCTGGCTCCCGCACACCTTCACCCCCACCCGGGGCGCGGGTGAAGTGCAGTTAGGACATCTGGGCTGGGGCTGGCCCCACACTCGCCCTACTTCTCGCTCCCAGTGAGCTGGACTACCATGAGGCAGCCTCAGTGAACAGCCGCTGCCAGGCCATCTGCGATCAGTGGGACAACCTGGGCACCCTGACCCAGAAGAGGCGGGATGCGCTAGAGGTGGGGCTGGGGGCCGGGCAGCTGGGCGTGGGTAGGTGGGTGAAGCCAGGTCTGCTGGGCATGCTGCTGACCCACTATGCCCCCCACCCCTAGCGGATGGAGAAGCTCCTGGAGACCATCGACCAGCTTCAACTGGAGTTCGCCCGGCGGGCCGCACCCTTCAACAACTGGCTGGACGGTGCCGTGGAGGACCTGCAGGACGTGTGGCTGGTACACTCTGTGGAGGAGACCCAGGTGGGTGCCAGGGTTGCAGGGGATGGATGGGATGACAGGGAAGCTGGCCCCAAATTCTGCCAGCCACAACTTTAGGCTCCTAGGGCAAAGGGATGGGAGGAAAACCCCAGTTCCCGAGTGCTGGGCTGGAAGACAGGAGGCCGGGGTTCTTGCGTCAGGACTTCTCAGGACCGCTGGGTGGCCCAGGGCACACTGCTGCCCTTTCTGTTGCCTATGGTAAGTGGGGGACACCAGTTGACGCTTCCTGCCTGTCACCCCCAGAGCCTGCTGACAGCGCATGATCAGTTCAAGGCAACGTTGCCCGAGGCTGACCGAGAGCGAGGCGCCATCATGGGCATCCAGGGTGAGATCCAGAAGATCTGCCAGACGTATGGGCTGCGGCCCTGCTCCACCAATCCCTACATCACCCTGAGCCCGCAGGACATCAACACCAAGTGGGATATGGTCAGTGCCACCTGCAGCCTTCCTCCCACCCACTCCTGCATACTCTGACCACCCTGAAACCTCAGGTGGCCCAAGATATGGAGAATAAAGTCCATCTTCAGATCTGGGGTCTGCCAGACTCCACGTGGGACTGCATAAATCACCTTGTCTGTCTTGGGCTCATCTGTATATGATGAGCCCTAACAGCAGCATTCTCCTGTCAGGATTGATGTGAAGTAGAATTAAGCCTTGTGTGTGGACATCTTTTATAAATCCACCCATATTAGTTATAAATGATGCCATCAGCCCCATTTTGCAGATGACAAAACTGAAGCCCACAAGGGTTAGTGACTTGCCCAGGAGCTTTCTTGCATATCCCAGACAAGTTGGCTCAAAGCAACAGGGGCTGAGGTTTGAGGGGCTGGAGCCCATTTCCCCTAAAGCCATTTCCCAGCCCCCAGAGCTGGCTCTGGCATAACCGCCCTCCTCTCAGGTCCGAAAGCTGGTGCCTAGCCGTGATCAGACACTGCAGGAGGAGCTGGCACGGCAGCAGGTAAATGAGAGGCTCCGGCGACAGTTTGCGGCCCAGGCCAATGCCATTGGACCCTGGATCCAGGCGAAGGTGGAGGTAAGGGCTGGGATAGTGGGTCCAACCTGGGGAGGTGCGGCTAGGGCTGGGCCACAGGGAGCTGGGAGCCCTCATGCTGCCTGGGAACCCCTGCAGGAAGTGGGGCGGCTGGCAGCAGGGCTAGCCGGCTCTCTGGAGGAGCAGATGGCTGGGCTACGGCAGCAGGAGCAGAACATTATCAACTACAAGACTAACATTGACCGGCTAGAGGGTGACCACCAGCTGCTGCAGGAGAGCCTGGTGTTCGACAATAAGCACACCGTCTACAGCATGGAGGTGGGATCACAAACTCTCAGGAGAGAAGGGAGGCAGCGCTGGCTGAGGAGGCCCAGGGAGACCACAGCTGGACAGAGCATGCATGTCCCAGCAGGGTCCCCAGTTCAGCCTGGCCAGGTCCCTTAAGACCCAGCGATGCCGGGCGCGGTGGCTCACGCCTGTAATCCCAGCACTTTGGGAGGCCGAGGCGGGCGGATCACAAGGTCAGGAGATCGAGACCACGGTGAAACCCCGTTTCTACTAAAAATACAAAAAATTAGCCGGGCGTGGTGGCGGGCGCCTGTAGTCCCAGCTACTCAGGAGGCTGAGGCAGGAGAATGGCGTGAACCCGGGAGGCGGAGCTTGCAGTGAGCCAAGATTGCGCCACTGCACTCCACCCTGGGCGACAGAGCGAGACTCTGTCTCAAAAAAAAAAAAAAAAAAAGACCCAGCGATGGAAAGTGACCCTTCCAGAGTCACAAAGCAGTCCAAACCCAGGCCAGGATTGGCCATAGCTGGTTATCAAAAGATAGGAAGGACTGCTGGGGGGTTACTCAGTGGAGCTTCCAGATGGGGATGGAGGCCCAGTGAGGGGGAGGACTTGCCCAGGGTCAGTGGACTGGATGTGGAGCTAGAGCCAGTGGCCAGGCACTGGCCGCCCACTGACGGTGGCCTGTCCCCGACTGCCAGCACATCCGCGTGGGCTGGGAGCAGCTGCTCACCTCTATCGCCCGCACCATCAATGAAGTGGAGAACCAGGTACTGACCCGAGATGCCAAGGGGCTGAGCCAGGAGCAGCTCAACGAGTTCCGAGCATCCTTCAACCACTTTGACCGGGTCAGCAGGGGCCTGGCCCTGTGGGGTAAGACACTTGGGGGCTGGTGGAGGCTGGAGACCAAGCCTGATATCCACACACCCCCTACAGAAGAGGAATGGGATGATGGAGCCTGATGACTTCCGAGCTTGCCTCATCTCCATGGGCTATGACCTGGTGAGTGCCCCCCAGCCCCTTCCCAGGAGTCCCAAAGTACCCCCTCCTCTGTGCTGATCACCTACTGTGCGCCTCCCATCTTCACATACACCATCCCCTGCATCTTCATCACATCCACACAGGGGCTAGCAAGGCTCAGGGAGGTAAACTCACTTGGACCCAGTTCTGTGTGGACCCAAAGTCTGAGCTTGCAACATTTTTACCTGTAGGGAAACAGCACTACTACAGAAATACAGAAACAGGTATGGCCCTGGAAAAAAAATCAGGACCAGGGAGCAAATCTGCTTCCTGCTATAGGTAGGATGCAGATTTCAGCCTACCATAAAGGACGTCCTATAGCCAGGACTAAGGTCTCTGGAGGAAGGGAACACCCTTGTTACTGGGGCTCTGCTAGCCAAGGCTGGACAGTACCCAGGAGGGGACATCCGGACCCCTCCTGGCTTTAGTGCTCATGGGCATAGTGCCTGGCCCCTATCTCTGCAGGGGGAAGTGGAGTTTGCTCGCATCATGACCATGGTGGACCCCAACGCAGCTGGGGTGGTGACCTTCCAGGCCTTCATAGACTTCATGACCCGAGAGACAGCCGAGACTGACACGGCTGAGCAAGTTGTGGCCTCCTTCAAGATCCTGGCAGGAGACAAGGTGAGTCCCAGGTGGTGGAGGGGCTGGGGGGCTGGGGCAGGGCATAGGACCTGTGGGTCCTTAACGCCTCTTCTCCCCAGAACTACATCACCCCCGAGGAGCTGCGACGCGAGCTCCCCGCCGAGCAGGCCGAGTACTGCATCCGCCGTATGGTGCCCTACAAGGGATCCGGGGCCCCAGCTGGAGCCCTGGACTACGTGGCCTTCTCCAGTGCCCTCTATGGGGAGAGCGACCTCTGACCCCAACCACTGAGGTTCTCTATGCAAGATGGAGAGAGGGTGCACCCTGTGGCTGATCCCATCCGTCCCTCAGAGCAAGGGCCTGAGAGAACAGTCAGCCAAGTGCTTCTGAATAAAGATCCCTCTGTGGGTCTCTCCCCATCTCCTTTTGGTTCCTGAAGCAGAAGCTGGGCCCTCAGGCTCCTGGGCAGGACCAGCTATCCCACCTTGACCCACCAAAAGTCCTGCCCTCCCTCCTCATCCCCGGGGACTGAGCATTCATACCACACTGGGGACCAGGACACATCTTTATTGCTGTTAGAAAAGGTTGGTTACAAGTTTCCTGGACGTGGAGAGGGACACGATCCCTAAATCCAAGGGAACCAGAAAATGTATAGTATCAAACAGAGGAAAGCGGAGGCCGGACAGAGCTGGGCTTAAGATCAGAACATTTTCTTCCTGCTCATTACCCGAGCCCAGAGTTCTTGCCCCAGCTTCAACTGCCAAGATACCACCCTTCACCCCAAGATCCTCCTAAGCTACCACAATTCAACAAAGGTGCAGGTGCAGAACTTCAGGGTGGGAGTGGGGTGCAGGGAAGCAGGGGCTGTGCCCCAGCCCAGTGCCCTCTGCTCACCCTGAGGTACCCAGTGCCTGTCCCTCTGCCAGCTGTACCTCCCGGGGAGGGGCCTGGACACGTCAGGCTGCAGCAGCGGCCACTCTGATCAGCACCAGGTCCTGAGCTGGGGGCCCCTCCTCAGTCCACCACCGCCGAGCTGGCCATGGTGTTCACACCACAGGCCCCAGACCCGCGATGCAAGTAGTAGTAACCCTGGGGGAGAGGGGGAGCTGGTGAGGGCACCAGGGTAGGATGGCAGCTGGGGGGCCAGAGGCCAAGCCGGCAAGACTCACCTTCTCACCCCAGTCAGTGCCCCAGCTGTTCTTGATGGCCCAGAAGGGAATGTCAGAGCCTGGGGTGCAGTGCAGAGCACAAGGATCAGGGCCCTTAATTCTCCAGGCAGAGCCTTAATCACTTTGCACCTTCAAATACTTGCACTGGGCCTACTGTATGACGAGGACTAGGAAAAGAACAGAAAGCAAGGGGCCCACCTACCAGCCTCAGGGAGAAGCCCTGGGGCAGGGAGGAAGCACCCACCCACCCGTCTCTTGCAGGTCATCAATATTTACCCTCCTGGCCGGGCGCGGTGGCTCACGCCTGTAATCCCAGCACTTTGGGAGGCCGAGACGGGTGGATCACGAGGTCAGGAGATCGAGACCATCTTGGCTAACCCGGTGAAACCCCGTCTCTACTAAAAAATACAAAAAACTAGCCGGGCGAGGTGGCGGGCGCCTGTAGTCCCAGCTACTTGGGAGGCTGAGGCAGGAGAATGACGTAAACCTGGGAGGCGGAGCTTACAGTGAGCTGAGATCGCGCCACTGCACCCCAGCCTGGGCGACAGAGCGAGACTCCGTCTCAAAAAAAAAAAAAAAAAAAAAAAAAAAAAATTTACCCTCCTACAGCTCAGCTTCCCTTCCACAGACAGGACAGATGATGCCCGCGTGGCCATGGCGCAGGCAGCGGGTAAGGACAGGGTTCCTAGGCATTCCCCCTATTTCCCCTCTAGAGGACTTGAGATGCCTGTGGCCTGGCTGGATGCAGGATAGGCAGCGGAACTCACGGTTGCCATAGCCCACAAGCAACACCGCATGGTCGATGAGCCAAGGGCTGCAGAGGGGCCGGAGAGGGCGGGAGATCCCATGGCGGTAAAACTGGAGGTGGAGAAGGAGTAGGGGATCAACTCCAAGATGGGGTCGGGGAGGTCAACAAGAGATGGGACAGGGGCAGTGGGGCTAGGGCCTCACCTGCATGCCAAAGGCATTGATGGCCACGGAGATTGGGCCTTTCTTGGCCAGCCAGGCCGCCAGCTCTGAGATGGGAAAGGGTGGCATCAGTGGGTACCCAGGCCCTGGCCCCACCTTGCCTCACCTCACCCCGCCCCTCACTCACTCTGCTCATTCTGGCTCAGCTCCACGGAGTCATTGATGTAGACCTTGGCCTTCTCTGCTGAGAAGTTGCAGGCCTGCATGTGGCCCCGGTAGCTGTAGTCATCCTCTGTCTCCAGCCCTCCTGGGGAACGGTGCGGGTGAGTACAGAAGGGCGGGCTCCCATTTACCATTCACAGCCAGAAGTGGACTAAGCCCCCTACATGAGGTTTCACATTCCTCGTCCACCCCAGGCCACAGGCCATCCCCCGAGGAATGTCTTCATTCTAGAAATGACACATCTGAGGCTGGGAGAGATGGGGAGGAGGGACCAGCACCCAGCAAGAAAAGTGGCAGAGACAGAACTCAGCTCCAACTTCTGACTCCTCACCAAGGGCTCGTCCCAGCAGTCTTTCACCCAGGCTGGAGTACAGTGGCACAAACATGCCTCACTGTAGCCTCAACCTCCTGGGCTCAAGCAATCCTCCTGCCTCAGCCTCCCAAGTAGCTGAGACTATAGATGCAAGCCACCATGCCTGGCTAATGTCTTTAATTTTTTGTAGAGATGGGGTCATGCTATGTTGCCCAACCTGGTCCTGAACTTCTGGTCTTAAGTGATCTTCCCACGTTGGCCTCCCAAAGTGTTGGAATTACATGCATGAGCCACCACACCTGGCTGGGTCAGCATTAAGACTTCAACTTAGCTCTGTGTGACTCTCACGCTCACATCTCCCCCCATCATAAAGTATCTTCTTGCAGAGGGAGAAGTGGCTCCAGTTGCCCCTCCTGACCCCGTTAATGCATACCCAAATTCTTTATGGCCGAGTAGGCGTTGGAGGGCAAGCCGCCCATGCAGGCCTTGTCCATCTTGTCACAGTCCAAGAGCTCTAGGAGACAGAAGGCTGGTCCCAAGAAGCCCTCCTGAGGGGCTAGGCTGGGGACAGAGGGGTAGAGCGAGATGCTCACCCTGTTCAGAGAGGGAGAGTAGGGTCCCCTGGTTCAGAAACCACTGGCCCTCCACGTTGCCTGTGACTGAGAAGGCCCAGCAGGAGCCACACATGCCCTACAAGAGATGGGTGGAGTCAGAGCTGGATCCCTTCACCAGCCCCAGTGCAGTGCCCATGTCCCACCCTCACTTCTAGGGGTCCAACCTGGTCCTTGACTTTTGTGACAGCCCCCTTACTCCTCCAGTCCCATTCAGGTGGGGCGAGGTCACCCACAGACTTGTCTTGCTTCATCTTGTTGCCAGGCTCTTCTCTCAGGAGGGGATTCAGGTAGATGGTACGGAACTCCTCCTCTGCAAGCAAAGGTGGGCAGGGCATGGGGAGAAAAGTGTTCTAAGCCAGACCTGGCCAGAGGCCTTGCAAGCAAGGTCCTATCTCTTCCTGGCTCCATGAGGACTCTGGCCACTATCCCTACCTGTGAGATCACTGAACTTGGTGACTCCATACTGAGCTGTGCCACGGTCCAAGGCCTGGATCTTCTGTGCTCGCACCATGTTATTGACAAAGACGGACAGGCGCCACCGGGCTTCTGAGGACCAAAGAGCAGAAGAGGAGGGGCTTGACCCCAGGCAGATAAAAGGAGGGGCAACTGGGGCTAGCTGGCAGGGGTTTCCCCGCAGAGTAGGTAGGGGTGGGGGCCAGACATGCAAGTGATGGAGTGGGAGGTCTGATCAACTTTTGGGGCCAAACTGAAGTGATGACTTCCCAGGTGCAAAAGCAGTAAATGGGGTCTTAAGGACACTACCCACAAGAGGTGGTGGGGAAAGGCCATGTTGTCGAGGACTCTCCAGCACAAAAAATCCGGCCTCTGCCCCATCCCACCCTGCCCAGAGTGATGGAGACGCATGGCTTTCTTTTTTTTTCTTGAGACCGAGTTTTCACTCGTCACCCGTGCTGGAGTGTAATGGTGCAATCTTGGCTCACTGCAACCTCCGCCTCCTGGGTTTAAGCGATTTTCCTGCCTCAGCCTCCCGAGTAGCTGGTATACAGGCATGCGCCACCACGCCCGGCTAATTTTTGTACTTTTTTTTTTGGTAGAGATGGGGTTTCACCATGTTGGCCAGGCTGGTCTTGAACTCCAGACCTCAGGTGATTTGCCCGCCTCAGCCTCCCAAAGTACTGCAATTACAGACATGAGCCACCGCACCCGGCCAAAACCCATGGCTTCTGAGCGGGAAGATAAGGTGGGAGAAGGGACCAGGTACTCAGGGTAGCTGCCCAGTCTAGCAAGGCTTAGGGAGAACTCAGGAATTACGGGGTCCTTGAACAGCTGCACTGCCTCTTGTCTTTCTCCTCCCCCACACCAAGGTGCCAAGTTGGGGGGAAAGTCCTGTTCTGATAGAAACAGGTATAGCCAAGGCTGGGTCCTCACCTTCCTTTGACTCATATGTCCGGTTATACGTAATGACAAAGTTCTTGAAGATTGAAGCCATCTTCACAGGCAAGTCCTGGATAGGTAGACCAGTATTTAGGCTAACCAGGGAAACCCACTCCAGAGGGAAGGGAGGAGAAGGGCGATGAGGCAGTGGCTGGCTCCCCAAGCTACGGGATCCTCACCTGGGGCAGGGGATCCTCATTCAACAGGGAAAGGACTGAGCTGAAAGTCTCATTTCTGCTGTCTGGATGGGGTTGGGACAGAGAAGAAATCATGGCTGAGCCCTGAGTGAAGGCTGACTTGGGCTCCCCAGCAGCCTTGGGCTCTCCCAGCACCTGGAACCTTGGTGTCCACCGGGCCACAGTCCTTCCGCAGCAGCACGTGTTTTCCAAGTTCATCCAGAACTTCGAAGCTGCAGAGCTGGAGGGAGAGGAAGAAGCTGCTCTGGGGGCCTGGATCTGGATCTGGGGAGCAAGATCTGGGCAAGATGGAGCTGGAGGCTCTTCAGATGAGGGCCACCCCTAAGGCAATCACCCCATCACAGTGGACAGCTGCACCGGGACATCCTCCCCTTCAGAGCATCCTGGTTTCTGGCCCTCGGGGCCTGGGAAGTGGCTCGAGGTGGGGCATCAGCTGCATCAGATTCCTGCGTCTTGACCTAACTCGTCATAATCTAACTGCTGCCTTACTCAGCCAGGGGGCGGGGAATCCCAAGAGCCTCATCACTCACCAGGGTTTTCTTGGACGCGGGGAGCCGGCACACCGTGGGGTCGTTGCAGGGTGGCTCCTCCAGGGTCGCCTCCAGGGAGTACAGCGAACCCTGGCCCGCCTGTAGAGAGGGGCAGGTGAGGCGGGCACGGTCGGCCCTTCATGGCGCCCACGGCCCCGCCCGTGCGGTGCTGCCTGTTCCCCACCACCAGAGATCGGTTCGTCCAGCGGGCAGGCCCCATCCCAAGGTTAGGTCAAAGTTCCTATCCCTCGGACCCGGGCCCGGCGCCCCCGCCCCCGGCGCGTTCTCACCCGGCGGCCGCGGCCGCGCACAAGGCCCAGCACGGCCCGCGTCCCCGCAGCCCGGCCGCGATTGAACATGTCCAGCGCGAAGCGGGTGGGCGCCAGCAGCTCCGGGGACGGCGGCCCCCAGGCCTGAAAGCTGGCGGCTTGGGGCTGGGCGGGGGCGGCCACTGCGCCCGGGAGCAGCCCCAGCAACGACAGCAGCTGCAGCCAGGGCGCCATGGCGAGGGCAAAGCCGGCTGCCCGGACGCGCGGACCCAACAGACGCGCCACCGACCGACCCGGTACAGAGCCAGCTACAAGCCGGGCCTGAGTCCTCCCTCCCGCGGGGCGACCGCGCGCCGACCAATGGGCGCTGGCTTGGGGCGCCTGCGCGCTCTCTTGTTTACAGGAGGCACGTGGGGCGCGCGGGGCAGGGAGAGCAGGAGGCTGCTGGCCTGAGGCTAAAGCTAGTCAGTAACCTCTATCACTTGCGTGTTATAGGTCACGCTTGTTACATGACATGCCAGCTCCTTTTATTCGGAGTGGCAATCTCTGAAGTAGGTGCTATCCCCATCGTACAGTGGAGGAACCGAGGCTTGGAGAGATTAAATGGCGTAGCCGGGCTCTGTGATTCACGCCTGTAAATCCCAGCACTTTAAGAGGCCAAGGGGGTGGATCACCTGAGGTCAGGAGTTGGGGACCAGCCTGGCACACGTGGTGAAACCCCGTCTCTACTAAAAACACAAAAATTAGCTGGGCGTGGTGGTGGGCACCTGTAGTCCCCAGCTACTCGGAAGGCTGAGGCAGGAGAATGGCGTGAACCCGGAAGGCGGAGCTTACAGTGAGCCTAGATGGTGCCACTGCTCTCCAACCTGGCCAACAGAGCGAGACACGGTCTCAAAAACAAACAAACAAACAGAAAAGATGGAGACCCACCAGCCTGACCAACATACTAAACCCCATCTCTATTCAAAATACAAAAATTAGCTGAGTGTGGTGGCAGGCGCTTGTAATCCCAGCTACTCAGGAGGCTGAGGCGGGAGAATCACTTGAACCCAGGAGGCGGAGGTTGCAGTGAGCCAAGTTCGCACCACTGCACTCCAGCCTGAGCGACAGAGCAAGACTCCGTCTCATAAATAAATAAATAAATAAGATGGAGACACAGCTGGGCGTGGTGGTCCACGCCCATAATCCCAGCACTTTGGGAGGCTGAGGTAGGTGAATCACTTGAGGTCAGGAGTTCGAGATCAGCCTGGCCAACAGGGTGAAACCCTGTCTCTACTAAAAATACAAAATTAGCCGGGCACGGTGGCTCACGCCTGTAATTCCAGCACTTTGGGAGGCGGAGGCGGGCAGATCACGAGGTCAGGAGATGGAAACCATCCTGGCTAACACGGTGAAACCCCATCTCTACTACAAAATACAAAAAATTAGCCGGGCATGGTGGCAGGCACCTGTAGTCCCAGCTACTCAGGAGACTGAGGCAGAATGGCGTGAACCCGAGAGGCGGAGCTTGCAGTGAGCGGAGATCACCCTACTGTACTCCAGCCTGGGCGGCAGAGCAAGACTCCGTCTCAAAAAAAAAAAAGAAATGGAGACCCACCAGCCTGACCAACATACTGAAACCCCATCTCTATTCAAAATATAAACATTTTCTGGGTGTGGGCCCAGAGCGGTAGCTCACGCCTGTAATCCCTGCACTTTGGGAGGCTGGGGCAGGTGGATCACGAAGTCAGGAGATCGAGACCATCCTGGCTAACACGGTGAAACCCTGTCTCTACTAAAAATACAAAAAATTAGCCGGGCGTGGTGGCGGGTGCCTGTAGTCCCAGCTACTCTGGAGGCTGAGGCAGGAGAATGGCGTGAACCCGGGAGGCGGAGCTTGCAGTGAGATCGCGCCACTGCACTCAACCTTGGGCGACAGAGCGAGACTCTGTCTCAAAAAAAAAAAAAAAAAAAAATTGCTGGGTGTGGTGGCAGTTGCTTGGAATCCCAGCTACTCAGGAGGCTGAGACAGGAGAATTGCTTGAACCCAAGAGGGGAAAGTTGCAGTGAGCCGAGATCACACCATTGCACTCAAGCCTGGGCAACAAGAGCGAAACTTCATCTCAAAAACAAAACAAAACAAAACAAAAAGCTGAGATGCAGACACTAAAGCACACACAGGTATGGGTTGGTGGTTGCTGGGAATCAGAACAGAGATAATGATGACTCAGGAGAAAGAGAGCAGGCTTGAAGGAGCAAAGAGCTGGAGGAGGTGAGTGGTGGTGTATTAGTTAACTACTCCTGTGTAAAACACTACCACAAGCCTGCGCAGTGACTCGCGCCCGTAATCCCAGTACTTTGGGAGACCAAGGTGGGAGTATCGCTTGAGCCCAGGAGTTTGAGACCAGCCTGGGCAACATGGCAAAACCCCCTCTGTACAAAAAATACAAAAAGTGATGGCATGCACCTGTAGTCTGAGCTACTCAGGGGGCTGAGGCAGGAGGATCACTAGAGCCTGTGAGGTCGAGGCTACAGTGAGCCATGATTGCACCGCTGAGCTCTAGCCTGAGAGATAGGGTGAGATCCTGTTAAAAAAAAAAAAAAAAAAAAAAAAAAAAACCACCACCACCAACAACAACAAAAACTATTACCTATTACCCGCAAAATTAGTGGCTTAAAACAATGCATGGCCGGGCACCATGGCTCATGCCTGTAATCCCAGCACTTTGGGAGGCCGAGGTAGGTGGATTGCTTGAGCTCATGAGTTCAAGACCAGCCTGGGCAACAGTGAAACCCCATCTCTATAAAAAATGCAAAAATTAGCCAGGTGTGGTGGTATGTGCCTGTGGCCCCAGCTACTCAGGAGGCTGAGGTAGGAGGATGGCTCAAGCCCAGGAGGCAGAGCTTGCAGTGAGCTGAGATTGAGATCGAACCACTGTACTCCAGCCTGGCGGATAGAGCCAGACCTTGCCTAAAAAAAAAAAAAAAAATTTCTTACATCTGTCTCAGTGGGTCACGAGTCGGCTTACTTGGGTCCTCTGCAGGGCAGCACTCAGAGCTGGCCAGGCCTGCAGTCTCCTCTGAAGTTCAGGTGGGGAAAGAGTACGTGTAGCATTCAGCCCCTGTAGCTATCAGACTGTGGTCCTCAGTCACTTGCAAGCAAGGCTGCCCTCAGTTCCTTGACACGTGAGCCCCCCAGCAAGGACACTTGCTTGCTGAAAGCCAGAAAGGGAGAGAGAGGCTACCACAATCTTTTCTCTTTTTTTTTTTTTTTTTTCGAGATGGAGTCTTGCTCTGTCTCCCAGGCTGGAGTAAAATGGTGTGATCTCCACTAACTGCAGCCTCCGCCTCCCGGGTTCAAGCAATTCTCCTGCCTCAGCCTCCCAAGTAGCTGGGAGTATAGGCACATTCCACCACGCCTGGCTAATTTTTTGTATTTTTAGTAGAGATGGGGTTTCACCATGCTGGCCAGGCTGGTCTCAAACTCCTGACCTCGTGATCCGCCCACATCAGTCTCCCAAAGTGCTGGGATTACAGGCATGAGCCACCGCGCCTGGCCCCACAATCTTATATAACATAATCACATCCACGTAATCACATAGATCCACCACCTCTGTTCTATCCTGTTGGCTAGATGCAAGTCACAGTCCCACCCATACTTAAGGAGAGGGAATTACACCAGGGTGTGAATATTAGGCGGTGGGAATCACAGCGGCTGTCTTAGCGCCTGTCTACCACAGGCATTCCCCAGAAGAGTACCTAGTACACACAAATATTAACAGCAGCAATAATAATGGCTAATGTTTTATGTGCACTCACTACCTGTGAGGCACTCAGAGTCCTCAGCATGTGTGTTATCAGCTCATGTAACCCCACACAGCCCTGTGAGATAGTTGTGAAGCATGTGAGGAAACAAAAGCAAAAGGAGATTCAGTAATTTGTCCAGAAATTGG
This sequence comes from Macaca fascicularis, assembly GCF_037993035.2. Taxonomy (NCBI): domain Eukaryota; kingdom Metazoa; phylum Chordata; class Mammalia; order Primates; family Cercopithecidae; genus Macaca; species Macaca fascicularis. Next base: position 7,818,948 of record NC_088388.1, on the reverse strand, counting down.
TGAATGCTGGAAGCAGAGTTTGAATCCAGTTCTTTTTTTTTTTTTTTTTTTTTTTGAGACAGGCTCTCACTCTGTTGCCCTGGCTGGAGTCCAATGGCACCATCTCAGCTCACTGTAGTCTCCACCTCCCAGGTTTAAGTGATTCTCCTGCCTCAGCCTCCCGAGTAGCCGGGATTACAGGCATGTGCCACCATACTCAGCTAATTTTTGTATTTTTAGTAGAGATGGGGTTTCACAATATTGGCTAGGCTGTTCTCGAATTCCTGGCCTCAAGTGATCCTCCCGTCTTTGCCTTCCAAAGTGCTGGGATTACAGGCATGAGCCAGCGCACCTGGCTAACTTAGATGAATATCCAGTTATAAGACCTATAAAGACTCGCTTCTCAAACTGGCCTCTACAGACCCCTGAGTGCATGGAAGCGTGCCATTGAAAGCCAGAGGACAGGCCGGGCGCGGTGGCTCAAGCCTGTAATCCCAGCACTTTGGGAGGCCGAGACGGGCGGATCACGAGGTCGGGAGATCGAGACCATCCTGGCTAACACGGTGAAACCCCGTCTCTACTAAAAAAATACAAAAAACTAGCCGGGCGAGGTGGTGGGCGCCTGTAGTCCCAGCTACTCTGGAGGCTGAGGCAGGAGAATGGCGTGAACCCAGGAGGCGGAGCTTGCAGTGAGCTGAGATCCGGCCACTGCACTCCAGCCTGGGCGACAGAGCGAGACTCCGTCTCAAAAAAAAAAAAAAAAAAAAATACAAAAAAAGTAGCCGGGCGAGGTGGCTGGCGCCTGTAGTCCCAGCTACTCGGGAGGCTGAGGCAGGAGAATGGCCTGAACCCGGGAGGCGGAGCTTGCAGTGAGCTGAGATCCGGCCACTGCACTCCAGCCTGGGCGACAGAGCAAGACTCCGTCTAAAAAAAAAAAAAAAAAAAAAAAAGAAAGCCAGAGGACAGATGGCACTGTTTCTCCAAGTACACCCAATGGACTGAATAAATCAGTCACCCAGTCACCAGGGAGTAGTTGACAATGCATAGTCTGCACATCTGCTTCAGTAGGCCTAGATCAGGAGCTTAGAATATGCTGGGGAAGCTTAGGAACACCTGTTTGAAAAGTCTGCAGCAGGCTGTAGTGGTGGCTCATACCTGCAATGCCAGCACTTTGGGAGGCCGAGGTGAGTGGATCACTTGAGGTCAGGAGTTCAAGATCAGCCTGGCCAACATTGCAAAACCCCGTCTCTACTAAAAATACAAAAATTAGCTGGTGTGGTGGTAGACACCTGTAATCCCAGCTACTTGGGAGGCTGAGGCAGGAGAATCGCTTGCACCTTGGAGGTGGAGGTTGCAGTGAGCCAAATCTGTACCATTGCATTCCAGCCTGGGCAACAACAGTGAAACTCTATCTCAAAAAAAAAAAAAAAACAGCCCGGGCGCGGTGGCTCACGCCTGTAATCCCAGCACTTTGGGAGGCTGAAGCAGGAGGATCACAAGGTCAGGAGATCGAGACCATCCTGGCTAACAAGGTGAAACCCCGTCTCTACTAAAAATACAAAAATTAGCCGGGCGTGGTGGCTGGCGTAATTTTTACAAGAGAGTGGAGGGCCCAGCAAGCTCAGTCGGTAGAGCATGAGACTCTTACATTCGAGTAAAGTTTATTTTTAATTTATTTTTGTCTTTCTCTTTTTTTTTTTTTTTTTTAAATGGAGTCTCGCTAATTCACTCCATTCTCCTGCCTCAGCCTCCTGAGTAGCTGGGACTACAGGTGTCTGCCACCACGCGCGGCTAATTTTTTGTATTTTTTTAGTAGAAACAGGGTTTCACCGTATTAGCCAAGATGGTCTTGATCTCCTGACCTTGTGATTCGCCCACCTCGGCCTGCCAAAGTGCTGGAATTACAGGCGTGAGCCACCGCGCCCAGCTTTTTTTTTTTCTTTTTAAAGAAAGGGTCTCTCCAAGCACTGTGGCTCATGCCTGTAATCCCAGCACTTTGGGAGGCCGAGGCAGGCAGATCACCTGAGGTCAGGAGTTCGAGTCCAGCCTGGCCAACATGGCAAACCCTGTCTCTACTAAAAATACAAAAATTAGCCAGGGGTGGTGGCATGCGCCTGTAGCCCCAGCTACTCAGAAAGCTGAGGCAGGAAAATCACTTGAACCCAGGAGGCAGAGGTTGCAGTGGCCAAGATTGTGCCACTGCACTCCAGCCTGGGAGACCGAGCAAGACTTTGTCTCAAAAAGGAAAAAAAAGTTGCCAGGCATGGCGGTGGGTGCCTCTAGTCCCAGCTACTTGGGAGGCTGAGGCAGGAGGATTGCTTGAGCCCACAAGTCCAACCTAGGCAACACAAAGAAATCTGCATCTCTATTAAATAAAAAATTTAAAAAGAGGGTAAAATCACAGCCTTTGGAGTCAGATTGACCAGCCTGGGTTCTAACTATGGTTCTGCCTCTTCGAATTGACTATGTGACCATGAGCAAGTTACTTTGTTTTTGGAGCCTTTTTGTAGAAATAGAAAGAGCACCTGGCCTGATCGGACTCTTCTGATCTTTAGTAGACATGAGCCAGGCATGCTGGACACCCTGCAGCATTTGGGACAGTCCTGCAAAACAGATCATTATTCCATGTCCTGCACAACTTTCTAATGTCCTACGAGTTATTTACACGAGTGGAAAACCTGTTTATAGTTATGAGCTGAAAACCCTAACTCAGTTATGTAAACACATTACATTATATACAGTTTTAGCTTATACTGACTTTTCCAGGAATGTGGCTAAATGTTAATCAAAGGAAGAATTTTCCTTACATGAGTTCAGATCTTTACAAGGAGTCATTCACCATTCACAAAATCATGTCTCTGAAGTTAACATGCCTGTATTAGTCTGAATTTAAGAGTGGTCCAGGGCCAGGCTCACACCTGTAATCACAGCTGCTTGGGAGGCCAAAGTGGGAGGATCACTTGAGGCCAAGAGTTCAAGACCAGCCTGGCAACATGAGATTCCATCTGAAAAAAGAAAAAAAAAAAAAAAAAGAAGGAAAGAAGAAAAGCAAACAAACAAAAAAGAGAACAGTCCCACTTCACAATGACCATTTCAGATGTCTTCTGAAATCTCAGTGTGATCCTGACCAAGGTTGTGCGCATGGAAATGTAGATTTTTTTTTTTTTTCTTGAGATGGAGTCTTGTTCTGTCACTCAGGCTGGAGTGCAGAGGTGCGATCTCCACTTGCTGCAGCCCTCTGGAGTTCAAGTGATTCTCCTGCCTCAGACTCCCTAGTGGCTGGGATTACAGGTACACAGCATCACCACACATGGCTAATTTTTGTATTTTTAGTAGAGACAGTGTTTCACCAGGCTGGTCTGGAACTCTCCACCTCAAGTGATCCACCTGCCTCAACTTCCCAAAATGCTGGGATTACAGGCGTGAGCCACTGCGACCGGCCAAGATTTCACTATTATATTATTATTATTATTATTTATGATTACTATTTTAGTAGAGAGTTTTGCCATGTTGCCCAGGCAGGTTTCCAACTGCTGGACTCAAGCGACAAACTGCCTCGGTCTCCCAAAGTGCTGGGATTACAGGCACGCCCGGCCTATGTCTTTTTTTTTTTTTTTTTTTTTTAAGACGGAGTCTCGCTCTGTCGCCCAGACTGGAGTGCAGTGGCTGGATCTCGGCTCACTGCAAGCTCCGCCTCCCGGGTTCACGCCATTCTCCTGCCTCAGCCTCCCCAGTAGATGAGGCGACAGGCGTCCCCCACCACGCCTGGCTAATTTTTTGTATTTTTTAGTAGAGACGGGGTTTCACCGTGTTAGCCAGGATGGTCTCGATCTCTTGACCTCCTGATTCGCCCGCCTCGGCCTCCCAAAGTGATGGGATTACAGGCGTAAGCCACCGCGCCCGGAGGCCTACGTCTTTCTTTTGAGGCCACCCCTTCTTCCCACCTCTAAGCGTTCCAGAATCCACAATGATTTATTCGTCCGAAAGAGCAGGGGAGTGAGGGGGTCTGGTTTCTTAGGGTGCTGGCGGAGCAACTGCAGTCGGCGGTCTACGGCGGTCATGACTATCGACACACGGTGGCGCTGTTGAGGCTCGGTCCTGTGCATTCCAAGAGCCCTGGAAGAAGTTGCAGGGTTCTCACCTCCCACGCAGCCGCTGCACTCCGAAGCACAACCAGTGAGTCAGGGAGGCAGGGCCAGAAAGGAGTCTGGCATCACTGGATAAAAATCAGCCTTAATTTACATCCCCTACGTGCGGCTAAATGTTAAAATGGAGAGATCTGGGCCCTAGGCTTCACACCACCTACATAGCATCAACGCCTGGATGTCAAACTTAACCAGAGCTGCGTATTGTTTTCATCCTCACCCGTCCTCAGGAATCTCCCATCCCAGCATATGGCATCACTATTCTCCCAGCTCTTCAGTCCAGAGAACTGGAAGTGTCGTTGATTCTTCCCTTGCCCTCATGCCGCACGTCTAGCCCATCTCCAAGTGCCGTGGAATCTGTCCACTTCTCCCCATTCCCGCAGCCGCTCCTCATGACCAAGCCCTCACCATTGCTTGCCTGACTGAATCCACTCCTGCCTCCAATAAGCTCCTCTGCAGGCCACAGCTGGAGGGACCTCCTTAAACAGAAACCATCCGGGCACGGTGGCTCACGCCTGTAATCCCAGCACTTTGGGAGGTCGAGGCAGGTGGATCACCTGAGGTCAGGAGTTCAAGACCAGCCTGCCAACATGGTGAAACCCTATCCCTACGAAAAATACAAAAATTAACTAGGCATGGTGGCGCACATCTGTAATCCCAACTACTGGGGTGGCTGAGGCAGGAGAATTGCTTGAACCCAGGAAGCAGAGGTTGCAGTGAGGGGAGATCCTGCCACTCCACTCCAGCCTAAACAACAGAGCAAAATTCTGACTCAAAAACAACAACAACAACTGCCAGGCGCGATGACTCATGCCTGAAATCCCAGCACTTCGGGAGGCCGAGGCAGGCGGATCATGAGGTCAGGAGTTTGAGACCAGCCTGGCCAACATAGTGAAACCCTGTCTCTATTAAAAATACAAAAAATTGGCCAGGCGTGGTGGCTCAAGCCTGCAATCCCAGCACTTTGGGAGGCCGAGACTGGCGGATCACGAGGTCAGGAGATCGAGACCATCCTGGCTAACACGGTGAAACCCCATCTCTACTAAAAAATACAAAAAACTAGCCGGGCAAGGTGGCGGGTGCCTGTAGTCCCAGCTACTCGGGAGGCTGAGGCAGGAGAATGGCATAAACCCGGGAGGCAGAGCTTGCAGTGAGCTGAGATCCAGCCACTGCACTCCAGCCTGGGCGACAGAGCGAGACTCTGTCTCAAAAAAAAAAAAAAAAAAAAAATTAGCTAGGCGTGGTGGTGGGCACCTGTAATCCTGGCTACTTGGGAGGCTGAGGCAGGAGAATTGCTTGAAGCCGGGAGACAGAAGTTGCAGTGAGCTGAGATCATGCCACTGCACTCCAGCCTAGGCGACAGAGCGAGACTCCATCTCAAAAAAAAAAAAAAATTACAATATCATATTACTTAAGATGAGATAAAGGTGAATTTGATCAGGTATGATAAGGTTGGGGCTCCCAAGAGGGAGTAAGGTCAACAAGGGTGAAAAAATGGCATGACTTAGTCCTTAGTTGGTTTGCCCTAATATTTGTAGAATGGATGGATGGATGGATGGATGGATGGGCATACGAATGGATAGAAGAATGGACATTCTGGGCCACAGGCTGGAGTGCAGTGGCACAATCTCGGTTCACTGCAACCTCTGCCTCCCAGGTTCAAGAGATTCTCCTGCCTCAGCCTCCCGAGTAGCTGGGACTACAGGAGAATGCCACCATGTGTGGCTAATTTTTTGTGTTTTTAGTAGAGACAGTATTTCACTGTGTTAGCCAGGATGGTGTTGATCTCCTGACCTCGTGATCCGCTGGCCTCAGCCTCCCAAAGTGCTGTGATTAACAGTTGTGAGCTGGCCAGGCGCGGTGGCTCAAGCCTGTAATCCCAGCACTTCGGGAGGCCGAGACGGGCGGATCACGAGGTCAGGAGATCGAGACCATCCTGGCTAACACGGTGAAACCCCGTCTCTACTAAAAAATACAAAAAACTAGCCGGGCGAGGTGGCGGGCACCTGTAGTCCCAGCTACTCGGGAGGCTGAGGCAGGAGAATGGCGTAAACCCGGGAGGCGGAGCTTGCAGTGAGCTGAGATCCGGCCACTGCACTCCAGCCTGGGCAACAGAGCGAGACTCCGTCTCCAAAAAAAAAAAAACAGTTGTGAGCCACCGTGCCCGGCCATGGGCCTCCTGTTTTCAGACCAGACTTCTTTCCTGGACTGAATTCATCTCAGGGGCTGTCCCTCAGCCTTGCGTGGGCAGCTCTGATCCACCTCCAGATCTTTCTGCTGAATCACGTCAAGAGTTAGATTAGGATACTGACTCTCCCCCACCTCCACCCCCACCCCTAAAGGCCCCAGGGCCGCATACACAAATAGATTCACATCCTCTCCTCACTACTTTCTTTGCCAAGATCTCAGGCTATAGCACTTTAGAGCTTTCCAAAAGCTTCCCGTTACACCCTAATCCCAGAATGACCTCTAACTCACCTCACCTTTGCATAACTCAGAGGAAGTATTCAACAACAATAATAATAATATTCAGCCAGTGCTTGCTTTGGGCTCAGTGCTAAATCCTTCTCAGGAATTATCTTTTCATTTAAAAAGTTCATCTTAGGTGGTCTGAGGCCTGCAGACCTAGGAGGGTATGACATCTTAACAATTAAATCCCTGCCTTAACCAGCTGGCAGATCGTCATTTGGAGGTTTGTTCAGATTTACGTATACTGATTTAAAACATGAAACTAGACGCATGCCTGGACTAACACCGCCATCTGTGGGGTGGGGGTGGGGAACAAGTGTGGAAGCCTGTGATGCAAGAGCTGCAAGAAATCTGTTTGGGCCAGGTGTAGGGGGCCCATGCCTGTAATCCCAGCACTCTGGGAGGCCGAGGCGGGTGAATCACAAGATGAGGAGATCGAGACCAACCCCGTCTCTACTAAAAATACAAAAAATTAGTCGGCGTGCTGGCAGGCGCCTGTAGTCCCACCTGCTTGTGAGGCTGAGGCAGGAGAATGGCGTGAACCCGGAAGGCGGAGCTTGCGGTGAACTGAGATCATGCCACTGCACTCCAGCCTGGGCGACAGAGCGAGACTCTGTTTCAAAATAATAATAATAATAATTAAAAAAAATCTCAAGGGCTGGGTGCAATGGTCCATGCCAGCAATCCCAGCACTCTTGGGAGGCGGATGGATTACTTGAGCTTAGGAGTTCAAGACCAGTCTGGGCAACATGGTGAAACCCGATTTCTACTAATAATACAAAAATTAGTCAGGCATGGTGGGACATGCCTGTAATCCCAGCTACTGGGGGGGTCTGAAGCACAAGAATCACTTGAACCCAGGAGGTGGAGATTGCAGTGCGCCGAGATTGTGCCACTGCACGCCAGCCTGGCTGACAGAGTGCAACACTGTCTCAGAAACAAACAAGAAAAAGCTTTTAAAAAAGAAATTTCACCAGGTGCGGTGGTTCACACCTGTAATCCCAGCACTTTGGGAGGCTGAGGTGGGCAGATCACCTGAAGTCGGGAATTGCAGACCAGCCTGATCAACATGGAGAAACCCCTGTCTCTACTAAAAAAGCACAAAATTAGCCGGGTGTGGTGGCACATGCTTGTAATCCCAGCTACTTGGGAGGCTGAGGCAGGAGAATCGCTTGAACCTGGGAGGCAGAGGTTGCAGTGAGCCAAGATCGCGCCATTGCATTCCAGCCTGGGCAACAAGAGCAAAACTCTCTCATAAATAAATAAATAGCAGAAATTGGGTGACTCCAAAGCCTGTGTCTTTCTGCTACCATAGGGAGAAGGGAGAACAAGACACCAGGAGGTCCTTTTTTTTTTTGAGACAAAGTCTTGCTCTGTCACCCAGGCTGAAGTGCAGTGGTGCCATCTCGGCTCACGGCAACCTCTGCCTCCTGGGTTCAAGCAATTCTCTTGCCTCAGCCTCTCAAGTAGCTGGGATTACAGGTGTGCGCCACCATGCCCAGCTAATTTTTGTATTTTTAGTAGAGATGGGGTTTTGCCATGTTATCCAGGCTGGTCTTGAACTCCTGACCTCTGGTGATCCACTCGCCTCAGCCTCACAAAGTGCTGGGATTACAAGTGTGAGCCACCGTGCCCCGCCAGGAGGTCCTTTTTGACATTGGTTCCATCTCATCTTCTGCCCATGGCCCTGTGCTCACTGCCTATTCATAGAGCCCCACAGACCCACTTTGCCCCCACCATTAAAGTCTTCTGTCCTGTAGACTCCTAATTGCTGTCACCTTTTAAACATGAACTCAGCTAAGAGACTAGACCATTGGCCTGGGGGGAAAGAAAAAGAGAAAGCAAATTGGGCAACTGCTATGTGCTGAGCAGCCCAATCACTGCGCCCAGCAGGGGGTCTCCCATACCTCCTCTCATTAATGACCACAAAGACCCCCTAAATCTCCCGGCTCATGCCCAGGCTGGTCTCCAACTCCTGAGCTCAAGCGATTCGCTCACCTCAGCCTCACAAAGTGGTAGGATTATAGGCGTGAGCCACTGTGCCTGGCCACCACAATCAATTTTAGAATATTTTCATCACCCCTAGAATAAACCCCATACCCGTTAGCGGTCACTCATTTCCCCAACCTTGCCCGGCCCCTAGTAACCATTAATCTAATTTTTATTTTGATGAATTTGCCTATTCTGGATATTTCATATAAATAGAATCATCCAGTATGTGATCTTTTGTGTCTGGCTTCTTTCATTCAGCATGATTTTTTTGTTTGTTTTTTTGTTTTGTTTTGCTTTTTTTGAGATGGAGTCTCACTCTGTTGCCCAGGCTGGAGTGCAGTGGTGTGATCTCTGCTCACTGCAACCCCTGCCTCCCAGGTTCAAGGGATCCTCCTGCCTTAGCCTTCTAAGTAGCTGGGACTACAGGCATGCGCCACCAGACCCAGATAATTTGTATATTTTTGGTAGAGACGGGGTTTCACCATGTGGACCAGGCTGGTCTCAAACTCCTGACCTCAGGTGATCTGCCAGCCTCAGCCTCCCAAAGGGCTGGGATTACAGCCGTGAGCCACCGCACCCGGCCTCCATGTTGTCCTTTTTATTATTACTATTGCTATCCTAGTGTGTGTGCAGTGGTATCTTACTGTGGTTTTGATTTGCATGCCTTTAGTAAATACGATATTGAGCATCTTTTTATGTGTTTATTGGCCATTTGCATATCTTCTTTGGAGAAACATCTATTCAAATCCTTCACCAATGTAAAAATTGAGTTATTTGCCTTTCTTAATTGTTAAGATTTATATATTCTAGATATGATCTCCTTATCAGGTTTATGATCACAGATATTTTCTTCCATTCTGTGTCTTTCACTTGCTTGATGGTGTCCACAGAAGCACAAGTCTTACATTTTGATCTACCACTTATTAACTGTAAGACCTGAGCAGGCCAGATGTGGTGGCTCACACCTGTAATCTCAGCACTTTGGGAGGCTAAAGTGGGAGGATGGCTTGAGCTTAAGAGTTCCAGGCTAGAGAGAGTCATGATTGCACCACTGCACTCCAGCCTGGATGACAGAAAGGCACCTGGTCTCTAAGAGATTTTGAGTAAATTACCCTGCTTCTCTGAGCATTTCTCACCTGTAAAGTGAGCATCATGATGTCTTGTAGGTATAGGATAAAACTATAATGAGGTGAGAAACACAAAGCCCAGATCACAGGGCTTGGGTAGGCTCAGGTAGAATCTATACTTAGCCGAGAATCTCATGGGAGGAAGGGAATGTCTCTGAGGGTGCAGGTCATGGGTGATCCACAGGCCTCCCCATGCCTCTTTCCCCCATTATTTCCACTGTATGTGTTTATTGGCTCTGTCTGAATCTACTCCTAATTTCCTGATTGCTTCTTCTTCAGTGCCTAGCACTGTACCACACCCACAGACAATGTACATCAAATATATGATGGATGAATGAATGAATGAAAAGGAAATGAAATCTCCCACCCAAGGTTGCACTCCAGCCTGGGCAACAGAGCAAGACTCTAGCTCAAAAATATCTACATATTTTTTAAGAAACTCAAAAAATTAGCCAGGTGCGGTAGTAAGCAGCTGTAGTCCCAGCTACTCAGGAGGCTGAGGTAGGAGGATTGCTTGAGCCCAAGAGTTCAAGCTGCAGTGAGCTATGATCAGGCCACTGCACTCCAGCTTGGGCAACAGAGCAAGACCCCATCTCTAAAATTAAAAAAAAAAAAAAAAAAAAAAAATCCAGGTGCTGTGGCTCACTCCTGTAATCCCAGCACTTTGGGAGGCTGAAGCAGGTGGATCGCCTGAGCTCAGGAGTTTGAGACCAGCCTGGCCAACATGGTGAAACCCCCTCTCTACTAAAAATACAAAAAAGAGCCAGGTGTGGTGGCAGGTGGCTGTAGTCCCAGCTACTCAGGAGGCTGAGGCAGGAGAATCGCTTGAACCAGAGAGGCAGAGGTTGCAGTGAGCCAAGATCATACCACTGCACTCCAGCCTGGGAAACAGAGTGACACTCTGTCTCAAAAACAAAAAACAAAAAAAAAAAAAAAAATTAAAAAATTAAAAAATTGTTAACACTTGTCCCCACGGCAGGAAACTGAGATATTGGAGGTGGGTATGGGAAGGCTTACTTTTCAGTACACATCCTGGTATATTTTGTACACATCCTGGTATATTTTGTACCATGTGCATCTAATTGGTAAAAATTTAATTAATTTTAGTCTTCCTAATAGTGTTTGAGAACTAAAAGAGGTGACAATTTAATGTAGTGTGATAGGAATGCTAAAGTGAGTTGTTCCAAAGATCAACTTTGCCTCTGTCTGACCTTTCCCACTACAATGAACTCCAAGGTCTCAGTTCTTTTGATCTAGGAGATTTGGGTTGTATTGTGCAAGGCTTGACATAATGGGACTACTAGGCTTGGGGATACTTTTATGAGAATTTCACTAAGAAAACAATAGTTTTAGTCTCAATCCCTTCATAGTTGGAAGCATAATGTTCCTGAACCCCCTCTGCTCCCAGAGATAGACAAATATTTCTTCTTCCAAAGCAGTAAAGAGGTCTAGATGAGCTGCTGGCCATTTGGGGGTGAGGGAGGCATTTGAGGGCACTGGGCCTGGTCAAGGCGTAATAGGGGTATTCCCAGGAGCTACTATAGGCTGGCTGACTGATGGGGATCCTTCAGGGCCGAGACCAGGTGGCGAACCCGCCGCTGCTGTTGCAGCCAATAGAGCATCTCTACTTTGTCACTCTTCATCTTGTCCAGGTAGCGCCGCCCCTTGAAGATCACTGGCTCGCCAAAGATTAACTCAATCTCCTCCAGGAGAGAAGCCAAAGAAGACTCCATTAAGTTGAGCTTCCTGTGGAGATGGCTTCGGATCTGATCCTCCTCCAGGAAGTGACTGGAGCTCAAGTTGGTCTTTTTGAAGAAGCGGTTGGGGTTGGAAGCTTGTCCCTCAAACCACTCTAGTCTCGCCAGCAACGCCTCCCGCAGCCGGATGGGCTTCAGGGCTCGCTCCCAGGCATTCACCAATGAAGGCAGCTGTCTCAGGCGGGCTTTGGAACTGTATTTAATGACCATGTCCATCTGGTCCTTGTCGGGGACCTCAAGCACAGACCACAGTTGTTCCAGACGCTTCTGCAGGCTCAGGATTTTGTGAGATTCTCCCAGGTGGGTGGTCTTCCCAGCTCCTAGCCTGTGCTCTAGCACGGTGTTCCAATCCCACTCTCCTGGCACAAAGTCTGGTTCTTCATCTTCTAGCAATGGGGGAGGGTGCTGAATCTCTAGGGACTCTCTGACAGGAGCCACAATCTCCACAGGAACCTCTTCTTCATGCATTTGAAAGATGACATGAAGGAAATCTGTTTCATGGCTGGTGAGGTACTTGAAGTAGTCATCCACAGACAAGGTGGTTTTCCACGAGTTCATCAAGGAGGCCTTGTTTGACCACTTCTCCCAGCTTTTGGTAGCTTGGGGTGATGGGAGGGAGGGCATCATCTCAGTATTGGACTGTAAAGTGTTTGCTCTCTGGGAGTAAAGTCCAACCAGCTCAGGGTTGATGATTTGAGACTGTTTTTCTTGACGTAGAAAGGCTGAGGACAGGAAGGTCGACCAGTCTTTATCTGCTGCAGGCTCAACTAGGGGCCCTTGATCGAAATGTAAGTGGTCAGAAGAGACATGGCTCATCAACTCCTTGTAGACCTCCCTGGTAGTACTGCCAACAAAGTTATCAATATCCATTTTTTCAATGGCTTTGGGATCCAGTTCACCAGCCAGATGGTTATACAGGGCTCCGGCCCCCTCAATGTGGAAAGAGTCTAAGAAGTTTCTATCAGAGACCCGTACGGCAGCCGCCTGGACCACGACCTCATTTCTAAGCTTCAAAGTAATGGTCACTGGTTGTGGGTGAAATGGAAAGGATTTGGGGGGCTGGGGGTCCCACTGCCCAGAGGTTTCTTCCTCCTGGAGGTTCCTCAACATCTTCTCCAGCTCCTCCAGGTGATGCCCTGCAGCTGGGTGACGGGTCACAACCCCAAGGAGAGGAGGCAGGCCTGAGTCCAGTGGTGGGTAGCGAGTCCCCTCCAACTTCATCTTCTTTATCAACTGCTTCAGATCCTCAGCCACGATGTGCCCAGTCAGCTCTGGTTTGCTCTCTGTAGCCAAGACCAGCGGGGTTAAGGGGCGAGATCGGAGTGGAGGAAGGCCCAACTCATCTGCCAGCCTCCAGCCCTCACGCAGGGAGGGCATGGATTGGCCTCTCCGGAGCTCAGAGTAGAAAGGCAAGGGGGAAGCCCTGCTGGTGGGGGCCACAGGATAGCTGCGCAGCGACACCATCTGTGAGGAACTGATGTCGATTTCTCTCTTCTTTCCTATGGAGGGTGGCCAGTGGAGAGGCTTTTTCCTCTTCAACCGAGGGATGGACTTCAATTCCTTCACTGGATCCATCTTTCCTGGCTCATTGAGAAACTCTGGTGGACGGCTGAGTTGGATGAGGTAGTTCAGGTTGAGGTTAGAGCACTGCACTTGGGCGAAGCCAGTGCTGTGAGGCCAGGGGATAGGGCACAACTTGAATGTCCCAGCGGGGCAGACAGGGCGCAGCTTGTCCACACCTCCAGAGGCCTGCTCTGCCCTCAGCAGGGCCTGGAAGTCGGTGAGCAGGCCACGGTAGACGTCGGGACTAGTGAGGAAGAGTGTGCAGTCCCTGGCAAGGCTGGCCGCCAACCGGGTGAGCGTGGCTGATTCAGTGAAGACCCCTCTGGGGGTCGACATGGTCACCAACAGGTGCAAGTAGCGCAAGAAGAGCTGTTCACTGCTCAGCAGCACGTAAGCCTCGAGCCGCTTCCGCAGCTTGTGGTTGTTTTTGTGGCTCAGACTAAGTTCGGCGGGCGGCTCCCGCCAATTGCACTTCAGCTCGTCCAGGATGACCTTGATGAGACGTAGTCGAGCCTCAGGAGGCACTCGCGCTGCCATCCCACTGCTGGAAAGCAGCTTGGCCACCCGGCTGCACAGAGACGCCACCGTCAGCTTCGCGAGAGGGAAGGACTGTAGAATCCGGCCCTCCTGCTTGGGGCGCTTCTGAGGCTCTGGGGACGTCGCCCTAGTGGGGAAGAGCGACAGCGGACGCAGCAACCGGTGGTAAAACCGCTGGAGCTCAGGCTCGTGCTTCGGAGGCTCCATCTTACGGCCTGCGGCTGCCACCGTCGGCTAACAGAAAGCGGAGTGGTTACTAAGGCAACCAGGAGCCCGAGGGCCCGAGTGCGCCTGCGCGGCCGCCACCCAGCGGCTGACGAGGCAGGGCCTTGCGTGCGCACGCACTAGGAGGCGGAGTTAAGGGTGTCTTTCGAGGGCCAGTCCCCGCGACACCGCGCTGGTTGGTGCTCCTGCGCCTGAAGAGTTCTGCGTTTCGGGCTGGTGACTGGGTCCAGAATGGCTTCGGACTCGGGGAACCAGGGGACCCTCTGCACGGTGAGGGTTGAGGCTTCGTGTAGAGCCTCGCCGGGCAGAGAGCCTCGGCCCCTGGGGTGATCGTTACCTTGGGTCTAAGAGGGGAAGGAGTGAGCACTTGGGTTGGGGCCTGGGGCCACGGGATGAAACTAGCATGCGAGGGTAGCAGGGGCCCTGCGTGAGTGTTGAGGGAGTGACTCCCATGGCCCTGGAATGATCATGAGAGTCATAAAGAAGGTGCTTGAAGAGGGATTACGTGGGGGCTTGTTCCCAGACCTTGGAGTGGTCATAGGGTAGGTAGGTGGTGAAACAAAGTCATACCAACGCACTTCCCCAGCGATCATCGGTCGGTCCCTGCTGCCCTTGCAGTTGGAGTTCGCGGTGCAGATGACCTGTCAGAGCTGTGTGGACGCGGTGCGCAAGTCCCTGCAAGGGGTGGCAGGTAAGAACAGGGTAAACTTTTCTGCGGACAGTCCAGAGGCCTCTAGGAGGGACCAGGCGAATCTATTAGACGAACCTTACTCCCATTTTACAGATGCAGAAACTGAACCCCAGAGAGTGGAAGGAATGTTCTCAAGAGTTACACACAGACCTGGAGGGAGAGCCTAGAGTACAGCTGTCCAGCTTGCCCTGACAGGTTCTAACTGCCTGTCTTACTGTCCTGAACCTCACGTGCCCCAGAGACTGAGGAGCTAGGCTGAAGGAGTTCCTTGGAAAACAGGCAGTTTTTGCTTGGGAAACAACATAATCTTGACAAAGCAAACAGCAGTGCTGGCCCTATACCATCCTGAGTAGCTTCTGGTTCTTAAAAGGCCAGCTGGTCTGTAGGTGACCTGGCACAATTAGAAAGATCTGGAAAGGTAGAGCCACCAGCATGGCTCTGGGAACTGGCTTCCTTTGATTCTGTTAAGTGTTCATCCAGGCCAGGCTTAGTGGCTCATGCCTGTAATCCCAACACTTTGGGACGCCGAAGTGGGTGGATTGCTCAAGTCCAGGAGTTTGAGACCAGCCTGAGCAACATGGTGAAAACTCTTCTCTATAAAAAATACAAAAATTAGCTGGGCGTCATGGTGCGCACCTGTAGTCCCAGCTACTAGGGAGGCCGAGGCAGGAGGATCACTTGAGCTCAGGAGGTGGAGGCTGCAGTGAGTTGGATTGCGCCAGTGCACTCCAGGCTGGGTGACAGAGTGAGACCCTGTCTCAAAAAAAGAAAAAGTCATTTGGCAGGTATGGACCAGACACTGGGGTTTTTTAGGGAGAAGAGTTCACACGGGTATCAGGCACATCCCCCACACTCAGGTGGAAATAAGCATGTAAGCGTTGCCTGGGTGGCATTCACAGAATGCTTCATGGGAAGAGCAATCCTGAGAGGGAATGAGATGAGATGGCTTCTGAACCTGGGACCTTGGTAGTGGTGGACTTTGTAAAGTGGTTAGGGGTGTGAGCTCTAGAGTTCAAACCCCCTCTTTGCCACTTAATGGCACTAAGACTTCATGCGTGTTACTTTTTGTGTTTCTGTTTCTTCCGTGTTAAATGGGGGATGATAATAGAAGCTACTCTGGAGGATTGTCTTGAAGAGTAACCGAGTTAATACAAAAAAAGCACTTAGAAAAGTCTTTGGCATGTAGTAACAGCCCAGTCAATCCTAGGGGATTATGAGAGGAAGGGCTTACAGGTGGTGATCTGGATGGAAGGAGGCTGGAGGGGGCAATGGTGAAGCTGGGTTTGCTTAGACTATGTGTTTTGGGGTGGTGAGTGAGCCCTCCACTTCCTGTACAACTTGCTTGCCAGGAGAGCAGACAGTTGGCCTTTCTCTTGGACCCGGCTCAGTTTTCAGCCCTCAGCGTGTTTCTTAGGCACCAGATAAAGACTTCTGGTGAC
This sequence comes from Macaca fascicularis, assembly GCF_037993035.2. Classification (NCBI taxonomy): domain Eukaryota; kingdom Metazoa; phylum Chordata; class Mammalia; order Primates; family Cercopithecidae; genus Macaca; species Macaca fascicularis. The sequence goes on along the minus strand of NC_088388.1, from coordinate 7,803,024 downwards.
TCTGTGTTTTCTGGTCTGGCTTGGCTTTCTCATGGGGCCCAGCAAGGAAGTTGTAGTTTTCTAGAATGCACACACACAGAGAAAGAGAGTTGCCATCTCAGGAGGCCTGGGGGAAGGCCTTCTCAGGAGATAAGCAGGAGGAGCACCCAGCCCAAGGCTCACCCCCTAGAATCTCTGTCACTTGCCCGTTCTCTGTGGCCTTCTGTTTTCTCCCTCACTGGGCTCTGAGCCAACCAAGGGTGGGCCTGGCCACATTCCAAGGTCTGCCAGTCTTAAGGAGCAAACTGAATGGCTGCTTAGCTAAGGAACCAGCCTCCCTCTTGGTTCAGACTCAGTCAAGAATTCAGGAGGTGCATAGTGACAAGGAGCTTCCCACTTCAGGAGCAGAGAATCAGCTCTTCTCTGGAGACCCCAGGGTCTGGGAACTCTCCTATGCCGAATCCTGTCATCAGGACATCTTATCTGCTGTGTGTCCAAAACATACTTAGGCCTCCACACTGCTGCAGGCCACCCCGCCTTTCCCTAGCCTGTGTAAGAACCTCATCCTTTGATGGGTTCCCCATTGCTTCTGTTGCCCCCTCTAATAGCTTTTGCACATAAAAGCCAGTGTGAGATAGATAGATAGATAGATAGATAGATAGATTTTTTTTTTTTTTTTTTTTTTTGAGACAGGGTCTTGTTCTGCTCTGTTGCCTGGGCTGGAGTGCAGTGGCACTGTCTCAGCTCCCTGCAGCCTCCACTTCACGGTTCATTCGATTCTCCCACCTCAGCTTCCCGAGTAGTTGGGATTACAGGTGTGCACCACCATGCCTGCCTAATTTTTGTACTTTTACTAAAGATGGAGTTTTGCCATGTTGGCAAGGCTGGTATCGAACTCCTGGCCTCATGTGATCCACCTGCCTCAACTTCCCAAAGTGCTGGGATTATAGGTGTGAGCCACCACACCCGGCAGACAACTGACTTCGAGACCTGCCTGGTCAACATGGTGAAACCCTGTCTCTACTAAAAATATTCAAAAAAATTAGTCAGACATGGGGGCGCATGTCAGTAGTCCTACCTACATGGGAAGCTAAGGCAGGAGAATTGCTTGAACCCAGGAGGCAGAGGTTGCAGTGAGCCAAGATCGTGCCACTGTGCTCCAGCCTAGGTGACAAAGCAAGGCTCCATCTCAAAAATAAAAAAATATATCATTCATGTATTATAAAAATCACCCATTTAGGCCAGGCGCAGTGGCTCACACCTGTAGTCCCAACAATTTGGGAGGCCAAGGCGGGTGGATCACTTGTGCTCAGGAGTTGGGGACCAGCCTCTGGGCAACATGGTGAAACCTCGTCTCTACTAAAAATACAAAAAATTAGCCGGGTGTGGTGGCGCATGTCTGTAGTGCCAGCTATTTTGGAGGCTGAGACAGAAGAATTGCCTGAACCTAGGAGGTGGAGATTGCAGTGAGCCGAGATTGTGCCATTACGCTCCAGCCTGGGCGACAGAGCGAGACTCTGTCTCAAAAAAAAAAAAAAAAAAAAAAAAAATCACCCATTTAAAGGATACACTTCATCTGTTTGTAGTATTTTCAGAGTTGTGCAACCATCTCTCCACTGTCAGTTTTACATTTTAATCACTTCATAAAGAAATCCTAGGCCGGAGCCAGGTCTGATGGCTCATGCCCTGTAATCTCAGTACTTTGGGAGACTGAGGCAGGCAGATGACCTGAGGTTAGGAGTTCAAGAGCTGCCTGGCCAACATAGTGAAACCCCGTGTCTATTAAAAGAAAAAAATACAAAAAAATTAGCCGAACGTGGTGGTGGTGTGTGCCTGTGGTACCAGCTACTCCAGAGGCTGAGGCAGGAGAATCACTTAAACCAGGGAGGTGGAGGTTTCAGTGAGCTGAGATTGTGCCACTGCACTCCAGCCTAGGTGACAGAGCGAGACTCCATCTCAAAAAAATTAAAAAAATAAAATAAAAAATGGAGACAGAAAATAGATTGGTGGCAGGGGTGGGTGGCAGAATAGGAGGGTGATAGCTAAGGGATTTAGGATTTCCTTTTATTTTATTTTATTTTATTTTATTTTATTTTATTTCAGAGACAGAGTCTCACTTTTTCACCCAGGCTGGAGTGCAGTGGTGCAATCTCGGCTTACTGCAACCTCCGCCTCCTGGGTTCAAGCAATTCTTGTGCCCCAGCCTCCCAAGTAGCTGGGACTACAGGTGCGCACCCCCATGTCTGGCAAATTTTTATATTTTTGGTAGAGACAGGGTTTCACCATGTTGGCCAGGTTGGTCTCAAACTCCTGACCTCAGGTGATCCACAGACCTCGCCCTTCCAAACTGCTGGGATTACAGGCGTGAGCCACCGCACCCGGCCTATTTTGTTCTCTTTTTTTTGTTGTCGTTGTTTTTCCGTGATGGAGTCTTGCTCTGTCACCCAGGCTGGAGTGCATTGGCATGGTGGCTCATAACTGTAATCCTAGCACTTTGGGAGGCCGAGGTGGGTGGATCACCTGAGGCCAGGGGTTCGAGACCATCCTGGCCAACATGGTGAAACCCCATCTCTATTAAAAATACAATAATTAGCCGGACATGGTGGTGTATGCTTGTAATCCCAGCTACTTGGGAGGCTGAGACAAGAGAATTGCTTGAATCTGACAGGTGGAGGTTGCAGTGAGCCAAGATCCTGCCACTGCACTCCAGTCTGAGCAACAGAGTGAGACTCTGTCTAAAAAACAAACAAAAAAAAATTTAAGCTATCTCCTATGGGAAGGATATTTTCTGTCTCTGTGGATTTGCCTGTTCTAGACATCTCAGGTACATGGCATTATATATGTGGCTTTGTGACTGGCTTTCACGTAGCATAATGTTTCAAGGTCCGTCCATGTTGTAGCATGCATCAGCACTTCGTTCCTGAATAGTATTTCATTGTATGGATACTACATTTTATCTGTTCCTTAGTTGATGGACATTTGGGTTATTTTTATCTTTTGGCTATTGTGAATAATGCTGCTATGGATAGCCCACTTTAAAAAAGAAAAAAATACGGCTTTAAAAAGAATTATGTATGTTTCCAAAGTTATAAATAATGCCTGGCGAGTATTAGGACTCACATAAATCCTGGGGGCGAGGTGGCATTATCCCAATTTGTATGAAAAGAAACAGACTCAGAAATGAGGAGGCTTACTCAGGGTTACACAGTTACAAGGTAGCTTGCCTCTGGCCATGGGAAGTTTGGTGGAAATGGGGATGGAGAATTGCTGTCTGTTTCTCTGTTTCCTGCTTCCAGCACTGGGTGCCAGCCTCTGTTGCCCTCTTCCCTCTCTCTCTTGCCAGGTGTCCAGGATGTGGAGGTGCACTTGGAGAATCAGATGGTCTTGGTACACACCACTCTGCCCAGCCAGGAGGTGCAGGCTCTCCTGGAAGGCACGGGGCGGCAGGCAGTACTCAAGGGCATGGGCAGCGACCAGTTGCGTGAGTGACCACTATGGCCTTGGCCCCTCTGGGAGGGAGGTGGCTCAGAGCTGGTACAAATCTAACCATAGGATTCTCGGGCTCTGGGTTGGCGTGGCTTTGAGGAAGGTGTGAAAATTATGAGAGACTCCCTGCCCTTGCCGAGCTGCTGAAGAGGTGTGCTGGGTGAGGTGGCAAGCCAACCCAAGTATCTAATACCTTGCAGATAATCTGGGGGCAGCAGTGGCCATCCTGGGAGGGCCTGGCACCGTGCAGGGGGTGGTGCGCTTCCTACAGCTGAGCCCTGAGCGCTGCCTCATCGAGGGAACTATTGACGGCCTGGAGTCTGGGCTGCATGGACTCCATGTCCATCAGTACGGGGACCTCACAAACAACTGCAACAGGTGAGTTGTCCAAAGTCTCCCCAGTAGCATCCTCAGCTACACATTTTCACACTTGCCCTTCACCAATACTCTGTGAGGCACATACACACAGGCACAACCTCCAGATGAGGAAACTGAGGCTCACGGAGGTTAAATGACTTGCCAAAGGTCCAGAGCAGGTAAAAGGTAGAGTTGGGATTTGAGTCAAGATCTGACTTTGGCTGGGCACAGTAGCTCACACCTGTAATCCTAGTACTTTGAGAGGCCAAGGTGGGCGGATCACCTGAGGTCAGGAGTTCAAGACCAGCCTGGCCAACATGGTGAAACCCCATCTCTACTAAAAATACAAAAAAAATTAGCCGAGCGCAGTGGCACATGTCTGTAATCCCAGCTACTGGGGAGGCTGAGGCAGGAGAATCAATTGAACTCAGGAGGTGGAGGTTGTGGTGAGCTGAGATTGCACCACTGCTCTCCAGCTCAGGGGCGACAGGGCAAAACACTGTCTCAAGAAAAAAAAAAATTTGATGTTGCAGGTCCTGCTTGTAACCACCTTACTGCCTCTGAGATGGAAGGGGACTTCTGGACACAGGAAAGGAAGGGTCCCCATGCCATGGTGTTAGTTATGCTGTGATATAACTAGTTGTTTACTCATCTGTGACTCCCCTGAGCCAGGAGCTTATTGAGGACAGGACCCATGTCTGATTCTTCTCAGTGCCCTCTACCCAAAGCCCAGCACAGAGTAGGCCTGTTTGTTGAATGAATGAATGAATGAATGAAGCAAATATAGATAGGTGAGAGGGTAGAGCACCTGCTCTGTGAGCTGCTTTCCTGCCCACCTGTTTCCTTTCTTTCCTAGCTGTGGGGACCACTTTAACCCTGATGGAGCATCTCATGGGGGCCCGCAGGACTCTGACCGGGTAAGTGTCTGTCTGGTTTTGGGCTTGAGCTGAGAGAGGACCTAAAGTCTCAGAGGCAGGGCAGGCAACTCTTGGGATCTTAACAGTGTGATTCCTTTTTAGTGGGGTCTTTTCCTCTCACTTTGTTTTGCTGAGTTTGGAAACATTTGTTGACACTTTCTATGATCAAAGACCAGGGGATACAATAGATTACAGCCCCAGTGCCTGACCCAAGGAGCTCACAGTCTCTGGGGGAGATCACTGAATTCCATGGTTTCCAGGCAGTGAGATAATCCTTACAGGAGCCTGCAAGGGGCCCTGGAGCCCAGAGTGAATAATTCATCTGCCTGAGGGGCAGGGGCAGTGGGAGGAAGTAAAATATGGAAGTTGAGGGTTTTACCTAAACTGAAAAGGCTGTCCCTGGCGCTCCCTAACACCCCTGGTCCTGGAGTTTCATTTTTCAGCAGAGAATCATTTCCCAATCTTCAGGGAATTGCGTGTTGCCTTAATGATTTTTTGCCTTATCTGAGTACTAGTTGTATTGTTAGTTACTCAATCATTTGATTTTTTTATTTTATTTTTTGAGACAGAGTTTTGTTCTTATTGCCCAGGCTAGAGTGTAATGACGTGGTCCCAGCTCACTGCAACCTCCGCCTCCCAAGTTCAAACAATTCTCCTGCCTCAGCCTCCCTAGTAGCTGGTACTATAGGTACACACCACCACACCTGGCTAATTTTTTTTTTTTTTTTTTTTGAGACAGAGTCTCGCTCTGTCGCCCAGGCTGGAGTGCAGTGGCCGCATCTCAGCTCACTGCAAGCTCCGCCTCCCGGGTCTACGCCATTCTCCTGCCTCAGCCTCCCGAGTAGCTGGGACTACAGGCGCCCGCCACCTCACCCGGCTAGTTTTTTGTATTTTTTTAGTAGAGACGGGGTTTCACCGTATTAGCCAGGCTGGTCTCGATCTCCTGACCTTGTGATCCGCCCGTCTCAGCCTCCCAAAGTGCTGGGATTACAGGCTTGAGCCACCGCGCCTGGCCGACCTGGCTAATTTTTGTATTTTTAGTAGAGATGGGGTTTCACCAGGTTGGTCAGGCAGTCTCAAACTCCTGACCTCAAGCGATCCACCCACCTCAGCCTCCCAAAGTGCTGGAATTACAGGTGTGAGCCACTGTACCCGGCTCTGACTGTGCCATTTTCTATCTTGATGGGTTTGCAACCTTGTGCCATAAAGCAAATGAAACCATGGTATGTGTTTCTTAATGCATGTAACTGATTTTTGGACTTTTCACATCTCTGTTACCTATCATGCTTTTCTTTTCTTCTGTTTATTTTCCTTTTCCTTCTTTCTTTCCTTTTTTTTTCCTTTTCTTTCTTTTCTTTTTTGAGATAGGATCTCACTCTGTTGCCCATGCTGGAGTGCAGTGGTGCGATCATGGCTCACTACAGCCTTGAACTCGGGGGCTTAAGCAATCCTCCCACTTCACCTGATAGCTGGGACCACAAGCATGTACCACCATACCCAGTTAATTTTTTTTTTTTTTTTTTTGTAGAAATAGGGTATTACTCAGTGAAACCCCGTCTCTACTAAAAAATACAAAAAATTAGCCAGGTGTAGTGGTGGGCGCCTGTAGTCCCAGCTGCTCAGGAGGCTGAGGCAGGAGAATGGCATGAACCTGGGAGGCAGAGCTTGCAGTGAGCCAAGATCGTGCCACTGCACTGCAGCCTAGGTGACAGAGCAAGACTCCATCTCAAAAAAAAAAAAAAAAAAAAAAAACCAAAAAAAATAGGGTGTTACTATATTCCTCAGGCTGGTCTCAAACTGCTGGGCTCAAGCAGTCCTCCCTCCTCAGCCTCCCAGTGTTAGGATTACGAGCATGGCCGGGCGCGGTGGCTCAAGCCTGTAATCCCAGCACTTTGGGAGGCCGAGACGGGTGGATCACGAGGTCAGGAGATCGAGACCATCCTGGCTAACACGGTGAAACCCCGTCTATACTAAAAAATACACACAAAAAAAACTAGCCGGGCGAGGTGGCGGGTGCCTGTAGTCCCAGCTACTTGGGAGGCTGAGGCAGGAGAATGGCGCGAACCTCGGGGGCGGAGCTTGCAGCCTGGGCGACAGAGCCAGACTCCGTGTCCAAAAAAAAACAAACAAAAAAAAGGATTACGAGCATGAACTAGCGTGCCTGGCCTCTGTCACATTTCTTTTTTTTTTTTCTTTTTCTTTTTTGTATTTTTAGTAGAAACGAGGTTTTGCCATATTGGCCAGGCTGGACTTGAACTCCCAACCTCAAGTATTCCGCCTGCCTTGGCCTCCCAAAGTGCTAGGATTGCAGGCGTGAACCACCGTGCCCGACCACTCTGTCACATTTCTAATGGTCAAAAGTTTTTACTCCCTGTTCTGGGAAATCGGAGAGGCATTTCTATAGAGTCCATTGCACAGTGCCATGCGTATGCTCAGTGATTAGTAATCTGCTGCTGCTGCAAATCAAATGACTCCAAAGTTAGGAGTTTAAAACAACAAACATGGCCAGGCGCGGTGGCTTAAGCCTGTAATCCCAGCACTTTGGGAGGCCGAGACGGGTGGATCACGAGGTCAGGAGATCGAGACCATCCTGGATAACACGGTGAAACCCCGTCTCTACTAAGAAATACAAAAAACTAGCCGGGCGAGGTGGCGGGCGCCTGTAGTCCCAGCTACTCGGGAGGCTGAGGCCGGAGAATGGCGTGAACCCGGGAGGCGGAGCTTGCAGTGAGCTGAGATCCGGCCACTGCACTCCAGCCTGGGCTACAGAGCGAGACTCCTCAAAAAAAAAAAAAAAAAAAAAACAACAACAAACATATACTGTCTCTGGGGCAGGAATTTGTGTGTGACTTAGCTGGGTGCCTGCAGCTCAGGGTCTCTCTCGGGGCTGCAGTCATCTTAGGGCCCCACGTGGGGAGAATCTGCTTCCAGGTTTGCTCATGTTGCTGTTGGCAGGCCCCAGGTCCTCTGGCTGTTGGCCAGAGACATCAGTTCTTTGCCACGTGGGTCTCTCCCTAGGGCAGCTCACAACACGGCAGTTGGCTTCCCTCAGAGTGAATGAGCAAGAGAGAGATTGAGATTGGGAGAGGGCGTCCAAGACTCAAGCCACATTCTTTTGTAACCTAATCTTAGAAGTGACACTAGGTCCAGCCCATGCTCAAGGGAGGTGCAAAGCCCTGGAGGCATGGAATAGCAGGGAGTGTTTCTGAAGGGCAGGAGACTGCCTTGTGACCTGTGTTTTCTTCCTGGGCCCCAGGTGGGGCAGGGAATCAGAAGGAGCTGGCATCAAAAGCTATACCTCACTCAACCCCTTAACTTAGACAAGGAAGAACTGAGCAGGAGCTGAGCAGCCAAGGCTACAGTGACTGGCAAGTTGCTGTTGGGTTTTAGCATGTGCTTTTCCCAGATGGAAAAGAATTTCATGTAGGAATTTGCATCCAGCCTAGTTGTCTCTTGCACATCTCCTAACTGATCTCTAAGCTCCCTTCTGTTCTCTCCTCACCTGCTCCAGTCCTTACTTTTCATAGACTGCACTAGAAGGATTGTTCTGAAGCCTGGAGTAACCAGGCCATGCCCCTGCCTGAAACTTGTCTTGGCTCCCAGTGCTTGAGAGTACAAGCTGGGCCTAGCTTCTTAGTGTGGACATTCAATGCCCCACTCCCCCGGCCTGTTGCCCCTGCCTGTGTGCTGAGGAAACAGCCTGGAAAGACTGCCTTTCCCTGAACTCTTGCTGGGTCATGCTTCCAGCCACGCTGTCCAGGCTGCCCCCTGCCTTGAGGCTGCTCCTCAAGCCGGGCACGGTGGCTCATGCCTGCAATCCCAGCACTTTGGGAGGCCACGGCGGATGGGTTACTTGAGGTCAGGAGTTTGAGACCAGCCTGACCAACATGGTGAAACTCTGTCTCTATTAAAAATACAAAAGTTGGCTGGGCGCGGTGACTCAAGCCTGTAATCCCAGCACTTTGGGAGGCCGAGATGGGCAGATCACAAGGTCAGGAGATCGAGACCATCCTGGCTAACACGGTGAAACCCCATCTCTACTAAAAATACAAAAAAAAAAAAAAAACTAGCCGGGTGAGGAGGCGGGCGCCTGTAGTCCCAACTACTCGGGAGGCTGAGGCAGGAGAATGGCGTGAACCCGGGAGGCGGAGCTTGCAATGAGCTGAGATCCGGCCACTGCACTCCAGCCTGGGCAACAGAGCTAGACTTCATCTCAAAATAAATAAATAAATAAAATAAAAATACAAAAGTTGAGCCTGGCGCGGTAGCTTACGCCTGTAATCCCAGCACTTTGGGAGGCTGAGGCGGGCAGATCACGTGGTCACGAGATTGAGACCATCCTGGCTAACACAGTGAAACCCTGTCTCTACTAAAAATACAAAAAATTAGCTGGGCGTGGTGGCGTGCGCCTGTAGTCCCAGTTACTCGGGAGGCTGAGGCAGGAGAATGGCGTGAACCGGGGAGGTGGAGCTTGTAGTGAGCCAAGGTCACGCCACTGCAGTCCAGCCTGGGTGACAGAGTGAGACTCCATCTCAAAAGAAAAAGAAACAAAAACAAAACAAAACAAAACAAAAGTTAGCCAGGCATGGTGGCGTGCATCTGTAGTCCCACCTACTCGGGAGGCTGAGACAGGAGAATCACTTGAACCTAGGAGGTGGAAAGTTGCAGTGAGCCCAGATCGTACCACTGCACTCCAGCCTGGACAACAGAGCCAGACTCTGTCTCAAAAAATAAATAAATTAATTAAAAGACATACAAAAACTAGCCAGGCCTAGTGGTGCGTGCCTGTAATCCCAGTTACTCGGGAGGCTGAGGCAGGAGAATTGCTTGAACCCGGGAAGCACAGATTGCTATGAGCCAAGATCACACCGTTGCATTCCAGCCTGGGCATCGCAGTGAGACTTCGTATCAAAACAAAACAAAAACAAACAAGCAAAAAAAAAAAAAAAACACTCTTCAGGGCTCTGTATCACCTCGCCCTCCTTGATCTTTCTGCTATTTAAGTCCCCAATGCAGGGCATAACAAAAAGTGCCAGGTGCAGGCAGCAGATGTCCCTCTGGAAAATGAGATAAAGCAGAACTGGCGCTTCTTCCTGCCCATCAGTTGGTGGCACAGTGAGATGCCTGGTTACTCAGCAGCAAGGTCATGGGAGCCTACCCGCACTGGCACAGGCACTTGTTTCTGCCCAAAATGTCAGGTTGGGGACAATTTATTTGCACAGATGTGGGTTTCTGAGGCTCACTAGTAAGGCCTTGTCACCCCAAAACACACCAACTGTTGTATTCACCCTGTGTGTCATGACCCCTAATCTGTTCTGTGTCTGGGTCCCCACCATGTTCTGAGTCCCTGGAGGATGGTGACCTGCATACTGCCCGCCATGCCTGGTACAGTGTGTCTGACCTAGGAGGTGCTCATGGGTGTGTTATGGCATTTTTTCTTACCTTCAAAGCAGAAGGAGGGCAGAGCCAGCTTCTAGGGGCTAGGACAGGCTCTTTGTCCCTCGCGTTTCCTTCTGTTCCTGGAATCTGGGAGTCAGGGAAATGACATTGGCTGCCTATGATGGTCAGGGAAGCCAAGCTTGGCCAACTTAAGCCTATGGGAATTGAAGACAGCCAAGGGCTCACAAAGCCATCAGGAGGCTGCGAAACTGGGCTAACTGGAGGCTGAGAAGCAGCACTGGGCGATGGCCTCACTGGAAAAACAGTCTGGTCTAACAGGAATGACTGCACAGGCAGGGGAAACTTCTACCGGCTCTTTTCAGCCCACTGTCATCCTGCCCAGGATTTCAGTTCCAGGGAGGGAGTGTTCAGATGGTGCAGGACTTCCTGGACCACTTTCCACTTCCAGAGAGGGCCAAGAGAACCTTGTCTGCCCAGTCCTTGGGGAGCTCAGATCCTACCAGACTGGTACCCACAGGAGGAAATGGGTACTTTGGGGAAGCAGGAAGAGGCATCGGAATCAGAAAGTCAGAAGATAACAGATTGGCACCATGTGGCACACATCCCCTCTATACACACTGGGTCTCATTCCAGCACCTCGGAGACCTGGGCAATGTCCATGCTGATGCTGACGGCTGCGCCATCTTCAGAATGGAGGATGAGAAGCTGAAGGTAAGGTGGAAAAGAAGGCGGGCACCCTTCCTAACAGGGTCCATCGTCTGAGGCTGTCGTCTCTCCTCAAAGGTGTGGGATGTGATTGGCCGCAGCCTGGTTATTGATGAGGGAGAAGATGACCTAGGCCGGGGAGGCCATCCCTTATCCAAGATCACAGGGAACTCTGGGCAGAGGTGAGTGGTGTCGGCCCCTGCAGGAGGCTGTGCTCTGCGGATGGTGCATGAGGAACCCAGGGGTGGGGACCTAAACAAGTACCCACCCTGACCACACATTTTTCTGCAGGTTGGCCTGCGGCATCATTGCACGCTCTGCTGGCCTCTTCCAGAACCCCAAGCAGATCTGCTCTTGCGATGGCCTCACCATCTGGGAGGAGCGAGGCCGGCCCATCGCTGGCAAGGGCCGAAAGGAGTCAGCCCAGCCCCCTGCCCACCTTTGAGCAGGACCTCACCTTGGCTCTGTTGCTGTCCTCCAGGGCGAGCACTTTCCTCTTCCAGAGGGGGCCAGAGGGACCTTGCCTGCCCAGTCTTTGGAGCGCTCAGTACAGGGCAGGAGCTGCTGCGGTGTTCCCTTGGCAAATGAGTTTTATTTTCATTTGGGACTTGGTGTTTTGTGCTTGTCTCTGTGCCCCTTATGGGCTTGGTGAACATAGCTCTGCCTCTTCCCTTTGTATCAGGGCCACCCCTTAGCATTGGAGCCAAACAAACCTGAATTCAAACCCACACACACACTGAAGTCCCCATCTTCCTCCTTGGAGCCATAATGAAGAGCCACCACAGTCAAATTTCTGTTGGTGGCCTGTCCCCTCCCCTCACTATGGCTGATTGGAACCAGAATGGACATCTGACCTGTGGTGGCCCATGCTTTCCCTGAGAAATCAGCAGATCCAGCTTTAGTTTCTTGCTATGGTTGGACCCATAACCTGGGAATATGGGAAGTTTTGGTGGCCCTCTTCTCCCTGCCTTATTGACTGAGCACCAGAAAAAGCCAGTCAGCTAGGACGGAAGAATGAAGCAGGGAGAACCTAAGAGTTGCTGGAGAATCCCAGTCACTCTGGAGTCCCCTCTCTGAGCCTTTCCTGAGGCCAGCTGCCTCCTGCCTGGGATTGAACAGATGCTCCTGAATCCTCCTAATGCATCCCCCTGTTAAGATAATCTGGCTTGAGGCCGGGCACGGTAGCTCACACCTGTAATCCCAGCACTTCGGAAGGCCAAGGTGGGAGGATCTCTTGAGCCCAGGAGTTTGAGACCAGCCAGGGCAACAGAGTAAGGCCCCATCTCTACAAAAAGTTTTTTTAATTAGCTGGGTGTGATGGTGCATGCTTGTGGTCCCAGCTACTTGGGAGGCTGAGGTGGGAGGATCGCTTGAGCCTGGGAGGTCGAGGCTGTAGTGAACCGTGATCACACCACTGCATTCCAGCCTGGGCAACAGAGCAAGACTCCATCTCAAAAAACAACAACAACAACAACAAAAAAAACCTGACTTTATTTCTTTTAGTCATAAGTAAAAACTATTAATTAACATAATAAGTGAAGTGCTTGGCACAGAGCCTGTCACACAAAGTAAAGGGAGCAGCAGCTGTGATTCTGAGGCTGCGTGCGGTGCGACCCTTGGAGGCAGTCCTAGCAAAGCTCCCCTTTCCTATGGTTGGATGAGCTGCTAACAAGGGAACAGTTTGTGGGGCCTTGGGTTCAGAGCCTCCCTACTCATCTATTCTGTCCCTGTACCCCCACCCCCATGGGGTGCCTTGCTCATCCTTGACAAAGCTGCTTTTATGACAGGGTAAGCTGGCAGACTACAGACTTTGCCCCTACACTGCCTACTTGGAACTGAGTGGGTGGTTTCACAGTTAGTTGTCCTTGGCTTCAAGGCAGAGCCCCTGGCTCTGCTCCCATTCCCCAGTCCCTGTCTGTTTTCCCTTTCAAGGCTGTGGGTTCCACCTCTAGCCCCAAGCCTTGGACTCTGCTCTTTCTTGCCAAACCTCTGCTGGCTGTTTTCCAGCTCCCTGTGGTTGCTGGGAGCCAAACCCTTTTAAGCCCAGACTCAGGCTGTCTTTCCCCACTTCCAGGTCATTGCAGAAACTCATCCTGGATTCTCCCCACAGCTAACCCCTGACATATCCTCTCACCTCCATTCTGGAATGGTACCTGGGTTTTAACCTTTTTAAGCCTAAACAGTTCACCATGACACCACTCTATTAACCTCTTTTTTTTTTCCTTTTTTTGAGACAGAGTTTAACTCTCTTGGCAAGGCTAGAGTGCCGTGGTGCAATCAAGACTCACTGCAGGCTGGGTGCGGTGGCTCACGTCTGTAATCCCGGCACTTTGGGAGGCCGAGGCGGGCTGATCACTTGAGGTCAGGAGTTCGAGACCAGCCTGGCCAACATGGCGAAACCCCATCTCTACTAAAAATACAAAAGTTAGCTAGGGGTAGTGGTATTACAGTGCCTGAAATCCCAGCTACTCCTGAGGTTGAGGCAGGAGAATTGCTTGAACCCAGGAGGCAGAAGTTGCAGTGAGCTGAGATCAGACCGCTGCACTCCAGCCTGGGTGACAGAGCAAGACTCCATCTCAAAAAAAAAAAAAAAAAAAAAAAGATCAACCTCATTAGCTTTTCTTCTGAAATTCTGGCTGTGTAGTTCTTCAAAGTTTATTTTTAAATCACAGAACACTGTTCAAACATTTTGAAGCCTCATCTGCAAAGCAGAAGAACTGCAGGCAAAGATGCTCCGTTTTGGTCAGGCACAGTGGCTCACGCCTATAATCCCAGCACTTTGGGAAGCCAGGGCAGGAGGACTGCTTGAAGCCAGTTAGAAACCAGACTAGCCAATAAAGCAAGACCCTGTCTCTACAAAAAATAATTTAAAAGGCCAGGCGCAGTGGCTCACGCCTATAATCCCAGCACTTTGGGAAGCCAGGGCAGGAGGACTGCTTGAAGCCAGTTAGAAACCAGACTAGCCAATAAAGCAAGACCCTGTCTCTACAAAAAATAATTTAAAAGGCCAGGCGCAGTGGCTCATGCCTGTAATTCCAGCACTTTGGGAGGCCGAGGTGGGCGGATCACGAGGTCAGGAGATCGAGACCATCCTGGCTAACATGGTGAAACCCCGTCTCTACTAAAAATACAAAAATTAGCTGGGTGTGGTGGCATGTGCCTGTAGTCCCAGCTACTCAGGAGGCTGAGGCAGGAGAACGGCGTGAACCTGGGAGGCAGAGCTTGCAGTGAGCGGAGATTGCGCCACTGCACTCTAGCCTAGGCGAGAGAGCAAGACTGACTCATATAATAATAATAATAATTTAAAAATTAGCCAAGTGTGGTGGCGCAGGCTTATAGTCCCAGCTACTTAGGAGGCTGAGGCAGGAGGATTGCTTGTGCCTAGGAGTGTGCTGCAGTGAGCCATGGTCATGCCACTGTGCTCTAGCCTGCCTGAGAGAGTAAGACCTTGTCTCTAAAAAAATAAAACTAATTAAAAAAAAAAAAAGGTCTTTAACCCCAGCAGTTTGGGAGGCCCAGATGGGAGGATTGCTTGATCCCAGGAGATCAAGGTTGCAATGAGCCATGATTGTGCCACTGCACTCCAGCCTGGGGGACAGAGTGAGACCCTGTTTCAAAAATAAATTAACAAATCAATAAATGAAAAGGAAAATTTGAGTCCAAGATGGGAAGATTACTTGAGGCCAGGAGTTCGAGACCAACTTGGGCAACATAGCAAGAACTCCATCTCTAAAAAAAAAAAAATTTTTTTTTTTTTTTGAGATGGAGTTTTGCTCTTGTTGCCTAGGCTGGAGTGCAATGGGGCGATCTCGGCTCACTGCAACCTCCACCTCCTGGGTTCAAACGATTCTCCTGCGTTAGCATCCCGAGTAGCTGGGACTAAAGGTGCAAGCCACCATGCCCGGCTAATTTTTTGTATTTTTAGTAGAGACGGGTTTTCACTGTGTTAGCTAGGTTGGTCTCGATCTCCTGACCTTGTGAACCACCCACCTTGGCCTCCCAAAGTGCTGGGATTACAGGCGTAAGCCACCACACCGGGCCTATACCTCCATATTTTTAAATAACATGACTGTCATTATTTATTTTCAGTCTTGATATTGTCTGTGGAATTCTATATTAGGATGAATTCTGCAGTAAGTAACACAGTCTTAATAGTGGCCAAAGCAATTAAGACATTTAATTATGTCGCCAGATCAACAGTCTGGAGATTAGAGGATTCAGAGCAGGTCCAGTGGTGTGGCGACATCAGGATACTGTCATGAACTGTGTGTTTCTCTTCATGTTCCCTCTCCCCTTTTGGAGGCAAGGGTGATTGCCACAGCTCCAAGCCTCCCATCGTCACACATTCACATGATAGGGTGGAAAGCTGGAAGGAAGGAGACCAAAAAGGGAAACCTCCTTTCTAACAGAAGAACACATATGCAATGGAATAATGAAAGTCAGCTGTGAAAATGTCTTTATCTGTGTTGTTACTAACTCATATTTTCCTGTAATCAGTTTCCTTTGTAACAGTGGCAGCTGTAACAAAGTACCACAAACTGTGGCTTAAAACAACAAAAATTTATTCTCACAGTTCTGGAGGCCAGAAGTACAAACTTAGTATCACTGGGCCGGAATCAAGGTGTGGACAAGAGCTTGCTTCCTCCAGAAACTATAGGGAAACATCCCTTCCTGGCCTCTTCCAGCTTTGTGTGGCTGCTGGCATTCCTTGGCTTGTGGCTGAATCTCACTCCAATCTTCAAGGCCAGCACCATCCACTCAGTCTGCTGTCTTCCCATTGCCTTTTCCTCTGTGTATTTGTGTCAAATCTCCTTCTGCCTCCCTCTTATAAGGATTGCATTACATGTGATTTCATTTAACACCACCAGAGTAATCCAGGATAATCTCTTCTTAGCAAGGGCCATTGATTCAATCACATCTTCAGAGACTTTGCCACTTAAAGTAACATTCACAAGTTCCAGGGATTAGGACCTAGTATCTTTGGAGGCCATTAATAAACTTGCTACAGTGACCTAGTAAACCACAGGTAAATTGATACAATTAACTTAGGAAAAGGTCTCATAAGTAAATTTGACAGGACTCTAGTTTCCATGACAGAATTTCTCTCTAGCCTTTCTCTCCATTCGTTGTAAAGAGGTAAGGACTTTCCTTATCAGATTGTTTTATTGCAGAGATTGTTTTTACCTAAAACTAAGTTTACCTAAGTTTACAAAATTTGATTTAGATCAGTGGTTCTCAGTGGGGATGGTATGGCCCATAGGGGACTTCTGGAAGTTTGTTAGGGCCATTTCTTCTGGCTGTGACAATGCTAGGTGGGGGTGAGGATGCTGCTGGTATTGGGGGAAGACTAGGGATACTTACCAACCTTCAATGTGCAGGATAGTTCTCCACCAAATAGCCCACAGAATACCCTTGTAGGTAAAAAATCACTACTTATTTCTACTTCAGATGTTGTCTTGCTCTGTCACTCAGGCTGGAGTATAGTGGTGTGACATAGCTCACTGTAGCCTCCATCTCATGGGATCAAGCAGTCCTGCCTCAGCTTCCCGAGTAGCTGGAACTACAGGCATGCACCACCATGTCCAGCTAACTTATATTTTTTCTTTATTTATTTTTGAGACGGAGTCTCACTCTGTTGCCCAGGCTAGAGTGCAGTGGCGTGATCTCAGCTCACCGCAACCTCTGCTTCCTGGGTTCAAGCGATTCTCCTGACACAGCCTCCTGAGTAGCTGGGATTACAGGTATGTGCCATGATGCCCAGGTAATTTTTTTTTTTATTGTGTTTTTAGTAGAGATTGGTTTCGCCATGTTGGCCAGGCTGGTCTTGAACTCCTGACCTCAAGTGTTCCACCCACCTTGGCCTCCCAAAGTGCTGGGATTACAGGTGTGAGCCACTGCGCGGGAATAATTTTTATATTTTTTGAGACACAGGGTCTCCCTGGGTTGCCCAGGTTGGTCTCAAACTCCCGGGCTCAAGTGATACTCCTGCCTTGGCCTCCCAAAGTACTGGGATTATAGGCATTGAGCCACTGCGTCCAGCCAAACTTCTTACTATGTGTCTTACATTGTGTTCAACACTTGTTATTGCTCAAAATGGCCTTATCCTTTATACATACTTGCCAAGAGAAATTTTTATTAGAGACAAGGTCTCACTGTGTTGCTCAGGCTGGAGTGCAGTGGTGCTATCACAGCTCACTGCAGCCTTAGCCTCCTGGGCTCAAGTGATCCTCCCACCTCAGCCTCCAGAGTAACTGGGACTACAGGCATACACCACCACACCTGGCTAATTTTAAAAATTCTTTTCGTACAGATGGGGTCTCACTATGTTTCTCAGGTTGGTCTTGAACTCCTGAGCTCAAGTGATCCTCCTGCCTCAGTCTCCCAAAGTGCTAGGATCACAGGGATAAGCCACCACACCCATCCCCAGATTTACAATTAAAAAACTCTACAAAAATAAAAATGTGGTAAAGCCAGCTATTTTATAGGTAAGAAAGGTGATACTCATAGATGTAAAGAATCTAGCTGGGTATGGTGGGTCATGCCTGTAATCCTAGCACCTTGGGAGGCTGATTCTGGAGGATCACTTGAGGCCAGGAGTTCGAGAGCAGCCAGGGCAACAAATCGACCCCCGTCTCTACAAAGTAAAAATTAAAAATTATCTGGGGGTGGCTGGGCACGGTGGTTCATGCCTGTAATCCCAGCACTTTGGGAGGCTGAGCTGGGCAGATCACGAGGTCAGGAATTCAAGACCAGCCTGGAAAGTCCAGGCTGCAGTGAGCCATGATTTCATCACTACTCCAGCCTGGGCGACAGAGTGAGACTCCGTTTCCAAACAAACAAACAAACAACAACAAAGAAAAAACCTGCAAACTTTTCTTTGAGATCAGCTAAGCCAAGCTAGACACTTTACAGATGAGAAACTCACTGAGGGCTGGAGGAGGGAAGAGGGTTGCCCACTTGGACCATAAAACTGAACTAGGGCTAATTTAATGCTCTTTCCATTATTCCAGGTCAAGGAGTCAGATCCTTATTCAAGCCCCAGCATTCTGATTTGCCAGGTCTGTGAAGTTTGGCAAGATTCTTTACATCTATTTAATTAATTTATGTATTTAGAAACAGAGTTTCACTCTTTTGGCCAGGTTAGAGTGCAGTGGCACCATTACAGCTCACTATAATCTTAAAATCCTGGGCTCAAGGTGATTCCTTCTCCCTCAGCCTCTCAAGTAGCTAGGACTACAGGTGCACTACCACCTGCAGATATCTACACACACACACACACACGCACACACACAAACACACACGTATGTATTTTTTGAGACGGAGTCTTACTCTCTTACCTGGGCTGGAGTGCAGCGGCCACTATCTCAGCTCACTGCAACCTCCGCCTCCTGAGTTCAAGCAATTCTCCTGCCTCAGCCTCCCGAGTAGCTGGGATTACAGACACACGCCACTACACTAATTTTTTGTATTTTTAGTAGAGATGGGGTTTCACCATGTTGGCCAGGCTGGTCTTGAACTTCTGACCTCAGGCAATCCGCCCACTTTGGCCTCTCAAAGTGCTGGGATTACAGGCGTGAGCCACCCCGCCTGGCTGCCAGCTAAATTTTTAAATTTTTTTAGAGGTTGTCCAGGCTGGCCCTAACCTCCTGGGCTGAAGCCATCTCCCGGCCTTAGCCTCCCAAAGTGCTGGGATTACAGGCGTGAGCCACCACACCCAGCCTGAAATTAGTTTTACCTGTTTCCTTTCACCTTTTAAAATGTGGCTAGTAGAAAAATTAAAAGCACCTATGGGTCTCACTGTGTTAAGGTGAGACCCCACCCGCTGGGCGGGGTGACTCCCACCTGTAATCCCAGCACTTTGGGAGGCCGAGACAGGCGAATCATGAGGTCAGGAGTTCAGGACCAGCCTGGCCAACATGGTGAAACCCCTACTAAAAATGCAAAAATTAGCCGGGCGTGGTGGTGTGCACGCCTGTAGTTGCAGCTACTCGGGAGGCTCAGGCAGGGAAAATCGCTTGAACCCAGGAGGCAGAGGCTGCAGTGAGCCGAGATAGCGCCACTGCACTAGAGCCAGTACAGCCAGGGTGACAAGAGTGAAACTCTGTCTCAAAAATAAATAAATAAATAAACAAATAAATAAATAAAATGGCTATGCTTACTGGGTAGCTAGGAGTTTGCTGATATCCTGTTATGGGAATACTACCAGCAGTTTGGATTTCGGGAGATACCAGAGTACTGCCCCCTTTTCTTTCTTTTCCTTTTTTTTTTTTTTTTTGAGACAGAGTCTCGCTCTGTCACCCAGGTTGGAGTGCAGTGGTGCAATATCGGCTCACTGCAAGTTCCGCCTCCAGGGTTCACGCCATTCTCCTGCCTCAGCCTCCTAAGTAGCTGGGACTACAGGCACCCGCCACCATGCCCGGCTAATTTATTTTTTTGTATTTTTAGTAGAGATGGGGTTTCACCGTGTTAGCCAGGATGGTCTCGATCTCCTGACCTCGTGATCTGCCTGCCTCGGCCTCCCAAAGTGCTGGAATTACAGGCATGAGCCACCTCGCCTGGCCCAAGCACATGCCATTTCAATGGCCTTGTGCTACACAACTCCCACTATCCTATTCTGCTCTCTGTTCCAGGCTCTGGTCATATTGGGCTTTTTTTTTCTTTTTTTTGAGATGGAGTCCTGCTTTGTCGCCCAGGATGGAGTGCAGTGGTGTGATCTCAGCCCACTGCAACCTCCACCTCCCAGGTTCAAGTGATTCTAGTGCCTCAGCCTCCTGAGTAGCTGGGACAGGTGCCAGTCATCACGCACGGCTTATGTTTTGTTTTCAATTAGCAATAATCGCACCTCGGATAAACCTCATTGGCTATGATACTGCCACTGTGCAAAGCTAATGTTTTGTAGTTTCAGTAGAGACAGGGTTTTGCCATGTTGGTCAGGCTGGTCTCGAACTCCTGACTTCAGGTGATCCGCCTGCCTTGGTCTCCCAAAGTGCTGGGATTACAGGTGTGAACCACTGTGCCTGGGCCATACTGGCTCTTGACTCTTCCTTGAACTAGCCAGATTTGCTTCTGCCCTAGCACTCTTCGACTTGTACTTTCTGGCTGGCATGATCTTCCCTCAGAGGATGGCTTAGTTCCCTTGATTACTCCAAGTCCTCATCACCATCTAACACGCTTATGTTTTACTTATTTCTTGCCTGTCTCTCCCCACCATAAGATCCAAGAAGGTTGGGATTTCTGTCATTTTTTTTTGTTGTTCAGTGCTGTATTCTTGGTGGTGTCCACATGGTAGGTGCTATTTGTTAACTGAACACGCAAGCAAATATTTCCCTGAGTTTGTCACATGTCTATGTTTTTGATGTATGTCTGCTATGCAACAATCTTATTTACATACCCAAAACTGTTTAAAAAAAATTTTTTTTTTTTTTTGAGATGGAGTCTTGCTCTGTCGCCCAGACTGGAGTGCAGTGGCCAGATCTCAGCTCACTGCAAGCTCCGCCTCCCAAGTTCACACCATTCTCCTGCCTCAGCCTCCCGAGTAGCTGGGACTACAGGCGCCCGCCACCTCGCCCGGCTAGTTTTTTGTATTTTTTTTAGTAGAGATGGGGTTTCACCGTGTTAGCCAGGATGGTCTCGATCTCCTGACCTCGTGATCCGCCCGTCTCGGCCTCCCAAAGTGCTGGGATTATAGGCTTGAGCCACCGCGCCTGGCGTAAAAAAATTTTTGATACGGAGCCTCACTGTGTCGCCCAGGCTGGGGTGCAGTGGCCTGATCTCAGCTCACTGCAAGCTCCGCCTCCCGGGTTCAAGCTATTCTCCTGCCTCAGCCTCCCAAGTAGCTGGGATTACACGCATGCGCCACCACACCTGGCTAATTTTGTATTTTTAGTAGAGAGGGGGTTTCACCATGTTGGCCAGGTCCTCAACTCCTGACCTCAGTTGATTGGCCTACATTGGCCTCCCAAAATGCTGGAATTACAGGCGTGAGCCACCGCTCCCGGACTAAAATTTTTTTTAATAAGGCTCAACTTTTGCTTCCTCAAGAATTGATTTTCTCGTTTATTAAACTGTTTATTGTGAAAACCTTCAAACATACAGTAGCGTCATTCCATTATTTCTTGATTGGGAATTCCATCAGGGCAGAGGCCTTTGATTTTTCACCGTCTGCCAGGACCTCAGCAACCCCAGGAAATGTTTCCAAAGAATGAATTAATGGCATGAAGGCTTCTCCGGGGCCTGCCTCAGGTCCCCTCGCGGTGCCCAGCACAGTCCCGGGAGCCGTTTGCCGACTCAAGGCGCCTGTCCTGGTTTCTCCCGCCAGGCCTGGCCTTCCCCTGTACACTCACGCGGCCACCTCCATGCGCGGGTTTGGACAGGGCTTCCAGAATGGGAGGAGCCTTGACTTCCAATTGAACAAAGTTTTTCCTAGGAGCCCGCCGGTCCCAGCCCCACCCGGGCCAGAGGCCGCCTCACAGACTAGGCCTCTTTGCCGCCGGGGCCGCTGGCGCGCGTTCTCCTCTCTTCAGCCCTCCCTCTCCCTCCCAACCCTCCCCCCGCCACGGGCTGTGGCGGTTGGTCGTCCCTTTCCCACCCCCTCAGCTAACGAGCGGGCTCTAGGCCCTCTGGGATTGGCTGTGCTTGAGTGCATCTTCCCTCAGCGTTTCTGATTGGTCGCTGGACGCGCGGGATGCGGGTCCCCATTGGCTAGGCCAGGGCGCCTGCGCGGCGGGGTTCTCGGTCGCCAGCCATTCCTGGGGAGGACTGCCGCTCGTTCGGACGTCTTTCCTGTCGTTGGAGGAGACGTCCGGGCTCTCCGGGAAGGCGGCTGCGGCGACAAAATGAAGATATTCGTGGGCAACGTCGACGGGGCGGATACGACTCCGGAGGAGCTGGCAGCCCTCTTTGCGCCCTATGGCACGGTCATGAGCTGCGCCGTCATGAAACAGTTCGCCTTCGTGCACATGCGCGAGAACGCGGGCGCGCTGCGCGCCATCGAAGCCCTGCACGGCCACGAGCTGCGGCCGGGGCGCGCGCTCGTGGTGGAGATGTCGCGCCCAAGGCCTCTTAATACTTGGAAGATTTTCGTGGGCAATGTGTCGGCTGCATGCACGAGCCAGGAACTGCGCAGCCTCTTCGAGCGTCGCGGACGCGTCATCGAGTGTGACGTGGTGAAAGGTAACGCGGAGGCGCGCTCGGGGGCGGGGGCGCGCTCGGGGCACTCTGCCTGTTAGCCACGCCCCTTACCCGGGGGTCGGTCACTGCGCGGTTGGGAGGGGTGGGGAAGTGCGCGGGAGCAGGCCGGAGGTGTTGGGGGCGCGTTGGGTAGAGCCACCCTCCTCCCCTGCGGTCCAGGAACCGTCCACCAAGTAGGAGGAAGCGGCTCTGGGTGGGTGCGGCGGCCACTGCGAGCCAAGCTACGGGGCCGGGGACGCGCCTGAGAGCCTTGCGAGTGTACCGGGGGCGCGCCTTCTCCTGGTCTCCTGGGCCTGGCACCCAGCGGAAATTGGGAAGTGACGGGCACAAGCCGGATCATGAAGCGGGGAAGATTTCTCCACTTCCCCACTTCCTCTCCAGACGTCGGTCAGAGCAAGGGAAGAGGGAAAAGGTGGGGGCTGACGCCCCAAGGCCGCCCTCCTGTTCCCTCCCGATGAATGTGCTCAAGCGGAAGGTAACGGGGCCCTTGGACGTTTCTCGGGCTGGGGTCTGTTAGTCTTGTCTGGCATGGGTCTACTCACGGGCACAATTACACGTGGGTACGAGAGGGGCCCCTTCCGAATCACTTTGGCCTTTCAATGTTAGGTAGGTTAGGCGTGGTAGCTCTGTGCTCTCCTCCTCCCTCAAACCTGGGATTTTTCTTTGGGCTCGATTTTACATTTGTTAACTGGAAACCCTAGCCTTTTGCATGTGCAAGAAAGTTTGTTTTATGAAGGCCCCTTCTGCGTAGTCTTTACGTGCCAAGCCAGTGCCCTAGGGCAGTGTCATTCTTTCATAAGCTTGGTGACTTTGCAAGGGGGCATACTCTGGCTGAGGGGGTCCTGGGGAGGGGTCTGTGAGAGGTCTTCACTAAACAGTGGCTAAATACGATTTATTGAATCAGTAGTAGTCATTGCTTGAGCAGTCTAATCCTCAGGGCAGATCCATATTGCCTTTTCTTCGAGAAAAATGTGTAACCGTAATTTAAGCCTGACTAGCGACCCAGTTGACTTTTTCATAGCCTGAGTTTTTATTCCTTAAGCTCTTTTACATTGGCAAGGTTTGGTAGGACAGCCCTTGTGTATGTGGCCAGCTTCTGCTCCACTTGGGAACAGATCAGAGCTAACTTTGCCCTGTCATCTCGGAGGATGCAGCCTGGGAGTATCTGATGCCCTACTCCTGGTGGGTTCATACCTGCTTATACTCTGTGTGAGAAGTTTCAGGGATAGGAAATAAATGTGGGTGCAAGTGCTTATTTATCCCACCAAGATATTTCATTTGCTGTCCTGGAAAGGCACATCTTTGGGGCCATTCCTAGTCCTTTAAGTGGGGGAAATATAAAGGGTCATAGTGTCCACTACTAGGAACAAGTCCTTGTTCTGCATTAATACTGCATTCTATTTTCCTCAACTCAGGTTATACACGTCCACGACTATCCGGAATCGGGCTTTCCTGCTGGGTGCTCTGAGGCAGGCTGTATGGTGCATGGATTTTTGCTTTTGTTTAGAGTAAAAGAGTGGGGCAGGGTCTCACATTGGGTACTTGTCCAGCAAGAGGATGGGGTATATGAGTCTCATTTGTGAGAGTTTTGTGTTTAATTGACTTACCAAGTTTCTTTTGTGGTTGTTAGGTAGGGTGGCTACTAGATTGAGAGTCTAGAGTCAAACATCTGAAGGGACAGTCTCCCTGGAACTCAAGCTCCTTGCTTGCTTTCAGGTGGTAGAGAATGCCAAAAATTTGCCTGAATTTGCTTGGGACCCAGCACCAAGTGACAGTGGGGGTGAAGAGCATAACTGCCCATGAATTTTTAGAACTCCTGGCTGACTCTTTGTGAGAGTTAGAGGGAGTTTTGTGCATTTGTTCCTTTGTAAACATTTGGCAGAAATGCATTGACTTACTCAGGGAGTGGTGGTCAACTATTTGGAGTTATGTTGTTGTGTAACAGAGCTCCTGATATACTTCGATGTAAGAGACTGCGGGAAATACTTGAACATCATGTTCTCCACTGATGTCTTTCTATCTGTTTGTGATGACGGAAAGTGAGAGTTGAAAGTTGGGAGTGTAGTAGAAGCGACTGGCTCTCTAGAGAGTGTATTCATTTCTTGTGCTAGGAGTGGTCATTTGATTGAGTCTCCTCGTGTTGGCTGACAGGGCTTTGAAAAGCACAGAAGCTTGGTGTTGCACGGGACAACCAGCTCTGTTTTCTTTCACAGGAAAAAAAAACAACATAGTTGCTTGGTTACTCTAGGAGCTTAGATAGGATTTGTAGAACAGAAATCTCAATAGCAACAGTGGATTGTAACCACTCCACAGCTTCCTCCTATTAGGTGTTCAAAGATGAACAGCTTCCGGAAACACGTACAGACTTGTGGGGAGATCTGAAAGACCAAAGAGGAAAATATCTCCTCATCATTTTTGTGAGTGACTGTTTCTTCTTCCTATACAGAGCTCTGTAGTTTCAAGTTTAAGATTTTTTCTTTTTTCTTTTTTTTTTTTGAGATGGAGTCTCGCTTTGTCGCCCAGGCTGGAATGCAGTGGCGAGACCTCAGCTCACTGCAAGCTCCGCCTCCCAGGTTCACGCCTTTCTGCCTCAGCCTCCCGAGTCGCTGGGACTACAGGCGCCCGCCACTACGCCCGGCTAATTTTTTGTATTTTTAGTAGAGATGGAGTTTCACCATGTTAGCCAGGATGGTCTCCATTTCCTGACCTTGTGATCCGCCTGCCTTGGCTTCCCAAAGTGCTGGGATTACAGGCGTGAGCCACTGTGCCTGGCCCTCAAGTTTAAGATTTTGTCTTAAGACAGGAGAACTTACTTTTCTGGATTCACTTAATTTTGGTACTGGAAGACTTTTGATGCCACCAGACCATTTGGAGATCTCTGTAAAACATTACTTGATAGTCCCAATGCAGTGATTTCCTTCAAAGTTTCCTTGAATTAGATCTTCAGGCAACAAGGTTCCTGGAATTTTTCAGATCTCTGGTTTTAATGGTCTTAGGAGTACCTGGGTTTCAGGGCATCTTTAATATAGCTAGGTCTGTGCTTTGCTGCTTACTGTGATAGGGTGTATCACTATTGGATGCGGTTGAGTTAGCTGGGCCACCTATTCACACTTTCTCCTCCAATATCAGGCTTAGAAACTTCCTGATACAGTTTGGTTATAATTGTATCAGATGGATTTTAAAATTTTGTACTTATTTTTATATTATTTATATATTATTTTTTGAGACAGAGTCTCGTTCTGTTGTCCAGGCTGGAGTGCAGTGGTGAGATCTCAGCTCACTGCAGCCTCCGCCTCCTGGGTTCATGCAGTTCTCCTGCCTCAGCCTTTCAAGTAGCTGGGACTACAGGCCACCACACCTGACTAATTTTTGAATTTTTAGTGCAGACAGGGTTTCACTATGTTGGCCAGGCTGGTCTCGAACTCCTAACCTCAGGTGATCTGCCTGCCTCGGCCTCCCAAAGTATTGGGATTACAGGTGTGAGCCACCATGCCCAGCCTGGATTTTTAAATTTTTTGATCAGTTACACAACTCGTCTGGGCAGTCATTTGAATTGTACATGTGACACCTCAGTTTTCAATTTTCACCACTTGGTCTGAATAAAAACCTAAGGAGGGAAACAGACAATGGGATGTCCAAATGCTCTTGTAAGCCTGTGGAAGTTTTTGTCTCATTCTAGTGTCAGGAATTTGTGGATGGAATTATCTGGACTATTAGAATTGTTCCTTAATATTACCTCAGAATGTCTAGAGGCCCCTCCCCCGAACAAGTGCCTATGAGCTCCAGCAGCTCTCTGCTTCCTCTTCACTTTGGGCCTTTCTGCTTGCCATCTCCAGGTGGTTTTGCCATTTCTAAGGATTACCTCAGCCTCTGCTTTTATTTTTATTTTTTATGTAAAAATTTTAAAAAATATTTATTCATTCTTTTAGAGATAGGGTCTCGTTTTGTTGCTCAGGCCAGAGTGCAGTGGCATGATTGTGGCTCACTGTAGCCTTGACCTCCTGAGCTCAAGCCGTCCTTCCACCTCAGTCTCTCAAAGTATTAGGATTACAGGAGGGAGCCACCATTCCTGGCCCAGCCTCTGCTTTTAAAGGGCTCTTAGGCCACGTGCTAGTTTTTAGTTTTTTAGCTTACTGTACCCAAAGTGGAGATGAGAGATCACAGGACAACTCTAGTGCCTTATGGCTAGGCCGAAAGAAACACGTAGTTTTTCCCAGGTAGTAGATAAGGCTCTGGCCATGGGAGTGTTGAGGACAGAGTTGTGGTAATTCTTTTTTCTTTTTGAGACGGAGTTTCACCCTTTTTGCCCAGGCTGGAGTGCAGTGGCGTGATCTTGACTCACTGCAACCGCTGCCTCCTGGGTTCAAGTGATTCTCCTGCCTCAGCCTCCTGAGTAGCTGGGATTACAGGCACATGCCACCACAGCCGGCTAATTTTGTATTTTTAGTAAAGATGGGGTTTCACTGTGTTGGTCAGGCTGGTCTTGAACTCCTGACCTCAGATGGTCCGCCTGTCTCGGCCTCCCAAAGTGCTGAGATTATCGGCGTGAGCCACTGGGCCTGGCCTCGTTTTGTTCTTTTATCATCTCTGCCAGGTTCTAGGTTTGCATGGCATTGTGTTTTGCTTGAGATGAAAGATAATAT
This sequence comes from Macaca fascicularis, assembly GCF_037993035.2. Lineage (NCBI taxonomy): Eukaryota > Metazoa > Chordata > Mammalia > Primates > Cercopithecidae > Macaca > Macaca fascicularis. The sequence continues at coordinate 7,776,347 of NC_088388.1, read as the reverse complement.
TCTATAGGGAAATAAACCTCTGATTATTTCTAGGTTTGAATAGTCATAATTCCTTATTCTGTAGCTGTTTATGTCTTACAAGGCACTTCTGTCTTTCCTCTTGAACCTCTTAACTTTGAGGTAGGTAGGATAGATTTGTCAGAGGAAATAAGTGGTAAGTTTCTTTTTATTTTTTTTTTGAGATGGAGTTTTGCTCTTGTCACCCAGGCTGGAGTGCGGTGGCATGATCTTGGCTTACTACAACCTCCTTCTCTTTCTCCTGGGTTCAAGTGGTTCTCCTTCCTCAGCCTCCTGAGTAGCTGGGATTACAGGTGACTGCCACCACACCCGGCTAATTTTTGTATTTTTAGTAGAGGCGTGGTTTCACCATGTTGGCCAGGCTGGTCTTGAACTCCTGACCTTGGGTGATCCACCCATCTGGGCTTCCTAAAGTGTTGGGATTACACGCATGAGCCACCGTGCTTGGCCAGTTTCTTTTCTTTTTTTTTTTTTTTTTTGAAATGGAGTCTTGCGGTGTCACCTAGGCTGGAGTACGGTGGTGCCATCTTGGCTCACTGCAGCCTCCACCTCCCAGGTTCAAGTGATTCTCCTGCCTCAGCCTCCCGAGTAGCTGGGATTATAGGTGTGCACCACCACACCTGGCTAATTTTTGTATTTTTAGGAGAGACGGGGTTTCACCACATTGGTCATGCTGGTCTTGAACTCCTGATCTCATGAGCCACCGCACCTGCCTAAATGGTAAGTTTCCTAAGATAACAAGTCAGTGATACCTGTATCTGGAACTGAGACCATTGAATTCTTAATTAAGGATCCCTTTTGTGCTGTGCCACGCTTCTGACTTCTACTTATTGATTGTATTTTTTTCCCATTATCCTGAGGTTTGTGTCATTGTCTTCAAATCCAGGGAAATGTCTTGTTCTGTAGGAGCAGCTATATGGGCATCCCAGTACGAAAGTTTCTAAAAATGAGGACCCTTGTTTGGAGATTATTAAGAATGTTTCATATCTTAGTATTGTCATCCAGGTAGCTCTTTGTTTCTTAAACTGATGTGACAGATAGCATCCTGGTACTTGGATGCTATCTGAGAGTAGCCACAGGTAGAGAATGGAGCTAAGCTCAGAACCCTATTTCCTAGGGGCAGGCTTCTCTCATTCAGATTCTGCCTGTGCTATTGTGCTTTGTGAGTGTGGACTTGAGAATTTCTCTCCACTCCTTCACTACCTGAAGTTTTATCCTTCTGTGTGGTGGATAAGTATATAATTTTGAGACCAACATTCTGTCTTCTCCTACCCTACCACAGCTTACTCAGATCATAATGAGAGCTGCAGGGTTAACCTGCTTAGCAGAGCCTGTTAGCTGCAGTAATTGCAGCTTCATGCCTTATAGGTGAGAAACCAGATATTTCCTGTAAGCAGTCTGCTCTGTGAACAGAAGCCCAAGGTATAAGATATACCTCTGTCCCTTAAAGAGGAAACAGTGGAGGATGTAATGTGGTCTGGGACAGGGGGATTGGGCATGAACTCAGCCACTAGGCTTAGTTTCTATTCCCATACCTCATTGGCTTACACAGGGTCCATGTTCTCTGCTTCTAAGCTTTAAGTTTTAGTCATTTGACACGGTCCTGCCTTATACCTTGACCTTTCAGGGATAGATTGTGTAGCAAAGGGGCATTGGAAGAACTGTGATTCTGGTCCTGACTCTAACACACTTTGAGTGGGGCAAGCCATGTAAAAACTCTGAGCATGTATGTGTGTCCATCTGTTAAATGGAGATAACGATTCTTTGCCCTGCCTACCTCACAGGATTGTGAGGCCCAAATGAGGTCCTCCCGTACCTGAGAGTGCCTTGAAAACTTGGGAAGTACTGTGAAAAAGCAGAGAGATCATATTGGAACAATGTTGTGAACTGCTTGCTTGTTGCAGTCTAACTCTCTTGCCTTAATTGGACATGGGCTGAGAGATGGGTCATACCAAAACGTGAGTGGTCGTTTCCAGTGTTTGAGAGTTAGGCTTCAACAGTGAGCTAGGCTTCAAAGCTGTTTGGTGAGCTTGGGTTGAGAACATTGAAGAATTGAGTGATCTAGGAACCCTTTCTGCATTTTGTTCTGCTGGTTTGTACTTACAGGAGATGTGAAGATTTTTATCCTGTGTTGCAGTTCATCTCTGCTCCTCCTCTCACCAGGAAGTTGGGTGAGGTGGCAGGGTTTGTAAAGGGGAGAATGGGAAGAAGGCTGTAGGCAAAGATGACTGTTTGGGACAGTCAGAAGCTTTGTTATATGGGAGCTACATTTTATGACACACTCCTGGAGAGGAGGGTTTGGAGGCCCTGGAGGTAGCTGGCAACAGCTGGGTGCTGTTGTGTGTCCAGTTTGGGACCCATCAGGTAGCATGCCCTGCCCCCCTAATTGCTAACCCTCTGTCTGCTGCTTTATCAGACTACGCGTTTGTTCACATGGAGAAGGAAGCAGATGCCAAAGCCGCAATCGCGCAGCTCAACGGCAAAGAAGTGAAGGGCAAGCGCATCAACGTGGAACTCTCCACCAAGGGTCAGAAGAAGGGGCCTGGCCTGGCTGTCCAGTCTGGGGACAAGACCAAGAAACCAGGGGCTGGGGATACGGCCTTCCCTGGAACTGGTGGCTTCTCTGCCACCTTCGACTACCAGCAGGCTTTTGGCAACAGCACTGGTGGCTTTGATGGGCAAGCCCGTCAGCCCACACCACCCTTCTTTGGTCGCGACCGCAGCCCTCTGCGCCGTTCACCTCCCCGAGCCTCTTATGTGGCTCCTCTGACGGCCCAGCCAGCTACCTACCGGGCCCAGCCGTCAGTGTCACTGGGAGCTGCCTACAGGGCCCAGCCTTCTGCCTCTTTGGGTGTTGGCTATCGGACTCAGCCCATGACAGCCCAGGCAGCCTCTTACCGCGCTCAGCCCTCTGTCTCCCTTGGGGCCCCATACAGGGGCCAGCTGGCTAGTCCTAGCTCCCAGTCTGCTGCAGCTTCTTCACTTGGCCCCTATGGTGGAGCCCAGCCCTCGGCCTCGGCCCTTTCCTCCTATGGGGGTCAGGCAGCTGCGGCTTCTTCGCTCAACTCCTATGGGGCTCAGGGTTCCTCCCTTGCCTCCTATGGTAACCAGCCATCCTCTTACGGCGCCCAGGCTGCCTCTTCCTATGGGGTTCGTGCAGCTGCTTCTTCCTACAACACCCAGGGAGCAGCTTCCTCCTTAGGCTCCTACGGGGCTCAGGCAGCCTCCTATGGGGCCCAGTCTGCAGCCTCCTCACTAGCTTATGGAGCCCAGGCAGCTTCTTACAATGCCCAGCCCTCGGCCTCTTACAATGCCCAGTCTGCCCCATATGCTGCACAGCAGGCTGCTTCCTACTCTTCCCAACCTGCTGCCTATGTGGCGCAGCCAGCCACAGCTGCTGCCTATGCCAGCCAGCCAGCAGCCTACGCCGCACAAGCCACTACCCCAATGGCTGGCTCTTATGGGGCCCAGCCAGTTGTCCAGACCCAGCTGAATAGTTACGGGGCCCAAGCATCAATGGGCCTCTCAGGCTCCTATGGGGCTCAGTCGGCTGCTGCGGCCACTGGCTCCTATGGTGCCGCAGCAGCCTACGGGGCCCAACCTTCTGCCACCCTGGCAGCTCCTTACCGCACTCAGTCGTCAGCCTCATTGGCTGCTTCCTATGCTGCCCAGCAGCATCCCCAGGCTGCTGCCTCCTACCGCGGCCAGCCAGGCAATGCCTACGATGGGGCAGGTCAGCCGTCTGCAGCCTACCTGTCCATGTCCCAGGGGGCCGTTGCCAACGCCAACAGCACCCCGCCGCCCTATGAGCGTACCCGCCTCTCCCCACCCCGGGCCAGCTACGACGATCCCTACAAAAAGGCTGTCGCCATGTCGAAAAGGTACTGTATGCCCCCCCGCCTCTGCCCCCAGCTGGGGCTTAGGGCAAGGGGCTGAGGTTGGCATGGGAGGGAAACTGGAGGCATCGGCCCCTCCCTTGGTCTTCTCTTCTCTATTTCCATGGGATGTCCAGAGGCCGAGGGGAGCAGTGTCAATGAACTTCTCTGGTCACCAGGGTTCAGGTGGAGCATAGTGCTCAGCCTGGGGTGGTAACTGCTAGTCAGACCAGGCACACTGTCACCTGTCTAGGCTAGCCCAAGTGTCATTGGAGCTACTGCCTGCAGGACTGTGGCCCATATCTTTTCCCACTGTCTCAAGGATCCTTAAACCTATTACGTGGTTGTCCTGGCTTTGGCAGGGATGGGGGTTAAAGAGTAGTCCCTTTGGCACTCACTGGCTAAAGGCAAGTTTATGAGGTGCGTCCACTCTGGGAAGTTGGGGACCTTGCTTTCATCCGCCGTTCTGTTGATAAACAACCAAGGTCTTTCTCTGCAGGGCCCAGGGGTGGAGATAGTTTGCTGTGGTGTGGGAATGTAGACCAAAATCCACCTTGGCCAGTTCAGAGGGGAGGACTTCAGTGGAGGCTTTGGTTTCCCACTGAGTTGAAGCCAGGCTTGATTTTTTTGGCCTGGATAGGGTGATGAGCCTTCTGACTAAAGGAGACCAATCTCTTGGAGACCAGTGTGATCACACCCTCCCTTTCCCCATTGGCATCTCCCCAGTGCCCACCTGGAGTCCTCCCCTCAATTGTCTCATTCACCAACTGTCTTCTTCTCTCGACTAGGTATGGTTCCGACCGGCGTTTAGCCGAGCTCTCTGATTACCGCCGTTTATCAGAGTCGCAGCTTTCGTTCCGCCGCTCGCCGACAAAGTCCTCGCTGGATTACCGTCGCCTGCCCGATGCCCATTCCGATTACGCACGCTATTCGGGCTCCTATAATGATTACCTGCGGGCGGCTCAGATGCACTCTGGCTACCAGCGCCGCATGTAGGGCCATCCTGGGATGGGGCACCACAGGGCGGGAGGGAGAAAAGAGGTGGGTAGGGTTACAGATCCAGGTTATAACTACTCTGGCCCATACCTTTCCTGGTTGTGGTTTTTCATCCCCTCTACCATGTGGGCCTTCCCCAGGAGATGATCCTTTTGAGTGTTCGGCAGTAACCTACTTTGTTCCTTCGCCTCAGCAGCAAATCTTGCTACTGGCTCTAGATCTGCGGTTTTCCCTCTGCCCTGCCTCCCGTCTCCCCAGAATGGGAATTTCTTTTATGTTTTTATTTTTTTCCTGGCTCCTTTTTATTTTTGTGCGCGATATTTAAGGTCGTCTGGATGGGGAAGCAACCTGCAGCTGAGGTCGCCGGCGCCTTTTTCTTTTTAGATGGGAAGGAGGCCAGGAAAGGGTTAGCTTAACCATTTCCTATGCGCCAAGCTGTGCCAGCAGTCCAGGGTACCCTGACTGTCCCTCTGTAGACTGTTGAGACTGAGTTCTTGTTGGGACAGTCAGTTGGCATGTATCCAAGTCCCTGCTGACCGCTAATGTTCTAGCTGATGGTGAGCGGCACAGTCCCACTTCCCCATCTCCCCAAGTAGGTGGTGTTAGAAAACCTTAATTTTTTTTCCCTTTTGTATGGACTACAAATAAAACTTGGGGCAATTTGCAGTTTGGAAACCTGGTTGTCATTGTCTTGATTGCATTCAGTGTCAAAGCAGCCAATTTGACATCCAGGAATACATGATAGCTAAAGGGAAGGCAGTCAGAGAACCCAGGACTGGTGAGGAAAGGGGTTTGAATGTGGGAATTAGAAGGATTGCCCTGTGACCCAGAAGGATTTAGCTTATCGTCGTCCTGCTAGCCTGCCATCTTTCAGACTGGAGTCCAGAGCAAGTGGCCTGGTCCTCAGCCCTCAACTTGAGTTAGTCACACCACAATGCAGTAAATAATGCCCATTTTCCTCTGCCTGTGCTCGATCATTTTCCCTCACTTTTCTCTAGTTCAGGAATAACCTGTGTTCCAATGGGATGGTTCTGGGGTTTGGCCTCTCAGGAAGTGGGGAGTGGGCTGCCGTGGTATTTACAGGCTAGTGGATCCTTTAGGCAGTAGGCTTAAATGAGTGCTGGGGCTGGAACCCAGAGAGGAACCAGTAGTGGAGTGGGGGTAATGGCATTGCCTGATACTGCCCTATGGTTGGAAGAAGGAAGGGCAGAGAAAACTTGAAGCAGGTATGGGGCATTCTGGTCGTATTTTGCCTGTTGAGGTGTTACCATGGAGCATCCTCCTGTGTCCTGCCAACCCCTGCCATTATAGTAACCGGAGACTCTTTTTCCCTATTCCTATCTGTTAAGATTTTCAGATGTCCTCTCTCTGGGTTTATATTTGAAGGTATAGAATCTGGGAAGGGGTGGGGTGCAAGCATAACCAAGTAGGGATGCTAGAGTTGGGTGGGGAATTGAGGACTCTCTTTATGCTTTTATTCTAGGACTGGGGATTGAGGACCTGGGCAAAAAATAGGACATTTCCAACCAGGGACAAGATGGAGGCTTGGGCTTAATGCTGGGTAAACGGAAGACTGGTTGAGTGGGATAATGGGAGAACATACTGCTCCTTTGGGAAAAGGAGCTTTAAAGACTGGGTTTGGGAGCCTATTGGGGCAAGGTGACTTTGGGGAGGTGTATGTGTCAGTCAGGTGGAGGTCAGGTGGGTTGTCTTACGCCTCCTTTACTGGCTTCATGTGAACTTGCCTGTGACAGTATCTTGCCCTAGATGTCCTCTTCCCTCTTGCCAATGTGCAAAAGCATTCAATCTTATGACTGTGAGTTCTTATTTGTGGATGCTAACTGGGGTAATCTCAGGGAGTACTGGGGGCCATGGCTCTTTGCCTTGCTTCTCTTTCTGCTCACTGCTTTGCTTTCAGGTGCTTAGCTGCTCCTTTTTATTTCTTTGCAGGACTGGGAAAGAATGGGAGGAGGATTTTGATAAGTTTCTTGTTTTCTGTGTGGTGATGGGGTGGTCTGAGGGTCAAGCTAATAAGCCTACCTTTGGTTATTACCCTGGAAAATGGAGGGTTGATGGTAGGGTTATGATTGTGGCCTGCATATTTGCAATTTTTCTTTGTCAATGTGGCTTTCTGTCATCTTCCTTTCTCTCCAGTGAGGGTTCTGCCACTGTCTCAATCCTTTGGTTCCTGCAAAAAACAGCTAAATGTGCTCTCAGGGCCCGTGGTGATGTTCTCTGTCGCAGCCCCAGGTCTTGAAAGTGACCTGGCCCAGATGAGCGCTCTGCCTGCTTGTCATCTTTAGGTCCTGCTGCCCCTGCTGCCTCAGCCCTCAGGCTCCTAACTGCTCAAGCCAGAAGGAGCTACAAAGCCAAATCATTTGTCATTTTTCTCTTGCAGATTGTTTTAAAATCTCCCTCCCCTCTTTTATTTTAATTATGTCACCTGTGTTAATCCTATAGCCTGCTTCTTTGGTTTGTGGATTGCTGATTTGAAGTTCTATAACTTGGGGAAAGTTGGGTCGAGTGAATGGGAGGACAGACATTGAATGTGTGTTCTGGAAAAATGGACTCTCTATCTTCAGATTATTCAACTTCTCCACCTATCACCTCTACAACTTGGCCTTCGTTGGAGAAGTTTTAGTTGGCTTATTCCTGGAACAAGACCACCTAGAGGCTTTTAGCCCTGTCACCCTGCCCTCTTCTGAGGTTTGGACCTTGTTTTAAATTCTGTGTGTGGTGGACTTGAGACCATCTCTTGTAATGGAGGTAGTGGGACTATCACTGAGGGGGTCAGCCTATCCAGGTAGGCTACTGTTGTAGTCAAACCCATCACTTAAATTCTGCCACAGTCTGTGCATAGACTGTTGGTTGATCCTCCAGGCATTTTGTCCTATTAAGCCAAATAGGTGGATATCATGGGATGGATGAGGTCATGATGAAAACAGATTTACTAGATTTATGGACCTAGTATACTATGTACATATGGAAAACTGAATTTTACAATCTATAGGTACCTTTGGTCATAAAGAGTAAAAGTCTATAGTTTTCTAGAAAATAATTCTTAAATCTGGGTTTCATGTCTAGATTTAAATCATATCATGTATCTGTAGTGCTTCAAATGTGGCCAGGTGTGGTAGCTGACACCTGTAATTCCCAGTGCTTTGGGAAGCTGAGGCAGGAGGATTGCTAGAGGCCAGGAGTTTGAGGCCAGCTTCGGCAATACAGTGGGACCTTGTCTCTACAAAAAAAAAAAAAAAAAAAAAAAAAGGCCAGCTGTGGTGGCACGCACCTGTAGTCCTAGCCACTTGGGAGGCTGAAGCAAGAGGATTGCTTGAACTCAGGAGTTGGAGGTTATGATCACGCCACTGCACGTCAGCCTGTGTGACAGAGCAAGACCCTGTCTCAAATAAATTAAGAAACAAATGCCTTGCTCAGCTAGCTGAGGCAGGCTTTGGGCTGACTTTGAGGGATTTATTGTCTGGGAGGCAGGACCTACCTCAGTGAGCTAGTTTATATGAATAATTATTGATAGGCAAGTGGTAGATAAGGAAGGAGAGAATGTGGCAGTAGTCGCAGGTAGTTAAAAATTTTTTTGGAGAAATGGTTTGATTTAAAAACCGACTTGGGGCAGGTGTCATGGTTCAGGTCTGTAATCTTAGCACTTTGGGAGGCCGAGGTGGTCGGGTCCCTTGAGTTCAGGAGTTAAGACCAGCCTGGTATACATGGGTAAACTTCATCTCTACAAAAAAAAAATTAGCCGTGGTGGTACGTACCAGTAGTGCCTGTAGTCCAGCTGAGGCTGGAGGATCTCTTGAACCTGGGAGATGGAGTTTGCATTGAGCTACCGTCATGCTGCCGCACTCCAGCCTGGGCAACAGAGTGAAACCCCATCTGAGGAAAACATAAAAACAACAAAAAAAAGTAAACTGACTTGGTATAGACAAGAGTGACCGTTGTCTCTTTAATCAGGTTTTTAAGGTTTTTTTTTTTTTGAGATGAGTGTCACCCAGACTGTAGTGCAGTGGCGCGATCTCCACTCACTGCAAGCTCTGCCCCCCGGGTTCCTGCCATTCTCCTGCCTCAGCCTCCCGAGTAGCTGGGACCACAGGCACTCGCCACCATGCCTGGCTTTTTGTTTTGTTTGTTTTGAGAGGGTCTCACTATGTTGCCTAGGCTACACTTGAACACATGGCTCAAGTGATCTTCCTACCTTGGGCTCCCAAGTAGCTGGGACTACAGGAGGTTTCCTGAATTTGAATCCTGGCTCTACCTCTTCTTGGCTGTGTGATCTTGGACATATCAGGAGCACTGTCTCTGTTTTGTTACCTATAAAATGAGGATAATAGCTAACTACAATAAATTAATTAATACAACAAACTAAATTTATATTAGTGTAGCCAACACAATTATATTAGTCTTCGTAGCAACTCACATGCGTTAGCTATTTCTTTTTTTTTTTTTTTTAAGATGGAGTCTTGCTCTTGTTGCCCGGGGGGAGTGCAATGGCGTGATCTCGGCTCTCTGCGACCTCTGCCTCCTGGGTTCAAGTGATTTTCCTGCCTCAGCCTCTCGAGTAGATGGGATTACAAGTGCCCGCCACCACATCCAGCTAATTTTTGTATTTTTAGTAGAGACAGGATTTCACCATGTTGGCCAGACTGGTCTTGAACTCCTGACCTCAGGTGATCCACTTGCCTTGGCCTCCCACAGTGCTGTGATTATGGGTGTGAGCCAACATCCCTGGCCAACATTAGCTTTTTTTTTTTTTTTTTTTTTGGAGACAGAGTCTTGCTCTGTTGCCCAGGCTGGAGTGCAGTGGCGCGATCTCGGCTCACAGCAAGCTCTGCCTTCCGGGTTCACACCATTCTCCTGCCTCAGCCTCCCGAGTAGCTGGGACTACAGGTGCCCGCCACCTCGCCCGGCTAATTTTTTGTATTTTTAGTAGAGATGGGGTTTCACTGTGTTAGCCAGGATGGTCTCGATCTCCTGACCTCGTCATCCGCCCGCCTTGGCCTCCCAAAGTGCTGGGATTACAGTCGTGAGCCACCACGCCTGGCCAACATTAGCTATTTCTAAACCTATTTTGTAAATGTGGGAGTTGAGGTTGTTGGTTAAGTGACTATGTTTTTGTTTTTTTTTTTTGATATGGAGGCTTGTATCACCCAGGCAGTAGTGCAGTGGCGTGATCTTGGCTCACTGCAACCTCATCCTGGGTTCAAGCAATTCTGCCTCAGCCTCCTGAGTAGCTGGAACTACAGGGATGCACCACCACACCCAGCTAATTTTTCTGTTTTTAGTAGCGGCAGGGTTTCACCACGTTGGCCAGGCTGGTCTCGAACTCCTGATCTCAAATGATCCTTCCACCTGACCTTTCAGAGTGCCGGGATTACGGGTGTGAGCCACCATGCCTGACCTTAAGTTACTATTCTTAAGATCAAATGGCTACAAAGTTGGTGGCTCAAGGAACTGAACCAGACATTGGAACCATCTAGGGCTTTGTTTATAATCGTGCTGTACGACTGTTGGGAGAGTCAAATGAGAACATGTGACACGTATATATAGTCACTTCTCATGAAATGTTAGCCATCTCATATTAATGAGTTAGAACATTCTGGGGACACTGGGATGGCCTAGTGGAGCAGCACACAGCTGATCCAAAGATTTTGGATATAGGTGTAAGTACAGCACATACTTGTAATAGTGAAGGCAGTGAATTTTTGTAATTAGCAGTACCTAGAAGTGATTTGGCTACGGACCACATCAATTTTGGTCACCTCCAGTCTCTGGCAATACTATTTTGTGTCCTGGGAACAATTATTGTGGATATGGAGAAGAAAGGTTATTGATAATGCAGGGGACTTTCAAAGACATTAAGGAAGGCTAAGAGGTGGTTGCTGGCAGTAGGATTGGCGCCTAGGAAGCCTTCTGCCTGATTACCATTGAATATCCCTGGAGAATACTGGCTTTTTAGTTTGCCCCCTTATCAGACTTGTAACTCATTTCTGGACCAGAAGCCAGAGTTATTTATTGGATGTATAAGTTATATTAAGATGTTTAAGTTATATATTCGTTCTTGAGCCTGTAAAACTCAGATTAGACTGGGCATGGTGGCTCACGCCTGTAACCCCAGCACTTTGGGAGGCTGAGGCAGGCGGATCACCTGAGGTCAAGAGTTCGAGACCAGCCTGGCCAACATGGTGAAACCCTGTCTCTACTAAAAACACAAAAAATTAGCCAGGCGTGGTGGCGTGTGCCTGTAATCCCAGCTACACGGGAGGCTGAGGCATGAGAATCACTTGAACCTGGGAGGCAGAGGTTGCAGTGAGTCAAGATTGAGCCACTGTACTCCAGCCTAGGCGGCAGAGTGAGACTCCATTTTGAAAAAAGAAAAAAAAAAAAAAACTCATATAGATTACATTTTTATGTCTAAGTAGTTTTCACTGTCACCGTGTTTACCCCTAAATTTGTATTTGTCCCTCATTTCCAAGAGTCTGATCTCTTATTTCTCATCTATATGCCTATATACACTGCCCTTTTTATTGAAGATTGGCAGCCAGAATACATATTTTTTTCTTGGCTCTGAGGAAATGGCAGCTTTCTAGATGACTGGACAAGTCACTTAATCTCTGAAGAGCTTGGTAGCCTCTAGTCAGCAAATTAAGAATCACCAAAATAGCATCTACCATGTTCCAGACAAGGTGCTTTTATTTACTTATTTTAATTTTTTCAGATGGTCTCTGGTTGCTGAGGCTGAATGGAGTGCAGTGGCATGTTCTTGGCTCACTACAGCCTCTGCCTCCTGAGCTCAGGTGATTTTCCCACGTCAGCCTCCCAAGTGGCTGGAACTACAGGTGCGTACCACCACACCCAGCTAATTTTTTTGTATTTTTAGTAGAGACAGGGTTTCTCCATGTTGCCCAGGCTGGCCTCGAACTCCTGGACTCAAGCAGTCCACCCACCTTGACCTCCTAAAGTGCTGGGATTACAGGCATGAGACACTGTGCCCGACCAACAAGGTGGTTTTATTTATTTTTTTTTTTTTGAGACTGAGTCTCGCTCTGTCGCCCAGGCTGGAGTGCAGTGGCGCTATCTCGGCTCACTGCAAGCTCCGCCTCCTGGGTTTACGCCATTCTCCTGCCTCAGCCTCCCGAGTAGCTGGGACTACAGGTGCCCGCTACCTTGCCCGGCTAATTTTTTTGTATTTTTAGTAGAGACGGGGTTTCATTGTGTTAGCCAGGATGGTCTCGATCTCCTGACCTCGTGATCCGCCCGTCTCGGCCTCCCAAAGTGCTGGGATTACAGGCTTGAGCCACTGCGCCCGGCCCAAGGTGGTTTTAAAACATCCCTTTTGCCAGGTACAGTGGCTCACGCCTGTAATTCCAGCACTTTGGGAGGCTGAGGCGGGTGGATCACCAGAGGTCAGGAGTTTGAGACCAGCCTGGCCAACATGGTGAAACCCTGTCTCTACTAAAAATACAAAATTAGCTGGGCGTGGTGGCACATGCCTGTAATTTCAGCTACCTAGTAGGCTGAGGCAGGAGAATCCCTTGAACCCCGGAGGTGGAGGTTTTCTGTGAGCTGAGATTGTGCCATTGCACTCCAGCCTGGGCAACAAGTGCAAAACTCCTTCATAGATTAGATAGATAGATTAGATACATTAGATAGATAGATAGATAGATAGATAGATAGATAGATAAAGTGCAAAACTCCTTCTCAGATAGATAGATAAAACATCTCTTTTGATGTCATTCTCTAGTTCAGGTGGCAAGACAGAGGATTTGGATCAGATCTCTTTAATTGGCCTTTATGTTTTTTTTTTTTTTTTTGAGACGGAGTTTTGCTCTTGTTGCCCAGGCTGGAGCAGCGTAGTGGCGCGATCTTGGCTCACCGCAACTTATGCCTCCTGGGTTCAAGTGATTCTTCTGCCTCAGACTCCCTAGTAGCTGGGATTATAGGCATGCGCCACCACGCCCGGCTAATTTTTTTTTTTTTTTTTTTTTTTTAGTAGAGACGGGGTTTCTCCATGTTGGTCAGGCTGGTCTTGAACTCCCAACCTCAGGTGATCTGCCCACCTTGGCCTCCCAAAGTGATGGGATTATAGGCGTGAGCCACTGTGCCCGGACTAATTGGCCTTTTAGTTGAAAATCTTTTATTTTTTTTAAGGGGCATTAAGTTCCTTTAGTACTCAGTAAAATACAGGTAGGTGTGTATCAGTATGAAGACACTTGAACTACAAACTTCTCTACCTGAAGCTTCATTGTGTTCCAGTTGTCAAAGTGGTGATCAAAATCTGTTAGCTTGGGTTACCTCTGGCTGTTTGGTACCTGCTTTTCTGTTTGGGGAAGACTGGAACGCGTACTAGGTGATGAGTAAAGGTGCGTGTTTTCAGTACTAAGTGTTCAGGTTTTTAACCTGATACTGACTGAAAATCCGAAGTCATTTCCCTCCTTTGGGCTATCAAGAAGTTAACTCATACATTCATTCATTTACTTGTTAACTTAGTCAACAAATATTTGAGGGTGTTACCATGTGCCAAGTACAGTTCTAACACTGGGGATATAATATAGAATTAATAATATGCCTTTTTAAAATAAGTATAGGATTTCAAGTGGTAGTAAGTATTCAGAAAGACAACATGGAGTCATAGGATAGAGTTCTAAAGTAGGGTTGGAGTGAGTGATGTTAGATCGGTGGCAGTGAAGAACCTGAAGAATATTCCAGTCTAAATGAGCTTGGGATAAGGCCAGTATGTCTGAAGGGAGCACAGTTGGTGGTCAAGGGCCGTGGTGGTTAGAAACATTGGGAAATTCCGGCAACAAGCAGATTGGGGTAAGGTCTTACAGTGCAAGGAGAGGAATTTGAATTTTGTTTCAATTGCCTTTAAAAAGAAAAAAAAAAAACTAGGCCAGACGTGGTGGCCCACGCCTGCAATCTCAACACTTTGGGAGGCCAGGGCGGGTGGATCACGAGGTCAGGAGACCAGCCTGACCAACATGGTGAAACCCCGTCTCTACTAAAAATACAAAAATTAACCAGCCATGGTGGATGCGCCTGTAATCCCAGCTACTTGGGAGGCTGAGGCAGGAGAATCACTTGAACCTGGGAGGCGGAGATTGCAGTGAGCCGAGACTGCACCACTGCACTCCAGCCTTGGTGGCAGAGTGAGACTCCATCTTCAAAAAAAAATCAAAGCCAAGGCTGGGCATGTAATTTCAACACTTTTGAGAGGCTGAGGTGGGAGGATTATTTTTGGGCCCAGGAGTTTACTGAGACCAGCCTGAGCAACACAGAGACCTCATCTCCCAAAAATTAAAAAAAAAAAAAAAAAAAAAAAAATTGGCCATGTGTGGTGGCACACACCTGTAATGAGCCTGGGAGATCAAGGCTGCAGTGACCTGTTATTGTGACACCGCACTCCAGCCTGGGTGACCGCATGACCTAGTCTCTTTAAAAAAAAAAAAAAAAAATTTATTGGCTATTATCCAGCCTACTTTCTAAATTAAACCACCCCAAATACTATTCTCATCATCCTTGCTTATTAAATGTTACAATTGCCATAGTTTTGTGGGTTTTGTTTGTTTTTGAGATGGAGTCTCACTCTGTCACCCAGGCTGGAGTGCAATGGCGTGATCTCAGCTCACTGCAACCTCCCCCCACCCCCTGGGGTTCAAGCAATTCTCCTGCCTCAGCCTCTCCCGTAGCTGGGATTACAGGTGTGTGCCACCATGCCTGGTTAATTTTTTTGTGTTTTTAGTAGAGACGCGGTTTCACCATGTTGGCCAGGCTGGTTTCCAACTCCTCACCTCAGGTGATCTGCCCACCTCGGCATCCCAAAGTGCTGGGATTACAGGTGTGAGCCACTGTGCCCGGCCGAGAGGATTGCTTTTGAGTGCAGGCATTTCAGACCAGTCCGGGCAACAAAGACTTTTGTCTCTACAGTAAATTAAAAAAATAGCGAGGCCTGGTGGCACGCACCTGTAGTCCTAGCTACTTGGGAGGCTGAGGAGTTCCAGGCTGCAATGACCTATGGATAGTGCCACTGTACTGCAGTCTGGGTGACCTTGCAAGAACTGTCTCAAAAAAAGGCAGGGAGATTATTTAATGTGGTTCATTTAGGATGAGCTTGTAAAGTGTTACATAGCTAACTAGACCTAGTTGGGTTTCAGAAGTCAAATCAAGTAATTAGGTTTTGGGCTGCATGTGGAGGTGGTTAGTAGTTTTGATGTCTGCACACTGGGCTTGAACTGTGATTCTGAGAAGATTTATGTTCCCAGTCTCCTTCCAATCTGGAGAGATTATTAGTTACAATGAGTTGATCATTGATATACTTTGGTATTTTGGAAGAAAGTTTTATCCTCAGAGATGTTGAGACGAGATCTAACTGAAGGAGATGAGGATTTCTGTACCATACGCGTTACTTTTTGATGCTGGCCACCTCTGAAGGGCACGTGGCAGCTGACACAAAATTGATTTTCTTCATCACTGATCCTGTGGCCTTTACACAGAGGTGCATCAGCATCCGCAATGAAGTGGACAAGATTAGTGACCAATATATCTGTAAATGTTATGTTTTCTTTTTTTAGTTCCTTACCTTTTTTACCTTAGGATAAATTGTTGACCAGTTTTCTACAGTCAGATTCCTGAATCATGTTGGGTTTTTTTAAGTTTCACTCTTGTCGCCAGGCCGTCACAATCTTGCCTCACTGCAACTTCTGCCTCCCGGGCTCAAGCAATTCTCCTGCCTCAGCCTCCTGAGTAGCTGGGATTACAGGCACCTGCCACCACATTCGGCTAATTTTTGTATTTTTAGTAGAGACGGGTTTCACCATGTTGGCTAGGCTTGTCTTGAACTCCTGACCTCAGGGGATCCGCCTGCCTCGGCCTCCCAAAGTGCTGGGATTACAGGCGTGAGCCACCGCACGTGGCCCTCGTGTTGGGTTTTAAAACCCACTCTTTTTTTCCCCCCAAACTCTGACTTCACATTTCTCTTCATGAAACCTTTCTCTTTGGGGCATGGGTGGTGGTCAAGAAGCTGCTTTGGATGGTGGTGTGTGGTACTTGTGTCATCTTCATTCCTGATGATCACTTTCCTCATAAACTGCACTGCTTTTAGCTTGTTTTGTTCGTGTTTTAAGTTCTTCCATCCAGTCCCTGCATTCCACCTTTTAACCCTTTTCAAAAGCTGCTTTGCAGAGGGTTTTGACTAAAGTTACTTGCTTAATGAATATGGGATTATGGGAAGCAGCCTAAGGATGAGAGAAAACAAGGCAGCAGCTGGACCCTCTGGAGAATGTTACTTTGTATTTTCTTTACAGCTGGTTGTGACTAAGCTCTTCCCTCTAAAGTCGGTTCTAAGGGATTAAAACAGCCCTGGCTGATGGCGCCCAATAAAATAAAACAAAAAAACCTTTGCTGCTCCAGTTTTTTCTCAGGGTGGGGTCGGGGTATACTTTCAATCTCCATGGTCACAGAAAGGACTCTTCATCGCGGACCCTGGGAGGCTGGTTCCCAGAGGGAACTTGTCCTCAGCGTCTCCTGGACAGTGCAGCCTTCTGCCGGGCCTACTTCTGGGCCATTACAGAGGTCCTTTCACCACCTGTGAGAGGTTTGATTTTGGGGGAGCTCCGGGACTCTCAAGGCTACAGTGTGGACTACTGGCCCAAGGAGAAGGTTGGTTTCCTGAGGTGGTGGTGGTGGTGGGCGGGAGGGGGGTGTTTTTCTTACCTGGCATGTGCCTGCATAAGCTATTTCCACAGCGTCCTGGCCGCAAGGGGGGTGGTGCTTGGGAGGTTAGAGGGAGACAACTAGAGTGAACGGCAGAATGGAGCGCGGAATAGTGTCTGGCTGTGCACGTGGAGGTGGCGAAACGTGGAAGCTTAACGAAGTTGGCGCCATGAAGCTAAAGACTGCTACCCCGGGGCTCTAGCTCGCTCCGCCTAATGGCGGGCCGCACCCCGCCGGCGAAGCCCACGTTTGTAGGTCCGCCCTCACGCTGATCTCTTGCCCAATCAATGAGTTCGGCTTCGCGAAGTTGGTGCTCATTGGCTTTCGTATAAAAGCTCCGAGGTTACAGACGTTTCCACCTCTTGCCGGCCTCTCAGGTAATAGGCGTCCGTGGTAACCAATCAGGAAGAGGATCTGCGGGACCGCCGGCCTTTTACTTTATTGAGTGGCCAATCCGGTTGTAGGCTCACCTCCCCCCTCTACCCAGAGCCACTGCTGCGGCCGCCGCCATTTTAGCGTTTTGTCAGAAGCGTCCGTGCCGCGAGGAGGAGGCCCTGCTGGTTTCCGTGCGGGTGAGACTGCGAGCCCTTCCATTGCCTTTCTTGTACTCTGTTAAATCTTCTCTCACTCCCTTGGGCCTCGGGGTGTACTGGTGGGGTCGCAGCCTCCACACCCGTCACTGAGAGCCGATCTCGGTCCTCGGCATTGCGCGGTAAGCCGGGAGCAGCCCTTCCCCCCACCGCCCCCTGAGAATACCTTGCTTTTTTTTTCCCCCACCCTGCCCCGCGCCCGACGTGGCTTCTCTTGGAAGCCTCGAGATTTCCACTGGGAAAACCCCTTTTCCCTTATACCTGGCAATTACGTCCCTGTTTCGAGAATTTCTCGGGCTGTGAGACATCGTCTGGTTAATGAATCTGAAGCTCTCCTCCACGGCCACGCATTTCAGTGTTCCGCAGGAGCTCGGACGGTGCCCTGAGAGAGGCGTTCCCCATTCCAGTACTTTCTTTATCCTCCACTCCTCGCTGTCTGATCCGAGTCGCGCGTTCACTACTTCCAAAGGAAACTCAAATGTAGCTATTGCAAGGCCTATTTCCCCGGAAATGATGGCTGCTTTGGTTACTACTTGAGGAAAAGCCTGTTGATAATTTCAGGCAGGCAGCAAGCCTAGTAGACTTTGGTTTTCTGTTGCTTTCCTAATGGAGAGAAAAGCCCAGTACCCCCATCTCTCCGTATGCTGTTTTTCATGCACATTTCTGTTGGAAGGTATCAGTTCTTACTAAATCCTTTGTCTACTAAGGACCTCCCTATTGCAGACGTCTTCTCATTCTTACAGGTTCATGGCGGCTACTATAGCAGGCCTTAGTTCACTCCCACTTCCCTTTGATTGTATCGTGTGGAGGTGTGTGTGCAGGCGGGTGAGAGAAAACTGGAAATATACATCAGAGTGAAAGTCGTTGTTTTTTTATGAACTGATGTGGGCCTAAGGTCTTTTGTCAGAAATCTTGTTTTTCTCTCCCAGGCTCTTGTCAGGATGGTGAAGCTGTTCATCGGAAACCTGCCCCGGGAGGCTACAGAGCAGGAGATTCGCTCACTCTTCGAGCAGTATGGGAAGGTGCTGGAATGTGACATCATTAAGAATTACGGCTTTGTGCACATAGAAGATAAAACTGCAGCTGAAGATGCCATACGCAACCTGCACCATTACAAGCTTCATGGGGTGAACATCAACGTGGAAGCCAGCAAGAATAAGAGCAAAACCTCAACAAAGTTGCATGTGGGCAACATCAGTCCCACTTGCACCAATAAGGAGCTTCGAGCCAAGTTTGAGGAGTATGGTCCGGTCATCGAATGTGACATCGTGAAAGATTATGCCTTCGTACACATGGAGCGGGCAGAGGATGCAGTGGAGGCCATCAGGGGCCTTGATAACACAGAGTTTCAAGGTGAACCACCCTCTTTGGGTAGAGGGCTGAACACAAGGCTATGTGCAGAAAGTGGTTGGATGCGTAAAAGGAGAGGTTTGGTAAAGATAACAGCTGTTGGCTGGCTGGTGGTGAAGAATTAAGTATGGGTGATGGACTTAAGATGTAGAATACATGGGACTTAGAGGCTTTACCTTAGGCAGCTGTCTCCTGGAGAAAAACCACTCAGCTTTTATTTGGAGCCCCTAAGGCTTTTGTGCTCATCAGTACAGAAATCCTTTTCTCTGAAGGCTTTCTGAGTTACTGGGTTTTTTTGTTTTTTGTTTTTGCTTTTTTTGGTAGTAGAGCACAGTTCAGAGTTCCTCACTCTGAATTTACTGCTCTCAGCATAGGATCAGAATTATGCATTTTACATGAAGAACCTCGCAAAAACATGTCAAGCAACACTTTTATAGGAGCAGAATCCTTGTTAAGTTGTCCTGCCTTACACAAACTCTTAAAAGAGTTACAGCTCTTGTTTTTTTTATTATTATTATATCTGTACCAAGGGGTTGTGTTTTGAGTATAAGGCCACTCTAGAATTAGAAGGCTGATTTTAGGACTACTTGGGGAGGAGGCACTGGGGTTTTAGGGGCAGTAATGACTGTCTTTTCATTGGTTTGGGGGGCTGGACTTTATAAAATTTTGGTGAATAGAGCACTTAGATTTGTGTTATCTTAGGAGTCTTAACCAAATGAATTTTTTGTGCCTGGAGGGCAGCATGGGTGATGATGTGGATTGTCACTTCATTTGGAAGCATCTCAAATCCCCAACATTTTGAATACCTACATGTTGCTCAAAGGAAATGCTTGTTAGAGCATTTTGGATTTTGAATTTTCAGATTTGGGATGCTCAACTGGTACGTATCACGCAAATATTCCAAAATCTGAGGTCTGAAGCAACAGTGGCAGTTCAGGGGTGGTAATCATGGTGAGTTGCTATCTGAACTCTTCTCTCACCTCCTTTGGTTTCCCAGTATCAAAAAGAGCGGTGTCCTTTTTTAGCTTAATTAAGCAGGACTGAACAAAAATTTAAAAAATAAAAAGCTTTATCCAAATTATGGAGTATTCCTGTGACTCCTTGCTATATATTCCAAACCTGTGTTCTGACAGTGTAGTGGTCGATTCTGTTTCTGAGTACTCCCCTCATTAAGAGTCATTACTGCTGCCTTTGGTGTCCATTTCCCTTAAATTGGGCTTTTTTAGAGCTGAAAGTCTGATCATCATTTCCGCTAGTAATGGGTACCCTGTGTCGTGGGCATTGCTGTGCATTAGTAAAGAAAAGTGACGCAGGTCTCTCAGGTCTAGCTTGCTTTCTTTTTTTCAATTTGCGTGTTGAGAATTATTTTGTCAACAACTTAATTGAGAGCAAAGGCTGCTCTTGTGGAGGGTTTGCGGTGTGATACCTAATTTTTGGACTATTTGCCACACTGTAGCCCCGTCAGAAGAGGTGGTGTCTGCTTGTAGCAATTAGGTTTAAGGAGAGGACAGTGTGGTCTTGATTCAGGACAAATTATCCTTATATAAAACTCTGGGTGTCTGAACCCAAGATCCCCTGACACTAACCTTCGCTTAGTTTTTTTATCTTACTTTATTTAATATTGGCGTTTTTTATTTCTTAATACTATTCTGTTAGAGTTATAGATGTATATTGATGAGTGGTATTAGGGTGGTCTTTTTTCCTTTCCGTTTCTTAGTGTTGGGTATCTTCTCTATTGCATGCCCACTTAAAATCTCTTTTAGATATTCTTAAAAAATTAAATTCTTTTTCTGGCATTGGAACCAAGAGATGCTTAGATCAAGGTATTTATTAATAATCTTTTTGTCTGGAATGTGCACAGTTGGTTTCTTAGTTGTTTTCACTGGTTTTGTTAGGTGCCAAAAGTGGCACTTTTGTTAGCACTTGTTTTCTCTGGTTTTGTTAGGTGCCAAAGTGGCCCACTGGGCAAATGCCAGAGACAGGCTAGCACTTTAAGGCACTTAAGTGCATAATTGCATATCTGCTCTCTTAGTAACCTGCAACCTAAACTTCCCAGCTGTGTAGACCTTGATATTTTGTTCCTTCCATCCCCATTTCCCTATTGTGTTTTCTGGTCTCCCAGAATCTAACATTAATTTTGCAGGTAAAATTGTGTGTTTACTATTTTCTCTAATGTTAGAGGATCCATCTGTTGACTCTCCCTTGCTTTTGACCATTTACTCCTTTGACAGGTATATATTTAGGTGCATCATAACCAATTGCATTGGGAAGTTTTTGCAGGATTTGGATGTCTTCGGAAGTTTGCTTACCAGTAAGCTGATAGATCATGTTAGGTAGAAATTGCTTCTGTAGAGACTAACTTAGTTTTAACTTTTCTAGAAAAGATTCTGCTTTTATTACCTTTTCAGAAGTAATACTTTTCATTTCCAGAATGCAAATTTTAATTTTCAGGAAAAATATTAAGCATATGTTCTTAGTTAGGCTTTCAGATAGGTAGTTTCAGGAGAAGTATTTTAATTCTGCTTAAACTGAGCAGTTTGGTCCACTGACTAGTATAAGTAGTTATTCTCCACTTTCCTCAGCCACCTTTTCTTCCATGGTTTTTACAGTATTCTAAAATTTCAGGCATTTGAGAACAATCTGTCCTGTTTTTGCCCTGTTTGCCTTTGACCCTAGTAGAGGGTCACTAAAATTAACTATCAGATTGTAAAGAATCCATGTTAAAGCAATGATCAGAACCAGCAGTTAAAAGGGCCCAGTTAAGGGAGAAGGCTGTCCTTCAACTTGTGCCCCTCAGTCTCCCCAGTTCATGAGGGTTTTTCCAGAGATGTACTTTGAGATTTGCTTGTCATATTCAGCTGTGGATTGAGTCTAGATCATTCTTTAATAGTGGTAATCATTGGAGTCTTTTATTCCATTCTTTTAAAGTTTTTGAGAAGGGTGGAGAGCTGGCCTTTACTTACATTCCCTTGCTTAATGAAAATCCATCTTGCTGGTGAGGATTGGAGGTGTCAGAAAAAAATTGGGCACTCTTTCTTACTTTGACTTCTTTTGACTTTGAGCCGCTGTTTGGAGATGATTTTTACTTGCAGTTACTTGGCAAAGGATGAGATTGTTTTGAGCAAGAGTAGTTTATTTCTTAAGCATTTAAACTATTGTTATAGCTGGCATATTTCGTCACCTAATTGATCTTTGCCTGAAATCAGGTCATTATACTGAATCTATAAGTTGAGTTTTTTTTTTCCTTTTTATCTTTTGGTAAAGATGAGTCCTGCATTAGAATTGCCTAGATAAAGCCATTGCTATGACCAGTGTCTGGGGTAGGGGCTGGGGCTATGAGTAAGAGTGATAGCAACCCTTCTTGCGTCTGTTTCTTCAAGGCAAACGAATGCACGTGCAGTTGTCCACCAGCCGGCTTAGGACTGCGCCCGGGATGGGAGACCAGAGCGGCTGCTATCGGTGCGGGAAAGAGGGGCACTGGTCCAAAGAGTGTCCGATAGATCGTTCAGGCCGCGTGGCAGACTTGACCGAGCAATATAATGAGCAATACGGAGCAGTGCGTACGCCTTACACCATGAGCTATGGGGATTCATTGTATTACAACAACGCGTACGGAGCGCTCGATGCCTACTACAAGCGCTGCCGTGCTGCCCGGTCCTATGAGGCAGTGGCGGCTGCAGCTGCCTCCGTGTATAATTACGCAGAGCAGACCCTGTCCCAGCTGCCACAAGTCCAGAATACAGCCATGGCCAGTCACCTCACCTCCACCTCTCTCGATCCCTACGATAGACACCTGTTGCCGACCTCAGGAGCTGCTGCCACAGCTGCTGCTGCAGCAGCAGCCGCTGCTGCTGTTACTGCAGCTTCCACTTCATATTACGGGCGGGATCGGAGCCCCCTGCGTCGCGCTACAGCCCCAGTCCCCACTGTTGGAGAGGGCTACGGTTACGGGCATGAGAGTGAGTTGTCCCAAGCTTCAGCAGCCGCGCGGAATTCTCTGTACGACATGGCCCGGTATGAGCGGGAGCAGTATGCCGATCGGGCGCGGTACTCAGCCTTTTAAAGCTTGAGGTGAGAGGGGTGGGGTGTTCCCTCTTCTGGTTTTGCCATCCCTCCTGCAGCCTAAAGGGCTCCATTTAGGCTGCCCTGCTTGCTTGCTTTTGCAGGGTTAGGGTAAGGTTACTAGGGTGGCTCACAGGCTAGAGAGAAGTCCTACCTGTTTAACTTTAAAATATATAGAGTTCCTTGGCCCTCATGGCTATTTTTCAGGGCTTCTGGTAGCGAGAGTCAATTTGATTCTATTTGTGCCTAGAAAAATAAAGAATGATGTGCTGGTGAATCTTGGGTCACCTATGTAGTATGCTATAATTGAACCTTACCTGGGGACCCACACGTTCAGGCTCAGGTGTTTTGTTTCTTAGAGCCTTTGTTAAGTTTCCTAGGTGTGCGACATTCCTAAGGTCTTCAAGTTTCCTGTTCTGTTTTGTGCTGTGTGAAAGTTCTGATATGATCCCTGATGATAAAGTCCATAACTGTAGTTAACTGGTCATCACTGCTCAGGTCCCAGTTACTAAGAAGACTACCAAAATGGCATCATCTTAATCTTGAAGCATATTTCTGACATTCCTGAACGGTTCAACCCTTATGAGTTTTATAGAACTTATTTGATGGTAAGTTGGGGTAGAGAGAAATACAAAACTTATCTTTTATAAAGTTCCACAAGGAAGTCTGGGCATAGATGCTAACACCTACCTTCTTTGCCCAGCTCAGATTTATTCCCTGAATAGAGTGCCCACTCCATTGCTTTATCTTTCAGTCTGTCCTGTAACAGCCCAGCCTGTCACTTACTTAGGTTTTTTTTTTTTTTTTTAAGTAACTATTCCCACAGTTCTAGTTTGGACATCATCTACTTTCTCAGGGTATGTGTTTAAGTATGCATGCACACCTGTTAATTTTACTCCTTTGGTGAGGTTGAAATCCAGGGTTGGGAGCTTTGCCATAAGCAAATCACTCCCTTCTTCATCTTCTCACTAGCTGTTTTGGGCATTTAATACTCTTGAGCCAGCAGCTCTACCCTGAGTCCCCTTGCTTTTTCCACTGTCATACATTTTGAGCCCCATGATCCATTTGGCTCTACTTGAATATATTCTCTTCTGATACTTGCCAGCTTTGGGCTCTAGGTGTTTGAGATTATTGTACTTAAGGGTAAATCTCAATGCCCTTAGTTTTGAGTAGCTCCCAGTGTGTCCCAGACATTACCATTGATCCTTAATTATAGTAACTGTGTGAGTGATAGATAACTGCCATCTTTGCAGTTAGGGCAGAAGATATGTGACTTTCCCAGGGTTATTGAGTAGGCAGTCACTGATTGGGCTGGAAAAGAGACTTCAGTGACTTGATGTGTAGCTTATACATGCCCTTCCACACCTTCTTTACAAAGTTAGTTTCTTCCCTAGTTGGAATTGGATGTCCTCAGGTCTTAAAACTTGCACAGTTGATGCTACTTTTATTTAGACTTTGAATGATTTTTAACTTGGACCTTGGCAGTAACTCCTAGATAGAAAATACTGTTGATTTTTTTTTTTTTTTTTTAACCTCAGGGAGCTAATTGGAACCTTTCCATTTTTCCTGTCCTCTGCTGACAGCTTGTGATGTGGAATTACCTTCTCTAAGGAATGCTAATGTTAACATCATCAAGAGCAATGAAATGTCTCTTTGCCTACTTTTATGAAACAAGATTTGCTATTAATTTAAGACCTTAGTCTGAGATTGTTTAGACTCCCCAGTTACTCTCTGGCCTTCAAGCTCTTTCCATTGTTAAGAGATTACTGTGATACTGGGGAAGGGTACAAGTAAACTTAAAAGGAGTGTCAAGTTATCAGACTTTGTAAAGATGTTGAAGTTTTTAATGGGAAAGCCCTTTTGAGCTTTGCTGTAAAGCCGCTGTATTGTGCTCTCTTTCAGGTGGGATGTGTGTGGGCTGAAATTCCGAGCTGCGGTTGTGCATGAGAATACACCCTTCGTGGTACCCCATCTCCGGGACGTTCTCGGCTCTGTGCGTTCAGTCCCTCAGGAACCGTGGACCTTAATTTACCTTGCTAAGTTCAGACCTTCTCTTCCTTTCCTTTCCTCTCCTGCCCATTTTCCTGTTCTTCTGTCCTTCAAAACTTCTGTAGCTTCCCATTCATGTTCTGTTCTCCCAGCAGGCCTCATTGTGTGCAGAAACTGTGGTGGGGGCTGTGCTGTCTCCTCCCTGCCTCCTGCCTCCTGCGGCTGTTGGATTTGGGAATGACCTTGGTGAGAGTCTCACTGCTCCAGGGTCTCTTTTTGGTCCAAAGGCTAGACCTATAGAGTTGGATCACTTTTTTTCTTTCCGGTGAAATAAATGGTTTTTCAACTTAGGGTATGTGTGCTTTGAGAGACTTCTTGCTTCGGCTTGTTTGGGGGTTCATTTGTACCTTGAAGGGGAGGGTATAAAGTTTTAAGATACTCAGCTTTGGGTGAACGTCACTGCAGTTATTTTGTTTATTGCAAATAGGACTTGTAGGTGCCAGAGGAAAGGGGTTATATAGAAGCCCAGGTAGGCAGCCTTATTCCAATGAAGACTTTTCCCACTGGTCCACCTTTGTTATAAAACCACCTACTTTTAGTTTAGAGATGTTGGTCTTCTCTTCTAGAGAAGCAGTCACTACCTTCCCTTAAGACTACCATTCCAATCACCCAGTCAGTGTATCTAGCTTAACTTAATTTCCGGGGATGAGGAAGTCAGCTTTCGCTCTTTGTGCCGTGTGAAAAAATGAAGCTGTGGCTCCAAGAGTACTTTGCTAACTGTAGGCCAGTGACATGTGTTGATGCCTTTCACCATCTATTGGTTAAGCTCTGCCAAAATCCAAAGAATGCCTGAATGTCCCACTAGCACCTCATTACTTGGGTTTATAGCCTTTAAATCATAGGCATGGAGAAATGACCCAACATACGAACTTTAGATACCTTGTTGAATGATGGGGCTAAGTGCAAGAACTGCCGCCTCTTAGCCTCATGTTTTTCTTGAAACAGTTACTTGTCTTCCATATGTTTGCTCTTTACCTTCTTGCTCCAATTTCTACAGATACAGGACTATGTCTAGTTAGAGCATTTCTCAGAATCATTCAGCAAATACTGAGCACCTACTGTATGCCCGGCATTACCCTTTAGGGAAGTCGGGTTATGATGATGGGGAGATAAGCTGGTCTTTACTTAGATGGTTTCTTAGATTTTTTTTTTTTAATAATTGCTTCCTCCTGTTGGATTCTTCCTAATCATAGATGGCCAAGATTTGAACAGCTCTATACAACATGTAATTTATTGAATATTTTTGTATGTGAAGCCTGTGCTGGGTGTTTGATGTGTTCTCATTTAATCTTCCCAGCAAATGTTTTTCTGTTAGTTTTTTCCTTTCCTGGCTGGGTTGGTTCTCTGCCATTTCTCTTGGATGGTCGTACATACCTACTTTGGTTTCTTTTTCTCTAAAGGACAGACCCACCACTGAACGCCATTTTTACTCTCTCAGTATACCCTTTGATCTGATGGGTAGGGTTGGCAAATTTCAAACATTGGAGACTAAAACGGTATTTGTTGATTCGACAAATATTTTATTGAATGATACTCTGGAAGGTGGTGTTTTAAGTGTTGGGCATATATACGGTTCTGGAGCTTCTATTCTGAGGGAGGAGAAAATGCAGAAATGTCAAGCAAGAATTCTGTTTAGATGGGGATGGTCAGTGAAGGATTTTCAGAAGTGACATGGTAAACATGGATATGATACATTTTTGCATTACAAAACTAGTTAACTAGTTAAAATTAACTCAGGCATGGTGGCTCACGCTTGTAATCCCAGCACTTTGGGAGGCCGAGGCGGGTGGATCGCAAGGTCAGGAGTTTGAGATCAGCCTGACCAACATGGTGAAATCCTGTCTCTACTAAAAATACAAAAAATTAGCTGGGTGTGGCGGCGTGTGCCTGTAATCCCAGCTACTCAGGAGGCTGAGGCAGCAAAATCGCTTGAACCCAGGAGGCGGAGGTTGCAGTGAGCCAAGATTGCGCCATTGCACTCCAGCCTGGGCAACAAGAGCAAAACTCCGTCTCAAAAAAATATTTTATAAAATAAAATATTAACTCCTTGGCCGGGTGCAGTGCCTCACACCCGTAATCCCAGCACTTTGGGAGGCTGAGGCAAGTGGGTTGCTTGAGCTCAGAAGTTCAAGACCAGCCTGGGCAACATGGGGAAGCCCTGTCTCTACAAAAAATTTAAAAATTACCTGGGCATAGTGGTGCACATTTGTGGTCCCAGCTACTCCAGAGGCTGAGGTGGGAGGATCACTTGAACCCAGGAAGTCAAGGCTGCAGTAAGGTAAGATCAGGCCACTGCACTACAGCCTGGGTGTCTCAAAAATTTTTTACCAGGCGCAGTGTCTCATGCCTGTAATCCCAGCGGAGGCTGAGGCAGGCGGATCCCCTGAGGTCAGGAGTTCGAGACCAGCCTGGCCAACTTGGTGAAACCCAGTCTCTACTAAAAAATACAAAGGGAGGCAGAGGTTGCAGCGAGCCGAGATTGAGCCACTGACTCAAGCCTGGGGGAAAAGAGCGATACTTCTCTCAAAAAAAATTTTGTTTTCAAATTTCTTTTTTTTTTTTTTTTTTGACATGGAGTCTGGCTCTGTCTCCCAGGCTGGAGTGCAGTGGCCGGATCTCAGCTCACTGCAAGCTTCGCCTCCCGGGTTCCCGCCATTCTCCTGCCTCAGCCTCCCGAGTGGCTGGGACTACAGGCGCCGCCACCGCACCCAGCTAGTTTTTTGTATTTTTAGTAGAGACGGGGTTTCACCGTGTTAGCCAGGATGGTCTCGATCTCCTGACCTCGTGATCCGCCCGTCTCGGCCTCCCAAAGTGCTGGGATTACAGGCTTGAGCCACCGCGCCCGGCTCAAATTTCTTGATTCTGTTAGAGGAAGTCATTGTTGCTTTCTGCTTTGAGATCCTGATCTCCCTGTAACAGACAACGTAAGAGTAGTTTTTTCATAACAGAATCTGGCCTGGCTTAATGCTATATTCATACTAGATGCTTTTCCATTTTCTCTTTTAAACTATTTATTGTTTGTGTGTGTGGGTTTTTTTTTTTCCCCCTTGAGACAGGGTCTCTCTGTTGCCCAGACTGGAGTGCACTGGCATGATCTTGGCTCACTGCAGCCTGTGCCTTCCATGTTCAAGTGATTCTCCTGCCTCAGCCTCCTGAGTAACTGGGATTACAGGCGCCTGCCACCACACCTGGCTAATTTTTGTATTTTTAGTAGAGATGGAGTTTCACCATGGCCAATCTGGTCTCAAACTCCCAGACTCAAGTGATTCGCCTGCCTCCTAAAGTGCTGGAATTACAGGCATGAGCCACCACACCCAGCCTTAAACTATTGACTTGTTGAGAGGAAAAACTTTATCAAGAACAATGGCAGCCTAGGCAACATAGCAGGATCCCGTTTCTAAGACAATTTTAAAATTAGCTCTGTGTGGTGGATATGCAGCTGAAGTTCCAGCTACTAAGAGAGGCTGAAGCGGGAGGATAGTTTGAGCCCAGGAGTTTCAGGCTGTGGTGAGCCGATTGTGTCACTATACTCCAGCCCAGGTGACAGAGCAAGATGAATTATTTTTAAGAGGTGATTTGGAAAGATTGACTATAATTCACTGATTTTCAACATTGATGTATTATGAAGTTTTCTTTATGCTTCCAATCAAGTGTATCTTTGAGTTGAAGCCATGTAGTTGGCTCTTTGTAATTGACAAGGTTATGCTGTCACTCCTTACCTCAGGAGTAATAAAGTACTTTTTCTTGCTTTTTGTTTAGCCATCTAGCTCTTTTTGTTTTTAGACACCCAAGCTGCAGTGCCGTGGCATGATCATAGCTCACTGTAACTCTGATCTCCTGAGCTCAAGGGATCCTCCTGCCTTGGCCTCCTAAAGTTTTTGCGGAGATTATATGTGAGCCACTGCGCCTGGCCAAAATGTAGTTTTTCAAGAGTAATGCTTTAATAAACTGATTTTTCCCCCATAGCATTTCACTGTTCATTCTGTCTAGTAAATGTCTAGCTGGATTTCTATTTCGCTAGGTACTCCCTGATTACCTGCAATTGGGTTAGCATGTGGTAATACAAAGATCAATAGGGCATTGTGCCTGTCCTCACTGTGCCTCCACAAGCAGTTGCTTGTCTGGGTCTTGGGTGTACAAATAATTGATATGTCCTTGGAAGTCAGGTTGGGGTGGGAATGGTCATACTATTTTGTATTGATGACATGTGGCCTGGCCTGGTTCTGCGTGAGTCAAAGGACCATGGAGGGCAGAGTTTTCAGGGTGATCTTGGAGTTTAACTTGATGTTAACCCTGTTAACTTTGCCTTAAAAGTTTTCCGGCCAGGAGTGGTGGCTTGACGCCTGTAATCCCAGCACTTTGGGAGGTCAAGGCAGCAGATCGCCTGAGGTTGGGAGTTCAAGACTAGCCTGTCCAACATGGAGAAACCCCATCTCTACTAAAAACACAAAAAATTAGCCAGTCATGGTGGTGGGCGCCTGTAATCCCAGCTACTCAGGAGGCTGAAGCAGGAGAATCACTTGAACCCGGGAGGCAGAGGTTGCCGGGAGCTGAGATAGCGCCATTGAACTCCACCCTGGGCAATGAGAGTGAAAATATGTCCTTAAAATAATTATAATAGGCCCGGTGGCTCAAGCCGGTAATCCCAGCACTTTGGGAGGCCGAGACGGGCGGATCACAAGGTCAGGAGATCGAGACCATCCTGGCTAACACGGTGAAACCCCGTCTCTACTAAAAAATACAAAAAACTAGCCGGGCGAGGTGGCGGGCGCCTGTAGTCCCAGCTACTCGGGAGGCTGAGGCAGGAGAATTGCGTAAACCCGGGAGGCGGAGCTTGCAGTGAGCTGAGATCTGGCCACTGCACTCCAGCCTGGGCGACAGAGCGAGACTCAATAATAATAATAATAATAATTTAAAAATGAGCTGGTCATGGTGACTCACGCCTGTAGTTCCAGCTACTCAGGAGGCTGAGATGGGAGGATTGCTCGATGCCAGGGATAGAGGTTGCAGTGAACAGAGATGGTATCACTGGACTCCATCCTGGGTGACAGAGTGGGACCCTGTCTCAAAAGTTTTCCAGGCATCCTCAAAATTGGGGTTTTCAGTGAATGCTAAATTAAACCTGGCTCTTTACCCTAGAGCTACACATCAGTACTTAAAGTAGTCTCAGGGGGATGCAGTAGTGAGAGATCATTGGCACTGGTACTAAGTGCTGTTTCAAATTACCCAGGTCACTTTGCTCTCAGTAGTTTTGTGTTCTTATACATCATCTCATTCTGAGATAAAAGGAATTCCCAGGATGATGGTGATGGGAAGTCCCAGGACTCCCTTTCTGCAGTGGATTTGGAGAACAGTAGTCCAGGTTGAAGCAAGAGAAAGTATACTTCTAAGAGGGGATGTCTCAGACAAAAAACTGTATTAGAATATACTGAGGAAATTTTTGCCTTACTTGGAGAGTTTCGAGCTGAATTACTGATGAAGTACAGAGAAAATGAAAAAATTAAGGTAAATATTAACTAGAATAAACAAAAACTTGTGAAGTATTATAACATGAGGATTTTCTTTTTTGAGACAGAGTCTTGCTCTGTCACCCAGGCTGGAGTGCAGTGGCGTGATCTCGGCTCACTGCAAGCTCCGCCTCTTGGGTTCATGCCATCCATTCTCCTGCTTCAGCCTCCTGAGTAGCTGGGACTACAGGCGCCCGCCACCACACCTGGCTGAGTTTTGTATTTTTTTAGTAGAGACGGGGTTTCACTGTGTTAGCCAGGATGGTCTCAATCTCCTGACCTTGTGATCCACCCCCCTTGGCCTCCCAAAGTGTTGGGATTACAGGCGTGAGCCACCGCACCCGGCCAACATGAGGATTTTCTTACTCCGTTTGAGCTACTATAACAAAAGACCATAAACTGGATGGCTTATACACAACAGAATTTTATTTCTCAGCGTTTTGGAGCCTGGGAAGGCCAAGATCAAGGCTGTGGCAGACTTGGTGCCTGGATCCTGTCTTGAGTTTGCAAGGCAGGAAGGGTGAGGGATTTCTCTGGGGTTTCTTCTATATAAGGGCACAAATCCCATTGATGAGGGCTTTGTTCTGTGGTGTAATCACCTCTCAAAGGTGTACCTAATACTTTCACCTTGGGGATTCGGATTTTAACATGAATTTTCGGGGGACATAAACACTCAAACCATAGCAGGATTCAACTGTATGTGATATTTACCTAGTTACGATTGTTGTAGCTCTGAATATTGTAATAAAATAATAATCTGATGAAGTGGGGATGGGTGGGTAATATGTGTAAGAGCAAAACTCATAGAAATGAGGAATTTTTTTTTGTTTGGTCGCCCAGGCCGGAGCGCAGTGGTGCGATCTCGGCTTACTGCAAGCTCCGCCTCCCAGGTTCATGCCATTCTCCTGCCTCAGCCTCCTGAGTAGCTGGGACTACAGGCGCCCTCCACCACGCCTGGCTAATTATTTTGTATTTTAGTAGAGATGGGGTTTCACCATGTTAGCCAGGATGGTCTCGATCTCCTGACCTTGTGATCTGCCCACCTTGGCCTCCCAAAGTGCTGGGATTACAGGCATGAGCCATCACGCCCAGCCAAAAGAAAATTTTTTAAAGTGGCAAATGGATTATGAACATCTTATTCAGAAATAAAGGTAAAGAACAACTAAAAAGGCAAAAGCAGTTGGCTTCTGGGGAAGGTGGGGCAGGGGACTTTTTGAAGCCTTAATATTTGCTTTGTTAAACCATGTTCTTGCATTATTAAGTTTTTTCATGCTAACAACTCTATTTTGTCAAGCCAGATTATGATGGCTTAACATGAGTCAACCTTCTAGCTTCTCATCAGATGCAAATCTGACAGGAATAGGGACTTGTGTTACTTTATGGCAGGTAAATAGCACCCTTGAGATGCAAAATTGGGATGGTTTCGGGCCTAGTGGTGCCTGTCTAGTCTCAGCTACTAGGGAGGCTGAGGTGCAAAGATTGGGCGCAGGAGTTCCAAGGCCAGCCTGGCCAACATAGTGAGACCTGACCTGTCTGAAACATATACCCGCCCACCCCCATCCCCACCCCCACCAAAACAGGGATGGTTCTTCCTGTCCCCTTAAGGAGACACGACACCAAAGGAGAAAGTACTTGGATAGTGATGAGTGAATTGAGCATTTTATTACTGCTTTCATTTTTGTCTTGTCACAGCTAACAGGGAGGTTGAGTACTCTCCACTGGGGGCTGGTGCTTCCATTGAGGGTTGTGTGTGCCTGCTTATTTCTTTGAGTTCCTCTATCCAACATCAGAATTGTTTCTATTCAGATATGCGACAAGATGGGACTTCTGAGTTTCACAGTGTAAGGAAGATTGACACCTAACCGAGTTTGGGGCTTCCTTTGTACAGTTGACCATTGAACAACAAGGGTTTGAACTGTTGTGCAGGTTCACTTATACATGGACTTATAGATGGATTTTCTTCTGCCTCTGCTGCCCTGAGACAGCCAGACCAACCCCTCCTCCTACTTTTCCTCAGCCTATTCAACATAAATACTATCGGGATGAACACCTTTATGATAATTCACTTCTACTTAATTTTTTTTTTTTTTTTTTTGAGAGAGAGTCTTGCTCTGTCACCCAGGCTGGAGTGCAGTGATGTGATCTCGGCTCACTGCAACCTCTGCCTCTTGGGTCCAAGCAAATCTCCTGTCTCAGCCTTCTGAGTAGCTGGAACTGTAGGCACATGCCAACCATGCCCAGGTAACTTTTGTACTTTTAGTAGAGACAGGGTTTCACCATATTGGTCAGGCTGTTCTCGAACTCTTGACCTCAGGTGATCCACCCACCTCAGCCTCCCAAAGTGTTAGGATTATAGGTGTGACCCACCGCGCCCAGCCTTTTGTTTAGCTTTTATTGTAAGAATACAGTATACATGTAACACATGAAATATGTTAATTGACTTATGACCTGTAAGGCTTCCAGTCAACAACAGGCTACTACGTTTTGGGAAATAAAAAAATCATACATGAGTTTTCTTTTTTCTCTCTCTTTTTTTCTTTTTTTTTTTGTGACAGAGTCCTGCTCTGTCGCCCAGGATAGGGAATCATACTTTGAATACATGCCTCAATTAAAAAGGCAAAAAGTAAGCAGGGCACAGTGGCATGCACCTGTAGTCTCAGGTACTTGGCAGGCCGAGGTGCAGGGATTGCTTGAGCAGCCCGGGAGTTCAAGCCCAGCGGGACAACAGCAAGACTCTCTCTAAAAATATTACTTATTTTAGAGACAGGGTCTTGCTCTGTCATCCAGGCTAGAGTGCCACGGTGTTATATCTCACTGCAGCCATAGCTCCGAGGCCCAAATGATCCTCCAGTCTCAGCCTCCCAAGTATTTAGGACTACAGGCGTATGCCACCAAGCCCTATTAACTTTTTTAAAAATTTTATTTTTGAGACAAGGTCTCACTTTGTTCTCTAGGCTAGAGTGCTGTGGTGCAAACATGTCTCACTGCAACCTTGACCTCCCAGGCTGAAGCTATCCTCTCGCCTCAGCCTCCTGAGTAGCTGGGACCACAGGCATGCACCACCATGCCCAGCTCAGTTTTGATTAATTTTTTCTTTTTTTTTTTTCTTTTAGAGACAAGGTTTTCCCCTGTAGCCCAGCCTGGTCTTGAACTCCTGGGCTTAAGTGATCCTCCTGCCTTAGCCTCCCAAAGTGCTGGGATTACAGGTGTGAACCACTGTGCCCCGCCTACAGATAATTTGTTTTTTTATTTTTTGAGATGGAGTCTCACTCTGTCGCCCAGGCTGGAGTCCAGTGGCGCCATCTCGGCTCACTACAGTGTCTGCCTCTCAGGTTCAAGCGATTCTCCTCCCTCAGCCTCCTGAGTAGCTAGGATTACAGGCCCATACCACCATGCCTAGCTAAATTTTTTTTTGTAGTTTTAGTAGAGACAAGGTTTCACCATGTTGGTCAGGGTGGTCTTGAACTTCTGACCTTGTGATCTGCCCGCCTCGGCCTCCCAAAAGTACTGGGATTATAGGCGTGAACCACCGCGCCCAGCCTTCTTTTTACTTCTTTAAAATTTTGCTGGGCGTGGTAGCCCACACTTGTAATCCCAGCTACTCAGGAGGCTGAGGCAGGAGAATCGCTTGAACCTGGGAGGTGGAGGTTGCAGTGAGCCAAGATTGCACCACTGCACTCCAACCTGGGTGACAGAGTGAGACTGTCTCAAAAAAAAAAAAAAAAAAAAAAATGTGCCCATAAGTAGTTTTTTTTTTAAAACAGAAAGGATAAGGTTATATTTAAACAATTCTTAGACATAATGTTTTAACATTTTTTGATGTGTCTGAAATTTGTGTCTTGCTTATCCATATGTCTCATAGTTCAATTGGCAGTGTTTAATTTTTTTTTTTTTTTTTTTTTTTTTTTTTGAGAGAGAGTCTTGCTCTGTTACCCAGGCAGGAATGCAGTGGCATGATCTCACTTTATAACCTCCACCTCCTGGGCTCAAGTGATCCTCCCACCTCAGCCTCCTGAATAGCTGGGACTACAAGTGCACACCACCACGCCCGGCTAATTGTTTTTATTTTTTTTTTTTGTAGAGATGGGGTTTCGCCATGTTGAGTGGCTGGTCTTAAACTCCTCAGCTCAAGCGATCCGCCCACCTCAGCCTCCCAAAGTGCTGGGATTACAGGCGTGAGCCACTACGTCTAACTGGCAGTGTTTTAGTAGTGTATAAAATAATGTTGTACCTAGGCCGGGTGCGGTGGCTCACACCTGTAATCTCAGCACTGGGAAGCTGAGGCGGGTGGATCACGAGGTCAGGAGATCGAGACCATCCTGGCTAACATGGTGAAACCCTGTCTCTACTGAAAATACAAAAAATTAGCTGGGCGTGGTTGCTTGTGCCTGTAGTCCCAGCTACTCTGGAGGCTGAGGCAGGAGAATGGCGTGAACCTGGGAGGCGGAGCTTGTAGTGAGATAGCACCACTGCACTCCAGCCTGCACGACAGAGCCAGACTCTGTCTTCAAAAAAAAAAAAAAAAAAAAAGTTGTACCTGAAAGTTAGTGACATTTTGTATTAGATAAAAAATGGTTATTTGGTATGAGTGCAGGTATTTTAATAAGGTACATTCCTAGATATTGATGGGCAGTTTATATTTTGCTGTGTGTCAAATTGTCCTCAAGTCATTACAATGTATATTCCCACCAGTTAGATGTGAAAGGCTTCACCTAAAACCATTACCTTGTGGGGGTATTTCAACATTAATGGGGGGGGTGACACAAATATTCAGACCATAGCTGTCTTTTTTTTTTTTTTTTTTTTTTTTTGAGACGGAGTCTCGCTGTCGCCCAGGCTGGAGTGCAATGGCCGGATCTCAGCTCACTGCAAGCTCCGCCTCCCGGGTTCCCGCCACTCTCCTGCCTCAGCCTCCCGAGTAGCTGGGACTACAGGCGCCCGCCACCACGCCCGGCTAGTTTTTTTTTGTATTTTTTAGTAGAGACGGGGTTTCACCGGGTTAGCCAGGATGGTCTCGATCTCCTGACCTCGTGATCTGCCTGTCTCGGCCTCCCAAAGTGCTGGGATTACAGGCTTGAGCCACTGCGCCCGGCCAGACCATAGCTGTCTTACTGTATTTATAATTAGTGTCTATTTTTGTAATGAGTGAGGTTTTAATTTTTTATAGAGACAGGGTCTTGCCATGTTGCCCAGGCTGGTCCTCAAACTCCTGCCCTCAAGTGATCCTCCTGACTTGGCCTCCCAAAGTGTTGGTATTACAGGCTCAAGCCACTGTGTGATGTCGGCTCACCGCAACCTCCGCCTCCCGGGTCCCGGTTCAAGCGTTCAAGCAGTTCTGCTGCCTCAGCCTCCTGAGTAGCTGGGATTATAGGCACGCGCCACCACACCCAGCTAATTTTTGTATTTTTTGTGTTTTTAGCAGAGATGGGGTTTCACCATGTTGGCCAGGCTGATCTCGAACTGCTGACCTCGTGATCTGCCTACCTCGGCCTCCCAAAGTGCTGGGATTATAGGTGTGACCCACCACGCCAGTCCTGGAGTTTTGCTCTTGTTGCCCAGGCTGGAGTGCAATGGTGTGGGTTTAAGTGATTCTCTTGCCTCAGACTCCTGATTAGCTGGGAATATAGGCATGTGCCACCACACCTGGCTAATTTTGTATTTTTAGTAGAGATGGGGTTTCTCCATGTTGGTCAGGCTGGTCTCCCGACCTCAGGTGATCTGCCCGCCTCAGCCTACCAAAGTGCTAGGATTACAAGCGTGAGCACCGCGCCTGGCAGCCCTTTATATTTTTAAGAGTCGTTTGTATTTCCTTTTTGTCTTTTTATATCTTTAGCACTTAGCTTTAAAAAAAAAAAAATTAGGCTTTTGGGCGCCTGTAATTCCATCTACTCGGGAGGCTGAAGCAGGAGAATCATTTGAACCCAGGAGGTGAAGGTTGCAGTGAGCTGAGATCACACCACTGCACTCCAGCCTGGGTGATAGAGCAAGACCCTGTCTCAACAACAAGAAGAAGAAATACTTGGGCATCAGCCAAGTCTTTTGATCCCAAGATGATTTCTTTAACAAGTTTCCTTTAGGTTTTACTGCTGGACATCCTTAAGATAAGAAATTGGGCTGGCAAGCCTGGGTAATATGTCAAAACTCTATCTCTACAAAAAATTTTTAAAAATAGCTGAGCATGGTGCTGTGTACCTGTAGTTCCAGCTACTCTTGAGTTTGAGGTAGGAGGGTTGTTTCAGCCCGGGACATTGAGGCTGCAGTGAGCCATGATCATGCCACTGCATTCCAGCCTGGGCAACAGAGCAAGATACTGTCTCAAAAAAAAAAAGAAAAAGAAATGGGGTTTGGCAGTGTTTTCTCCCATCACTTAGGGAGAATGGATAAATCATATCAGTGGTACAGTATTCTTACTTTGTTTTGTTTTCTCTTGTTTTGAGACAAGATCTCACTGTTGCTCAGGCTGGAGGGCAGTGTTGCAATCATGGTTCACTGGGGCTGTGAACTTCTGGGCTCAAGTGTCCTCTCACTTCAACCTCCTGAGTAGCTGGGGTTATAGGCATGAGCCACCATGGCCAGCTGGCACATCATTCTTAAACACCAACTAATGTGGAAGAGTCTTTGTTGTTTTGTTTTGGAGACATTCCATTCCAAAATGCCAACCTGTTAATTTCTTTAACTTCTTTTTTTGAGACAGAGTTTTGTTCTCACTGCCCAGGCTGGAGTGCAATGGTGCGATCTCGGCTCCCTGCAAACTCTGCCGCCTGTATTCAAGTGATTCTCCTGTCTCAGTCTCCCGAGTAGCTGGGATTACAGGCACGTGCAATCACGTCTGGCTAATTTTTGTATTTTTAGTAGAGATGGGGTTTCATCATATTGGTCAGGCTGGTCTTGAAGTCCTGACCTCAGGTGATCCACCCTGAGGTGGATCGGCTCGGTCTCCTAAAGTGCTGGGATTACAGGCGTGAGCCACTGTGCCCAGCCTAATTTCTTGAACTTCTTACCTTGTGTTCCTTACCTCAATTCTTTACAGGTTGCTTTTTTTTTTTTTTTTTTGAGACAGTTTTGCTCTGTCACTCAGGCTGGAGTCCAGTGGCGTGATCGCAGCCTCCTGCAACCTCTGCTTCCTGGGTTCAAGTGATTCTCCTGCCTCAGCCTCCCAAATAGCTGGGACTACATGTGTGCACCCCCATGCCTGGCTAATCTTTTTTATTTTTTGTAGAGTCGGGGTTTTGCCATGTTGACCAGGCTGGTCTCAAACTCCTGAATTCAGGTGATTCAGCCGCCTTGGCTTCCCAAAGTGCTGGGATTTCAGGCATGAGCCACTGTGCCCGGCCCACTTTTCTGTTTAAAAGATTGTTCCTTGTTTCTGCTACATGTCCCTAATGGTTGTGTGGTAGTTTCTCCTCCATGTCATCTTCGTGACCTAAACTAATGGAAGCTCCAACGTCTAAAACTTACATTCTAGTCCAAGACAAGTAATGAACATAGTAAATAACTAAATTATGTGTTAGGACGTAAGACCTTTGTATTAAAAAGGTTCAAGTTGAGTAGCGAGGATTGGGAGAGCTAGTGCAGCATATGTGTGTGCAGATTGCTGTGATAAATAGGGGGCCAGGCCTGTGTATTTAAAAATTTTTATAATTTTTAAAAAATAGAATTATATATATATATATATTTTTTTTTTTTTTTGAGATGGAGTTTTGCTCTTGTCACCCAGGCTGGAATGCAATGGCGTGATCTTGGCTCACTGCAACTTCTGCCTCCCACTTCTGCCTCCCAGGTTCTAGCGGTTCTTCTGCCTCAGCCTCCTCAGTAGCTGGGATTATAGTCATGCACCACCATGCCTGGCTAATTTTTGTATTTTAGTAGCGATGGTGTTTCACCATATTGACCCTGCTGATTTCGAACTCCTGACCTCAGGTGATCCACCTGCCTCGGCCTCCCAAAGTGCTGGGATTATAGGAATGAGCCACTGCGCCCGGCTTGGGCCTCTTAAAAAAGTAAGATTTGAGCAATGAGTTGAATTAGATGTAAGTTAGCACCAGGTATCTGGGGGAAAAGTACTCCAGGTAGAGAGAATATCTTGAGCAAGGGTCTCAAGGTGGAAGTGTTCTAACAGTAAGGATGCCAGTGGCAAGAGTGAGTGAGGGGAGAGAGGAGCAGAAGAGGTCTGGTAGTTAGCAGATCTAGTAGTTAATCTATGGCCTTTCTGGCCTTCATTCTGAGTAAACTAGTCTTGTGGGGTTTTTAAGCAGTGTCATAATGTGATGTACTTTTTACAAAAATTGGCTCTTCAGAGCTTTTTTTTTTTTTTTTTTTTTAAACCACTCTTTCAATCCATGTTTTCCTGACTCTGGGAAGAACCAGGAAGAGACGGCCCAGAAGTATTCTTTTTATTTATTTATTTTTTTTTTTGAGATGGAGTTTTGCTTTTGTTGTCCAGGCTGGAGTGCAATGATGTGATCTCAGCTCACCACACCCTCCGCCTCCTGGGTTCAAGTGATTCTCCTTCCTCCGGAGTAGCTGGGATTACAGGTGCCCACCACCAGGCCCGGCTAATTTTATATATATATATATTTTTAGGCGGAGTCTTGCTCTGTTGCCCAGGCTGGAGTGCAGTGGCTCAATCTCAGCTCACTGCAAGCTCCGCCTCTTGGGTTCACGCCATTCTCCTGCCTCAGCCTTCCAAGTAGCTGGGACTACAGGCGCCTGCCACCACTCCCGGCTAATTTTGTTTTTGTATTTTTAGTAGAAACGGGGTTTCACTGTGTTAGGATGGTCTCGATCTCCTGACCTTGCCACCCGCCTCGGCCTCCCAAAGTGCTGGGATAACAGGTGTGAGCCACTGCGTCCGGCCTAATTTGGTATTTTTTTAGTAGAGACGGGGATTCTCCATGTCGGTCAGGCTGGTCTCGAACTCCCAACCTCGGTTGATCTCACCTTGGCCTCCCAAAGGGCTGAGGATACAGGCGTGAGCCACCATGCCAAGCCTGAGTATTCTTTTCAAACAATAAAATACACCAGTTTTGAAAACAATTTGATACATTGTGACAATGTGCTTTTTTTGGGGGGGGGGGGGGGCTTTTTTTGTTTTTTTTAAAAAGATGGTGTCTCACTCTATTGCCCAGGCTGGAGTGCACTGGCATGATCTCTGCTCACTGCAGTCTCCACCTCCTGGGCTCAAGCGATTTTCGTGCCTCAGCCTTTTGAGTAACTGGGATTGTAGATGCATGCCACCACGCCCGGCTAATTTTTATATTTTTAATAGAGACAGAGTTTCACCATGTTGGCCAGGCTGGTCTCAAACTGCTGACCTCAGGCGATCCACCACCTTGGCCGCTCAAAGTGCTGGGATTACAGGCACAGTCGTGAGTCACTGTGCCCAGTCTGACAATATACTTTTGATAACTGATGGTTACAATGTTCCCATCGCTGCAATCAAAATACAGAACATTTTTGTCAGCCAAAAAGCCCTTGTTCCCCTTTGTAGTTAATCCTCAGGCCCTGATCAATTTTTTAGTCTTTTTTTTTTTTTTTTTTTTTTTTAGGTGCGGTCTTGCTCTGTTGCCTAGGCTGGAATACAGTGGTATGAGCATGGCTCAATGCAGCCTCGACCTTCTGAGCTGAAGCAGTCCTTCCATTTCAACCTCCCAAGAAGCTGGAACTACACAGGTATGCACCATTGCACCTGGCTAATTTATTTTTTATTTTTATCTTTTGGTAGAGATGGGGTCTCCCTATGTTGCCCAGGCTGGTTAGGAACTCCTGGCTCAAACTATACTCCTGCCTCACCCTTCCTAAGTACTAAGATTAGGCCAGGTGCAGTGGCTCACACTTATAATCCCAGCACTTTGGGAGGCTGAGGGGGGCGGATCACTTGAGGTCAGGAGCTTGAGAGCAGCCTGGCCAACGTGATGAAACCCCATCTCTACTAAAAATATAAATATTAGCCAGTTGTCATCGTGCGCACCTATAGTCCCAGCTACTTGGGAGGCTGAGGCAGGAGAATCGCTTGAACCCGGGACGTGGAGGTTGCAGTGAGACGAGATAGCGCCACTGCACTCTAGCCTGGGCTACAGAGCAAGATTCCATCTAAAACAAAAACAAAAACAAAACAAATAGGCATGAGCCACCTCGCCTGCCCCCTCCCCCACCTTTTTTTTGAGACAGGGTCTTCCTGTGTCACCCAAACTGGAGTGCGGTGTTCAACCTCTGCCTCCTCCCGGGCTCAAGCAATTTTCCCATCTCAGCCTCCCAAGTAGCTGGGACCACAGGCGCATGCCAGCATGCCCAACTTATTTCTGTATTTTTTTGTAGTCATGGTTTTGCCATGTTGCCCAAGCTGGTCTTGAACTGAGCTCTAGCCATTTGCCTGCCTCAGCCTCCCAAAGTGCTGGGATTACAGGTGTGAGCCACCTAGCCTGACCCTTTTTTAATTTTTTTTTTTTTTTTGAGATGGAGTTTTGCTCTTGTTGCCCAGGCTGCAATGCAGTGGCACGATCCTGGCTCAGTGCAACCTCTGCCTCCTGGATTCAAGCGATTCTCCTGCCTCAGCCTCCCTAGTAGCTGGCATTACAGGCACGCACCACCACGCCTCTCTAATTTTGTATTTTTAGTAGAGATGGGGTTTCTCAGTGGTGGTCAGGTTGGTCTTGAACTCCTGACTTCAGGTGATCCACGTGCCTTGGCCTCCCATAGTGCTGGGATTACAGACGTGAGCCACTGTGCCTGACCTAAGCTGACTTTTTGTTTGTTTGTTTTAAATGGGCAACTAGAATAGGCTCAGAGATTCCCTGAAATCATTGTTAATTGTCACAATTTGGGGGGATTCTCCCCCCAGGGATGTGGCTAAACATCAGTAGTGCCAAGTTTGAAATCCTCTTTAAGACTTTATTCATTGCTTTGGCTTTGTATACCATCTGGAGTTGTACTGTTCAGTGTGGTAGCCAGAGCCATATACAGTGCTGTGAGTACCAAATACCTGTGGGATTTAAAAAATTAATATGATAAGCCAAGTGCTGTGGCTCATGCCTGTAATCCCAGCACTTTGGGAGGCCAAGGCAGGCAGATCACTTGATGTCAGAAGTTTGAGACCAGCCTGGTCAAGATGGTAAAACCCCATCTCTACTAAAAATACAAAAATAAGCCAGGCGTGGTGGCATGTGCCTGTA
Source organism: Macaca fascicularis (assembly GCF_037993035.2). Lineage (NCBI taxonomy): Eukaryota > Metazoa > Chordata > Mammalia > Primates > Cercopithecidae > Macaca > Macaca fascicularis. The sequence goes on along the minus strand of NC_088388.1, from coordinate 7,735,005 downwards.
ATCCCAGCTACTTGGGAGGCTGAGACAGGAGAATCGCTTGAACCCGGGAGGTGGAGGATCTAGTGAGCCAAGACTGGGCCACTGCACTCTAGCCTGGGCGACAGAGCAACAGTCTGTCTCTCAAAAAAAATAATATGAGAAAGAATATATTTGTTTTTTAATGCTCATTATATGTTGGACTGATAATTTTTTTGCATATATTGGGTAAAAATACATTAAAATTGTTTTTGTTTTTTTCCTAACCACTAGACTATCTGGGGAAAATAAAATTAATACAACTTAATTTCACCTGTTTCAGTTCCGTATGTGGTTTGCATTTGTGGCTCACATTGTATTTCTGTTATTAACACTGATCCAGGTGCTAAAGACTCTTGATATCTCCAGTTCAAAACCTCTCTTCTGTGCTCAAGATTCAGGGATCTGGAGACCTAGTTGACATTTCTTCTTGGTTCTTTTTTTTTTTTTTTTTTTTGAGATGGAGTCTCACTCTGTTGCCCAGGCTGGAGTGCAGTGGCGTGATCTCGGCTCACTGCAACCTCCGCCTCCTGGGTTCAAGCGATTCTTCTGCCTCAGTCTCCTGAGTAGCTGGGACTACAGGCGTGTGCCACTACACCTGGCTAATTTTTGTATTTTTAGTACAGATGGGATCTCACCATATTGGCCAGGCTAGTCTCGAACTACTGACCTCGGGTTCCTCCTGCCTTGGCCTCCCAACATGCTGGGATTACAAGCATGAGCTATTGTGCCTGGCTGGTTCTCTTAGTACACCTCCAACTTGGTACATCTGAGATAGAGCTCCGGAGACTTCCCACTCTAAAATCATTTCTCCTTCAGTCTTCCTTATCCCCTTCTCTTCCAGCCAGATTCCTGGTAGTCATTCTTACCCCCTCCCCAACCATTAGCAGCTGTTCACCATGTTTATATCACATGTTGCCTCTTTTCTCTATGTCTTTGCCACAGCCATAGTCTAGACCATGCTATCCTCTCCCACTAAGATGACTACAGTGACCTCCAGGTCTGTCTTTTTCTTATCCTTGTGTCTTCAAAGTATTCTCCATTTAGTAGCCAGAATGATCTTGTGAAATGTAAATCAGATGTTCCTTACTTAGAACCTTTCAGCAACTTCCAATTTTATCTAAAGTAAAATGCCCAATCCCTTAGTTTGATCGTGCCTTGCCTCTGTCACACTCTATTATCTCAGGCCCTTTTCCCTATTTATCTATCCTTTTCTGACCACACTGACTCTCCTTTCAGATCGTTGTATACACTGAGCTCTTTCCTGCCTCAGGGCCATTTTTTTGTTTGTTTTAATTAAATCTGGAAGGACCTTTCTCTTTACTGCTTTAGAGCTAACTTATCCTCAGATCTTAGCTTCAGGATCAAGTATCGGAATGCCCTCCTAAACCACCTGTAGCTTAGTAGGTATGTCCTCCCAATATTCCCTGCCATTGGACCTATTTTGTGTAATTTGTGGTATTTGTCACAAATTCTTCTTTTTTTTTCTTTTTGAGATGGAGTCTTTTTTTTTTTTTTTTTTTTTTTGAGACGGAGTCTTGCTCTGTCAGCCAGGCTGGAGTGCAGTGGCAGGATCTTGGCTCACTACAACCTCCGCCTCCCGGGTTCAAGTGATTCTCCTGCTTCAGCCTACCGAATAGGTAGAATTACAGGCTCCTGCTTAATTTTTTGTATTTTTAGCAGAGACAGGGTTTTGCCATGTTGTCCAGGCTGGTCTCGAACTCCTGACCTCAGGTGATCTTCCCGCCTTGGCCTCCCAAAGTGCTGGGATTACAGGCGTGAGCCACCGCACCAGGCCACTAATTTCTTTTTTGTTTTAGACGGAGTCTCGCTCTGTTGCCCAGGCTGAAGTACAGTGGCACGATCTCGGCTCACTGCAATCTCCACCTCCCGGATTCAAGCGATTCTCTGCCTCAGCCTCCTGAGTAGCTGGGATTACAGGTGCGTGCCACCACGCCTGGCTAATTTTTGTATTTTTAGTAGAGACAGGGTTTCACCATGTTGGTCAGGCTGGTCTCGAACTCCTGACCTCGTGATCCACCCGCCTCGACCTCCCAAAGTGCTGGGATTACAGGCGTAGGTAGACCACTGCGCCCAGCCTAAACTTTCTAAACCTCAGTTGCTTAATTGCTGGGAGAGCCAGGATGCTACCTCATTGGGTTCTTGTGGATTTGCAGAGGTGACAGATACGCAGTTTGAATTTGGCCTGGATTCTCAAAGGCCCTGCAAACCTAAGGCACTTCAGATTGAATTCATCTTGTCAGATTTTTCACTCTTCCCCCACAAGTCCTGGAGCTGATTCTATCATTTCTTGCATTTCATTTCTCCTCAGCAGTAGAGCCTAGCTCTGGTCTGAAGAAAGATGAGATTGATCTTCCAACAAACTGACAGCTCTTCCCAGGAATATTTACTTCTCCCCTCCTTCCTTTTCCCGAATCTCCTAGGCCAGGTGACTTCCTGAGGACCAGGTTTGTAAGCAAAATCCCGACAAGCTATGAAACCAATCTGGGGCAAGTTGCTTCCCTTTCCTGGTCCATCTTTCAGGCAGCTGACCTTTTTCTGCCCTTAGGACAAGTTCCTAACAGTGCATTGAGTACCCTGAGGGTCTAGTGTCTTTCTGTGCCATGCCAGCTTCACTATGTATCTGGAAACCCAAGGAAGGGGGTAGATCTGAGGCTACAGAAACCACATATGCCTCATTCATCACCATGTTCCCACATCCTAGCTCATAGTAGGAATTCAAACAGCTGATAAATGAATTCAGGAGCTTTTAGTGTTGAGAGGCCTCATGGGACTCTGAAGTGGTCTATAGTAAGAAACTTGGTCTTGGTGAACTAAAGGAATTTTGTATTCACAATATGTAATTTCTCATATGAGAAGTAAAGTTTAGAAATAAAAACATTGGCCGGGTGCAGTGGCTCACGCCTGTAATCCCAGCATTTTGGGAGGCCGAGGCAGGTAGACCACCTGAGGTTGGGTGTTCAAGACCAGCCTGACCAACGTGGTGAAACTCCATCTCTACTAAAAATACAAAAATTCACCAGGCGTGGTGTCATGCGACTGTAATCCCAGCTACTGGGAAGGTTGAGACAGGAGAATTGCTTGAACCTGGGAGGCAGAGGTTGCAGTGAGCCGAGATCATAGCAGTACACTCGAGCCTGGGCGACAGAGCGAGACTCCATCTTAAAAGAAAGAAACACATTTGTCTTACTCAACAGTCCTCTTTTGGGGTGAAAGGTTTTCTAAAATAAAAATTACACAATACTGCAGGGCTTTTTCTCTACCTATGAGTAGCTTATTTTACTATCTAACCATATGGTAACTCATTTTACCACAGTAGCCACAAATTGGATAGCACAGATATGGAACACTTCCATCACTGCCAGAAGTGTTATTGGGCAGTGATGATATAGAACTCTTCTGCATAAAAAAAATTTTTTTTTTTTGAGACGTTGTCTTGCTGTGTTGCCCGGGCTGGAGTACAGTGGCGCGATCTCGGCTCACTACTAGCTCCGCCTCCTGGGTTCACGCCATTCTCCTGCCTCAGCCTCCTGAGTAACTGGGATTACAGGCGCCCGCCATCACACCCGGATAATTTTTTGCATTTTTAGTAGAGATGGGGTTTCACCGTGTTAGCCAGCATGGTCTCGGTCTCCTGACCTCGTGATCTGCCCGCCTTAGCCTCCCAAAGATTACAGGCGTGAGCCACTGCGCCTGGCTAGAAAATTTTTTTTCTTGTTCTGCCAATGAGATAGAAATCAAGATATGTTTATTATTTACTTATTTTTTTTGAGACAGAGTCTGTCACCCAGGCTGGAGTGCAGTGGCGCATTATCAGCTCACTGTAACCTCTGCCTCCTGGGTTCAAGTGATTCTTGTGCCTCAGCCTCCCCAGTAGCTGGGATTACAGGTACACACCACCATGCCCAGCTAAATTTTTTGTATTTTTAGTAGAGATGGGGTTTTGCCATGTTGCCCAGGCTGGTCTCAATTCTTGAGCTCAGGAAATCCACTCACCTCAGCCTCCCAAAGTGCTAGGATTACAGGCGTGAGCCATGCACCCGGCATATGTTAAACTTCCTATGTTAAATTGGTTGAAACCTAGCACGGAGAACCATCAGAGATTTTGCCGAGGCCAGCAAAATCTGCAGATTTTTTTTCTTGGCTCTGCATAGTGCCTTGCAGATCACAAGAAAATCCTAGCATCTTTGCCTTATTTTCTCTATTGTAAAACAGAGTCTTGCTTCCCTGGGGAATACTGAAGCTAACATGAGCCTTATGTACTTCACCACTGGTTGGAATGTGTGCATGGACAGGTTAACTTCTGTAGATTTGTCAGTCTGTTCCCCTAAGAAATGAGGGAAATTTTTTTTTTTTTTTTTTTTTTTGAGACGGAGTCTCGCTCTGTCGCCCAGGCTGGAGTGCAGTGGCGCTATCTCGGCTCACTGCAAGCTCCGCCTCCCGGGTTTACGCCATTCTCCTGCCTCAGCCTCCCGAGTAGCTGGGACTACAGGCGCCCGCCACCTCGCCCAGCTAATTTTTTTTTTTTGTATTTTTAGTAGAGACGGGGTTTCATTGTGTTAGCCAGGATGGTCTCGATCTCCTGACCTCGTGATCCGCCCGTCTCGGCCTCCCAAAGTGCTGGGATTACAGGCTTGAGCCACCGCGCCTGGCCGAGGGAAAATTTTTGCTTCACCTGTCAAGATTAAGTATAAAATATGTGAAGTAAATGCTATATTATTGTAGGTAAAATTTCACATGTAGTCAAAATTTATACATCAACATTTCCATATGAAGTACAATAAAGCTTAAGTAGGGTTGAGTCCATCATTAAATGCGTTCTATGGGGATCTAAACAAAGATAAATAAGATGTCCGTGATCTAGAAGACATACGTGACTGCAAAATGTCACTGCTAATCATTAATATGTGATTTGCTTTTCTGCTTGGATTTTATTTTAGCCAAAGCCTAATCCTAGCAGAATATTAGCACCTTGGGAAGAGAGACCTCTTTTAATAGCTCATAAGTGAATTTAATTATTTTTTAAAAATTAAAAAAGGAGAAACACGGAGAGGGGTGATAACTAAGCAATTTTTTTTTTTAATATGAGCCAGAAAAATATGAAGTGAAATTGAGTTAACATGATAGGTCCTTGGAGAGAATCTGCTCAGCCTTTTTCTGATGCAGGGCTTATTCCTAGCACTACTAATCTGGATCTGTTAGCCTTTAAACTGGTTTAAGAGCAGCTCTGGTTAGAGAAAAGTAGCCTCACCACCAGCTGTAGCAAATTTAGAAATGTCTCAAGAATCTGGCTAACTTCCCATCACTTATTACTGAAGCCACAGCACTCACCTCACTAAATCCTTTTTTTTGTCGTTTTGGAGAAAGGGTCTCCCATTGCCCAGAATGGAGTGCAGTGGCACGATCACAGCTCACTGCAGCCTCAACCTCCTGGGCTCAAGAGAATCTCCCACCTCAGCCTCTTGAGTAGCTGCGATTACAGGCGTGCACCACCATGCCCAGCTAATTTTTTTTTTTTTTTTGAGATGGAGTATAGTGGTGCAATCTTGGCTTCCCGCGACCTCTGCCTCCTGGGTTCAAGCGATTCTCCTGCCTCAGCCTCCTAGGTAGCTGGGACTACAGGCACTTGCCACCATGCCTGCTTAATTTTTGTATTTTTAGTAGGGACGGGGTTTTGTCATGTTGGCCAGGCTGGTCTCAAACTCCTCAAGTGATCTGCCTGCCTCGGTCTCCCAAAATGCTGAGATTACAGGTGTGAGCCATTGTACCTGGCCAACTAATTTTGTTGTTTTTGTTTCTTTTGAGATGGAGTTTTGCTCTTGTTGCTCAGGCTGGAGTGCAATGGCGCAATCTTGGCTCACTGCAACCTCCACCGCCTGGTTCAAGTGATTCTCCTGCCTCAGCCTCCTGAGTAGCTGGGATTACAGGCGCCTGCCACCATGCCCAGCTAATTTTTGTATTTTAGTAGAGATGGGGTTTCACCATGTTGGTCTCCCTGACCTCAGGTGATCCACCCACCTCGGCCTCCCAAAGTGCTGGGATTACAGCGTGAGCCACCATGCCCAGCCGGCCAACTAATTTTTATTTTTGGTAGAGACAGGGTTTCAACATGTTGCTTAGGCTGGTCTCGAACTTCAGTGGGCTTAAGTGATCCGCCCACCTCAACCTCCCAAGTGCTAAGATTACAGTTGTGAGCCACCACGCCTGGGCTTAAATTCTTCCTTCTATATGTAAATTTCTGACATCTATTAGTTTGAACTTTGTAGCTTAAGAACTAGGAGAGAATAAAAAGACTGTGGTGGTAAATAACAATCACAAACATAAAAAGATATTTAAGTGTTAGAAACGTTTATTTGTCAAAAAATTAAAAAAAAAAAAGGGAGGCGTGGAATAAAACAAGGGTAAATTTCAGCTAATGCTGTACCACGATCACAGGTCGGACATAAAAAAACAAAACAAAACAACAAAACCCCCAATGGTCCTAGCAATTTCAGAAGAGTAACAGAGCTAACAGAGTCCAGAGCTAACAGAAGAGTAAAAGGCTGCTTGCCACTACATGGTCATTTTAAAGGGAAAGGAGATGCTGCAGGTAGGCAGGGAGAAGGATTCAACTCCTAGGGAAAGCAAGATAAGAGGGGCTCCACTGCACAGGAAAAAGGGGATGCCAGCATAATCCTTACCTAGGGCTGCTCAGAGGCTGAGAATGTAAGGAACAGAGTGAAAGGCTACAGAGACTAGTTTCAGGAGGAAAGAAAAGTCAACTTAGAAGAATTAAATTAAGAAAGAAAACATAGTTGGTCACAAACTCCTTTTGTTTACTGAAACATGAAGCAATGGAAACATCCCGGCAAAGGGGACCGCGCGGAGCAAGTTCTCATATATGACCGCAGCCCGAGGGTTCAGTCCGCAATTATCCTACCTGAAAGAGAGCACAACACAAGAGGCTTACACAATGCCTGGAGAGCAGCCTGGCTCCGAGTACAAGCGCCCTGGGTCCCATCCTGTATTCCACGGGGGGGAAAAAAAAGAACAAAACAAAACCAAGTCAGACTGGATCTAACTCATATCTTATGTAATTACCTAGGAGTCTATTAATAGCTATATATAGGAATCTACTTATGGCTATATAGGAAAAGATGCAATCTAGCTGAAGAATGTGTTGGTGATAAATACATCTTTCTTATCCATCTTTTAGGCAAGATAACCCCTGTGACAGAAGGCTACTGTTGCTGCAACAAAGGGCATACATACATTTTCAAGAACTGCAATTTAATTTTGGGGTCCAGGAAAAGCAGAAGATGCTGAGATGTCATATATGGCGAACTGCACTATTCTAAATGTGTTTTGTTTTAATCTTTCACAGTAAACAAGCTTTCAGAAATGGTCACAAGGGGTAGGATATCAAGGAGCAGCCAGTCATTCACCCAATTCCAACACACCTACATGTCACACTGTCACAGAGTTAGAGCCACAGTTCCAGTAGTTCCCCTAATTGACCAAATCTCCCTTGCCAAATCAAAAGAAGAAATCACTCCTAAAATTCTCTAATCCTTCTATTGATGATGGGAACTCCAGACACCAATGGCTGGGGGAAAAAAAAAGTTAACTCACACCAAGTTCCTCTACTTATTACAGACAAAGGGCCAAATCTTGGTCTTGATCTGTGCCAATCGACTTCAAAAGTTGTGACGTTCTTGGATCAGTTCTGCTAGGGTGAGACCCGAATTTGTATCCCCAACAGTTCTGGAGTATTTCATCCTGGCAGCCTCATTAACATCAGGCTCCTGGGACTGCAACCAACTCAGGGTTATTCAGTCCATTTGAGGTTCACACCTGGAAGGTAAGTTTCTTTAAAAGTCATCACTAAAAAGAGGTTAGTTGAACAACCACTGCTTGCAGTCAAAATTCATTTTAAAATGTCCTAGCAATACCTTTTGAAGACTACAATATATGAATTTGACATTTAACTTTGAAACATAAGAGAAACAGGTTATCTGATAGATTTATACCAGCTTACTTCAGAAGCATATCCCATCTCATGCTAGATCCAGCTGCATTAAAAGTAAAAATTAATGGCAAACTACAAATTTTAAGATCATTTGCTTCACATATAAACACAGACTGGGCTGCACGGTGGTCTCAAGAGATTTCAAGACTTGTTTACATGCATATAAGAATACAACTTATTACAGGTTTGTAACATTTGCTTCTCAATTCACATAAAAAAGCAAATTCCTTTTTTAATTTTTATTTATTTTTTTTTTTTTTAAGAGAGAGAGGAGCCACTCTGTTGTCCAGGCTGGAATGCAGTGGCTAACTGCAGTCCTTCACTCCTGGGCTCAAGGGATCCTCCAGCCTCAGCCTCCTGAATAGTTGGGACTACAGGTGCGAGCCACTGTACACAGCTGCTTTGTTATCTTCTACATGAATACCAAAGGGATAAGTTAGGAACACCAGAAACTCAGTAGTAACTCACTTTAACCTTGCTTCTGGGGCTCCAAATGATGCTTATTTTCAAGGTACAAGAAAAACCATGAGAATGTAAAGTTGTCAAAATGCCATTTCCACTCAGATGAAAAGATTTATCTATCTTTAGATACTCAAAATTATTCCTGGCATTTTAGCACTTTTGGTGCACATTTCCTGATATAGGAAATAGTAAAATTTCAGAGCCTATGGCATTGGCTTTCACCACCTATGCAATTTTCTACACATCTGAAAATTACCAGTTTATCTAACTTACCTAACTCCTGAAATGTTCCTCTCTTCAACAACAAAAAACACAAAACAAAAATTGCTGGAAGAAATGGGAAGCATCCAGCTCTAAATGACAGCATAACAGGCTATGAAGAAATAGGGCTTAAGTGCCCATATAGAACAAGATGCTAGTCTAGATTACTAATAAGGACTCCATGGGGCAGAAGATCAAAACATTCAAGTAAATGTCTTAGAAGCGAACATTTGAAATTTATAGGACTTCCTCTGGCATGTAGGTATGATATTCGAAGAGTTTCCTTTGACGAAGGGTAATGACCCAAGAAGTAGTTTGTTTTTTTTGCTTTTTTTTTAAAAAGGAGAGACAGGGTCTCACTCTGTTGCCCAGGCTGGAATACAGGGGTGTGATCATAGCTCACTGTGGCCTCTTTCAACTCCTGGGCTCAATTGATCCTTCCAACCTCAGCATTCTGAGTAGCTGGGATCACAGGTGCTCCCCATTACACCCTGCTAATTTAATTTTCTTTGTAGAGACAGGGTCTTGCTATGTTACCTAGGCTGGTCTTGAACTCCTGGGCTCAAGTGATCCTCCCGCCTCAGCCTCCCAGTGTTAGGATTACAGGCGTGAGCCACTGCCTCTGCCCTCAAGTAGCAATTTTATTAGCAAACTGTAAGCCTAAAGTAATGGTTAAAATTCTCACTGTGATATTAATTACTAAGCCCTGAACCTGTGCCCTTCAGCTTTACCATGGCAGTACTTCTGTAGTAGAGCGAGCACGGGTTTCGGAATCAGGCCCGTGTGTGAATTCTGACTCTATCTTCCATTTACCAAATGACTTTGGGCAAAGTACTTAACCTTTCTGAGGTTCCCTTCTCTGTAAAAGAATAAAATATTTCAGTCTTATCGTATAGATGATATATAAGAGAGCACGTAACAAATGTTAGATCTCTCAAATGTTTTTCTGTAACCCAAATATACTTACAACTGATTAAAGAATGTTCTATCAAATTGAATTTGTTGTTCTCTCAGAAGGAACAAGTTGGTTGGAGTCATACACTAACGCCTTGACAGGCCAAATGGAACTTGTGGCCTAAGCTAGAGAAATACTGAAGACTAACATGTAATTTGTACCTTTTGGATACTGTCCGGAGAGCAAACAGGTGGCTCTAGCCTCCTTTATGAAGCATGGGTCTCTTTCAAGGGAACTAAATGGAATCTTTTAACCATTCCCACCCATCTCTCACCTCCAGTTTTTAAAAGGCTGAGTACCGGGCTCGGTCCACATACTGCTCCCGTTCATACCGGGCCATGTCATACAGAGAATTCCGTGTAGCTGCTGAAGCCTGAGATAACTCACTCTCTGGCCCATAACCGTAGCCCTCTCCAACCGTGGGGAGCATGGCTGCAGCACGACGCAGTGGGCTCCTGTCCCTTCCATAGTAGGAGGAAGTGGTGGCCGCAGCAGCAGCCATAGCAGCTGAAGTGGCAGCAGCGCCAGAGTTTGGCAACAGGTGTCTGTCATAGGGATCAACAGAAGTAGAGTTGAGGTGGCTGGTCACAGTTGTGCTTTGGACTTGAGGCAGATGGGACATGGTCTGCTCTGCGTAGTTGTATGCAGAAGCCGCTGCCGCTGCTGCTACTGCCTCATAAGAGCGGACCCGGTATCGCTTATAGTAGTCGAGTGCTCCATATGCATCGTTGTAATACATGGATTCCCCATAGCCCATGGTGTAAGGTGTGCGAACTGCTCCATATTGTTCATTATACTGCTCAGTAAAGTCTGCCACACGACCCGTACGATCTACTGGGCACTCTTTGGACCAGTGCCCTTCTTTCCCACACCGATAGCAGCCACTCTGGTCTCCCATCCCAGGGGCAGTCCGAAGCCGGCTTGTGGACAACTGCACATGCATTCTTTTGCCTTGAGGAAACAGATGTAAGATTTATTTTAACTCATTGACATTCTTTTTCCTCCCCTAAATGAAAGTAAATTAGTTGTCATAAGACACACAGACACACACACCTGTGACCCTATTTCAGCAACCTCCTTTAAAAGGTAGGTGAAATTTTTTCTTTTCCTTTTTTTTTTTTAAGACGGAGTTTCGCTCTTGTTGTCCAGGCTGGAGTGCAGTGGTGCAACCTCCACCTCCCAGATTCAAGCAATTCTTCTGCCTCAGCCTCCCAAGTAGCTGGGATTAGAGGCATGCACTGCCACGCCTGGCTAATTTTGTATTTTTGGTAGAGACAGGGTTTCTCCATGTTGTTCAGGCTGGTCTCAAACTCCCGACCTCAGGTGATCCGCCTGCCTCAGCCTCCCAAAGTGTTGGGATTACAGGCATGAGCCACCGTGCCTGGCCAGCAGTTGAAGTTTTAATACAGATGAGAGCTAGAAAATTTGATTTTTCAGAGACTAGTCAATACTTTCTACTTAGGCCAGGAGTAGACCAGACTCACTCCTGCTTCTGTCTCCACAACTTTCCTTTTTCCCCTTAAACACAACAATTGGAAAAGTTTCAACTTCTCACTGCTAAGACTTTATTACTTGTAATGATTCAAATTCTACCAATACTTTCAAAATCAACCAACAAAATCTCAGTTAAGTCAGATTTGGAAGGCATCTTGCCCATCTCTCACTGACTGACTGAGGATCTCGTAAGGCCTGAGCATTTACTATTGCTTAAAAACCACATCAGTCATCTGTCCATCTTGTTTCCTCCAGCTATTTTTTGCAGATGTCACCAGAAGGCTCCCAATCATGGGCACATGAACCATATCTGGCTTGTCATCTGCTTCATCTCTAGTATCTCTGGGAGTTATAAGACCTTCCAGATGTCAACTCAGTCCCACCCCTACAAGGCTACTGTGGAAAGCTACCTGACCAAGGTCTCTCAACAACAAGAATTAGATCTTAAAACAGTACTGGTTTCTTAGGGACAGTGTGTTGACATGTAATGAAATGACTGGCATTTCATCCTGCCATGTAACTTACAATTCTTTATAGGGATTAACTACTAGTTAGAAAAATGCAGCATTTGCCTAGAGACCTTAAGAACACATACAAATGGGCCACATCCATTTCGGCTGCCAGGAAATGACCAGCAGTGAGAAACAGCTAAGAGAAGAAACAATCTTTGCTCAGGGATTGTGAACCACCAAACCCAGGGACCCTTACTGATGAAAGCATCTGAAGTCTTTAAAAGCAGTTAAAGAAAAAGAGTAGTCCCAGGTTGCACAAGACTCTCCTGGAGATCAAGTCAGTGCTTTCCAAATTGTAGCCAAAAGAAAATGCAAGGGAGGCTGAGGCAGGAGAATCGCTTGAACCCGGGAGGTGGAAGTTGCAGTGAGTGGAGATCGTGCCACTGCACTCCAGCCTGGGCAACAGTGTGAGACTCCATCTCAAAAAAAAGAAAGAAAGAAAACGCAATCAGCACAGATACAGAGAACAGGGGCTTCTCATTACTCTTAAGGACTGCTCAGAACAAATCCCCCCCCTCTGCAATCAGCAAGTTGCTCTCTCTTTAACAGACCTTGTTCTGGATGCAGCTATGTGAGAGGAAGCCTTGTGCTCCACCATCCTGTTGGAAATAGCCCAATTCAGGACGGCAGCAGAACAGTGCCATGCACTGACCCTGAGAGGGGAGTGGGTTAGTGCAGTAATATAACTTTAGTCAAATTCATTTTGCCCAATGTCAAAGAGTCCTATCACTCCAGTTTCTAGCAGAAACAAAAGTGCTCAGGCTTTATACCTCCAACTGCTAGCAGACAGGCAGCATCCACTATCACTGATAGCAGACACCCAAAAAGGCACTAAATATCTAAAAGCATTTTGCCATCCCATTGTTTTCAGAGATTTAAATACTCCTAATTGTTCGAAGTTAGGGGCCACAATGCTACAATTTGAACAGAAACACAGATTTCTGCCACCATTTATATCTCAAATGCAGAGTTCCCTATAATTTAGACTAAAAGATTATAAATGACTTGGCTTTCAAAAATACACATGATGACATTAAGCTATGTGACAGACACAAACTATGCTCCAATTGCGAAGTCAGAGTGACCATGACAGTCTAAAAAAGAGCCAATCCAGAGACCTAAAAGTAACATTTTTAACAAAAAAATTCAATTAAATTTGCACTTTTATAGATTCTGGGTCCATTTTTTGGAGAAACAAAATCCAGCAACTTTACCTTGATGTTTTTTAACTAAATCCAATCTTCATTCCTGCATTTATTTAGAGGGTGGGAACTCAAGTTTCTATCTGTGGCAAAATCCACCTCTGTGTAGCTGTGAAAAGGATGCAGGTATCAATTTTTTGTTTATTTTTTGAGACATAGTCTTGCTCTGTCACCCAGGCTGGAGTGCAGTGGCGCAATCTCGGCTCACTGCAACCTCCACCTCCCGGGTTCAAGCAATTCCCTGCCTCAGCCTCCTGAGTAGCTGGGATCACAGGCACCCATCACCACTGGTGTGATTCTTAAGCAATTTTTGTATTTTTTAGCAGCGATGGGGTTTCACCATGTTGGCCAGGCTGGTCTTGAACTCGACTTCCTGATCCACTCGCCTCGGCCTCCCAAAGTGCTGGGATTACAGGCATGAGCCACTGCGCCCGGCCCAATTTTTCAACCTAGAACTAAAAAAATCCGTAATAGAGGTGACAGGTTTAAAAAAAAAAAATTTCAAACAGTTTCTCCAAGCTGGGTGCGGTAGCTCATACGTGTAATCCCAGCACTTTGGGAGGCCGAGGTGGGCCAATCACCTGAGGCCAGAAGTTTGAGACCAGCCTGGCCAACACGGTGAAATCCTATCTCTACTAAAAAAATATAAAACATTAGCTGGGCTTGGTGGCACATGCCTGCAGTCCCAGCTACTTAGGAGGCTGAGGCACAAGAATCACTTGAACCTGGGAGGCGGAGGCTGCAGCGAGCTGAGATTGTGTCACTGCACTCCAGCCTAAGCAACAGAGCAAGACTGTCTCAAAAAAAAAAAAAAAAAAAAAAAAAAAAAAAAAAAAAAACACAAAAAAACCCAAAACCACCACAGTCTTTCCAATGGTTATAATTTGTTTTTATTAATTATTATTATTACTTTTTGAGACAAGTATCTTGCTCTGTTGCCCAGACTGGAGTGCAGTGGCGCAATCTCGGCTCATTGCAACTTCTGCCTCCTGGGCTCAAGCAATTCTCCTGCGTCAGTCTCCTAAGTAGCTGGGACTGCAGGTGCACGCTACCACACCTGGCTAGTTTTTTCTATTTTTAGTGGAGACAAGGTTTCACCATGTTGGCCAGGCTGGTCTCAAACTCCTGAGCTCAGGTGATCCGCCTGCCTCGGCCTCCCAAAGGGCTGGGATTACAGGTATAAGCCACTGCATCCAGCCTAGCCTTTTAATTTAAATACCCTAAAGTTTTAAAAATAATTGAAAAAGACTATGCTTCTCTATTATTATACCTTAAGGAACCAGGGCAAAGAAAAATGAAAGATTAATTCTTCTACTCTACTACACTTGGACAGGCCAAAAGCTTAAAGATTTCCTGAGACTTCCAAAAGTTACTGAAGTTTGTTGCCAACATTTTCCAGAAAACCAGCCCAATAATAGTGTTTTATTTTGAAAGCTGTAACAGAAAAGAGCATTAAAATGCTGAGAAGTGGGAAACCTGGGGTCTTAATTTCTAAGCGCCTATCAAGTGCCATGATCCAGAAAATATTGGGGATGTAGCTAATACAGAGTAGCATTCTGACTTAATGCTTGTTTACATATAGGGCAAAAAAAACAAGACACCTGAACTCTCACATATTCTTCCCAATTAAGCTGCCTGATTGTTATTTGGGAATAGCTTCTTTAGGTCTTCCAATACCAACCGTGTGTGCTAAGGAAGTAAGCTGAGTTCACTGCTGGCTGTAGAAAGGAAACAGATCCTGAAAGAGTAAGGTAAACTCAGATTCTGCTACTTCCTTTTAGAAGTCATACAATGCAAAAAGCCTCAATGGCAGCCATTAACATATAGAAATAAAGGTTCAAAAGAACTTTTTTGTTGGTTCGTTTGAGACTGAGTCTTGCTCTGCTGCCCAGGCTAGAGTGCGGTGGCGCGGTCTCAGCTCACTGCAACCTCCGCCTCTAGGTTCAAGTGAGTCTCCTGCCTCAGCCTCCTGAGTAGCTGGGATTACAGGCGTGTTTGTATTTTTAGTAGAGACAGGGTTTCACCATGTTGACCATGCTAGAGTCCAACTCCTGACCTCAGGTGATCCCCCTGCCTCGGCCTCCCAGAGTGCTGCGATTACAGGTGTGAGCCACCTCACCCGGGCTCAAATGGCCCTTTAAGAGGCCATGTTCATTGGTAGACAACTGAAAAGAACTTAAATTGAAACGTATCAAACTGGTATCCAGATTGCATTTTCTGTAAAACTACAACTTACTATCCAATGCTAAGCTTGCTCTTGTCATCTGAGAGAAAAAAACCAGAGCTGGTTATAAAAATGTCTCTATCTATAACTAGGAGGAGAGTGCTCTCTCCAGAGGAGCCAAGTTAAGAACATGAAAACCAAATACAGGATTTTTCTTTTCCTATTCATTTTAGTGTCTGCACTTTCTAAGGAAGTGATGTTTTAAAAAAATCTTATAGATCCATTGCATTATTCAGATACTCACTTCCTAATTATACCTGCCTTATTAAAATACATATTCATCCTAAGCCAACTCCCCCAAGTTAACTGATTTTTTTTTTTTTTTTCTTAAATTAACTTCAGGTAGCTTTTCTTTTTTTTTTTTTTTTTTTTTTTGAGACGGCGTCTTGCTTTGTCGCCGAGGCTGGAGTGCAGTGCCACGATCTCACTGCAAGCTCCGCCTCCCGGGTTCACGCCATTCTCCTGCCTCAGCCTCCCATGTAGCTGGGACTACAGGCACCCGCCACCATGCCCAGCTAATTTTTTTTTGTATTTTTAGTAGAGATGGGGTTTCACCGTGTTAGCCAGGATGGTCTCGATCTCCTGACCTCGTGATCCGCCCACCTCGGCCTCCCAAACTGCTGGGATTACAGGCGTGAGTCACTGCATCCGGCCCTAACTTCAGGTAGCTTTTCTTTCATTAAGATAGTTTGGCCTGTAATCTTAGCACTTTGGGAGGCCAAGTAACTGATTTTTCTTACACATATTTTTGTCCTTTTCCTTTTTTTTTTTTTGTTTTTTTGTTTTGTTTTGAGATGGAGTCTTGCTCTGTCGCCAGGCTGGAGTGTAGTGGCACAATCTCAGCTCACCGCAACCTCTGCCTCCCAGGTTCAAGCGATTCTGCTGGCTCAGCCTCCCAAGTAACTGGGACTACAGGCGTGCACCACCACGCCCAGCTAATTTTTGTATTTTAGTAGAGACGGGGTTTCACCATGTTAGCCAGGATGGTCTCGATCTCTTGACCTTGTGATCCCCCTGCCTTGGCCTCCCAAAGTGCTGGGATTACAGGCGTGAGCCACGGCGCCCAGCCTGTCCTTTTCCTTTTATTCAGTTGTATTAAATATATATATGTGTGTGTATATATATATATATATTTTTTTTTTTTTTTGAGGCGGAGTCTTCACTCTGTCGCCCAGGCTGGAGTGCAGTGGCACCATCTCCGCTCACTGCAAGCTCCGCCTCCCGGGTTCGCGCCATTCTCCTGCCTCAGCCTCACGAGTAGCTGGGACTACAGGCGCCCGCCACCGCGCCCGGCTAATTTTTTGTATTTTAGTAGAGACGGGGTTTCACCGTGTTAGCCAGGATGGTCTCGATCTCCTGACCTCGTGATCCACCCGCCTCGGCCTCCCAAAGTGCAGGGATTACAGGCATGAGCCACCGCGCCCGGCCGTATATATATATTTTTTTCTTTTTCTTTTTTTTTTTGAGACGGAGTCTCGCTCTGTCGCCCAGGCTGGAGTGCAGTGGCCGCATCTCAGCTCACTGCAAGCTCCGCCTCCCGGGTCTATGCCATTCTCCTGCCTCAGCCTCCCGAGTAGCTGGGACTACAGGCGCCCGCCACCTCACCCGGCTAGTTTTTTGTATTTTTTTTTTTTTTTTTTTTTTAGACGGAGTCTGGCTCTGTCGCCCTGGCTAGAGTGCAGTGGCCGGATCTCAGCTCACTGCAAGCTCCGCCCCCCGGGTTTACGCCATTCTCCTGCCTCAGCCTCCCGAGTAGCTAGGACTACAGGCGCCCGCCGCCTCGCCCGGCTAGTTTTTTGTATTTTTTAGTAGAGACGGGGTTTCACCGTGTTCGCCAGGATGGTCTCGATCTCCTGACCTCGTGATCCGCCCGTCTCGGCCTCCCAAAGTGCTGGGATTACAGGCTTGAGCCACCACGCCCGGCCGTTTTTTGTATTTTTTAGTAGAGATGGGGTTTCACCGTATTTAGCCAGGCTGGTCTCGATCTCCTGACCTTGTGATCTGCCCGTCTCGGCCTCCCAAAGTGCTGGGATTACAGGCTTGAGCCACCGTGCCCGGCCTTTTTTTCTTTTTCTTTTTTGAGAAGGAGTCTCTCTGTTGCCCAGACTGGAGTGCAGTGGCACGATCTCGGTTCACTGCAACCTCTACCTCCCAGGTTCAAGCGATTCTCCTGTCTCAGCCTCCTGAGTAGCTGGGATTACAGGCACACACTACCACGCCTGGATAGTTTTTCTGTATTTTTAGTAAGTGATGGGATTTCACCATGTTGGCCAGGCTGGTCTCGAACTCCAGAATTAACTGTATTAAATATATTTAAAAGGCAAGGGCATTCTGTATTACATTACTAGAATACCTCTGCAGTTTGTACCCAACTTTACATTCTTTTACATTTTGCTCATCACCTGTCAGGAGAAAACCCTCCTTCCCCAGTCTCCACTGTCCATCATGATGATCTCCCCCATCAAATGAAAATAATTAAGAATACTTTTAAAAGCTGAAAATGCAACAACATTCCAAAATAAGAAAAAGAAAAACAAATGTAAGAAAAGCAAATAAGGAAAGCTTCACTATCACTTTCAATAATTTTCTAACCAGAAGAGAAACACTCATGGTTGCAAACAGCAATCACCTGTCATCATATAGCGCCTTTTACTGTCAAAACACTTTCACATCTATTCATTCTAGCTCCACTACAATCCTGTGAGGGAGGTACAGTAGGGATCATTAACTCTATAAGTGGGGACAATACTAGTGAGGAAAATGAAGCAGAGAGATGTTAAAACACTTGTCCAAGGTCACACACTAGTTAATGGTAGCAAGTATCTGCAACCTTTGCCCTATGCTTTAAAGAGCAGCTAAAGGCCAAGGCATTACTGGCTGAAGCCAGAGATACCTGATGGTGCTCTGATCTCCACTATGCAAACTTTCTTACCCTTCTCTGGCCAACTTTTCCTCTTCTCCCATTATTTATTTTCTCATTCTGTTTTTCAGGTTTAACAGAGGATCCAAAAGTACTTCTTAACAACCCCTTTAATGACACTCAGGGCAAAAACGGTGTTGACTTAGGAACCGCAAAAGTGGCTATGAACATGAGGTCCAAGACGATACTATTACCAAAACACTTGTAGAACAGTGCTATCCAAAAGAATGTTCTATGATGATGGAAATGTTCTGTGTCTCTATTAACACGGTAGCCACAGGCATCATGACTACTGAGTGCGTGAAACGTGTCTGGTATACACCTGAAAAATTGAATTTTAAATTTTATCTAATCTTAGTTAATTTCAATTTACTAAACCACATGTAGTTACCATATTAGCACAGTTCTAGAGTCTTCTGACAACCTCTTGTGGTATTAGTGACAACATAAGTACCTTTATCATCAGTATAAATAGTATGATGCTTTTACTGGAATTTCTTCAGAAGCGGGACCATCATTCTCATTTAGTCTGATATATTTAGAAATTTCTTTTTCTTAGGGTTAAATAATAGTAGGTGGAGCAGAACACTCCATGGCATGTTTTTTGACTCTGCTTGAATAGATTGCACAAATCTGAGCAACCAAAAGATACTCCCGCAGATCGACTTGCCACCCAGATTTAGAATATAGGGCTTCCTCTAGATGTCTTTTTTCTTCTTTCCCACCAGTATCCATCACCCAAAGCAGTAAAGAATATAAATCTTAAGCACTTAAACCCTCAAATATAAGGCTTCCCGATCATAACTAAAGACACAGGTAAGCCACAGACCTTTATCCTCCCTTCTCTCATGAGGTACTCATTTCCCCAAGCAGATTACACCTCCAACAGCACTCGAATGAATGCAAGAATCTCGCAGGATAAAGTAACCCACAGTCTGCGATTCTATGCAGTCGGTGAGCAACATCTTAGCAAACCTGAAAAGGGGAAGTGTTTGCTTCCCCAGAGGTAAACTATGCTTAAGAGCGGAAAACATAATCTATTATTTCCAGCTAAAACAGAATGAAAGAGACCACCCTGCCAGTTCTATAGTCTTGTGTTCTTGCCTGTCTTGAGCTAGACCCCACTCGGCTCTACTACCCAGGCCCAGAGCAGTTCACCTTGAAACTCTGTGTTGTCAAGGCCCCTGATGGCCTCCACTGCATCCTCTGCCCGCTCCATGTGTACGAAGGCATAATCTTTCACGATGTCACATTCGATGACCGGACCATACTCCTCAAACTTGGCTCGAAGCTCTTGGTTGGTACAAGTGGGGCTGATGTTACCCACGTGTAACTTGGTTGAAGCTTTGCTCTTATTCTTGCTGGCTTCCACGTTGATGTTCACCCCATGAAGCTTGTAATGGTGCAGGTTGCGTATGGCATCCTCAGCTGCCGTCTTGTCTTCTATGTGCACAAAGCCATAGTTCTTAATGATGTCACATTCCAGCACCTTCCCATACTGTTCGAAAAGAGAGCGAATCTCCTGCTCTGTAGCCTCCCGGGGCAGGTTTCCGATGAACAGCTTCACCATCCTGACAAGAGCCTGGGAGAGAAAAACAAGATTTCAAAAGTCAGGGGTGTGGTGGGAAATTTCGGTGCACTGCAGCATTTTCATCTAATCCTCCAAAGTTCTTGCACCTTCAGAGACCCTCGCATAGACATTCATTATTCTTCCTCAGTAGAAGGGCGGTTTGTTCTTGAGAAGTGCGAACTATGTGTGACATGGAAACAGGAGGTCGAGGGTCAGCATGCATAGCACAGTCTATCACCTCTGTGAAATGGAGCGCAATGAAATACCAGAATTAGCTGTTTAATGTCTTAAAATGAGGAAAGAGAAAAGCCCAAGCAAAGGCAAGGGGTATCTATCGCAGTGCGCCTGGTAACAAGGTTTTGGAGGGAAATCTGTGTACCTCTCCTCCACGCACTAGCACCTTTCAAGATACACTAAAAGGAAAAAAGTCCCCTTTCCCTCTAACCGGGACCAACCACCCGCCCCCCAGCGGCCCACCCTCCAGCTTCTTCGCTCCAACAAAGACTCGACCCGACCCCTGCCCCGCCTCCTTCCGGAGACCCGGTCCCGCCTCCTCCCGTTGTCTCCCCGGACCTCCCGCAGCAAAATGAGAAACCCAAATCCCCGCCATGCCTTCTGCAGGAGGCCCGGCCCGGCCCGCCCCGCCCCGCCCCCGAGCTCCCCACATCACACACACAAGACCCCCTCGCACCTCCGGGTGGCGGCGGCGGCGGCGGCGGCTCCCGCGTCAGGGAGAACCCTACAAAATGGCGACGGGCGCTCGAGCCTCGACGCGACCGGGCCCTTTCTCGCGCGCCAGCTCACGCACCGGCTCACGCACGCGCGAGTACGCGCTGCTTCCCTCCCCTTCCCCTCGCGGGAGCCGAGTGACCAATCGCGAGGCTGCATACAAATGACCTCGCAACACGGGGGCGGGGCCTCTTGGTGGCGGCACAGCGCCGCGGAGGTCAGCCCACCCCCAGCCCCAGCCAGCCAGTCATCACCCTGGAAAGGATCGCCACTCCTGCGTCAGAGGGGCTCTGGACGCAACCACTGCCTAGAAAAGCGGAGGCCCCGGGGAGTCACTCACCATCACAATGGGTCCTGCTATTGGGCCCTCTGAGGAGGCCGGAGAGCTAATGACAAAGGGGAATCTCCCCGAGGGCCCTAAAAAGGGGCTTTCGTAGCGGGCTGGCCGGCCTCTGTGGCAGCTTGGGGCAACATTTCAGAAATACAGGCGCGCCACATTTTAAGCAAAACTAGTCATTGTTTTGTAGCGCTTTAAACATTATTTTAGTGTTTCATTACAGACGTGTTATTTATTGGTACGGAAACTGAGAACGAAGGGGCAGAAGGATAACCTGGCAAAACTAGGACAGGCCTAAGAGGTATTGCTACCCAGGCTACGCTTAGTCATGTTTTGTTTGCTCGTGAGTATCCGTGGTCTGGTTCTCTCTCATTGTGTGTCCATCACAGTCCTGGTCTGTGGTGAACACACGAGAGGAATATTTGGTGGAGAGGCCCAGCGAGGTCTCTAGTTAAGGGGTGGGACAGGGTCTCCTCGTCCACACCACGCTGGAAGTCTAGGCTACTGTGAGTTTCCCAACTGTCTAGCATTGAGAATTCAGCTGTGGTCCAAGGGCACCTCCTGGCGGTAAAAACAAGCTTAGGCGGGCCGGGCGCGGCGGCTCACGCCTATAATCCCAGCACTTTGGGAGGTTGAGGCGGGCCGATCACGAGTTCAGTAGTTCGACACCAGCTTGGCCAACATGGTGAAATCCCATCTCTACTAAAAATACAAAAAATAGCCGGGCATGGCGGCGGGCGCCTGTAATCCCAGCTACTCGGGAGCCTGAGGCAGGAGAATCGTTGGAACCCGGGAGGCGGAGGTTGCAGTGAGCCGAGATGGTGTCACTGCACTCCAGCCTGGGTGACAGAGCAAGACTCGGTCTGGAAAAAAAAAAGTTTAGGTGGATTCCCCAACTGTCACCTTCCAACAAAGAGTAGCCTTTTATGGAGATTGATGGATTGGGTTTATCTCGTAGAGCCTGCCAGGGAGATTGTCAGCCACCATTCCTCATTGTAGTGGCTCCATAATGGCTTCTCTGATACCATCAGGCACACATTCCCCAGGCTGCCTTCTTCCACCCCAGCTACTTGGATATATTCTTTCCCTGAGTTCCTTTTGTTTCTCAGCCATTTCAGAAGAGGCACTGTCCTTCCGATTTTATTTTATTTTTATTTTTCAATTTTTTAAAGACAGAGTATCGCTGTGTCACCCAGGCTGGAGGGCAGTGGTGCGATCTCGGCTTACTGCAACCTCCACCTCCCGCGTTCAAGCCATTTTCCTGCTTCAGCCTCCCCAGTAGCTGGGACTACAGGTGTGCGCTACCACACCCAGCTAATTTTTGTATTTTTAATAGAGACGGGGTTTCACCATGTTGGCCAGGCTGGTGTCCACTGGCCTTGGCATCCCAAAGTGCTGGGATTACAGGCATGAGCCACCACGCCCGGCCCTTAACTGTTACTACTATTATTTTTGAGTCAGGGTGTCACTTTGTTTTCCAGGCTAGAGTGCAGTGGCACCATTATGGCTCACTGTAGCCTCAACCTCCCAGACGCAAGTGATCCTCCTATCTTAGCCTCTGGAGCAGCTGGGACCACAGGTGTGGGCCACCCCATCCAGCTAATTTTTAAAATGTTTTTGTAGTGATGGGGGTCTCCCTGTGTTGCCCAGCCTGGTCTCAAACTTCTGGGCTCAAGATGGTTCCACTGCAGCCTCACAAAATGCTGATTACAGGTGTGAGCCACTGCACCCGGCTTACTATGTGCTTCTAATTTAAAACAGCACTATCCTATGTTAATATCATCTACTGTTTATGCCCAAATTTCTCCTGGATTGTTACAAATGTCTTTTTACAGTTGATTTCTTCTAATCTGGACTTAAACGTTGTACATTTGTATAAATTATGTAAATGGTGTGTTTTGAGTTGTATAGCTCACTGTGCCTTACTATTTTTCCACTAAGGGCTGTGTCGCCGCATGATACCTCACTAGTGAGTAATGCAGTCCTCCGTGGTGTACAGTCACAGATTGTACCTGTTCATCTCTGGGCATAGGACGCTCAGCTTGCTTCCAGCTCTCTGTCATTATAAACAGGGCTGCAGTGAACATGCTTAAGTATGTGCGCTAATTCTGTGTGAGAATTTGGGGGGATATAAACCCAGAGGGGGACTTGCTGGGTCATAGAGTATACATAGAACTCACCTGTCTAAGTAGCGCCGAATTGTTCTCCGGAAAAGCTGCACCAGCAAACTCTTCCACCTGCAGCATATGAGGGGCCTTGTATCTCTGCGTCCCTCCTGTGATGACATCATCTGCTTTTCTAATTTTTGTCAGTCTGATGGATATAAAGTGATATTTCATTGTTGCTTTAATTTGTATTTCTCTGGTTACTAATGATTTTAAGCATCGCTTCTTGTCTGTTTTTTTTTGAGATGGAGTCACACTCTGTCGCTCAAGCTGGAGTGCAGTGATACTATCTCAGCTCACTGCAACCTCTGCCTGCAGGTTTCAAGCGATTCTCCTGCCTCAGCCTCCTGAGTAGCTGGGATTACAGGCATGCGCCACCACCACACCCAGCTAATTTTTGTATTTTTAGTAGAGATGAGGTTTCACCATATTAGTCAGGCTGGTCTTGAACTCCTGACCTTGTAATTTGCCCACCTTGGCCTCCCAAAGGGCTGGGATTACAGGCGTGAGCCATCACGCACAGCCTTTTCTTTTTTTTTTTTTTTTGAGATGGAGTCTTGCTCTGTCGCCCAGGCTGGAGTGCAGTGGCACAATCTCAGCTCACTGCAACCTCCGCCTCCCGGAGTTCAAGCAGTTCTCCTGTCTCAGCCTCCCGAGTAGCTGGGACTACAGGCACGCATCACCATGCTTGGCTAATTTTTGTATTTTTAGTAGAGGCGGGGTTTCACCACATTGGTCAGGCTGGTCTCGAACTCCTGACCTTAGGTGATCCACCCACCTTGGCCTCCCAAATCGCTGGGGTTAAAGGCATGAACCACTGCGCCCAGACTTGTTTTTTGTGAAAGGGTTTTGCTTTATCATGCAGGCTGAAGTGCAGTGACACAATCATAGCTCACTGTAGCCTTGAGCTCCTGGGCTCAAATAATCCTCCTGCTTCAGGAGGCTGAAGCCCTCAGGCCTCAGCCTCCCAAGTAGCTAGGACTATATGCCCAGCTAATTTTTTTGTTTTTGGTAGAAACGAGGTCTCACTATGTTGCCTGGGCTATTCGAACTCCTGGCCTCAAGTGATCCTCCCACTTCAGCCTCCCAAATCACTAGGGTTACAGGTGTGAGGCACTACACCTGGCCTCTTGATTTTTCAAGTTTATGCTTCTGTAAATTTCCTGTTCATATCTTTTGCCCATCTTTCTTTTCAGGTTGCAGGCTCCTTTTTTGTTGTTGATTTGTAGGGCTTTTTCGTATATTCTAATCTCTTATTGGTCTCAAATACCATCTCTCATTCCACTAATTATTAACTCTGTCCATGGTGTCCTTCACTGAACAGAAATCCTTATTTCTTGTGCAATGAAATTAATTTTTATCTTAAAGCTGTGCTTTTGAACTTTTTTTTTTTTTTTTTTTTGAGACAGCCTGTTGCCCAGGCTAGAGTGCAGTGGTGTGATCATGACTCACTGCAGCCTCAACCTCCCGGGCTCAAGCAATCCTTCCACCTCAACCTCCCAAGTAGCTGGGACTACAGTTGGGTGCCACCATGCCTGGCTAATTAAAAAATTTTTTTGTAGAGATGAGGTTTCGCTGTGTTGCCCAGGCTGGTCTTGAACTTCTGAGCTCCAGTGATCCTCCCATCTCGCCTCCCGAAGTGCTGAGATTGCAGGTGTGATCCACTGCACCTGGCCTGCTTTTGAACTTTTGTATAAGATGTTCTTCTGTAGCCTCCTTAGTCACAAGATATTCTCCTACATTTTAGTCTATTAACGTTATGTTTTTGTTTTTGTTTTTTGGGGGATGGAGTTTCGCTCTTGTTGCCCAAGCTGGAGTGCAGTGGTGTGAGCTGGGCTCACTGCAACCTCTGCCTCCAGGGTTCAAGCCATTCTCCTGCCTCAGCCTCCCGAGTAGCTGGGACTACAGGTGTGCGCCACCACGCCCGGCTAATTTTTGTATTTTTAGTAGAGATGGGGTTTCACCATATTGGCCAGGCTGGTCTCGAACTCCGGACCTCATGTGATCCACCCTCCTTGGCCTCCCAAAGTGCTAGGATCACAGGCGTGAGCCACCGTACCCGGCCTATTAACATTATATTTTTTACCTTTTGCATTTAGATCTGGAGCCCATTTACAGCAGTGCTATCCAATAAAAATACAATGTTAGCTATGTATGTAATTTAAAAATTTCCAGCAAACACATTAAAAAAGTAACCAGAATAGTTGAAACTCACTTTAATGATACTTTTGAAACCCAATATATCTAAATTATTATTAAAACACATAATCAATATAAAAATTAAGGTATTTAAAGTTGTTGTCCTCTTCCATGCTTGATGTCTGATGTTTCAGAGCCACGGCACACTTGGTTTGGCTACATCTCAGTAGCCACACATGGCTGGTGGCTGCTGCTGTGGACAGCATGGACCTAAAGTCCACTCTTGTAGGTGATGTTAAAAATGCAAATATATTTTTCACTACATAATTAATCCTTTTTTTTTTTGAGACAGGGTCTCACTTTATTGCCCAGACTGGAGTGCAGTGGCATGATCTCGGCTCACTGTAACCTCTACTTCCAAGGCTCAAGCAATGCTCCTGCCTCAGCCTCCCAAGTAGCTGGGACTACAGGTACGTGCCACTACACCTGGCTAATTTTTGTAGAGATGGGGTTTCACCATGTTGCCCAGGCTGGTCTTGAACTCCTGAGCTCAAGTGACCCACTCACCTTAGCTTCCCAAAGTGTTGGGATTATAAGCGTGAACCACCATGCCTGGCCAAGTAATCCATTTTTATGTGCCATCTCTCTCCATTGATTTGTGGTGCTGGCATTTATTGTATTTTCGTGTTTAACTTGTCTCCTATCACTCACCGCCTCATTCCATCCTGTTGCCTTTCCTGGAAGTTTTTCTTTCTTCCACTCACAGCTGAAGGTGTTTTCTGACTTAATTCCTGACACTGTGCTTCCCCTCTTCTATGTCCTATTCTTAAGCAATCATGCCCTGAAGTGCTTCTGCTGCCACATTTGCAGATGCTGCTCGGAGCCTTCAGTCTCACCTCTGTGTTCACAATACCTGCCCCTTCTGAGGGATTGCTTCAACTGGCTGTCCTATTTACACTTACATATCACATTAAAATAATTATTTCTCCATTAATTTCTCCATACACATTTCCTTCTAACATTTCCAAGTATTGTTTCCCTTCAACCCCCCCGCAGGCTTGCCACCTTGGAGTGCACATACCTAGATTCCCTGAGCACCCCCAAGGTATGACTGTCTCTTCAAACAGTGGAGAGTTTACAGTTGTATTTGAAGAAGAGATGCCTGTGTAGTGCTGATGGATTCTTCCACTTAGTCCCATGACAGATTGTTCTAGTTACATGTATCTACCTGTTGGCTGTGGAACAGTAAATCTGCCCATCTTAAGGGGGAAATTATCCTGCAGGCTCTCTGGTCTACCAGATCTCAGGTTTGGAGCCCACTCTGGGGCTATGATGAGCTAGTTCTGGGCCTGCACACACCTGACTCGGTCTTCGCCATGGCTGATGATAGTCAGGCCCGCAGTCAATGACGCTGAAGGCGGGGCTGCCTTCCTGGAAAAACGGTTGTCTGTGTGTATAGAACCAATGAGAGAACACACTCTTCCTGCTGGAGGCCACCAAGGAGTGGCCACTTCCATCAACATCGGGAGACAAACACCCTGCCCTGAAAGCTCCGATTGCCAAGCCAGAGACAAAGGAGAAGCCACCAGCTCCTTTTTAATACTTCACCAGATCCAGAAGGTAGTCTGGAATTCGAGACTGACCTGGGCAACATAGTGAGACCCCGTCTCTACAAAAAATAAACAAACTTAGTTGGGCGTGATGGTATGTGCCTGTGATTCAGGCTACTCGGGAGGCTGAGGTGGGAGGATTGCTTGAACCTGGGAGGTGGAGGTTGCAGTGAGCTTTGATTGCGCCACTGCAGTCCAGCTTGGCTGACAGAGTGAGACTCTGTCTCAAAAAAAAAAAAATATATATATATATATATATATGTGTGTGTGTGTGTGTGTATATATATATATATAAAATCCTCTGTGTGTGTATTTACACATTTGGGCTGTAAAGTTACCTCATGGCTTCCCAGAGTGACTTCATTCTGTTGGTCAGTTTATTGGAACCTGCCACTTCTCTGATCCCTGTCTGAGCTCCCTTGATCTACTGGAGAGCAGACAGCAAGTGGGGGCAGTAAGCACCCGCTATGTGCTCAGCTTTCCACCACTGGGCTGAGCAGTGGCTGAGACTGGCTGGGGGCTGTAGCAATGCTTCCCAGTCTTCCAATTTGAAAACAGTTTAGAGACTCACAAGTGAAGAAAATTGTGCACCAGGGAAGGAGTCCTCATTGCTTTTTAACATGAATACTGCTTGGTGACATCATCCCAACCCATGGGGAACTACTTTGGTCTAAAAAGAGGCTTGGCATTGGTCAACCCAGCACACTGGAGGTCACTGTCACAGGGAAATGAGACTGGGTCAGGGAAGCTCTCAATGTGACACAGCTCTTCAAGAGCTTGGAGGCTGGGGCAGAGTGGAAACGTGAGATGCAGGAGACCAGAACCAAGGGAGAGGACATGGGCTTGGGCAGAGAGGCTTTGGTCAGGAAAGCAAAGACACCCAGAGGCAGTGAGAGAAGCTGAGCTGTTTAATCACCTCCTTGGCCAGACTCAAGGCGGTGGCTGTCCCTGAACAACACACCTTGAAAGCCATTGAGAGCAGCTGGAGATGGAGTGGCAGCTGGAGTTAGAGGGTGGGGGTGGGAAGGGAGGGCTCCTGCGCCTGTCATCTGGCACTCCTGCCCCCAGGGCCTGCTTCAGCTCTGAGAGGTTCCTGGCTGGTCCCAGGGGTGAGGAACCAGAAGGCAGAAGGCGAGTGCCCTCGCTATGGTGGGAGAATGACCCTGAGGCAGGGGCAGTCACTCCCCACATGGCCTATGTTGAGGGTGCAGCACTGTCCGCACCTTGGTGAGGGACAGAGGCACAAGGCTGGGGAAAGAGGGGAGAAGTCGGCGGGGGTGGGAGAGGGGGTTGCCTGGGTCCCACCACCAGTCTGGAATTAAACAGCAGAAGAGAAGGGCTGCCCTTGGGAACACGGACTTGTCCCCAGTGACAGTTCCTGGTGATGGGTTGACCTTGGCAACAGACCCTAGCAGCAGGCAGTTGTCCTGACAAGAGGGTGGTCCCTGTTGACTGTCCCTGGCAGTTTCCTGAACGGAGGGAAGGAGCTGGCCTGGGACCTTGCCCCCAGCTACTTGTTCTTCTTGAAGAAGCTGAAGCGTTTTTCTCGCTCTCGTTCTCTGCCGTCTTTGCTGCGGAGCACAACAGGCCCCTCAGCCCCGACAGGTGACACTGGGGGCATGGTCATGGCCCGGGTCATGCCCCGGGTGGTGCTGGGCACCACCGGCTCTTCGGGCTCTCCAGAGGCAGAAGATGCAGTGGCAATGGCTGCGTTCACCACCCGTAGCCACGAGCTCATCTCTGCCTGTGGACGGAAAGACCCTTGGTCAGCTTTAAGGATGCTCCGCTGGGGTGGCCACGGTGGACAGCAGGGAAGTGTGAGAGGAGGAGGCAGAAAGTGAGCTGACTGTTTCATGCTATTAGGAGAATGCAGCCGGCTTAGACAGGGAGTGCGGCCTGGTGCGGCTGTCACACACATCCAGTCTTACCACAAAGGACGAGACCAGGAAAAAAAGGGAGGACGGGGAAGGAAGCGGAGTCTGCAGCTGGAGGGTTCTGGAATGGCACGGACAGAGAGGAACACGGAGGACAGCTCACCTCATCCTTGGCCTGGAATAAATATTCTTTTCCATCCTGTAAGCTGTTGGGAGAGAGAGGCCACAGGGCAGAGCTGAGAATCTGGATGTGCCAGGTCGCTGCTGGTGAGAGCGCAATCATGACCCAACACCGGGCTGGGACATCTGGCTGCAGCCCTCGGAGCCGGACCAGACATACTCTGCACATTCTTCAGTCTTCCCCGACTGCAGAAGCACATCCTTTCTGACTGGCCACAGAGGCAGGGGGAGCTCACTTCCACCCCAGCCTGGGCCTCCTGCTCCAGCTGCTTGCTGGCAGGCAGGGACAGCCCCCTGGAGGTCTTGCCAGATCCCTGCCTTTGGATTTCCCACCCTGGGTAATTTTTCACCTTGGCATCGGCAGCCATCAGGCCTGGGTCTCGGTTCTCCTGCTCCCCTTGGTGTGGAGACAACCAGAATCCCCGCCTCCCTCATCTACACTGTCCCCAAGTGGCTGGCCTGGTTACTCTACTCAGGGGTTCCTTACAGGAACTCCCCTCCCTCTGGACCCGACTCACGGCTCACCTGTGCCACTCCCAACTCTCCTCCCATCCCGAGAGCACTGTTCCCTGTTCCTACCCCAGCTTGAAGACGTGTTTGCGCTTTCGGTAATCAAAGGCGACACTGCCCTGGGCCCTGGCCAGGCTGACAGGCACTTCTCCGTGGTATGGCACCCCCGCACTGGCTGCCTTGGCATCCTTGTAAAAGCCGAGGCTCCCACGCCGCAGGACACAGTACACGTTCTGCCAGGACCTGCGAGGGACATGGTGCTGACTGGCTGGCCTCGGTGGCTCCTGCTACCCGGGGCCCTCTTGGGTATTCTAGGACTTCCAGTTCTGCTCCCATCTTTAGGCCATGGTCTTCACACCCTCTGGTCCACCCCTGAGGCCCTGCTCTGGTCCCAAGTCCTACCCTTTGCCCAGAAGATGTACTTTAAAGGGCATCCCTTCCTCTATCTGGGCAGAGGCTCTGGGGAAATCCCCTCTGAGGGCAGGCTCCGGAGAGGCTGTACCTGTTGGCAGCCTTCTTCCCGAAGGCCTCCATCTCTTGCTTGCGACACAGTACCCCCTCCATCTGCTCCTGGGCAGATGGCTCTGGGCCTCGAGGAGGCAGGGTGGCAGCGTGGGCTGACTCGGTGGACCTGCTCTGGGGCATCGCAGGTGGGGCCGCGCCCCGAGTCCGGGTCTGCCTGTCTCCCCGGGGCCCATTGGCTTCGTCTCCTGGGCCAGGTCCCTAGGGGGGAAATCAGTGTCAGTGTCAAAGGATGAGATGGGACATCCCTAACCTGGGTGCCAGGAAGCTCCGTGTCCAGGAGTTGGTCTTCCTGCCCCCAAGCTGCCTGTGAGCCTCTGCCCTCTCACATCCCATCCCCAGTACTCCCCCACCCCACTCACCACCCCTTCTGGACCCTTCGCCTCCCAGTTATCAACACCCACACTTGCAGGGGAACTCACTGGCCCTTCGGGGGAGCTGCTGTCCTCAAGTCTCTGTTGTCCCAGCAGGGGCTGCAAGAATAAGAATCTGTAAAAGGATATGCAGGGGTGGAGGGGCTATGACTCCGATGGGGGAACAGGGGACAGTGGGGTCACCTGTGAGGGCTCTCCATCTGTGCAGACTCCATTAACACTGGGGGCTTGTGTGGATGGTGGTGGCCGTAGCTGGGTTCTGGGATGACCAAAGACAACACAGGATCATTAGTCCCTGGGTGGCCTGGGCTCAGCCTCCTCCTCCTACCCCAGGCGTCCTGGCTCTCACCTGTCCCAGGTGGTGTCAGGAGCCATCTGGCCGCCCACCAGGTCCCCTGGAGGCACACTGGCTGTGGGTTCAGGAGCAGGCGGCTGTTTCCTTCGCTCCTCCTCCTCCCTCTTTCTCTTCCGCTCCTTCTCCCGCTCCTCTAGCTGCATTCAGCGTGTAGAAAGTCGCGTGTAAGAGGGCCAGGGAAATAGGGAGAGCTGAAATGTCTCAACTCTGATTTGATGAAATATGATAAAAGGAGAACAGAATTCGAGAAGACGGTGGGGACAAGAGACAAAATGGGAGAAGGTGTCTCAGCCTCACCCAGGGGAACTGACACCTCCTAAAGGTGTGGTGACAACGGCACGCTCAGCTCACATCTGGGAGCCACTGGTACAGTGGCAAGAGAGAAGACATGTCTTCTCCAAGCAGAAGCAAGCATGGGTTGGGGGAGCAGGTTGGGGGTGGGCATCTGGGGTCCTGTGTCCCTCACCGCAGTAAGCTTCTCTAGCGCACAGAATCGTTCCTCCCAGGCCACTGCTGACTTCTGGAAGGCCTCGTGCCGCTTGATAAGGCTCTCAACTTCATCAACCGTGCAACCCAGCTCAGCGCTGCGCACCAGCGGCTCCTGGCTGCAGAGCCAGGCCTCTGCCATCCCTGCATCTCTTCCAAACACGAGCACCTCCAAAACTGGTGGGATCAGGGGTCACAGGAAGATGGTGGGTCAGAGTGGCCACTGGCAGGGCACAGTGGCCATGGCAACCTCAAGAACAGGGACACAGAGAAAGCCACTGCCCCAGAGCTGTGCCAGGCAGCGCCAAGGTTGGACATCGTGAGTTTCACACCCAGGGTTCCTGGTCTCACCTACTCTGGAAACCACAGGGTGCAGAATGCCCCCCACTCCCCACAGCACCTGGGGTCCCCTCAGCAGCTCACCCAGCTGAAGCCAGTCCATCTTCTCCTGCCACTTCTCGGCCGTCTCCTGGCGCCGTGCCTGCAGCTGAGACAGCTTCTCTGAGATCTGGGGGGCAGAGATATGAGTTAGCACCAGGATGTGAGGTCTTTCCAGGGCCCCTGGGGAGTCACCCAGGGCGACAGATAATTTCTTTTTTTTTTTTTGAGACAGAGTTTCACTCTTATCGCCCAGGGAATGGTGCAATCTCAGCTCACTGCAACCTCACTGCCTCCCAGGTTCAAGCAATTCTCCTGCCTCAGCCTCCGAGTAGCTGGGATTACAGGCACCCACCACCATGCCTGGCTAATTTTTGTGTTTTTAGTAGAAATGGGGTTTCAGCATGTTTCATCACAGCCTAGCCACACAACCCTTGGAGGCCAGGCTGGTTTCGAACTCGTGACCTTAGGTGATCTGCCCGCCTGGGCCTCCCAAAGTGCTGGGATTACAGGCATGAGCCACCATGCTTGGTCCAGGACCAGTGATTTCTGATGTCAAAAGGCAGACGGTTCTCACATTTCCAGAATGCAAGAAACCCCTGAATGGCACTGAGGGGAGAGAATGAAAAATTTCTTGCAAAGAAAGAATGAGAGGAAGCAGAAAGCTGCCAAGAAGTCAGCGTTCAGCACTGCCCAGTGAGAATGGCCCGGCCACCCGGGCCTCACCCACCTCCTCGGCCGCATAGTGGCTCCTGGCCAGCAGCTCCTTCCCCATGTCGATGCAGGAGGAGAAGCGGTCCGCCCGGGCCTCTATCTCTGCCTTGATGCCTTGCTGGTTCTTGATGACTAGATCCGCGGAGGACACATCCCTGGGGGGAGGCAGAAACAGCATCATCTGCTGCCCACAGTCCCATCACAGCCCAGCCACACAACCCATGGAGGCCCCGGGCCCTAGGGTTCTCACCGGGGACGCTCCTGGGCATCCATCTGCAGGTTGACCTCATCCATCCAGAGCATCAGTTCCCGGACAGCCTTGAAGAAGCGGAACTTGTCCGTGGTGTCCAGCAGCAGCTGCCGGCGGGCGGCAGAGCTTCCCTGAAGCTGAGCCCAGGCCTCAGCCACGGCCTGCATGTGGCGGCCGATCTCCTCAGCCTTGTCTCCAGCATATGCCTTCTGGAGCCGGTGGCCATCGTCCTGCACCTGCTGGACCTGTGGGGCCCCGGGTCAGAGTCAGGCAGAGTGGGGGACTCCAAGGAGCCGCAGCCTGCCTCAGTTCTGGCTGCCACTCTCACCTCCTGCTCCCTGTCTCACAGCCAAAGCAGCAGGGGGAGGAGCCAGGGAGTGGGGGTGCTGGGAAAGATGAAGGCAGGTGCTTGGCCACACTCTGCCCTATTGGGTCTCATCTGGGAACCTGGGCTTAACTTGGGGAGGATCTGGAAAAGGGCCATTGGCCAGTTGAACTTTCAGAGGCCTGTCTAGGATGTTATGGACCTTGGAGATTGCTAGAACGAGACACTTAGCCTGAAGAGGGGATTCAGGCAGGGGCTGATGGGTTTTAGTGGTTGAGGGAAGGATCCATGCTTACTGAGTGTGGGCCTAGAGCTCAAGCCTGGGAAGCACCAACAGGCAGATTTAGCAGAGCATGAAGAGTCTCCTGGCCACTGGGAACCCCTGAAGACATCATGGGCTCTCAAGGGGGCTTGTCATTAAAAGTGTGAATGCAGTGGCTAGATGTCCCCTGCCAGAGATAGTTTCTTTCTTTTTGAGACAAGTTTCGCTCTTGTTGCCCAGGCTGGCGTACAGTGGTGTGTACAACCTCTGCCTCCCAGGTTCAAGTGATTCTCCTGCCTCAGCCTCCTGAGTAGCTGGGATTACAGGCATGCGCCACCAGGCCCAGCTAATTTTGTATTTTTAGTGGAGACAGGGTTTCTCTATGTTGGTCAGGCTGGTCTCAAACTCCCAATCTCAGGTGATCTGCCCTCCTCGGCCTCCCAAAGCGCTGGGATTACAGGCGAGAGCCACCGTGCCCAGCCAAACAGAGATGTTTCCTTGGAGCAATTTCCTCATCTCGAAATGGCCCTCCAAAGGGTGCCATCCTCCCAGCATCTCTGAGCTCTGCCCTAGCTCCTGGGAACGCTCCCCGGCATTTCCCCCTTGGCCTCCTCTAAGCCTCCCCCACCTCCGCATGCTTGGGTCAGACCTGGGCGCTGAGGGCCTGGATGTCGTGCTCGTAGGCACAGTGTCGGCGCTGTAGGGCCTCGGCAGCGTTGAGGTCGCGGCCAGTCCCGTCCGGAAGCTGCTGCTGCTTGTGCTGCACCCGCGCCAGGGCTTGGCGTGCCCCGTGCAGGAAGCGCTGCAGCTCGTATGCCGCGGCCAGCACCTGACCCCGCGTGTCCAGCAGCTCAAGCAGGTCAGCCCAGGCTTCGTTGAGACTGTCCTTCCACTCGGCCACAGTGGCCCGTGCGGCATGGCCCCCAGCAATGAGCCCATTGGCCAGTGCATTGGCGCTATCTACGCGCTCCTGACCGATGGTGCTTGTGTCCCGGGAGAACTCTCGGAATTTGTCTCGGAGCATCTGGTAGAGGAAGCAGATGGACAGACCATGCTGTGATGTTGGGGGATGTGGTCCCTGCCTGATGGGGCGAGTCCTCCACTCCAAACTCAGAACCCACCTCTCCCCGCTGGCCACGGGGCCGGGACAGGTTTCCCCCCGGTGGTTAAGGAGCAGGCATGGTTGCTTCCCACTGACCCTGTATTCGACAGGCGCCCTCCACCCCCGGCAAGGGGGTTTCGAGGTGCTTGGGACCCTCAGGCCTCAGACAAGAATCCCCTAACTATGGCCCATATTTCTGTACGACAGAGGCTCCATGCCCCCAAACCGTGGAGGGGATCATACCCCATTTTGTTGAATTCTGTTGAAAAGTGTGAGTGATAATTTCCTATTTGCCCTTGTCTCAGCTCAGCTTCATGTCCCCTTTCTGCACAATTCTTCAAATTGTGTGTGTGTGTGTGTGTGTGTGTGTGTGTGTGTGTATGTATTTAGAGATAGGGTCTTGCTCTGGAGTCCACTAGCGCAATCACTGCAGCGTCAACCTCCTAGGCTCAAGAGATCCTCCCACCTTAGCCTCCTGAGTAGCTGGGCCTACAGTCCTGCACTGCCGTGCCTGGCTAATTAAAAAACATTTTTTTTGTAGAGATGGGGGTCTCACTATGTTGCCCAGGCTGGTCTCAAACTCCTGAGCTCAAGTTATCCTCCTGCCTCAGCCTCCCAAGGTGCTAGGATTACATATGTGAGCCACCATGCCCAGCCTCTTCAAATCATATACCTCAAAATCAGGAGGGCAGTGCCTGCTTAGCCTGGTCTTGTCTTCTGGCCCCCCAGTGCTCTGCCTGCGACCAGCTCCTAGTCTCCCTGTGGGTCCTCCACTCTTCCCATGGCTGATCTGAGCTGGGTGCTCTCCCTACACTCACAGTCACATGCTCATAGTCCTGGCCCAGCTCGTGGGAGGCCGCCACGACCTCGCGCTCCTGGATCCACTGCTCTAGGTCATCCAGCTCGCGGCGGAGCTGGCACAGCCGGAGGTGCTCCTGCAGGCGCTCCCGCCGCTCTCCCGCCAGCTCCTTCAGGCCGGCATACAGCTTGTCCACCTGGGCTTGGCGGATGGATATCCGCGTGCTGCAGAAAGAGTGGGAGAGGCACTGTGGGACTTAGGGGTGTAGCTCTGACTTCCGGCCTGTTCTGTGGAGCCCTGTCCCTCAGGGCTCCCAACAGCTCGCCCACCCTGCACTCCAGCTTTCTAGGAGGCTCCATGCACACAGCACTGAAGGCTCCACATTCCCTGCACCTTCCTGTTCCTGCAGCCAGCTCCTCCCCTAGGCTGGGCCGGGCTGCCGCTGCACCCACCTCTCTGGGTGCTCATGGTCAATCATGTCCTGGCTGCTGGCTGCCAGCTGGTGGATGGTCTGCGCGTAGTCGGCCAGGGCTTGCTCCAGCACCTGGTGCTTCTTCACCTCTGCCTGGGCACTCAGCTCATCCTGGGGGAAGGGACGGTGGGAGGGGACAGTGGCATCAAGCAGCGGGTCGGGGGAGGGCAGAACTGGCCACATACACCAGGCTGTGTCCTGGCCCTCACCTTAGCCTTCTCCTGGCCCATCATGTGTAATTCCTGCTCGCCCATCCAGGCCTCCGCCTCAGCAGCATCACGGTAGAACTGCTGGGCTCGCAGGGCCTCCTCGAGTCGCTTCCCTCGAAGTTCCAGCTCGTGGCCCAGGCGTTTCCACATTTCCTGCAGCTGGGCCAGCTCTGGGCCTGCTGCTGCTGCACCTAGAGCACGCTGCCGCTCCCTCAGGTCCGCGATCCGGGGCTCATGGCCCTGAATCTCCTTCTGCAGAGTCTGCCCATGGCCACAGAAGAGAAAATGCTGAAAGGCCTGCCGCAGCCCCACATGCTCCTGGAGACCACCCTTCACCCCGTGCCTCTCTCCTTCCTGGGTCCTCTGCTCCCTCTCCTAGCTGGGGGTGCGATGGTAACACGCCTCAGCCCCCCAGCCCCCACTATGTCCCACTGAGAGGACCCACCCTCCTGAGGTGAGGAAAGACAGCCACTGAAGTCCAGGGTTACACTCAGCATTGAGGGGGCCCTGGTCTTAAGAAAAAACACACGTCCAAGTCTGGGGAGGCTCCTGGGAACTTCTCTTTTGCCTTCAGCCTCTGCCTCACCTGGTTTTTCTTCATGAGAAGCTGGACACTGGGTAGGTCCTTGCCATGCTCCATGGAGCTGGCCATGGGCAGCCGCTCTGTCACCCACAACTGGAAGAGGAAGAGGCGGTCAGTGGAGGCCCAGAGGGCAAGGCAAAAGCACCAGGGACTTTTAGTGGGAGTGGGGACACCTGGGGCTACCTCCATGTGTGTAGGGAACGGTCATCTCTGGTTCTGGGGGGCATCCCCAAGTCTCCCTAGAGGGGACATGGTCAATGCCAAAGAGAAGAGGGAACAGAGCCCTGCTGGCATCTCCCTGGCATTGAGGAGGGAGGCTGGAAAGCCACGTGGCTGGGGGCAGCTTGCTGTCCTTGGCCCCAGTGACTCACAATCTCATCCTCCACGTCCCGGTGGAACTGGTGCTGCTCGCGAGAAGCCTGCAGGCGCCGGCAGCGTTCCTGCATGGGCTGGCACAAGGCCCTGAACTTCTCTTCCACAGCCCTCGAGGTCCTCTCCACCTCCCCTGCACCCTGGTCCTCCTGGGCCAGCGCTTTGGCCTGGGCCTGAATTGCCTCCACCTCCTTCTCTCTCACAGCCATCTCCCATTCCAGCATCTGCAAACCGCCAGGAGGAAGGACATGTTAGCTCTGCATTTCCGCCTTCACGCCCAGCAGAGACACCAGTCTCTATCCAGCCCACTGTGGCTGCTTATCACTGCAGCTCACCCAGGGAGAGCATCCCCTCGTGGGCTGGATCAGTGGATCTCCAACTTTATACACACGAGAGTCCAAGGGCAGGGGGTGAAAGAATCTCTATTGGGTACTGTGCTTACTACATGGGTGATGGGTTCAGTTATGCCCCAAACTTCAGCATCACACAATATAACCTTATAACAAACCTGCACCCACACCCCCAAATCTAAAAGACTGAGATTTAAAAATCCAGGGTAGTGTGATAACTGTGCCCATTATCAACTCATTGTCTCTCCATCCCCAATCCATCGTGGCCCTGCTTTGAGACACTGGAACTGGTCCCTGAAAACATTCCTCCTTTGCCAGCGGGCACAATCTAGACCTTGTCAGCAGAGGGCGCTGGAGGGACACCACAATGCCTAGCAGATGAGGGGCGTGCCACGGTTCCAGCGTGTTTTCCTTCCTCCTACAGCAAAACTGTCCACAGTGCGCAAGAGATTCAGTGGCTCTGAACTCTCTGGCAAGTTTTGCTGTACTCCAGTGGCCACTTCCTGCTGGTCAGCCTTGGCTTGCTGGCTTCAGACCTGCTCTGGCCTGTGATACCCCAGCAAATTTCCAGGCCATTCAGTGGGCCTCTGCCCTCTCCAAGGAGGTTTGAGACTCAGCCATCTTGCTCCTTCCTGGAGGACTCCTCGACCCCAGAGGTGTCAGCTGCTCCCTACACTTCCCATTCTGCATTCTTTAGAGCTGGGACCAGTAAGTCCAGCCCACTGCCTAGCCTTATAAAGTTTTTATTGGACCACAGCTGCACCCCTTTTTAAAAATTTTTTTGAGACAAGTCTC
Source organism: Macaca fascicularis (assembly GCF_037993035.2). NCBI lineage: Eukaryota > Metazoa > Chordata > Mammalia > Primates > Cercopithecidae > Macaca > Macaca fascicularis. Next base: position 7,697,469 of record NC_088388.1, on the reverse strand, counting down.
ACTCTGCCACTTAGGCTGGAGTGCAGTGGCACAGTCACAGCCCACTGCAGCCTCGACTTCCCAGGCTCAAGCAATCTTCTCACCTCAGCCTCCAGAGTAGCTGGGACTACAGGCACACACCACCACCACGCCCAGCTATTTTTTGTATTTTTTTGTAGAGATGGGGTTTTGCCATGTTGCCCAGGCTGGTCTCAAAGTCCTGGACTCAAGGGATCCGCCCACTTCGGCCTCCCAAAGTGTTGGGATTACAAGTGTGAGCCACCACACCTGGCCATACCCTTTATTTTACGTATAATCCACAGCTGCTTTTACCTTACAAGGGCAGAGGTGAAGGGCTGTGACATAGACCTTATGACCCACAAAGCCCCAAATATTTACTATCTGGCGCTTTACTGAAAAAATTTTCTAACCCCTGCTGTAGAGTTCTCTTTACCACCTTTTCCTAATTCATACTTCTTTTTTTTGAGACGGAGTCTCGCTCTGTCATCCAGGCTGGAGTGCAATGGCACGATCATGGCTCACTGCAACCTCTGCCTCCTGGATTCAAGCCATTCTCCTGCCTCAGCCTCCCAAATAGCTGGGATTACAGGCATGTGCCACCACACCCAGCTAATTTTTGTATTTTTAGTAAAGATGGGGTTTCATCATGTTGGCCAGGCTGGTCTTGAACTCCTGACCTCAAGTGACCCACCTGCCTCGGCCTCCCAAAGTGCCAGGATTACAGGTGTGAGCCACCGTGCCTGGCCTAATTAATATTTCTTTTTACTGAAGTTCTCATCTTCAAATTATTAGTGGGTCTGTCTCCTAACTCTAATCCTGACTGTGACATATTCCTAGAGATTCTGATACTGGCTGCCCAGAGAAATGACTCCGGGAAATGCTACTGAAGGTGTTATCTGCCAGGCCTTAGCTGGCCTCCCAAATCTTGAAAGCTTCAGACCCCTTCCTTTCTTCTGCTATTCACCATCCCCATCAAAGGCCCACAGCACACCTGCTGCTTCTTGAGCAGGATGTTGACGCTGGTGAGGTCCTTGCCGTAGTCATCCGAGTGTAGCTGGGCCTGCAGGCTCTCCAGCCAGCTCTCCAGGGCACAGCAGCTCTGGGCAAACAGCTCAGCTCGGTTGGCATCAAAGAGGCTGCGGGCCTTGGCTTGGGTGGTGGTCTCCAGCTCATCCCAGCGCCTGTGCAGGTCTCCCAGCTTCTCCGACACCAGGGCTTTCAGCTCTGGCTTCTCAAGAGTCAGCTCTCGCCCTTCCTGGAAGGCAAGACAGAGAACGTCAAAGTGCCCAAATTAGCTTGAACTTTAGAGGCTGAGAGCACGGGCAGTAGAGACCTGAAGTGTGGGCAATAATTCTAAGTCCTTGTGTGTTCTCATTGACATACTCTTCGCAGAGGTTTAAGATCCCTTCTAAACCGCTGTTCCCTTACCGCTGATGAACCCCACTCCTCCTTCAAGACCCAGCTCAAAGAGCATTTCAATGAGGAAGCCCTTGCAATCTCTCTTTAGTTTGGGTTCCTTGGTGCCTGCGGTTTCTGGCACCACACTGCACATTGACTTATTTGCCATCGTTTTGTATTTCTCAACTCATTACTCTTCACTTCATTGATAGCAAGTGAGTCCCACCTGGTTTCCCCACTTCCAGCTTTTCTGCTTGAGGATTTTTGCATCTGGGGTGGTGAGGGAAGTGTGCTCCCTTGAACTGTGTGGAAGGCAAATTGGAAGAGCCACGGAGTTAACGAGCCCAGAAGCAGCCCTCAACCAGTGAGACAGGGAGCTGATGGATAAATACGCAGCATCCAAGTGCTGTGGCTGTGCGGGTGCTGTGTTCTGTGTTTCATCTACACCCCCACAGAGTGCCCCATGAGGGTTGGGCTCCCGCTGCCCATGGGGGTAACTGGCATGACTTCTGTCCCTTCTCATCGCTCCATTCCCCTACTGATGCTTCCCGGGGTCACCTCCCTAGAATCATTACTTCTGGGTCTGCTTCTAGGGGAACACAAACCCAGACACTGCCTTCAGGCCATTTTGCAGGTGGCTGTGGCTGTCGGGATGAAGAGCATCAAAGGCTAGCACTGCCTGGGTAGCTTCACAACCTTAAGCACAATCCACACTTGGAAGCACACGCATGTGGTGGTCAGGGTGTTCCGGGCTTCTCTCCCACCTCTTCTTCCCTGGGGCCCTGCACACATTCTGTGCTGCTGCCAGACTCGCTCACCCCCTTGCTCCCAAACAGGCACTGCCTACCACTGGTTTTCTGCTTGGTTTTCTCTACCTGGAAACATCTTTTCCTCAATATCTCCACTTGTCCAAATTCTACTCATCCGCCATGGACTGCCCTGGATGTTGCTGCTTCTAGAATTTCCATATCTCCTCTCTCCTTATTCCCCAGGCTTCAGCAGGGCCACTCTCACAGCACTCATCAGATTCTTCTCTGGATTCTATTTAGCTACCTGCATATATGCCTCATATCCTGACTACAGCGTTATTCCTTCAGGGTGGAGCCTACCAGGGGATCCCTTTCGGACCCCATGCAGTGCCTAATACAATGCTTTGGATATAGTAGTACCAAGTAAATATTTGCTGAATGAATGGAAACAATTGAAAGCACACTGGTCTCCTTTTGTCCCAACCGTCATGCCCTTGGGGGAAGGAAAGTGTCTTTTCGTAGACCTTGCAGTGCCTCACAGACTGTTGAGCGCATACCATGTTCTGTAGGGATACTTGCGGAGCAGATATAAAACTTTATATGTCCTTGGCTCTTGAGGAAGAGCTAGGTGGAAGACCAAGAACCAGGGACAGTAAGACTCGAAAATAAGGACTGGCAGACTACATACAGCCCATGAGGTAATCTGGCCCACTGCCTGTTTTTACAAATAAAGTTTTACTGGGAAACAGCCATGTTCATTCATTCACCTATTTTCTGCGGCTGCTTTTGCACTACAACGACAGAGATGAGTAGTTGTAGCAGAAACTGTTTGGACTGCAAAGCCTCAAATATTGACCATCCAGGCCAAGCCCTTTCCAGACAAGGTTTGCAGAGCCCACTGAAGAGCGCCATCCTGCTTTGAACTCAGGAACAGTTATGGTGTTAAATCCAAGCTGCAGTTTGGCTACCTACTAATTTGTACTTTATCAAGGTTCTGGACTCACTGTCCCACTCTCTGTCTCCAACAAAGACGTTTGTTTCCCAGGCCATAACTTTCCACCGTGGAGCTGTGGCACCAGAAGCCCCACAGTCTCTAACCATGACGAAAACCACGTCCTGGAGCCAGGCCCTCCCCTGCACGGTGGGGGACTCTGCCGAGAGGCAGCCCCCACAGCACCACTCACCTTGTCCACCTTGTCCAGCCAGTCTTTGTTGGCAGCCAGCTCGGCCATGAACGCCTGGTGCTTCTGCCACTTGGTATGCAGGTTGCGGGCCTCGTCGTAGGACACGTCCTGGGCTGTTAGCATCTTCTCATCAATCCAGAGCTTCAGCTGGACCAAACGTAAAACAGGGACAAAGGAGAGGGGGCATTTCCAAGGGAGGGGAGAGGGGGGCATAAAAGCAGGGCCACAGTGAGCCAGGAGAAGTGGGCACCTTGGGAAGAAGCATGAAGGGGCTCACAGTCTCTGGTGACCTTGTGCTGGACTTATTCTAGGCTCAAGGTGGGAAAGAGATGGCTAGGGAATATCCCGGAGCCCCAGGGAGCCTCACCTCGTGACAATCTTGCAGGAAATGCTGCTGCTCCCGGTTGTCCCGAAGACGGCCCAGAAACTGCTGTGCTGCGTCTTGATTCTTCCTGTGCCTGGAATGACACCCTCTTGTGAAACCCTGGAATTTGCTGTAAAAGGGCTGTGACCCTTTGGCTAACCTAGGGGCCTCCATTTCTTCTAGGGGAATAACGCCTTCCAGGAGCACGAGGTTACCCAGGAATCCTGACTTCCTTTTGGCCCTGGTTGGGGGTAGAACCTCCCAGCCCTCTCCAACCACTTGGTTCTTCCCCTCTACTTCTCCGTCAGCTCCTACCCCATCTGTGCGTTTCCTGTGCCACATTCATCTTTGAGGCCACCCTGTTTCCCAGATTTCCCCCAGGACCCCTAATTCATGGACCGCCTCATCAGACCTCCTCTCAATGGAGTCTGCCTTTTCCCGAATCTTGTCGGCATGGATGTTGCCTTCAGACACCAGCTGGCGCCCAGCCTCCAGGAGCCCGTGGATCCGTTCCCCATTGGCATCCATGGTGCTCATGAAGTCCTCCAATTTTTTAATGGCAGCATCAGCAGCCTGGAGTGTCCCTGGCATCTCCGTGTGAGACAGAACATATTCCTGCGTGGGAGCGGTGACATTCAGCTCATTTTCCCCAGCACAATTCACCCCCTTAGGAGGGACCCACCCAGGGGCAAATCTGAGAGGTAGGGGCCAACCCACAGACAGGGAGGGTAGCCAGGAGAACTCTGAAGACAGGGAGGCTGCCAGCCAGTGTGGGAGTCTCAGAAAGTCACAGGGAAGCTGGGTGGGAAGGACTTTCCACTCCCCAGCCCAAATCCTGTTCTATCTCACTTCTAGCTCCTGATTCCATTTCTTTAACAGTTACACGACAAACTGGGTTTTCTATTTCTTCTAAAGTCAATTTTAGTAAATTATATTCACATTTTTTTCATTCCCATTTTTCTTTCTTTTTTCCTTTTCTTTTGTGAGACAGGGTCTCATTCTATGGCCCAGGTTGGAGTGCAGTGGTATGATCATAGCTCACTGCAGCCTCAAACTCCTGGCTCAAGTGATCCTCCAGCCTCAGCCTCCCCAGTAGCTGGGACTACAGGCATGCATGACCATGCCCAGCTAATTTTTTTTTTCTTTTTGTAGAGATGGGGGTCTCACTATGTTGCCCAGGCTGGTCTCAAACTCCTGAGCTCAAGTTATCCTCCTGCCTCAGCCTCCCAAAGTACTGGGATTACAGGTATGAGCCATCCTGTCTGGCTCCCATTTTTCTTTATAAAAAATTCTTCTATTTTCTTAAATTTTTTTTTTTTTTTTGTAAAGACAAGGTCTTGCCATGTTGCCCAGGTTGGTCTGGATATTCTCAGCCTCAAGTGATCCTCCCACTTTGGCCTCCCAAAGTGCTGGGATTTCAGGCCTGAACCACTGCACGGCCCCGTTTTGCTAACATGTCCTTCCTGCCCATCCCGCTCCTTCACATTTCCCCGGGTCCCTACTTTGCTCTTCCTCCTGGTTGGGACTTTGCCTGGACTTTCACCTGGCTGCTGAGTACGCCCTCAGCCTGACGAGCATCCCGCAGGAATCCCTGGAAGCCGTGGGCCTGGGCCAGGCGACTTTGCCGGCTCTCCCACATTCGGCCCAGCTCCTCCCAGCCAGTTCCCAGGGCCTCCAGTCGCTGTCGTAGGAAGAGGCACTGGGGGTCAGCCTGGTCCCGGGTCACCTCCTCGCCCAGGGCTCGCAGCCGGCTGTACTCGCTCTGGGCCCGCTCCACCTCTCCCCGCAGGGCTGCATGTTGGGCCAGGAGGGCCTCTGCCTCAGGCAGGGTGGCTGGCCCTTCTTCAGAGGCCACAGCAGTCTGAGTACGGCCTAGCCAGGCCTGGAAGTCATCCAAGCTGCGCAGGAAGTCCTGCAGCCGCCGCGCCTCCCCCAGCGACTCTTCTCGACGCCGCATGGTGGCCCTGAGGTCCTCCCAGCCGGTCTGCACCTCTCTGAGCCGGGCGTTGATGGCCGCTGCCTGAGCGGGATGGCCGGCAGCCAGGGCATTTGCCTCTCGAGTCAGTTCACCGACCCGGGAAGCAATGGCCTCCAGGTCCCGCTCCGTGCCAGCCAGCTTGCGCTGCAGGGCCAGCACCCCAGCCAGATCGTTGCCTAGGCCCTGGGTGGACTCGATGACCTTGGTCTTCTCTCTCATCCAGGCCTGGGTCTCCGTACACTCTAAGTGGTAGTTCTGGATGCTCAGGGCTGAGGTCAGAGCTGCCTTCTTACCGTCTGCCAGGGACCGAAACTGCTGCCACCTGAGAGCAGGGGGAGGGTTCAGCTTCCTGCCCTGGCCAGGCCTATTTGGAAGCTTCTTCCCTGCTTCTCTCTCCCTTGGTATCTCCCCTTGACTCCTCCCTTTCTGGCCAGCAGCTGCTTCAGACTACCTTGACTCCCTCTCTCGTCTCTTTGATCCTTTTTCCTTTCCCAACGTATTCCAGACTGGTTTGCTTCCTCCTTGGTAGCCACTCTGCCAGGCTCTACAAAACCTGCCTCCCACTGCCATCCCCATTGCTTCATTTCTCTGTCAGTTTCCCAGTCCTGCCCTTCCAAGCCCACCTGTGGTTGAGCTGCTCCTGGGTGTTGACAATGCGGTCCTTGCCTGGGGGGCTGGCCTTCAGTAACTGCTCGGCAACGTCATTCACCGCGGTGATTTGTGCTGCAAGGGTGTTCATTTCAGGCTCCAGGGTCTCAAACCTGAGAGGGTGGAAGAGTCAGGTGTGAACTGTGGGAGGCAGCACTGTGCCCAGTCTACCTAAGTCCACCTCTCTTAGACACCCAGGAGGGTGTCTCCTTCACCAGGAGGCTTATCTGCAGGAGTCTCTGTGCCTCTCAGCCTATGAGGTTCATAGTATCTGTGGGTCAAGGGAGGAACCCCCAACTCCCCCAAAACAAGCAGAATAACTATTATCGCTAGAACTGCTCAAAAGATGGTGAAAGGTAAAGGTCAGGAACATACACACAAGTCAAACTAGACCCTGGCATGGGGCCAACCCTTTTTTGGATCCTCTGAGCCTCCTGGGACTTCCCGCTTAGCTGCCTATCTGGGTCTCATCCCACTAATATGTGTTAGAAAATGAAGTAATAACCAAAAATATTGGTCTGGGTGATGAAAATGTGAAGGATAACTTCTTCCAGGGACATTTTATGTTTTGTTTTTGTTTTTGAGACGGAGTCCCGCTCTGTCACCCAGGCTGGAGTGTAGTGGCGTGATCTTGGCTCACTGCAACCTCTGCCTCCTGGGTTCAAGCAATTCTCTGCCTCAGCCTCCTGAGTAGCTGGGATTATAGGTGCCCGCCACCATGCCCAGCTAATTTTTGTATTTTTAGTAGAGATGGGGGTTTCACTATCTTGGCCAGGCTGGTCTTGAACTCCTGACCTCATGATCCACCCTCCTCAGCCTCCCAAAGTGCTGGGATTACAAGTGTGAGCCACCTCGCCTGGCCGGCATTTTATGTTCTAATAGGGCAGGGTTTGCAAATGTTTTCTGTAAAGGGCTCAACAGTAAATATTATAGGCGTCATGAGCCATGCAGCTGCTGCAGCAACTATTCAGCCCTGCTGCTGTAGCCTGAAAGTAGCCACGGGCGATATGCAAAGAGTGTAGCTCTCTTCCAATAAAGCAGAAACAGGCAGCAGGCTGGATTTGGCCCAAGGGTTGTAGTTTGTTAACCTCTACATTAGGATACCTTGAAAACTAAAAAAAAAAATCTTTAATTACATTTTTATTTTTATTTATTTATTTATTTTGAAACAGGGTCTTACTCTGTCACCCAGGTTGGAGTGCAGTGGCATGATCTCAGCTCACTGCAGCCTCGACCTCTGGGCTCAAGCAATCCTCCTGCCTCAGCGTCCCCAGTAGCTAGGACTACAGGTGCCCACCACCATGCCTGGCTAATTTAAAAAAAAAAAATGTGTAGAGGTGGAGTCTATGTTGCCCAGGTTGGTTATGAACTCCTGGACTCAAGTGATCCTCCTGCCTTGGCCTCCGAAAGTGCTGGGATTACACGTGTGAGCCACCAGGCCCAACCTAATTACATTTTTTTAAACACCAGGAAATTTGATTATACATTGATCATAGATCATATCAAGAAATTCCTAATTTTGGCTGGGCACGGTGGCTCAAGCCTGTAATCCCAGCACTTTGGGAGGCCGAGATGGGCGGATCGCAAGGTCAGGAGATCGAGACCATCCTGGCTAACATGGTGAAACCCCGTCTCTATTAAAAAATACAAAAAAATAGCCGGGCGAGGTGGCGGGCGCCTGTAGTCCCAGCTACTCGGGAGGCTGAGGCAGGAGAATGGCGTAAACCCGGGAGGTGGAGCTTGCAGTGAGCTGAGATCCGGCCACTGCACTCCAGCCTGGGTGACAGAGCGAGACTCCGTCTCAAAAAAAAAAAAAAAAAAAAAAAAAGAAATTCCTAATTTTGCTCTATGTGATAATGGTTCTATAAATTTTTTTTAAGATTTATTATTGAATAAATGATTTGAAGATTTATTCTGTAAATAAAGCTATTTTAGTGTCTCTGTCTAAAAGGCTTATAACTTCAAAGCCTCAGCTATTTTAAGTCCACACAGACGGCCGGGCGCGGTGGCTCAAGCCTGTAATCCCAGCACTTTGGGAGGCCGAGGCGGGCGGATCACGAGGTCAGGAGATCGAGACCATCCTGGCTGACACGGTGAAACCCCGTCTCTACTAAAAAATACAAAAAACTAGCCGGGCGAGGTGGCGGGCGCCTGTAGTCCCAGCTACTGGGGAGGCTGAGGCAGGAGAATGGCGTGAACCCGGGAGGCGGAGCTTGCAGTGAGCCGAGATCCGGCCACTGCACTCCAGCCTGGGCGACAGAGCGAGACTCCGTCTCAAAAAAAAAAAAAAAACAACAAAAAAAAAGTCCACACAGACAATTTCAAAATAATATATCGTAGGTACGAATGCTTCCTTGTATTTCTTAAAGGGTGCACCCTGAAGAATGTAGGAGGGACATGCTAATATTGGGGATTTGATTTTTAAAAGGGCAGAGAATCAAATAAAGCAAGATATTGGCAATGATTGAATCTGGGTGATGGGTAAAGAGAGGTTTGCGGTGAAATGTCTCTACTTGTGAGTATGGTTAACATCTTTTGTTAAAACTAGAAACGGACAACCATTAAGACTCAAAGGGGTGAGGCAGGCAGTTTATGGAGGGACTCACCACCCACATCCTGGCCCCCACCCTGCCTCCCAAGGCCAGTCCCACTGGGAGCCTGAGGGGCCTACCTCTGCTGCACCACCTCCAGGTCCTCCAGGCGCTCAGGCAGGGCCAGCCCGTTGAGCCACTGCTCCTTCTCCTCCACCCAAAGCCCGCAGGCCCCGGCCTCGCTGAGCATGGTATAGAGCGCTAGGGCTGCCTCCAGGGCCCGAGCTCGCTTGCCTGCCCGGGCCTGCAGCTCCTCGTAGTGCCGCTCCAGGGTGGGCACCCGACCCTGCACCTCGGGCGTGCGGCTCAGTGCGGGAGGCAGGGCTGCTGCCTGTTCCCTCAAGGCGTCCAGGGTTGGCCGGTGGCTTCGGATCTCCTCCTCCAGGGCCCGATGCTGCCTGGCTAGAGCCTGCGTGGAGAACTCGTCGTGACCCAGCTCGGGGCTGGACACCAGGCGCAGTGCGTCTACCAACCAGGCCTCCATGTCGTTTGCATCGGCCTGGAACTGGTAGAGGCTGGCAGCTTGGGCCAGCCGCTGGGCACGCTCCTCGGCCAGGGCCTCTAGCCGCTCCCACTGGGCTTGGAGCTCAGCTGCACGGGCAGAGGCCTGGCTTGCCCCAGGGTGACCCTCGGCCACCAACTGCTGGCCCTGCTCCAAGGTGAGCTTCAGGGGCCCCAGCCGGCCGCTCATCTCACCCCGCAGGGCTGTGTGCTTGTTGAGCAGGCGGAGGACACCGGTCAGGTCCCGGCCCGTGTCGGCTGAGGCCAGGAGGTGCTGCTGCTCCCGCACCCAGGCCTCAGCTTCGCCCACCTCCCAGAGGAAACGCCAGAGCCGCCGTGACTCCTCCAGCCGGGCCCGCCGCGCCGCTGCCAACTCGCACAGTGCCTCATAGCTCTGCTCTAGCTTGGCTACCCGCTCTGACACCAGCTGCGGGTCGCAAGGTCTATACTCTGAGAAAGTCACAGGAGAGGGTCAGAGCTGCAATCCAGCCCTCCGGCTGCTCCCTGCCACCACACTCTCTTGGGCTTCCCACCTTGGCTCTAGCTCAGTCACCATCGTTTGGTCACCATCTTTCCTGTCCCCAGGTTTCCCAACCCTTCTACCTTGGCTCTTGATGTGCTCCTTCCCAGCCCCTCCCTCTCCAGTGCCTTTCCCGACTTTTCACCTTTCCCTGGGTTGCAGAAGCGCAGGGCAGAGGCGCTGACGGCCCGCACCCTCTCGGCCTGCACGGCGATGTCTGCCTCCACCAGCTCGTGCAGCTGCAGCAGGTCCTCCACTCCTGTCAGGTGCTTGCCCAGGTCCTGAGACTGCAGCCGGCCCTGCCAGGCACACATGGAGTTCGGATGCCCGCCTGAGCACGCACGCGCTAACCTGCCGTGTTTTCCTTCCAACCTCTCTGTGGCTCCAGGTGTTGCACCCAGGTGAGAAACCTGCTTACTCACACACACTGAGATACCCCAGTTCTGCTCTGGCACCCCGACCTCCTTATCCTTATCCTTAACTCCCCTGCTGTGGAACAATGTTCTAACTAACTCCTGCTCTTAGAAGCTTTGCTGTGACTAACCTTCTTAGCCTCAGAATCACTGACACCCTCCTGTCACCACTGCTCTGCCCCTGCACCCAGCAGCCTTCCTTCCACATCTTTCCCCAATCCACCCTCCTGGCCGCTGCCCGCCTGGGAGATGGCAGCAACCCTAACAGGTCTTGCTCTCATGCTGCCTGCCCACAGGCCTTCTTCAGAGTAGCCAAAGTGACCTTTTTACAAACGTAAGGTACAATGAAGTCTCTATGCCTCTCAAAACCTTTTAATCACTTTCTTTCTTTATTTTATTTTTTATTTATTTTTTTTTTGAGACGGAGTCTGGCTCTGTTGCCCAGGCTGGAGTGCAGTGGCCGGATCTCAGTTCACTGCAAGCTCCGCCTCCCAGGTTCACGCCATTCTCCTGCCTCAGCCTCCCGAGTAGCTGGGACTATAGGCGCCCTCCACCTCGCCCGGCTAGTTTTTTGTATATTTTTAGTAGAGATGGGGTTTCACCGTGTTAGCCAGGATGGTCTCGATCTCCTGACCTCGTGATACACCCGTCTCAGCCTCCCAAAGTGCTGGGATTACAGGCTTGAGCCACCGTGCCCGGCCTCTTTCTTTATTTTTTGAGATGCAGTCTTGCTCCCGTCATGCAGGCTGGAGTGCAGTGGCGCAATCTTGGCTCACTGCAACCTCCACCTCCCGGCTTTAAGCAATTCTCCTTCCTCAGCCTCCTGAGTAGCTGGGATTACAGGCGTGTGCCACCATGTGTGGCTAATTTTTATATTTTTACTAGAGACGGGGTTTTGCCATGTTGGCCAGGCTGGTCTCGAACTCCTGACTTCAGGTGATCCACCCACCCTGGCCTCCCAAAGTCCTAGGATTACAGGTGTGAGCCACCTTGCCTAGCTGTGGTGTTTTTTTTTTTTTTTTTTTTTTTTTTTTTTTTTTTGAGACTGAGTCTTGCCCTATCACCTAGGCTGGAGTGCAGTGGTGCAATCTCAGCTCACTGCATCCTCCGCCTCCTGGGTTCAAGCGATTCTCCTGTCTCAGCTTCCTGAGTAGCTGGGACTACAGGCGCCCACCACTGCACCCGGCTAATTTCTGTATTTTTATAGAGATGGGGTTTCACCATGTTGGCCAGGCTGGTCTTGAACTCCTGACCTCAAGTGATCGCCCACCTTGGCCTCCCAAAGAGCTGGGATTACAGGCGTGAGCACCGTGCCCGGCCCCTTCAAATCACTTTAAAGGATCCGTGTTACTTTGAATAAAATCCAAACTCCCTGACCAGGCCTGTAAGACCCTAATGGGCTGGCTGTGCCCTCCCAAATCTCAGTCCACGGTCCCCACTCCTCATGCTCACAGCCCACCGGCTTTCCTTCTGATCCTGAACACACCATGCTGGTCTGGGCCGAGGGCCTGCGCCGGCTCTTCCTTCTACCTGGAACGTTCTCTCCTGAGAGCTCTCTGTGCTGTTCTTGGCAATATTCTGGTCTCGGCTTAAATGGCATTTTCTCAGAGGCCTTATCTGACCAGCCCCTCACGCCGCCCTGTTCCAGATTCATCAATGGTTTTATGGCCCCTGCTCTTTTGTTTATGGAAAGGTCCGTGGGTTTTGTCATCAGCCTCCTCCATCTAGAACATGAACCCCGTGTGGACAAGGCCCTGTTTCCTTTGTTCACTGCTATTGGGGACAGGGCCCTGTGCTGGTTCACACTCCACAGAGACTGGCCGAGCAGACAGGCAAACGCACCCACTGTGGGGCCCCCTCAACTCTTGATCACCTGTATCCCACCCAGCACGCCTCACTGATACCTTCATCTCTTCCATCCAGTCCATGAGGTAGAGCAGGTCCTGGAACACCTTCTGCAGCTCCAGGTTGAGGAGGAGCCGCTCCCGCCGGGCGGCCACCATCTGCCGCAAGAAGTCCCAGAGCCGTGCCACGTTGTGCTGCCGAGCGGCGATGCGCTTGATGTCGTGGTAGCGCTCGGCGGCCAGCTCTGCAGCCACGGCGTCCACCGCCTGCACCCGGCCGCTGTAGGCCACGATGTCCGTCTCAATGGCTTCGTGCTTCCGTACTGCTGCCTCGACAGCTGCCAGCTCCAGCCCAAAGTTGTCCTGTGTCGGGGACAGGGAGAGGAGGTGTGGGGACCAAGGGACAGTGCCTCTGCCGGTTCCTCTGTCCTGCAGAGCACTTGGGCTGCAAGATCCCAGCTCCATGTGGTGGCTCTAAGTTCCCTCTCTACCCCACCCCCATCCTCTTTCACCAACGCTCTCTTCTGTCCCAGCCTCTGGCCCCTTGCTCCCGGACCTCTAGGCCTTTTTACCCAGGTGGCTGATTTCGTGTTTCATGGTCTCTCCAACCCGTGGGGCTTCTTATCCACCACTGTCTCTCTCCCAGTTCTGACCAGCCTAAGCATCCTAGGAGCCTCCAGTCCTACCTGGGACACGAGGCGCTGGTTCTCGCTGAGCCAGGTCTCCCGCATAGCAGCCTTGCGGTCGAAGCGGGCGGCCAGCTGCTCCAGCTTCTCCTGGCGGATGAGCTCGGTGCGCAGGGCCAGCTCACGCTCGTGCTCCGCCTTCTCCAGCCGCTCCCAAGCCTGTGGGGTGGGGACAGAGTCAGTGGAAGGGACAGGGCAGGGAGGGCTCAGTAGGGCTGGAGGCACATGGTAAGTCCCATGGAAGCTCGGTCTAGTGGATCCGTGGAATGCAGTGGGTGAGACGCCTGGGCATGGAAACAGGAAAGAGGGCAGCGCTGGGAGTCTGTGAAGCTATGTAGAAGCTTCTGGAAAAGGACTGAAGGGAGCGGGAACAGTGGAAACCATCTGATTCCTTTGTGTTGGCAGGACTGTGTGCGAACCTTATTTTTACTTTTAGTCATCTTACAACATCGTGAAAAAAATAAAGGAAGGGATAGTGAGTTGGGGACAGGTGGAATAAGCTGAGGGACTTGGGGCATAATTTCCTTACGTGACCTCGTATGGAGAGTCAGACAAAGGAGCAGGGAGCCATGTGCCTGAGAGGGCGGGAGAATCACATCTGGCACAGTGTGGGCAGCTGGGCGGAGTGCTCGAGTTTCAAGTTGGGGCAGCAGATAGTGGAGTTTGGTGAAGGTCGAGATGGCCCCGGGTTTGGGGATGTTTGCAAGGCGTCTGGGCCAGGGGCTACCCTGAGGGTGGGTGGCCTGTGGGCAGCCACGGACCTTGTTGATGTCCGAGATGAGCCGGCCCTCGCGGGGCGTGTAGACCTTCTGGTTGTTGGCCCGAAGTTTGCTCTGGATGGTGAAGAGCAGCACTTCCAAGTTGCCTTTCTCGGTAAACCTGAGGCAGGAGGCCGGGTTGGGGTCAGAATTAAAGCCCATGAGGGTCACAAGGACTCTTTCCTCTTCAAAATGGCTGTCCTGTGGTGCTTTTCTTCTTACAAAAGTAATACAAGCTCTTTACGTGGAAACCAGAAAATACTGGCGAACCAAAAGAACATAGTTTTATTTTATTTTGAGACAGAGTCTTGCTTTGTCACTCAGGCTGGAGTGCAGTGGCACAATCTGGGCTCACTGCAACCTCCGCCTCCTGGGTTCAAGCCATTCTCTTGCCTCAGCCTCCTGAGTAGCTGGGATTACAGGAGCGTGCACTACCACAGCTGGCTAATTTATGTATTTTTAGTAGAGTCGGGGTTTCAAATTCCTGACCTCAAGTGATCCACCCACGTCAGCCTCCCAAAGTGCTGGGATTACAGGCGTGAGCCACTGTGCCCGGCCGAAATAATAATTATTATTTTTTTTTTTTGAGACAGAGTCTCGCTCTGTCGCCCAGGCTAGAGCGTGGTGGCGCAATCTCAGCTCACTGCAAGCTCCGCCTCCTGGGTTCACGCCATTATCCTGCCTCAGCCTCCTGAGTAGCTGGGAGTACAGGCGCCTGCCACCACGCCCGGCTAATTTTTTGTATTTTTAGTAGACACGGGGTTTCACTGTGGTCTCCATCTCCTGACCTTGTGATCCGCCCGCCTTGGCCTCCCAAAGTGCTGGGATTACAGGCGTGAGCCACCGTGCCCGGTCCGAAATAATTCTTTTATAACCTATTTCCTTGCTTATTTTTCATGAACATTTTTCCATGTCAATAAATGCATTTATTTAATGTCATTTTCAGTGGCTGACCCGTGACTTATTTTTCTTTTATAGTGGTTGTGTTGATGAACATCCTTGAAGCTACATCTTTGTTTAATGCCCAGAAGACGACTTCCTAGGTTAAAGGGTACACCTTAATCATTCCCTGGAATGTATAGAAACAGTTGTTTTCTGGACTAATATTAGTTTCAGAGCTGATATATATTAATTCCAAAAGAACTCCATGACAGCATAAACACAGACATTTTGGCAGGTACTGAACAGAATTGCCTAAGAGCAATCACATATTTGGAACAGTTAATTGCTAAAATATTGAAATGATAAGAACCTCTGCAATTCTCACGTTACCAGCCACACCCACGTTGCCGGTTATGACCTGCCTGTCAGGTCCAGTCCCCTCTATCCTATGCTGGGATTGGGTTGCCATGACACCCTGATCAGTAATCTTATCTGATGAATTGCACTGACTCAACACACCATAGCAATCATTTCCACAGCATGTTTTTTTGTTTATTTATTTTTTGAGATGGATCTTGCTCTGTCACCCAGCCTGGAGTGCAGCAACATGATCTCAGCTCACTGCAACCTTTGCCTCCCAGGTTCAGGTGGTTCTCCTGCCTCAGCCTCCCGAGTAGCTGGGACTACAGGCATGTGCCACCATCCCCAGCTAATTTTTTTGTATCTTTAGTAGAGACAGGGTTTCACCATGTTGGCCATGCTGGTCTCAAACTCCCGACCTCAGTAGAGATGGGGTTTCACCATGTTGGCCAGACTGGTTTCGGTGATCCATCCGCCTTGGCCTCCCAAAGTGCTGGGATTACAGGCATGAGCCACCATGCCCTGCCCACAGCATGATTTTTAAAAATGGCTAATCATTAAAAAAAATTTATTTTGTATCAACTACGTTGTTTGGATGCTTCTGGCATGGGAAATCTCTACTGCACTTATGTACTGCCAAATTTCCCTCCCTGAAAGTTGTGCTAATTTAGGCTTCCTCTCGTGGGAGCACAGCTCAGGGCAGGGTGGGGCCCCAGGGACACCTACTTGGGCGGCTTCTCCACAGTGCGGTAGGAGTTGAAGGACTGCAACTGGTTCTGGACCCCACTCAGGGAGTTGGCCAGCTGCCGGTCATTGAGGGTCACAATCGTTTGCTCGATCCACTGCAGCAGCTCTGAGGCCAGGGACTCATACTTCTCCACCAGGCGCTCTGCCTCCATGGCATGGTCCAGCACCTGGGAGGCAGAAGACATGGACATGACAGTCCCAGCCACAGGGTCCCTGGCCCAGTCCTGCAGCTCCACCCTGCCCTTGCACTGAGGGAGTAAGACCCCTCAGCCGGGCCTCCTCTGGCCTTTATACCTATTGCCCATGGACAGTACCTTGCCAATTCTCTTGCCTTCCACTGCCAGGGCCTTCATCTTGGAGAAGTAATGGTAGTAAGTAGCCACATAGGTAATGATCGACTTCTCATCTGGCTGGTCCACATTCACATCTGCAAGAGCGGACCATTTGGGTCAGGCCTCCCAGAAGTACATCCACAACTTGCATCAGCTACCCCAAACCCTGGGCCTGCCCAGTCCTCCAAGGCTGACATCTCTCCATCCCCTTTTAGAGCAAAATGACAACTTGGCCATTCAAATGAAAGGGGCACCAAAAGCTCACCTTTTTTCCCTTCTTCTGGAAACAAGAAGGGCCCTCCAAGCAGAGCACAAACCCCAGAAGGAGGCTTTTACTCAGAGTTCCCCATGGAGACCAAAATTAGTTGTTTGGGGAAGAAAAGCAAGAAAAGAGACAGCATTGCTACGTGGGGATGGATCACGGACTTTTAGGCTGGAACAATGTTTAAGAAATCAATGGAGGCCGGGCGCGGTGGCTCACGCCTATAATCCCAGCACTTTGGGAGGCCGAGGTGGGCGGATCACGAGGTCAGAAGATTGAGACCATCCTGGCTAACACGGTGAAACCCCATCTCTACTAAAAATACAAAAAAATTAGCTGGGCGTGGTGGCAGGCGCCTGTAGTCCCAGCTACTCGGGAGGCTGAGGCAGGAGAACGGTGTGAACCCGGGAGGCGGAGCTTGCAGTGAGCTGAGATCGTGCCACTACACTCCAGCCTGGGGGACAGAGCGAGACTCTGTCTCAAAAAAAAAAAAAAAAAAAAAAAAAGTCAATGGATTGAGGGGCAGCAGGACAGAAGGTATGAACTAAGCCTCCTGAACCTAAGATGCACAGAGCAATGGGCCCTGTGATCCCCGCAGCTCAGTGGGGACAGAGGCCAGCTCTCAGCACCATCTCCAGGTGTGATCACACTGTTTCTAACCTCAATCCCAAACCTCAGCTGTGGGCCCAAGGAGGGGAGTGTCTTTCAAGCCGAACTGGCTTCCACCACACAACCGAGGCTGACCGTAACTTGAAATCTATGGGTTCTTTTAAATAGGCCAGATTTTATCCTAAAGGTAAGACTATGAGACTGGAAGCCTCTTGCCCATTTCTGGAAACACGCAGGCAGGCAGGAGCCACTGAAGTCATCTCGGAAAGTTACAGAATGCTTAGCTTTATTTCCAGGTTCTGAATTACAGCCATGCTGCCCAGAGGCTCTCTAAGGAGCACTGCATGAAGCCTATGTCTGTTGCTAGCTCGCTGACACTTGTCATTCTGGAGTAAAAGGGTCCAGGTGATAGGGCTACAGGTAGAATGGAAAACAGGGAGAAAATGGCCAAGACCAGCGAACATCCACCCAGTGAACTTCAGGAGCACCTCCAGCAGGGGAGTCACTGGGCCCTTCTCTCCTCCCTGTTCTGGCTGCACCAAGATTGGTCTCCACTCTACCAGAAGCAGCAGAAGAAACAGGCTCTGGAGCCAGGCTGCCTGAACACCAATCTCAGCTCCATCTGCCGGAGGACTTGGGCAAGTTGCTCACCCATTATAGGCCCCCATCGTCTCTTCCATAAACTGAGGATAACAGTACTGATTTCAAAGGGGTATTGTGAAGATTAAAGCATGTCAAGTGCAGAACCAGGTACCAAATAAGAGAAAAATCGCAGTCGGGTACAGGGGCTCACACCTGTTATCCCAGTGCATTGGGAGGCCGAGGTGGGCGGATCACAAGGTCAGGAGTTAGAGACCAGCCTGACCAACATGGTGAAACCCCGTCTCTACTAAAAATACAAAAACTAGCCGGCCTGGTGGCATACGCCTGTAATCCCAGCTACTCGGGAGGCTGAGGAAGGATAATTGCTCGAACCCAGGAGGCGGAGGTTGCAGTGAGCTGAGATCGCGCCATTGCACTCCAGTCTGGGCAACAGAGCGAGACTCCGTCTCAAAAATAAAAAAAGAGCCCAATCGCTGTTACTGATCTCATCTATCTTGTCAGCATTATGACCAGAACCACAGGAACCAATCAGCAAGGTCAGCTGACCACAGGCCAGGTCTGGGTAAGAGTGGAAGGTCATGCAGCTTAATTTTTTTTCTTTTTTTTTTGAGATGGAGTATTGCTCTGTCGCCCAGGCTGGAGTGCAGTGGCCGGATCTCAGCTCACTGCAAGCTCCGCCTCCCGGGTCCACGCCATTCTCCTGCCTCAGCCTCCCGAGTAGCTGGGACTACAGGCGCCCGCCACCTCGCCCGGCTAGTTTTTTGTATTTTTTAGTAGAGACGGGGTTTCGCCATGTTAGCCAAGATGGTCTCGATCTCCTGACCTCGTGATCCGCCCGTCTCGGCCTCCCAAAGTGCTGGGATTACAGGCTTGAGCCATCGCACCCAGCCGCTTAATTTTTTTTCTTAAAAATTTGTTTTAAAAAAATAAAGACAGGTCTCGCTGTTGCCCAGGCTGGAGTACAGTGACTATTGACAGGTGTGATCCCACTACTGATCAGTGTGGGAGTTTTGACCTGCTCCATTCTGACTTGGGCTGGTTCAGTCCTCCATAGGTAACCTGGTGGTCCCCTGATCCCAGGAGAACACCAATGCTGAACTTAGTGTGGATACCCAATCAGCATAGCCCACTGCAGCCTAGAACTCTTGGGCTCAAGTGATCCTCTCACCTCAGCCTCCCTAGCAGGTAGCACTACAGGCAGGTACCACCGTGGCCAGCAACATGTAGCTGAATTTAGAATCCTAGAATTTTCGAAGAACCCTTACAGACCAATTCTGTCTTTTAAGACATGAGGAAACTGAGCCACAGAGGCCAGCCACTGGCTGTATGTCACAGAGCTCCTGTGTGCTCTGCCCGGGACACAACTCACAGCCCAGTGCTCTTTCTGTCACTGGGCTGCCCTTCTTCTGACCTACAGTCTTTTGTTAGAAAAAACTGAGAAATGATTTTCATAACACAAAATTCACCCTTTTAATGTATATAATTCAGTGGTTTTCAGTGTAAAGATGTATTTTTTAGGGGGAGGGGTAGTCATGGGGTCTCAGTATGTTGCCCAGGCTGGTATCAAACTCCTGGGCTCAAGCGATCCTCCTGCCTTGGCCTCCCAAAGTGCTGGGTGTGAGCTACCCCATGGTTTTCAGCATATTTACAAGCTTGTGTAACTATCACCACTTTCTAATTCCAGAACATTCTCTTCCCCCACCAAAGAAGCCCCTGTATCGGTTGGTGGTTACTCCATGTCTTCCCCCTCTGCGGCCCCTGGCAACCACTGGTCCACCTCCTGTCTCTACCCTACCACCTCTTTTTCATATAGCTCTGGCCCCACCTTCAGGATCCAGCAGCTTGGTAAGTCCCAGTTCCTTTTCAGCCAGATTGAATGCATTCTGCAGATTATAGTGCGCATTACACTTCTTCAGAGACTCAAAATCCAGCAGGTCTGGCCTGGGTGGGGAGGAAAGACAGAAGGGATCAGAAACATGTGAGATCTTAAAGAGGAAGAGGAAACCCACACCAATCTTTATCCCTAAGTCACCGACCCAATTTTGTCCAGAAGTAGGCATCCCAAACCCACACTGCTGCTCATAGCCCCTCCCCATACCGCCTCCCCTGCTTCCCATCACAAGCGCTCTGTGCAGTCCTGCACCCCCACGTTCTGGTTCTGCTCCGAGTGCTATCCCTTCCTTCTGACTGCTGTGCAGCTCGTCTCATCTCTGTCTCCACATGTGCAGCCGAGGTCACTAGACGACCCCATCTTCTCACCGGTGTTTATGCACGATGGCGTTGAAGGCTAGTCCATCTCTCCAGCTGGTGGTGAAGTTGTGTACATTGACGTTGGGATAACTATAAACAGAGATTCGGAAAATGGTGAGTAGGGCTGAGCCCTGGTCTGTGATTCCAGGGCAGTCACCAGCTCATGGTTCCTGGAGCCCAGCACAGCCTGGGGGTCACTGACCCTCCAGTGCCACATGCCCAGGGCATCCTCACCCTGCAGTCTTCATCTGGCACCACAGAAGCAGGGCATCCTTGGCTGACTTCTTCTCCTTGTTGTCTTCTGTCTCCACACTGATGTCTTGGATCTAGGAAGGAAGCAAGCAGGGCCCTCACTCCCTGGACAGGAACTCCTGGTGTTATCAGAGATGCTCAGCTAAATGGCAGGAAACCACTCTTTAGACGGTGGTAATGGGGTGGACAGGCATAGCCTGAGGTCCTTTCAACCTAGGCCAGGGACCACAGAACACTGGGTGGAAGGGGTTTGAGGCAGCAGATTAGGGTAGGATGCTGAAGAATGGATGTGTCCCTGAGTGGAGGTGCTGGTCCCTCCAGGTGGGGAACTGCAGGCAGAAGAGTGAATCTTTTCTGAGAACTGGCTCTCCAAGGTGTCTGAAAGCTGGCTTTCCAAGGTGAAGCCGACAGAACCCGGGAAGGAAGAGGGTGATCAGGAAAGCTGTGATGACATGAGGACACTGGGGCATGGGAAGGAGGAGGGTGACTGTTCCACTGGGGGAGGCCAGCAGAGTTTATGGCAGGGGATTGGGGCCAGTGACCAGACCCTCTGGAAGTTCCCAAATCCCTTGTGGTGAAGGACCAGTTTGTAAAACTTCTAGTCCCTTGTGGACCAATACACAGAGCAGCGCACAGGGAACCTGCCACAGGGGTTTGCCATTCACCCACGCTGGTTTCTACCCTGTTGAAGGAGGGGAGTCCACTGATCTGGTGCTTGGATAGCACCACAATAGCAACTGCTACATAAGGTTCTAGATCCTCCGTCTTTGTGTTTGTTGTGTCACGGGCCAGCAGGAACGGTCTGTGGTGCAGAATCAGGGCAGGAACCACACCCTGTGCGACAGTGTGCTGGGGTACCTGGAATCGAAGGATGATGGTCCAGACCAGCCCAAGGGTCAGTCGGTGGTTTCCGTCCACAATGTCATGGGAGCCCATGTTTTCCAAGTGCACTTTCTGCTCCTTGAGGAACTGCAGTGCCTTGTCCACGTTCTCCAGGCAGTGGATCCGCATGCGGCCCTTTGTGGGCTTTGGCTGTGGAGGGACGGGGGCAAAATGGCACGGGACTGTGGGCTTCCACCTTCTTCCCCAGCCTTCCCAGGGCCCGGCTTTGCACACCTTCCCCATGACCTACCTCAGGAACACAGGCACAGCCCCAGGGCTGGAGCCAAAGCTGAGGTTACAGATGAGGCTTGGGCAGATTAAGATTCCCAAGGGAATTAATTGCACCCAGAGTAGGTGGAAAAAGAAATGTTTTCAATGGGGCCACTGTTCCTGTCTCCACGAAGCAGTGCTCCTATGTAATCCAAGTGGCAAAGGCGCTCGAAATGAACCCATCCTCTGAGCAGGGGGAGCCACTGCTTCCCGCCCTATGCCGTCACTCTCTCTGAGGGCTGTTCCTCCAGCTGGTCCCCTTGGACACTTTTCTGAGGCCCCCTCTTCCCTTCATGACCACAGCTCACCAGTGTCTCTCCCGAGAGCACCTCGAGGAGCCTCAGCAGGTTGCGTCCATCCCGGAGGTCGCTGTACAGGTCCCCCACCCGGCACGTGACCCGGGCCAGGTGCGAGTTTACCCACTTGGTGAAGGTTTTCTTCTGCACGGCTTCTCGTTCATCTGCGGTGGCAACATGGGGTTATTTCTGTCCTTCGAGTTCAGCATGCCTGCTTCTAAACACCAGTTGGCAGGGGTGGGGGATGGAGGAGCCTGAGAGATTTCGGGAAGCGGGGTCCTCCAAGGAGGAGGAAGGGAAGGCAGATGACCAGGAGGAAAGCCCGTAACTTGGAATGAGCTCATAAGCAAGGTAAAGAAGAAAGATGAAAGACAGAAAACAGGCTTTGAGAAGAAAGGATGAAGACCTTGGAAACCGTGGGACATGCAGGGAGGGGCTGGAGTGGGGCAGTCGTGTAAGTGGTGGAACACTGGTCAAGTGACTTCATCCATCAGAGCCCCAATGTCCTCATCTGTAAAATGGGAACATCACTTTCTACTTCAACAGGTCATTGTGTTGATTAAATGAGATAAGGTATATAAAACATCTAGTTGGTGCCCGGCACAAAATGGCTCCTTGGTGAGCTGCTGTTATAAAGTGGTGTGATCTGACCTGCAGGAGAGCAAGAGCTGCCCAGGCCGGTGGGAGGTATGGCTGTTTTCTTTTGGTTGTGGACAAAGGAGAGGGTGTGGGCTAAAATCATAGCAGCGGCTCTTCCAAGCGGTCATTAGGACTTGATGGTATAGAGGCTGCAGGCCTCCTGAGTCAGCTTACTGTTCCTTGGATAACTTAAAAGAAAAGGCAGGCTCCTCTGTTTTGGGGGTTGGGGACGGTACGTTCAACAGGCTGCAAGGGGATCCAGTTCCAGGACATAAACACCCCATTGCCCAGAAGAACAAGATGTTGAGAGTTGGCAACTGGGAAAACAGTGAGGCCGGGAACCATGAGGGAAAAAAGCCAGGCAGAGTTAGGCACCAATCTCAAAAAAAAGTTAGGCAATGCCCTGCTGCCCAGCCCACAGAGGAGGGGAGCTACTGAAGAGGGGAAATAAGTACTACGTTTCATAGGAAAATAAAAATTAAGAACGTTCTAAGTGACAAAGTGAAAGCATCAGAAGCTGCTCTGGTGATGAGGATTTCTGCCACTTCCCCACAGAGAGCCCTGTGCAAGGACCCAACCCAAGTGGCTGGGGTCTGAAGAGTCACTTTTGCTTCCGTCTCAGCACCAGCATCTCAGACACCAGAAAGACTCATCCCTTAATCTCACATTCCTAAGCACCTCACCCATAAGACACAGCAACACACCCATGTCGCTCCCTGTCTCTTACTTTCAGCCACTATACCGGCACAAAACCTGGGGTCCTAATAACAACATGGGATGGCCCCATGCTCTCCAGCACCCGTGAAACCAAGGGTGCGTTGGGGCCTCCCGGCAGGTCTACAGGCCCCATCTGAGCCAGGAGGAGCCTGGGTCACAGGCCATCGCTGGATCCAGGGGACTGCCCTGCTGCTGGGCACCCTGGGGTGAGACCATTTTGGCACACAGGCAGAAGACACAGAAGTAGTGTCAGCTAGGAGGAAAATGGGCAAAGTCAAGCACAAGAAACCAAGTGTTATGTCACAAGACGCCCACAGCATCCCAAGATCCTTACACACACACACCAGTGATTCCCAGAAACACACCCAAGCACTTGTGCCAGAGTGAACACACACCTGCGCAGACATCTACCTGGGCCTGTTTGCACAGATCCTCTCCTTCAAGACACTCCCTCTGCTTCCACACACACTGCCCCCGTGCACACATTCAGACACACACTCAGAAGCGTGGAAAACACAATCTCCCCGTCCCTGGGCCTGGCTCACCCCTACTCCTCCCCTAACTGTCCTGGCAGGCGCTCCACCGCCAGATCCAGATCTGCCTTAGAGGCACTGTTGGGGCCTCCCCGGGTGCTGGTGCCCCTGCGCCCCCCAAAGCTGGTTGCCTTTGCTCCATGCAGCACCCCAAGGCCCGGCAGTCACACCCACCCATGCCATCATACACGGTCCCTGCCAGTGGGTCCAAGCCTTTCCCCATTCCGTTGACATCTGTGTATTTTCCAGCCTCTTGTAATTATCCCCTCCAAGCTGCATCACATTGTCTCCCAGCACAAACACTGGAGTCACACTGTGTCCCGTACTGGGTCCTCAGCTCAGCTCCGGCCACTCTCCCCACACCCAGGTCCCTCTGGCCCAGGCGCAGTCGCCCATACAGGGGGCCCCCGGGCCTCACCTTGTAGCTGTTTGAAGCGTCCTTCCAGCACGCTGGCATACTGAGCAGGGTTGATGAAGGCAGCTGGTGAGAGCAGGAGGCCCCCGGGGTTCTGGGCCCCTTCCACAGCCTCATAGTAAAACTCGCCGGCCTCGTGCAGGCCGTTCCCGTGCACCCTGTTCACTCCGTTCCCATTCATGCTGCCAGCTGCTGGCTACAGAGCCCAGGGCCCAGAGTCCATGCTCCCCGCCGGCAGGGGGCCAGTTTCTGTTCCCCAGTGGAACCTCAGGGTCAGGGGATTCAAGAATGGTGGGAATTACAAGGAGTGGCAAAAAGAGTTACGGGGTGTCCCGAGCTCCTGAGACAGAGAGTGAGGGCACGCCTGGCTGCGGCGAGAGGGGACAGGCGGCTCCAGACAAACAGGTTGGACAGTGTTGGGGAGGGGAAGGAGGCGGAGTGTGGCTGGCGGGGGCAGGGCCAGGCCCTGTGGGGCGGCGGAGGAGGGCACTGCCAGCGCCTTCGAGACCCGCCCATCAGGCCCCAAGTTACCTAAGAATACGCAAGATCCACGAGAGGGGCCCCCCAATGCAAACTCCTGTTTCCCAAAGGTTTGCAGGAACAGCGAGGGCAACCCCTCTCTGGGTGACTCTGGGAGGTCCTTCTCCAGGATGTGTGGGCTTTGAGCCCCAGCTCAGAAACAGACAAAGAGAAATCCGGAAATCAGGAGATCCTCAAAGAGGAAAGGCCAGGCACCGTGCGAGGTATTTTCTTTTACTCCCTTGTCTGTGAAATGGGCACTGTTTCCACCTTTCCAGCTGTTTTTTTTTTTTTTTTTTTTTTTTTGAGACGGAGTCTCGCTCTGTCGCCGGGGCTGGAGCGCAGTGGCCGGATCTCAGCTCACTGCAAGCTCCGCCTCCCGGGTTTACGCCATTCTCCTGCCTCAGCCTCCTGTGTAGCTGGGACTACAGGCGCCCGCCACCTCGCCCGGCTAGTTTTTTGTATTTTTTTAGTAGAGACGGGGTTTCACCGTGTTCGCCAGGATGGTCTCGATCTCCTGACCTCGTGATCCGCCCGTCTCGGCCTCCCAAAGTGCTGGGATTACAGGCTTGAGCCACCGCGCCCGGCCCTTTCCAGCTGTTTACCACCACCTCCAGTGCCAGCTCCTTCCCTGCCCTCCAGCCCATCAGGGCCGTCCTCCACCAGGCCATCCCAGCCCCCAGACACCCTGCTGCTGGGCGCATCTACCAGGCGCCCTTCCCCTCGGCTTCAGCGTTTACCATGTGCAGCCTACACTTGCCCTTCCCCGTCTTCATTCATTCAGTGTTTATTTGACACTTGCTGGCTGGAGACAGTGCTAGGCAAAGCCCATGCAGAGCTGCCTCTTCAGGGGAGCCCAGTTTAGTGGTGGAGATAAACACCCAATGAGAGCACGAGGTCGCACAGATGTGTGCAGACACAGTGACAGTCCTGCCTGGCCCGAGTTATGTGCAGCCAGACATGGTGACAGTCCTGGGAGGGATGTGTCCTATGTACACAGGCTTGGTGACAGTCCTGGGAGGCATGTGTCCTATGCACACAGGCATGGTGACAGTCCTGGGAGGCATGTTTCCTATGTACACAGGCATGGTGACAATACTGGGTGGCACTTGTCATGTGTGCAAACATGGTGGGTGGCACATGTTGTACACACATAGACATCATGACAGTTCTAGAGGCTACATGAATCCAAAACCAGAGTGCCAGGAATATTTCCCCCAAACATGACATTCTCCATAACCCACACCTTCTGTCTTCTCTGATGTATAGACGCACTGGTAGGAGAGTTTCACAGCCGGCCTGAAGACCCAACCAGCAGGACAGAGAAGCCCAGGAGAAAATGAGAGGGGGTCCCAGGAAGTTATGGCTGCCACAAGGGGGTCCTCAGACTGGTGCTGGGCTGGCTCAAAAGAATCACTTAGGGAGCTTTTGAAAAACCCTGAGTTGTGGACCAAGATTCTAATTTTCTGCGTCTAGGGAGGAGTTTGGAAACCTGTATTTGTTACAAAAACATCCCTGGGTGATCCTGTAAAACATGTGGCCAGGTTTGGGAACCTCCCTCTTGGAGTCTCTCTTCTTCTAGGGGCCAAGCCCACCCCCACTGGGAGCACCACCTCTTGGTGAGAGTAGCTGGGGCCTTTCAGACTGGGTTGGGTTGGGCTGGGCTGGGCAGCCGGCAGGTCAATGGTAATGACAAGGGTGGGATGGAGGAGGAAGCCAAACGGGGTGGGTGGCCTTGGGGTGTGTGGGTGAGTCAGCCCCACGCCAGCCACTGGTGGTGTCAGGTGGCAGCCGCACTCTTGTTGCCATGACAACTCCTCCCCCGGAAGACAGGGAGGCCGTCAGACGAGTTTCTGCTCAGAGCAGAGAGCCCAGGCCCCAGGCCGTAGGGAAGGGTAGGGGCCAAGGCAGGCAGAGAGCACACCCGGGAGAATGGGCAGCTGCTGAAACCAGCAGCAGCGGGAGGAGGGAACCTGCTTCAGGGAACAGGCAGATGAGATAATGGGAGTAACAGGCGGCAGGTGGAAGGAACAGGTGGGGAGGGAGCAGAGGGGAAATAATAGACCAGGAACAGGTGTGGGAAATGACAGTGGGAAATCAAAGAAGATACAACAAGGGCATGACAGGTAAGGGAGAGGTGGGCGGAGACGGGAGTGGCAAGAGCGAGAGTGCTGAAGGATGAAGGGACGTGACCCTGGGGGCTGAGGCCAGAGAGGGAAGCTGTTTTAGTCAGCTTAGCCAGTCCAGGGGCCAGTGCAGCGTCTCTAGGCTTGGGGGGAGGAGCTGGGGAAAGTTCTGAATGGCCTGAAGGCTATTCTTGAGGCTGGATTTGGGCACCAGGGAATTGATAGAGTGTTCTGGGTCTCCCACTTAGAAAGAAAAGTCAGTCTTCCCATAAAGTTAAAGGGCTCTTCATGACGAGCTGACAAAGCCTCCTCCAGCATCCCCCCACCTCGACCCTCCCCTGACCTCACCTGCCAGAGCCTTAATGCGAGACCTCTCAAAGAGGCGGGCTGAGCTGCTGTCATTGTCCCAGTCTGAGTCAGGAAGGTCCCAGCGGTTGTTGATGTCGCTGTACTGGCCCTGGATCTCCAAGCTGTCAAAGTCTGTGGGTGACAGAGTGCTGCTCATGGTGGTGGCTGGCTTCCTGCTCCTGCAAGGAGAATGCGGCCAGTGAGGGTTGTCGAGGGACCACTAAGCCCTCCACTCACCACCAGGGCCTTCTGTCTTCCTGCCCTACCTGTGCCCCG
The DNA here is from genome assembly GCF_037993035.2 of Macaca fascicularis. Classification (NCBI taxonomy): domain Eukaryota; kingdom Metazoa; phylum Chordata; class Mammalia; order Primates; family Cercopithecidae; genus Macaca; species Macaca fascicularis. Next base: position 7,670,517 of record NC_088388.1, on the reverse strand, counting down.
CTCTCCTTGTGGCCAGAGGCTGTGGTTGGCTGCTCAGTGGAAATCAGCCCCCAGAGGGAGAGGGGAAGCCACCGGGGAAGCCTAGGGACAGGAATACATCAGAAGCACAGAAAGTGAAGCAGGAAGGCGGCAGCAGCTCAGAGTAATGCGGTGGTCAGGAAAGGCTCCAACGGCTTCGGGCCAGAGACGGATGGGTTTGGGGGTAAGGAAAGGGCTGTACAGTGCTTCAGACAGCAGTGTACAGCCCAGGATAATGCAGGGAGCACATATGGGGCCCTGTGGGCAATAATGACTAGAAAGTGGCATTCTTTCCTTCCACAAACTGTCCTGAGCCTGTGATCAACCCAAGATGGCCTCCTCTACCCTGTCGGCAAGTTGAGATAAAAAGACCCAGATTCGTTGGACGCAGTGGCTCACACCTATAATCTCAGCACTTTGGGAGGCTGAGGTGGGTGGATCACCTGAGGTCAGAAGTTCAAGACCAGCCTGACCAACATGGTGGAAACCCATCTCTACTAAAACTACAAAAAATTAGCTGGGCATAGTGGCAGGCGCCTGTAATCCCAGCTACTCTGGAGGCTGAGGCAGGAGAATCGCTTGAACCTGGGTGCACCACTGCACTCCAGCCTGGACAAGAGAGCGAGACTTGTCTTTAAAAAAAAAAAAAAAAAGGACCCAGATTCTGCTCTTGAGCTAAGAAAAAGCTATGATACACCAGGAAGATTGATGTGCTGTTTGGCAAGTATGGATATACCAGGAAGATTGATACGCTGTTTGGCAAGTGCCCAGGAGTTCAAAGGAGGACACAGTATGGTTCTCCCCTTCGTTTGCTTTGGTTTGCCACAGAGAACGTTAGTAAGTACTCAATAAATGTCGGCTGTGACACGTCCCTGCCACTGATATGCATCACCTCACCATAACTTCCCGTGGGGTGAGGGCCCACTATCATCCCCATTTCATAGATAAGGAAACCGCACAAAAGACATTAAGTTGGCCAGGCGCAATGGCTCACGCCTGTAATCCCAGCACTTTGGGAGGCTAAGGCGGGTGGATCATCTGAGGTCAGGAGTTCGAGACCAGCCTGGCCAACATGGTAAAACCCCGCCTCTACTAAAAATACAAAATTAGCCGGGCATGGTAGCACACGCCTGTAGTCCCAGCTACTGGGGAGGCTGAGACAGGAGAATCACTTGAACCTGGGAGGCAGAGGCTGCAGTGAGCCGAGATTGCGCTACTGCACTCCAGCCTGGGCGAGACAGAGTGAGACTCCGCCTCAAAAAAAAAAAAAAAAAAAAAAGACACTAAGTTACTGGTTCAAGGTCACGCAGCTGGAAGAAACAGTGCTGGGTTTTGAAAAGTTCTTTCCGACTCTGGGGACACGCTCTTAATGGCAGCCTCTTGAACAGAGAATATACACAGGTTCCTCAACCATCCTGGAGGCCTCGAGTCCTCCCCGGAGGGATGAGCAGCCATGGCTCCTGCCTAGGGCCCAGGCTGGGGAAATGTGAACCACGTCTGCTCAACAGCACTACTTATGGCTCTAACTTACGCAAACACACTCTGTGCTCAAAACTAACAAATGAGGTTCAGAAGAGCTGCTGGGGATTAAAAAAAAAAAAAAACAACCTCTACTGCCCAAAGTTCTTGCGTAATTCAGCATTCAGCAGCCATTCGAGAGAGGGGAGGGGACTGGGTCTGTAACTTTCACAAAACCCCCAATTCTGCATTTCTCCTGATCCCTACTTCCTAGGACCAGGGCTGTGGTCTTGGTAGCCTCAGATTCTGGAAAGGAAGGAGGTATGTAGAAGACAGAAGTGCTGGGTGGTGAGACTCGGGTAGGTGGTGAGACCCATAGGCATACAAAGGCAGGACCTGGCTTCCATCATTAACTAATTCCATGAAGCTGAACCTGACCTGCTTGAAGGCCAGGGTTGTCTGCCCCTCCCCTTTCTCCTAAAGAGAAAATGTGCGCAAGGATTTTTCTTGGGAGGAGCATTAATGAGATGCAAGGGAGCTAAGGTCTAAGGCTTGTAGATTTGGGCTTTAATTCCCTCTAGAAGGAAAGGGAACTTAATTTCTACTAGGCCTAGGACTCTTCTCATTCAAAATCCACCATTTCTCCCCACAGATTCTCTGGATTTGTTCTGTAAATATTTATATAAAAATATATTCTAGGGCAGAGTTGAATCACCCTGAGCAAAGAGCGCTGTGGGCAAGGCATGACCTGAACTAGCGTCACCTAATACTCTCAGCTTCTAGACGGGAAAGTAGTCCACGCCTCAGGACCAAGTGTAATTCCACTTCTCTCGGCCCCTCAAATTAGTACTTCCTAACCAGCAGCCACACTTATGCTCAGCTCTGGGATGGACATCTCCAGCACTCAAACTCTCCCTGCACAGATCTGCCCACAAAAACGCCTACACCCAAGTCCCACCCTGCCCCCGCTTCGGTTTCCATGACCCCTTACTAGGAGTCACAAACGTACCAAGGCTAGCCCCCGGGAGTGTTTCGCTGGGCCAATATGACTGATTTTTTAAATGACTGATATTTTGGCCAGGTGAGGAGGCTCATGCCTGTAATCCCAGCACTTTAGGAGGCCAAGGTGGGCGGATCACCTGAGGTCAGGAGTTCGACACCAGCCTGGCCAACAAGGCGGAACCCCGTCTCTACTAAAAATACAAAAACTCAGCTGGGTGTGGTAGCAGGTGCCTGTAGTTCCAGCTACTCAGGAGGCTGAGGCTGTCAAGTCGCTTGAACCTGGGAGGCGGAGGTTGCAGTGAGCCAAGACTGCACCATTGCACTCTAGCCTGGATGACAGAGTAAAACTTGTCTTAAAAAAAAAAAAAGAAAAAAAAAAAAGACTAATTTTGGATTCCTTTAGATGGGTCTGCATTATCTCTCTACAGGCCCAGCCACTTCACATACTATGTTACCTGCCTGGCCCCAACTGCTGAGGTTTGCAAACCCAACCTCATACATCTTTATACTCCACAAAGAGCAGAAACTCAAAGAAGCTAACCATCTGACCCTGTCTCCAAACTACAGTATCTCTGAGGCCCCTGCAAGCTGCACAGAACCTAAACATGGACTGCTTTGGCTTATTTTTGGGGCTCCAACTTGGTCCTCCCAAGGGGAGGGGCAGACAACCCTGGCCTTCAAGCAGGTCAGGTTCAGCTTCATGGAACCCGTTAATGATGGAAGCCAAGTTCTGCCTTTGTGTGTCCATGGGCACACACCTCCCCACCTACCCGAGTCTCACCACCCATCACTTCTGTCTTCTCCACACCTCCTTCCTTTCCAGAACCAGTGACTGCCAAGACCACAGCCCTGGTCCTAGGAAGTAGGGCTCAGGAGAAATGCAGAACTGGGGGTTTTGTTAAAGTTACAAAGGGGTCCAATTGGGAGCCAGACCCTCCAGGGAAGTCCAACTGTTAGAATGTCCCTGTGGATTCCTACCATTACCAAGAGAAAGTATGGAGCTAGAACCTCCTCTTCCCCCAAATAAAACCTCGGCCACTTAAATGCGCCTCTCCCCAAATTGAATTTGAAGCATGCAAGCTGTGTGTCCTGAGTTTCCAGAAATGCTGTGATATGGATAAGGAACTACGCTGGCACTGGTGTCCTTAGATCACAGACCCCCACAGGGCCACCATGTTGTGACTCCAGGGAGTTTGTTCCCACAGCCTTCCATGTGAATGGTGCTCTCTGGCATTGTTCAGCATGTGGCTCTGAGGCTCTGCTACCTCTGTGTCTCTAGGTCTTGGTTTCTGAGCATTCTGGCTCTGCAGCTCCCTGGCCTTGTGGACAATATGCTGTGTTCTCAGCATGTGTCCCCTGCTGCCATCTCTAGATTTCCGCTGATTTCTATTTGCGTTTCTCCTACACATATCCAGCGCTGTTTTCTTGCCACTGAGTAGATCATTCCTCACCTATGACCAGGGTCTCCATGCTCACACTTCCTCAGTTGGCCAGCGGCCCTCCCCCAGCTTCATGACCCCCTGTCTCTCTTGAAGCCGGAGAATCCTCAATTGTCCTCTCTTCCACGGATTCCTGAAGTCTGGCAATAGGGCGGTGCAGTAGCTAATCCAGATTACAGTCTCATCATACCTTATTCTTAGCAATTGACCTCAAGGCCAGGCCCAAGTAGCTTACACTGGTAGTGCTAGAAGAATGCCAACCCCCGCCAGTTGCAGGCTTGGGGTCCTGCTGGAATCTACGCCAGGCACTGCTGGAGGCAGACTAGGCTCACGCGTGCTGATCCTCCAGGGCAGCTTTCCTCTCTTTCAGCTGATATGTTAAGCTAGAAATCCTATACCCTGGGCTAGAGGCTGCCTTGTACCCTAATTCTTCCTCTCACCACCTCCTGCTCCTGATGAATTCTTTCCCTCGCTCAGAGTTGATCATTCCCTCCTCTGTGCTCCCAGGGCACTTCGGCATGCAGCTAGTATTGTACTTACTTATCACATCGCATTACAGTTAGTTGTTTACATGTCTCTCTGCCCACTCCACATTTAACTCATTGAGGACAAGAGCTGTTTACTCGTTTTGATGTTTTTCCAGACTCAGTACAATAGATATGCAATAAAGAGATACTGAATGACTTGACTATAATTCATTTTTTTGGCTATCGAATTAATGTCTTTCTTAGGACTAGAGAGAAGCTCAAGGAAAGAATGAACAGGGCATGGGAGAAGACCTGCTCCTGGGCTGGGATACTTTCAGGGTTGAGCTCAACAGCTCAGGACTGGGGATTCTCAAACTTCCATGAATCACAACAACCTGGAGGACTGTTAAATCACAGGTCACTCCCCACATCCCCCAGCTTCTGAGTCGGTACTTCTGGGGTGGTACCTGGGAATGTGCATTTCTAACCTATTCCCGGGTGACACTGAAGCTACTGGTCTGGGGACCACACTTTGAGGGCCACCCTTGTCCAAAGATGGGAAGCAGCTGGAATTGGTTAGAGGAGCCATGAGTACTGAGAAGACACAAAGTTTCAGGGGTGAGTGTGACCCAGGGTTAGCTTCTTGGTCTGCTCAGGCCTTTCCCACACTAAACTCAAATATCACTTCCCCTCAGGAGCTCAGGCAATGAGAGAGGAAGATGAAGATGGAGTAGGTGCCAGAGGTAATGAAAGAAACAGTGCTGATGCCCCAACAGCGAACTGCAGATATGCGGGAGGAGGACGGCAGAGCTAGAGAAGTCATGGGAAGGCAGAGTTGAACAAATGACAGCGGGATGAATAATAGATTAGAAGAAATGGGGACTTTGGCAAAGTTCAAATCTTATTTGCTTCTAAGTATAAATGGGTGGACTGGCAGAGAGATAAAAGGAAAAAAAGTCACAAATCAGCTCACGGCCCCCAGGAAGGCAAGAGAAAGATGGGCCCCAGGGCAGAAAACAGGGGAAGGCAGGAACAGCAAAACCCCAACCCACCTCTCAGACTGTGTTCCTGATCAAATCCCTCGGAGGAAGTTAGGAATTGGGCTGAAGAGGGGGGCCGAAATTTTATTTTCTCTTCTAGAATCCTCCAGTTATGGCAGATTTATTCAAATATTCAAATTCTTCATTCCCTTGCTACCTCCCTTCCCCAAGCCCGGGGTCACATCAATTTTTCTAAGTGAAGAATCTAAACTCCATCCTACCTTCTCCGCGGCCAATCCTTTGCCCTTCTGAATATGCCAAGAGGTTGCCCCACACCTCAAGCTAAGACACATATTTGTAACTCACTCTGCCCTCTTCACCGTCAAAGAAAACTGGTTTGTGGCTACCTCTGCCCATGCCTGAAACCCCCGGGCTCTCCAGCGTTGGAACCGTGGCTGCTCCGAGAGGGGGAGGGCAGACGTCATGTAGCAGGTTAAGACCGGGGCAAGCCTGCACCTCACACAAGCATGGAATGTCCTGGGGTCAATAGGGTAAAAGTTCCAAGCCGAGTGGAAGGTAAATCATGACTGTGTCGCCGGAGCTGGAACACCCCCGCGAGCAGGTCTCGCCGGGTAGCTCCGTGCGGGGCGGACAGCACAGCCCTATCAGCGTCCCGGCCGCAGAAACGCCGCACGCGGCCGCTTCCCAGCCGCCCGAAGCGTCTGCGTTCTCCTCGGGCCAGTTCCGGCCACCACAGCCAACCGCGTGCCCCTCTCCCACACACTGGGGGGGAACAGAAGGGAGCGCGTGGAGCCAGCTGCCAAAGAGGCGAGGAGGAGCCCACGCGGCTCCCGGGAGGAGGGAGCCGGGCTCCCGCAGCCCGCCGGACAGAGGCGGCCGAGCGCGCCCCCAGCACCTGGCCCGGCGCCGGCCCGTCCGCCTCGCAGCCCCGGCGACGCGAGAGGCTGGCGCTGTCAGACCCGCTCCCAGCCTGGCAGCGAACGTGTCCGTCAGCCCCAACTGTTCCAGACTCTTCTCCCAGCTCCAGAGAGGCCCGAATCCCCCACGGCCTTGGCCCCCACCGCCCTCACCCCGGTACCTGTGTGGCTGGCACGGGACCCTCTCCGTCCCGTCCCCGCCTGCTCCCGCCCCGGCTCGCCCGGGCTCACCCCGGCCGCCGGGACCCGACCCCGACCCCGACCCCGACCCCGACCCTGCCGCCCGCACGCTGCAGCACAAAGCGCGCCGCCCCGCGGGCCGGGACAAAGCGGGCGGGGGCGCCGGCACCTACCTCCGCGCAGAGCAGCGGCCGGGCGGGCGGGGGCGCGGCGGGTGGGGGCGCACCGGTAGTTGCCGCGCCCGCAGCCCGGCCGCGACAGGAGGTTGCAGGCAGCGGCCGGGCGCACCGCGGGCGGCGGGCGGGCGCTGTCACGGGGCGCAGGCGGCGCGGGGGGCGCGCGGGGCGGGCGGCGGCGGGGCGCGTGGCGGCGGCGCGCGGGCGCGAGCGGCGGGACTGCGGCGCCGCGGAAGGAGGACAATAGCCTCCCCCTGCCGCAGGCCGCCGGCTCCCGCGGGAGGCCCGGGACCATCTGGAGCCGGCGGCCCCGCGGGGCTTGGGGCGGGGCCCGAGTCGCCCCTTCCCCGCCCGGCGCCATGGCAACCGCGGCCCCTCTTGGTGCTCCCGGCCGCTCCCCGCCGCTCCCCGCCCGGGGTCGTTGACCTGCCCCGGAGCTAACGCGACGGCAGCTCCGAGGCCGGCTGCCGAACCCCAGCCACCTTCCGTGCGGGTTCCCCTCAAAACCCCGCCTTCTCGTCCTCGCTGGACCCGGATCCCCACCACAGCTTACAGATCTTGGTCTCCCCCGATTCGGACACCTCACCTTTCTCCCTATTCTGCTTTTCCTTCAAAATTCGTATCCCCGAGACACGCGATCCTTCCTCTAATGACACTGCCGAGACACGCGATTCTTCCTTTAATGACACTGCCGACGAGGTTTCCCGAGATCCAGCCTCCGTTCCCCTTTCCTCTCCGGGCACCTCCAGTCCGTCTCCGCTAAGCATTCCTCTCACCAGTCCCCTCGCTCTCGCGTCCTCCTTCAGGCAGCTGGGCCGGCTCTGCCTCCCAGAACATCTCCATGGCACAGTGAAGATTCGCCTTCTACAGATCAGATGCTGGGAACAGGCATCTCAGCGCTTCTCAGCTCCTCTCATTTATCAACCAGGAGAATTCCGGCCTAGTCACCGTCTTGAGGGGGGTGGGGGTGGGGGCAGACATTTCTAGGCCTGGCACTGGGTTTCTCCTTGGTTTCTTCGCGTCTGGGTGGTCTAAGGTCTAAGGTCCTTAACCAAGGTGAACTGCTGCCTGCTTAGGAGAGGAAGGAATTATGCCCAAATCATGACAAACTCACAGAGTGCCAGGTGGGTGCTAAAAGCGCATCATCTCATGTGACACTCCCACCCCCACTCCAGCTCTGAGAAGTAGGTGCTGTTCTTCCAGATTAGAAAACTCAGCTCAGAGATGAACCAGTGGTAACAGGGTGAGCTTTGTACACAGCCGTTAGTTTAGGTACTGCCCCTGAAGATGTGGGCCCATTTCTATCCAGGGAATGCCTGAAATGGCCAAGTAAGGGCACTCAAAGAACGGGCTTTGAGCGAATTATTGGATTTAAGGTTTTATAATAGCTTAATGGGTAATTTAGGATTTTGCTCCTTTCTGAAAAGGTATGCATACTGAAACAAATATATGCAATTGAAGTACTTTCCAGATACGGTTTTCACAACCCTAACTAGTGGTGTCATCTACCTGGCCTTGGTTTTCCTAGTCTATGAAATGGGTTGGGAGAAGGGTTGGGGAGTTCCACTGAAGATTACTTTGAAGCTCTCTCCTAGCTCTGATATCTGTGCTTCTGCCACGAAACTGGAAGTGGCTTTCTGGTGTGTACCTCACAGTTAGCTGCATTTGAGGCTATTTATGATTATGATTATGATTATTTTGAGACGGAGTCTTGCTCTGTCACCCAGGCTGGAGTGCAGTGGCGTGATCTCGGCTCACTGCAGCCTTCTCCTCCCAGGTTCAAGCAATTCTCCTGGCTCAGCCTCCCTAGTAGCTGGGATTACAGGTGCATGCCACCATGCCTGGCTAATTTTTGTATCTTTAGTAGAGGCGGGGTTTCACCACGTTGGCCAGGCTGGTCTTGAACTCCTGACCTCTGGTGATCCGCCCGCCTCAGCCTCCCAAAGTGCTGGGATTACAGGCATGAGCTGCTGTGCCTGGCCTGAGGCTATTTATTAAATTACTTTTTTAATAGCCACTCTTTCAGGCAATGGCATTGTAAGGTAATGGCATTAAAGAAACAAGGGCATAAACTGCAACTCTTCCTAGAGGTAGGAGTATGTGTTGGTTGGTTCAGGGGGAAGCAGGCACCAACCTGTGCATGACAGTCATCAGGGACACTTGGTCAGGGACATTAAAGCTGATGGGATGAGAATCAGCTGCCCATGGCCGGGCGTAGTGGCTCACGCTTGTAATCCCAGCACTTTGGGAGGCCGAGGCAGGTGGATCACGAGGTCAGGAGTTTGAGACCAGCCTGGACAACATGGTGAAACCCCTTCTCTACTAAAAATACAGAAATTAGCCAGGCATGGTGGTGGGCACCTGTAATCTCAGCTACTCAGGAGGCTGAGGCAAGAGAATCACTTGAACCTGGGAGACAGACGTTGCAGTGAGCCGAGATCATGCCACTGCACTACAGTCTGGGTGACAGAACGAGACTTCATCTCAAAAAAAAAAAAAAAAGAGAAAGAATCAGCTGCTCTGCCAAAGGAACTGGAACCACCAAGCTGCTGCTGCTGTACTGGTTATGGGAACTGAGGGTCACAATGACAGCCTATAATATTGTGACCCAATTAGAAGTCAAGGGTATTAAGTCTTATGCTTAGCAAAATAATATCTTTTGTAGAGTTATTTCCTGTTTTCAGCATTTCATAATCCTTCAAGAAGACTTGCAAGATAAACATTCTCATTCTTATTCCATTGATGAACAGACTGATGTTCACACACCTAAGTGAATGTACAAGTTCACAGAATTAGTTCATGATAGAAACTCCAGGCCTTCTGAATCCTAATATGTTCTTTCCTCTCTGCTAGACAGGGAGTATAGCAGAATGGTTAAAAGCATTGATTTTGGAGTCAGACTCCTTGGGTTTAAACTGTAGTTCTGCCACCCACTCACTGTGTGACCTTGGGCAAGTTACCTCCCTAGGATTCAGTTTCCTTACATGCAAAATGGTACCATAATGTGGGGAACATCAAATGAGTTATTGCAGGTAAAGTAAGAGAACAGTGCCCAGCACATAGTAAGCACTTAACCAGTATCAGCCATTATGATTTTACTGTATTATTTCCCATACTGTTTCCCGGTTTGGAGAGGAAGCATGTTGAATAAAGAGAGCACTGAGATCGCCTCTCTCAGCTCTGTGACTGGGTTGCTTTGGAAACTTGTTATTTTGCTCTGTAGTGAACCAGCACAGTCAATGATGAAGAAAACATCTGGTTCCTTCTTACTTGAGTTGCAAAAGTGAATGGAATGATGTCCACCAAGTTTGTTGAGCTTCTCAGTGAATCCACGTTTGCTGTTTACATTATCAAGATTCATGGAAAGGTCTTAGCTCTGCCCACCAAACATACATACATGGCTAAATTCTCAGCTCTTGTTTCTATACCAGGGAAGAGGTGTCTCTCCTTCCACCTAAGATGGATTCTTCTGGCTCCTATGTTAAGTCTCATCCCCTTCCGCAGCCTCATGGCCCTCACTCCTCCCTCTCTGCTGGCTCCTTCCCATTAGGATTTAAACATGCTCAAGCATTTGCCAGCTTAAAAAATAATCAAGAAGCCCTGATCTCCCTCCATGCATTCCCCTTGCTGTTCATGTTCACAGTCTTCCTGAGTCATTTGCACTCATTGGCTTCACTTCCTCGCCCCTGTTCAATCAAATATTTATGCAAAAACTATATGGCTAATTATATGCCAGGCACTTTGCTGGGATCTGGGGACATAATGATGAGTAAAATGGATACTGTCTGTTTTCTCTTGGAAGAGCCTGTGGTGGGACTGACAAACATTAATAAAATAACCCAGCAGATATATAACTGCAAAGTACAATGAATGTTATGAATGAAAAGTTCAGGATGTTAAGAGAGAATTGAACAGAGTCATAACCTCAGATCACCTGAGCTGAGATCTGAAATATGAGAAGCATTAACTAGACAGAGTGGGGAATAATAATAGCTGTTACTAACATTAACGTGGAACTGTATTTCTAGTACTTTACACATAATATTTCATTTACTCCTTTATACCAACTCTGAGAGGTAAGTATTAACTCCATTTCGCAGGTAAGGAAATGGAGACATTGAGAGATTAAGTACCTTACTCAGGGTCATCAAACCAGGCAAGGGTAGTGCTGGGATTTTAACACAATCTGACCCTTGAACCCGTGTTCTTACCCACAGAGTGTATGGCTAACAAGCCTGATGTTGCAGGACACATGGTGTACATAAGAAACGGAGAAGAGTCTGGGAGCAGTGGCTCACTCCTATAATCCCAGCACTTTGGGAGGCGGAGTCGGGCGGATCATGAGGTCAGGAGATGGAGACCATCCTGGCTAACACAGTGAAACCCTGTCTCTACTAAAAAAATACAAAAAAATTAGCCGGGCATGGTCTCAGATGCCTGTAGTCCCAGCTACTCAGGAGGCTGAGGCAGGAGAATGGCGTGAACCCGGAAGGCAGAGCTTGCAGTGAGCCAACATCGTGCCATTGCACTCCAGCCTGGGCAACAGAGTGAGACTCAGTCTCAAAAAAAAAAAAAAAAAAAAAAGGAGGAAAGAGGCCGGGCACAGTGGCTCACGCCTGTAATCCCAGCGCTTTAGGAGGCTGAGGCAGGTGGATCACCTGAGGTCAGGAGTTCGAGACTAGCCTGGCCAACATGGTGAAACCTCATCTCTACTAAAAATACAAGAATTAGCCAGGTGTGGTGGCAGGTGCCTGTAATCCCAGCTACTCGGGAGGCTGAGGCAGGGAGGCGGAGACTGCAGTAAGCTGAGATCATGCCCCTGCACTCCAGCCTGGGTGACAGAGCGAGACTCTGTTTCAAAAAACAAAACAATACAAAAGAAATGGAGAAAAGACCAGGGTGCAGGAAAAACAGAGGCGAAGAGGGAATGTGTAGAGAATTGCGGCTGGGGAGATAGGCAAGGGCTAGATCATGCAGAGCTTTTTATGTCATTTGAAGAATTTTGATTTTCACCTTTAGAGCCCTGAGAGACTATTGAAAGGTTGAAATAAGGAAGTGATAGGATCAACTTTGTATGTTAAAAAGGTTACTGTAGCTGCTATGGGGGGAATAGGTTACTCTAGCTGCTATGGAGGGGTGCAAAGACTGGTGTGAGAAACCAGTTAGGAGGCTACCACTGCAGGTAGGGTGAGAGAGAAGATGGTAGCTTGAACTCAGTTGCCGGCAGTGGAGGTGGAGTGCACAGGTTGAAAGAATTGACCAGGCCGGGCGCGGTGGCTCAAGCCTGTAATCCCAGCACTTTGGGAGGCCGAGACGGGCGGATCACGAGGTCAGGAGATCGAGACCATCCTGGCTAACACAATGAAACCCCGTCTCTACTAAAAAAAAAATACAAAAAAATTAGCCGGGCGAGGTGGCGGGCGCCTGTAGTCCCAGCTACTCGGGAGGCTGAGGCAGGAGAATGGCGTAAACCCGGGAGGCGGAGCTTGCAGTGAGCCGAGATAGCGCCACTGCACTCCAGCCTGGGAGACAGAGCGAGACTCCGTCTCAAAAAAAAAAAAAAAAAGAAAGAATTGACCAGATGTAGGCTGGGCGCTGTGGCTCACACCTGTAATCCCAGCACTTTGGGAGGCCGAGGCAGGCGGATCACGAGGTCAGGAGATCGAGACTATCCTGGTTAACACGATGAAACCCCATCTCTACTAAAAATACAAAAAAGTTAGCTGGGAGTGGTGGCGGGCGCCTGTAGTCCCAGCTACTTGGGAGGCTGGCACAGGAGAATGGCGAGAACCCGGGAGGCGGAGCTTGCAGTGAGCCGAGATCGCACCACTGTACTCCAGCCTGGGCAACAAAGCCAGACTCCGTCTCATTAAAAAAAAAAAAAAAGGAATTGACCAGATGTGGTGATGGAATAGATATAGGGGTGGTGGTAAGGAAAAAGGGTTAGTCAAGGATGGGTTGTGCAATTGGAATAATGGAGCTACTATTTGCTGAGATGAGGAACACTCCAGGAAAACCAGGTTTGGGTGGAGAAATTGTTGGTTTTGGAACGTGGGTTTGAGGTATCTTTGAACCAATCAAGTGGAGATATTGAGTAGTCAATTATATATGGGCAAGGACTTTAAAGGGGATGTCTGGACTTAGGATATCCATTTGGAATACATCAGTGTAGAAATATATGGTAATTGAAGGGGATAGATGAGCATTGATACAATTGACTTAATCCAATGCAATAGAACTTCCACTGTAAAGCTGCTTTCAACAAGGTTGTCAATAATCCTATTGCAAAATCCAGCTGTTAGTTTCCAATTGCTCTCTTACTTCTCCTCTTGGCAGCAATTGACTCTAATTATGCCCTGCTTCTTGAAATTTTCTTTTTTTTTTTTTTTTTTTTTTTGAGACAGAGTCTTGCTCTGTCGCCCAGGCTGGGGTGCAGTGGCGCTATCTCGGCTCACTGCAAGCTCCGCCTCCCGGGTTTAGACCATTCTCCTGCCTCAGCCTCCCGAGTAGCTGGGACTACAGGCGCCCGCCACCTCGCCCGGCTAGTTTTTTGTATTTTTTAGTAGAGACGGGGTTTCACCGTGTTAGCCAGGATGGTCTCGATCTCCTGACCTCGTGATCCGCCCGTCTCGGCCTCCCAAAGTGCTGGGATTACAGGCTTGAGCCACCACGCCCGGCCGAAATTTTCTTCTTTTGGTATGGGGTTGCCATTCTCTTGGTTTTCCTTCAACCCCTGTGGTCCCTTCTCTGTTTCTTTTGTGGGTTCCTTTTGTGCTTGTCACTTAATTTTGTTGTTGATGGTGGTGTTTTGTCTAGGCCTTTTCTTATTCTGTGCACTCTTCCTGGGCCATTTTATATACTGTGCGGCTAGAGTAGTCTCTTTAATACAACAATCTGACAGATCATTCCTCTTCTGAAAACCCTTTAGCAACTCCCCACTGCCCTTGGGACAAAGTCCAAAGTTGTTAAGACTTTGTTAAGACAAAGTTTGCACACCCTGTTTACCTCTCCAGCCTGGTCTCTCACCACTCTGCACTTGGCACTCTATATCCTCGCCATAAGGAACCTCTTGGAGTTTCCCCAATGTTTATGGGATTTTGAGCATGCTCTTCCTTCTGGTTGGAATCACTCTTCCTCTTCCATTTACCCAATGCTTACTCATCCTTCAGGTATCAATTTAGATGTTACTTCCTCTGGAAAGCCTTCCTTGAGCTCCAAGTCTGGGACAGGGGCATTCTGAGAGACCTCCACACTGGATTGTCACTGCCCATTGGTTGTGTTCCCTCTTAGAGCATGAGCGCCATGAGGGAAGAGAACACAATTATTTCACAGTTGTATCCCCAGCAGAGCAGACACATAGATCACTATCTGTGCAGTAAACTAATGAATGGAAGAAAAGACCTTGGGAGAGAAGAGGACTCCTTATTGTAAACAGATGAAACGAAATGTTTTCATATCAAATTATGTGTTTCCCTTTCTTTTATCCCTAATCTATCTCCATCACTTAAGCAGCAGCAGCAGCAGCAATGGCAACAGTAAGTGCTTTGTAGATGCACTTCCCTCTGCATAGGGATGATACAGAGAGATCAAAGTTAAATTCTTCGCTTTGGAACCCTTAACTAGACCCTTTAAAATCTATAGCAGAGAGCTGGGCATGGTGGCTTACGCCTGTAATCCCAGTATTTTCGGAGGCTGAGGCGGGTGGATCACCTGAGGTCAGGAGTGGGAGACCAGCCTGGCCAACATGGTGAAACCCTGTCTCTACTAAAAATACAAAAAATAGCCAGGCATGGTGGCGCATGCCTATAGTCCCAGCTACTTGGGAAGCTGAGGCAGAAGAATTGCTTGAACCCGGGAGACGGAGGTTGCAGTGAGCTGAGATTGCACCACTATACTCCATCCTGGGTGACAAAGCAAGACTCGGTCTCAGGAAAAAAACAAACCAAAACAAAACAAAGCAAAACAAAAACATCAGGAGAAGGGGGCTGGGAGGAGAATCTTAAGAGACTGAGAGACTGAGTTTAAAACTTGCAACGACTGACGGCTGGGCATGGTGGCTCATGCTTGTAGCCCTAGCACTTTGGGAGGCTGAGGCAGGAGGATTGCTTAAGCCCAGGAGTTCAAGACCAGCTTGTGCAATAATAGTGAGACTCCCATCTTTACAAAAAATTTAAAAATTATCTGGGCATGGTGGTGTATGCCTGTGGCCCCAGATACTTGGATGGTAGAAGTGGGAGAATTGCTTGAGCCTGGGAGGTCAAGGCTGCAGTGAGTCATGACCATGCCACTGCACTCCAGTCTGAGCAACAGAGTAAGACCCTGTCTCAAACAAACAAACAAAAACAAAACAAAAAAACTTGTAATGATTGCATTATTTATTTTTTAATCATCCATCCCAAAATGTCAGATTACGTTATCTTGATCGGTGAGGTTCTTTTTCAGCTATCAGTAGAAGTGAAAGCTGACAAACTAAGTTGAGAAATAAAGAAAATGACGTGTTTCCTCACCTGAGTCTATGACTTGAAATTGTAAACAAGCATGCTGCACAGGGTCAGAAAGGTGGCTTGCTAGGGGAGCTTGATACCTTCCAAGGACTGACCTGATTTCCTGTGATTACTTAGACCATGATGTCAGCATGGTCTTGGCCAACTTGGGGCATGGTTTGCAAAGGATAATGAAGTATTTGAAAGCAAAAGTCTGCAAATGAGCCAAGATAAAGTGTCACATCAGATGAGGAATTCTGATGGGGGGGTAGGTGGAGGTGGGGTACAGAGGACTGAAGGGAGTCATGCCTTGAGCTCTCTTACACAGTGTAGAAAAGTGTGGGTTCTCAGAGCCTCAGGGAATGTTCTTTTTTTTTTTTTTTTGAGACGGAGTCTCGCTGTGTCGCCCAGGCTGGAGTGCAGTGCAGTGGCTGGATCTCAGCTCACTGCAAGCTCCGCCTACCGGGTTCACGCCATTCTCCTGGCTCAGCCTCCTGAGTAGCTGGGACTACAGGCGCCCGCCACCTCGCCCGGCTAGTTTTTTGTATTTTTTAGTAGAGACAGGGTTTCACCGTGTTAGCCAGGATGGTCTCGATCTCCTGACCTTGTGATCTGCCCGTCTCGGCCTCCCAAAGTGCTGGGATTACAGGCTTGAGCCACCGCGCCCGGCCTACCTCAGGGAATGTTCTAAGCTGAGCAATGCTGTGAGTGCATGCTGCTGTTGATGAAATTGAAGAAAGTAGAACAAATTTGAGAACACGGAAATATTCCATCTATTTATCTTTGTCCAGTTGGGACTCAAACCAGCACTTATTTATGGACCATCCCTCTCAAACCATTTTTAACTTGCAGACCTAAATGCCATTAAAAACTGGGCCCATATGAATGATTCAGACTCATCTGGGAGCAGTCTGTGACCAACCATGATTCTCAATACCTTTGACTTTACCAGTCAATAATGAACCACTTTTTCTTCCAAGCTCATGACACTAACCCCTGGGAATACACAGACCTTTGAGAAAGTGTCTTAATTTGTTCAGCAGCAATAAGAAAAACAAGAAAAGAAAAAGTGTCTGATTACACCCATCTGCTTACAATAAATTTTAATGGCATCTGTTTAATACTAATAACTGAGGGGAAGGCTTCAGGGTTCCTCAGTTGAATCACCCTGGAAACTGAGTTGTACTAGCAAACCCAGGGCACCCAGAAAATAATAGGTTTTATGTACATCTTTGAAGCTATAGACATTTGAGGTCAGTTTTCTATATCTCAGCCTAATTTACTTGTGCTGTGGCGCACAGCTAGTAGCTAGTCATGTCAACTATTATGGCTTCTGAAACTTACAGGGTGTGAAGATATCAGACCTTGTTTGAATTCTGGTCCATCTTTTTCTAATTGTGTGAACTTGGACAAGGTATTTAACTTCTCTAAGCATGGGCTTCCTCATCTGTAAATCAGGGATAATTTTACAGAAGGAAGTTGTGATGAGAAATTAAACACTGCATGTCAGGTGCATGACACCTGGTGCCAGATAAGGACTCAATAAGTGTTAGCTATTACCGTTATCATTATTTTACTTGTTTTGTATGTAGGCAAACCTTGCCTTAGGTAAAGCATAATGTACAAAAATCTAGATTTGTATAAAATGTTAATGGGGGAGATTATTTACATTACAAAAGGATTCTTCAGTTTATGAAAGAACTGATAACAGGGTTTCTTTTAAACAGTCAGCTTCCCAGTATGTCTAAAATGATTTGATTCACACAAAACTTGGCTTATACAATGTTTTAGGAACACAGCTAGCATACAAAGCACAGGATATCTATAATACAATCATTCAGGCCAGGTCTGAGCCACTGTGACAAGTTAACAATTACACTCCTGGGTATTCTTCACGCCCCTTTATAAAGGGATTAGATGGATTCTCTATGGGCTCAATGGGCAGAACTGGGACCAATGGGTGGAAGACATGGGGTAGAGAGAGGGAGTAGACTTTAGCTTGAAATAATGAAAAACTCTCCACCAAACCACTGCTGCCCAAAGCTGGAATGGGTTGCCTCTGAGGCGGCAAATTTCCCAACACGAGATATTCAAGTAAAAGCTAGATAGCAACTTGTTATGACTGTTAGAATGATTACTGCACGAAATAGGGAGGTGAAGTAGGTCAGTGTTTCCCAACCCTAAACACACTAAATATACTATGCAAACTGGACCAATGTTCTACCTTGGACACCAGAAAGAGGTTGAGGAAGGAGGCAGAGAGAGGCTATCCAGGAGAAGAGGTGGGGATAAAGGACCTGAGTTGAAAAAAATATTGCTTCTCTGGCTGGGAAATGCTAGATTAAATGACCTTTAAGATTTCTTCTGGCCGGGCGCGGTGGCTCAAGCCTGTAATCCCAGCACTTTGGGAGGCCGAGACGGGCAGATCACGAGGTCGGGAGGTCGAGACCATCCTGGCTAACATGGTGAAACCCCGTCTCTACTAAAAAAAAAGAATACAAAAAACTAGCCGGGCGAGGTGGCGGGCGCCTGTAGTCCCAGCTACTCTGGAGGCTGAGGCAGGAGAATGGCATAAACCCAGGAGGCGGAACTTGCAGTAAGCCGAGATCCAGCCACTGCACTCCAGCCTGGGCAACGGAGCAAGACTCCGTCTCAAAAAAAAAAAAAAAAAGATTTCTTCTAATTTAGGCCAGGCACGGTGGCTCACGCCTGTAATCCCAGCACTTTGGGAGGCCGAGGCAGGTGGATCACCTGAGGTCAGGAGTTTGAGACCAGCCCAGCCAACATGGTGAAACCCCATCTCTACTAAAAATATAAAAATTAGCCGGGTGTGGTGGCACATGCCTGTAATCCCAGCTACTTGGGAGGCTGAGGAAGGAGAATCACTTGAACCCACAAGGCAGAGGTTGCAGTGAGCTAAGATCGCACCACTGTACTCCAGCCAGGGCAACAAGAGTGAAACTCGGTCTCAAAAAAAGAAAAAAGATTTCTTCTAATTTAAATATTCTAAAACTCTGATTGTTTCATAGACATTATTTTAATTATATTTCTGGGAGAATTTTCCTATTTTAAGTATGGAAAACTAAAACATAACACCTAAAGAAAGAGGTAAAGTGGGAAAAGAATTGAGACATCCTGACCCTTTCAGACCTTTGATCCCATAGTCTCTTTCCAATTGGTGAGAATGAAAGTTGGGGAAACAGAAGTCAGAAGTGGCCTTAGGCCGGGCGCGGTGGCTCAAGCCTGTAATCCCAGCACTTTGGGAGGCCGAGGCGGGCGGATCACAAGGTCAGGAGATCGAGACCATCCTGGCTAACACGGTGAAACCCCGTCTCTACTAAAAATACAAAAAGAAATTAGCCGGGCGTGGTGGCGGGCGCCTGTAGTCCCAGCTACTCCGGAGGCTGAGGCAGGAGAATGGCGTGAACCCGGGAGGCGGAGCTTGCAGTGAGCCGAGATCACGCCACTGCACTCCAGTCTGGACGACAGAGCGAGACTCCGTCCCAAAAAAAAAAAAAAAAAAAAAAAAGAAGTGGCCTTAATGCCAGAATAGATGAAAATTAAATTGACTTTATTATTTTAAAATAATAATAATAATAAAATAATAATTATTATTATTATTACTGAGGCAGAATCTCTGTCTCCAGGCTGGAGTGCAGTGGTACAATCTCAGCTCACTGCAACCTCCGCCTCCTGGGTTCAAGCAATTCTCCTGCCTCAGCCTTCTGAGTAGCCAGGACTACAGGCGCGCGCTACCACGCCCGGCTAATTTTTGTATTTTTAGTAGACATGTGGTTTCACCATGTTGGCCAGGATGGTCTCCATCTCCTGACCTCGTGACCTGCCTGCCTCAGCCTCCCAAAGTGCTGGGATTACAGGCGTGAGCCACTGCGCTTGGCCATTATTATGAATTTTTGAGACAGGGTCTCACTCTGTTGCCCAGGTTGGAGTGCAACAGTGCAATCTCAGCTCACTGCAACCTCCGCTTCTCAGGTTCCAGCAATCCTCCCACCTCAGCCTCATGAGTAGCTGGGACTACAGGTGCCCACCACCATGCCTGCCTAATTTATTTTTTGTAGAGGCAGGGTTTTGCCATGTTGGCCAGGCTGGTCTTGGGCTTCTGAGCTCAAGTGATCTGCCCGCTTTGGCCTCCCCAAGTGCTGGGATTACAGGCGTAAACCAACATGCCGGGCCTAAGTTTTAATTTTTTTTTTAAGATGGGGTCTTAATGATGACATAATGATGCTGTCCAGGCTGGTCTCCAATTCCTGGGCTCAAGCAATCCTCCTGCCTAGGCCTCCTCAAATGCTGGGATTACAGGCGTGAGCCACTGTGCACAGCCAAGTCAACTTTTAGAGATAAGTGAAAAATCAGCTCAACTAAGGTTTCAGATAACTAGCTTTAAAGACTGTACACCTGTATCCCTGGCAAAGTGCTTCAGAGTACTGTAATCACACACAGCCAGGATGTCTCAATTCTTTTCCCATTTTACCTGTTTTTAGGTGTTATGTTTTAGTTTTCCATAGCTAAAATAGGAAAATTCTCCCAGGAATATAGTTAAAATAATATCTATGAAACAATCTGAGAGTATTAGAATATGTGGAGTCAACGTCCTCTTTAATGGGGCTGCTGGAAGAAGAATTTTTGTCTCAATTAGCCTACTTGTCTTTCAAATACAGTTGATCATCTGGTCTTTGGATCAATAGGTTTACTTGGCCATATGTGACCAGATTACACTGCTGTTTGCATTCCCAAGGCTTCTAAGTCACAAAGAACACTTCTCTTCCAGTGGACATCAGCTGGTAGGACAAATCCAGCCCTACTTAGAGACAAGGTAAAAAGCCAGTTATACCCTGGGCGCGGTGGTTCACACCTGTAATCCCAGCACTTTGGGAGGCTGAGACAGGTGGATCACATGAAGTGTTCGAGACCAGCCTGGCCAACATGGCGAAAACCTGTCTCTATTAAAAATACAAAAATTAGCCAGGTATGGTGGTGCATGTCTGTAATCCCAGCTGCTCGTGAGGCTGAGGCAGGAGAATCACTTGAACCCAGGAGATGGAGGTTGCAGTGAGCCGAGATCGTGCCACTGCACTCCAGCCCAGGCAACAAGAACAAAACTCCTTCCCAAAAAAAAAAAAAAAAAAAAAAGCCAGTTACACAAGGCAGAACCACTTTGTGATGTAGATTTTATTGGTTATCTAGGCAGAGGAAAAATTGGACAATAATAGGAAAGGAATGAAATCTCCTGGGCTGGCCCAGCACCTGCTACTGGTCGATGAGAAATCAGACTTTGTACAAAGGGTGACTTGGCCAGGAAAAACAGGAAGTTAGTCAGTGTCATAGTCAGTTATTCTAAGAAGAGGAAGAAAACAGGGAATGGGAGTGAAGAAGGAAATACTCTAGTTATACAAACTTTGGTACTGTCCCAGGAAAAGAATCTCTCTTTTCCCCTAAGTCTTAGAAAGAGGAAGAACAGATGCCATAGTCCAAGAACTGCACAAAAGTCAGCACCACTATGGCCTCTAGTTGCACCCATTAGCCCAATAATATTCCTCTGCTAGAACATCCCTGTCTGACCCCTGATAAGAAAGCAGAGGGAGGTGAGTGGTGAAGCTGCCCCAGATTCTGTACTCCAGGTGGAGAAGGCCTCAAGAAGGTGAAGGGATGAGCTAATCTGAGCCTCATGGCCCCATTTCCAAGGATGTGATTAGTGGAGAGGCACCTGGGACCTGCTCCATTTCAGGAAACCCGGTTATGGGAACTGGTAGGGGACAGACTTAGCTCAGGACCCGAGAGAAGCAGTTAACCCTTTCCTACTATCTGGATGGGAAACAGCTTAATAGTTGCTTGGTAAGGGGGACTTCTTTCCCAGGGGAGGGAGTCTTCAAATGGACTTCCTTTTGCATCAGTTTGGTAAGGGGGACCTCAAGGATATTTTCTACTCAAGTTCCTCGGGTCAGCCTCTTCAGGGCATTTGAATGCTCTAGGGGAGCCTAAGAAACAAGGTGTGGCCTAAGAAGTGTCTAGGAGACACAGAGAGGGCGCATTCAAAAGGAAAGAAAGCTCAACAGTCCCTAAAATGTCATTGTTCATCTGGCAGCATTCCCTAGGATGTTCTGGTTCCACTCAAACCCTTGAGTTTGGGTCAGAATCAATCTCGGGCTCTTCTTGTAGGGGGGCAGGGAGTGTGTCTCAGACAGAGGGTTTCTTTTCAGAATAAACAGGATATCCAAAGTAGACATGTGATATAGTTTGTCTGTGTCCCCACCCAAATCTCACCTTGAATTGTAGCTCTCATAATCCCCATGTGTCGTGGGAGGGACCAGGTGGAGTTAATTCAATCATGGGGGCAGTTTCCCCCATCCTGTTCTTCTGATAGTGAATTGGTTCTCAAGAGATCTGATGGTTTTATAAGGGGCTTTCCCCTTCAATGGGCACTCATTCTTCCCCTTCCTGCTGCCATGTGAAGAAGTATGTGTTTACTTCCCCTTCTGCCATGATTCTAAGTTTCCTGAGGCCTCCCTAGCCATGATGAATTGTGAGTCAATTAAACCTCTTTCCTTTATAAATTACCCAGTGTCGGGTATGTCTTCATTAGCAGTGTGAGAATGAACTAATACAACATGAAACAGTAATCTAAATTCTGAGGTGGGTGCAGAAAAGAAGGCAGGATCAATATGTCACCCAGTCTAAGGACTGGAAAGAACTGGCTCCCTACAGACACTGCCAATAAATGAGACCTGCAAGGCCAGGGCTGAAAATATCAAGAGCCATACCCAAAGCCTCCTTGGTTGGCCTAGTTAACTAAGGTGACCTTAACCAAGGGCAGGTCATTTAGTTTCTTTGGGCTTCATATTTCTTCATCATAATAGATAACTGATAATTTCCAAAGTCCCTTCTGCCTCTAACATTCTAGTGTTCTGAGGATGGGGTCTGAGCAAAAAACAGTTTTTAAAATTTTAATTTTTTTTTTGAGACAGTGTCTTGCTCTGTCACTAGGCTGGAGTGCAGTGACATAATCATAGCTCACTGCAACCTCCAACTTGAGGGGCTCGAGATCCTCCCACCTCAACCTCCCAAGTAGTTAGGACTATAGGCATGCAACACTGTACCTGGCTAATTTTTAAATTTTTTTGCAGAGAGAGGGTCTCACTATAATGCCCAGGCTGGTCTCAAACTCCTGGCCTGAAACAATCCTCCTGCCTTAGCCTCCCAAAGTGCTGGAATTACAAGCATGAGCCACCATGCCTGATTTATTCATACAACTTCTTGGATCCTCATTTTTATCATTTCTAAAACAAAGATAACATCTCTCTTACAAGATTACAAGATTGGGAGAACTGCTTAAGATGAATAAGAAAAACTGAAGAACACTTAGCACAGAGTGGATTCTCACCATATATCAAGCCTATATTGCATGCTGCCTGAATACATGGGTTTATGCTATGGAAGTCCTGATGGCAAACCCTCATATCAAAGGCTTCCCTCCTTGCTTCTCCCTACATCCAGTAGGGAGAGCAGCTGTATCCCTGGCTACCTTTGAGAGGCCTCCACTGCCTCTAGGGTGGTACTGGGTGCTCCATTACACCTTTATCCCTGAGGCTCATTCCAAGGACAAGGGCTGAAAGCTAGAGGCTCATTTCCAAGGACAAGGGCTGAAAGCTAGGAAACCGACTCATCTTCATTCTCAATGCCATTCTCAAGGTGGAGCATTTTCTGCTGGGCCAACACTCACAATTTTTTTTTTTTTTTTTAGACACAGTCTTGCTGTGTCAGCCAGGATGGAGTGCAGTGGCGCAATGTCAGCTCACTGCAACCTCAGCCTCCTGGATTCAAACAATTCTCCTGCCTCAGCCTCCCAGGTAGCTGGGACTGCAGGCACATGCTACCACGCCTGGCTAATTTTTGTATTTTTAGTAGAGGTAGGGTTTCACCATGTTGGCCAGGCTGGTCTCAAACTCCTGACCTCAAATGATTCACCCACCTGGGCCTCCCCAAGTGTTGGGATTATAGGCATGAGCCGCTGCGCCCAGCCATAATGGGAAATATTTTAAAGAACCATCCTCAATACCTTGGTTTCTTACCCATAAAATAGTGACGATAACAATTTTCTTACAAGATAGTTGAGAGGATGACATCAGTTATGTAAAGAGTTAGTAGTGTCCGACCAGAAGCAGTCATTCACACTTCGGGAGGCCGAGATGGGCGGATCACGAGGTCAGGAGATCGAGACCATCCTGGCTAACACGGTGAAACCCCGTCTCTACTAAAAAAATACAAAAAACTAGCCGGGCGAGCTGGCGGGCGCCTGTAGTCCCAGCTACTCCGGAGGCTGAGGCAGAAGAATGGCGTGAACCCGGAAGGCGGAGCTTGCAGTGAGCTGAGATCCGGCCACTGCACTCCAGCCTGGGCTACTCAAAAAAAAAAAAAAAAGGAAGCAGTCATTCAATAAACATCAGTGGTCCCTTCCCCTTGGCAACTCCTCTTCTTAAAAAGGACAAGACACAGGGGTTGGGGATGGAGAGCTCTGCGGATGGTGGTGGGGAAATGAAAGGAAGACTCCAGTGATTCCTCAAATGCCAGCTGTTTATCAAGTTTGATGGTTATGATGGATTTTCCAGAAATAAAAGCTACCTTGCTCCAATAGGTCTACCTGTGAGCAACTGAGATGGGGAGGAATGGGGAGGAGCGCTGAGCATAGTCTCATGAACGGTATGATTCAGGTCTCGATAGACAATGTTCTTTGGAGCAGCACCAACGTTGTGTACTGGGCAGGCACTCTGCCAGCTCCCCAGCCTGTTCTGTCCAATCCTGGCGTCTTGGAGCTGGGGTGGAAGAATTTTCCCTGAAGGAAAGCAGCCAACACCCTGTCCCACCCTTCTCCGTGGGCAACTCTTTGCCAGGCAGGAATCTCTCATCAGGGTTTTCTTTTGGCTGTCAGATCACCAGCAGTTACCGGCTTAAGCCCCTGTCACCATGCCTCTCCCAGAACCTGCAGAGAGCAGCAGCTGGGACTCTGCAGGACCACCTTCCTTTTTCCAGCTAGGAATGCATTTGGAAAACCCCAAAACTTCTCCTCTCAGCCAGAGTCCAGAAAAGTCAGCTCCTTGTCTTGGCACATTCAGTGCAGAGTCAAACGTGGAAAGGGTCCTAGATGGGGCGGGGTCGACTTCCAGGTCCCACATTTGCAGGGGAAGCTAATCCCCCTGGATTAGGCTGGGAGGTGCTTGGGGCTGGTTGCCAGATAAAGGACGGGGGGCTCGTTTTTTCTTTTTTTGAGACAGAGTTTTGCTCTTTTTGCCCAGGCTGGAGTGCAATGGCGCCATCTCGGCTCACTGCAACCTCCGCCTCCCAGGTTCAAGCAATTTTCCTGACTCAGCCTCCCAAGTAGCTGGGATTACAGCCGCCCGCCACCACGCCCGGCTAATTTTTGTATTTTCAGTAGAGACGGGGTTCCAACACGTTGGCTAGGCTGGTCTAGAACTCCTGACCTCAGGTGATCCACTCGCCTTGGCCTCCAAAAGCGCTGGGATGACGGGCGTGAGCCACTGCGCCTGGCCCGGGACGTCGTTTTCAACTTCAGATTAATAATTTTTTAGTATATGTCCCAACAATTGCACAAGATATGAGTATAGTCATAAAAAAAATTTGCTGTTTATATGAAATTCAATTTTAACTGGCCGTCTTTTTCTTTGCTAAGTCTGGAACCCAGGGTTTGGCCTGGGGTAGCCCCCGCAGCAGGCAGGGCTGTTGGAGGGGTCACGAACCCGCTTGGAAGTCCCGCGCCATCACCGTCGCCCCTCCCGGCCGAGGGAAGGGTCCTGGAAAGCGCGAAGGGCGGCCAAAGCCCGGATAAGGCCTAAGGGGCCGCATTTCGCCGCTACCGTGGGAAACTGTCTTCGAGAGGAGGGAGCAGTCGTGGCCTGGCCTCATTCCCGCTTGCCTCCAGCCTCTGCCGCCTCTCGTGGGCTCTTCCCCGCCCAGAACCGCCCACCTGCGGGCCCACTAGCACCAGCTGCGCTCACAGGCTCTACCCGGCTCGCGGCGGCGGCTCCTGGCCTCGGGGCGGTGCACCGTCGAGTGCGCAGGCGCGGCGGGTAGGTGGGAGGGGCGTGCGCGCGCGTAAGTGCGCGCGCGGGTAGGGACGGGCTCGCGCTGCCGGGCGTAGGCGTGGGCGTGGGCACTGGAGGAGTTCCAAGCCCGGGCTGAGGAGGGGGCGGTGGTCGCGGGCGGGCACTCTTCGACTGGGCGTTGCCGCTATTCCCTGCGCGGCATGGAGGGGACGGCCGTGGCCGTGTTCGAGGTGATGCGGGGAAGGGAGAGAAAGCGGAGGACACTTTCTGAGGAGACGGGCTTTGTGAGGAGACCGCGAAGTTTGGGCAGAGGGGTCGGGCGTCGCCTAAGGTGAAGGAGGAAGGTTCGGGAATCGAGGCCCGTCTCCCACGGGGAAGCGAGGAAGTAGGAGCAGATGAGGGCTCTCGCTCGCGGGGTACTCTGGGGGGGGGGGGGGACGACGCCTTCTCCAGCGGACGGCTTAGAAAGCTGCGGCGTTTACCGAGCGCCGGCGGACACCCAGAGGCAGAGCCTGACGCAGCCTCGGAGGTGCCTGCCGGAGTCCAGCGCTTTCCATGCGCCGGGTGCTGGGAGGGGGCGCGGAAAGAAGGAAAGGAAAGGTGCAAGCTCGGGGCGGGGGGGAGGGAAATCGGAGCGCCAGGGCAGAGGCAAGGAGGGACCCAGTGCAGACCGGGAGCAAGGGAGACAATTCCCGGTGCAGGTGCAGGTTTTTGGGTTCGGAGCAGCTGGACGTGAAAGGGCGAGGTTCAGAGGCTACACCTGTGCTTGGGGAGCTGCTCTGGAAGATGGCACGGAGCACCTGGCGCCGGCCACGCCCCGTGTGCTCATTTCATTACCCACTTTCACCGCCGGTGCCCAATGGGACGCTGAGCTGCTGTTTGTGAGGGGTACTGTGCAGGTGACAGAAGCACAGGCTCTGAGGGCACCTGAGAGAGTGCCCCCGGGCGTCCTGCCTGTTTGTTGTCATCAAAGAAGGCTGCGGGATTCCATTTTACGAATAACAGAACCTAATCTAGAACCCAGGGCGCTGACTTGTAGGCCAGTGTTCTTTTCCCAACTGCGCTGTCATTACCGATATGGGAATATCTTTGGGTTTTTTGTTTGTTTGTTTTTTGAGACAGAGTCTGGCTCTGTTGCCCAGGCTGGAATGCAGTGGCGTGATCCCGGCTCACCACAACCTCCGCCTCCCGGGTTCAAGAGATTCTCCTGTATCAGCCTACCGAGTAGCTGGGATTACAAGCGCTCACCGCCACACCCGGCTCATTTTTGTATTTGTAGTAGAGACAGGTTTTCACCATGTTGGCCAGGCTGGTCTTGAACTTCTGACCTCAAGTGATCCGCCCGCCTCCGCCTCCCCGAGTGCTGGTACCGGCGTGAGCCACCGTGCCCGACCCGATATGGGAATATCGTAACAGGACGTGTGAAGGAAGAGTTAGACTCTACATGTACCTGGAAACCATTCTTGTTAACTGGTACAAATGAGGATCTTAGTTCCCAGATCTCCCTGCCTTTAAAAAGGGGGTAATAATTTTCCTTGTGTTGCCTCCCTGTAAAAGAAAGAATCTGTTTGCATGAATAATAATGGGAGTTGGCCGGTTGCGGTGGGTAGCCTGTATTCCCAGCACTTTGGGAGGCCGAGGCGGGCAGATCACTTGAAATCAGGAGTTCAAGACCAGCCTGGCCAACATGAGGAAACTCCGTCTGTGCAAAAAATACAAAAATTAGTGGTGGCTCACGCCTGTAATCCCAGCACTTTGGGAGGCCGAGGCAGGTGGATCACCTGAGGTCCGGAGTTCGAGACCAGCCTGACCAAAATGGAGAAACCCGTCACTACTAAAAATACAAAATTAGCCGGGCGTGGTGGCACATACCTGTAATCCCAGCTACTTGGGAGGATGAGGCAGAAGGATTGCTTGAACACGGGGGTCAGAGGTTGCAGTGAGCCGAGATTGCACCATTGCACTCCAGCCTGGGTTACAATAGCAAAACTCCATCTAAAAAAAAAAAATTAAAAATAAAAAAAATTTAAAAATAGCAGGCTGTGGTGGCAGGCGGCTGCACTTCTAGCTACCTGGGAGGATGAGGTGGGAGGATCGATCACCTGAGCCCGGGAGGTTGAGGCTGCAGTGAACCATGATAAAGACATCACTGCACTCCAGCCTGGGAGTCAGAGTGAGACCCTGTCCCCTCTCTACCCCCAAAAATAAATGAAATATATTTTATTTTCAATTTGTCTCGAATAAATGTTATTTTTTTCTTTTTCTTTTCTTTTTTTTTTTGAGAAGGAGTGTTGCTCTGTCGCCCAGGCTGGAGTGCAGTGACTCAATCTCAGCTCACTGCAACCTCCACCTCCCAAGTTCAAGCAATTCTCCTGCCTCAGCCTCCTGAGTAGCTGGGACTACAGGTACTAGAGATGGGGTTTCACCATATTGGCCAGGCTGGTCTTGAACTCCTTACCTCAGGTGATCCACTGCTTCCACCTCCCAAAGTGCTGGAATTGCAGGCGTGAGCTACCACACCCGGTCGATTAAATGTTTTACCCAGACATCTTGGAGTCCTGTTCAACTTAAAACGTTGTGTGTAGTCTTTACTGCAGTAGAACTTAGAAATAATAGCTAATATCTGTTAAGCATTTGCTATTTGCCAAGTAGTGTGTTAAGCATCTTGCACATATTTTTAATTAATTAATTTTTTTTTTTTTTTTTTTTTTGAGACGGAGTCTTGCTCTGTCGCCCAGGCTGGGGTGCAGTGGCCGGATCTCAGCTCACTGCAAGCTCCGCCTCCCAGGTTTACGCCATTCTCCTACCTCAGCCTCCCGAGTAGCTGGGACTACAGGCGCGCGCCAACCCGCCCGGCTAGTTTTTTTTGCATTTTTTAGTAGAGACGGGGTTTCACCGTGTTAGCGAGGATGGTCTCGATCTCCTGACCTTGTGATCCGCCCGTCTCGGCCTCCCAAAGTGCTGGGATTACAGGCTTGAGCCACCGCGCCCGGCCAATTTTTTGTTTTTTGTTTTTTGTTTTTTTAGTAGAGATGGAGCCTCACTATGTTGTCAGGGCTCAAGGGATTCTCCCACCTCGGCCTCCCAAAGTGCTGGGATTACAGGCATGAGCCACCGCACTCAGCCTTGCACATATTATTTGTTTACTTTCAGCAGCAGCCCTATGTGGTAGTTTTATCCCCATTTTAATAGATGAGGAATCTGTGGTTTGGAGAGATTAAGTAACTTGCCCAAGGTCATGTGCTAGAATTTGGCACATCAGGGATTCAAATCCAGGTATGGAGTGCAGTGGCCTGATCAGGACTCACTTCAGCCTCAACCTTCTGGGCTCAAGAGATCCTCCTGTCTCAGCCTCCCCAGTGGCTGAGACCACAGGCACACACCATCACGCTGGGCTAATTTTTGTTGTTGTTAGTAGAGATAAGGTCTCGGTATGTTGTCCAGGCTGATCTCAAACTGGTGAGCTCAAGTGATCCTCCCACCCTGGCCTCCCAAAGTGCTGGGATTACAGGCATAAGCTACCGTGCAGGGCAGCATTAGCACTCTTAAATAGTATTCTGACCCTCGAAAGTGTTGATTTAATGAAAGATTAAGATGATTCATAACCAGATATCACTCTTATTCATAGTCTTCATGTTGGCTTTTATTTGGGGCAGGAAAAAAGAAATAAGAAAAACAAACTCCCACTTAATTTTTCCCTGATTATTATTTCCAGATGAATTTATCTTCTGAATAAAGGAATGTATTGTCTCAGTTTCCTGTCTTAAGGGGCATTGTGTTGAGTTTCACTGTCTCCTTTCTTATATCATTCTCCTAGCTATTTATTTTGTTTAGACATAACACTCTGAACAAACCTAAATCTGACATTTTAGAAGCAAGAATACAATTTTTGGGGGAAGTTAGAGTTACTAATTTAGCTGGGTCATAGAGATATATTATTACTGTGATTTCTAAAGAACATTATGTTTTCTTTGAATTGTGCTCTTTTCAGATTTTGAGATTTTTAATAATTCACTGGAAGTGTGACATAGATGTATCAAAGGGAGCATTGCTAGAAGGGCAGCTAGAGATTTCCATAGAAGGATTACATTCTAAGCACCAAGCAAATGCTCTTCATTGTGTAACAACTAGTAAGTAGAGAAAGAAAAAATACTGATTTTCTGTCTCTTTTTGTCATGGTTTATGTCGTAGCTTATTTTAAAATTTCAATTCGTCATAATCTTTTATGTTATTCCAGGATTGTTCCATAATTATAAAATGAAATGATTATGTAATAAGTATCTGGTGGTAGATTTACAAATGTATCATACAGAAAAGGTGAGTAGAATGACTCTTACCATAGATTATTTATTTTACTGGTTTAAGTTAAAATTGCTCCAAAACAATCTTATTTTTCTCTTGATTTTAACCTACTTTTTCACAGCAAAATTATATTACATTAAGCTTTACCTACTTTTTTTTTTTCCAAGTCTAAATTTTGGCAGTTGCAAAAAAAAAAAAGTGCACACTTCAATAATCATGACCTGTGATTAGTTTGAAAATATTTCTTCCATTTGGCTTTCATGCTTTTATCGTTTTTGCCTGTTGTCTTGAGGGAAACCTGATGCATTAAGTGGCTCTGAAACATGAATTTTCTCAAACTTGAAGAGTTAGCTTTTTTTTGTGGGGTGTGTGTGTGTGTGTGTGTGTGTGTGTGTGTGTGTGTGTGTGTGTAGGTTTATTGAAGGGTACTTTGGAATGAAGTTGTCCTTTCAGGCTTAGAGAAGTCACTTGGGCACCAAGTTGAGATTGGATAGTAAACTAGGCTTTACAAGACATTTGCTTACCTGAACAGGAATGACCTTTGTATGTTAATATTAAACATCTTCAAGAGCAGTATGACAGATTGGTTTGCTCTTACTCTGCATGAACTCCACTCTGGCAGGGTTCCCACCACTCATGAGGGAAATGCTTGGCTACATGTCTAGGGTGATGGTGGGTCTCTGTGTGGTTGTAATAATCTAATCCAATAAACTGTGGCCAGGTTAGCAAGGTTGATTTAATTCAAAGCAAAATACTTCAGCCACAATAGTTTTTGGCAAGAAACTCAATTCTGCATTTTGAGCCTAATGAACTTCTTTAGCCCACCTAGAATAGGGGGCATTTCTTTTCTCTTTATTGTTTCTGAGCTTTACGTAATTATGGTTATAATTATTTATTTATTTAGAGATGGAGTCGCACTCTGTCGCCCAGGCTGGAGTGCAGTGGCGCAATCTGGGCTCACTGCAACCTGTGCCTCCTGGGTTCAAGCAATTCTTCTGCCTCAGCCTCCTGAGTAGCTGAGATGACAGGCGGCTGCCACCATGCCTGGCTAATTTTTTTTTTTGTATTTTTAATAGAGATGGGGTTTCATCATGGTGGCCAGGCTGGTCTCAAATTCCTGACCTCAAGTGATCCGCCTGCCTCAGCCTCCGAAAGGGCTGGGATTACAAACATGAGCTACCTACTGCATCCAGCCTATGTTTATATATATATATTTTTTGGTAGGAAACATGGTGATACATACTTGATAAAAAAACATTACAGAAACATTTATTGTGGAGAGTGAGTGAGACTTTCTACACATCTCACCCCTTGAGATGATTATTAACATTCAGTATATATTCTAGATTTTCCTTTTTTCCCCTCTTGCCAAGGATAATCTATGTTCTAGATTTTTCTATGCATATGTTCATAGTTATTAATATCAATTTTTTAAAACTAGGATGACTGTGCTATGTACCAGTGCTTTGTGGGCAGCATTTCATGTTAGCATAAGGGATCTATTTCATTTTTTTTGTAAAAGTACATTTATTTAGTTTTAGTTTTTGTCAGTTATACACCCATATGATTTTGGCTGGGTGTAGTGGCTCATGCCTATAATCCTAGCACTTTGAGAGTCTGAGGTGGGCAGATCACATGAGGTTAGGGGTTCCAGATCAGCTGTCCAACATGGGGAAGCCCTGTCTCTACTAAAAATATAAAAATTAGCGGGGTATGGTAACACACACCTGTAATCCCAGCTACTTGGGAGGCTGAGGCATGAGAATCACTTGAACCTGGGAGGCAGAGGTTGCAGTGAGCCAGTATCTCGCCACTGCACTCCAGCCTGGGTGACAGAATGAGACTCCATCTCAAACAAAACAAAAAACCCGACAGTACCCTGCTTGCTTCCCCCGTCTCCCCCTTCCTATCTTTCTCCCTCCTAGAGGCTAATACTTTTAACTCTGTTAATTATTTAATACTTATATTTGATCTAAGTAACATGTTTGTTTGTGGTGTTATATCTTTTTTTTTTTTTTTTTCAAATAGGGTCTCACTCTGTCACCCAGGCTGGAGTGCACTGGCACAATCATAGCTCACTGTAACCTTAAATGCCTGGGCTCAAATGATCCTCCTAACTCAGCCTCCTGAGTAGCTAGGACTACAGGCATGTGCTACCATGCCTGGTTGTTATATTTTTGTATTTTTGTAGAGACAGGGTCTCTTGCTGTGTTGCCCAGGCTGGTCTTAAACTCCTGGGCTCAAGCAGTCCTCTCACTTTGGCCTCCCAAAGTGCTGGGATTGCAGGTATTAGCCACCGTGCCTGGCCAAGATGTTATTTATTTATTGATTTATTTTGAGAAAGGGTCTTACTCTGTCACCCAGGCTGGACTGCAGTCATGCAGTCACTGCTCACTGCAGCCTTGACCTCCTGGGCTCAGGTGATCCTACCACCTCAGCCTCCTGAGTAGCTGGGACTACACGCACATGCTGCCATGCCTGACTAATTTTTGTTTTGTTTTGTTTTTGTGTTTTGAGACAAAGTCTCGCTTTGTCACCAGGTTGGAATACAGTGACGTAATCTCGGCTCGCTGCAACATCTGCCTCCCAGATTCAAGCCATTGTCCTTTCTCAGCCTCCCAAGTAGCTAGGACTACAGGTGTGCACCACCACGCCCAGCTAATTTTTGTATTTTTAGTAGAGACCAGGTTTCACTACGTTGGCCAGGATGGTCTCAATCTCTTGACCTCGTGATCCACCCACCTCTGCCTCCCAAAGTGCTGGGATTACAGGCGTGAGTCGCTGTGCCTGGCCAACAAATTTTTTTTTTTTTTATGCAGATGAGGTCTCCCTATGTTGCCCAGGCTGGTCTTGAAGTCCTGGACTCAAGCAATCCACCTGCCTCAGCCTCCCAAAGTGCTGGAATTATAAGCATGAGCCATTGTGCTCAGCCCTAAATTGTTATATCTTGATCTTCCTTTTTATAGGCATTTATTGATTTTCCGCCATAAAGGATGATAGCTCTCTTTAATATCTTTACCTCTACCATGTATCTTTATTTTAATATAATTTTCCAACCATGTAGATCAATATTTACTCATTATTATGGCCATTAAATATAGTTTAGCCATATAGAAAACTTTGATTACTTTTCTTTATAATTTCCCTTCAGTTAATACTTATTTTAATTTGTTTTCTGTTTTTATCATCTAGTTGACTCCCAAACTTCCAGCATTTGTCTAAATGTACTCAGTATATTCCAGTACATCAGATAATATATCAGTTTCATCCTCCTGAAAAACTCTTTTCCTGTGTTTCCTGACCTGCTCTAATTTTGACTTGATGCCTTTTGTGTCTGGTGCACAGCTGTTATCTTGGAATCTTCCCTTCATTCAGAGTGTTTTTATAGTTTTTTTCTCTTGCATTGGATTTTGTGCTTCCGGAATCCCTCTCTCTTTTTTTTTTTCCTTGGCTTATTCCTTGCTTTTTCCTTATGGATCTTTCCTGATGGATCTCAGGCTCCAGCAGCTTCCTTGGAAAGAGTGTTTGGAAGGTAAATTCCTTGAGACCTTACATCTCTGAAAACATCTCCACATATACCCTAATTGATAGTGTGTCCATATAGGATTCTAAGCCAGAATTCATTTTTCTTTCAGAATTTTGATGACATTGCAGCATTATTTTCTAATTTCAGGTGTTGCTATTGAAAATTCTAAAAATCTGATTGCTCTGTATGTGACCTGTTTTTTCTTTTTTCTTCCCCTTTCTGTAAGCTTTTATTTTTATTTTTTTTGAGATGGAGTTTCACTCTGTCCCCCAGGGTGGAGTGTTGTGGCATGATCTCAGCTCACTGCAACCTCCGCCTCCCGGGTTCAAGCGATTCTTCTGCCTCAGCCTCCCGAGTAGCTGGGATTACAGGCATGTGCCACCATGCCCGGCTAATTTTTGTATTTTTACTAGAGTCAGGGTTTCACCAGGCTGGTCTCAAATTCCTGACCTCAAGCAATCTACCCACCTCGGCCTCCCAAAGTACTGGGATTACTAGCATGAGCCACCGTTCCTGGCCTTTCTGTAAGCTTTTAGAATCTTCTCTCTCTTTTTTTTTTTTTTTTTTTGAGCTGGAGTCTCGCTCTGTCGCCCAGGCTGGAGTGCAGTGGCCGGATCTCAGCTTACTGCAAGCTCTGCCTCCCGGGTTTACGCCATTCTCCTGCCTCAGCATCCCGAGTGGCTGGGACTACAGGCGCCCGCCACCTCACCTGGCTAGTTTTTTGTGTTTTTTAGTAGAGACGGGGTTTTACCATGTTAGCAGGATGGTCTCCATCTCCTGACCTCGTGATCCGCCCGTCTCAGCCTCCCAAAGTGCTGGAATTACAGGCTTGAGCCACCGTGCCCAGCCTAGAATCTTTTCTTTATCCTAGTATTAATTACAGTAAATAAGAGTAGGTGCTATAACAAAAAAACCCTAAAATCTCAATGACTTGGCCAGGTGCGGTGGCTCATACCTGTAATCCTAGCACTTTGGGAGGCTGAGGCAGGCGGATTGCCTGAGCTCAGGAGTTTGAGACCAGCCTGGGCAACACAGTGAAACCCCATCTCTACTAAAATACAAAAACTTAGCGGGTGTGGTGGCATGCGCCTGTAGTCCCAGCTACTCAGGAGGCTGAGGCAGGAGAATTGCTTGAACCCCGAGGCGGAGGTTGCAGTGAGTCAAGATCACGCCACTGCACTCCAGCCTGGGCAAGAGAGTGAGACTCTAACAAAACAACAACAACAACAACAACAACAACTCGGTGGCTTAACACGGAAAATGTTTGGTTTTCTTGTATCTCACAGTCAGATGAATGTGTGCGTATGCAGGCAAGCAGGCAAGTATCTTGTTTTATGCTATTTCTGTCTTGGGGGTGTATCCTTCTCTAAGTCCTCTAAGTTCTCTTCATTCAGCTGAGGATGGGAAAAGTGAGCAAAGCTTATAAATGGGAGACTTCTATGGAATAGGCTCAGGAATTATGTATATTACTACTCATGTTCTATTGGCGAGGACTTAGTCTTTTATTTTTTATTTTTTTATTTTTTTGAGTCAGAGTCTCGCTCTGTCACTCAGGCTGGAGTGCAGTGGTGCGATCTCGGCTCATTGCAAGCTCCGCCTCCTGGGTTCATGCCATTCTGCTGCCTCAGCCTCCCAAGTAGCTGGGACTACAGGTGACCGCCACCGCGCCTGGCTAATTTTTTGTATTTTTAGTAGAGACACGGTTTCACTGTGTTAGCCAGGATGGTCTTGATCTCCTGACCTTGTGATCCACCTGTCTTGGCCTCCCAAAGTGCTGGGATTACAGGTGTAAGCCACCACACCTGGCCATATTTTTATGTTTTTTAAGACAGAGTCTCACTCTGTTGCTGGAGTGCAGTGGCACAATCTTGGCTCACTGCAACCTCCACCTCCCGGGTTCAAGCAATTCTCCTGCCTCAGCCTCCTTAGTAGCTAGGATTGCAGGTGTTGGCCACCACACCCAGCTAATTTTTGTATTTTTTTGAGCTTCACCATGTTGGCTAGGCTGGTCTCGAACTCCTGACCTCAGGTGATCCGCCCAGCTCAGCCTCTCAAAGTGCTGGGATTACAGGCATGAGCCACCGCGCCTGGCCAACCAGGACTTAGTCTTATTGCCACAGCCCTGCAGTTGCAAGGAAGACTGAAAAATGTAGTTAAATAATGTGTTCAGGAAGAAGGAGAATGGGGTATTTGTTTGTGAGCACTAGCAGTCTCTGCTGTAGTCTCCATTGTCACAATGGTGTGCCTGGGAGTGGGAGCACATTGTGCTCAGCACTTAGCAGGACTTTTAAATCTGGAAACCCTTGTCCTTTGGTTCTGGGAAATTTTCCCTTGCATTCTCTCTCTCTCTTTTTTTTTTTTCTTTTGAGACCGAGTCTCACTCTGTCACCCAGGCTGGAGTGCAGTGGTGTGATCTCTGCTCACTGCAGGCTCCACCTCCCAGGTTCACGCCATTCTCCTGCCTCAGCCTCCCGAGTAGCTGGGACTACAGGTGCCCGCCACCATGTCCGGCTAATTTTTTGTGTTTTTTAGTAGAGACGGGGTTTCACCGTGTTAGCCAGGATGTTCTCTATCTTCTGACCTCGTGATCCGCCCGCCTCAGCCTCCCAAAGTGCTGGGATTACAGGTGTGAGCCACCACGCCTGGTCTCTTTTTTTTTTCACCCTTTCTGGAAGTTCTATTATTTAGATATTAGATTTCCTAGACTGGTTCTTTTTCCTTTTTAAAATAGTTTCTTTCCTAATTTTTCTCTCTTCTACTTTCTAGGCATTATCTCATCTTTTTGAGTTTATAAAGATGTTTTTTTAAGTTTTCTTTTCTCCACCTAGTTCCTGTTTTCCTTGTATTGCTTTTCTTACTCAGTCGGGTGTCTGTTTTCATGTTGGAAGCTTTCTTCAAATATCTTAAAATTATTGATTGCTCATTTTTAAGAGAGACTATACAGCTGATTTGAAATTGTTAGCATCACTGAAAGGTGATCTAATTGAGCTTTTAACTGGAGAACTTTCTCTTCTCTTCAATATCAATATCTTTAGGTCTTTGCTCTTGGAATGGCCAGATCTTTCAGTCTCCTACCAAGTGGTTAAAAGCTAGACTTGATTCTGGGAATGAGAGAGAAAAGGGAGTGTTGGGTATCTCAGCATTCAGGGATTCTGTTCACTAACTCCACTTGTTTTTAGTATAACTTTGATTCTCATCCCAAAGATCGACACCTTGGCCATTTTGAAGTATCTTCTCCCAAGTCCACGCAAAAGTTAGGGAGGAGCCAATCCCTTGAATGCTGAGTGGAGGAGGGAATCTAAAGATTTATTTAGGCCAGGCGCGGTGGCTCACACCTGTAATCCCAGCACTTTGGGAGGCCGAGGCGGGCGCATCACAAGGTCAGGAGATCGAGACCATCCTGGCTAACATGGTGAAACCCCGTCTCTACTAAAAATGCAAAAAATTAGCCAGGCGCGGTGGTGGGTGCCTGTGGTCTCAGCTACTCGGGAGGCTGAGGCAGGAGAATGGCATGGGCCCGGGAGGCGGAGCTGGCAGTGAGCTGAGATCCTGCCACTGCACTCCAGCCTGGGTGACAGAGCGAGACTCCGTCTCAAAAAAAAAAAAAAAAAAAAAAAAAAGATTGATTTAAATTCATTTTTCAACTGACTCTTCTTAATTTATCTTCTACCTCACCCATACATTCAGAGGTTCCGATACTGCCATGCCTCAGTCTTTCCCTAAATACTTTCCTACGGCCGGGCGCAGTGGCTCACGCCTGTAATCCCAGCACTTTGGAAGGCCGAGGCTGGCGGATCACAAGGTCAGCAGATCGAGACCATGGTGAAACCCCGTCTCTACTAAAAATAGAAAAAATTAGCCGGGCGCAGTGGCGGGCGTCTGTAGTCCCAGCTACTCGGGAGGCTGAGGCCGGAGAATGGCGTGAACCCGGGAGGCGGAGCTTGCAGTGAGCCGAGATTGCGCCACTGCACTCCAGCCTGGGCGACAGAGCGAGACTCCGTCTCAAAAAAAAAAAAAAAAACTTTCCTACTAGTCGTTCTGCTTTGTAGTTTCTAATTTTGTTTTGTTGTTTTTTTTTTTTTTTTTTTGAGATAGAGTCTCACTCTGTCACCCAGGCTGGGGATGCAGTGGTGTGATATCAGCTCACTTCAACCTCTGCTTCCCAGGTTCAAGAGATTCTCCTGCCTCAGCCTCCTAAGTAGCTGGGACTATAGGCGTGTGCCACCATGCCTGGCTAATTTTTGTATTTTTTTTTTTTTTTTTGAGATGGAGTCTCGCTCTGTCGCCCAGGCTGGAGTGCAGTGGCCGGATCTTGGCTCACTGCGAGCTCCGCCTCCGGGGTTTACGCCATTCTCCTGCCTCAGCCTCCCAAGTAGCTGGGACTACAGGCGCCCGCCACCTCGCCCAGCTAGTTTTTTTGTATTTTTTTAGTAGAGACGGGGTTTCACCGGGTTAGCCAGGATGGTCTTGATCTCCTGACTTCGTGATCCGCCCATCTCGGCCTCCCAAAGTGCTGGGATTACTGGCTTCAGCCACCGCGCCCAGCTAATTTTTGTATTTTTAGTAGAGACGATTTCACTATGTCGGCCAGGCTGGTGTCGAACTCCTAACCTCAGGTGATCCACCTGCCTCGGTCTCCCAAAGTGCTGGGATTACAGGCATGAGCCACTGCACTTGGCCTGTAGTGTCTAGATTTTTATTACAATCATGTTTGTCTCTTGTTTTCTATCCTTGTGGGTTTATGCCTTTAACAGTCTCTTATCTTTTCTATTATTTTATTGAGGTTTCAGGAGGGAATGAAAATAAATTGTGTGTGTGTTCAATCAGCCACCTGCCTGGAACTGTGCAGTGGTATCTTTTAAGTTTGGTTTGAAATCTCTGATCTCTAGGGCTGCTCTAACAAAGTACCACAAACTGGATAGCTTGAAACAAAATACATTTTCTCACAGTTCTGGAGGCTAGAAGTCCAAAATCAAGGTCTTAGTAGGGTTGGTTCCTTCTGGAGACTCAGAAATCTGTTCCATGCCTCTCTGCTAGCTTCTGGTGATTGCTGACAATCCTTGGTATTTCTTAGATTGTAGATGTATCACTCCCTGCCTTCACATGACATTCTCCTCTGTATTTCTCCCTTTCTTCACATGGCCTTCTTATAAGGACACCAGTCATTGGATTCAGGACCACCCTAATCCAGTATGACCTTGTCTTAACTTGATTGCATATATTTCCAAATAAAGTCATAGACATTGGGGCTACTACTTAAAACTATCTTTTGGGAGACATAGTTCAACCCACAACAAACTAGCAAATTTGATATCTGAGATGATTCATCTATCAGAAGCTGAGAGATGACTAGTTTTTTTCCATCAGTAATTATTGAAGGCTTTAACAAATATGATTTTCATGATGTTTCCCAAAATGTATGCCACAGAATATTTATATGAGTTATAAGAAAGGAGTTACGTCGTCATTTAAATTTGGGAAATGTTAGTTAAAATGAACTTTTAAACTGTAGGTCTATTCAGGACCTTTCATATGCCAGTGTGGACTGTGAAACATACTGTTTGGGAAATGCTACATACAGTTAACCCCCTTCCCTTTTTTTTTTTCCTCAAGACAGAGCCTCGCTGTGTTACCCAGTCTGGAGTGCAGTGGCACGGTCTCGGCTCACTGCAACCTCCACCTCCCAGGTTCAAGTGATTCTCGTGCTTCTGCCCCTGACCCTGGCCCCCACCGGCCCCACTAGCTGGGATTACAGGTGCCCACCACCACGCCCAGCTAATTATGGGTGAGGAGTGCTTCCACCTGCTCCACATCCTATCCAGCCCTCAATTTTCAGTTATACTTCCAATGCTTTTATATAAAAGCGATAAAATTCTATCCTCCAGGTACAAAGATGACAGTAGAGACTTATCTATAAAATACATATTTTAAAGCAAGCATTCCCCCAAATCCCCTCTATAGAACAGAAGATTATCTTTTTAAAACAATGTAAACAAAATTTTTTTCTGAAATGGGGCCTTGCTCTGTGTTGCCCAGGTTGGAGTGCAGTGGTGCCATCACAGCTCACTACAACCTCTGTTTCCCCGGCTGAGCTGATCCTCCCACCTCAGCCTCCTGAATCAGCTGGACTACAGGTGTGTGCCACCACGACCAGCTAATTTTTTTATTTTTTTTGTAGAGATGGGGTTTTGTGATATTACCCAGGCTGGTCTTGAATTCCTGAGCTCAAAAGATCTACCCACCTCAGCCTCCCAAAGTGCTGGGATTACAGGTGTGAACCACCATGCCTGGCCAAAAGATGGTCTTTATAAAGGGGAGGGTGGGGGATGGGGGTGGGTGCAGGCACGGTGGCTCACGCCTATAATCCCAGCACTTTGGGAGGCCGAGACAGGTGGATTGCTTGAGGTCAGGAGTTCGAGACCAGCCTGGCCAACATAGTGAAACTTTATCTCTACTAAAAATGTAAAAATTAGTCGGGCGTGGTGGCGCACCTCTATAATCCCAGCTACTCAGGCGGCTGAGGCAGGAGAACCGCATGAACCTGGGAGGCAGAGGTTGCAGTGAGCCGAGACTGTACCACTTCACTCCAGCCTGGGCGACAGAGAGACTCTCTCAATTGAAAACAAAAAACAAACAAACACAAAAGACTATCTTTTGTTAAATGTTCTATGCTGCTTGGACTTAGGCCTTTGGAAGTGTGTATCATTTATCCAGAATCACTTAAAATCTGGAAATCTAGAGCATTACTATCCAATAAAACTTTTCGTGATGATGGAAATGTTCTCTATCTCCTGTTTAGCAGATTAGCCGTTAGCTGTATGTGGCTATGGAGCACTTGAAATGTGGCAGATGTGACTGAGGAACTAAAATTTTTTTTTTTTGAGACAGAGTTTTGCTCTGGTTGCCCAGGCTGGAGTGCAATGGCGCGATCTCGGCTCACTGCAACCTCTGCCTCCTGGGTTCAAGCGATTCTCCTGCCTCAGTCTCCGAAGTAGCCGGGATTACAGGTGTCCACCACCATGCCCAGCTAATTTTTGTTGTTTTTAGTAGAGATGGGATTTCACCATGTTGGCCAGGCTGGTCTTGAACTCCTGACTTCAGGTGATCCACCCACCTTGGCCTCCCAAAGTGCTGGGATTACAGGTGTGAGCCACCATACCCGGCTGGAACTAAATTTCTAATTTAATTTAGCTAAATGTAAATAGCCACATGTAGTTTCTGGCTACTGAACTGGACAGCAGTTTACAGAATGATGTTGCCTCTCACTCTAGTTCCATGATTCTCAACCTTTTTTCCCTGCTTGAAAGACGCACATTTTCTGAGGGATAGATATATTTCTATTGGTTCCTATGGCAATGATTCTGAGATTCTGAACTGTGACGTCATGTTTCTCTGGGGAAGGGCATATTCAGTTTGAAAATTAAAAAGCCTCTAGGTAGTTCTGATCTTTTTGTCCCCTCTTGGTGCCTGCTTCCTTATACACTGTCTACCCTGAAGAATTATTGCTCTAAAATTTCTAATATTTATAGTTAGAACTCTAGGTAAGAGAATTCTTACCTGATAGCCTGGTATTTTCTATTTAAGGGTAAAATTTGTTAAAAGAAGAGCCGAGGCCAGGCGCGGTGGCTCACGCCTGTAATCCCAGCACTTTGGGAGGCCGAGGCGGGCGGATCACAAGGTCAGGAGATCGAGACCACGGTGAAACCCCGTCTCTACTAAAAATACAAAAAATTAGCCGGGCGCGGTTGTGGGCGCCTGTAGTCCCAGCTACTCGGGAGGCTGAGGCAGGAGAATGGCGTGAACCCGGGAGGCGGAGCTTGCAGTGAGCCGAGATCGCGCCACTGCACACCAGCCTGGGCGACAGAGCGAGACTCCGTCTCAAAAAAAAAAAAAATAAAAAAAATAAAAGAAGAGCCGAAGTTTTAATTGAATCTTATATTAGGATATGAGTTATTGACCTGATATATTCTGATTACTAGCTGCAATTTGCAGTCTTCACATAATCTTTTTCTGTCAAGTAGAGTATCATCCAAAGAGGCAGTCCTGGTGTTGATTGTGGGTGGATGTTGAATATAGGTGAAAAGACTTGCTATTTGGTTATCTCTAAGAAGGTATTTTTCTCCAAAACAGTCATTGTACCATTATAGTATTTCTTTGATGTTTCCATTTTTACCAAACTCATTAGTAGTGGTCACTTTTCAAATGTTCTGTGTCTATAAGCAGTTTTTTAGACTCCCATTTGATTCTTTCAGTAGAATACATTTACTTATTTGTGATATTTCTTTGTTTCTTACAGTTGCTTCTGCAGGAAGCCTTTTTGGTGGCATGGTCCTCAAGAAGTTCCTAAAAGGTAAAGAATTACCTAACTTCCGTGAGACTGACTGTCTTCCCAACAATTAATTTGATATTTTCTGAAACAAATTTATATTGAAAGAAAGAGTTGACAGATTTATAAATAAAAATACAGGACACCCACTTAAATTTGAATTTCAGATAAATAATAATTTTTTAACATAATTATGTCTCATGCAGTACTTTATCCTACATTTTATCTGGCTTCTCTACTAAAAGATGATCTATTAATATAAAACTGTATAGAATTGACAGGATACCTAGATCACTGTAGCTTTTCTGTATTCTCTCTCTACGGCTTCAGAGAAAATTTTCCCAGATATAAAATAAAAATTTTAGTAGATATTTGTTTCTATCTACTTCAAAGAAAGAACGTGTGGAGAATGCTTTTACTATAAATGATTGGCTAGCAGTAATAATGTTTTCCACATTATATGCCAAAGTTGGTATGGTTTAGGAAGTTTTGCTGACCTTAGTTTTAAGAATTTATTTATTTATTTATTTATTGATATGGAGTCTCACTCTGTCACCCACGCTGTAGTGCAGTGGTGTGATCTTGGCTCACTGCAACCTCTGCCTCCTGGGTTCAAGCAATTCTCCTGCCTCAGCCTCCTGAGTAGCTGGGACTACAGGTTCACGCCACCATGCCTGGCTAATTTTTTGTATTTTAGTAGAGACAGGGTATCACTGTGTTGCCCAGGCTGGTCTCGAACTCCTGAGCTCAGGCAATCCACCTGCCTCAGCCTCCCAAAATGCTGGAATACAGGTGTGAGCCACCGCAGAATTTCTTTGTGTTATTTTTTTGACTTAAGAATACTCTACAAGCCAAAGGCCATAACATTTATTTTAAGGAGGCCAAAATTATCTTAAAACTCTAATGCTTTCATTTTTATTTCTTATGGTTGTTTGCTTCATAAGTATTATCCATTGGCCTATTTTTTCCTAATGAATTGTTAATTTATAAGTTTTACAAAATAACTTTTTAAAAGAAACTTTCCCAGACTAAATCTGGAATATTAGTAGATTTTTAAAAGTTTGCATCTGTGCTTGCTTTAAGAAAATATACTGTGGCCAGGCCCAGTGGCTCATGCCTGTAATCCCAGCACTTTGGGAGGCCAAGGCAGGCGAATCACCTAGGTCAGGAGTTCAAGACTGGTCAACGTGGTGAAACCTCATCTCTACTAAAAATACAAAAATTAGCCAGGCATGGTGGTACACACCTATCTATAGTCCTACCTACTTGATGGGGCTGAGGCAGGTGAATCACTTGAACCCAGGAGGTGGAGGCTGCAGTGAGTCAAGATCATGCCATTGCACTCCAGGGTGACAGAGTAAGAGTCTGTCTCAAAAAAAAAAAAAAAAAAAAAAAAAAAAAGATACTGTGTATTAAAATGGCGACAACTGGCCAGGCACAGTGGCTCATGCCTATAATCCCAGCACTTTAGGAGGCCAAGGCAGGCGGATTGCTTGATCCAGTAGAACTTTTTGGAGTTCAAGACCAGCCTAGCACCATCACGAGACCCCCTTTCTATAAAAAAACAAAACAAACAAACAAACAAACAAAACATTAGCCAGGCATGGTGGTGCACAGCTGTAGTCCTGTAGTCCCAGCTACTTAGGAGACTGAGGTGGGAAGATCGCTTGAGCCTGGGAGGTCAAGGCTGTAGTAAGCCGTGATCACACACCACTGCACCCCAGCCTGGGCGACAGCAAGACTTGGTCACAAACAAAAAAATGGGAACATCCAAAAAGCTACGTTGGAAAAGTATAATGTTATAAAATAAATGTTTATGAAATGTATTACCATTTTTTAATGACAAGTTTTCTTCGTGCTTTGTAAAATGCAAATCATTTAAAAATTTAAATTTATACCCAAATTTATAGCAACTCAATTATTAAAGCACCTTTCTTTCTTTCTTTCTCTTTTTTTTTTGGAGGACATAAACCCATTTTATTGTCTATCATGTTATACAAAAATCTAGAAACAATCGATTTGTATAGAAAAAAATGATAGGCCAGGTGCAGCGGCTCATGCCTGTAATCCCAGCACTTTGGGAGGCTGAGGCGGGCGGATCACGAGGTCAGGAGATCGAGACCATCCTGGCTAACATGGTAAAACCCCGTCTCTACTAAAATAAAAAATTAGCCGGGCGTGGTGGCGGGCGCCTGTAGTCCCAGCTACTTGGGAGGCTAAGGCAGGAGAATGGCGTAAACCTGGGAGATGGAGCTTGTAGTGAGCCGAGATAGCGCCACTGCACTCCAGCCTGAGCGATAGAGCAAGAGATTC
Organism: Macaca fascicularis; assembly: GCF_037993035.2. NCBI lineage: Eukaryota > Metazoa > Chordata > Mammalia > Primates > Cercopithecidae > Macaca > Macaca fascicularis. Next base: position 7,626,833 of record NC_088388.1, on the reverse strand, counting down.
CATCTCAAAAATAAAGAAAGAAAAAAAAAAAGATAGTAAATGAGTGTGCAAAACATAGAATTTAAATTTGGTATTTTTTCTCCATGATATTAGGATGATAATCATTTCAAAGCACATGTCTAGCTTCATAGTTGGATTTGTTCACTGGAAAGCCATAAAACTATGTCTTTCAGTGTCTGTCTGCTCTACTGGCTCTTGACAAAACTTTTGAGGTCTTCAAGAAAAGTAATGTACACCTGGTGCTCCGGGGCTGTGCTGAGCTCCACCAACTCATCTGCAAAAGTGTTGTCCACCCCTCGGTCCACAAGGAAATCCATCAGGTGGTTATATAAGGCCCAGTCTAGGGAATCTGTTTTGAGTGTATAATTAGTATCCTTACATTCAAACTCGCTAGTGGACTGAAGGCTAACTTCCCTGATAGAGAAGATGTCGCTCAGCCTCCTCTTGTCCAACCTCATTCTCTAGATAATGACAGTCCAGCACAAGGGCCTTCTTGCCATCATTCTTTATAACTTCAACCACGAAATGGGGAGTTGATGTCAATTCAGGTTCTTCAACCTTCTGCCCTTGCGAGGGTTCCTTCCTCATAATCAAATGTTGGTGGGATGCTGTTGTTAATGTTGAAAGTGACAGTGATTTTTTTCCCACTGGCAACTTTCCGCACTAATTTAGCATCTGTCCCATTCAGTTCCGGCTCCCAAACTCCAGACATCTTAGGAAGGGTTTTATGCTTCTGTATTTTCCTTTCCTCCTTAATTTAATTACTCAGGAAATCAGTAAAAGCTTTGTCTCCTTCGCACGCCGCACCCCCAGCCGCAGGCTCAGGGCCCGCGAGGCCGCAGGAGGCAAGCTGAGCAGCCCGAAGTGCCGGGCGCACAGCCGGGCGCGGGCTGCAGGAGCTGCCGGAAAGGCGCGGCGGGCGCCGGCGGCGTGGAGGCCAGCGGCGCAGAAGCCCAGCACATGGGGCACGCAGTGCGGCAGTGGCAGCATAGTGGAAAGGACTGCGAACACGTGCGGATGCAAAGGACAACCCAGGGCTAGGCGCCCAAAGTACCCTTTTTTTTTTTTTTCTTTCTTTTTTTTTTTTTTTTTTTTTGAGACGGAGTCTCGCTCTGTCGCCCAGGCTAGAGTGCAGTGGCCGGATCTCAGCTCACTGCAAGCTGCGCCTCCCGGGTTCACGCCATTCTCCTGCCTCAACCTCCCGAGTAGCTGGGACTACAGGCGCCCGCCACCACGCCCGGCTCATTTTTTGTGTTTTTAGTAGAGACGGGGTTTCACCGTGTTAGCCAGGATGGTCTCAATCTCCTGACTTCGTGATCCGCCCGTCTCGGCCTCCCAAAGTGCTGGGATTACAGGCTTGAGCCACCGCGCCCGGCCTTTTTTTTTTTTCAGACGGAGTCTCGCTTCGTCGCCCAGGCTGGAGAGCAGTGGCAAGATCTTGGCTCTCTGCAATCTTCCGCCTACTGGGTTAAAGCGATTCTCCTGTCTTAACCTCCTGAGTAGCTGGGATTATAGGTGCGCACCACGACATCCAGCTAATTTTTGCGTTTTTAGTAGAGACAGGGTTTCACCATGTTGGTCAGGCTGGCCTCGAACTCCTGATCTCATGATCCGCCCGCCTCGGCCTCCAAAAGTGCTGGGATTACAGGCGTGAGCCACCGCGCCCGGCCAGTACCTTTCTTTATCTTGGTCCTATCAAAGAAAACAAACTATTTTTACAACTCAGTTACAAGATGAATACTCTAAAGACAGAAATACATAGGAAACAATTCTACCTTTTGAAACTTCTTTTCTGAAGTAATTTTTAATTGAAGGATGGAGACAGGCCAGGTGAAGTGTCTCACACCTATAATGCCAGTGCTTTGGGAGGACAAGATGGAAGGATCGCTTGAGCCCAGTAGTTAGAGACTAGCCTGGGCAATATATTGAGACCCCCATCTCTACAAAAAATAAAAAAATTAGCCATGCATGGTGGTGCATACCTGTAGTCCCAGCAACTCAGGTGGCTGAGGCAGAATTGCTTGTACCCAGGCATTTGAGGCTGCAGTGAGCTATGATCACGCCACTGTGCTCCAGCCTGGGTGACAAAGTAAGACTGTTTCTAAAATAAAAAATAATGAGGACTTAAAAATGCTTGCTTGCTAAATGAAGTGATCAGAGGTATTCCCCTTTTCCTTTGTAAATTGTCTTGGCCCTCTGAATCTACCTTCCGACTGTCTGTATCCTTAGATATTTAACAGACTTCTGCTTTTGCTCTGTGACCCTAATTTTGTTTAGGTTCTACTTGGTGTGAGTACATTAATTTTTGTTTTGAACGCATTTAAAAACTAATTGTGGAAGAAAAGTAAACCCCAAAAAATGAGATTTTAAACATTATTATTTTGTAGAGATGAGGTCTCACTATGTTGCCCAGGCTGGTCCTGAACTCCTAGGCTCAAGCAGTCCTCCCACCTCGGCCTCCCAAAATGCTGGGATTACAGGCATGAGCCACTGCACCTGTCCTGTTATTATTTTTGAGACAGAGCCTTGCTCTGTCACCCAGACTGGGGTGCAGTGGTGTGATCATGGCTCACTACAGCCCCAAGCTTCTGGGCTTGAGCCATCCTCCAGCCTCAGCCTCTTGAGTAGCTAGGGTCACATGTACACACCTCCATGCCCAGTTACTTTTTAAATTTTTTCTAAAGATGGGATCTCACTTTGTTGCCCTGGCTGGTCTCAAACTCCTGGCTGGTCTCAAGCTCTCATGCAATAGCCTCCCAAAACACTGGGATTACAAGTGTGAGCCACCATGCCCAGCTAAGATTTTTATTTTAGGTCCAGAACATTCTGTGAGTATTTGGTAAGAATGTTCTTCCTTTAGTATTAATCACAATGATGATTTATTGAGCATTTACTATGCATTAGGCCTTGTGCTCGACTTAAAGGCGGTTATAGTAGTGAACAAGATAGATTTGGTTTCTGCCTTTATGCCCCTAGTGAAGATATCTTACTCTATTCTATTGCCTCCTTAAGCCTATGCCTAGAAAAAAGGGAACATCAGCTATTGTCCTGAAGAGTTTGCTCGGATTCTGAGACTTCTGGGAGATCTGAATCCAAGTTCAAGAATCATGGGCTGACTGCCTTCAAAACATCTAGATTATTTATAAGTTTTTCCTTACTCTTCATTTTTGAATTATTGTCTTTGGGTTGATGCAGAGAAGGGAAAGACCATTCCTAGTGGCCCTGCTCCAGTTAATATCTGTGAAATTGCTTTGAAAGATGTGAAAATCAGCCAGGCGTGGTGGCTCATGCCTGTAATCCCAGTGCTTTGGGGAGACCAAGGCGGGAGGATCACGAGGTCAGGAGTTTAAGACCAGCCTGGTCAGGCCGGGCGCGGTGGCTCAAGCCTGTAATCCCAGCACTTTGGGAGGCCGAGACGGGCGGATCACGAGGTCAGGAGATCGAGACCATCCTGGCTAACACCGTGAAACCCCGTCTCTACTAAAAAAAAATAAAAAAAACTAGCCAGGCGAGGTGGCAGGCGCCTGTAGTCCCAGCTACTCGGGAGGCTGAGGCAGGAGAATGGCGTAAACCTGGGAGGCGGAGCTTGCAGTGAGCTGAGATCCGGCCACTGCACTCCAGCCCGGGTGACAGAGCGAGACTCCGTCTCAAAAAAAAAAAAAAAAAAAAAAAAGACCAGCCTGGTCAACATAGTGAAACCCCGTCTCTACTAAAAATACAAAAAAAAATTAGCTGGGGGTGGTGGTGGACACCTGTAATCCCAGTTACTTGGGAGGCTGAGGCAGGAGAATCACTTGAACCCGGGAGGTGAAGGTTATAGTGAGCTGAGATCATGCCACTGCACTCCAGCTCCGGTTACAGTGCGAGACTCCGTCTCAAAAAAAAAAAAAAAAAAAAAAAAAAGAAGTGAAAATCTGGCCAGGCACGGTGGCTCTGACTAAAATCCCAGCACTGTGGGAGGCTGAGGTAGGCAGATTGCTTGAGCCTTGGGCAACATGGTGAAACCCCATCTCTGCAAAAAATACGAAAATCAGCCAGGCGTGTGAAAATCAGCTGAGCATGCCTGCAGTCGCAGCTACTGAGGGCTGTGGCAGGAGATCCGTTTGAGCCCGGGGGTCAAGTCTGCAGTGAGCTGTGATTGCGCCACTGCACTACAGCCTTGGTGACAGAGTGAGATCTTGTCTCAAAAGAAAAAAAAAAAAACTATATAAATAAAAGGGAGTATATTATTAGCACTAGGGAGGAGATAGGAGCATTCCCTGCAAAATAAACCCACACTTAATATGCTTGTACAAGGAGTGGTCAGATCATATATAAGGCTATTCGTTTGACTAGTATTTGTGAAAGTGCTTTGAGAAAAGTGAAAAGCCATGTAACTACGAGGGAATAGTTTTATTATCATTGTTACTCTTAGGGAATGGGTATTGAGTTGAGTATCATTTATGGAATAACCACATATTCATTATGCCAGTACTACAAACTCTAGACAATTTTTGTCATGGTGACTTAGTTTTAATTGAACTGTTATTTTAAAAACTCAAAGCAATTTCATTTAATCCTTATTGTGATAAATTGTGAGTAGCTAACTCTTTGTACAAAGACGAAGTACTGCACATCAAGTACACAATTAAAACTGAATCATTTGCTCATGGTCAATCATGTTTAGTAGCCAACTGCAGCCTAAGTCTTCTCTCCAGCTGTTAGGGCTCTTAATATTAACCTCCACTCAATAATGCTAGTTACTCTTTTTGTTTGTTTGTTTGTTTTTGAGATGAAGTTTCACTCTTGTCACCCAGGCTGGACTGCAGTGGCGTGATCTTGGCTCACTGCAACCTCTGCCTCCTAGGTTCAAGAAACTCTCATGCCTCAGCCTCCCAAGTAGCTGGGATTACAAGTGCCTGCCACCATAGCCAGCTAATTTTTATATTTTTAGTAGAGTTGAGGTTTCACCATGTTGGCCAGGCTTGTCTCGAACTCTTAACCTCAGGTGATCTGCCCGCCTCGGCCTCCCAAAGTGCTGGGATTACAGGCATGAGCCACCATGCCTGACCTAGTTATTCTTACTAATTAGTAACAAAAATTACTTAGTGAACCTCACAAAGGAAATTGGTGAAGACTAAGGAATCTCTTAGCTCCCTGGTTTATACACTATTAATTATGCCTTTTTTACTATTATTATTTAGAGATTCTGACACTATTAAACTAATAGCAAACTGCTTTAAATTGCTCCATTTTCTGATCTTTCACTGTTTAATTAGCTTCATCAGGGAGTCTCTGGCAGCTGGATTCATTACTCATCAGTTTTCTAGATGCTAAAAAATCATATATTTATACAAAATTAATATGTCTCTGAATTCAGTTTATGTTGTTGTCTTCATTATTTGGCTGATTTCTCTCAGTGTCTAAAACAAGTGGTCTGACCCCTCTTCAGGGGAGCTGAACTGTTGAAGAACTATCAGCTTCAGTTTCCTTTACTCTTTAGTCTGTTCTACCAGGGTTGTATCCAGGTACTTTTTTCTCTGGATCTGGAATACTTTAGATCAATTCCTGTACAAAATAGGCTCATATTTCCGGGTATTTTATTTATGCTGGATTAACAAACAATGACCATCGTAATCTCCCTACTCAACTACTTCTCTACTGGTTTATTTTCTCTTTTTTCCCCTTTCTTCTCTAGTCCTTAACTACTTATACTTTTATTCAGTAAACTTTTATTGAAACATCTACCTTGCCACAAAGAAGTCACAGGAAGTAGAGGCAGCTTTGCAAATAAAATGCAGTGTGATTAGTACTGTAATGGAGGTGTAAGTTCAAAGAGCTTCTCTCATAACCCAGAGGATATTCCCCAAAGTTCAGTCACTAAGGTGCCTTTCTTCCCTTCATTATTCTGCATCATTATTCTACATTCAATTCAGACAGCTTTTCTACTTTTAAGACTTTAACTAACATTAACTATGCTGATGAGACTTATTTTTGCCCCTCTTGATCACTGACACATCTCCTAAACTCCAAAGGAATAGCTTTGAATGTCAATTAGACTATTCCATTTGAGAGTTCCTTTGAAATATCGTGTGTAACATGTCTAAAATAGGGTTCATTTTCTTGAAATGAACTTACTGTATAATGTCTGCATTCCTTTCAGTGATATTGACATACTCATAATCCTCCAGGGTTAAAAATCTTGGTTTTTACGGTGGGGGAGGGGTTTCTCCTTTTTTGTTTCCTCATTATGTAATTGATTTTTTGTTAATTCTGCCTTTATAATATATAATTCTTATTAATTTAAACATAGCTTACGTTCTTCCTTTAATGATTTCTTATTTATTATTATATTAGGTCTGAGTACCTCAGGCCAGATTTAAGGCCTTCTTTCAAGAGGATAGGCCCCTCTACTTTGAAGAATAATGCCCATTAAGATATATAACTTCTTAATGTGTTTAAAAAATTGTCACTGTGTCATATTAAATGTGTGCTACTAGTCTGCATTGAATACTTATCCACTTAAGTATAATTCCATTTATATATTCATTTATGTGTATACTTATCCATTTATATAGAACTATTTCTATCATAAATGTCTGTTAGTGAAACATGATTGTTTCAGTGTGTCCTACTTGCTCAGGTCTGCTTCCTATCATGTCCTTATTCAAGTGAGGAAAGGAAACTGGATGGAGTAATATGAAAAAAATCCATGTTTATCGATCTCTATTTTGCTGCTGTTTCCTCTTTCTTCTATTCATATTATTTTTATTTTTATCTTTTTAAAATAGCTCCTTATTTCCATGTTTATTGACATAACTTAGCTCTTTATACAGTATTGCCAGTTATTTTAAAAAGATGTGCAAGTGTTTTTCCCAAATACAATTTACAGCCTTCTTTTTTCTTCATAAGACTAGATAAGAATACCTGTCCTTGGCTGGGCACGGTGGCTCACACCTGTAATCTCAGCACTTTGGGAGGCTGAGGCGGGTGGATCTCGAGGTCAGGAGATCGAGACCATCCCGGCTAACACGGTGAAACCCTGTCTCTACTAAAAATACAGAAAAATTAGCCGGGCGTGGTGGCGGGTGCCTGTGGTCCCAGCTACTCAGGAGGCTGAGGCAGGAGAATGGTGTGAACCCGGGAGGTAGAGGTGAAACCCTGTCTCTACTAAAAATACAGAAAAATTAGCCGGGTGTGGTGGCGAGTGCCTGTGGTCCCAGCTACTCAGGAGGCTGAGGCAGGAGAACGGTGTGAACCCGGGAGGTAGAGCTTGCAGTAAGCTGAGATCAAGCCACTGCACTCTAGCCTGGGCGACAGAGCAAGACTCCGTCTCAAAAAAAAAAAAAAAAAAAGAATACCAGTCCTTGTAAACAGGGAGGACTGCTTTGCTGTTGATATGTGGCTACATGGCTATGATAGTTCAGTTTTTGCCTCTTCCCTATACGCCACCCTTTTGGTGTCAGGGAGACTTTTTTGTTGTTCATTGCTTTGTTTTTTGGAGACAGGGTCTTGCTCTGTTTCCCAGGCTGAAGTGCTGTGGCATGACCACAGCTCACTGCAGCCTTGACCTCTTGGGCTCAAGGGATTCTCCCACTTACAGCCTTCTGAGTAACTGGGACCACAGGTGTGTACCACCATGCCCAGCTAGTTATTTTATTTTTTGTAGAGATGAGATCTCGCCATGTTGCCAAAGCTGGTTTTAAATTCCTGGGCTCAAGCGATCCTCCCACCTCGGCCTCTCAAAGTATAAGGATTACAAGTGTGAGCCACAATGCCCTGTTTATTTTCAAGTTCACTTTTGTCCTCTTTGTTAATTTGTTGGGAAAGAAAGTGAGGAGTGGTGCTTTTCATCGGTTAGAGAGATTGACAGGTCCAGGCTTGCTCAACATTGAGTAAGAAAATCACAATGGTGAACTCTTGAATGTCTGACATAATCAAGTTTTTTTTTTTGTTTTTTTTTTTTAAAGTCTGAGATTCTTGTATTCAAGAATAAAAATCTGAGGCCGGGCGCGGTGGCTTAAGCCTGTAATCCCAGCACTTTGGGAGGCCGAGACGGGTGGATCACGAGGTCAGGAGATTGAGACCATCCTGGCTAACACGGTGAAACCCCGTCTCTACTAAAAAAATACAAAAAAACACTAGCCGGGCGAGGTGGTGGGTGCCTGTAGTCCCAGCTACTCGGGAGGCTGAGGCAGGAGAATGGTGTAAACCTGGGAGGTGGAGCTTGCAGTGAGATGAGATCTGGCCACTGCACTCCAGCCTGGGTGACACAGCGAGACTCTGCCTCAAAAAAAAAAAAAAAAAAAAAAAAAAAAAAGAATAAAAATCCATTATAATTTTATGTCTTACAAAATCAGCAACTCTAAGGCTCAGAATTTATCTAACACTTTTTCCCCCCGAGAGCTCATTTTGTAGACATGATCTTATTCATTCTTGAGGAGCAGTCAGACATAAGTGTTATCATCATCTGTGTTTCAGAGATAAGGAAACTGAGACTTACCTCAGCCTCATATACTAAGAAAGGAAATGTTTGTAGACTCATAGGTTGCTGGTTATCCATTAAACTGTGAGAGACTACACTTAATTTAAAGCTTTTGATACATTTCTTTTTTTTTTTTTTTTTTTTGAGACGGAGTCTCGCTCTGTTGCCCAAGCTGGAGTGCAGTGGGGCGATCTCAGCTCGCTGCAAGCTCCGCCTCCTGGGTTTATGTCATTCTCTTGCCTCAGCCTCCCGAGTAGCTGGGACTACAGGCGCCCGCCACCTCGCCCGGCTAGTTTTTTGTATTTTTTAGTAGAGACGGGGTTTCACCATGTTAGCCAGGATGGTCTCGATCTTCTGACCTCGTGATCTGCCCGTCTTGGCCTCCCAAAGTGCTGGGATTACAGGCTTGAGCCACTGCGCCCGGCCAGCTTTTGATACATTCTAAACAGACTCTTGTTGCCAAATTTACCTAACACTTGGTAAGATTTTATAAAGGTTGGTTGAAGATCAAGACATGCTAAAACAAATAGATTTTTGTCTTTTTTTGCTTCCTTAATATTTCTTTACTCTTTTTCTTGTTACATTTATCTAATTGCACTTCACTATTGAGAACATGTTCAAGATTTGACGTGACAGAAGGGGATGGAAAGGACAGAAGTGGTTTTTTTTTTTTTTTTTGAGACAGAGTCTTGCTCTGTTTGCCCAGGCTGGAGTGCAGTGGTACGATCTCGGCTCACTGCAAGCTCCGCCTCCTGAGTTCACGCCATTCTTCTGCCTCAGCCTCCCAAGTAGCTGGGACTACAGGCACCCGCCACCACACCCAGCTAATTTTTTTTTTTTTTTTTTTTTTGTATTTTTAGTAGATACAGAGTTTCTTTTTTTTTTTTTTTTTTTTTTTTTTTTGAGACAGAGTCTCGCTCTGTCGCCCAGGCTGGAGTGCAGTGGCCGGATCTCAGCTCACTGCAAGCTCCGCCTCCCGGGTTTACGCCATTCTCCTGCCTCAGCCTCCTCAGTAGCTGGGACTATAGGCGCCCGCCACCTCGCCCGGCTAGTTTTTTTTTTTGTATTTTTTTAGTAGAGAAGGGGTTTCACCGTGTTAGCCAGGATGGTCTCGATCTCCTGACCTCGTGATCCGCCCGTCTCGGCCTCCCAAAGTGCTGGGATTACAGGCTTGAGCCACCGCGCCCGGCCGAGACAGAGTTTCACCAGAGAGCCAGGATGGTCTTGATATCCTGACCTCGTGATCCGCCCGCCCCAGCCTCCCAAAGTGCTGGGATTACAGGCGTGAGCCACTGTGCCCGGCCGACAGAAGTGGTTTTTACCAACCCTGACATAATCCTTTTCCTTTTCAACTTGGATAGATAGAACAGGAGAAAAGGATAGCTCTTATTATTAGAGATCCTGGGAGCTGGCTCATGCTCTGGCTGAGTGGTACATAACTGCTTTTATTCAGCAGCCCATGAGAGCTAACCTGCCTTGTACCTGGCTGGCTTAAAATGCTTGAACTTTTACAATTCTTCATTGAGTAATCAGCTGGGCACTTATTGTTCCAACTCTGTCCTTCCGGGTTACCACACATCTTTAGTTTTCTCAGCTGGGGACACAAGGAGAGTTGTCTCCCTATAGTGGTATAGTGGAATTTGGCTGGAATGGGAAGAGGGGATATTGTATTTTTTCTTGAGTAGACTTTATGGCTAGCCATTTAATACATTCTGAAAAATGGTCAGATGATATCACATACAAAAATTACCTCAAAATGTATCAAAGAACTAAAACTATAAAACTGTTAGAAAAGAAAGAAATATTTAAATCTTCATAACCTTGGATTAGGCAATGTTTTTTTGGATATGACATTTAAAGCACAAGCAACCAAAGGAAAAGTAGAGAAATTGGACTTAATCAGTATTAAAAACTCTTATGCTTCAAAAGATGATATTAAGAAAGTGAAAAGATCAATTATACCTAAAAAAAAAAAAAAAAAAACCAAAAAAAACTGGAAAATAAAGGTCTCTAGTTCCAAAACTTAGGAAAAAAAGGTGAAAAAATAATCCACAGATAAGAAAAGTCTAGTATCCAGTGTACATAAAGAACTTATACAACAACAATTAAAGGACAAATAGCAAAATTCATATGGTAAAGCCCCAACCCCCAAAGTGATAGTATTTGGAGATGGGGCCTTTGGGAGGTAAGTGGGGTTAGATTATGAGGGTTGGGCCTTCATGAGATTAGTGGTTTTATAAGAAGAGGAAGGGAGAGAGAGATTATTCTCTTTTTCCCTCTCCCTCCCTTGTATCCACTGAGGAAAGGCCATGTGAGCACACAATGAGAAGGCAGCTGTCTAAAAGCCAGGAAGACAGCCCTCATCAGGAACCAAATGAACTGGCACCTTGATCTTGGACTTCCCAGTCTTCAGAACTGTGAGAAATAAATTTCTCTTTGTTTAAGCTACCTAGTGTATGGCAGAGTTGAGTAGTTGTGACAGTTGCAGCAGAAAGTATATGGCTCATAACATGAAAAATATTTACTAGCTGACCCTTTACCGAAAAAGTTTGCCAGCCCCTGATCTATGCCAATGAAAGCTGTATCTGAAACTGAGCACCTTCAATAATCAACCAGCATTCACTGAGTATCTTCCATGCTGTTAGGTTCAGTGGAACCATTGTATAATCTAGATAAGACTTGGGTGAAACAGGAAACACGACATTATATGTAGCAGCATTGTGTGTGACATAATAAAAACTTAAGTTGTACCAAACATACATTTAGAAAATAAGACAGGCTGGGCGCAGTGGCTCACGCCTGTAATCCCAGCACTTTGGGAGGCCAAGGTGGGAGGATCACCTGAGGTCAGGAGTTTGAGACCAGCCTGACCAACATGGAGAAACCCTGTCTCTACTAAAAATACAAAAAATTAGCTGGGTGTGGTGGTGCATGCCTGTAATCCCAGCTACTTGGGAGGCTGAGGCAGGAGAATGGCTGGAACCCGGGAGGTGGAGGTTGCAGTGAGCCAAGATCGCACCACTGTACTCCAGCCTGGTGACAGAGCAAGACTCTGTCTCAAAAAAAAAAAAAAGATCAGCCGGGTGTTGTGGCAGGCATCCATAACCCCACCTACTTAGGAAGCTGAGGCAGGAGAATCGCTTGAACCCAGGAGGTGGAGGTTGCAGAGAGCCGAGATCGCACCACAGCACTCCAGCCTGGGCAAGACTCTGTCTCAAATGGGGGAAATAAAAGAGGCTGAGAAATTTAGAGGAACAGCATATGACTGTAACATTTAGAATCATCCTGGTTAGCCACTTACTAGCTTTGTCATTATGGGCAAGTTACATAACCTCCTTGTGCCTCAGTTTTCTCATTTGTGAAGAGGGAATAATAACACTTCGCGTTGTTAGGAAGACTAAAATGAGAAAATTTATTTTAAGTAATTCCTGTAGTGCCTGGAACATAGAGGGTACTGAAGGCTTCTGATTATGTTTTTGACTGCTTCATCTCCCTTCCCCATATCTTCAGCCTCAATCTGTCCCCTAAGCATCAAATCCATTCTCCATACAGCAATCAGAGTAATTAAAAAATATAAAAGTAGATTGCATCATTCCCCTTCTTAAAACTCAATACTTAGCATTGAAACTGAAAAATCTACACCTCATCATAAACTGCAAGACTGAATGATCTGGCTCATTTCTGCCTCTCCAAACATTATATATTAAACTATTATTTCCTCAACTCACTTGTACTCCAGCCACATTGGACTAGTTTCTGTTCCTTGACACACACAAAGCCCTTTCTCTTCTTTGAGGCTTTGTACTTGTTCCCTTTACTTAGGATGTTTCTCCCCTAGTTTTTTGTGTGACTGGTTGGTCCACTTGCCCTTCTATATTTCAGCTTAAATGTCCTCTCTTCCGGGAGGCCTTCCGTGACAACCCTACCTAAGTAGTTTACCTCATTACTAGGCTTATTTCTTTTATAGCACCTATCATACTCTTCAGGAATTTTTTTTGTGGGGGAGGGTGTATTTGTTTGTTTATTCTTTCCTAATTAGAATGTAAGCTCCAGCCGGGCCCAGTGGCTCATGCCTGTAATCTCAGCACTTTGGAAGGTCGAGGCGGGTGAACAGCCTGAGGTCAGGAGTTTGAGACCAGGCTGGCCATCATGGTGAAACCCTGTCTCTACCAAAAATTAGCCAGGCGAGGTGGTGGGCGCCTGTGATCCCAGCTATTCGGGAGGCTGAGGCAGAAGAATCACTTGAACCTGGGAGGTGGAGGTTGCACTGAGCCAAGATTCGCCACTGCATTCCAGTTTGGGCGACAGAATGAGACTCCATCTCAAAAAAAAAAAAGAAAAGAAAAGGAAAAATGTTAGCTCCATGAGGAAAGGAATATAGTTTGTCTTAATCACTTCTATATTTCCAGAGCCCAGCACAATGTCTGGCATATAGCAGGTGTTTGATAAATACAAGGCATACTTCATTTTGTTTATTTTTTTTGAGACGGCATCTCACTCTTGTTGCCCAGGCTGGAGTGCAATGTCATGGTTTGGCTCACTGTAACCTCCGCCTCCCAGACTCAAGCAATTCTTCTGCCTCAGCCTTCCAAGTAGCTAGGATTACAGGTGCCCGCCACCACACCCAGCTAATTTTTATATTTTTAGTAGAGATGGGGTTTCACCATGTTGGCCAGGCTGGTCTCAAACTCCTGACCTCAGGTGGTCCTCCCACCTTGGCCTCCCAAAGTGTTGGGACTACAGGTGTGAACCACCATGCCCAGCCCCTAGTCATGCTTTCAAAGAGATATTTGCCTAGCCCAGCCTGGGAGACTGTGAGCCTGTGGTGGTTGCCCATCTTCTTGATGAGTCTCACTTCTTCATCTAGGAAGTGGCTCTCCAGGAAGTCACCAAGATGGGGGTCTGTGTAGGCAGAACCTAGGGCATGAAAATCCAAACGGGCCTTGTTCAGGTTTTTCTACATGGCTGTGTTGGATTCCATGGCATCCAGGGTTTTACCCTACTCATCTTGAGATGGCTTATGAATGTCCTGGAATAGAATGTGGCTGCCATGCTGGCTTTGCAACTTCAAGAGATGCTCTACACCCTTACACTTCTCAGCCAATTTGTGGAAGAAGTGGCTCACGCCTTCTAGAGCCACATCATTGCGGTCAAAATAGAAGCCCAGAATGAGAGAGATGTAGGAGGCCTACAGATACAAATTGACCAGGCGATTGACAGCTGCCTCCAACTCGATGAAATAATTCTAATAAGTCTAGTTGGCAAGAAGGAGCTAACCACAAAAACAGTGTTGGCTGGTCCCAGAAGCAGGAGATGGCCGAGAAGATGATCCTAGAGGTTACAAGTGGAGAGGAAATTGGAGGGCAGTTGGAGGCCGGAAGAGAGGGAGTCCCTGGGTTTGTTCCATCCAAGTACTATTGAAGCAAGAGACAGATGTGTGGGACTGCCAAATGCACTGCCGGAACATCCATGAATAGCCCATGGTTCAAGGAGTAATTTCAACTTTAAAGACTTATTATTTAATAAATACATTTTATAAGACTATAGCTGCCATAGATAGTGTGTAGAGTCAATTGAAAACCTGGAAAGGAGTCACCATTCTAGATGTCATTAAGAGCATTTGTCATTCATGGGAGGAGGTCGAAACATCAACATTAACAGGAGTTTGAAAGAAGTTGATTCCAACCCTTATGGATGACTTTGAGCCAGTAAGTGATATTTTTTTTTTTTTTTTAAGAATTTCATTTTCCAACTGTTCCTTGCTAGTATTTGAAATACAATTGATGTTTATATATTTTTCAAGCTTGCTAAACTAGCCTGGGAAACATAGCAAGGCCCATATCTACAAAACATTTCTAAAAGTTAGTTGGGCATGGTGCTGCATGCCTATAGTCCTAGCTACTCAGGAGGCTGAATCAGGAGGATTGATTGAACCCAGGAGTTGGAGGGTGCAGTGAGCTATAATTTTGCCACTGCATTCCAGCCTGGGAGACAGAGCAAGACCCTATCTCAAAAAATAAAAATCTTGGCCAGGCACCGTGGCTCATGCCTATAATCTCAGCACTTTAGGAGGCTGAGGCGGGCAGATCATCTGAGGTCAGGAGTTTGAGACCAGCCTTGCCAACATGGTGGAACCCTGTCTGTACTAAAAAATAGAAAAATAGCTGGGTGTGGTGTTGCATGCCTGTCTTCCCAGTTACTCCAAAGGCTAAGGCAGCAGAATCAGTTGAGCCTGGGAGGTGGAGGTTGCAGTGAGCCAAGATCATGCCACTGCACTCCAGCCTGTATTGTTGGATTTGATTTGCCATAATTTTATTAAGAATTTTTGCATCTGTGTTCACAAAGGATATGTGTAATTTTCTTTTCTTGTAATGTTTTTGTCTCGTTTTGGTACAAGTAATGCTGGCCTCATAGAATTACTTTGGACATATTCTCTGTTCTTCAATTGCCTAGAAGAGTTTGTAGAAGATATTATTTCTTCCTTAAATATTTGGTGCAAATCATCAAGGAAGCCATCTGGGCCTGGTTTTTTCCTTCCTGGGAAATATTTTAACTACAAATTCAATTTCTTTAATAATTATACGGTCGGTCTCTCTTTTTGAGACATGGTCTCTGTCGTCCAGGCTCGAGTACAGTGGGGCGATTTCAGCTTGTTGCAGCTTTGACCTCCCTGGCTCAAGCGATCCTCCTGCCTCAGACTCAGGACTATATAGGCATGCACCACCATACCTGGTTTGTATTTTTTGTAGAGACAGAGTCTCACTGTGTTGCCCAGGCTGGTCTGGAACTCCTGGACTCAAGTGATTCGCTTGCTTCAGCCTCCTAAAGTGCTGGGATTATAGGTGTGTGCCACTGCACCTGGCTTCTTTTTTTCCTTGGTAAGCATGGGTAATTTGTGTCAAGGAATTTTTCCATTTTATCTAAGTTATTGAGTTTATTGACATAAAATTGTTCATAATTTTCCTTGCTATCTTTCTAATGTTTGTAGAATCTCTAGGAATATCTCCTTTCTTACTCCTGGTATTGGTTATTTATGTCTTCTCTTTTATTTTCCTTGATTAGTCTGGCTAGAACCAGGTTCTTCCTGTTGTTTTCTATTTCATTCATTTACACTCTGATCTTTTATTCTTTCTTTTGCTTGTTTGGGGTCTTATTTGCTCTTCTGTTTCTGGTTTTATAAAGTGAAAGCCGCAATCATTGATTAGAGACAATTCTTTTCTACACTGAAGTCATAATGACATTTTATGTAATTTATTTTTTCTTTTTTTTTGACACAGAGTCTCGCTCTGTTGCTCAGGCTGGAGTGCAATGGTGCGATCTCAGTTCACTGCAACCTCTGCCTCCCAGGTTCAAGCAATTCTCCTGCCTCAGCCTCCCGAGTAGCTGGGATTACAGGCCCCCACCACCAAGCCCAGCTATTTTTAATATTTTTAGTAGAGACGGGGTTTCACCATGTTGGCCAGGCTGGTCTCGAACTCCTGACCTCAGGTGATCCACCTGCCTTAGCCTCCCAAATTGCTGGGATTATAGGTGTGAGCCACCACTCCCAGCCTATATAATTTCTTTAATAGTGCTAAAGTTTTAAAATTATATTTATTATTACATCTAGTGAATCTGGAGTTTATTTTTGTTTTGCTTTGCTAACCAGCTGACTTCATAATGGAGTTTTTTATTTATGATATAAATTAGGAATCTAATTTAAATACTTTTCCAAACAGATTGCTACTTGTCCCAACTCAGTTTATTATTGAATAGTACTCTACCCAGTAATTTATATTATTATTCTGTCATATACTAAGATTCTATATATGCTTGGGTCTGTTTCTGGGTAATCTAGTATTTATCTCTGTGCCTGGGCCAGTATTGTAGAGTTTTATTTCCTAAAGCTTTAGAATAAATCTTGCTATATGATAGGGCAAATACCTCTTTGTTTTTCTTTTTCAGAATAGTCTTTGGTGTTTTTTTTGTTTTTTTTTTTTTTGATAGAGTCTCGCTTTGTCACCCAGGATGGAGTGCAGTGGGCGATCTCCGCTCACTGCAAGCTCCGCCTCCCGGGTTCACTCCATTCTGCTGCCTCAGCCTCCCGAGTAACTGGGACTACCAGACGCCTGCCACCACGCCTGGCTAATTTTTTTTTTTTTTTTTTTTTTTTTTTTTTTTTGATTTTTAGTAGAGACAGGGTTTCACTGTGTTAGCCAGGTTGGTCTCGATATGCTGACCTCATGATCCGCCCACCTCGGCCTCCCAAAATGCTGGGATTACAGGCATGAGTCACCGCGCCTGGCCTCGTCTTTGGTTTTTAAAACCTTTACTCTTGCCTATGAGTTTTATAATTAGCTAAGTTCCAGGCTGGGCATGGGGACTCACGCCTGTAATCCCAGTGCTTTGGGAGGCCAAGGCCGGCAGATCACAGGAGGTGGGAGTTAGTGACCAGCCTGGCTAACATGGTGAAACCCCGTCTCTACTAAAAATACAAAAATTAGCCGGGTGTAGAGACGCATGCCTGTAATCCCAGCTACTCTGGAAGCTGAAGTGAGAGAATCACTTGAACCCAGGAGTCAGAGGTTTCAGTGAGCCGAGATCGTGCCAATGCACTCCTGTCTGGGTGACAAGAGTGAGACTCCGTCTCAAAAAAAAAAAAAAAAAAAAAAAATCCACAAAAAATCTTGTGATTTTGATTGCTATTAAATGGAATTATAGATTAATTTGGTGGCTATGAACATTTTTAGCATTGTTTTTGTGAGATGATATAGCTTGTCATTTATTTAGATTTTCTTTTTCTTTTTTTTTTTTTTTTTGAGACGGAGTCTCGCTGTGTCGCCCAGGCTGGAGTGCAGTGGCCGGATCTCAGCTCACTGCAAGCTCCGCCTCCCGGGTTTACGCCATTCTCCTGCCTCAGCCTCCCGAGTAGCTGGGACTACAGGCGCCTGCCACCTCGCCCGGCTAGTTTTTTGTATTTTTTAGTAGAGACGGGGTTTCACCGTGTTAGCCAGGATGGTTTCGATCTCCTGACCTCATGATCCGCCCGTCTCGGCCTCCCAAAGTGCTAGGATTACAGGCTTGAGCCACTGCGCCCGGCCCATTTTTTATTTAGATTTTCTTTTAAAAAATGTTATTTAATTTTAGTTGTCACAATTAAGAGATAGGCACTATAATCCCCAGTATATAGATTCTATAGGAGAATAAGGGGCTCAACCAAGAGCAAATGGCTATAAGCCAAAGTCTGCCTGACTTTAGAGACCATTTTGCCAGATATTATTTGTTCAAAATATTGTCTCCTCTTCTTCTGGGAGAATTATACTTTTTGCCCTGTCAGTATAAGGCTGGGTCATGTAACTTGCCCCAGGGCCAATGAAATGTGAGTGGAAGTGACGTGTCGCCCTCCAGGAGAAGCTTTAAGAGTCTATGTGTATTTTGCTGGTAGCTTCTTTTCCTTTGCCATAAGGCTAGAATGTCTCAGATGAGGGGATATTTCTTTAGCCGGAGTCTTGCTTGGGTGTGGCTCTTGTTGGCTTTGAGTTCACTCATGGTTCTGCAACCTCTTAACTGGCTTCTGGAGTTCTCACAAAAGATAATTTGATATTGCTGTTGAGTTGGTTTTTCTGTAGGGGAAATGAGGGCCTGGGGCTTCCTATCCCACCATCTTGCTATGTCATTCCTATTTAGATCTTTTACGTGAACACTTTAAAATTCTTTTCATAATGGTCTTAGATATCTTTTGTTATATTTATTTCTATAGTCTTATAGTTTTTGTTGCTATTATGAATGGTATTCATTTTTTTCAACCCTACTTAATTAATCCCTCATTAATTTGGATAATTTATCTGTGGATTCTTTTGGATCCTTTATATGGGCCCTCAAAGCATCTCTAAATTATGACAACTCCATCTTTTCCTTTTCGATCCTTATATAGCTTACCTTTTTTTTTTGAGACAGAGTCTCACTCTGTTACCCAGGCTGGAGTGCAGTGGCGTGATCTCGGCTCACTACAATCTCCGCCTCCCAGGTTCAAGTGATTCTCCCACCTCTGCCTCCTGAGTAGCTGAGACTACAGGCATGCACCACCATGCCCGAGTAACTTGTGTATTTTTAGTAGAGACAGGATTTCACCATGTTGGCCAGCCTGATCTCGAACTCCTGACCTCAAGTAATCTGCCTGCCTTGGCCTCCCAAACTGCTGGAACTACAGGAATGAACCACCATGCCTGGCATATGGCTTGCTTCTTTTCCTTGTCATATTGTATTGGATAGAATAGTACTAGTATTAAATAGAATAGCAGGGGTAATATTAGGCATCTGTGTCTTGCTTTCCTTAAACAAGGAAGGATTATTTAAAAGTCAGGACCTTATTTAAAAGCCAGGACCAGTGGCTCATGCCTGTAATCGCAGCACTTTGGGAGGTCAAGATTGGAGGATCATTTGAGGCCAAGAGTTCGAGACCAGCCTGGTCAACACAGAAAGTCCTCATCTCTTAAAAGAAAAAAAAAATTATTATTAAATATATTTGCAATAGTTTTTGTACCTGCTCCTGTTAAGTTTAGGAAATTCTTTTCTATTCCTAATTTGCCAGCAGTGTTTGTTATGAATGAGTGCTGTATTTCCTAAAATGCTTTTTCTAGGCCAGGCACAGTGGCTTATGCTAGTAATCCCAGCAGTTTGGGAGAGGATCACTTGACGCTGGTAGTACAAGACCAGCCTGGGCAGCATGGCAAGACCCAGTCTCTACAAAAAAATACAAAAATTAACTGAGTGTGGTGGTGTGCACCTGCAGTGTCCCAGCTTCTTGGGAGCCTGGGACAGAAGGATAGTTTGGCCCCAAGAGGTGGAGGCTGCACTGAGCCAGAATCATGCCCATCATGTTTTTTTTAATACTGTTGTAATCACAATATATATAATGTTGTCCTATGTCTTTTTTTACTTAACATAAGCATTTTTCATGTTATGACATAGTCTGCTAGTCACTATTTTAGTGGCTAAATTATCCATCAAGATGTATCATAAATTAACCATTTTTCTATTAATAGACATTTAGATTTGTTCTTTTTTCCCCCCATTATTATGAATAGCAGGATAGTTATAGTGGCTAGGAGATTATACTGTGTGGTCTTGAGCAAGTTTTTGATCTTTTGAAAGCACCTACCTCATAAAATTGTTTTGAGGATTAAGTGAAGTAATATGTATAATGCATATAGCGCAGTGGTTATTCTGAACACACGATTCTCAATAAGTGCTAATTAATATCACTGGAATGAATATCTTAATGCATATAGCCTTTTACTATCTTGAAAATTTTAGGATTAATTTTCTGAGATAGAATTAACTTGATCAAAGTTTGTGTACATTTTTATGGCCCTGAAATTGCTTTGTAAAAAGTCATGGCAGCCAGGCGTGGTGGCTCATACCTGTAATCCCAGCACTTTGGGAGGCTGACATGAGCGGATCACTTGAGGTCAGGAGTTCAAGACCAGCCTACTAACATGGTGAAACCCTGTCTCTACTAAAAATACAAAAAAATAGCATGTGGTCCTAGCTACTCAGGAGGCTGAGGCAAGGGAATCACTTGAATCTGGGAGGTGGAGGTTGCAGTGAGCTGAGATCGCACCACTGCACTCCAACCTGGGCATCAAAGCAAGACTCCATCCCCCCAAAAAAAGTTGTGTCGTGTAATGCTAACATTTGTAGTAAAGTTACCAACTTCACCGTACTTTGCTAGCATTGGGAATTTCAATTACTTAAAATATTTAAGCTAATTTACAAGTTAATGAGATGGTTAAAAGTTTTAATTATATTTATCTGAACCTTTTAATAAGTGTTTACCACCTCTATTTTCTGTTTTCTGAACTTTGTGTCTTTTCTTTCTTTCTTTTCTTTTCTTCTTTTCTTTTTCTTTTTCTTTTTTTTTTTTTTTAAGAGACAGTCTCAAACTCCTGGGCTTAAGTGATTCTCCTGCCTCAGTCTCCCAAATTGCTGGGATTACAGGCTTGAGCCACTGCACCCAGCCTTCTCCACGTCTTTAGGGACAAACTTATAGGATGAAATTTAGGATGAATTCAGTCATTAGCTTGATACCATGATGTACAAATCCCTGAATTTCAATTTCATTGTTACAATGCCATTGTTTCAAGATGCTCTGTTGGCTATGGAAAGATAGGTCATCTATCCCAGCTACTCAGGGGGATCTTTTGAGCCCAAGAGGTCAAGGCTACAGTGAGCTGCGATCACAGCACTGCACTCTAGCCTGGGCAACAAAGTGAGACTGTCTCAAAAAATAAAATATAAAGTTTATATGGAAAGAAAAAGACCCAGAATAGCCAACTCAATATTGAAGAATAAAGTCAGAGGACTGGCACCACCTGACTTCAAGACTAATAAGCTACAGTAGTTAAGACACTGTGGTAGTGGCAAGAGAATAGGTAAATACTTTTTTTTTGCTCAATTTTGAGTATTTTTAAATATTCAAATACTTATAATTCCCTACCTTATGAAATTATTTTTGCGCTGAAAAGTTAGCTGTCAAGAAAAATTCAAGGAAAAAAATAGTCTTTTATATTCACTTATTTATGATTTCTGGTGCTCTTCATTTCTTCCTGTATAGCTGGGTTTCTATCTTCAGCCTGAAGAAAATCCTTTAGCAAATCTTCTAGCAACAGATTATTTCATCTTCTCTCTTAAAATGCCTTTACCTTAACCTCATTTTAAATGATATTGCACTGGAATATCTGGCTTGATAGTTTTCTCCTTTTTAACATTTTGAAAGATATTGTCAATTGTCTTCTGTGCTTTATTTATTTATTTATTTATATATTTTTGGAGACAGGGTCTCACTCTCTCACCCAGGCTGGAGTACAGTGGTGCAATCTCGGCTCACTGCAACCTCTGCCTCCCGGGTTCAAGCCATTCTTGTGCCTCAGCCTCCCGAGTAGCACTGGGATTACAGACATGCACCACCACACTTGGCTAATTTTTGTATTTTTAGTAGAGACAGGGTTTTGCGATGTTGACCAGGCTGGTCTTGTACTCATGGCCTCAAGCGATCCACCTACTTTGGCCTCCTGAAGTGCTGGGATTATAGGTGTGAGCCACCGCACCTGGACCTGGCCTTTATTATTTATGGTAAGAAGTCAGCTGTGATTCATATTATCCCTCCACTGTATATAATGTGTGCTTTTCCTCTGGCTTCTTTCAATATCTTTATCTTTGGTTTTTATCGTTTTGACTATTCTATACCTAGATGTGATTTTCTTCGCATTTATCCTCCTTGGGGTTTGCTGAGCTTTTCACATCTTAATATTTTTCGGCCGGGCGCAGTGGCTCAAGCCTGTAATCCCAGCACTTTGGGAGGCCGAGACGGGCGGATCACGAGGTCAGGATATCGAGACTATCCTGGCTAATACGGTGAAACCCCGTCTCTACTAAAAAAATTTTAAAAAACTAGCCGGGCGAGGTGGCGGGCGCCTGTAGTCCCAGCTACTCGGGAGGCTGAGGCAGGAGAATGGCGTAAACCCGGGAGGCGGAGCTTGCAGTGAGCTGAGATCCGGCCACTGCACTCCAGCCTGGGCGACAGAGCGAGACTCCATCTCAGAAAAATATATATATATATATTTTTTCTTTTTTCATGAAATTTTAGGGAATTTTAGGCCGGGCGCGGTGGCTCAAGCCTGTAATCCTAGCACTTTGGGAGGCCGAGACGGGCGGATCACGAGGTCAGGAGATCGAGACCATCCTGGCTAACACGGTGAAACCCCGTCTCTACTAAAAAATACAAAAAAAAACTAGCCGGGCGCGGTGGCGGGCACCTGTAGTCCCGGCTACTCGGGAGGCTGAGGCAGGAGAATGGCGGGAACCCGGGAGGCGGAGCTTGCAGTGAGCCGAGATCCGGCCACTGCACTCCAGCCTGGGCGACAGAGCGAGACAAAAAAAAAAAGAAATTTTAGGAATTTTGTCCATGGTTTCTCGATGTTTTTCTTGTCCTTTTCTCATTTTATTCTCCTATCCTCCTTCTAGGACTCCCATTACACATATTTTAGACTGGCTGATATTTTCCTACAGGTTTCTAAGACTTTATTCATTTTTCTTCAGTCTTTTTTTCTTTATTCTCCAGATTGGATAGTTTTTGTTATTTGTCTTCAGTGATTTTGCTGACTCTTCTGTCACCTCTAATCTGCTATTAAACCTATCCAGTGAATTCTTCATTTCAATGATTTAACTTTTCAGTTATAGAATTTCTTTTTGGTTCTTTTTGTATAGCGTTAATTTATCTGCTGACATTTCCTCTCAGTTCACTCATTAAGGCTGCCTTTTAAGCCTTTGAACATATTTATAATAGATTCTTTAAAGTCTTTCCTAAATGTAATATCTGTACCATATCAGGTTCTGTTTCTTTTCTTTTTTCAGAGACAGGGTCTCACTCTGTCAGCAGGCTGAAAAGTGCAGTGGCACAGTCATAGCTCCTGCAGCCTACAACTCTTGGGCTCAAGTGATCCTTCCACCTCAGCCTCTTGAGTAGCTAGGACCACAGGCATGTACCACCGCACCCAGTAATTTTTAATTTTTTTTGTAGAGACAAGAGTCTTGCCATGTTGCCTAGCTAGTCTCAAATTCCTGGCCTCAAGCGATCCTCCTGCCTTGGCCCCCCAAGTGCTAGGATTATAGGCATGAACCTGGCCCTCAGGTTCTGTTTCTATTAGTTGCTTTTTTTTCCCCCTTGACTGTGGGTTATCATTTCCTATTTCTTTGCATATTTAGTAAATTTTTTATACTGGACAATATGATCATAGTCTATATTATGTTATCTATCTCTGGAGAGTATTAATTTTTGTTCTAGTAGGCTATGCACCTTGACCTTGTGCAGGCTTGTTTTTATGCATTTTAAAGGGTAGGTTTGTAGAAAGCCAAAGTATTTTTCAAACTCTTCTAATTTGATACCATTTAGCCTCCAAACTCTGTCTCCTCTGTGGATTTTGTCAAGGCATGGCCTTAGACTTTTTTTGGGTGGGTCTAGAGCAGACTTTCATCTACAGTATGGTTTTCATTACTAGAGCATTATCTGTGGGGCATGTCAGCTAGACACTAGCAGTTTTAACAAGGTCTCCCCATTTCTAGCTACGCCTAAAGGCCAACATTTTTCAGCACTGGAAAATCTTGCTAGTATCTTGTGACATTCTCAACTCCATAGCACCTGCTCTTTGGGGAATCATATGTAGTCTCACTCTCTGCATGGATAGTCCAGACCTTGGCCAAGGACTCATGGGGAGCTCGTACACATACTTTAGTACCCGACTCTGTGCAGCTCCCTCTTCTCCAGTGCCCTGCCCTGCAGATTCCAGGTACTTTCACAACTCCAAAATCTATTCTCTGCCTCCTCAGCTTAGTGGGACCACTGTCCTCTGCTTGGGTTCCATGTTCCGGTTCTGTAGATAGGAAAATTTCCCCAGGCAGACACCCAGGGCAATCACAGGACTAACCTGGTGACTTTCCCTTCTCTCAAGGGATTGTAACCTTGTGCTGTCTGTTGTCCAATGCCTGAAAACAATTGTCTCATATATTTTATCCAGTTTTATAGTAGTTTTTGGTTTGAGGGCTCATTTGGTTATTTCATTAATGCTGGGAGGAGAAACCCCAGTACGTGGTTTTGCTATGTGTTCGTAATGTCATCTGATTGAAAATTTTCTATCTATTTCATCTTTAACAGTTGAAGACCTATGTGAAGAGGTAGCTTGATACTGATAATAATCTCTCATTCTTTCTCCTTGTCCCCACATGATCTCAGCAAAAACGCAAACTCATGTTTAAATGGACATGGTGGTTTGTTTAGTGGTTATTTGAGTGAGGACTTGTAGTTGGTAAACATTTTAAGTCTCTCATTTTGTAATGGTAGTTTGGCTCTCTTAAAAGTTCACATTTGGCTGGGTGAGGTGGCTCATGCCTATAATCCCAGCACTCTGGGAGGCTGAGGCAGGAAGATCTCCCGAGACCAGCCTGGGCAACATAGTGAGACCCTGTATCTACAAAAAATTACAAAAATTTCCCTAAGCAGTTTAATATAAAGAAAAAAAATTAGCTGGGCATTGTGTACACCTGTAGTTGTAGTGAGGCGGCAGGCTGAGGCAGGAGGATCCTTTGATCCCAGGAGTTGGGGGCTGCAGTGAGCTATGATCACACCACTGCACATAGCCTGGGCCACAGAACATGATCCTGTCTTGGATAGACAGATAGATGATTGATTGATTGATTGATTGATACATAGATAGATAGATAGATAGATAAAGTAAAAGAGTCCAGATTCAAAGTTACTTCAGATCTTTGAAGATAGTACTGGATTATCTTCTGGCATTTAGCATTGCTAACTCATGGGGTGTTTTTGCTATTTAATTTTTTTTTTTGGTAGCTTGTAGGGTTTTCTGCGTATCCTTGTTATTTTGGATTTCATTGCGATGTGTTAACTATGTAGCTTTTTAAATTTTTGCTTTTGCCTTGTTTTTTAGAAATTTATCATGCTTGAAGTTTGGTAAGATTGTTCAAATAGCACTTATATCTGTCTTTGTTTTATATTTCTCAGTCATTACTTCTTCTGGATCTATTTTTAATATCTCTTGCCTTTTTTTTTTTTTTTTGACGCGGAGTCTTGCTCTGTGCCCCAGGCTGGAGTGCAGTGGCGCGATCTCGGCTCACTGCAAGCTCCGCTCCCCCGGGTTCACGCCATTCTCCTGCCTCAGCCTCCCGAGTAGCTGGGACTACAGGCGCCCGCCACCTCGCCTGGCTAATTTTCTTGTATTTTTAGTAGAGACGGGGTTTCACCGTGTTAGCCAGGATGGTCTCGATCTCCTGACCTCATGATCTGCCCGTCTCGGCCTTCTTCTTTTAATTGATATAAAATTCATATAAACACAACCATTTTAAAGTATACAATTTAGTGGTTTTTAGTATATTTTCGGCGTTGTATAACTAATATTTTTTTTTGGCAGAGTCTCACTCTGTCACCCAGGTAGGAGTGCAGTGGCTTGATTATGGTTCACTGCAGCCTTGACCTCCTGGGCTGAGTTAATCCTCCCACTTCAGCCCTCCGAATAGTTGGGACTAGAGCTGTGCACCACCACACCTAGTTAATTTTTTGGTATTTTTTATAGAGATGGGGTTTCACCACATTGGCCACGGTAGTCTCAAACTGCTGGGCTCAAGTGATCCTCCCGCCTTGGCCTCCCAAAGTGCTGGGACTATAGGCATCAGCCACTGCTTCTTGCCTGTATAACTATTATCACTATCCAATTCCAGTACATTTTCATTCTGAAAAAGAAACCGTGTACTCATTAGCAGTCACTCTGCTTACTTTCATTCTCTATGCCTTGGCAAACACTAATCTACTTTCTGTCTCTGTCGATTTGCTTATTTTGGACATCTCATATAAATGGAATCATACAACATGTAGCATTTTGTGTGTGGGTTCTTTAAGTATTATGTTTTCAAGGTTTATCCATGTTGTTTCATGTCACAGTACTTCATTTCTTTTTATGGCTGAATACTCCCCATTTGGTTAAGCCATTCATCATTTGATGGACATTTGGGTTGTTTCTACTTTTAGCTATTATGAGTAATCTTGCTATGAGCATTCATGTACTAACTTTTCTTTTAAATTTGCTCTTTTACTGTGTCCAATCTAGCCATCCATACAGTTTTAATTTCAAATACTGAATCTTTAATTTCTAAGATTTCCTTTCTCTTTTTCTTTTCTTTTCTTTTTTTTTTTTTTTTTTTTTTTTGAAAGTCTTGCTCTGTTACCCAGGCTGGAGTGCAATGGCGCAATCTCAGCTCACTGCAACCTCCACCTCCCAGGTTCTAGCAATGCTCCTGCCTCAGCCTCCCAAGTAGCTGGGATTACAGGTGCCTGCCACCATGCCTGGCTAATTTTTAAAATATTTTTAGTAGAGACGGAGTTTCACCATGTTGTCCAGGCTGGTCTCGAACTCCTGACCTCAGGTAATCCACCAGCCTCGGCCTCTCAAAGTGCTGGAATTACAGGCAAGAGCCACCGTGCCTGGCCAATTTCTAAGATTTCCTTTTTTTTTTTTTTTTGAGACAGAGTCTTGATCTGTCACCCAGGCTGGGGTGCAGTGGCGCAATCTCAGCTCACTGCAAGCTCCGCCTCCTGGGTTCACGCCATTCTTCTGCCCCCACCTCCTGAGTAGCTGGGATTACAGGCACCCGCCAGTAGTCCCTAAGATCCGGATCTTAGGCGGATCACCTAGAGGCATGGTGGTGCATGCCTCTAATCCCAGCTACTTGGGTGGCTGAGGCATAAGCATATCTTGAACCCAGGAGGTAGATGTTGCAGTGAGCCGAGATAGCACCATTGCACTCCAGCCTGGGTGACAGTGTAAGACTCTGACTCAAAAAAAAAAAAAAAAAAAAAGTTCATGCCTGAGAGTCATTCTTGAATTTTTCAGCCTTCAGCTCTAAGTTAGTTCATGTACTAGACTTGTGTTTATTACATAATGAGTTGATTAATTAAAAAATACAAGAATATCAGAACTATCAATTCTGAAGCTTTCAGGCATTAAACATGACCTTGTGGAAATTAACAGAAAAGAAAAATTGATTTAGCAAATGTAAAATATTGAAAAGATGAGGTTAAATGTCCTAATCTCATAAAGTAATTCTAAATGTTCAAGCAATTTGCTGATGCATAGCCATTTCCAGTCATATTTTAAATCTTGTAGATAATCTTTTCATTAGAGAAAAGCCTTCTTGTCTCACCAGTTTAATAAACAAATCCAGAAATCCTGGTTCTTACCCACACTACTTGTTTGACTTTGTTGCCATTTCTTCTCACACAGAAATACAGTCCATACTGCCTGGAATCTCTGCAAAGCTGACTTGGACTTCAGAGGAAGGCAGCTATCCTCAGGACATGACAGGGGTAACACCTTTCCAGATGACTTTTGAGGCAGGTTTTGTTGTGGTCTTATAAATTACTAATGATTTTATTCTTATTTTTCTGCAAACCTAATAACAGGAAAGAAAAGCCTAGGTCCCTCAAAGTTCCAAGCTGAAATGAAATAAGGCATTGGTTCCCAAACTTGCCTGTGTGGACATTAGATCACCTAGGAACTCCCAAAATACTGTGGTCTGTGTCCCACTCTGAGTGATTGTGATTTAATTGGTCTGGGTGTTGTACTTATTAGTCTTCTTGGGCTGCGATAACAAAATACCACAGAATAGATGGCTTAAGCAATAGAGATTTATTTTCTCACAGTTCTGGAGGCTAGACGTCCCAGATCAAGGTGCTGTCAGGGCTGGCTTCTGGTGAGGCCTCTTTTCCTGGCTTGTAGACTACTGCCTTGTTACTGTGTCCTTACATGGCTTTTTTTCTGCGTGTGCATGAAAAGAAAGAGATCTCTAATGTCTCTTATTTTTATTGAAATTTTTTTTGGTAGAGATGTGGTCTTGCTATGTCGCACAGGCTGGAGTGCAGTGGCTATTCACAGGTACAGTCATCGCACACTACAGACTTGAAGTCCTGAGCTTAAGTGATCTTCCTGCCTCAGCCTGCGAAGTAACTGGTAGCTGGGACTACAGGTGGGAACTACTGGCACCTGGCTCTGGTGTATCTTTTTATAAGGACACCAGTCCTATTAAGACCTGGGGTCAGGGCCCTACCCTTATGGCCTCATTTAATCTTAATAACCTCCTGAGGGCCCTACCTTCAAACACAGTCACTTTGAGGGTTAGGACTTCAGCATACGGATTTTGAGGGACACAATTCCGTCCATAACAGGTATGGCCTAGGCTTTGGAACATTTTTTAGATCCCAGGTGATTCCTTTTTTTTTTTTTTTTTTTTTTTTTGAGACGGAGTCTCGCTCTGTCGCCCAGGCTGGAGTGCAGTGGCCGGATCTCAGCTCACTGCAAGCTCCGCCTCCTGGGTTCACGCCATTCTCCTGCCTCAGCCTCCTGAGTAGCTGGGACTACAGGCGCCCGCCACCTCGCCCAGCTAGTTTTTTGTATTTTTTAGTAGAGATGGGGTTTCACCGTGTTAGCCAGGATGGTCTCGATCTCCTGACCTCGTGATCCACCCATCTCGGCCTCCCAAAGTGCTGGGATTACAGGCTAGAGCCACCGCGCCTGGCTGATCCCAGGTGATTCCTAACATGCAGATGAATTTGAGAACCACTGAAATAAGCCTTTATTTGAATTTGGATCTCCTGATAAAGAAAATAAAAAGTGACTCCCGGTGCAGATCCTACTTGGATACATTTTTATTAGTTTGGTTTAGAGATCTCTTTATTGACTTATTTGTAGTCCAGATTTATGAGGGTGATAATTCACTCTCCATTCCCTTTAACAGTTCTCTCATCTCCTATTTTCTTTCCTTGGAGTTGGTGGAGACATAACGAATTAGAGTGCTATAAACATTCTCCTAGAAGCCCTTGGGCAACCTTTCTCCATGTTTGAATAATGATATGCTCATTCTGAAAGGAATGGGTATGGTATCAGGACAACAGATATCCCTAGCTGTGCCTTATCTTCTTTAGGAGAATGGAGGGTAAACAATCTGGAGCAATTAATGATTAGTCAGCTCTGAAACTATTCATGTCAAGTAGCAATAAAATGGTGATTCCAGTGAACCAAAAAGGGCATTTCTAGGAAATGAGGTTCTGTGTTTCAGTCAGCCTGAACAAGCAGTAATTTGTATACATAACATTTAGATACATTGTTTAAGCATCCTGACAAGTCTATGAAGTGGGTTGGATGAGGATTATCACCCCATTTTACAGATCAGAAAGTTGAGATTCAAAGAACTTGACTGACTCTCCCAGTGTCATACAACAGTTAAGTGGCAGAATTAGAACTTGAACCAAAGTCTGACTCATATAGATCAGGGCTATTTCAATATTTACTTATTCATCCAGACAGGTGTGTTTGTTCAAGTCAGTATCAGTGAGCTAGATACTATCTGTAGGTACATTGTCTTAAGATATGTTACTTGATCCCAAGAAACTTGGAATATAAATAGAAAGATCAAGAAGTAAACACATAATTACAATACGGTGTGATTCCCAGGATGGATGATAGAAGTGAGCCCTGAATGCTATGTTAGCATGGAGGAAGGGCACCTAATCCGTGGGAAGAGGTTGAAGTCTGGAGGTCTTGACAAGACTGAAAAATGGATTTGCTGGCTGTAGGAGATTCTGACACTTGAAAGAATAGGAAGTTGTTATCAGAGTGATAAAATTTCTCTTATTTTTTTTTTCTTTATTGCAAAAGTAGTGTTTCCCTCAGAAAAATCAAAGCATGATCAAAACAGACATTTAGAATATGCATAATTTGGCCTTTCAAGGCAGCCGTTATTAATACCTTGGTATACATCTTTTCACAATAGAGTGGGGCATTTTAATTTAAGATTTTCAGAATGGAACAGTTCCAAGCCATGGCCATGGAAATAGGTGGCTGGGAATGAGTGGAGGTCAAGGTCATTATTGTTGAAGAGGTCAGGGAACTGCGAGACTAAGTTATTGCTTAGGCTGGTTATCTGCTTGGATATGGATGTCAGTCAAGATGATGACAGCATTTAGCGTACAGAGGAAAATTGTGAGCTTAGTGACCAGGAGTCAGCTGGTGATGGAGATGAAAAGTAAAAGAATAGTATAGTCAAATAGCATTAGCCTCAAGGGAACAAGGATTTCCTCACGGATTTCTTCCATTATATCTCATTGTTTTTGGTACTGTGCAGCTATGTAAACAATATTTGAATGAAGAGAATGGGAAGAGATAAATGGGAGATTGTAAAAGATTTCATCATGGACCCCTCAATTGAGGAGAAAGGTTAAGTAACAAGGTTCACAGCAAAGACTAACAGAGATATCCATGGAAAAGCTATAATAAATGATCCATTCATTTGGGCCTGCGAGGAAAGTTAATTGCAAGGAAGACTGAGGAAGAAATTTCTTCATTTAGGAGAAATATTGGGTTTTGTGTTTATGCCCACAGCTAGTCTTACATCTTGGGGTTCATTAGGCTGGGTAATATGTCCCTCCAAAAGCAATCTGATTTTATAAGATCTTCTCGACAGCTTTATCAAGTTTAATATTTATTTTTGTAATAATACTAAGTGATCAAGTGAATGGAGTATACATATATACATACAAACGCATATATGCACAAACATATCTATATATTTATACATCTGTACTTCTGTGTGTATGTATCTAAGGTAAGATAGGAAGAGACAGACTTTCTTCTAGAAAGTAATATAAGGACTCATGACTGTGTAAGTTCATATTTAAAAGCATACTTCTATATTCTGTCATATAATTAGACATATTTAAAGGTGAAGGCTAAAACCATATGATTCAATAGTGGTTTCTGTTGTGCAGGGCTGGCAGCATCTATTTTTTTCATAACAGTAAATAAGTAAGTTCACTGCTTCTGTAGGTATGTCAGGCTGGGGTACTGGGTCTCTAACACCCAACACCCAACACCCAACTGTAAAAGACTTTGTCGTCTCTCTCTTCCTCTCTCTAATAATTCTTTTTTTTTTTCTTTTTTGAGACGGAGTCTGGCTCTGTCGCCCAGGCTGGAGTGCAGTGGCGTGATCTCAGCTCACTGCAAGCTCCACCTCCTGGGTTCACGCCATTCTCCTGCCTCAACCTCCCGAGTAGCTGGGACTACAGGTGCTTGCCACCATGTCCAGCTAATTTTTCATATTTTTAGTAGAGATGGGCTGTGTTAGCCAGGATGGTCTCGATCTCCTGACCTCGTGATCTGCCTGCCTCAGTTCCTAAAGTGTACATCTTTAGGATTACAGGCATGAGCCACCACGCCTGGCCTCCTCTCTCTAATAATTCTATAAGTGGATCTTAAAAGGGGCCTCTAACCCCTTTTAAGGGGTTAGTTGTGTTGTATTAACTATCCTCTCTGACCTGACATTAGTCACTTTATCCTAAGTCTGGGTTAGGTGTCAGTCCTTCTGCTGTATTCCTTTAGCACCTCATTTATCTAAATTTCAAATTGTCATCTAAATTAGTCTGTCACATCTACTGAACTGTGAACTCTTCTGATTCTGAGATTGTCTTATTTATTTTTATAAGCCCAGGTACATAATAAGACACATTAATATTTTATGAGAGAGTAAATGCATATATTGGATAGTCATACATAAGCATTGCTTGTCAGGCTCTATAAAAAATATTGATGGATTATATATTACCCTATTCAGATAGCTACCTGTATACACAGAAAATGAACATTTTTGGAGAGGCAGCACTGCGTTAGAATGTGGACTTTGGAGTTAGTCAGCTCTAGTTATGAATCCCAGTGCTGCCACTTAACTAGCTGTGTGTGACCTTGGACAAATTAATTAGCTTATTGAGTCTCATTATCCTCTTCTATAAAATGGAATTATTTCTTACTTACATAGAAACTGCTTGACATGTAGCAAGTATTCAGTAAATATCATCATTATTCATTGTAGCCTGTCTCCAGTAGTTGCTCAAGGAACTTTCACTTCGGTTGTCTTACTGTTAGATATAATTAGCCCTCTCTATGATACGCCCTATAATCACCAAGGTTACAAAGCTTTGAAACTGTTCCAAGAAGTTGTTTTGGAAGTGGTAAGTACAGAAAACGCTTTAAAGACTATTGCTTTTTGGTTTAAACATTTTATACTAAAATTTCAAAAATGAAGGATGTGACTATGATATGTATACAGACTGCAGTTATTATTTAATTACCACTGTTTACATGCCTGAATAATCCTAGATGTGTTTACAGAATTTTCTAATAATCCCCTATCGATTTTGGTAATAATTTTTTTTTTTTTTTGAGATGGAATCTCACTCTGTCACCCAGGCTGGAGTGCAGTGGCATGATCTCAGCTCACTGCAACCTCCATCCCAGGTTCAAGCGATTCTTGTGTCTTAGCCTCCCAAGTAGCTGGGATTACAGGCGCGTGCCATCATACTTGGCTACTTTTTTTGTATTTTTTTAGTAGAGATTGGGTTTTACCATGTTGGCCAGGCTGATCTTGAACTCCTGACCTCAAGTGATCTGCCCACTTCAGCATCCCAAAGTGCTGGGATTACAGGCATGAGCCACCGTACCCAGCCCATTTTTGTAATAATTTTTTCAAATACTTTTTCAATTTTTTTTTTTTTTTTTTTTTTCAGACAGAGTCTTGCTGTCACCTAGCCTGGAGTGCAGTGGTGTGATCTCAGCTCACTGCAACCTCCACCTTCCAGGTTCAAGCAGTTCTTTGCCTCAGCCTCCCGAGTAGCTGGGATCACAGGTGCCTGCCACCACTCCAGCCTAATTTTTGTATTTTTAGTAGAGACGGAGTTTCACCATCTTGGCCAGCCCTGGCCTTGAACTCCTGACCTGAGGATTACAGGTGTGAGCCACTGCACCTGGCCCAATTTTTTCTATTTTTAAATCCCAACCTATTGCCACAGTTTTTTACTTCTTTTTCAGTGTACTTATAAAAAACATTAAAAAGCCAGGTGCAGTGGCTTATGTCTGTAATTCTAGAGCTTTGGGAGGCCAAGGTGGGAGGACTGCTTGAGGCCAAGAGTTTTGAGACCAGCCTGGGCAACATAATGAGACCCTGTCTCTGCAGAAAATTAAAAAATAAAAATTAGCCAGGTGTGGTGGTACACACTTGTAGTCCTAGCTACTTGGGAGGCTGAGGTGGGAGGGTCGCTGGAGCCCAGGAGTTCGAGGTTACAGTGAGCTATGATCATGCCACTGCATTCCAGCCTGAGTGACAAAGCGAGACCTTATTTCTAAAAAAAAAAAAAAAAAAGTAATAAATAAAATAAAAATATTATAATAGCTTATCCTTCTATATTTGTGTGTTTCTTCTTTTTGTGTTACCAAATTTTGACATCTGGAACCTTTTTTTTTTTTAAAATATATACCTAGTACATGGCTCTGTATTCTCTGAGCCAACAATAAAAGCCTACTGATTTCTGATTGTATTTCTTCTTTCACTTTTTTGGACTTCTACATTTTCTAGGAGACTGTTTCTAACTTTGGTTTTAGGAACACTACAATAGCGAGTCAGTATAGGTAAGTGGTTAATGCTAAAGATTTAGAGCCAAATTGACCTGGCTAATCTTGGACAAGCTGTTTAACCTTTTTGAGACTGTTTTGTAAAACGTTTATTTTTTTTCCTTCATTTTTAAAAATCCAGATCCTGCACAATCTTTTATTTATAAAATTTGGGTACCTAATAGAGTTTTTGTGAAGGTTAAATGAGATAATATAAATAAGATACCTTAGCACCATTCCTGCAGTAGAGTCTTCACCTAGTGGTAAATCTTATATTTGTAGGGAAGTGTTTGTAGTATATTGGCAAGAACATGGGCAATTGGTATTAGAAAGACTTAAGGTCACTCAAAAAACAAAAAAGAAAGACTTACAGTCAAGTTCTGGCTGTACCACTGAACAGCTAAGTGACCTTAGGCATGTTGCTTAACTTTACTGAGCCTCTTAAAAAAAATCTACAAAGAAGGGGCCGGGCATGGTGGCTCATGTCTGTAATCCCAGCACTTTGGGAGGCCGAGGTGGGCAGATCACTTGAGGTCAGGAGTTCGAGACCAGCTGGCCAACATGGTGAAACCCCATCTCTACTGAAAATACAAAAAATCAGCCAGGCATGGTGGTGTGCACCTGTAGTCCCACCTACTCAGGAGGCTGAGGCAGGAGAATCGCTTGAACCCGAGAGGCAGAGGTTGCAGTGAGCCGAGATCATGCCACTGTACTCCAGCCTGGGCAACAAGAGCAAAACTCCATCTCAAAAAAAAAAAAAAAAATCTACGAAGAAGAGATTGTAATACCTACCTTTCAGGATTATTGTGAAGTAGTATATATATAACAACTGTATAATACTTGTCAGATAGTAGGTATTCAATGAGTGATATCTATTATTATTACCATGTATAATATACAGTTTCTTTTTTTTTTTTTTTTTTTTTGGAGACGGAGTCTAGCTCTGTCACCCAGGCTGGAGTGCAGGGGCACCATTTTGGTTCACTGCAACCTCCACTTCCCAGGTTCAAGCAGTTCTCCTGCCTTAGCCTCCTGAGTAGCTGGAATTGCAGGCGCATGCCACCATGCCTGGCTAATTTTTGTATTTTTAGTAGAGATGGGTTTTCACCATGTTGGCCAGGTTGGTCTCGAACTGACCTCAGGTGATTCGCCCACCTCAGCCTCCCAAAGTGCTGGGATTAAGGCATGAGCCAACATGCCCAGCCTATACTTTCAAATATATGGATCCTTAAAACAGTTCTGTGAGGTCAAAGGGGTAGGTTTTATCCCTGTTTTGCAGATCTACAATGAGGTCCAGAGCAGTGATTTTTTTTTTCCATGAGCATTTAATTTTTTTTATTTTACAGAACCAGTACTAAAACACAGGTCTTCTGACTTTTGAGCTTTTTGCTCTACAACTTTTCCATATAAATAAATGTTTGGATTAATGGATTGATGTCAAAAATAGGTTCCTTTTAGTGTTTGCTCCTTTGACTCCACTCAGATTCTTTTTTAAAAATTTCTTTCTAAAAAAGCAAAACTCAGATTCTTAATACAGATTGTTCCAAAGCACATTAGGATGGTGGAGTTATTCTTATCAACTTCAGTCTGAATTACTTTTAAATTTGTCCCCAAAGGTGGTTTTCACATTATGAATTTTACTCTGATCTTTGTTCTTGTGTCTCCTGAAGTTCCATGTAACAGATACTCTAACCCAAGAAGTGATAGCTATTTAGATTTTCTTTTGCATACAATTCTCATTCCCAAAGATGTCTCCCTTTGGTTGCCCAAAAAGCTTTCTGAGGTATAGTTACTGTTAGAAGAGAAAAAAAACCATAATTTAATTCATTTGTGCTCTTGAGATTGTGTATGTGTGGTAGGTGTTTTTGTTGTATTATTACAGGTTGATGAAAAGCCCAGAACCTTGATGACAGATTGTCTGGTTATAAAGCATTTTTTACGTAAAATCATCATGGTGCACCCTAAGGTAAGCTGTTGCTTTGTACAATAATGATTCTCTTGTTTAAGTCATTGTTTTCCAGAGACCTTTATTGTGTAGGACATGGACAGATATGATTGGTTCTTTTTCTTTCAATGAAGATGATTAAAACACTTAAAATTTGAGGTCATGGTGGCTCATACCTGTAATACCAACACTTTGGGAGGCCAAGGCGGGAGGATTGCTTGAGTCCAGGAGTTTACGACCAGCCAAGGCAACATGGTGAGACTCTGTCTCTACAAAAAAAATTTTTTTAATTAGCCAACTGTGGTAGTGAGCTCCTGTAATTCCAGTTCCTCAGTAGAGTGAGGTGTGAGGATTGCTTGAGCCCAGGAGGTTGAGTCTGCAGTGAGCCATGATTGTGCCACTGCCCTCCGGCATAGGTGACAGAGTGAGACCCTGTCTTGGGGGAAAAAAAAAAAAGACAACTTTCAACTTTCAATATTGAATTGATTTGGTTTCTATGTCCTTAAGACAGTTTTATTTATTTATTTATTTATTTTTTTTATTTTTAGAGAGACAAGGTCTCACTATATGGCCCAGGCTAGTCTCTAACTCCCGGGCTTAAACAATCCTACTTTGGTCTCCCAATATGCTGGGATTACAGGTGTGAGGCACCACATCTGGCCCAAGGCAATCTTTTTTTTTTTTTTTTTTTGAGAGACAGAATCTCACTCTTGCCTAGTGAGTGGCGTGATCTTGGCTCACTGCAACCTCTGCCTCTCAGATTCAAGCCATTCTCCTGCCTCCGCCTTCCTAGTAGCTGAGATTACAGGTGTGCACCACCATGCCTGGCTAATTTTTGTATTTTTAGTAGAGATGGGGTTTCATTTTGTTGGCCAGGCTGGTCTCAAACTCCTGACCTCAGGTGATCTACCCACCTCGGCCTCCCAAAGTGCTGGAATTACAGGTGTGAGCCACACCACACCCGGCCAAGGCAATCTTAATGATGGTTATGTGTTATAGCTGAGAAACCTCTGGATAGAGAGAGCTTTGTTTTGGGTTATTTTCAGTTTTTGGTTTTTTTTTTTAATTGCCTTATTGTATCACTTTAGATACCTCTTCCCTCCTCTGTGCTTTGTTTTTTGTTAAACCTAGATAATAAACCTTGCTGTTTATCTCCTTTTCTAAAATGACTATAAGAACAAATAAGGATTTTTTTTTTTTCCCCCTGAGACAGGGTTCTGCTCTGTCACCCATGCTGGAGTGCAGTGGCTTGATCTTGGCTCACTGCAGCCTCCACCTCCCAGGTTCAAGTGATTCTCCTGCCTCAGCTCCCTGAGTGGCTGGGATTACAGGTGTGCACCACCACACCTAGCTAATTTTTGTATTTTTAGTAGAGATGGGGTTTCGCCATGTTGGCCAAGCTGATCTTGAACTCCTAGCCTCAAGTGATCCACCTGTCTCAGACTCCCAAAATGCTGGGATTATAGGTGTAAGCCATCATGCCTGGCCAAGAAATTTTGATAGAATATCAAAAGTAAGACCCTGTCTCAAAAAATTAAAAAAAAAAAAGCTAACTGTATTCCATCGTGTATATACCACATTTTCTTTATCAACAGAAACACAAATACTTTATGATTTCACTTATATGTGGAATCTGAAAAAATCAAATTCATAGTAGAGAATAGAATGGTGGTTACCAGAGACTGGGAGTGGGTCAAGGAAGGAAACAGGGAGTTGTTAGTTAAAGGGTACAAAGTCTCAGTTAGACAGGAGGAATAAGTTTTTAGAATCTTATTTCACAGGGGGGTGACTATAGTCAATAATAATATATTATGTATTTCAAAATAGCTGAGAGTAAATTTCAAATGTCTCACCACAAAAAATGCTAGTAAGTTATGTGATAGATGTTAATCTACTTGATTTAATCATTCCACATTGTATACATATATCAAAACACCACACTGTACCCTATGAATGTATACAGTTATAGTTTATCAATTAAAAGTAATACTAATTTAAAAATTTTTAAACTTATCCTTTTTCTTTAGGGATTAGATATGGAAGTTTTTAATCTGTATCTTAGCTCATGTTAAATCTCACACTTAATTTATTGTTTTGCAGATCAGATTTAATTTCAGTATAAAGGTAAATGGAATCCTCTCCACAGAGATCTTTGGGTAAGTTCTTAGGTCTATGGCTTAAGATGATGCTGTGGCTCTGCAGTTTTTCTCAGCTCTTATTGTCCTATTTCCAAAAGATTCACAGTTTGATATCTTGACCCAAAGTCACCTTGAAACTAATTTTCTGACACCCCCACATTTTATTATTTTAGTAGATTCATCCCTGTCTCTAGAGGGGGTAAACTTAAATATTACCATTTTCCCCTTGGTTAATTAGTTACTGAATTCTAGTAATCACTGGGGTGGTAGTAGTCATGGGCCAAAATTTGTGTCAAACAGATTGATTTTAGAATATTTGAGAGATGGCTTAGCTTTGCTTTGCTTTGCAGGGTAGAGAATGAACCCACTTTGAACCTTGGGAATGGAATTGCTCTTGTGGTCGACTCTCAGCATTATGTGAGGTGAAGGCGTAAAGCCTTGTTGTCCCTCTGCATATTTTACTCTCCTCTCTTGAGTATGAATGTGGGTAGAAATTGGAAATTGTCTCACTTGTCATTTATAAGTGCCAGGTGTCAGCTTCTCTATAAGAAAAGCAGAAGTAAAACTTTTTTTTAATGTTGAAAACTGCTGTTTTAAGTTATTTATGTACTTGAATCTATTCTAAATGACCTGAAGACATGTGCCTTCTTCTCTCCAGGCCTTATTTTCTTCTGTAAATGAAACGAAACAGACCCTGCTAGTTCCAATCCCATTTGGGCATGAGAAGAGAAGACTGAATTTAAAACTTTACTTGAATTCTTGGCTAGAGAGATAGTATGAATACAAAGGAATTCATTGTACATTATTTTTTGTGCATCAGCATTTTGCATAGGTTTGGAAATCATCTCTCTGTCCATCTCCATCTTCTTCAGACTCCAAGAAAGTAAATCTGGTCAGGCACAGGCTCATGCCTGTAATCCCAGCACTTTGGGAGGCTGAAGTGGATGGATCACTTGAGGTCAAGAGTTAGAGACCAGCCTGGCCAAAATGGCAAAACCCAGTCTCTGCTAAAATTACAAAAATTAGCTGGGCGTGGTAGCACATGCCTGTAATCCCAGCTACTTGGGAGGCCAAAGCATGAGAATCGCTTGAACTCGGGAGGCGGAGGTTGCAGTGAGCCGAGATCACGCCACTGCACTCCAGTGACAGAGCAAGACTCCATCTCAAAAAATAGTAATAATAAAAAATGTAAAAAATCCATGGAGGAGGTGGTAAACAATATGGAACACACAGAGCCCTTCTGTCTTGCCTTCCTGTGCCATTTAACTACCACAGAATCCAAAGCGAAAATGAATTATATCAAGAAAAGACCTAACATATGCTTAAGTCCAATTAATTTATTCTTTCTTTTTTTGAGACAGGGTCTCACTCTGTTCAACCCAGATGCCATCATAGCTCACTGCAGCCTCGAATTCCTGGGCTCATTTTCCCACCTCAGCCTCCCGAGTAGCTAGTAGCTAGGACCACAGAAATATGCTACCATATGCTGCTAATTTTTTTTTTTTTTTGGAACGGAGTCTCACTCTGTCACCCAGGCTGGAGTGCAGATCTCGGCTCACTGCAACCTCCACCTCCTGGGTTCAAGTGATTCTCCTGCCTCAGCCTCCTGAGTAGCTGGAACTACAGGCGCACGTGACCATGCCCGGCTAATTTTTTTGTACTTTTAGTAGAGATGGGGTTTCACCATGTTGGCCAAGATGGTCTCGATCTCCTGACCTCGTGATCCACCCACCTCGGCCTCCCAAAGTGCTGAGATTACAGGCGTGAGCCACTGCGCCCAGCCCATATGCTGCTAATAAAAAAATTTTTTTTTGTAGAGATGAGGGTGTTGCCTAGGCTGGTCTCAAACTCCTGGACTCAAGCAATCATCCTGCCTTGGCCTTTCAAAGAGCTGGGATTACAGATGTGAGCCACTGTGTCCAGCCCTAATTTAGTCTTTATTCATTAGTTTCTGCCTCTTATGTGCCCAGAGGCAACACTAGTAGTCAGAGTCTCTTAAGGCTTAAAGAGACTGCTCTTGGTTTTTAGTCTGTTTTCTTATTCTCACCCAAAATTACACCTCAGATGAGAACATTTTTGTCATTTAATATACAGGTTATAATTTTCCCACCCCATATCTTTCTTTAGTGATCCTCTAATACTAAACAATCCTTACAGGTAGCAGCTTATCATCATAGTTGTACTGACAGAAGTTTAAGCCTCTGAGCCAATTTTTGTAGATGTGTTTCCTTGGATGACCTGATTAGAGATAAAGGAAAAGGGTCATTAATATTTCCTCTCTTTTAATTAATTAATTCATTCTTAATCAGCTCTCTCAGGTTGACTATTTTCTCTCTGTTTAGAAAAGAGCTATTGGAAAGTAACAAAATTTTACTAGATTCTTTCTAGGAGAGAAAGATGGCCTGATTTTTTTCTCATTGTTACTATCAAACAGCAACCTTAGACCTCTTCAGTGGAAGGTGTAGCATGTATGAGAGCAGACTTCTAAGTATCATGGGGCCAGTTTTAGGCCATTTGTGATTCATGGACCCCCTCACACAATGCTGACCTTTGAATGAATTTGAAAATTTGCCCAGAACCAAAGATTAATTTTAGTGGAGGAAATATACTTGAGAATAAGTAACAGGCTGGTCATGATGTCTCACACCTGTAGTCCCAGCACTATGGGAGGCCAAGGCAGAAAGATTGCTTGAGGCCAGGAGTTTGAGACCAGCCTAGTAAACATAGTAAGACCCCATCTCTAATAAAATAAAATAATAATATTTATTTTTCGAGACAAAGTCTTACTGTGTCGCTCAGGCTGGAGTACAGTGGCGCATTATCAGCTCACTGCGACCTCTGCTTCCCAGGTTCAAATGATTCTCTTGCCTCAGCCTCCTGAGTACCTGGGATTACAGGCATGCACCATCATGCCCAGCTATTGTATCTTTAGTAGAGAGGGAATTTCACCATGTTGGCCAGGTTGGTCTTGAACTCTTGACCTCAAGTGATCCATCCGCCTCAGCTTCCCAAAGTGCTAGGATTACAGGCGTAAGCCACCATACTGGGTCTAAAATGCTTTATAAAAGAGAAACTAAGAAGCATCCATTAGTGGCAGCAAAAGCAGGAGCCATGATACCATCTCTGAAATGCCAATTTTTGTATTATTTCCATTGCTGTGATTCCCTGAGTGAGACATGAGTTATTTATTCCAACAAAACTGATATGGCACGTTATATGGTTATACATATGCTAGAGGTTATAAAAATAATTTTGAACGTTCTTTTAAATAATTTCTTAAGAGGAAAAAACGTTAAATTTGACTTGTCTGTTTTCTGACAGTAGACCAAATTTTGGTACAATTGAATCACACTGCAGCAGAATTCACCCTGTGCTAGGACATCCAGTAATACTTTTCATCCCTGAAGACGTGGCTGGCATGGACTTGTTGGGAGAACTGATACTGACTCCAGCAGCTGCACTGTGCCCCAGCCCAAAGGTTTCTTCCAACCAGCTTAACAGGATTTATTCAGTTTCCATATCCTTTTGATGAAAAGTTCCATCCAATTATCTTTAGAATGGGTTTTTATATCCCAGTTTAGGAAAGCCTTTAGTATGTGAATTCTGCATCTACAAATATGTATGATTTGTGTAAAAACATATAATCTAATGTGAAAGCCAAGCTTGAAAATTTTGCCAGGGAACTGAAAACTGTAAAATGTGACACATGCCATGCATTTTTCATACAATCCAGTATGACTGAAGCCTGAAATGAATGGTGCACGAGGAAGAGATGGGGCTAGAAAAGTAGTCTGGAGTTGAATATGGTTGATCTTGAGTGCCATACTAAGGATTGTGAACTTTATTCTCTGTACAGTAAGAAACCATTGAATGTGGCTGGGTGCAGTGGCTCACGCCTGTAATCCCAGCACTTTGGGAGGCCAAGGCGGGTGGATCATGAGGTCAGGAGATCAAGACCATCCTGACTAACGCAGTGAAACCCCGTCTCTACTAAAAATACAAAAAATTAGCCGGGCGTAGTGGCGGGTGCCTGTAGTCCCAGCTACTCAGGAGGCTGAGGCAGGAGAATGGTGTGAATCAGGGAGGCGGAGCCAAGATTGCGCCACTGCATTCCAGCCTGGGTGACAGAGCGAGACTCCATCTCAAAACAAAACAAAACAAAACAAAACAAAAACAAAAACCATCGAATGTTTTGGGAGAAGTCTTTAGCAGCATTATAGAGTATGGATAAGAGGCAGAAGTTAGTAATACTAAGTAAATAAGTAAGTGAACTCGATTAAAAATCATGAGTGCTTGACGACTGGGTGCAGTGGCTTACACCTGTAATCCCAGCACTTTGGCAGGCTGAGGTGGGCGGGTCACTTGAGGTCAGGGGTTTGAGACCAGCCTGGCCAATATGGTGAAATCCTGTTTCTACTAAATATACAAAAATTAGGCCGGGTGTGGTGGCTCACGCCTGTAATCCAAGCACTTTGGGAAGCTGAGGCGGATGGATCACAAGGGCAGGAGTTCGAGACCAGCCTGGCCAACATGGTGAAACCCCATCTCAGTAAATAAAAAAATTACCTGGGCGTGGTGGCAGGCACCTGCAATCCCAGCTACTCGGGAGGCTGAGGCAGGATAATCACTTGAACCCAGGAGGCAAAGGTTTCAGTGAGCCGAGATTGCGGCCACTGCATTCCAGCATGGGCAACAGAGTGAGATTCCATCTCAAAAAAAAAAAAAAAGTAGCCAGGCATGGTGGTGCATGCCTGTAGTCCCATCTACTTGGGAGGCTGAGGCAGGAGAATCACTTGAACCTGGGAGGTGGAGGCTGCAGCGAGCCAAGAACACGACACTGCACTCCAGCCTGGGTGACAGAGCAAGACTGCCTCAGAAAGAAAAAAAAAAGAAAGAAAGGAAAAGATAATAATAATAATGAGTGCTTGAATCTAAAGTGTGGTAGGCTTGGAAAGGCCAGACTTATTACCTGAATTAATCAACAAAATGTGGTAACCAGTTCATTATTAAGGTAGGGAGAGATTGGGGGCAGGGAACATCTAAGGTTGATATCAGATTTCTATGTCTAGAATAGGCAAATACAGAGAGACAGAAAGTTGATGGAGGGGCTTTTTTTTTTTTTTTTTTTGGTCTGCAGACAAGGTCTGGCTCTGTTGCCCAGGCTGGAGTGCAGTGACACAATCTCGGCTCACTGCAACCTCTGCTTCCCGAACTCAAACCATCCTCCCACCTCAGCCTCCTAGAGATCACAGGCATGTGCTACCATGCCCAGCTAATTTTTGCATTTTTGGTAGAGACAGAGTTTCACCATGTTGCCCAGGCTGGTCTCAAACTCCTGGACTCAAGCAATCCACCAGCCTCAGCCTCCCAAAGTGGTGGGATTACAGGCATGAGCCACTGTGCTCGGCCTGGAGGGGCTTCTTTTCAGAGTAATGAAAATGTTCTAAAATTGATGGTGGTGGTGATTGCACAACTCTTTGAATATTCTAAAATCCATTTTATTACACATTTAAAATGAGTGAATTGTATGGTATGTGAATTATATCTCAATAAAGCTATTAAAAATATTTCCACAGATGGCTGGGCGCGGTGGCTCACGCCTGTAATCCCAGCACTTTGGGAGGCCGACATGGGCGGATCACGAGGTCAGGAGATCGAGACCATCCTGGCTAACATGGTGAAACCCCATCTCTACTAAAAAATACAAAAAACTAGCCAGGCGAGGTGGCGGGCGCCTGTACTCCCAGCTACTTGGGAGGCTGAGGCCGGAGAATGGCGTGAACCCGGGAGCTGCAGCTTGCAGTGAGCTGAGATCTGGCCACTGCACTCCAGCCTGGGCGACAGAGTGAGACTCCGTCTCAAAAAAACAAAAAACAAAACAAAATTTCCACAGATAACTGACAGAGTAATGATACTTTCAGCAAGATAAAAAAAATTAATAGCAGATTTGGGGGATAAAGATGAGTTTGACATTAAACATGTTGAGTTTATGGTGCCTCAAGATATCCTTTGAACATAGTAAGGAGCTATATAGGAATTTGGTCTGGATCTTGGAAATGGTCAGATTTAGAGATACAGAATTTTAGAGTCTCAGTTTCCTCCATAGGTAAGAGTCGTGTAGTCCTGTGTTTAGAGCATGGCACAGTAGGGTAAATGTTGGATTCACTACCTTTTTTTTTTTTTTTTTTGAGACGGAGTTTCGCTCAGTTGCCCAGGCTGGAGTGTGGTGGCGCCATCTCAGCTCACTGCAAACTCTGCCTCCCAGGTTCACACCATTCTCCTGCCTCAGCCTCCCTAGTAGCTGGGACTACAGGCGCCTGCTGCCACGCCTGGCTAATTTTTTGTATTTTTAGTAGAGACGGGGTTTCACTGTGTTAGCC
This sequence comes from Macaca fascicularis, assembly GCF_037993035.2. NCBI lineage: Eukaryota > Metazoa > Chordata > Mammalia > Primates > Cercopithecidae > Macaca > Macaca fascicularis. The sequence continues at coordinate 7,582,866 of NC_088388.1, read as the reverse complement.
AGGAAGGTCTCGATCTCCTGACCTCGTGATCCGCCCTTCTCGGCCTCCCAAAGTGCTGGGATTACAGGCGTGAGCCACCGCGCCCGGCCTGGATTCACTACTAGTTAGCTGTGTGACTGTAGGTAACTTACTTAACCAGCCTAAGCCTTTTCTTCCTCTGCTTTAAAATGAGGATGATACTTATAAGTTTAGTTTCCCTTGCAAAAATTGGTTTTCTGTTCTTTTGGGGTTTGTTTGCTTGTTAGAATTAAGTATAATAATCCATGTGAATGAAGCTCCTAGCATATAACAAGTACTCAATAATATTAATAATTGTTATTGTCATATGACTGAAGCTGTAGGAGTAAATGAAGTTATAGAAAAGTATAAACAGTGAGAGGCCGGGCGCGGTGGCTCACGCCTGTAATCCCAGCACTTTGGGAGGCCGAGGCGGGCGGATCACAAGGTCAGGAGATCGAGACCACGGTGAAACCCCGTCTCTACTAAAAATACAAAAAATTAGCCGGGCGCGGTTGTGGGCGCCTGTAGTCCCAGCTACTCGGGAGGCTGAGGCAGGAGAATGGCGTGAACCCGGGAGGCGGAGCTTGCAGTGAGCCGAGATCGCGCCACTGCACTCCAACCTGGGCAACAGAGCCAGACTCCGTCTCAAAAAAAAAAAAAAAAAACAGAACAGGCTGGACGCGGTGGCTCACGCCTGTAATCCCAGCACTTTGGGAGGCTGAAGATGGCAGAGCACTTGAGGTCAGGAGTTTGAGACCAGCATGGCCAGCATGGCAAAACCCTGTCTGTATTAAAAATACAAAAATTAGCCAGGCGTGGTGGTGCATGACTGTAGTCCCAGCTACTTGGGAGACTGAGACAGGAGAATTACTTGAACCTGGGAGGCACAGGTTGCAGTGAGCTAATATCACGCCACTGCACTCCAGCCTGGGCGGCAGGGTAAGACTCTGTTTCAAAAAAAAAAAAAAAAAAAAAAAACAGAAGAGGCGTGGTATGATAGATGTCAGCTATCTGATGTTGCATGTCAGATATCAAAAGATACCATAGTATCTTTTAGGGAGGAGAAGGGAGCAGGATGGTGATGAAGACTATGCTTGGACATTTTCTATTTTAAAACATGCTTTTTCTTTATATCTAGATAGTACAGAAGAGTATAAAATAAATAAGTTTCTTTTTCCTCCTCATTCCATTGTCTAGAAGGAATAAGACAGACAAATTTTTTTGTCCTCTTGGGAAAAATTTAACAGATAGATATTAGGTAGTGATAAGTGCAGTGGAGATAAATAGAACAAAGTAATAGAGAGTGATGGAGTTGTTATGTTAAATATGGTCAGTGAAGCCTCTAATGAGAGTGTTTTAAAAAAGAGAGAGAGCTGGCCGGGCGCGGTGGCTCAAGCCTGTAATCCCAGCACTTTGGGAGGCCGAGACGGGCGGATCACGAGGTCAGGAGATCGAAACCATCCTGGCTAACACGGTGAAACCCCGTCTCTATTAAGAAATACAAAAAACTAGCCGGGCGAGGTGGCGGGCGCCTGTAGTCCCAGCTACTCGGGAGGCTGAGGCCGGAGAATGGCGTGAACCCGGGAGGCGGAGCTTGCAGTGAGCTGAGATCCGGCCACTGCACTCCGGCCTGGGCGACAGAGCGAGACTCCGTCTCAAAAAAAAAAAAAAAGAGAGAGCTAGCTATGAAAATTCTGGTGAGATTTTACTTTCTGAAAGTGGCAAACTTGATAATTTAGACCAACCTTCTCACTGAAGGCAAAGGCTGGATGAAATATTAAAACATCATAAAAGCAGGCTGGGTATGGTGGCTCACGCCTGTAATCCCAGCACTTTGGGAGGCCAAGGTGGGTGGATCACCTGAGGTCAGGAGTTCGAGACCAGCCTGACCAACGTGGAGAAACCCTGTCTCTCCTAAAAATACAAAATTAACCAGGCATGGTGGTGCATGCCTGTAATCCCAGCTACTCAGGAGACTTGAGGCAGGAGAATCTCTTGAACCTGGGAGGTGGTGGTTGCGGTGAGCCGGGATTGCGCCATTGCACCGCAGCCTGGGCAACAAAAGCGAAACTCCATCTCAAAAAACAAACAAAAAAAATCATAAAAGCATCAAAGAGCTAGTGAAGAGGAGTTTCTATGCCATGATTTAGGAGAGGTTTGAATTACAGAGAGCTGAGCCTAGCATTGGGGGATGCTTTTGCCCTGGAGTAGTTTGCCAATTCAAGCAAGCAGTTGAGAGGCTAAGATGTATTAATACTTCCAAATCAATGCAGGACAAGAAGGCCAAAGAATCCAGGACCTGCTGAGCTTGGGAGTGCTGCTAAAAACACCTCTTGCCTTGGGCAAGGGATAACTAGAAGGCTATATTTTAAGGAGTAAGGTCAACCTGAAATAAATCACTCTTCACATGGACTGTATATACTTTTTGGTCATCTAGGCAGGCCAGAAAATCTTAAACTTTTAAATTGGATTAGGATGATTTTAGATTTGTTAGTTCTAGATGTCTTATGGAAGCAAACAAAAATTTCTAGAGGAAAATAACTGCATCCTGTGCTCCCAATTATTTAACACTTTTTCAAATAGTGTCTCATGGTGCATATGCACACACACATGCACAGTCACAAATAATCAGGTGTAAGAAAGGACAAGATAGCAAAAACAAAGTCACAGAAACACCCACTGGGACTCCAGATACTGGTGATATCAGACATTGACTTTAAAAAGTTATGCTTAGCTGGGTGTAGTGGTTCACACCTGTAATCTCAGCACTTTGGGAGGCTAAGACAGGAGGATTGCTTGAGCCTGCAAGTTCGATATCAGCCTGGGAAACACAGTGAGACCCCCATCTCTAGACAAGTTAGCTGGGCATGGATGGTGCATGCCTGTGGTCCCAGCTACTCAGGAGGCTGAAGTGGGAAGATTGCTTGAGCACAGGAGGTCAAGACTGCAGTGAGCCACGATCGCACCACTGCCCTTCGGCCTGGGTGACGTGAGACCTGTTTCAAAAAAAATAAAATGAAAAATTATGCTTACTATGTTTATGAAAATGAAAGCAAGTTTGAAAAATTTTACTAGGAAACAAACTGTAAAATATGAAATAACTTTTAACAAGAACAAAACAGAAATTGTGGAATCAAGAAATATAATAACCAATGTTGAATAAAATTCAGTACACAGGTTTAACAGCAGATTAAGTACAACTTAAGTGAATTTGTAAACTAAAAGCTAAAGATTAGCAATAACTTAGCAAAAATAAAGCAAAGAGACAAGTTATGGAAAATACAGAAGAAAGGGGTTAACAGAGTAAAGAGTAAAACTGTCTAATGGGTATTTAATTGATGTCCAAAAAGAGAAGAGAGAAGAGAAAATGGGGCAGAAACAATATTTAAAGAGTTAATGACTGAAACAACTGAGACAGATTTAACAACAGAATAATCAAGCAGTATAAATAAAAAAGATTTATACACCTAAAGAGATGAAAAACAGAGAAAATCTTAAAATCAGTCAGGAGGACAAATCATCTTTAAAAGATGAACAAATTAGCAGTTGACTTCCCCATTCCAACAGAAGGTGTTAGACTAATAGTGTTAATGTCCTGAAATAAAACCATTACCAACCTAGAATTTCATATCCAATCCAAATATTCCTCAACATAAAAGGTAATAAACTTACCTGTATATTATGTTAAAATTATAATCCATGTAACAAGAAGAATTAATTCAACAGACTTTAGAACATGGTGTTTTGACTATACATTCTTAGCAGGATATACTCTAAGGATGAAATGGAAGTCCAAAGACCTCTTAAAATTTATTCAGTGGCATGATTGTTAGGAATAATATTGGTATTTTATATTGGAATTATTGTGTACATACTTATGATAAAAAATTATGTTAACAATGTTAGGAACCAAAATTTTTAGCATCATATGGAAGAATGTGAGTGTAAATTCAGAGAAATAGCAATTTTTTTTTAAAGGCGTCTTGCTCTGTTGCCTAGGCTAAAGTGCAGTGGTGCGATCATAGCTCACTGCAACTTCGAACTTCTGGGGTTAAGCAGTCCTCCTACCTCAGCCTCTCCTGAGTAGCTGGGACTACAGGCATGCACCATCATGCCTGGCTAATTTATTTTTATTTTAATTTTTTTGTAGAGACAGGGTCTCACCCCCGAGTTTCCAAATTTAATGAAAACTATAAACCTTCAGATTCATGATCAATGAAGCCTAAGTGTAAGAAATATGAAGAAAATTATACTGAGTCACATCACAATCAAAGTATTTGAAGCCAGTAATAAAATATTTTAAAAGCAGCTGGAGATAAAAAAGACACATTATGTGTACAGCAACAAAATAATTATGGCAGATTTCTCACTGGACACAATGTTAACTGGAAGAAAGTGGGGTAACATCTTTAGAAAGTACTGAGAGAAAAAAGGCAAAATGAAGAATTTTTCAGACATAGAAAAGGTGAAAGAATGTATCACGAGAAGACCTGTATTATAAGAAATGTTAACAGAAATCTTTTAGGTAGAAGAAAAGTGATGCCAAATGGAATTCTGGATCTACCCAAAAAAGGAAGAGCACTGGAAGTGGTGGCTATGCGGGTAGATACAAAATACTTTTGTCCTTTTAAAAACACAAAATATCCTTCTTGAGTATATAAACCAAAAAGTATCTAAGACAGGTCTCAATTAGTTTAGAAGTTTATTTTGCCAAGGTTAAGGATGTGCCTGTGCCTTTCTCTAAAGATAGTTTTGAGGTCTTCGGTATTTAAAGGAGGGAAATGCAGGCTGGAGGGGAAAGGGAGGGGATGGTCACATTATTGAATCCATATGTTACAAGAGAAAAGGAGCAAGTAGGGGAATAGTCAATTATGTATTTGTCTTGTGCTCAGTAAATTGACCCTTTATATAATAGAAGGAGAACATAAGAGTAGCTACCTGTAGAGGTATTTAACCCTTTATCTGTAGCTATCTGCTTAGGAACAAAAGGAGAGGCAACTTCTTGCATGACTCAGCTTTCAGCTAAATTATTTCCTTTTGGCATAGTGGTTTGGGGTCTTGAGTTTGAATTTTCCTTTCATAAGTACCTCACCAGAAAAAAAAAAAAAATCTTCAAGAAACAAGTCTTGAAGTCCCTCCCTTCAGGACTCCAATTACACATTCTTGAATTAGGCCACCTAAAGTTATCCCACAGTTCACTGAGGCTTTCTTCATTTATGTAGAGAACAGGGTCTTGCTGTTTCCCAGGCTGGAGTGCAGTGGCTTGATCTTAGCTCACTACAGCCTTGAGCTCCTAAGCTCATGTGACCTTCCCACTTCAGCCTCCTGAGTGACTAGGAGTACAGGTGCGCACCACCACATCTGGCTAATTTTGCATGTGTGTGTGTGACATGTTTTGCTGTCATTTTCTATTTTTTTCATATTTATTTTTTTTGAGACGGAGTCTCACTTCTGTCGCCCAGGCTGAAGTGCAGTGGTGTGATCTCAGCTTACTGCAACCTCCGCCTCCTGGGTTCAATCAGTCAGGCCCCTGAAATGATTTCTTTCTCTGCCATTTCAGCCTCCTGAGCACCTGGACCATGGCCAGCGAATTTTTGTATTTTTAATAGAGACAGGGTTTCGTCATGTTGGCCAGGCTGGTCTCGAACTCCTGACCTCAAGTCATCTGCTCGCCTTGGCCTCCCAAAGTGCTGGGATTACAGGCATGACCTACTGCACCTGGCCTATATTTTTCGTATTTCTTTTTTTTTTTTTTTTTTGAGACAGAGTCTCGCTCTGTTGCCCAGGCTGGAGTGCAGTGGCCGCATCTCAGCTCACTGCAAGCTCCGCCTCCCGGGTCTACGCCATTCTCCTGCCTCAGCCTCCCGAGTAGCTGGGACTACAGGCGCCCGCCACCTCACCCGGCTAGTTTTTTGTTTTTTTTTTAGTAGAGACGGGGTTTCACCGTATTAGCCAGGCTGGTCTCGATCTCCTGACCTTGTGATCCGCCCGTCTCGGCCTCCCAAAGTGCTGGGATTACAGGCTTGAGCCACCGCGCCCGGCCTATTTTTCGTATTTCTTATGCTTAGGGTTCATTGATCATGGATCTGCAAAAATATAACATATAAAGTTTATAACGTCTGTGGAAGTAAAACATGTGACAATAGCACAAAGGCCAAGAGGAGAGAAGTAGAAGTATATCACTGGATTTTTAGACTATATATGAATTGTTATAATATCATTTGAAGGTAGACTGTGATAAGTTAAAGTTGTATACTAATAAAGCCTGGCAATCCCTAGGTTAATGCAACAGTTATAACGAATAACTTTAAAAGGAGATAAAATGGAATTATAAAAAATTCCTGGCAGCATGGTGGCTCTTACCTGTAGTCCCAGCTACCTTGGAGGCTGATGCAGAGAGAGGATTGCTTAAGCCTAGGAATTTGAGGCTGCAGTGAGCTATGATCACATCATTGCACTCTAGTCTGAGCAACAGAATGAGACCCTGTCTCTTAAAAAAGGGAGGTGGGGAGAGAGAGAAAACACTTTTTAAAACTTAAAAAGCAATTTCTAATCCAAAAATAGAAAAGAGGAAAAAGGAAACAAAGAATACAAGCAACAAATGGAAAAGAGATGATGGATTTAAACCCAACTGTAGCTATATTCATATTACATGTAAATGATTTAAACAACCCAATTATAAGACAACTGCACTTCTTGGCTCTTCAGACACTCCCCTCTTATTCTGAGTTTGCATCTTAAAATTCCTCTTGCCCTAAACAGTGAGTCAGCCTTAGTTCATGTGTTAATGCCTTCTGAGATTTGTGAGGGAGACTTCATTTACGGGTATAAAGCCTTTCCATAATGCCCCAGTGCCCACTGGGTAGGAATTTTAATCTTCACAATACCTTGTGTTTACCCCATAAGAAAGAGGATGAAAACGAAGAAAGATAAAGGAAAGTACACATTCTGGTCTCTGGCCTTGGTTCAGGGGACAAGAAAGGCTAAGCAGTGGTTCTTAATGGGGTAATCTTGTCCTCAAAGGACATTTGGCAATGTCTGGAGACATTTTTGATTGTCATGGAGGGGGTAATGTGAGGAAGGGTGCTACTGGCATTTGGTGGCTAGAGGCCAGGGATGCTACTAAACATCCTGTAGTGCACAGGACTGCCCACCACAGTGAAGAATTATCTGGCCCAAAGTGTCACTAGTGCAGAGGTTAAGAAACCCTGGGTTACAGATAGGATAAGAGTGGGAATGGGAAGTTCAGAAACCATTTCAGGGGCATGCCTTCTTTTGTTTTAGATAATAGGTTTGGAGACGATCAGAGGAAGTTTCCTTCTCAATCTGAGTATACTCAAATACTTCCCAGAAAATATTGCATTTGTATATACTTCTAGCATGTATCACATTGTATTATAGCTTACCAGCTTTTATGTATCTCTCATACTGTAAATATGATAAACTTGAGGACAGATATTATCTGGATATTCATCTTTGTACCCCAAGATCTTAGAACTTAAAACAATGTTAACCTGTGGTGCCTTTCAAATCTATGATCATGTGAACCGGATGAATAAATAAACTGTCTTAATATTGTATCTGTAACTCACACTTATTAAACCCAGAATAAATTTCTGGGGATCCTAGTGGATCTATCTGTGGTGCCTCACACCTGTCTTCAGTGTGGAAAGGCTTAGTATATAACTGCTTAGGCTGGGCATGGTGGCTCATGCCTGTAATCCCAGCACTTTGGGAGGCGGAGGTGGGCGGATCACGGGGTCAAGAGATCGAGACCGTCCTGGCCAACATAGTGAAACCCCATCTCTACTAAAACTACAAAAATTAGCCAGTCATGGTGGCATGCACCTGTAATCCCAGCTACCCAGCTACTTGGGAGGCTGAGGCAGGATAATCGCTTGAACCCGGGAGGTGGAGGTTGCAGTGAGCGGAGATGGCGCCATTGCACTCCAGCCTGGGTGACAGAGCAAGACTCTATCTCAAAAAAAAAAAAAGAAAAAAAAAAAGTAACTGCATAACACATTTATGGGAGTGTAAACCAGGTCAGGGTTATATTTGTTTTTTATACAAGTGAATACATAGTCATAAGATACTAAAACTTGGCAGTTTTCTTTAGCAACTACACATATTTCTATATGGACCTTTGGGTCTGCCTCTGATATTGTCAACTTGGGAGCAGCCAATGACTACTTTCTTCAAAGATACCTCTTCTTTAATTGATTGGAAAAAATACCATTTGTGTATGGTACCCAATTTGGATCTCAATTTGGATAGAGGTATATCCTCCCTCTCTCTGCACAGGAATGAAGAAACTTGAAGAATATTAGAGAAATGAAAGGAAATACGAATAGAAAGTGTATATAAAAATATGACCAGAGATATGGCCCAGGTTGGGGTTTGAGGGTCAGGGTCTGGCCAAATGTGAGAGACCACTTGAAGTGAGGCAAACAGGTGTCAAACAGGCAAAGCTCTTTCAGAGCTTGTTTTGGCATTGCATGTTTTTTTGTTGTTTGTTTTTGTTTGTTTTGTTTTGTTTTTTGAAACAGAGTCTTGCTCCGTCGCCCAGGCTGGAGTGCAGTGGTACAATCTTGGCTGGCTGCAACCTCTGCCTCCTGGGTTCAAGTGATCCTCCTGCCTCACCCTTCCGAGTAGCTGGGATTACAGGTGCCCACCACCATGCCTAGCTAATTGTTTTTTGTATTTTTGGTAGAGACAGCGTTTCCCCATGTTGGCCAGGCTGGTCTTGAACTCCTGGCCTCAAGTGGCCCACCTGCCTCAGCCTCCCAAAGTGCTGGTATTATAGGTGTGAGCCACCGCACCCGGCCTGGCATTGCATGTTGATACTGGTTCTCCTCTTACTTCCTCTGCTGCCTCCTCTATTCCTGGTCTTTCTGTTAGATACTTGTTCAGAAGAGTTCTAATGTACCTAATCTGTCAACTCTGGGCCTTTACAAAGGTAAGGGAGCAGTGATACTTCTGAACTACTGTGGAAGATAAATGCTTCATAATGAACTGAGAAAATCACATAAAATTCCTTAGAAACAATTAAAACACATACAAGTGCAAGATATAATAGTATTAGGCCTAGGAAGCGGACTGTAATATTCACATAAACTCTAACCATACCAGCTTTGGGTGAATCATGCTAAAAGTTGGTGGTTAATAACTGAGCTAATAAAACTGTGAAATTGGAGTATGTGACCATGGGCTGATATCTAGGAGGGGTTGCAGTTTTGAGATTGACTGTTCTAACTAGAATCCTATGAAATTTAGAAGGTAGTCTGGTCTTCTGGCTCCTGAGGAAGATGACCAATAGGGAAGAGGTATTCTGCAGCTATGACTGGTATGAGAAGATTGAAGCCTACTGGGATGGGGCAGTATCTTAGAGGGAATGATAGACTCCACCGATTTCGAATAGAGATATGACTGGTGAATTTCTAGGGCTCTCCATATCTCCTTTTCTCTTTCATTTTTGTTTTTGGGCTTTGCTGGTTTAGTTTTTTACCAATTCATGGTCCTGAACTTTCTCAGTTAACTTTGGAAATGGATAATGTAGAAAATGTCCCTTCATCTCCCTCCCTTATTACTCTAAAGGACAGAACAAGGATCCATATGAAGGTACTTCTCTACATGGATCTGAAATATAGGACTATCCTGATTGTATTCTAAAGGATCAAGGTGCTAGAAAGTGACCACTGGGCAATGGATTACATTTGGGGATACAAATATATAGTACTGGGGCTAAAAGCAGATTCTTTAGTCAGTCTAGCAAAATCTAGAACTCAGTTCCACCATTTACTGGCTCATGCTGAATGAGGTATTTAACCTATCTGTGCCTCTTTTCTTATCTGTAAAAGGGCATAAGAATAGGTCCTATCCAATAGTGTTGTTGTAAAGTCTAAATGTGGAAATAGTACATAAGCATTTACCTGGCACGTAACACAAGTTAGCTGTTGTCATCACACTTAGGTGAATCTAACCTCTTACCAGCCATACCTGCCTTAGAAAGTTGTACAAGGAATCAATTAATTTATTGTGTAGTGCTTCTCAGTAATGTAAAGGAGTGTTGTTTGGTTTGCATTTTACATACCTAGTTACTATTTTCATGTTCTTCCTGTGAATCATTATGATTTGCTTCCATCATGTGGATAGAGAAACAGGTTCAGGAGGGTAAATGAGTGTTTGAATTTAGATCTCCTATTCTCAGATCCTTCTTTGTTCAGAATACAGGTTCTGTAGTCACTTTGTATTTCGAGGGCTTTACTTATCTTAGAAATTCATGTAATATCTTGTCCTCTAGATTTGGTGCTTCCAGATGTGAGTTATCGGGCGGAATCCAGTGAGGGGGATCAGTCTCATAATATGGACCCTCAAGGACAAACTCTGCTGCTTTTTCTCTTTGTGGATTTCCACAGTGCATTTCCAGTCCAGCAAATGGAAATCTGGGGTAAGTATAAGAGAATGGGGTTGCCAGCTTGGGTATGCCAAATGCTAAGAGAGAGGGAAACTTTGTGTAATGCACACATGTAAATTAGATATATTTCTGTAGAATAAAGAAGTTCAGTGAAAAACCCTGCTTAATAAAATAAATATATCCTATAGAAAAGATTCATATATTGATGCATTGCTTAAATGACAACGTTTCTAGATCTGGTTGGCCAGAAATCAGCAGACACTTCATATATATTGCTCCCTAGGGATCAGCAGTTCTCAATGTTAGCTGCACAATATTACCTGAAGAGCATCTAAAATGCTCATTCCCCAGAGATTCTGATTTCCAGATGGACTGAGGTGGGGCTCAGGGCTCAGTATGTTTAAGAAATTTTTTTAATTTTTAGAGACGCTCTGTCATCCAGGCTGGAGTGCAGTTGCGCGAGCATAGCTCACTGCAACATCAAACTCCTGGGCTCAAGTGATCCTCCCACTTCAGCCTCCCAAGTAGCTGGGCCTACAGATGTATGCGACCGCACCTGGATAACTTTTTCAATTATTTTTTGTATTATTATTTTTTGTATGGAGGTCTTGCTTTGTTGCCCAGGCTGGTCTCGAACTCCTGGCTTCAAGTAATCTTCCTTCCTTGGCATCCCCAAGTGCTTGTTGGTATGTTTTTAAAGTTTCTCAGGCCAGGTGCAGTGGCTCACGCCTGTAATCTCAGCACTTTTGGAGGCCGAAGTGGGTGGATCACTTGCAGCCAGGAGTTCAAGGCCAGCCTGGCCAACACGGCGAAACCCCATCTCTACTAAAAATACAAAAATTAGCTGGCATGGTGGCGGCTTCTTGTAATCTCAGCTATTTGGGAGGCTGAGACAGGAGAATCTCTTGAACCCAGGAGGCAGAGGTTGCAGTGAGCCGAGATTGTACCACTGCACTTCAGCCCGGGCAAGAGATTGAGACTGTGTCTCAAAAAGTAAAATAAAGTAAAGTAAAATAAAATAAAATAAAATAAAACTTCTAGGGTGATTCTGATGTATAGCAAGGCTTGGGAACTTTTCATCATCATGCTGCCTTTCCAGGCGGATTTTTTAAAAATGCACACCTAACTAGCCGGGCGAGGTGGCGGGCGCCTGTAGTCCCAGCTACTCGGGAGGCTGAGGCAGGAGAGTGGCGTGAACCCAGGAGGCGGAGCTTGCAGTGAGCTGAGATCCGGCCACTGCACTCCAGCCTGGGTGGCAGAGCGAGACTCCGTCTCAAAAAAAAAAAATGCACACCTGTTCTTATTCAGGTATGCAACAAGGAACCTTTGGTGTTTATCTGTTAGATGGGTGATAATTTGTTATCAATCAGAAAGGTTATCTATGATAGAGATAAAACAGTGGTTTCATTTTCTGGTCCATGAAACACATGCATCAGAATCACTGGATGATGATGATGATGATGATTATTATTATTATTATTTTTGAGACAGAGTCTCCCTCTGTCACCCAGGCTGAAGTGCAATGGCGCGATCTTGACTCACTGCAACCTCCACCTCTCGGGTTCAAGTGATTTTCCTGCCTCAGCCTCCTGAGTAGCTGGAATTACAGGCACATGCCACCACACCTGGCTAATTTTTGTATTTTTAATAGAGACGGGGTTTCACCATGTTGGTCAGGCTGGTCTTGAACTCCTGACCTCATGATCCACCCGCCTTGGTGCCCCAAACTGCTGGGATTACAGGTGTGAGCCACTGCCCCTGGCCATTATTATTATTTTTGTAGAGACAAGGTCTGAACTCCTGGGCTCAAGTGATCCTCCCACCTCGGCCTCCCAAAGTGCTCGGATTACAGGCATGAGCAACACACCTGCCTCAAGTGATTCTTAAATATAGTAAAACTTGAAAACCACTGAGCATGAGCAGGAGTTGGCTTCTTTATTTTAATCCAGTAAACCCTGAGATGTAAATTTAAGTGTTTCTCAATGCCCTTCTAATCTTTGAGGAAAGTTACAGGGAGAAGTGGAGCTTATACAAATTTGGGGAAAAGTTTGTAAGCCTCCCTTTTGGTGCTTCTGATATGTCTCTGTGTTCTCCTTTCTCTATGGGCCAGTGTGTTTTCATGGGACTCTATTCAGGCACTCCAGTGCTATTTGGTGTGGCCCTGCTCCCACTGAGTCATAAGAAAAAGACTGCTTACAACACCAGACCAAAAGAGCTCATGTTGACTGGTGTCCATTATTTATTGAACAAACCATTGTTGGCTGTGGTATTCTTCCTGCTACCTTCCTTCTGAGCCTCTCAGCAGTAAGATAAGGCAAACTTTTCCCTGCCTTTTCCCAAAACGTGCTGTACACACTGTAGGAGAGAAGCACTGTTTCCTGGGGCTCTGGCTTGTAGCTGTTTATTTGAGGAGCTAGTGGTCTTTGGTGCATGGCCGTTCCGATGATTAATGCCGGGGAATGGAAAATAGATATCTAAACTAATGTGAGGATTCCTAGGGCTGTTCCCTGTGGCCTATGCTCACACAGACAGAGGCTGGTAAGAGCAGCAACTTATTATTGTGGAAAAGACATCAGGGTGGAATCAAGAGACTTGGGTTTAATTTTAGCACTGATACCAACTTCCTCAGTGATTTTTGGGAAGCATGTCACATAAATCTGAGCCTCCCTTTTCATATCTTTAACATGAGATTGTTAGGCTAGGCCCCATCAAAGGCCTTTCCAGGTCTAAAACCCTCTTAAGACTTAAGATCTGCTACCTTCTGGCAGTTTTTTTAAGGTCTGCCAGAAGGTAATCCTCAGATAATGTAAGCCTGATAACATGTTCTGATCCCTAGTGAACATTCCTTAAGAACTCAGATTCCTCAGAAACACAGTATTATCATTCTTGTACTACTGTGATAATCTGTACACTTCTGTTTAGCTTGACTCTGAAGGCCTGCAGTATCTCAGTTGTTGTACTCAGTGTTGGATTTAAAAGAAATTCATCAATGTATTAGTAAATACAGTAAGTCTCTCACATCTTACACATCTGGTAATTTAAGACTAGCCTCTGAAGAAGTTGCACAGTGAGGGGAGGTAGATATAGACATGGTGATAATTTTACCTTATCTTCCCCCTTTTCTTTCTCATATCCTTAAAAGCTTTCTCTAGAACCTCTTCTTTTAGGAAACAGATTGTTCAAAATTAGTCTGTTTCCATGTGTCTTTAAGAAAATTACTTAATTGGCCTTATGCCCACCTACCTTGTCATGGTAACTTTTCTGTGATTAACTCATTTTTTTTTCTTGTGACTAACTCATTGTTTTCCACAATGTCAAAAGCATTTTTTGATGGTCAAAATTTTAGGAATGAACTTTGACTTTTAAATTAAATGTCTGATGGGTGCAGCACACCAACATGGCACAAGTATACATATGTAACAAACCTGCACGTTGTGCACATGTACCCTAGAACTTAAAGTATAAAAAAATAAAAAATAAAAAAAAATCTGCTCTCAAAAGGGATCTGATTTCTTGAAGCTATTCTTAAAACCAAACTATGGAAAATACCAATCTAGATGATATATTAACATAGCAATAGCAATATTTTGAAATTGTACAGTGTATATTTCAAAACACTTCATGGGCCAGGCACCGTGGCTTGGCACCTGTAATCCCAGTACATTGAGGGGCCAAGGCAGGAGGATTGCATGAGCCCTGGAGTTTAAGACCAGCTTGGGCAACATAGCGAGACCTCGTCTCTACATATAAAAATGTGCCAGGCATGGTGGCTCACACCTGTAATCTCCACACTTTGGGAGGCCAAGGCAGGCGGATCACCCTGAGGTCAGGAGTTTGAGACAAGTCCGGCCAACATGGCTAAACCCCGTCTCTACTAAAAATACAAAAATTAGCTGGGTGTGGTGGCAAGCAGGTGCCTGTAATCCCAGCTACTCAGGAGGCTGAGGCAAGATAATCACTTGAATCCAGGAGACGGAGGTTGCAGTGAGCTGAGATCATGCCATTGCACTCCAGCTCAGACAACAAGAGCAAAACTCTGTCTTAAAAAAAAAAAAAAAAAAAAAAAAAGCCAGGCATGGTGGTGGTGCACACCTGTGGTCCCAGCTATTCGGGAGGCTGAGGTGGGAGGATCACTTGAGCCCTGGTGGTCGAGGCTGCAGTGAGCCGAGATCGTGTCACTGCGCTCCAGGCTGGGCAACAAAAAAGCCCAGAAAACACTTCATGTACATTATTGCAGTTTATCTACACAACATACCTCTGAGAGCAGGTGGTATAAAGTCATTTTCTATACTGAAGAAAAGATATCATCACCACTAGTTGATGGCAGAATTGACCCTAGAATCTATGTTCTCCCTGACTCCAGCTCCAGAATCCTTTTGAGCTCACCATATATTACCTTCCCTAACAGGAAAGCCTCATGGTGCCTTATGGTAGAAAATGTTCTTCTGGCTTGCATTTTTAATACAGTCCTGGAAAAAGCCAGCCAGTTTTAGGCTGCTTCATTATATAATTCTGAACACTGTAAACAAAGAATAATCAAGAAAGATTTTCTCCAGGTGACCTGTAAATTTGGCTTCCTGTGCCTGCTGCATCGGGATCATTACATGGCGGCCTATTGTTTGATGGCATAATTTTTTTTGCCTGTTGCTCTCACGTTAGCTTTTCTGAATGAGGCTGAGCAGTGATGCCCATGGTTACTTTAACAGAGATAATCCCCCATTTAAAAGGACCTCATACCAACAGTTCTGTGTCATCTTTGTGAATTTTAACCTTTTCTTTACCACAGTACATCTGAAAGCACTGCCATAGCAGTGATGTTCACATAGATGTAGAGCAGGGTTAGACACACTCTATAGGACATTTGCTTCTCCCTTTCTCCTCTCCTTTGGAGTCACTGGAATTGTTTATAGTACATGGTATGTATATGAATTAAACAGGATCCATTATTTGTTTCTTTAAAAAATAATGTCATTCTTCACCTTAATTTTCCTGAGCTTTCTTAGATTTATAAGTGGGAATTGGGTAGGTTTGTAAGTTGCTGGGAGATTTTGTCTTAAAAAAGGTAATTATTTGTGGATATGTAGGGGTCTCTTCTTCCAAGAGGCATCTTTTCCACTCCCAGTCCTGACTCAGAGCACATGAACAGCAATCTTGAAGTAGTTATCCTCGCTTATGGTTAATCCTTGGATAATGCAAGCCTGATACCATGTTCTGAGCCCTACGGAACATTCCTTAAGAACTCGATTCCTCAGAAACCAGTGTTATCATTCTTGAACTACTGTGATAATTTGTACACCTCTGTTTAGCTTGATTCTGAGGGCCTGCAGTTTCTCAGTTGTTGTACTGATCTCAGTACAACATCTCAGATGTTATATTGGATTTAAAAGAAATTCATCAATGTACTAGTAAAGTGTCTTAAATCTTACACATCTGGTAATTTAAGACTAGCCTTTGAAGATGCACAGTGAGGGGAGGTAGATATAGTGATAATTTTACCTTCTCCCTCCCCTTAGGAGTCTATACTTTGCTCACAGCTCATCTCAATGCCATCCTTGTGGAGAGCCACAGTGTAGTGCAAGGTTGCATCCAGTTCACCGTGGACCAGGTCTTGGAGCAACATCACCAGGCTGCCAAGGTAATAAGGAATTCACAGCCTCTTTTCTCCTATTCTTTAAGAAAAAGATAGCAAGCATATATAGCAGGCACAGGGCCCAGGAGCCCTTCTTCCCTTAATGCCCCTTCCTCTCTCCTGTCAGCTGGGTGATCTTATAACGCTGCATCTAGCCTACAACTCAAACTTTAGCTTAAATGGATCACTGTAACCAGTGATTAGTAGGTGTGTTTGGGTAAATAAGGAAATAGTTAATAGGGAAAAATGGCTGATACCACACCTCTTCCTTATCCATATATTCCCCTTCCCACACAGACTTCTGGAGCTGCTGCCTCGCTGTGTCTTACGTTCCTCCCCCATTTTCCTAATATTTTACACTACCACCTTCTCTCCTTACCTGATTTTCTAAATCCATCTATCCTGTGTACTTTTGGTAGCACATTTCTTGCCTCATATGGCCCACTTTTCAGGGAAAAAACAACCACACTAAGAGAGCAGAACTAAAAGCTGTTTTTTTTTTCCAAATAGTGTGTCTGTTTTCTTGACCAGTGTCCCATTGCTTGTCTTCTCTAAATGTGTCTGTGTCAGTAAGCCACCTCTGTGAAATGTGAGAACATTTTAAAATTTTATATTAATTCCCTAAATGTTATGGTATAAAAATATGTGAGGATCTCAGTAACTTTTGTTGATGGATAGGAAGAATTGTTGAAATCCTGCTCTGATGGAAATGTGTGGGCCCTCTGGGATTCTCTAAACCACATCTTGGGATTCACGCAGTCTTCCCCTTACTTGTTATGTTTCCCAGGCTCAGCAGAAACTACAGGCCTCACTCTCAGTGGCTGTGAACTCCATCATGAGTATTCTAACTGGAAGCACTAGGAGCAGCTTCCGAAAGATGTGTCTCCAGACCCTTCAAGTTAGTAGGAGATTGGGATTGGGGATGCTTAAAAGTGGGCTTTTAAGTGGGTTTGGGTTTAAAAGTGGGTTTGGGTTGGGTATGGTGGCTCATGCCTATAATCGCAACACTTTGGGAGGCCAAGGTGGGAGGATTGCTTGAGCACAGGAGTTTGACACCAGCCTGGGCAACATAGAGAGACCCTGTCTCTACAAGTAACTAAAAAATCACCCAGGTGGGATGGTGCACACCTGTGGTTACAGCTTCTCAGGAGGCTGAGGTAGGAGGATCAACTGAGCCCGGGATGTTGAGGCTGAGCCATGATCGTGCCACTACACTTCAGCCTGGGCAACAGAGTGAGACTTGTCTTAAAAAAAAAAAAAAAATTGTCCAGGGTGGTGGCTCATGCCTGTAATCCCAGCACTTTGGGAGGCTGAGGCGGGTGGATGACCTGAGGTCAGGAGTTTGAGACTAGCCTGACCAACATGGTGAAACCATGTCTCTACTAAAAATACAAAAATTAGCCAGGCGTGGTGGCAGTTGCATGTAATCTCAGCTACTCGGAAGGCTGAGGCAGGATAATTGCTGGAACCTGGGTGGGGGAGATTGCAGTGAGCCGAGATCGCCCCATTGTACGCCAGCCCAGGTGACAACAGCGACACTCCATCTAAAAAAAAAAAAAAAAAAGGCTGGGCGCGGTGGCTCAAGCCTGTAATCCCAGCACTTTGGGAGGCCAAGACGGGCGGATCACGAGGTTAGAAGATCGAGACCATCCTGGCTAACACGGTGAAACCCCATCTCTAATAAAAAATACAAAAAACTAGCCGGGCGAGGTGGCGGGCGCCTGTAGTCCCAGCTACTCGGGAGGCTGAGGCAGGAGAGTGGCGTAAACCCAGGAGGCAGAGCTTGCAGTGAGCTGAGATCGCGCCACTGCACTCCAGCCTGGGCGACGGAGTGAGACTCCGTCTCAAAAAAAAAAAAAAAAAAGAGCCATGATTTTAATGACATTCTACTGCTTATCTTTGTAAAATGTACAGTATTTTTAGAAACATTATTTTATTTGCGCCACTGTGATGCTACATAGTACCAGGCTTAAGTTTTAAGAAATATTTGTTGAACAGTAGTATGTATACTATTTTACAAATAAGGAAACAAGTTATTTAAGATTTCTGCTTTAGGTCACACAGCTAGTTAAGAACAGAGCTAGGGTTGGGTGTGGTGGCTCACGCCTGTAATCCTAGCACTTTCAGAGGCTGAGGCAGGTGGATTGTTTGAGGTCAGGAGTTCACGACCAGCCTGACCAATGTGGTGAAACCCTGTCTCTACTAAAAATATAAAAATCAGCCAGGCGTGGTGGTGCACACCTGTAGTTCCAGCTGCTCAGGAGACTGAGGCAGAATTGCTGAAACTCAGGAGGTGGAGGTTGCAGTGAGCCAAGATCACCCCACTGAACTCTATCCTGGGTTAGGAAAAAAAAAAAAAAAAAAGGAACAGAGCTAGGACTAGATCAGTGATTCCTAATCTAATTCCTTGTTGAAGAATGCTATCTCATGGCGACAGAATACACTGGAAATAACTGAGCAACCTTAACTATTACATGTATGTGGCAATATGGAATCAGAGGCTCACGTTCAAATCCTGACTCATTGACTTATAAGTTATGTTTAGGCCTGTAGTTCTGAGACTTGTCTACAAATTGGAAAAAAATAGTAGTACCTCACAGAGTTATAAAAGTGAGAGCTAAATGTGTGCTATGGTCTGAATGTTTATATATCCCTAAAATTCATATGTTGAAATCCTAACCCCTGAACTGATAACATTAGGAGGTATGAGGCTTTGAGAAGTGATTTAGGTCATTAGGCCCTCATGAATGGGATTAGTGCCTTTATTTTTATTTTATTTTTTGAGTCGGAGTTTCGCTCTTGTTGCCCAGGCTGGAGTGCAATGGCACGATCTCAGCTCACCGCAACCTCCGCCTCCAGGGTTCAAGCAAACCTCCTGCCTCAGCCTCCTGAGTAGCTGGGATTACAGGCATGCGCCACCGCGCCCGGCTAATTTTGTATTTTCAGTAGAGACAGAGTTTCTCCATATTGGTCAGGCTGGTCTCAAACTCCCGACCTCAGGTGATCCACCTGCCTTGGCCTCCCAAAGTGCTGGGATTACAGGCGTGAGCCACCTCGCCCCGCCGGATTAGTGCCTTTATAAAAGGGGCCCCAGGCCGGGCGTGGTGGTTCATGCCTGTAAGTAATCCCAGCACTTTGGGAGGCCGAGGTGGGTGGATCACCTGAGGTCAGGAGTTCCAGATCAACCTGACCAACATGGTGAAACTCTGTCTCTACTAAAAAAAAAAAAAAAAAAAAAATACAAAAACATTAGCCAGGCGTGGTGGTGGGCACCTGTAATCCCAGTTACTTGGGAGGCTGAGGCAGGAGAATCACTTGAACCTAGGAGGTGGAGGTTGTAGTGAGCCAAGATCGCACCATTACACTCTAGCTTGGGTGACAAGGGCGAAACTCTGTCCCCCTACATCCCCACCGGAAAAAAAAAAAAAAAAAACAGACCCTTACCCCTTCTGCCATGTGAGGACACAGGGAGGAAGTGGGCAGCCTACAGCCCAGAAGAGGGCCCTCACCAGAACCTGACCATGCTGGCACTTTAATTTCAGATTCCCTGCCTCCAGCACTGTGAGAAATCAGTTTCTATTATTTACAAGCCACCCAGTCTACAGGAATTTGGTATAGCAACCCTAATGGACTAAGACAGTGTCAAAGTGCATAGCATATGGTAGATTCTCAATAAATGTTAGTGTTTCCCTTCCTTTAGGAATGTGTGCTGACCAACTGGTATTATCAATGGGCAATATATCATTCCATATTTGTTGCTTCATTTTTTTAGTATAGTTTTCTTGAAAAGCTAGTATAATACAAAAAATATTTAAAAATAATAACTAGTAAAATTTATCACTATAATTTTTACTCATTATCTCATATATAGTTGTAATCAAAGCATTCTATTTTCATATATAATTTGACATTTTCCCCATTTCAACAGTCTTAGAATTTTTAGTTAATATCCCACCGTATTGTTTAAATCTAACTTAATAAACGATTTCTCTGTTAGACATTTGTTTACATTCTTGCTTATATAGTGTTTCAGTTAATACCTTTATGTAATGTCTTGCTTCTTTCGAATTATTTTCTAGAACAAATTTCTATAAATGGAGTTATGAGCCAAAGTGTATAACACATTTATAAGCTAGTGTATTTTATCATAACTTCAACTTTCTGGGTCATGTGGATAGCACAGGGTAGTGAGAAGAACACTATATTGGGAATTCTAAGGTATCCATTAAAGCCCTAATTTTTGTACTAACTAGCTGTGAGATCTTGGGTGGGTCACTTCTTTTTTTTTTTTTTTTTTTTTTGAGACAGAGTTTTGCTCTTATTGCCCAGGTTGGAGAGCAATGGCGCAATCTCGGCTCACCGCAACCTCCGCCTCCCAGGTTCAAGTGATTCTCCTGCCTCAGCCTCCCGAGTAGCTAGGATTACAGGCATGTGCCACCATGCCTAATTTTGTATTTTTAGTAGAGATGGGGTTTCTCCATGTTGGTCAGGCTGGTCTCGAACTCCTGACCTCAGGTGATCCATCTGCCTTGGCCTCCCAAAGGGCTGGGATTACAGGTGTGAGCCACTGCGCCCAGCCCACTTCTTTTTGAATTTCAATGTTCTCATCCATAAAATTAGTGTGTTGTATTAGGTTATTACCCTGGTCCCCTTTAATTCTAACATCCTATAATTATCTATTTAAAAGTAGAAAGCTGTTACCTATTTCCTGTGGGTGCAAACTGTATTATTTTGTTCCTCTCCTCCCTAAAAGACTTGTCAGAAAAAAAAAAAGAGTCTCATATCAGCCTCAGTTATGCAGTAGAACCTGTGCTGTCTTGGAAACTCTTCTTATAGAAGAGCAGTTTATATAACCCCTTCATGAACAGATGGATCTTCTGGATATTTATCTCCTACAGAGATGGGAGAACAGGCCAGGTGCAGTGGCTCACACCTGTAATCCCAGCACTTTGGGAGGCTGAGGTGGGTGGATCACCTGAGGTCAGGAGTTCGAAACCAGCCTGGCCAACATAGTGAAACCCGTCTCTACTAAAAATACAAAAATGAGCTGGGTGTGGTGGTGCATGCCTGTAGTCCCAGCTACTCGGGAGGCTGAAGCAGGAGAATCACTTGAACCTGGGAGGCGGAGGCTACAGTGAACCAAGATTGTGCCACAGAACTCTAGCCTGGGTGACAGAGTGAGACTCTGTCTCAAAAAAAAAAAAAAAAAAAAAGATGGGAGAACAAAGACCTTCTTTGAAGTATCTTGCTTAGATGACAGAAGTGGGAAGACATATAGGAGTCACAACTGCCTGTCTTATACCAAGTAGCTCAGGCCTTCTTTTTACCTCTCCTGCCTTCATGAAGACTAAGAAAACTCCTAACTTTAATGGCTTGCCTACTATATGCCTCCTCTTCTCCCTGTATTAACTGTGTGTGAGAGCTTCCCCCCTTGGTTTCCAGTATTGGAACTCAGCATGTTCTATTTCTGGCCCATTTTAGGCAGCTGACACACAAGAGTTTGGGACCAAACTGCACAAAGTATTTCGTGAGATCACTCAGCACCAATTTCTTCACCACTGCTCATGTGAGGTGAAGCAGGTAAGTGTAAATAATCAGTACTTTGGTGGGAATCTTCCATTTTGATATATGGGAATCCTGAATTGAGGGTGGGTAGGTACAAGTGTTTCAGACTGCATAATCTGAGGTCAGCTTTTCAGCAAGGAAGTCTGTGAAACAAAATCATCTGTTTTCTATCTCTCAGGAACGACTATCCCACTGGTTGCCTGGTGTCCAATATCTTGAAAGCCGTTGTTTCATACGTTGTATCCAGGATTTTTGTTATTTCAGGCCCAAGGGTAGATTCAGTCCCTGTTACACCATCTTGTCCAGAAGACACTGTAGGATAACTTCATCTTTAATCTCTCTTATTTATTCATCCTATAATTTTAGTTCCAGATAAGTCAATCCTACTGACTGGAGCCAAGAGAGCTAGAAAAGTGGGCTTCAGTTAGACGACTACCACCAGCTAAACTTGGAATCTGGAGAAACAGAATTTCCTGCTAGGATCTCCCTTCACTCATTAGAGGAGACCATCACAAAACCAGTTAAAAGCTATTTGACCTCCTTGAGGGTAAAGACCCCAACTAAGAAAATTCTAGATCTCCAGCATCCAAAAAGGTGAAAAGATAAAAGTGGATTTTTTTGTTTGTTTTTTGGGGGTTTTTTTGGTTTGTTTTTTTTTTTGAGATGGAGTCTCCCTCTGTTGCCTAGGCTGGAGTGCAGTGGCATGACCTCGGCTCACTGCAACCTCTGCCTCCCAGGTTCAAGCAATTCTCCTGCCTCAGCCTCCCGAGTAGCTGAGACTACAGGCGCCCACTACCACGCCAGGCTAATTTTTGTATTTTTAGTAGAGATGGGGTTTCACCATGTTGGCCAGGCTGTTCTCAAACTCCTGACCTCAGGTGATCCGCCCACCTTGGCCTCCCAAAGTACTGGGATAACAGGCTCAAGCCACTGTGCCCGGCCCATAATTTACTTTTTTTTTTTTTTTTTTTTATTATACTTTAAGTTGTAGCATACATGTGCATAACGTGCAGGTTTGTTACATATGTATACTGGTGCCATGTTGGTGTGCTGTACCCATCAACTCGTCAGCACCCATCAACTCGTCCTTTACATTCTTTACGTCCTTGCCATAATTGACTTTTTAAAGCACAAATAGTAACACTGTATTATAATATTTATTACCTATGGAGAAGTAAAATATATGACAATAATAGCACAAAGACCAAGAGGAAAGAAGTGGAAATATACTATTGTAAGGTATTATACTATATGTGGAGTGATATAATACTAATTGAAGGTAAACTGATAAATCAAACCCACAGTGAGATACCACGTTATATTTACTACAACATTATTATTTAAAAAATAGAAATTAAGCATTAGTAAAGATGGGGAGAAATTAGAATCCTTGTGCATGTTAGGTGGGAAAGTAAAATGGTACAGGTGCTGTCGAAAAAAAAATAAATAAATAAAAATAAAAAATAAATAAATAAAAGGAACCAGCTGGACATGGTGGCTCATTCCTGTAATCCCAGCACTTTGGAAGGTCAAGACAGGTGGATCGCTTGAGCTCAGGAGTTCAAGACCAGCCTGGACAACATGGTGAAACCCTGTCTCTACAAAAAAAGAAAAAGAAAAAAAATTAGCCAGACATGGTGACATACACCTGTAGTTCTGGCTACTTGGGAGGCTAAGGTGGAAGGATTGCTTGAGCCTGGGAGGTCAAGGCTGCAGTGACCCAAGAATGTGCCACTGTACTCCACCTGGGTGACAGAGCCAGACACTGTCTCAAAAACAAATAAATAAAAGGAACCATTAAAATAACACAACAAGGCCGGGCGTGGTGGCTCACGGCTGTAATCCCAGCACTTTGGGAGGTCGAGGCGGGCAGATCACCTGAGGTCAGGAGTTCGAGACCAGCCTGGCCAACATGGCGAAACCCCATCTCTACTAAAAATACAAAAATTAGCCGGGTGTGGTGGTGCGTGCCTGTCATCCCAGCTACTCAGGCGAGTGAGGCAGGAGAATCACTTGAACCTGGGAGACGGAGGTTGCAGTAAGCCGAGATCGCGCCATTGCACTATAGCCTGGGCAACAAGAGTGAAATTCTGTTTCAAAATGAATAAATAAAACAAAATAACACAACAAGGAGTTGTAAGTCAAAAAAGGAAATAAAATGAGAATCATAAAAACTCAACCCAAAAGACAGAATGGCCAGGTGCAGTGGCTCACACCTCTAATTCCAGCACTTTGGGAGGCTGAGACGGGCGGATCACTTGAGGTCAGGAGTTCAAGGCCAACATTGTGAAACCCCATCTCTACTAAAAAAAATAAAAATAAATAAAAATTAGCCCGGCATGGTGGCTCGCACCTGTAGTCCCAGCTCCTTGGGAAGCTGATGCAGGAGAATTGCCTGAAGCCCAGGGGCAGAGGTTGCAGTGAGCCAAGATCGTGCTACCGCACTCCAGCCTGGGCAACAGAGTGAGACTCTGTCTCCAATAAAGACGGCAGAAAATGAGGAAAAGGGAACAGAGCACATGAGACTAATAGAAAACACTTATCAAGATGATATATTTAAACACTATCATATCAACTATTCCATTAAATGTTAATGGTCTTGCCAAGCGCAGTGGCTCAGCCTGTAATCCCAGCACGTTGGGAGGCCAAGACAGGCAGATTGCTTGAGCTCAGGAGTTCAAGACTAGCCTGGCCAACACGGTGAAACCCCGTCTCTACAAAGTATTAAAAAATTAGGCCAGGCACGGTGGCTCACATCTGTAATCCCAGCACTTTAGGAGGTCAAGGTGGATGGATCACTTGAGGTCAGGACTTCGAGAGCAACCTGGCCAATATGGTGAAACCCCGTCTCTACTAAAAATATAAAAATTAGCCAGGTGTGTTGGCACACACTGTAGTCCCAGCTATTTGGGAGACTGAACCCAGGAAGCGGGGGTTGCAGTGAGCCAAGATCACGCTACTGCACTCCAGTCTAGGCATTGCAGCGATACTCCATCTCAAAAAACAAAAAAAAAATTGCCGGGTGCGGTGGCTCAAGCCTGTAATCCCAGCACTTTGGGAGGCTGAGATGGGCGGATCACGAGGTCAGGAGATCGAGACCATCCTGTCTAACACGGTGAAACCCCGTCTCTACTAAAAAAATACAAAAAACTAGCCGGGCGAGGTGGCGGGCATCTGTAGTCCCAGCTACTTGGGAGGCTGAGGCAGGAGAATGGCGTAAACCCAGGAGGTGGAGCTTGCAGTGAGCTGAGATCCGGCCACTGTACTCCAGCCTGGGTGACAGAGCAAGACTCCGTCTCAAAAAAAAAAAAAATTAGCTGAGGCCGGGCACAGTGGCTCACGCCTGCAATCCTAGCACTTTTTGGGGCCAAGGCAGGTGGATCACTTGAGGCCAGGAGTTTGAGACCAGCCTGGCCAACATGGTGAAATTCTGTCTCTACTAAAAATACAAAAATTAGCTGGGTGTGGTGGCACATACCTGTTGTCCCAGCTACTGGGGAGGTTGAGGCAGGAGAATCCCTTGAACCCCGGAGGCGAAGGCTGCAGTGAGCCGAGATTGCACCATTGCACTCCAGCCTGGGCAACAGAGCGAGACTCCGTCTCAAAAAGAAGGAAAAAAAATTAGCTCGGTGTGGTGATGTGCACCTGTAGTCTCAGCCACTTGGGAGGCTGAGGCAGGGAGGATCACTTGAGAATGGGAGGCAGAGGTTGCAGTGAACAGGATTGCACCATTGCACTCCAGCCTCGGTGACAGGGTGAGACCCTGTCTCCAAAAAAAAAAAAAAAGTAAATGGTCTGAATAATCCAATTAAAAGGCAGAGATTTACACCTTATACAAAAATTAATTCAAGATGGATTAAATACTTAAATGTTAGACCTAAAACCATAAAAACCCTAGAAAACCATAAAAATTCTAGAAGAAAACCTAGGCAATACCATTTGGGACATAGGCATGGGCAAGGACTTCATGACTAAAACACCAAAAGCAATGGCAACAAAAGCCAAAATAGACAAATGAGATCTAATTAAAGAGCCTCTGCACAGCAAAATAAACTACCATCAGAGTGAACAGGCAACTTACAGAATGGGAGAAAAATTTTTGCAATCTACCCATCTGACAAAGGGCTAATATCCAGAATCTACAAATAACTTAAACAAATATACAAGAAAAAAATCAAACAACCCCATCAAAAAGTGGGCGAAGGATACAAACAAACACTTCTCAAAAGAAGACATTTATGCAGCCAACAGACACATGAAAAAATGCTCATCATCTAGGCCGGGCGCGGTGGCTCAAGCCTGTAATCCCAGCACTTTGGGAGGCCGAGACGGGCGGATCATGAGGTCAGGAGATCGAGACCATCCTGGCTAACAAGGTGAAACCCCATCTCTACTAAAAATACAAAAAATTAGCCGGGCGTGGTGGCAGGCGCCTGTAGTCCCAGCTACTCGGGAGGCTGAGGCAGGAGAATGGCGTGAACCCGGGAGCTGGAGCTTGCAGTGAGCTGAGATCGTGCCACTGCACTCCAGCCTGGGCCACAGAGCCAGACTTGGTTTCAAAAAAAAAAAAAAAAAAAAAAAACAAAAAAAATGCTCATCATCACTGACCATCAGAGAAATGCAAATCAAAACCACAATGAAATACCATCTCACACCAGTTACAATGGCAATCATTAAAAAGTCAGGAAACAACAGGTGCTGCAGAGGATGTGGAGAAATAGGAACACTTTTACACGTTGGTGGGACTGTAAACTAGTTCAACCATTGTGGAAGACAGTGTGGCAATTCCTCAAGGATCTAGAACTAGAAATACCATTTGACCCAGTGATCCCATTACTGGTTATATACACAAAGGAGTATAAATCATGCTGCTATAAAGACACATGCACACATATGTTTATTGTGGCAGTATTCACAATAGCAAAGATTGGAACCAACCCAAATGTCCATCAATGATAGACTGGATTAAGAAAATGTTGCACGGCCGGGCGCGGTGGCTCAAGCCTGTAATCCCAGCACTTTGGGAGGCCGAGACGGGCGGATCACGAGGTCAGGAGATCGAGACCATCCTGGCTAACACGGTGAAACCCCGTCTCTACTAAAAAATACAAAAAAAAAAAAAAAAAAAAAAAAAACTAGCCGGGCGAGGTGGCGGGCGCCTGTAGTCCCAGCTACTCGGGAGGCTGAGGCAGGAGAATGGCGTAAACCCGGAAGGCGGAGCTTGCAGTGAGCTGAGATCTGGCCACTGCACTCCAGCCTGGGAGACAGAGCGAGACTCCGTCTCAAAAAAAAAAAAAAGAAAATGTTGCACATATACACATGGAATGCTATGCAGCCATAAAAAAGAGATGAGTTCATGTCCTTTGTAGGGACATGGATGAAGCTGGAAACCATCTTTCTGAGCAAAACCATCATTCTGAGCAAACTATTGCAAGGACAGAAAACTAAACACCGCATGTTCTCACTCATAGGTAGGAACTGAACAATGAGAACACTTGGACATAGGGTAGGGAACATCACACACCAGGGCCTGTCGTGGGGTTGGGGGAGGGGGTAGGGATAGGATTAGGAGAAATACCTAATGTTAATGGGTGTAGCATACCAACATGGCACATGTATACATATGTAACCTGCACGTTGTACACATGTACCCTAGAACTTAAAGTATAATAAAAGACACACACACACACACACAAAGGCAGAGACTGTTAGACTGGGTAAAGAAGCAAGAGCCAACAACATGCATCTACAAGAATCTCACTTTAAATATAAAGACAGAAAAAAATTCAAAGTATAGAAAAAGATATGCCATGCTTACCCTAATAAAATAGAGCTGAAGAAGCTATTGTAATATCAAAGTAGATTTCAGATCAAAGCATATTACCCGGGATTAAGAGAGTGATTTCATAATGAAAAGATCAATTAATCACAAAGACAATAGTCCTAAACATTCATGCACATTTTTTTTCTTTTTTTCTTTTTTCCTCTTTCATGCACATGTTAAGAGAGCTTTAAAATACATGATACAGGCCGGGCACTGTGGTTCATGCCTGTAATTCCAGCACTTTGGGAGGCCAAAGTGGGGGGATCACAAGGTCAGGAGTTTGAGAGCAGCCTGGCCAACATGGTGAAACCCCATCTCTACTAAAAATATAAAAATTAGCCTGGCATGGTGGCGCACACCTATAATCCCAGCTACTCGGAGGGAGTGGGGGGTCTGAGGGAGAATTGCTTGAATACAGGAGGCAGAGGTTGCAGTGAGCTGAGATCATGCCACTGCACTCCAGCCAGAGTGACAGAGTAAGACTCTGTCTTGGGGAAGCACGGGGCAGCGGTGGGGGGTGGGGGGAAACATGATACAGGCCATGTGTGGTGGCTATGCCTGTAATCCCAGCACTTTGGGAGGCCGAGGTAGGTGGACCACCTGAGGTCAGGAGTTCGAGACCAGCCTGGCCAACATAGTGAAACCCCGTCTCTACTAAAAATACAAAAATTAGCTGGGTGTGGCGACATGCGCCTGTAATTCCAGCTACTTAGGAGGCTGAGGTGGGAGAATTGCTTGAACCCGGGAGACAGGGGTTGCAGTGAACCAAGATCACACCACTGCACTTCAGCCTGGGCGACAGTGAGACTCTGTCCCAAAGAAAACAGATAAAACCATGATACAGGGGGGCTGGGAATGATGGCTCACGCCTGTAATCCCAACACTTTGGGAAGCCGAGGCAGGTGGATTACTTGACCCCAGGAGTTCAAGACCAGCCTGGGTAACATGGCAAAACCCCGTCTCTACAAAAAAAGAGAAAAATTAGCCAGGCATGGTGGCACATACCTGTAGGCCCAGCTACTTGGGAAGCTGAGGTAGAAGAATTGCATGAGCCCAGGAGGCAGAGGTTGCCATGAGCTAAAATCACATCTCTACACTCCAATCTAGGTGGCAGCGAGACCCTGCCTCAAAAATAAATAAAATAAATAAATATACATAAAACTAATAGAACTATAAGGAGAAATAGACAAATCCAAAATTATATTTCAAGATTTCAACAATAATTCTCTCAATAATTGATAGTTTTGATAAGTAGAGACAAAGTCAGAACAATGCTTTCAATCACTTTGACCTAACTGGCATTTATAAAAACACTCTGTTCAGCCACAGAAGAAGAATATGCATTCTTTTCAAGTGCATAAGGCACTTTTAGCAAGATAGAACATATTCTAAGGCATTAAATATGTCTCAATACATTTTTAAAGGATCTAAGTCATAAAAGTATGTTTCTGACTATAATAGAATTATTACAGCAAAATCAGTAACAGAAATCTAGAAAATCCCTAAATATTTGGAAACTAAACGACACATTTTTAAATAACCTATGAGTTAAACACAGAAATCAAAGCGATATTAGAAATATTTTAATTTAATTAAATGGAAAAGCAAATTATCAAAATTTGTGGGATGCAGCTGATGTAGTATTCAGAGGGGAAAATGCCTGTGTTAGAAAAGAAAAAAAGGCTCAAATCCATGATACCACTTTCCAACTGAAACTGGAATAAGAAGAGCAAATTAAACACAAATTAAACAGAAGAAATGAA
Organism: Macaca fascicularis; assembly: GCF_037993035.2. Classification (NCBI taxonomy): domain Eukaryota; kingdom Metazoa; phylum Chordata; class Mammalia; order Primates; family Cercopithecidae; genus Macaca; species Macaca fascicularis. Next base: position 7,553,671 of record NC_088388.1, on the reverse strand, counting down.
ATAATAAAGATCAGAATGGAAATCAGTAACATAGAAACCAGAAAAAACAATAGAGAAAAATCAATGAAACTAAAAGGGGGCTCATTTAGAAGATTAACAAAATTGATAAACATTTAGCCAGACTAATCAGAATAAAAAGAATGAACACAAATTGTCACTATCAGAAATCAGAAAGGTAGCATCAGATATTAAAAGGATTATCAGAATATTTTGAACAACTTTACAGTACATTTGACAACTTAGATGAAATGGACAAATCCATTGAAAGATACGAAGTTCACTCAAGAAGAAGTACCCCATGCACCTGATAGTTCTGTATCTATTTTTAAAATTGAATGTTTAAAAATCTTACCATAATATCCTCAATATATAAAGAACTCTTTTTTAAAACTCATTAATAAAAACACAACCCAGTTTTTTTAAATGGGCAAAATATTTGAACACACTTCACAAAAGAAGCTACAGATACACAAATGGCAGATAAAGATGTAAGATGCCCAACATCATCAGTCGCAACAAAAGTTCAAAGAACCACAATGAGGTAATCATTTCACACCACTGGAATAAAAGGACTGACTATGCCACATGTTGACAAGCATGTGGAAGAATGAACTCACATACACTGTTTGTGGAAATGAAAAATGGTACAAGCACTTCGGAGAACAGCAGTTTCTTAAAAAGTTAAATACACACCCATCCTATGACCGAATAGTTCTTTCACTCCTAGGTATTTACCCAAGAGAAATGAAAGCATATCTCCACACAAAGACTTGTACACAAATCTTCATGGCCCTTTTGTTATAGCCCCCAAAATGAGAAACAACCCAGTATCAACAGGGAAATGGATAAACAAATTGTAATAGATTCATATAAAGGAATACTATGTGGCAATAAAAGGAAAGAACTGTTGATACACACAGTGACATGGATGAATCTCTGAGTAGCATGGCGCATGAAAAAATGGAGAAATAAAGGAGTACATACTGTTTGATTGCACTTACATATAATTCTATAAAATGCCAACTAATCTATACAGGTCAGTGGTTACTAGAGGATGGGAGGTGGAAGAGTTGGAGGGAATGATTATAAAGGACAGCAGGACACTTGCAGGGAGATGAGTATGTTCATTATGTTGACTGTGATGGTTTCACAGGTATGTACATGTGTACTTAAAAACTGTACATTTTTGGCTGGGCACAGTGGCTCAAGCCTGTAATCCCAGCACTTTGGGACGCCGAGGTGGGTGGATCACGAGGTCAGGAGTTCAAGACCAGTCTGGCTAAGATGGTGAAACCTCGTCTCTACTAAAAATATTTTAAAAATTAGCTGGGCGTGGTGGCAGACCACTATAATCCCAGCTACTTGGGTGGCTGAGACAGGAGAATTGCTTGAACCCAGGTGGCAGAGGTTGCAGTGAGCTGAGATCATGCCACTGCACTCCAGCCTGGGCGACAGGGTGAGACTCTGTCTCAAAAAAAAAAATGTACATTTTCTATATATGCAGTTTACTGTTAGTTTATATCTCAATAGGTATAAAAACTATAGACACTATTTCTAAGAAAATGAGTAACGGCCTTTGGTACCTCCACTGCATCTACTCTGTACCTTGTACTTCTGCTTGCCTGATTGGGTGGGGAAGTTCAGGTGCCCAGGCACCCAAGAATCAAAGCATCTCGTGGACTTGACCATCCTCCTTTTCAGTGTGACCAGAGAGGCACAGAGCAGCAGTAAAGCCGTCAGTGCTCCCTTCACCACACCTTTCATGGCTGGCTGTGCATTCTAGGATGCACTTCCCAGGAATGCGTCTGCCATTCCTTTCAGCTGCTTCACCGCACATACTCTTGCCAGTTTCCCTCTGACTTGGAAAGCTGCTGTCCACGCCTTGCGCAAATAAAGCTAAAATCCATTATATCAGTTTCCTGGGAATGCTGTCAGAAATTAACATCAACTTGAAGGTTTAAGAACAACTCAAGGGCTGGGCGCGGTGGCTCCAGCCTGTAATCCCAGCACTTTGGGAGGCCGAGACGGGCGGATCACAAGGTCAGGAGATCGAGACCATCCTGGCTAACACGGTGAAACCCCGTCTCTACTAAAAAAATACAAAAAACTAGCCGGGCGAGGTGGCGAGCGCCTGTAGTCCCAGCTACTCGGGAGGCTGAGGCAGGAGAATGGCGTAAACCCGGGAGGTGGAGCTTGCAGTGAGCTGAGATCCGGCCACTGCACTCCAGCCTGGGCGACAGAGCGAGACTCCGTCTCAAAAAAAAAAAAAAGAACAACCCAAATTTATTCTGCCACAGTTCTGGAGGGCAGAAGTCCAAAATCAAGGTGTTCGTAGGGCCACACTCCCTCCAAAGTTACTAGAGGAGAGTGCTTCCTTGCCTTGCCTCTTCTAGCTTCTGATAAAAACTGTTCCTTGGTTTCTTGTAGCTTGCATAACTCCAAACTGTAACTCCATCTTCACATTGCTTTCTCCCTGTCTCTCAAATCTGTGTTTTTTTTTTGTTTTTTTTTTTTTTTGAGACTGAGTCTTGCTCTGTCGCCTAGACTAGGGTGCAGTGGCACGATCTCGGCTCACTGCAACCTCCACCTCCTGTGTTCAAGTGATTCTTCTGCCTCAGCCTCCAGAGTAGCTGGGATTACAGGCGCCTACCACCATGCCCGACTAATTTTTGTATTTTTAGTAGAGACAGGGTTTTGCCATGTTGGCCAGGCTGGTCTTGAACTCCTAACCTCAAATGATCTGGCCGCTTTTTGGCCCTCTCAAAGTGCTGAGATTACAGGCAGGTAATTAGGGATTTAGGGCCCACCCTAAATCCAGGCTGATCCCATCCTGCAATCCGGAATTACAATTTGAGACTTTTCTCAAGCTCACATTCACAAATTCTGGGGGTTAGGATTTGGACATATTTGGGGTGGGGGAGAATGCAGTTCACTACAGCCATCCACATCTTCAGCTTTCTAGGGACAGGTTCAGGGTAAGGCATGTGCTGTTATCATAGAACCCAGGATATATGGGCAGAGGGACTCCTCAGGATCTAGGAGTGTTTCAGCCTCTGAATTCCTTTTACTTGGGCCTCTGTAGTACCCCAGTAAGACCTAAAAAAGGTAATCTGGGCCAGGCGCAGTGGCTCACTCCTGTAATCTCAGCACTCTGGGAGGGCAAGGTAGGTGGATCACTTGAGGTCAGGAGTTTGAAACCTGCCTGGCCAACATGACAAAATCCTGTCTCTACTAAAAATAAAAAAATTAGCTGGGCCTGCTGGCACACGCTTTGTAAGTCTCAGCTACTCAGGAGGGTGAGACATGAGAATTGCTTGAACCTAGGGGGTGGAGGTTGCAGTGAGCCAAGATCGTGCCACTGCACTCCAGACTGGGTGACAAAGCAAGACTCTTGTCTCAAAAAAAAAAAAGATCTGACCTGTTTTACCCTGTTCTTTTGCTATAGTCATGGCTCATAGCCTCAGGGCCATTCATAGCCCAATTAATTTGGCAGATGGCTAGTGAACTCAAGGTCTTACCAGTAGTCATAGGTCTTGGAAAGAAGGAACACTTACTGAATCCCTAATCTGTGCTGAGATTTTCATTTTAATCTCTGCAAAGATGTTATAAGTTAGGTCATAGTTTTCCCACTTTAAAGATGAGGAAACTGATTACAGAACTTTCATAATTTGCCCAGAATCACATAGTCAGTAAATAGCAAGGCTAGAATTTGTACTGAGATCTCTTGGCTCTAAAGCCTGGTAATATTGTTAACACAGAGGACTGGGTTGCAAGCCAAGGGCATGAGTGATCCAGGTCATTGAGTAGAACCCATGCTTCTCCACTCAACATCCTCATCAGGTTTCCCTCTGGTAATGGCCATTTAGTGATAACTAACTTGTTAGCGGTACAAGAGTGGCACCCAGTGGCTTCAGCTGGAACTACAAGACTAAGGATGATAGGTCAAATTCTTTCACCTCTGGGTCATTCTGTTTCCATTTCTAAACAGGAAAGGTAGAATAGCTGACCTCTTGAGTAATAGGGAAGAAAATCATCTATTATATGCTCTATTGAGGAACTGAAAAAATGAGGGAGTGTGTATTTAGAGTGAATATATTCAGGGAAAGGTCATGCAGGAATGGAGAGGGTATTATTTTTGTTTTTATTTTTTTAGAAACAGGTTCCCGCTATGTTGCCCAGGCTGGAGTGCAGTGACTATTCATAGGTGTGATCATGGTGCACTACAGCCTCGAACTCCTGGGCTTAAGTGATCCTCCTGTGTCAGCCTCCTGAACTGGAACTACAGGAGTGCATCACTGCACCTGGCTAAGAGTGGATATTTTAAGCCTGAATGTTGGAACAGAGACTGTGGGCCAGGATGGAGTGAACAAGATAGTACTCCAGGGTTTAGTGTCATAGGTGTATGTAGGGACTGAGAATTTAAACCCAGAATGAGCAGGAGTAGTAACAAGGAGGCAATTTTCTAAGGAAAGGCATTGTTTCCGGTGGGTGAGGGGAGGGGTAGACTAGAAATAAATGTCCCATAGAATGTTAAATCCAAGGAGGTGTATCCTGAGGTCAGGGCTGTCTTATCTGGGGAACCAGGTGATTAATGAAGGGTATGCAAGGCTCCCAGAGAGGCCCAGAGCTTCATATCTCAATGTGGGTAGTTCCTTGATAAGACCAATTTCAAGATAGGAGAAAGATTTATCTATGACATGAGATTTTCCAAGCTAAAGCAAAAAAAAAAAAAAATTCTCAAGATAAAAATGTTTAGAAAATATCCGGTTTCTTCCTTCACGTCTTTAGTATTACTTTTGCCCTTCCTATGTTCCTTGGAATGTAATTACTTGGGAACTAAAATTTGTTTTAGTAAACAATATATGATAGGTCTCCTATGGAGATAATTCATATACCATAAAATTTACCACTTTAAAGAATAAAACTCATTAAGTATATTCACTATGCTGTGCAGCCATCACCACTAAATTACAGAACATCTCCATCATGCCATTAGCAGTAGCTGTTCGCAGTGAGTCCCAGTTCCCCTCTCCCTTCAATCCCTGGCAACCACTAGTATACTTCCCATCTCTGTGGATTTGCCTATTCTGGACACTTCATATAGATGGAACCATACAACATGTGGCCTTTATGTGATTTCTTTCATTTAGCGTGTTTCTAAGGTTCATCTATGTTGTACCATATAACAATTTCATCCATTTTTAATGGCTGAATAATAGTCCGTTGTATGGATATACCACATTTTATCCATTAATTAGTTGATTAACACAAGTTTTTTCCCACTTTTTAGCTATTATGAATATGCTGTTACGAACACTTTTGTGTGGACATGCTTGTAACTCTATTGGGTATCTGTCTAGGAGTAGGATTGCTGAGTCATATGGTAACACTATGTTTTAACTTTTTAAAGAACTTTAGAGCTGATTTCCACGGTCTGCACCATTTTACATTCCTGCCAGTGCTGTGTGATGCTTCCAGTATCTCTATACCCTCATTAACTGTTGTCATTATTTTTCTTATTGCCATTCTAGTGCATGTGAAGTAATTTCGTGGTTTTGATTTGCATTTCTCTAATGAATATTTATGCTGAGTATCTTTTCCATGTGTTTACTGGCCATTTGTATATCTTCTTTGAAGAAATGTCTATTCAAATCTTTTGCCCACTTTTAAATTGGTTTGTTAAATTACTGAGTTATGAGAGTTATTTACCCTGGGCCAGGCATGGTGGCTCATACTTGTAATCCCAGAACTTCGGGAGGCTGAGGTGGGAGGATCACTTGAGCCCAGGAGTTTAAGACCAGCCTGGGCAACATAGTGAGACCACGTCACTACAAAAAATACAAATTTTTTTTTTTTTTTTTTGAGACGGAGTCTCGCTCTATTGCCCAGGCTGGAGTGCAGTGGCCGGATCTCAGCTCACTGCAAGCTCCGCCTCCTGGGTTCACGCCATTCTCCTGCCTCAGCCTCCTGAGTAGCTGGGACTACGGGCGCTCGCCACCTCGCCCGGCTAGTTTTTTGTATTTTTTTAGTAGAGACGGGGTTTCACCGTGTTAGCCAGGATGGTCTCGATCTCCTGACCTCGTGATCCGCCCATCTCGGCCTCCCAAAGTGCTGGGATTACAGGCTTGAGCCACCGCGCCCGGCCCTTTTTTTTTTTTTTTTTTTTTGAGACGGATTCTTGCTCTGTCACCCAGGCTGGAGTGCAGTAGACTGATCTCGGCACTGCAACCTCTGCCTCTCGGGTTCAAGTGAATCTTCTGACTCAGCCTCTTGAGTAGCTGGGATTACAGGTGTGAGCCACCACGGCTACTTTTTGTATTTTAAGTAGAGACGGGGCTTCACCGTGTTGGTCAGGTTGGTCTCAAACTCTTGACCGCATGATCCGCCTGGCTCAGCCTCCCAAAGTGCTGGGATTACAGGCATGAGCCACCATGCCTGGGCTATAAATAAATTTTAAAAAGAGTTCTTTAATTTGGATAAAAGTTCCTTAGCAGGTATGATTTGTAAACATTTTCTCCCATTCTTGTGGATTGACTTTTCACTTTTGTTCCTGGGAAGCACAAATTTTATTTTATTTTTTATTTTTTTTTGAGACGGAGTCTTGCTCTGTTGCCCAGGCTGGAGTGCAGTGGCGCCATCTTGGCTCACTGCAAGCTCCGCCTCCCGGGTTCACGCAGTTCTCCTGCCTCAGCCTCCTGAGTAGCTGGGACTACAGGCCCCCGCCACCACGCCTGGCTAATTTTTTTGTATTTTTTTTTTTTAATTATTATACTTTAAGTTCTAGGGTACATGTGCATAACATGCAGGTTTGTTACATATGTATACTTGTGCCATGTTAGTGTGCTGCACCCATCAACTGGTCAGCACCCATCAACTCATCATTTACATCAGGTATAACTCCCAATGCAATTTTTTTTTTTGTATTTTTAGTAGAAGTGTGGTTTCACCGTGTTAGCCAGGATGGTCTCTATCTCCTGACCTTGTGATCCTCCCACCTCAGCCTCCCAAAGTGCTGGGATTACAGGCTTGAGCCACCGCACCCGGCCAGGAAGCACAAATTTTTATTTTATTTTATTTTATTTTTGAGATGGAGTCTGACTCATCACCCATGCTGGAGTGCAATGGTGTGATCTCAGCTCACTGCAACCTCCACCTCCCAGGTTCAAGCAATTTTCCTGCCTCAGCCTCCTGAGTAGCTGGGATTACAGGCGCCCGCCACCATGGCCAGCTAATTTTTGTATTTTTAGTACAGGCGGGGTTTCACCATGTTAGCCAGGCTAGTCTCGAACTCCTTACCTCAGGTGATCTGCCTGCCTTGGCCTCCCAAAGTGCTGGGATGAGCCACCATGCCGGGCCACAAATTTTTAATTTTGAGAAGAGGATATCTATTTTTATACGTCTGTATTCTTGAAAAGGAGCTGGGAGAATTGGGTCCTGGTCTCAGTAAGAATCTCTTTTTCTCTGTGAAAATTATTGAACTAACCAGTGTGGCAGGGCTCTAGGAGGCTACAGATGACTACAGAATACATCCTGTGGCTTCCCAGGTTTGACTTTCTCAAACTTACCTTGTGTAAGGCACTCAGGTAGCTGTAAAGTGATACAGGCATGATGGCCCTTGCCTTTGAAGGGATTTAGGGTGTAGAAAATGGACATATGCACATTACTTGATGAATGGGCACAGAGGATACTTGCAGAGTATGCAGAGCCCGAGGAATGGGCAGGCAGTAGCCAAGAGACTGGAGCTCAGAGAAGAAAGGATGTGCCGTGAGTGGCCAGAGTGCAGAAGGATCCACAGAGGGAAACCTTGAGGACTAGAGGGTGGGTAGGGAGATTCGTGAGCCAGGAGGAAGAGGGAGTTCCAGGTGAGGGCAGACAACCTTGTGAGGTCAGTGAAGCCACTAGGCACACTCCTTTTTCACTAGGGCTCGTTCATGTTTCTGCAAAACTCACTTAGGACTTCTAATTTTTTTAAGCAGCTAACCCTAGAGAAAAAGGACTCAGCCCAGGGCACTGAGGACGTACCTGATAACAGCAGCCGGGAGCTCCTAGCAGGTAAGGTTTTAGCTTTTCAAGTGAGCCCTGGACTGCAGCTGGGGAAGTAAAAAACGTGAGTTCAAACTTTCAAACTATTCCATTGTACCTTCTACTACAGCGGCGTCCTTCTGCAATTTAGTGAGCTATTGCTGCCACTGTGGGTCTTCAAGGCAGCAGCAGTTATTCCCTCCCGAAGATGTTAGGACAGGACTAGAAATTTGTAATATAGTCTTGTGCAGTTACAGATAGCTGCACACGATGGGATGGGGGCAGGTAATACGCAGATTCAGTGCCCTGAATCCAGGTGGTTCCTTCACATCTTTTCTTGATCACTGGGGTTGACGCTGCAGCTCCCCTCATTTTGGTTACTATTATGATTTGGGATTTGGAGGCTGCTCCCAAGAGTAGGCACCACGTCACTCTTAATGTGTGTTATGGGGAAGTGTCAGTGCATGTGTTGTGATGGCAATTATACTGAAGTCCTTTCTCCATACATGTCTCTCGCAATACTTAAACAGCCTTCCCAGCCTGCTGCAGCAGGGGTACAGCAGCTCTCACGTTCAGTCACTAGCAGAGGTGCCAGGTACTATTCTGAGCTTTTAAAATGTACTAATGCTCTTAGTTCTCAAAACAATCCTAGGAGCTATAAGCACTGTTATTAACTCTCATTTTACATATGAGGAAATTGAGGCCCACAGATATCAATAAACTTACCCAAGGCTACACAGCCAGTAAATGACAGAGCCAGAATTCAAACCCAGGCAGCCTAGCTCTGCTGTCTCTGGAAGAGCTGAATTAGCAGGGATGCCCTCCGACAGATCCTGAGTCCTTCAGATAAAACAGTATCTGGGTCAAGGGAAGTTGGGGATTGTGACTTCAGCACCTATGCTTGGTTGGTAAATCCCTCTTTCTAGGGTCACAACTACAACACATACACGTTTATGCTTAGGCCTAAGATGTGTCCCTGAAATCACTGTCAGCTGAACCATGTTTTAAATGTTGTGGGGGCTGTTGCTACTGAAAAGAACCCTGCTGTGAACGCTTGTACAAAGCAAAGAATCTATTTTTATAAATTTAGATTTGGAGATTTTAAAAAATGCAAGTATGATACATACAATTCAGTATTTATGCAGTCAGAAGAGACAAAAGAATAAGTATCTTCCCATACAAGGAAAAAATTAACATTTAATTCTGTGGACGCTGGAAAGATGCTGGGGTCTTCCACAGACCTTACCTCGTTTAGTCCTTACAGTGCCCTTCTGGGGGCGGGGGGAGGCATGGATCCTAACAAACCAGAGGACCCAGGCTCAGGTCAGGCAGAATGCTTAACAGGAGGTAATGACTTTCAGCTTGCCGCCTCCAAAGCCTGTGTTTTCTCCAGTGTGCAACCTGAGCTTTAAAATCTAGGTGTTTATAATCTGGTGGAACCCCTGGAGGATGGCTTGGGCTATTCTGCCCTACAGACCTGTGGCTCTCATCAGCATCCATTCTATGACTCACATGGGCAGCCCTGCTGAAGAAAATCGCCAAACTGTGGGTTGATGCCACCATCCATCCCTGGTCCACTCACTCAGGAGCCTTTGGTTTGTCAGTCCTTCCCCTTGCCTTTCTGGCCTTTGCCCCTCAGTGGCTACTCCATTCTTTAAAAAATCTACCCAGTTTCTGCCTCCTGCTTCCTACTTACTGATCTCTTTTCTCAGTAAACTCACCCAACTTGCACCCTCCCACTGCAGAACCTCATCAGTGTGGGATCACAGTGGGATCATCCTCCTGCTTTCTCGGGACCTGCTTGCATCAGTTATCACTGCTGCACCTTCAGCTCTCCTCTGAGTTCCTTTTCCTCAGCAGGTCAAGCTCTCATTTTGTCAGAAGAAAATCTCCCATGACCTTGAATTTCCTCCACCTCTTTCCATCAATCTCATCCAAGGGTCTCAAAACTACAAGCTGCATGCACCCTGTCTCCCTTTCTTCCTCTCATTCTCTCCATCACTTAGGGTACTTGTTTTCTGTGGCCTCTGAAACTTCTCCCCTTAGGGAAGGCCTCTTAATTACCAAATTTTGCATTTATCTTCATTGTTTCTGAACTATGCGCAAAATTTGGCACTGTAAGACTATGACTCGCCTGGTTTTTCCCTCTGGGCTTTTCTCTTCACCTACTTTCTTCTGGTCATGCCTAAATAGTGCTTCTCCTGCTCTCCCACCCAGCTATCTTCCATCCCAGCTGCTGACCCCTGCCTCTGGGCTCAAGACTCTCAAACTGGTGTGACCAGCCAAGGCCTCTGCTGAGCACCAGTTGGGAGATTCATTTGCTCACTAGGCAGCTCCTCATGGAGGTCCCATTGGTACCTCAGTTTCCTCTCTCCTGACTAAAGAGACTTTGGGCTCTGTCATGATTAATAGCACACTGTCCAGTTTATCACATCTGAAATCTTGGATTAATTCAAGAGGACTCTCATTCTTTTTTTTTTTTTTTGAGACAAAATCTCCCTCTGTTGCCCAGGCTGGAGTGCAGTGGCATGATCTCAGCTCACTGCAACCTCTGCCTCCCAGGTTCAAGTGATTCTCTTGCCTCAGCCTCTGAATAGCTAGGATTACAGGTGCCCACCACCATAACCAGCTAATTTTTGTATTTTTAGTAGAGTCGGGGTTTCACCATGTTGGCCAGGATGGTCTCGATCTCCTGACCTCGTGATCTGCCCACCTCGGCCCCCCAAAGTGCTGGGATTACAGGCGTGAGCCACTGCACCCAGCCAAGAGGCCTCTCCCACATCCAGGTGCTCACCAAGGCCTGTCACTTAGGCCTGATGAACACTTCTGATTCCTGGTGACGCCTCCATCCCCACTGTCTTCACTTTTGTCGAAGTGGGCTCTTAAGGTCTTCCTGTCTCTAGTTTGATCTAAGCCACACCTTTGAAAGAACAATCTTTCTGAAGTACAAAATTACCAATATATTTCACCAGTGCTTAAAACTCTTTATTGGCTTCCTGTCTCTTACAGATGAAAATCTGTTTCTAGCCTGGCATGGTGGTGTGTGCCTTTAGTCCCAGCTACTCGAGAGGATGAGGCCAGGAGTTCAAAGCTGCAGTGAGCTATGATCGTGCCACTGCACTCCAGCCTAGGTGACAGGCGAGACCCCATCTTTATAAACATTTATGTAGGAGGTTGTTTTATGCCTTTGCATAAAGATTACTTGCGTAACTTTCAGCATGAAATTCCCTTTCTCTCCCTTGTCTGTCTGGCATATCACTATTCATACTTCAAAACCCAGCTCTGGGACAGGAGTGGTGGCTTATGCCTGTAATACCGTCACTTTGGGGAGCTAGGGTGGGAGGACAGCTTCAGACCACTCTGGCCAACACGGTGAGACCCCCATCTCTACAAAAAGTAAAAAAATTAGCTGGTGTGGTGGCACGCCCCTGTGGTCCCTGGTACTCGGGAAGCTGAAGCTGAGACAGTAGGATCGCTTGAGCCCAAGAGGTCAGGCTGCAGTGAGCCAGGATTGCGCCACTGCACTCCAGCCTGGGCAACAGAGCAAGACCCTGTCTCAAAAAAACAAAAAAGCCCAGCTCAGGTTATCTCCTCAGGGAAACCTTTCTTCACATGCAGAAGTGGTCGGCTCCCTTCTCTGTTCTAACCCTGGGCTTTGTACACAGGTTTGCATCCCTCCTAGCATCTGTGAGCTTCTCTCAGGGAAAAGCTCATTGATCTACATCCCCAGGACCTGCTCCGGAAGAATCTATCCATCTAAACTCGCTTTGACAAATGAATCAGTTAAGAGTAGGAAAGCTGCCTATGGGCACCGCCCAATGCAACGTGAGCAACTAAGGGAGACAGAACTGAGGCCAGAGAGGTGATGGGGGGACAGGCTGGCAGGGAGGGGAGCTTGTCAGTGCAGACTCCAGGAAGAATCTGTGTGCAGAAAGCTACTGAGCGGCCCGAGTCCCCCAAGTGAGGGCTCGGGACAATCTCCTGACCGGGTGAGAGAATAGGGAGGCCCTGAAACCTCTCTGAAGCCTCAGGTTGCTCCTGAAGCGCCCGGAGCTGCAGGGTTTTGGTGTGGATGGGACCTGCTGACAGGGATGCGGTGGGAAGAGCCCCTCGGCGCCCTTTCTCCCAGGCTTCCCCCCTACCCAAGGGTCTTCCTAACACAGGGCCATGAAAATAAGATGAAGGTGGCTTGTTTTCTCCTAGATACCAACGAGCAAGCAGAAAACAAGAGGCTCAAGAGGGGCAGCCTCCGCATGGAGGAGATGCGAGCTCTGCACTCCGCCAGGGCCCCGAGCCCGTCAGAGGCCGCCCCGCGCCGCCCGGAGGCCACCGCGGCCCCCCTCACTCCTAGCGGAAGGGCGGTCTTTAAGGCTCACGGCAGGGCCCTGGCGCCGGGCAGGGTGAGCCGTGGGAGCCGCCTGGAGGTAACTGAGCGAGCGCTGCGCAGGGAAGGGTGCGGCAGGAGGTGCGGGCCACAGGCCGCTGCCGAGGGGTCCTCACTCCGGGCCCCGTTGTTCCCGCAGGACGTGCTGTGGCTGCAGGAGGTCTCCAACCTGTCGGAGTGGCTGAGTCCCAGCCCTGGGCCCTGAGCCGGGTCCCTTTCCGCAAGTGCCCACCGATCCGGAGGCTGCGGGCAGCCGCTGCCCCGTGGTTTAATAAAGCTGCTCCGCGCTCACCGAGGCCGCTTTCGCGTCTGCTTCCGCGTCGGGCCCGGGTGGGGCGGGGCCTGGAGCCGCGCCGCAGCCTGACGTCACCCACACCTCCCTGGGACTGCGTCACTGGTGCGCGCCGCGGGTCAGGGCGCAATGGCGGCGCTGGGCGGGGATGGGCTGCGCCTGCTGTCGGTGTCGCGGCCGGAGCGGCCGCCCGAGTCGGCGGCGCTGGGCGGCCCGGGCCCCGGGCTGTGCTGCTGGGTGTCAGTGTTCTCCTGTCTCAGCCTCGCCTGCTCCTACGTGGGCAGCCTCTACGTCTGGAAGAGCGAACTGCCCAGGTGCGGGGGCTGCGCGCGGCCGGAACCCGCGCCCCTGCGAGGCGGGGTTGCGGGCGGAGCTTGGGCGAGCCGGGGGCGGGGCCGCGCTGATGGGCAGCCGCGGGCCCCTTGAACTTACTGTCCCCTCCGTAGGGACCATCCCGCCGTCATCAAGCGGCGCTTCACCAGCGTCCTGGTGGTGTCCAGTCTCTCACCCCTGTGCGTGCTGCTCTGGAGGGAACTCACAGGCATCCAGGTGCGAAGGAGGCGGGGCAAAGGGGGAGAGAACTCAGGGGTCTTTAGGGGAGGAAGCAAGACTGATGCCCCCTTTCCTGTGGCTCAGCCAGGCACATCCCTGCTCACCCTGATGGGCTTCAGGCTGGAGGGCATTTTCCCAGCGGCGCTGCTGCCCCTGTTGCTGACCATGGTGAGTGCTCCTTTTGTATTTTTTCTTCTGGTCTTTGTTATCAGCTTGATGCGCAGTGCTTTGGACTCCTCTTGATTGTATTCGGTTTTTGGCTGATGGGAGACAGGGCTTTTGAGATGGCCCCAGGGTTCTCCGGTATGCATGGTCTGGAAATCCTGGCTGAGAGGATTTCAAGCTTGGGGTCTCAGGGGCATGGGCAAGGGTCTGGGCAAAAGCGGTGGGTTGTGGTGAAAGTGTTTTCTTGCCCTCAGATTCTTTTCCTGGGCCCACTGATGCAGCTTTCTATGGATTGCCCTTGTGACCTGGCAGATGGGCTGAAGGTTGTCCTGGGTGAGTCTTAACGGCTGAAGGGAAAAGTAGGCACAGGCAGTCCAGGACAATGGGGCAGGGAGTCAGCGGGCTCAGGGTGTGATCTGGACACGTGAAATGTTCTCTGGGTGTGTTTTCTCATCAGTAAACTGGAAACAGAGCTAGATGGCCTCTAAGGGTTGATTCCCAACGTCCAAGGAGTTCCCTGGGAACCCCCAGCTGTATTTGGTGTGGACCAGAGAGCACTGTCCCCTGCTTCCCCAACCAGTGCTGGTCTTGGTTAAATTTTGGTGTCTCCAGAGTTTACTTCCAGGATGCCCTGCCTCATCTAATGCCTTCCCTTCAGGTCCTCTCAAGACATTGGGTTTATGTTGGGTCCACACCCCCGTCCTCAGGAGTATTGATGCCTAACCTGAGTTTGACCAGGGTGAAGTTGTGGGAGAGGAGCCCTTGGAGCCTCTGGGGTCTCATTGTCCGATAGCCTGTCACTCACAGCTTATCCTGAATTCCTTCTGCAGCCCCGCGCTCCTGGGCCCGCTGCCTCACAGACATGCGTTGGCTGCGGAACCAAGTGATCGCCCCCCTGACAGAGGAGCTGGTGTTCCGGGCCTGTATGCTGCCTATGTTGGCACCGTGCATGGGCTTGGGCCCTGCTGTGTTCACCTGCCCGCTCTTTTTTGGAGTTGGTGAGTCTGGCCAACTTGGTCCTGGTGTGTTCTCAGCATGAGAGCTGAGAAGGGGGCTTGAGGTGAGGGGCAGGCCTAGAACGGAGGTTGGGAGGAATGACTGTGATGTGATTGTCATCTTTTTCCCAGCCCATTTTCACCACATTATTGAGCAGCTGCGTTTCCGCCAGAGCAGCGTGGGGAACATCTTCTTGTCTGCTGGTGAGTCCTGGCTAGCTGGCCTGGGTTAGGGTGTGTGATGATGTCCCTAATGGCCAGTCTGGAGAAGGAATTGGGAACTGAGGGCTACAGTATTGGAGGGGCCACTGACCGTGGGAGTTGGGGTGCAGGACAGCTGTAGGTGGTGGGGCAGGCAGCCACTGCCCCGGGTGGAGGGGATGGTGGATCTTTGGCTGATGGGTGTGTAGTGCGGGGGCAGGAAGGGCGTGCAGGTGTGGTCACTCGCGGCCTCCCCGTCTCCAGCGTTCCAGTTCTCCTACACAGCCGTCTTCGGTGCCTACACTGCTTTCCTCTTCATCCGCACAGGTTGGTCCTCAGTCCCTCAAGGGTCCCTGGGGGCCCACAGGAGCGGGTGGGAGAATGGGAATACTGTTTGTTCTAGGAACAAGTTCTTCTATTCCAGTCCTTGAGACAGGCTGGTCTGAGAGGTGGAAAGGAGCAGAGGCCGTGGTGTGTGGGTGGATGGCTGGGGTAGTGGGATCTTGATCTCCTGTTTTAGGGGATGAGGGTCACTAGCCCTAGAAGGGCCAGAGGAGGTAGTAGGGCTGCTCCCTGAGTTGCTGTCTCTTTTCCCCAGGACACCTGATTGGGCCGGTTCTCTGCCATTCCTTCTGCAATTACATGGGTTTCCCGGCTGTTTGCGCGGCCTTGGAGCACCCGCAGAGGCGGCCCCTGCTGGCAGGCTATGCCTTGGGTGTGGGACTCTTCCTCCTTCTGCTCCAGCCCCTCACGGACCCTAAGCTCTACGGCAGCCTTCCCCTTTGTGTGCTTTTGGAGCGGGCAGGGGACTCAGAGGCGCCCCTGTGCTCCTGACCTACGCTCCTGGATACAACATGAACTCTCACCGGCTCCCCAGCCCTCCCCACCAAGGGGTACTGCAGGGGAGGGACTGGCTGGGGTCCCCGAGATCTCAGGAATTTTTGTAGGGGATTGAAGCCAGAGCTAGTTGAATCCCAGGGACCAAGAGAAAGGAGCAGATATCCAAAGGGTGCAGCCCCTTTCGAAAGGGGTGTTTACGAGCAGCTGTGAGTGAGGGGACAAGGGGCAGGTCCCAGGAGCCACACACTCCCTTCCTCACTTTGGACTGCTGCTTCTCTTAGCTCCTCTGCCTCTCAAAAGCTGCTCGGGGGTTTTTTTATTTATAAAACCTCTCCCCACCCCCACCCCCCAACTTCCTGGGTTTTCTCATTGTCTTTTTGCATCAGGACTTTGTATTGGGATATTAAAGAGATTTAACTTGGGTAACATGGCCTTGGACCTTTGGGAATCGGTCTATTTGGGATCTTGTGTGAGGATTCTAGGCAGCTCTTGGGAGTGTGCCCACACCTGTCCCAGCTACCTTCAACAGTGACATCTGGGCGGTGCATCCCAGCAGGTAGTTCCCTGGAGTACAGAATGGGCTGGGAGCTCTGGTTGCTGGGGGCCTGTGGCTTCCTCCTTCCTGAGCCATGCCCCAAAGTCCTAGTGTCGGTGGGTCTGAGACTGCAGGTAGCAGCTGTGAGCCCCACTCGTCCTGGGGCCTGTGGCTTGGCTGATGGGTCAGGGAGGGAACCATGGCCCTGGCCCTGACCTCAGCAATGGAGCCTCCGAGCTATCTCTTCTGAGGGGAGGAGGACTGGCCTCAAGCCTCTGCCGGGACCTCCAGTCTGCCCGCCTTGTTTTTCACAAGAGGAAATAGGTCCCAAATGGGAGAGAAACCTACTCCTGAATCACCAGAAGTAGAGGCTTTTCTGGTTCCCTCCACCTCGGACCTCTGCCCCAGAGGAACCCACAACACAGGCTGCAGCTCTGAGGGCGGCGGCGACTTTGCCAAGCAACACGGTGACTCCAGGGTCCTTCTCAGCACCTGCGCGTGTTCTGCCTGCTCTCCATCATTTTTGGAAGGGCTCTCATTTCCCTGCCTGTGCCCTTTTAAAATTAGATTCTCGAACCCGGGAGGCGGACATTGCAGTGAGCCAAGATCACGCCACTGTACTCCAGCCTGGGCGACAGAGCGAGACTCCGTCTTGGTGGTGGGCTGGGAGGGCGGGGGGCAGGTAGGAAATGTTAGCCCTTTAGGTCCCATTCCAGGCTCAAGGAGGTTGTCCCAGGGTCCCTTCCCTGAGGCTGGCCGCTGCGGGAAAGAAAAGGGATGTGCAGTCACTGCCCCCACGATGCCAGCAGGCTGGCCGTGACGACATCCACCCGGATGGAAGGGGCAGCATCGCAGTCACTTGCCTCCTGGGGTACATCTGGGACATGGCGGTCCAGAAAGGAAGAGGCTCAAGCCCACTGTGACTTGGCCATCCCAGAGGTTGGACTGGCACTGGGAGCACTGGGCAGAGGCCTGCTGGGCGCTTCCTACCCAGAGGCTGGTGTTTCCTGCATCAGCCTCCCCACCCCCGCCCCTCCATCTCAGGAACTGCCCAGCCTCCTGCTCCCTTCCCCATCCTCCCCCTACCTGTGGGCAGGAGGGCAGTGGTGCAGGCAGCGTTAGTGTCCCCGCTGCAGGAAAGGCAACTGAGCAGGGGTCTGGAGGGGTGGTCATGGGGAGTGGCAGGGTTAGAACCTGAGACCCTGGACTCCCCCTCACCTCCTGCCATCATTCTCACATCCAGAGCACGCACAAGACTGCCGGATCACCATTCCCGAGGGTCTCACCCACTGCCCAGAAGGTGGTACCTGCTTGCATTTACCTGCTAACTGAGGTGGGACGCTGGCCTTGGGTTTTAGAAAATAAAGCAGCGGGGCTGGGAGACGAGTCTGCCAACGGCCTGGGTTTCATCTCTCTCTGTCTCTTACTACTTGTGGAGTCCTGGACAAATTATTTAATCTTCCTGTGACTTGATTTCTGTGTCCATAAGAGGATAAGGTTAATTCCCTGAGTTAATAGGTGTTAAATACTTAGAACAGGCCCCACCCCTCAAGTAAGTTCAGTACTACTAGTCCTGCTGGGGGAGTATACACAGTAAGCACCCAATAGTGACTTAAAACAGGGCCACAGTTGTCATCCTCACTACCCTCTGAAGAGGATGACACAACTGACCTGCCCACCCACTGCTGAGTGGTGTGGGCTGCACTAGGCCAGGGGGCTGCACAGCATCCAGCATGGAGGGCAGGGGAAAGCCAGTTTTATTGAGCAAACTTCCCAGGACCTGGGACATCTTAAATCTCCCCTTCCCCCAGGAGATAGGACCCCTAAACCTCCCCCGGGTCCTAGGACCACCTGACCCACCACTTGTAGTCTCCAGTGAGGAGGAGACCCTTATTTGGCAAGAGATGAACATGTGAGCAGCTGTCCGCCAGAGGAAAGGACGATGGCTGAAAGGAATGAGCCGCTGCAGGCGGGGTGTCTCCTGTCCAGCTCTGGACAGGACCTCCATGGCCCGACCTTGCTGGCCTCGGGCGCTGGCTGGCCTGGGCCTGCTGTGGCAGCACAGCTTCTGTTGAAGGCTTGGGGATGGCCAGGCTGCCAGTCTGGGGCAAGATCACTCGATCTCCAGGATGAGGTCGTCCCCTTCCAGTGTCATGTCCTTGGTCACATGAACCTTGCGGACAGTGCCCTCCATGGGCGAGGTCACCACAGTCTCCATCTTCATGGCACTGAGCACACACAGGGGCTGGCCCTTGGTCACCCTGGCCCCTGCCGCCACTTTGATGTCTATCACCTTCCCAGGCATGGGCGCCCCGATCTGGCCCTTCACGTCCTTCAGGGCCTTGGGGTGGAAGTGCATCTCCTAAAGACACAGGCCAGAGGGACATGAGATCCTGGGCCCAGACAGCCCCACCGCCCCGCTGGCCCTGGGGGAGACAATACCTTCATGGCCTGGGTATCCTTGACCAAGATGGACCGCAGCTGCCCATTGAGCTCAAAGAAGACCTGCCTCTGGCCAGCCCGGTTCAGGTCGCTCACGGCCAGGGCTTTGATGTGCAGCGTCTTGCCCCGCTCCAGCTCCACCTGCAGGAAGGGTGCGCAGACTCAGGGCTGGAGGCCAAGGTGGGAGAGCAGTCCCCCAGCCCTGGCCATAGGAAGTCCCCACACTGGGCCTTGGCTCCTCGTCCCTAAAGGCCTAGCTTCCGGTCTCAAGAGTCCTTTCTGCTCCCAAAGCTTGTGAGACTGAGTGACAGCTGAGCTAAACTCCAGCGCTCTGGGGCAGGGGGGCCAGGGTGGAGTGTGGACAAGCAGCAGAGCCACTGACCTCAAACTCCTCTGCGATCCTGGGTCCCTGAAGGAAGAGGCGAGTATTCAGGCTATCCAGGGGGCCAAAGGTGGCAGTGAAGTCCTTGAAGTGGGCAAACACATCGGGGTACATAGCTGCTGAGAGCACATCTTCTGGGGTCACCTCCTCCCCATGCCGGTCTACCAGCTCCTTCTCCAGTGCCTGCAGATCCAGGGGAGGCAGGGAGGCTCCGGGCCGCCCCTCCACCCTCGGCAGGTCCTTCAGTACCTGGGGAACAAAGCAGAGTGTCAGTCCCAATTCCTGCATCCAGCCCCCACCCTCACATCATGCTGGGCCTTCCCTACCTTAGAGCGAAAGGGTTCGGGGAACCCCCCATGGGGGACACCGATGTAGCCCTGCAGGAACTCCACCACGGAGCGGGGGAAGGATAGCTCTTCTGCCTGAGCTTCAGCCTCTGCCCGGCTCAATCCATTCTGCACCATAAACTGGGCCAGGTCCCCCACGATCTTGGAGGAGGGCGTCACCTGAGAAGGCCCTGGAGGTTAGGGTGCCAGGCACCTCAAGGCAGCCAGCAGCAGGTGCATGCAGGGCTGGGTCAGGTAGGAGAGCGCTGGGCAGGGCTCACCTTGATGAGATCGCCCAGCATCTGGTTGGCCTCCACATAGGCCTTCTTGACCTCCTTGAACTTGGAGCCGAGCCCCATGCTGTGGGCCTGGAAGTGCAGGTTGGTGTACTGGCCCCCTGGGATCTCATTCTCATACACATCCGAGTTGCCAGACTTCATGGTGGCCGTGCAGTCGAAGGCCGCGTACAGTCCCCGAGCCCCCTCCCAGTACTCACTGTAGTCAAACACTCGCTCCATGGGCACCTCTGCAGGGAGGCCAGAGTCAGAGGAAGCCTTAGAAATGCATGACTCCTCCAGGACCCAGGGCTAGCTCAGGTCCCATGTCTGACTCAGGTGACAGAAGGCGGCAAGGCCAGAGCAGGGCATCTGGATCCTAGGCAGGTCCAACACTACTGGGACTGGTGGTGGCTGCGGATTGGAGAGGGGTGTGGCCACGGGCTGCTGTTCTTCCTACCTGTGTCCAGGGGAGTCCCTCTGGTACAGGCCACCAGGGCCCCCATGCTGGGCTGTGACGTCATCCCAGACATGGAATCGGCTGCCACATCTACCACATCAGCTCCAGCCTGGGCACAAGCCAGCATGGCTGCCACGCCTGCCCCTGACGTGTCGTGGGTGTGGATGTGCAGTGGGAGGTCGGGGAAGCGGTCCCGGAGGGAGCTGACCAGCATGGTGCAGGCCGTGGGCTTCAGCAGCCCAGCCATATCCTGGAGGAAGACGGGGAGAGAGATGGTAGAGGGGGCAGGACATGTGCCTGTGGGTGGGGGCATGGTCGGGACAGAGAGGGAGAGATGGACAAGTGGCCCAGGCACCTTGATGCACAGGATGTGGGTGCCAGCTCGCACCAGCTCTTCGGCCAAGCCCATGTAGTACTGCAGTGAGTACTTGGTGCGGCTGGGGTCGGACACGTCGCCGGTGTATGAGATGGCAGCCTCCACCACGCCTCCGGCACTTCCTGCCGCCTCCATGCCCAGCAGCATGTTGGGCAAGTAGTTGAGGGAGTCAAACACGCGGAAGACATCCATGCCATTCTCTTTGGCCACCTCACAGAACCTGCGAGGGTGAGAGCGCCCAGGGCTGAGCCCCACCCCACCTCCCTCTGAACAGTCTTCCCTGGCTCCTTCCTGACCCACTCTACTGCCCTGGGGAATGAGATCTGAGGATCTGGCCTGGCATGGGGTGTGGTATCCACAGGTCGTTGGCGGGGGGCACCCAAGTGTGGACCAGGCCCTGGAGGATCAGCTAGGCCAGTGGCAGCCTGCGGAAGAGGGCACTGAGCAAGGAGTCCTGAGGCCTGGGTTCCAGTCCCAGCCCTGTACCGAGTGACCTGGGCAAGTCTCAGGCCTTCCACTGCCCCAGGAGTGAGGGGGTAATTTAGAATCCTGTTCAGTTCTGCAACTCCAATTCTACACTTCTCGATTATTTCCCAACAGCAGCCCGTGCTGCGTGTGGCCACAGAGAGAACAGAGGCCACCACGACGTGGCTCGGTACTCTCTGGGCCACAACAGGTAGTATCTGCCCACCCCACCCCAGGCTCACTTGAAGACCACATTGTCTGGGTAATTGGTGTAGCCCACAGCGTTGGCCCCCCGCAGCAGCATCTGGAAAGGGATGTTGGGGATGAGCTCCCGGAGCTCCTGCAGCCGCCGCCAGGGGCACTCATACAGGAAGCGCATGGCGACATCAAACGTGGCTCCTGCACAGGAACCAAGAGGCCCAGATCAGCTCTGCGTGTCTGGGGAACTCTGCCAGGCCTTGCAGCCAGCTCTGCAGCCCAAGCCTCTGGCCCCAATACCAGTCCTGCTCATCTCCGCCGTCCCTGTGTTCCCTGCTCCAACCCCCACAAATTTTTCCCTTGGCTGATCTCTCGGGGGAGACCAGGCTCATTTGTGTCCCTTCTATGCCCCCTTTATAATCCCACCTTCTGTGCATCTCTGTGCTATAATTAACTAACAGGCAAGTGTCTCCTCCTGACCCTGGGCCTCCCAGGATGCACCTGGTTTCAGCTCTGCAACCTCGTGCCAGCACCAGGCCTGGCCAGAGAGGGGGCTGGGCCTTCTTCAGTTCTTCCTCTTTGGTGTTCTTGGTTTTAACGTCTCTAGCTTGTCCCCAGTGGCCTAAGCCTTTGGGATTGGCCACACAGTGGGCACCCAATTCCTGCCAGGTGCTGCGCAGCATGCCAGCCTACCTCCCCAGTTCTCCATGCTGAAGAGCTTGCTGAAGTTGTGGGCAACATAGGGGGCGATCTTTTTGAGATCGTGGGTGCGCACACGAGTGGCCAACAGTGACTGGTGGGCGTCCCTGAAGGTCGTGTCCATCAGCAGCAGCCCCTCGTGGTTCCGCACAGCTCGAGCAAAGCCCTCGGGCCCCTCTCGCAGCAGAATGTCTCTGAAACCAGCCGGGGGCGGGCCTAGGGTAGACAGGGGCATTGGTGCCCGTCCTGCAGGTGGCAACCTCTTATCTCCCCCATGAGTTGACAGAATGGATCTCACCTACCTATGGGCACTGCAGGGACAATGGGGTCCGTGGGGCTGGGGCTGGCCTTGACGGGAATCGGGGTGGTTGGGCCGTTTACCATGACATGGCCTGGGGAGAGAGTGGGCAGTGGGTCAGGGTGGGCTGGGCAGAGGCTGAGTAGAGGGCAGCAGTGAGAGTGGCTGGGCTCAGGGACAGGGACACATCCCTCCAGGATCCCCGGGCTTCCAGCTGGCCCCTGTCTTCTCCAAAGCCAGCGCCTCCTGGGACCAGGCACTGGGGACCTCTTGAGGGCCACGTGGATGGAAAAGTGGGGTCTCTCAGATCAGGAGCAAGGAGAGTGGTGAATGGGAGGGTGCAGGACAAGAGGATGCAGGGCCAGAATGAGGGCAGGGGTGAGGGGCAGAGGGCACTAGGAAGTTCTTTGGTCATGGGGAGTGGCAAAGAGGTAGGAGCAAGGGATTGGGAAAGGGAGGAGAAGGGTGGGGAGGGCAGGGCAGGGCAGGGCAGTCTCGGGCCAGACCAAGGTAGTGCAACAGCTTTTGGGCCCGGTTCTGCGCAGGCCGCAGCTGGAACAGCTCTGGGTTCTCGTCGATGAACTGGGTGTCCACGGTGCCTGCCAGGAACTGCTGGTTGTTGAGCACATTCTGCAGGAAGGGGATGTTGGTCTGCAGGACAGAGGTGGGTAGGAGGGCGTCACCATGCAGCACAGACAGGGAAGGGAGAGGAGAAAAGGCTGAAGGTGCCACCCCAGGCCAGCACAGCTTCTGGGCCTCACTGCAGAGGCCCACTTCCCCATCCCTCAGCCCTCCCCTTACTCCGGCAGAGTCCCCTAAGCTGTCAGGGGGTGGGCCTGCTCCCTCCATACTTGCTTACCCCGAAGCATGTGCTGAAGGCCACCCCTCCTGCCTCCCGGCAGCCTAGAACAGGCTCAGCCTTTCTTCCAGCAGCGTGGCCCACAGCAGTCACCCTCAACCCCCTGCCCACGCTTCCCGAAAGAGGGCTCTGCCCGCAACAGACCACACTCTGGCACTCTCACTCAGTCACTCCTCCTAGCTGAGTCCAGCGGGTGCGCTTCCACCTTGCTGCTCGTTCCCTGGGCTTCCAAGCCATCTTGCTCTCCTGTCCTCTTCTTCCCCGGCTCCTCACACATCACAAGCTACCAGAAGGCCCCGTCCCGGGGCTGCAGCACCAGTGACAGGCTCTGCCTCCAGGGCAAGACCCAGAGGTGCAACTGCCTCCCGGGCCCTTCCTTGTTCACCCATCACATAAGTTCAGCAAGTCCACGGTCAGGCTCCTGCCTGTGCACCCGTCCTCCTGTGCCCAGTGGGTGCCCCACTGTCCCCCCAGTTACCAAAACCTGCATCCCCTCACCCTCACCACCCGCTCCTCCATGCCACTGGTCAACCCAGAGGATTCGACCACAGCCATTTCGGGACCCTGTGACCTCTTCTCCATCTCCAGGCCACACCCTCCACCGCCTTTCTCATCATGGCCACCTCCAGCCACATCACACTTGCCTCGCGCTCCACGCCTTTGCACCTGCCTGGGAAGCTCTCCTTGAACTTCTGAACTCAAAGGCCTTCGTCCTGGCCTCACACCTCGGCAGAGCTGATGCTCACCTTTCCAGCAGGCCCCTGAGGAACGCCCGTGGGCAAGCACACCCTTCGGCTTCACCTGCTCGTCTGCCCGGGAACCCTTTGGGGGCAGGGCGCTGCCTGGGGCATGTGTCAGTGTGCTTTGTGCACAGGGGCCCTCGGTGCCACTCATTAAATGGCTGGGTGACAACATGAGGCTGGGCCAGGGCGAGTATGACTTAAACGGCCACATGGGGACATGGGGGCCAGCACTGTGAGAGGTGCTCCAAGGCCTGTGAAAGCATGGCCTGTGGCCGTGTAGCGACAGCCCTGGCTTCCACCTCAGAGAAAACATCTCCATGCGTCACTTATTCATGATCCCTGTTGGCACCTTCGACAGGGACTCAAGGCCACCTGGACCTCTCTGAGCTCGCCCTCTCCTCTTGGGCTCCCATCACCTGGAGGCCTGTAGGAAAGGTGCCTCCCCCCAGCATGTCAGGTGCCCAACACAGAGTGGGGCCCTGCCAGCAGTGCCGCACCTGTCTGCCCTTGAGCCTTGCCCCTGCCTCTCCTGAAGAGATGCTGACATTTCAGCTGGGCCAAGGCATGGCACTGGAGAAGGGAGGCAGCTAATGAAACCATCCAAAGAGCCCAGATTGCACATGGTGAGAAGGACCCTTGGAGGCCTCCCTTTCCCACACTGCGTCTCCCTTTTGTAGACGTCTCCCCTTTGTGACTGGCGGGCTGCCCATCCTCTCCTCTGTTCTGTAAGCTCTATGGGGGCTGGAACCAGGCCCATCCGGTTCCTGATCAGCTCAGCTCCCAGCACTGGGCGGCCATGGTGGATGCTGGTAAACATCTATATTTAGAGTGAATTAAAACTTTTTTTTTTTTTGGAGACACAGTGTGTCGCCTAGGCTGGAGTGCAGTGGTGCAATCTCAGCTCACTGCAACCTCTGGCTCCCTGGTCCATGCGATTATCGTGCCTCATCCTGACAGACGTGCACTACCACGCCCAACTAATTTTTGTATTTTTAATATAGACGGGTTTTGCCATGTTGGCCAGGCTGGTCTCGAACTCCAGGCCTCAAGTGATCCACCCGCCTCGGCCTCCCAAAGTGCTGGGATTACAGGCATGAGCTACTGCGCCCGGTGGAAAACATTTTTGATGGGGAGAAGAGGAACAAAGCCATACCTGGTGCCACTGCACATCAGAGTTGACCTGCACCACGACTGAATCCCCCTCATTTTACAAATGCCACAGCCGAGGCCCAGTGAGTGGTGACAGTGAGAATGGCTTCCGGCTGCCCATAAGCCCCTCACAAGCTGCAGCTGTCCTCCCCTCTCGCCCCTAGGAAATGCTTAAAGTATGTACCATCCATCTCTCCTGACCTACAGGAGGAACTTGTTTTCAGTGGTCGGGTAACGTGCCCAGGACTACACTGCTGTGCCGGCGGGATCAGAATTCCAATCTTGGGTTTCCCCGAGTTTCCTGCCACCTGGTCCATGGGGATCAGGGCTGGAGGGAGGAGAACGAGGATGGCTGAGGTTTAGGTGGCCTAAGGACCAGGAGACACGGGGAGGTGGTGACTTCCCCTGTTTCCCAACTGGCCAGACCGCTGGTGGTGGCGGGCAGCTGGAAGGAGACCAGGCTCGCCGAGCCACCCAAGCCCCCCAAGCCCCAGCTTTCTCCACCAGGAAGCAAGGAACCTCCCCCACCTCACGCCGGGAGCCCTTTCTCTGAGCCCAGCTGGTTCCGAGCCGCTCTTCCAGGAAAATGGCCCGGCGGGGACAGAGCGGGAAGGAGGGGCTGAAAGCGCTGCGAGGACGCACAGCTTCCCACTGCGTGCCCCCGGCCGTTGCGAAGCCGCGCCGCGCAGACCAATCCGGCCCGAGGCGGAGGCCGGTTGGCTCGGAACGCCTGGCCGGCAGGGCGGGCGGGGCAGCTGGGGAGGGAGGGAGAGGCAGCAGAGACAGGGCGGGGCGGCGGGGGCGGGGCGCCTGCCCAGAGGCCGAGCCCTCTCGGCCCCACCCCGCAGCAGCCTTGCCAGTGGGGCCGCCCCAGCCCCCCCACGGCCGAACCCCGTGCCGGTTGGGGACCCTCCACGTGACTCGGTGATGCAGAACGGTTATGACCTTCAGCGTGTGTCTGTGAACGCGAGGGTCCCAGCAACAGTGCGGGTTTGCGCTCGGCCCTGCCCGTGGGTGCAGGGACGTGTGGGTGTGTGGGCATGTGTGGGTGTGCTGGGGAGGGTGCCCAGCGACATGTGACAAAGACTCCCGTCTCCGGGAGATGGTGAAGGGGTCCGCGAGCAGGCGCTTTGTCTGGCTGTCTGCAGAGTGAGGTTCGCGCCGCGGCGGCGGGCGCCCGTGCGGTGCAGGATGCCGGGGCGCCAGGGTGGCCGGGGGCGCGCGCGCCTGTGCCAGGGTGAGTGCGCTGCGGCAGCGCCGGGGGGCAGCGCGGCGGGCCCGCGCCGGCCTGGGCCTCGGGCGTGACTGGGTGCCACCCGTGGGCGCTGCAGCAGCCGCGTGTCCCCGTGACCTCGGGAGCCGGCCCGGGCCCGGGTGGATCCCCGCGCGCCCCTCCCCGTCCGCCCTCCACGTGCGTGTCCACGGCGCGCGCGCCCGCCGGCGCGCACCCGCTCGCCTGTCGCCGCCGCCACCGCGAACCGCGCTGGGAAAAGGTGCCGGGAACCGAGCGAGCCGGGGCCGCGGGCCCGAGCGCCATGGGCCCGAGGGTGGGCGGCGGGCGGCCGGTCATCCCCGGGCCTCGCCCCCGCGGGAGAGCGGCCAGGAGTCGGCGGGGGCCGGCCGGGCTCGCAGGGAGGCCGGCCCGCGCCCCCTGAGCGACGGACACCAGGTGAGGGGGCCGCCGGGCGCAGCGCGGGGGCCGGCCTGGGTGGGGACACGGACTCCACGGGAGGTTCGGGGGGCGCCTTCTCTGGCGGGGGAGGGGATGGCGCGGAGGGGGGAGGGGGCTGGCGATTCCTGGGAACGCCTGGGAAAGGAAGTTCCGGGACCCTCCCTGCTCTCCGTCCTCCTCCGCTTCCTGCCTCATGTCTCACCTTGTGCCCAGCGCCTGGACTCCCCCTTAACTGCTTGGGAAATGTGACCTTTGCTCTGGGGGGCCTGGCCCTGCAGGCCCCAACCTTCCCTCATCCCTGGCGGCCCTCTTGGGCCTCTGACCCAGCCCCTCCCCGGGCCAGGCTCACAGAAGCTGGCTTCTGGGACTGTCCTGGGCCCAAGTGGGCACCTGCACCAGCCCCACCTGTGCCCGGGCTGTGGCCCTTCCCTACAGGGCGCTCACCATGGCCCCGCCGCTCCTGCTGCTGCTGCTGGCCAGTGGAGCGGCCGCCTGCCCGCTGCCCTGCGTCTGCCAGAACCTGTCCGAGTCGCTCAGCACCCTTTGTGCCCACCGAGGCCTGCTGTTTGTGCCGCCCAACGTGGACCGGCGCACAGTGGAGCTGCGACTGGCTGACAACTTTATCCAGGCCCTGGGGCCCCCTGACTTCCGCAACATGACAGGGCTGGTGGACCTGACGCTGTCGCGTAATGCCATCACCCGCATTGGGGCCCGCGCCTTTGGGGACCTCGAGAGCCTTCGTTCCCTGCACCTGGATGGCAACAGGCTGGTGGAGCTGGGTACAGGCAGCCTTCGGGGCCCCGTCAACCTGCAGCACCTCATCCTCAGCGGCAACCAGCTGGGACGCATCGCGCCAGGAGCCTTTGACGACTTCCTCGAGAGCCTGGAGGACCTGGACCTGTCCTACAACAACCTCCGGCAGGTGCCCTGGGCCGGCATCGGCGCCATGCCTGCCCTGCACACCCTCAACCTGGACCATAACCTCATTGATGCACTGCCCCCAGGCGCCTTCGCCCAGCTCGGTCAGCTCTCCCGCCTGGACCTCACCTCCAACCGCCTGGCCACGCTGGCTCCGGATCCGCTCTTCTCTCGTGGGCGTGACGCAGAGGCTTCTCCCGCCCCCCTGGTGCTGAGCTTCAGCGGGAACCCCCTGCACTGCAACTGTGAGCTGCTGTGGCTGCGGCGGCTGGCGCGGCCGGACGACCTGGAGACCTGCGCCTCCCCGCCCGGCCTGGCCGGCCGCTACTTCTGGGCAGTGCCTGAGGGCGAGTTCTCCTGCGAGCCGCCCCTCATTGCCCGCCACACGCAGCGCCTCTGGGTGCTGGAAGGCCAGCGGGCCACGCTGCGGTGCCGGGCCCTGGGTGACCCCGCGCCCACCATGCACTGGGTTGGTCCTGATGACCGGTTGGTTGGCAACTCCTCCCGAGCCCGGGCTTTCCCCAACGGGACCTTAGAGATTGGGGTGACTGGCGCTGGGGATGCTGGGGGCTACACCTGCATCGCCACCAACCCTGCTGGTGAGGCCACGGCCCGAGTAGAACTGCGGGTCCTGGCCTTGCCCCACGGTGGGAACACCAGCGCTGAGGGGGGCCGCCCCGGGCCCTCGGACATCGCCGCCTCGGCTCGCACTGCTGCCGAGGGTGAGGGGACGCTGGAGTCTGAGCCAGCCGTGCAGGTGACAGAGGTGACCGCCACGTCAGGGTTGGTGAGCTGGGGTCCTGGGCGGCCAGCAGACCCAGTGTGGATGTTCCAAATCCAGTACAACAGCAGCGAGGATGAGACGCTCATCTACCGGTGAGAACATGCGCCCCACACCCGGCTGCACTCCTGGTGCCCTCCCTCCGCCCTCTGCTCCCCACAAGGCTTTGCTTTCGCTCCTCCTCTCTCTGGGGCTGAAAACCGCTCCCAGACCATGGCTGCTGGACTCTTGGAGGAGCAGTGGCCTGGCCTGGCTGCCTGAGGGGCTGGAGCTCAAGGGGTGGCAGGAGGACCCCACCCCATGAGATGTCCCAGGTGTCACTGAGCTGTGCAGGCCTCCTCCGGCAGCAGGTGGCGGTTGGGTCTGTCTGAAGCACATGGCCCGCGCCCGCACGCGTTATTTCTGCCCTGCTGGTGCCATCCCCCCACCCCATCCCCCTCGCTTGCCTGGGTCCTGTGCCAGTGCACACACCCATCTCCTGGCCACACTCTTGAGCCTGTTTGCCTTCCTGAGTGAATGCAAGAGCCCGAGTGGCCCCCGGGGGAGGGGTGTTTGAAGCTGGGAGCACGGGAGCGGGGAGGTGAGGATGGAGCTAGACCCCAGCCCCCAGCTCTGACCACCTGCCCTTGCCTGCAGGATAGTCCCAGCCTCCAGCCACCACTTCCTGCTGAAGCACCTGGTCCCCGGCGCTGACTATGACCTCTGCCTGCTGGCCTTGTCACCGGCCGCTGGGCCCTCCGACCTCACGGCCACCAGGCTGCTGGGCTGTGCCCATTTCTCCACGCTGCCAGCCTCACCCCTGTGCCACGCCCTGCAGGCCCACGTGCTGGGCGGGACCCTGACCGTGGCCGTGGGGGGTGTGCTGGTGGCTGCCTTACTGGTCTTCACTGTGGCCTTGCTGGTTCGGGGCCGGGGGGCTGGGAATGGCCGCCTCCCCCTCAAGCTCAGCCACGTCCAGTCCCAGACCAATGGAGGCCCCAGCCCCACACCCAAGGCCCACCCGCCACGGAGCCCCCCGCCCCGGCCGCAGCGCAGCTGCTCTCTGGACCTGGGAGACGCCGGGTGCTACGGTTACGCCAGGCGCCTGGGGGGAGCCTGGGCCCGACGGAGCCACTCTGTGCACGGAGGGCTGCTCGGGGCAGGGTGCCGGGGGGTAGGAGGCAGCGCCGAGCGGCTGGAAGAGAGTGTGGTGTGATGCACGGGCAGCTTCCTGTGTGCTCCAAGGGATGAGCCTCGTGGGGCAGAGGGCCCAGGGCGGCCACCTGGCCTGGGAGTCCCTCCCTGGTTTTTACTCTCGGTACCTCAGGCTCCCCTGTGTGCTTGGCGGGGCAGGGAGCCCTTTCCTCGGTTCTGGCCTCCAGACCAGAGTAAGGGGCAGGTCCCTCCAACAGGTGCTCACAGCCACCAAGGCAGGGGCTGCAGCCACCAATTGGGAGTCTTGTTTTTATTTATAATAAAATTGTTGGGGACACCTCAATGCTAGTCTCTGGTCTTGTCTGGCTAGGTCCCCCAAGACGGGAAGATGGGACACAGGCCAGTGGTAGCACACAGACAAGGGAGGGGCTCCCGGGCCCTGTGGGGGCAGCCACAGCAGCCTCGGGCCTCCCGGCTTCCTGTCCATGGGGGCGGCCCAGGGCTGTGCCTGGTGTGTCTGGCCTGCAGGAGCATGGGCTTGGGCAGGCGGTCTCCCCTCGCCTGTAAGTGCAAAGAACGCCCCTTCCTGCCAGGTGGGGCCAGGACGTGGTGTCCAGTGTAGAGCCTGGGGAGCACACGTGAGCGCCTTCCCCATGGCGCTTCAGGGGTTGCAGGACAGACACAGGACTGGACTAAACAGCAGAAGGAGGTGGGGGACAGTGCAGCCCTTCTGGGAGAAGGGACCTGGGCTGAGCGTACAGTGAAAAGTTCTCATGGCTCCCAGTGCTGACAGCTGTGTCTGCCACCTCCCAGGGCATCTTGTGGACTGGCAAAATGCCATCCCAAAGGAAGAGCAGGGAACCCCACTGCCCTGCCATCAGCCCACGATCCTCTGGAAGGTTCCTGTCAGAACTGTGGGTCCGAGTGGGACGGCAGCTCCCAGCTCAGATGTGATCTGGGCCTTCCAGGGAAGGCGGCCTTTGCCCTCCCTCGCTGCAGGGAGGCAGCCAGATGGGCACACAAGCCCTGCTCTGCTTCCTCTGCTGGGACCCCTGGCCAGGCCCGGGCAGCCTCTGACCTGGCCCAGCCCCTGCAGCCTCCTGAACGATTTGCTTCTAGGCACTGGCTAGGGGGCATGGGCAGACGTGGCCCTCAGCCCTGCATAGGGTCAGGCTCCCCCAGGTGCTGTATGAGAACTCAGAAGGCAGCCCTGGCACCCCAGGCCACGGCGAACACGCTGCACAGACTCCCTGGTGTTTTCTGTGTGAGGGCCAAGGCACTACCGCCGGGCAGCCAAGGTGAGGCAGGTGCTGTAAGGCGTACATGTGTGTTCATGTGTGCACGGACCTGGCTCACATGCGTGTGCCTGCCTTCCCAGCCCCAGAACATGCAGCTAGAGGTGGGCTTCGAGAGCCTGGTTTAGATGAATGGGAGCAAGGTCCTCGACAGAGAAGGTTGTGGGGCGCGAACGCCATGGAGGAGTGGGCGGGGGCACGGGACAGCGTGGGTGGGCATGGACAGCAAAGGGACAGGAGGGCCAGGGCTGCCATGCTAGGCACTAGCATGAGGCTCAGGGGGCGGCTACAACCAGCGGCCTGGTCTCAGTGCACGTTTGGGGAGGACTTAGCACCCCCAGACACCAGAGACACTTATCCTGCTGCTGGCCCCGTGGTCACAGGCTCTAGTGCCCTTTTCTCCACCTGGGGGGCGGAGGACGGTCTGAGGAGGAGGATCTTTCCAGGCCCTCCAGGGTGCAGTGCAGGCACAAGGTCCTATGGCCCAGGGACCATTTTGGCACATGGGGAGCTGCTGAGGGTGAGAAGGGAGCAGAGGAACTGGGGCACAACCCTGGGAGCCAGCCAGGACCATCAGAGCAACGGGCAGGGGCAGGCGAGGGGGATGGCCTGGGTCACCCCTGCGCATGACCATAGATCCCCTCAACACTGAAGCAGCTGCAGGACATCCCCACCAGGACACCAGGAGCCGCAGCAAAGTGCAGGGGGAGCGCGTGATGTCAGCAGCTGATGTTGCAACACACCTCTGCCTGTGTGCACGACAGGGACCCGCAACAGGGAGGCTGAGAGGCTCCCCACGGAAGGGTAACACTCCCTGGTCTCTAGGAAGCGCGCTGCTTCCTCTCAGGCTGGGAGACAGGCTGGCCACACACAGGCATGGGCCCAGAAGCCTCCAGGGGCTCTTGTGACCAACCAGCCATGTGGACATGTAAGGAGCGACCGCAGGACCCTGAAGGGACAGCACGGCCCACATGCCCCCCGACCTGCCCACCAGCTGCGCCTCAACAACAGGAAGGGCTGGAAGAAGCTGCAAGGAGGACGCGAGGCCAAAGCAGAGGGGCTGGTGCCAGTGCCCAGGACAGTCCACCCTGTGGGGACCCCCAAGAAGATGGGGTGGTAACTCCCACAGGGGCTGAGGGCCAGAGCCCCTGTCCTCCGGCTCTTCTTGCCGTGACACTGACGGTAGCACCCACGGGACACGTGCTGGCTTCAAAGGCCGAGGCAGCATTTGTTGGCTGTGGATTCCTCTCTAGCTACAGATACCAGTAACAGAGCCCAGCAAAGGGCTCTTTGGATCCTAAATACCCATTTAGGGTCCTCATGCCAGGCAGGGTACCCACCAAGGCCACCCAAAGCTAAGCTGAGCTGCCAGCCCACCAAGGGCTGGGTGCTTTGCCTCCTAAGCCTCCTGCTCATGTCTCTGGCTGCGCCCCTGCCCTCAGCTGCCCCGACGCACCCAACACTGTGTGCACCAGGCCAGGTGAGGAGAGCAGGGGGCTGGCGGGGGCCTGACTCGGCGCAAAGTGACCATTTCTACACGGCTTGGGCTCTTGCCCGGGGTGGGGATCCACATTTTCCAGAAATTAAGAATTATCTGGGAGGCCAGGCACAGTGGCTTACACCTGTAATCTCAGCACTTTGGGAGGTCGAGGCGGGCAGAACATCTGAGATCAGGTGTTTGAGACCAGCCTGGCCAACGTGATAAAACCCTGTCTCTACTAAAAATACAAAAATTAGCTAGGCATGGCGGTGGGTGCCTGTATTCCCAGCTACTTGGGAGGCTGAGGCAGGAGAATTGCTTGAACCCAGGAGGCAGAGGTTGCAGTGAGCCAAGATCACGCCACTGCATTCTAGCTTGGGTGACAGAGCGAGACTCCATTTCAAAAAAAAAAAAAATTATTATCTGGGGAACTTGTTCAAAACACAGGTTCTGGGGCCTTTACCCAAACCTGTGGGATCAGGATTTCCAGAAGGGAGGCCTGATGATATTTAACACACATTCCAGGTGATTCTCACCCCAGAGGGGCAGGAAGCAGTGTGGGTCTTCCTGGAACAAGGTTAGACAGGAGGTGTGTGAGGAAGAGCTCCGGCCAGGCCACTCGCAGGGACTCCTGCAGTGGGGTGCCCAGGTGCCCGCAGAGTCTGCAAACAGCTGGAGTCTGGCACGCAGCTGCAGCTGGGGAGAGCCACTGACCTCGACCCATCAGTCAGGGGCAAGGCTGAGGTGAGACCATGTGCCGGGCCCTTGGTGGGGAGGTGAACGGCTAGGGGACCCTCCAAGGGCTGGGAGCAAAGGCAGGCAGGGGCTGCAGCTCTCACCTTCACACCTCGGACGCGGAACTCCGCAAGGGCTCTGCTCATCTTGGTGGCGGCTGTGGGGTGGTCTTTGCCGTGGGCGATGACTTTGACCAGCAGGGAGTCATAGTGGGGCGAGATGATGGCTCCTTGGAAGGCGGAAGCATTATCCAGGCGGATGCCCATGCCCTCTCCACTCCGGAACACCTGTGGGAAGGGTGAGGCGTGAGGGCCTGCGCCAGAAACTGCAGTCGAAAAGGCCCCACCCATCCCGAGGCTGGCCAGGTGTGCGCCTGGCAGCTGCTGAGAGCTGAGCGTGCAGTGTCCACAGGTGAACCCCAGCTCTGGCTGGTCAGGTTTTGCTCTGTTTCTGCCACCAAACCCAGGAGTGCGTCTCTTCTCTATGTGCCACAGTCACTGCTGCTGGCTCCCTGTGAGGAGCTGGGAGGGGGCAGAGGAGGAAGGGAATGCCTGCCGGGGAGCGGAAGAGGGGCCTGGGCAGGCAGGGGCCGGCCCTGCCTCTATTCCCATGGACCTGCTGCACCTGCCTGAGCAACCTTCTGGCCTTTCAGACTCATCCACGTGTCCATGTGTTTGTTCCACAGCACGGATCGAGGTCTGCTGACCCAGCCACTAAAGGGCCTCACCATGGACTCCCAGACAGCAAGGGGAAGCGCAGGCCGGCAACAGGGCCCCCGGAGGACAACGTGTGAGGCAAGAGGTGAGGCGGACCAGGGGGTTTGTTTTTGTTTCTAACAGGGTGGTGGGGAAGGCCTCAACATCCACCCACGCTCCCTTCCTTTCCTTTCCTTCCAGAAGGGAGGATGGGAGGAAGGGAGGGAGAGGAGGCAACGAGGAGGAAGTGGGAGAGGAAACGAAGGGAAAGTGCCAGAGGCAGGAGAGCGCCTGCCCAAGGGTCCACACCCAGCAGGGAAGCAATCCAAGGGCGAGGAGAGGGCAGCGGGGCAGCAGGACAGGGCCAGGGCCAGGGCCAGGGCCAGACAGCGACGGGAGGGGCAGCGGAGAGCAGGAGACAGAGGCGCCAACACTCACACACACAGGTGGCTCGTGCCGCCTGAATGACTCCTGCAGAGAAAGGCTCCCCAGAGGTGGGGGACCCGTCAGGCCCAGGTAAGGAAGAAGGGAAGTAGGGGGACCACCCAGAGGGACTCGGGACACCCACTGCCCATTTCCGCTTCTCAGGGGTAGAGGCCTGTGTTCAATAAAAAGGAACTTAATAAAATATTTAAGGGTGAACACTCAGCTGAGAGCAGGAACTGTCGGCTAAAAATATTCTGTGGTGAGGCAGGCTCTGAAGAGCCAGGCCTTGGAAGTGGGGATGGAGGGAGGCAGAGAAGTCAGGGGCTGCCGGACAGTACTCAGCCTGGGGCTGCCCCCGCCTACAGATTCCTCCAGAAACAGAATGCAGGCGGCCAGCTCCCTGCTGAAGCCACAAGCTCTGCTGCTTCCAGAATCCAGAGAGCTCTGGTTCCTACCCCCAGCCTCCCCAGCCTCCCCTGTCTCAGAAGCCCAGAGCCTGGCCCATATTCATCCTTGCTCCCCTCACCGCCCCTACACAAGCCCGGGGGCCTCTGCCCTGGACTCTTGAGCAGAGCTGGAGCTCCATCAGTGTCTTGCCTCCTTTGGGGCTCAGGCCCCTGGATAGGGAGCAAGTCCCCAGCACAGCTGGCAAGGTGCTGGTAGCACGTGCAGGGCTGGGAACAGGCACTGAGTAGGCCACAGGGCTCCTGCCGACAGCTGGGACCAGAGGCTGGGGAGATGGGATTCGGAGGTCAATGACTGGGTCCCAGTGCTGAGAGGAGGGAAGGTACAGGGAGCCCTCCTGGAGAAGGCACCAGTCTTGTTGTGCTGAGGAGCCTGCCCCGGGCTGCCTCAGCGCCCCTGACGCCAGCTCTCTCCCGCCACCAAGGCCGCCGTCTCACAGCCCTGAATCCGCCTCTTCGTCTCCCTCCTGTGCCGCCATCTCCGACTCCCTCACCCATCCTTGATGGGTCCCTGAGCTCGGCTAAGACTCCATTGGGACCTCTGGGCCCAGTCCTTTGCTGCCCCCACCCCCAGGTCCTGCCTTGCTGGCCCCTCCCTCAGATGGGAGATGGAGCTTGGGCAGCAAGGCGTGGGGCTCCTGTGGGAGCTGGAGGGTCAGGGGCTGGCTTTGTGTCTGGGTCCCTGCGTTTTGCTCCAGCAAGCTGGCCTGCTCCGCGCTCCCGCCCTCATGACTTCCTCCTGGCCTGGATGCCCGGTGGTCTCTTCCCCTGGGAGGCACCGCCCCTCCTCCAGGCACTGCCTGCCTCCGTGTACTCTACGCCCAATTCAGAGCCCACATGCGGGTCCTCCCTAACTGCCGGGCTGTGGCAACTTGGCGCTGCAGCCCCAGGCACCGGGTAGAACCTGTGCACAGGGGAGCTGGCATCTCCCTCTGCTCGAGCGCTGCCCACCTCAATGCGGCCAGTGTCCGGCTGGAAGCTGCGCGCGGGGTCCTCGGTGGTGACCCGGCACTGGATGGCACAGCCGTTGATGCGGATGTTCTCCTGCCGCAGGCCCAGGTCGGGTAGGCTCCTGCCTTCAGCCACGTGGATCTGAGCATGGACCAGGTCTACACTGTGGGGCATGGGGAGGAGCGAGGAGAGGACAGGAGAAGAAGGGGAACATGAGGCGGGGGATGGATGAGGGGCACTGCAGCTAGGGGGGCGTCCACACACAGTGCGACCCCTGCCCATAGCTCTGGGCCAGCCTGAACAACCAGCTCCTCCCAGCCAGTGGCTCCACAGCCCCCTGCCCTGCTCCCACCAGGAGCAGACTAAACTACACTGTGCCTGGCAGCTGGAGAGGGCCCGCTGAAATACCAGGACCACCTGCTCCCGCACCCCTGACTCAAGACGCCGTCCACGCAGCTCCTCCCAGTACTCTGCCTCCTTCTTCCTTAAGGTCTGTTTTCCCTACTCCCCTAAACACCCCTTTGGTAAAGCCTAGATGTGAAGCCTCAGCAGATCTCCAGGTCAGAGGGCCAGGATAGCTCCTTCTTGGGGCCATATGTGCTGTGCTGTGTGGGTGGCTGTGAGGGGGGCAGTGTGCAAGAGAACAGGTGCTGTGAAGGCTGGGCTCCTCGAAACGGCAACCACAGCTGTGAGAGGGCTGCACAGTGGGTGCTGGGTCAGGACCTGTCTTTCTGGGGCCTGTTTTCCCGCTGGGCTTGTGCCCAAAACCCCCTAGAGATGCTTGGAGAGTGCAAGCTTCCCCAGCGCTGCAGGGTTTTCCAAGCTCAGCCTTACTGCTCCTAAGGGCAGTCACAAGTCCAAGTGGAACAGCTGTTTAAAAAAACAAACAAACAAAAAAAACAGACCAGGCACCACGGCTCATGCCTGTAATCCCAGCACTTTGGGAGGCCAAGGTGGGTGGATCACACGAGGCCAGGCCTTCAAGACCATCCTGGCCAACATGGTGAAACCCTGTCTCTACTAAAAATACAAAAATTAGGCCTGGTGGTGCACGCTGTAATCCCAGCCACTTGGGAGGCTGAGGCAGGAGAATCACTTGAACCCAGGAGGCAGAGGTTGCAGTGAGCTGAGATGGCACCACTGCACTCCAGCCTGGGCAACAGAGAGAAAAAAAAACACTCAAGGTTTTACATGTATTGCCACTGAGGCTTGTGGTGCAGGCGGCCTGGAACCTACGCTGGCAGGATTTCCCCGTGGTCCTGCTGCCTGCCGGACCACTTCGCAGCAGAGATAGCTCCCACTCAGTGCCATGGGCCAGGCTGCGCTCCTCCCATGCTTCATCTCCACCACAGTGCGCCGAGAGCCCTGTCATTCCCACCAGAGGAGGAGCTCGAGGGTCAGAGAGGCTGGAGCTCACCCAAGCTCCATGTGGCTCAGGACCTGAGAGCACCTGAGCCCCAATCTGCCTGACACAAAGCCGTGCTCCAGAGCAGACAGACTCCCATTCCTAATAGGATGCTCTAGACAGACCCAAGACCAACGAGTTCACAGCCGCTTGAGGGGGAAAAGTCTCACTGGGCTAAAGTGTTGGCCTTGTCTCTAAGCTTCTAAGGAGAGGGAGGGGCCTCCATGCCCCTGGCAGGCCACAGCAGCCAGTCCAGCAGCATCCGCAGTCTCAGGTGGGGTCGGGACTGGGGGCAGAACTGGGGTCAGAGACGCTCCACAGTGAGATGGGCTGGCCCAAAGCCAGCATCAACAAATTACATGGCTCAAAATAGAGACCTTGAAGGGGCGAGGGCCATCGTGACTGTCATTTAGAAACCAGGCACATTTTTAAAATGTCATCCGCAGTGCCTGCAGGGGGCATGGTAGTGCCACCTCTCTAGAGGCCTGTTCCGAGGGATGCTGCCTATCCTTCAATCAGATAATCCTGTTGAAGGGTTTACCCTCAGAACTCTTCAGAGCTGAAGCCAGACATTCGGGCACACATGATAACTGACACGCTTAATAACCACCAGAGCCAGACACAACCTAATTGCCTAACAATCGAGGACTATGTAAGTTAAGAAATATACGCAAGACGGAATAGTACGCAGCCACTAAAAGTATTCAGAGAGAATTATGGCCTGGGGAAATGCCTTCAACAAATATTAAATTTGAAAAGTAGAATAAAAATTCTATATAAAACATCTCAATTGCATTAAACTATGTCTCTAGTAAAGCAAGTAAACCGGGAAAGCAGCAAACCAAAGACAACCGGAGAGGCCTGGGTTCCAGCGCCAGCTGTGTGAGCCCGAGCAGCTCTCCAAATGTCTCTGAGCCTTGCTTTCCTCCTGACAGATGGGAGCACCTGGGCCTGAGCAATCGGCAGCGTCCTGACAGACAGGAGGGCGGTCAGTCATTTTTATTTGCTCCTTTGTGCTGATCTTTATAATAACCATGTAATGCTTTTAGAATAATGACTTTTAAAACACTAAGTACCTGGATCCCCATTGCTCTCCACCCATGTGGGGAGTGAGTGAGCCCCTGGCTGCCCCCAGGAGCCACTTCGCCTGCACTTTATGCAAAACCTAGAGGCCGCGCGTCCTGCCCCGCCCACCCGCCTGCCCGCACTCACTCGGTGATCTCCTCCGTGACCGTGTGCTCCACCTGCAGGCGGGAATTGACCTCGATGAAGTAGTGCTTGCCATGCCTGTCCACCAGGAACTCCACGGTGCCCGCGTTCTCGTAGCCCACCTGTGGGGGCAGCTGCGTGAGCAGGGGGCGCACAGGCAGGACCTGGGCGAAGTGACTGGACCCAGGACAGGGATTCCATCCCACCCACTGGGTTGGCTCCGTAAAAGAACGGACTGCGGCAAACCCTGCCCCCAAAGATGGCAGGCAGACCCCAGGGCTCGGGCCTGGACAGTCCCCCAAGTAGTCCACTGGGTTCCAGGGTTCCCGGAGCCACAGATGGCTACACCCAGCTCATCTGGGAAGAGACATGGGCAGAAGCCTCCGCCCACCCCAGTCTCGGCACCTTGCCCTGCTGCCTCCAGGGCTTGCCCGCCAAGGCTGTGTCATCCACTCAGACCCGGAGACCCAGGCTTCTCCCAGCACCTGCTTCTGCTTGGAGGTATTTTCAGAAAGTCCCCTTCTAGTCTACTGCGCAGTCACCTCTGGCCACCACCACCCAAAGAAATTCACTTGAGAGGTATCAACAGATAATGACTCTAACTCAAGTTTCAGCCCTAATTCCAGTTTCACTTTTGGCCCCATCAAAACCACAAACCAGATTGAATCACCTCCCTCAAACCTGTTATGGAATGTGAAATAGTATAAGCCAGTGAATAAGACCTGATTCCTGAGGTAAACCAAACCTCAGCTCTAAACGTGACCCTGGTCAATGCCTCGCGTTAGCTGTGGCTGAGGCCTTGCTGCAGAGCGCACATCCCGGCCTTCAGCCTGGGGAGGTGACAGCATCCTCCGCTGCCTATAGGCCGGGCAAGAAGAGTGGGCAGGACCCCGCTGCATGCCTGGCCACAGCAGATGCTCTCCAGGCCAGGCCTAGGGCAGGTTGCTGTGGGAGATAGCTTACCTCAGCCTCCTCCACAGCCCAGGACCCCCTGACCAAAGCTCCCAGAAGAGCAGAGATGGGCAGAGGGTGCACAGCAAGGAAACAGATCATAATACACACGATGTAGGAGACCGAAGCACGTGAGGGAGGACTGCCTTTATAATGGCCCTCAATCTTGACAGAATCCACGGAATCTCATTCTCCTGATGACAGGGACGAGCCGGTGCCACAGAGAAGCCAGCTCTGTGTAGCAGCAGGGCTGAGGAGGCGGCTGGGGCTCCTTCCCTCCCTCTTCTCAGCCATCCTGGACTCTAAGCTTGGCCTCTGGGCCAGGTGCCTCAAATGCACATGGAAAGGATGCCATGGACACATTTCTGGCCCCTGAGAGAGTCCTTCACCCTCTTCTCCCCTTCCCCCACCAACGCCCCACTGAGAGGCCTGCCGGCCTGTGAGCACAGGCTCCTGTCCCCACGGGAAGCCCACCCTTCACCTGCTTAGCGAGTTTCACAGAGTCGCTGGTGAGCCGAGTCCGAAGCTGCGGGTCCAGGTGGGCGG
This sequence comes from Macaca fascicularis, assembly GCF_037993035.2. Taxonomy (NCBI): domain Eukaryota; kingdom Metazoa; phylum Chordata; class Mammalia; order Primates; family Cercopithecidae; genus Macaca; species Macaca fascicularis. Next base: position 7,514,351 of record NC_088388.1, on the reverse strand, counting down.
CGGGGGCAATCTCGACCACCTTCTGGTGCCGCCGCTGGATGGAGCAATCTCGCTCGTACAGGTGCAGGATGTTCCCATACTGGTCCCCTGGGGAGGGAGGTAAACTGGGCTCAGCTTTTCCTGGAATCTACACGCCTCCTAAATGCCCCTACCAACCCCACATAACCACTGTGGCCAGTCAGTGCTGGCTGCCAGCAGTACAGAGGCTGCCAGGAGAGACACCAGCACCACCAAGGCTGCAAGGACCAGCTGCCAGCTCGGCCCCTAGAGCCCACTTTCCAGAGTCCTCTGTCCTCAAGGCCAGCCGCTGTGACCCCACCAGGACTGGACCTCTCAGCTCCTGCCTCCAGCTGCCCCAGGCGGGGCGTCAGGACCACTCACCCAAGATCTGCACCTCGATGTGGCGCGGTTTCTCAATGAACTTCTCCACGAACAGCGCCCCGTTCCCAAAGGCGGCCAGAGCCTCTGAGTAGGCCCGGGTGTAATTCTCCTCCAGCTCCTGTGAGGGCGGGCGGGGGCCAGGCAGACATGGGACCCCACGGCACTACCTCTCCCCTGCCACGAACCCCACCCACTTTCCAGATCCCTGAGTGGTCCACCCCTGCCCCCACAGCAGGCTGCCCTGCCCTGCTCCCAGCCCTGGGCATCTTCACTCACCTCATAGCTGTGCACGACCCTCATGCCACGGCCTCCACCCCCATAGGCCGCCTTAAAGATAATGGGGAAGCCGTAGGTGTTGGAGAACTCGTGGGCCTCATGCAGGGACGTGATGGGGGCGTCTGTGCCAGGGACGACAGGGACACCTGTTGGGGGAGAGGTGTGGGGGAATCTCTGTAACGGGCAGGAATCCCTGCCACCTCTCCCTGCTGGACCCTCTCCAGGAGCTGCGTGGCCACCCCTTGCTTGCCCATTATATTCACCCGCAGCGATGGCGATGGCCCGGGCCTCCACCTTGTCTCCCATCTTGCGGACCACTTCTGGGCTCGGCCCAATAAACCGGACCCCTGCATCCTGGCAGGCCTGGGCGAAGTCCGCTCGCTCAGAGAGGAACCCGTAGCCAGGGTGCACTGCATCCACGTTGTTCTCCTGCGGGTGGGAGTCAGGGAGAGGACGGTACCCTTCAGTCCCTTCCAAGGCCTCAGCCAGCCTCTTCCCCTGCCTCACCTGCTGAGCTCCATCCATTTACCCACCCATGCCCAGAGACGCTGAGCACACCAGCCTCAAGAGACCCCCGCGGCAACTAAGACTCCCTGGTCCCTGCTGTCCAGGCCCAGCCAGGCCGCTGGGCTCACCTTGGCCACCTTGATGATGTCTGGGATGTGCAGGTAGGCCTGCACGGGGGCCAGGCCGCGGCCGATGAGATAGGCTTCATCTGCTTTCTGCCGGTGCATCTGGCCCGTGTCCTGCTCAGAGTAGATGGCTACGGTGCGGATGCCCAGCTCCGTGCAGGCCCGGAACACACGGATGGCAATCTCACCTAGAGGGCAAAGAAATGAGAAGTTAGATTCCTAGGTCCTAGGAGAAGCAGAAAGGGGAGTGGGGAGCCAGGGCCTGGAGCAGAGTGGGAGAGGAACACCAAGGCTGGGGCCGGCCACAAGGCTCCTCTCACCGGCCCCACTGGTGCTCACCTCTGTTGGCCACCATGACTTTCTTGATGGGCTTATACTCCAGGCGCCGGACATTTGGAGAGGCAGCGGGGGCGGTGGAGGTTCGGCGGATTCCCAGGAGCCTCAGGCCCCCATGGACTGTTCGGAACTTCAGCATCTGGGGAGCGAAGTCAGAGCCCAGGTTAGTGCAGCCTCAGCACTGAGGTTCCCCAGAATGAGTGAGGGCCCTCCCCAACCCCACAGTGGCCCCACAGAAAGGCCAGCACCATCTACCTCCTGGATGCCTGGCCAAGCCCAACATTTCCTGGCTCTAGAGAAGGGAGCAAATCCAAACCGAAATGGAGCCCCCGGCTCACCCTGATGTTCTAACTGTGACTTTCTTGTTGTAGAGACAGGGTCTCCCTATGTTGCCTAGGCTGCTGGCAAATGATCCTCCCACCCCAGCCTCCTGAGGCAGTGTTTTTGTCCATTCTGCGAATGGACATTTGGGAGCTCATTGAGGTCAATGGTGAAAAAGCAAGTATCCCAGGATAAAAACTAGAAGGAAGCTATCTGAGACACAGCTTTGTGATGTGTGCATTCATCTCGCAGAATTAAGCCTCTCTTTTCATTCAGCAGTTTGGAAACACTGTTTTTGTAGAACTGCAAAGGGATATTTGGGAGTGCATTGTAGTTAAGACTACAGGTGTGAGCCACCGTGCCCAGCATAAAATGCACTATAACTTTTTTTTTTTTTTTTTTTTGAGACGGAGTCTTGCTGTGTCACCCAGGCTGGAGTGCAATGGCCAGATCTCGGCTCACTGCAAGCTCCGCCTCCCGGGTTCACGCCATTCTCCTGCCTCAGCCTGCCGAGTAGCTGGGACTACAGGCGCCCGCCACCTCGCCCGGCTAGTTTTTTTTTTTTTGTATTTTTTATTAGAGACGGGGTTTCACCGTGTTAGCCAGGATGGTCTCGATCTCCTGACCTCGTGATCCGCCCGTCTCGGCCTCCCAAAGTGCTGGGATTACAGGCTTGAGCCACCGCGCCCGGCCCAAATGCACTATAACTTTTAAAAGTATCAGGTCGGCCCATCCTGGCTAACACAGTGAAACCCCATCTCTACTAAAACAAAACAAAAGAAAACAAAAAAAAAAAAAAACAAATTAGCCAGTCATGGTGGCTGGCGCCTGTAGTCCCAGCTACTCGGGAGGCTGAGGCAGAAGAATGGTGTGAACCAAGGAGGCAGAGCTTGCAGTGAGGTGAGATCGCACCACTGCACTCCAGCCTGGGTGACAGAGCGAGACTCCGTCTCAAAAAAAAAAAAAAAAAAAAAGTATCAGGTCGGGTGTGGTGGCTCACGCCTGTAATCCCAGCACTTTGGGAGGCCGAAGTGGGAGGAGTACCTGAAGTCAGGAGTTCAAGACCAGCCTGGCCAACATGGTGAAACCCTGTCTCTACTAAAAATACAAAAATTAGCCAGGCATGGTGGCACATGCCTGTAATTCTAGCTACTCGGGAGGCTGAGGCACGAGAATCGCTTGAACCTAGAAGACAGAGGTTGCAATAAGCTGAGATTGCACCACTGCCCTCCAGCCTGGGTGACATCAAGACTCTTTCTCAAACAAAAAAAAGTATAATACTTCAGGTTGGGCACGGTGGCTCACACCTGTAAACCCAGCACTTTGGGAAGCCAAGGCAGGTTTGTTTGAGCTTAAGAGTTTGAAACCCATCTGGGCAACATGGCAAACCCTGTCTCTACAGAAAATACAAAATTTAGCCAGACGTGGTGGCACACGCCTGTAATCCCAGCTACTTGGGAGGGTGAGGCAGGAGAATCACTTGACCCTGGGAGTTGGAGGTTGCAGTGAGCCAAGATTGCACCACTGTACCAGTCTGGGTGACAGAGCAAGACTCCATCTTAAAAAAAAAATATATATATATATATATATATACACATATTTAAATCAACTGATGACAACTTATATCCCTGAATGCAGAGAGGCTTCAGAGGTTGGCCAGTGCTTCATTTGTAAAATGAAGGAAACCAAGGTGCAGTGGAGACTAAAAAGACAGCTGCCCAGCGCAGAGCCCAAGCCAAACCAGATGCAGTCTTTTCACCCCTACATTTGGGCCTCATCAACCATCTGATTCATTTCTTTTCTTTTCACCCCTGCATCTGGGCCTCATCAACCATCTGATTCATTTCTTTTCTTTTCACCCCTGCATCTGGGCCTCATCTAACCATCTGATTCATTTCTTTTTTTTGAGACAGAGTCTCGCTCTTGTTGCCCAGGCTGGAGTGCAATGGCATGATCTCCACTCACTGCAACCTCCGCCTCCCGGGTTCAGGCAATTCTCCTGCCTCAGCCTCCCAACTAGCTGGGATTAGAGGCGTGCACCACCATGCCCAGCTAATTTTGCTTTTGTTTTGTTTCTTTTCTTTTCTCTTTTTTTTTTCTTGAGACAGAGTCTTGCTGTGCCAACAGGTTGGAGTACAATGGCGTGATCTTGGCTCACTGCAACCTCCGCCTCCTGGGTTCAAATGATTCTCCTGCCTCAGCCTCCCGAGTAGCTGGAATTACAGGCACCTGCCACCACACCCAGCTAATTTTTGTATTTTTAGTAGAGATGGGGTTTCACCATGTTGGCCAGGCTGGTCTCGAACTCCTGACCTCAGGTGATCCATCTGCCGTGGCCTCCCAAAGTGCTGGGATACAGGTGTGAGCCACCACGCCTAGCTGTATTTTTAATAAAGATGGGGTTTCACCATGTTGGCCAGGCTGGTCTTGAACTCCTGACCTCAAGTGGTCCACCTGCCTCAGCCTCACAAAGTGCTAGGATTACAGGCGTGAGCCACCACACCCAGCCCATCTGATTCATTTCTTAGAAAAAGTTTAAAACACTTAGCCATTTTGTTTTAAATAAGGAACACAAAAACGTACTCAAGAAATGAAACAAATATTGCAAAAACCGGCCAGATGCGGTGGCTCACGCCTGTAATCCCAGCACTTTGGGAGGCCGAGACGGGCGGATCACGAGGTCACAAGATCAAGACCATCCTAGCTAACATGGTGAAACCCCGTCTCTACTAAAAAAAGACAAACAACTAGCCGGGCGAGGTGGCGGGCGCCTATAGTCCCAGCTACTGGGGAGGCTGAGGCAGGAGAATGGCGTGAACCCGGGAGGCGGAGCTTGCAGTGAGCTGAGATCTGGCCACTGCACTCCAGCCTGGGCGACAGAGCGAGACTCCGTCTCAAAAAAAAAAAAAAATAAAATAAATAAATAAATAAATAAATAAATAAATTAGCTAGGCGTGGTGGCGGGTGCCTCTAGTCCCAGCTACTTGGGAGACTTAGGCAGGAGAATGGTGTGAACCTGGGAGGCGGAGCTTGCAGTGAGCCGAGATCAGGTCACTGCACTCCAGCCTGGGCGACAGAGTGAGACTCCGTCTCAAAAAAAAAAAAACCTTGCAAAAACCTTAGTGCCATATTATAGCGAACAACATGGAAAAAGGGAAATAAAGACAGAAGAAAAAAAAGAGAAGAAATAAGGAAGTAAGTAGAAGAAAGAGAAGAGGAGGAGGAGGAAAGACCCACAGCCAGGGGAGAGAAACAAAACCCCAATGGGGACAGACCCTATGCCAGGCACAGTCTAGGCCTCAGGAGTCGAGAACACAACAGTGAAGGGTTCTGCTCATGGAATATAAATGGCAGTGAAAGGAGCAAAGCAAAGAAAAACAAGACACAAATAAGAACATTTCAGATCACAAGAGCCTGGAAGATAAGAAACAGGTGACATTTCGCGAATTATCTGGGGCGGGTGCAGGGGTTTGGGGGCTGGATATTAGAAAAGGCCTCTCGGAGGCGGGGACACAGAAGCTGGGACCTGGATGGGGAGAAGAAGTTGGCCATGCACAGATCCGCAGAGAAAGCTCCAGGAAGAAGGGATAGCGACTGCGAAGTTCTCAGGAAGAACAGGCTTGGTGCTGTCCCGAGAGAGGGAAGTGTGAGCCCGTGGCCTGAGGTGGGGCTGCAGCCATGGACAGGGCCCAATGGTCAAGGCCTCCTTTGAGTCACAGACAGGACAGGAGGGACGTGATCAATGCACAGTGGAAAGGCTCTCTCTGGACTGGCGAGCAGCGGGGGCTGGCAGATGACACGTGTCTGGGGCAATTCGGAGCCTGAGCAGAGAGACACGGAGCCTCTGACAGGGGGAAGCCATGGGCGGGGCTGGGGAAATGTCTGGGGTATGACAGACAAGATTTGTCGAGAGACCCACCATAGAAAGCAAGGTAGAGGAAGAAATCCTGCCCTGCATGGGTGCGTGGAGATGACTTTTCCGGCTATAAGAAGGGCAAGACAGAACAGGCGGGGCTGGGAGTGAGGCAAGCTCACAGAGGGGGAAGAGCAGGGCCAAGACCCTGGGCGGTATCACAGGTGCGGTGGTGTCTGAAGCCAGGGAGCGAACAACCTGGGAGAAGTGGGTCAGGCCTGTGCCTTCGGGCCCACTGGAGTTGAGAGTCTGGTCGAAGAGCCAAGAAGGAACCCAGGGGGGATGCCTGGAGGAGAGGGACGCACAGGTCGCTGGGCAGAAGCAAGCAGCTCCAGGAGGATGGGGTACGAGCTGGGCGGAGCATGACTCCCAGAGGCAGGGTAAGATGGGGGCTGGGAAGGGGCCACTGCGGTGACCAGGAGGCACCCAGGTCACACCCGGTTATGGTGAACGTGGGTAGAGTAACCTTGCTGGGCTCTGGGCTCCTCTTTCTAAAATATACCGTGTCCTTATTAATTGCACAGTGGAGAAACCTGGCGGACACCACGGTGGTCGAGAGATGAAGGTTAACCTCACTAGCACCGAAGAGACACCACGCACCTCCTGATGGGGCTCCTGCCACCGTGCACAGCCCGAATTTAATCACGAGAAAGCAAGGGGCAAACTCAAATTCAGGGAAATTCCACAGAATAACTGGCTTGGACTCTTCAAACATGTCAAAGGTCGTGAGAGACAAAGACACAAGAACGGTTTCAGATGAAAGGAGACCACAGCAACAATGGTGAGAGCCACACACAATCCTGGATTGGATCTGGGTTTCTGTTGCTAAAAGGACATCAGGGGACAACAATACAATAAGGTCTGCAAGTGAAAGAGGATTGCGTTGATGTCAATTTCCTGATCTTGATCACTGGACTGTGGTTATGTTAGAGAACATCCTCATTCTTAGGGAAAAACACTGAGGAACTCAAGGGTCCAGGAGCACCACGCCTGCAATTTACACCCACTCACGTGGTTCAGGGAAAAAACGAGAACAATGAAGCAAATGCTAGTATTGGGGGAACTGGGGTCAGGGGTATGAGAATTCTTTGTCTTACTCTTGCAAATTTACTGGAAGTCTGAAATCATTTCAAATTGACAAGTGAAAAAAACCAAACCCACCGCTAATACTGCTGGAGGAGATAACCTTAGGGAGTGCATGGCCCAGCACCTGCTGCTCAAGAGGTGCTGGAAGCACCAGTGAGGAACTCAGGTGTGGAGACACACCCTGCTCAGAGCAGGATGGACGTCAGACGTTATCACCCTGCTATCTCCCAAAGGCAGATCTACAATCCTCTAAGCCCTGCTCCAGGTGGGTTATCAGATGCCGCCCACGAGGAGGACAGGTCTTTCCCAGCTGGGAGCAGGAGGCACTGGCATCAGAGAGCAGGCGTGGGGTGTAAATCTCACCCTCCTCCTGGGCACCAAATGTGTACTCTGCTCAGCGCTGGGAAAGGCCGTGTCAAAAGAGCTCAAGTTACCACACAGGGCAAAGGCAGGAAGAGGCGAGGGGAGCCTTCGGGACAAGCACAGCAACAAAACAGCAAACACAAGTGGCTCCTGAACCCATGAGAAAGCAAGAGATTCAGAATACAGCAGTGAGGTGCCACTCCCTCTACAAAGCCTGGGAAATTTGAAATGCAGTGCTGAGCGCTGGGAAGGCCTTCAGGAGGCGGCCCACAGGCACTGCCGAGCATCAGGGCAGCTTCTCTGGGAAGCTCTTTGCAAAACTTATCAACAGCCTTTAAGACATTTATGCCCAGCCAGGCAAAGTGGCTCACGCCTATAATCCCAGCACTTTGTAGGGCTGAGACAGGCAGATCATTTGATGTCAGAAGTTCAAAACCACCCCGGCCAACATGCTGAAACCCTGTCTCTACTAAAAGTACAAAAATTAGCCTGGCATGGTAGTGGGCACCTGTAGTCCCAGCTACTTGGGAGGCTGAGGCAGGAGAGTTGCCTAAGCCTGGGAGGCGGAGGTTGCAGTGAGCCGAGATCATGCCATTGCATTCCAGCCTGGGTGACAGAGCGAGACTCCATCTCAAAAAAAAAAAAAAAAAAAAAAAAAAAAAAGCCGGGCGCGGTAGCTCACGCCTGTAATGCCAACACTTTGGGAGACTAAGGGGTGGATCACGAGGTCAGGAGATCAAGACCATTCTGGCTAACACGGTGAAACCCCGTCTCTACTAAAAAATACAAAAAAGTTAGCCGGCTGTGGTGGTGGGTGCCTGTAGTCCCAGCTACTCAGGAGGCTGAGGCAGGAGAATGGCGTGAACCCGGGAGGTGAAGCTTGCAGTGAGCCACGACTGTGCCACTGCACTCCAGCCTGGGTGACAGAGCAAGACTCCATCTCAAAAAAAAAAAAAAAAAGATATTTATGCCCCTGGGCCCAGTCATTACTATTCCAGAAATCCAACCCCAGGAAATATTCCAAAATGGCAACGAAGATATACACAGAAAGATGTTCAAAACAGCATTATTTACAACAGCAAATCATGAGAAGCGATTTAAAGATTTCACACCCTGGCTCCCACAGACATTATGTAACCATTAACAATAACGTGTTTGCACAGGTTTTGATGACATGGGAAATGCCTGTGATGTAATGTGAAGCCAAGAAGATTTAATGGTAAACAACATGATCTCATGAAGTTTTTTTAAAGCAATGGCAACAACTATAGGACTGTTCGCATGCCACCCTCCTCACTCCCACGTGTTATGGGATTGCTGTAGAGTTGTGTTTTCCTCCTTCTTTATGCTTTTCTGTATTTCCATATGGAAAATTTCCATATTTTCTCCATTGGGGATGCATTATTTATAATTAGAAAAAAAAAAAAAGAAATATACAGAAGGGACAGGAAGAGCTCCGCAGGAAAAGGCAAAGGGAGCTCCCGCTACACCAACTCTTCGGGTGGGAGGACTTGGCAATGTGTCTCCCGGGAGCCTAGCACCCTCTCCCTCCTCACCTGCTGGCCTGCCTATAGGTGAGCAGCCTCACAGCTGGCAGCAGCCCACTGGCACTGAGATTCTCAAACCTCCAGGGCAGTTTCAAGCTTTTTCTGGGGGGCCCCAGTTCTTTGCTCCCACCTGGGTGGGTTTACCCTGCAACCACAGGGGCACTCACCCATGGTTTGTGGGTAAACAGGTCATTTTTATTGCTCTCCTCCCCTCTCCCCACCACACTCGCTCCCCACTGCCTTTTCCAGGCAAAGAAAGAGATTTCCTCAGAAGATATGCCAAAGGCCGGTCACCTCCAGAGCCTCTGGAAGGCTGCACCCTGCCTCACAGCGTGGCCACCAAGTGTCTCTTGAGCTCAGGCAGGAAAATGATGGAGTGCTGACACATCACCGGCCGCCTCGGCGGCCCCTCTCACGCACATTCTTGCATTGGATCCTCATTTTTTCGTGGTGGGTAAAGGATTCCTTAGCAGTCCCACTCCACCAAGAGCCGGAGGCTGTGGGCAGTGGGGGACACAGAAATGCCTCTGTGAGTCCTTGTGTCCCTCAGAGGGAAGCAAAAGCAGGCCTAGACTTGAGGCCAAGAGGACTGTCCCCGGGTATGGGAGCTCTTCGGGTGGCAGCGTGCCAGGCAGATGTTTATGGAAGGGAAAAGGTCAGGGCTCTCTGGCTGAAGTCAGAGCAGGGAAAAGTGGAGCAGAGAGCAGCCTCCTGTGGGGCACAGCCCAGGGCAGGCCCGCAGTCCACTGGCTGGGGGCTCCCCCGCTCCATGGTCTGGGCACCTCTGAGGCCGCAGCTTTCGTATCCATAAAACGGGGTTCAGCCGCCCCACCCTAAGCAGGTCATCCTGGGTGTCGATTGAGACAGTGCAGCCGAACGAAGCGCCATGCCTGGGTGATAAACTTCAGCTGCTGTCACTATCTTCCCAACTCCCTCCCCTCCCAGATGAACGGAGGGCCAGGGAGGAAGCGCCCGGCCCCACACAGCTGGAAGGCCCACACACTCGCGCCCTCCCACTCGCACCACGACGCAGCTCCATGCTGACCTCCCCACAGGCACCTGTGCCAGGCCGTCCTGGTCTGAAGGCAGCACGGGGAGCCCACCCACCAAGCCAGGCTGACCACACACCCAATGCTTAGCAGAGTTCACTGAATAGGGGAGCCAGCGGGTGCGATGCCCACACACACTCGGAGCAAACACACAGGCCCGAGGACACCGCATGCTTTTGCCAGTGCAGAAACCTGCCCCCAACATTCCTCTGCAAAGGAAGAGCCACCCCAGACAAAAGTAGTTAGGAGTGTCAGGTATTGCAGAGATGGGGGCACCTGTCCCAGAGCACTCACCCTGCACCGGCCTTCAGTGCGCAGAGCAGGGTGTCTGAGGAGCTACGGCCAGCTGCTCTTCTGCCTGAGGCCACTGGCCCAGAATACAAAGTTTCTCAACATGAGGCTGCTTGAGGCCTGGGCTGCTATCAGGGGAAGGGGCACCAGTGAGCCTAGCGGCAGTGAACCTGAGGTCTAGAGGCTGGCATGGGCCACCGGCTGCAGGGAGGCGAGAGGTCGGGTCATGCAGAGAGGAGCTGATCCACAGCCCACAGCCTGCTCCCTCGGCCCCCCAGAGACCCGGCAAGATGATGAGGGAGGAGGTCTGAGGCAGGAGGCAGCCGGAGAGGGGAGGGCAGGTTTCTGTGGTGGACTTGGGATGTGCTGCCGAGTGAGGCGACAGACATGGAAATGGTGGCCAGCAGGCAGCGTGGGGCCGGGAAAGGCTGTCAGGAGCTGCTTGTGAATGACGGAGGGTGAGGGCTGCTCTGCTCCTCAGAACCTAGGCATGGCCCTGGAGCTGAGCTCACCGCTGTGGTCACACAAGACCCCTGCCACCAACCTGTCTCTCCCTGACCCTCACACAATGCCAGGTACGGATGGGGCCCCACAGACACGGATGTCTGTTGATGAACTGAACCACCACTGCATTCCCAGGGTGCCTGCACCCTTCCTAGAACTTGGTTAACCCAGTTTTTCCAAATGGCACTGCCTTCCCAGCTCTGAAACCCAGGCCTTTCCAGAATCAGCAATGGCTGGGAGAAACTGCACTGTAAGATGGGCATGGCCACCTCACACTGTCCTCTCTCCGGGAAGCAGGGTCTTCAAGATTGTGGTGGAATAAGCTGACTCTGGGTGTGCTGAGTTTGAGGGGTCTGGGATGGTTCAAAGGGAGGAGCTGGGTGGGCAGACTCCCCCTGCTCCCCAATACCAGACCATTCCCCAAAGCTGAAGGGAGCAGGGGCCTCTGCACAGCACTTGGGGTATAGAGGAAGGAACCCCTGCAGTTGGAGATACCTATGGAGACTCAAGGAAGTGGCAGCAGAGGGTGGGAGACGACCTTCCTGAGAGCCCCCAGAAGCCTTGCCTCTGCCATTAATGACACTCCCGGTCCTCAGGCTGTACGAAACCAAGCCCAGACACTCTGGAGTATGCCAACCTCTCACCTCACCAGCCTGCAGCCCTTCTGGCTGGCACTATTCCAGGCACTTCCTGCCATCTTCACAGCAGGGCACAGAATAGGTGATGGCCAGGCACAGGGAGCAGGGAGCAGCAACGGCTGGAGCCAGGCTCCCTCTGCGGTCCCATGCTGTGCCCTGCTTTTGGGTATTTGGTTGGTGGATGGCAATCAAGAAGTCCTCAAGGTTGTCAAGTTTGGCGGAGAAGCTTCCCTGGAAATGCAGAGGGCTTTACTAACAGAACCCACAGAGCCATTTCCTGCTCCCTAGAGCTGAGCCGCAACTCTTCAAGGGAGGCTGCTAGAGCCCCAGGTGTGAGGGGCATTCTGGGATGCTGCCAGGGCCAGCAACCAGCTCAGGTTACAGTTACACGCCTCAGGGGATGCCACTGTCTTGCTTGCTGCTGGTGATACACACAAGCAAAGCTCTCCCTTTCTGACCTCAGAAACGGGGAAACAGTAGTGAGTGAGTGAGAGCAAACCAACCACCATCACCCAAAGATCCTTCACCCTGCTTTCCTCTCCCGAGAGCTGACAGCCCAGGGACCCATTTGCTATTTTCTGCAAATGCCAGCTGACAGATCCCTTTTCTTGGCCTCGGGTTGTGCATAAGAGACCAGGAAAGAAGACAGCTTTGACTGTCACTTGGGACGTGTAAATAACTCCTTGCAAGCAAGAATGAGCCACAGTGAAGCCAGTAGTGTGTGGGGCACCTGCTTCCTCCCCTGCTGCCTCTCGGGTGACTCCACAGCTTCCATTTCCCTCCCAGCTTCAGCTTCAGATCAATAACTCAGCATTCCTCTTCCAGAAGGGGGTCAGGAAGGCACCTACGACAACCTGCAGGCTGAGGCAGGGCAAGGGCCTGGCTGTCACCTGGCCCGCTCCTGATAAGAGCTGCCGCTTCCACAGCACACAACACGTACACACCGAGCTCTACCTGCGTGCCCGGCTGGTGCCAGCGGAGGGGGGCACAGTGGTGGGCAGTGACCCCAGCAGAGCCTTGCTCCTTGCCAGGCATGAGCCACTGTGGCTCTTCACGCAGACTCACTCAGTAACCCTCACAGCCCCTGATCACCTCCCTGTACAGGTAAGGAACCAGGTGCAGTGGGATTAAGTGACACACCCAGGCCACCAGCAGAGCTGGCCTGGAGCCTGCTTCGTATGTCCCCCTCCAGAGCAGGAGCTCGGACCACAGAGTGGGCTTACGGACTCTTCACCCAACTAAAGGAGTAAGCCACAGCGTTCATCAAGAATAGTGTGACAGGCACTTGGAAACCAAAATACCAAAACCAAAAACCCCACTTCTGATAAAACTGTCTGTCACTGGCCTGGCCTTCAGCGGGGCCACCAGTGGCACTCAGAGTTTCCCACCGAGAGCCGACGAACAATGCCGGCAGTCACATGTCCCAGATAAGCCAAAGCAGTTTCAATTTGTCTAATAAATCATCAAAATGTCCCTGAAATCCCACTACTTCAGACCTGAACTACATCTCCCAGGATGCCTCTTGCAACCAGAAGGAGCACAGAATCCTGCTGTCAGGCTGTCATCGCCCAAGTTTTGCTCCAGACAATGTGGCCCCAGTGCTGAGCAGCCTTGCTGGGGACCAGGGCAGGGCACCACCTAACAGCTGCTGCAGCTGAGGCCCCGCATCGCTTCATCCTACATATTCCTGTCCTCACAGCGTCTCCCGCAGCCTCAGAGGGCAGCAGTAGGCGAGAGGCCGCAGAAGAAGGGAAAGGCCAGGCCCTGCTTCAGCCCAACAGAGCGCCTGGGTCCCTCAGCAAATCCTCAGAGGTGTGCTGGAGAGCAGCGGAGAGGAGAGAAGAAAGGAGTGTGGTTCAGAAAGAGGACCCAGGAACCTCCGAACCAACAAAGCTCCACACATCTACTTCCTATGGGCCCAGCTGCCCCCAGCACCAGCACCCGCACCAGGCTGTGCCCCCACCCCCAGCCGGGCTCTGCAGCTGCCAGCGAAAGCAGGTCAGAACCAGAAAGAACGAGCTCTTGGCAGAGCACTCGGGGCTGCGGCGGTGGCAGCTCTGACGGATGGGGCCGCTCTCCCCAGGCGGCTCTGCTCTAAATGTGTCCGATGGGGCCCAGGGCTGGCAGCCAAGAGGGACAGATGAAAGGACAACTCCACCTGGCTCTCAGGGCTGCCACAGCCGATATCAAAGCACCCAAGAGAGGACAGACTAAGGCTGCGATTTCTGGGCAGGGGGGCGGAAGGGAGGACGCTGGAAACAATGCATGTGACAGACACAGAACACAGGAGAGACACAATACCAAAGACAGAAACAGACACAGCACGGGCACTCGCTGAGGCTCAGCTGGCCGGGCTCTGGGCCCCCAGGAGCACCGGCTGCTCCGAGTGGCACTGCCGCGATGAACAGCTGTGAACAGCGCCAGCAGGGCTCCTCATCGCCCTGGCAACCCTCTATTCAAAGGAGCAGCTGAGGGGGAAAGGGTGGCACCGAGGCGACTGGCGCCATGGTCTCGGGACTTGTGGACTGGGGGACAAAGGGGGCCTCAGAGAAAGCAGAGTGAGGGGGTCCCGAGGGCCTGCCGAGGGCCTGCGGTGAGGTGGCTGCTCCATTCCAGCCTCATTGGAAAGCAGTGAGAATTTCAGGGCCAACACTGCCCCCTGGCGCACGAGGAGCCAGCTTCCCGCCGACCCCGCAGCACGGGGCGTGGGCAGAGCTCACATGGGAAGGTCACTTGTCCCCATTCCTCCACATCCTGTACGAGTAGCCTCAGGAATGCCTTCCCCATATTCCCCGGGCAGCCACCTCCCTCAGCTCGGTCCTTGTCCGTGCCCCACCCATTGTCCTGCTCAGGGGGGCTCTCCATGAGGTCTCCATGATGTCTGTGTCCTCAGCAAAGAGCATTTAATGTTACAAAGATTTGTTGACCCATCTTGTCTCCCTCAATAGACACTGTGAGGGCCCTGGGCACAGGATCCCTGGTCTCTTTTGTCCCCACATCTCCCTAGCACTCTGCACAGTGCCTAAGACCAGAATTAAATAAAAGTTTGCGGGAATGGATCAGTGAACAAATACTTCAGGTTACGATGAGGTTGCAGTGTGGCATGAGGCTGCTAAGATTCACCATGAGGTGTGGTGGCTCATGCCTATAATCTCAGCATTCTGAGAGGCCAAGGCGGGGGTATCACTTGAGTCCAGGAGTTGAAGACCAGCTTGGGCAATATATTGAGATCCTGTCTCTGCAAACTATTTAAAAAAAAATTTTTTTTTTAATTAGCTGGGTGTGGCCTGGCACGTGGCTCACGCTTGTAATCCCAGCACTTTGGGAGGCCGAGACGGGCGGATCACGAGGTCAGGAGATCAAGACCATCCTGGCTAACCCGGTGAAACTCCGTCTCTACTAAAAAAAATACAAAAGAACCCAGAAAGTTGAGGATGCAGTGAGCCATGATGGTGCCAGTGCACTCCAGCCTGTGCAACAGAGCAAGACCCTGTCTCAAAAAATAATTAATTAGTTTTAAAAAATATTTACCTAGAAATATTACGGAGCATTTAGACAAAGATTAGTAAGGCTTGGCCCCTCCTGGGAACAGTACACACATGCTAGTGGGACACACAAGTGTCCATACATATCGATTAGAGCCCAGAGTGCTGTTGACAGGACAGAGAGAAGGTCCGAAGGACAAGGTCAGCAAAAAGCACCTCCCAGACCGCTGCAGAGCACGTCTGTGCCCCCCACAGCTATATGAGGAAACCTTGATCATGGACTTCCAGCTTCCATAACTGTGATAAATGAATGTCTGTTGTTTAAAAGCCACCCAGCCTGTGGTATTTTGTCACTGCAGCCCAAAAGCACTCAAGACGCAGCCTGGGAATGGGAACCAGGGAAGCTGAGTTTCAGGGCTGAGAGGGGTGACAGAGGCTAGGGGCACCAAAGACTCAATTCTAAACAGGACTGGACAATCTTTGCAGGGAGGAAGATGCCAGGACCCAGCAGACACTTGCAGGTGGCCCAGGACGTTTCCTGACCCTCTTCAGGCCACCTCACCCCGCTGGAGAGCTACACAGGACCTGCTCCCCACTCAATCCCCCTCGTTCCAAGATGACAGGACACGAATGCTGGCCAGATTAGAGAGGGCCTCCTGGAGGCCTCGGGGACTTCGGGACCTGTCAAGCTCAGGACAAGCGGGTGTCAAGCTCAGGACAAGCTCAGGACAAGCGGGTGTCCTGAGCGGCTGGCCTTAGAGGTCGAATTGTGTCCCCCACCAAAAAAGATACATTGAAGTCCTAACGCTTAGCACCTAAGTCAGAATGTGACCTTATTTGGACCAGGCGCAGTGGCTCACGCCTGTAATCCCAGCACTTTGGGAGGCCGAGGTGGGCTGATCACCTGAGGTCAGGAGTTCAAGACTAGCCTGGCCAACATGGTGAAACCCATCTCTACCAAAAATTACAAAAAATTAACCAGGTGTAGTGGTGGGTGCCTATAATCCCAGCGACTTGGGAAGCTGAGGCAGGAGAATTGCTTGAACCCGGGAGGCAGAGATTGCAGTGAGCCAAAATAGCGCCATTGCATTCCAGCCTGGGCAACAGTGAGTCTCTGTCCAAAAAAAAAAAAAAAGTGACGTGACCTTATTTGGAAATAGGGTTCTTTACCAGGGTAATCAAGTGAAAATAAAGTCATTAGGGTGGCCTTAATCCAATATGCTTGGTGTCCTTATAAAAAGGGGGAAATTTGGACACAGACACACACAGAAGGAAAATGTGAAGACACAGGAGATGATGGCCACGTGACTGGAGTGAGGCATCTACAAGCCAGGGAAGGCCAAGGACTGCCGACAAACACCAGAAGCTGGCAGTGGCCAGGCAGGACCCTGCCATCCGAGAGAGCACAGCCCTGCTCACACCTTGATTTGGGGCTCTTGGCCTCCAGATATGAGACAACAAGTGTCCGTTGTTTTCACCCAGCTTTTGGCACTCTGTGATGGCAGCTGTAGGAATCTAATACCCTAATGCCAGGGGCTGGAGAAGTGCAATGATGGTAAAAAATACCCCCTTCTCTCATCCACTCATCCTGATGCAGGCCACGGCACTGGTTTTCAGAGCATGTCGCTATTTGGGACTGTGATCAGCTGGCTGGGGCAGGCTGACTGAGAGGCAGCAGAGATGAGAAGTGAAAGGTGATAAGGCGAACCATGCCTGTGTGGAGAGCCAGGCAGTTAGCAGGACAGCCTGAAGGAAAGACTCCAGAGGGAAAAGAGGGGAGGGAGGGCGGCAGGCGGAGGAGGGGAGGAGGTCCAGGTGCTGGGGCGGCTGGAGCAAAGGCAGATAAGGCAGGAAGCAAACAGCCTGGTGTGTCCCGCTGAGGCAGGGAGTGCATGCAGGGAGAGGAGCCCAAGGGCGGCGCCCGAGACTCAGTCCAGAGCTAGTGAGCCCCACCAGCAGATTGGGCGGTGTCCTCAATGTTGGGATGCTATGGA
Organism: Macaca fascicularis; assembly: GCF_037993035.2. Taxonomy (NCBI): domain Eukaryota; kingdom Metazoa; phylum Chordata; class Mammalia; order Primates; family Cercopithecidae; genus Macaca; species Macaca fascicularis. The sequence continues at coordinate 7,497,535 of NC_088388.1, read as the reverse complement.
AATACCAGGCAGCAGGGAGACGGATTTGCAACTGAGGGGACCACTCTGGCAGCTCTGGGGAAGCTGGATTTGAGAAGACGAGAAGTAGAAGACGTTCTACTAGACGCTAGGAAGACGTTCTGATGTGGGCAAGAGACAATGAGGACCTGAACCAGGGTGGTGGGAGTAGGAAGGAAGAGGGGACTGTGACAGGAAATACTTAGGAGGTGGCATCAACAGCACCCATTAGACAGGAGGCAGAGAGGCAGCAAGGAAGGGTGACCCTGGGTTTTAAGGTGAACGATGGCAACACTGAATTAAAGAATGTGAAGCCAGTGTGGGTAGAAACAGTGACTCAGCTTTGAACCTGAAGCGTATCCGGCTGGAAAGGACAGACAGCTAGACGGTGAGTCTCCTGTGTAAAGAGTTCTGAGCTGCAGAAACCTGGGAGTCATCGCAGCCCGCTCCCGAGACGAAGGCAGGAAGGCACGCTGCTAAGATGTGTTGGTGCCACAGCGCACACCCCTGGCTTCAGAACCTAGGGTCCCGCCTTTGACCACTGTGCCACAGCGCCTTTCCCAAGATGCAAAGCTCCAGCCCCAGCCATCAGGGCTGGCCCAGGTGGCAATGTCACATGGCTCTCGGGGAATGAGTGGCAGGTCCTCTCGGCTCCACAGAGTGCTTACTGGGCTCTTTTCCAGGCAGCGAACTGGAAGCTTCCTTTCCAGGAAACCAGAAGTCCTGCAGCTACTGGCATGCAGTGGGCTCCCCAGTGAGCCCGGTCTCATCTCCCAGCGAGAGGATCAGGAGCCACCAAGCTCCACCCCAACCCAGACTTGCCAATGGGTGTTGGTGTCTCATTTTTCAATGTGAACGGTCAGTGAACCACCACCAGATATTTGAGGAAATGACCAAAAAATTCACCAAAACAAATCCGGATTTTTTTAAAAACAGGAACGCTGAGAAGAAAAGTAATATAGAGAATAGATACTCAGAAAAACTATAATTAATCTCCTCAGAGAAACAAGAAAAGCCATTGCATCCATTAAGTAAGAGGCGGCAGCTATTTTGAAAAGGCAACAAGAAAGAGCTCTAGGAATTAAAAATAGAGTTGCAAAATTTTTAAACATAATAAATAGAAGAATTAGAAGACAGTTTGGGACATTACCCAGAAAGACTAACATATGGAAAATAGGAGAAAAGATAAGAAAATAAGAGACTCAGTCCAGCGAGTCCAGCATCCAGCTGCCTGGGACTCCGGAAGGGGAGATGAGAGAGCCAGGGGCGGGGGATCCTGCTGGAAAGTCTCCTGGGACTGAAGGATGCGCATCCACGTGGAGGTCTCGGAGCGCCTGGAGTGATGCCAGAAGTCCCGGCCCGAAAAAAAGGTCAGAGGGGTCTCACAACCTTCTTATATTAGTTCCCTGTGGCTACGGTAACGAATTACCACAAACCTGGTGGCTTAAGACAACAGAAACATATTCTCTTTCAGTTTGGGAGGCCAGAAATCCACCATCAGTTTCACGAGCTAAACCCAAGTGGGGGCAGGGCTGCATCCCTCCGAGGGCCTCGGAGGAATCCCTCCCGAGCCTTTTCCGGCCTCTGTGGCTGCGGGGCTCCTTTGCTTGTGGCCACATCACTCCCCTCTCTGGCTCTATCTCCATATCACCTTCTCCTCAGCATAGGTCTCTGTCCTCTAAGGACACTTGTGATGGCATTCAGGGCCCACCTGGGTGATCCGGGGTCACCTCCCCAGGTCAGAATCCTTCATCACATCTGCAAAAGCCCTTTGTCCTTCTAAGGTAACAACTAGGATTAGGACCTGGGTACCTCTGGGGGCCATCTCCAGCCTACCACACTTCTGAAGACCAAGGGTCACACACAACTGTCTTCAGCAGTGGCATGGAGCCAGAAGCTTCTGGAGTAACGTCCTCCAATTTTGGAGGGAAAACGCTTCCCAAGTTGCAGTCCTCTATCCAGTTAGACTACTAATCCAGTGGGGGTGAAATACCACTCTTTTGAGACATGCCAGGCCTTGGGAGCTGTGCCACCTACGTGCCTGTTTGCCTAAGAAGCTCAGGGATGGGCACTAACAAAACAAAGGAGTAAATAAACCAAGAACAAGGAACGCAAGGGATCCAGGCACCTGGGCAGCCAGCACAGAGGAGGCAAACGGAACTCCCAGGGTGACGGGGAGGGAGGCCCAGGTCGCTTGCTGTCCGCAGGCCTGGAGACCCCCCAGGCACCTGGGCAGCAGCTCCTGGGGATGTGGCCTTAAATAAACAAACAAAAAGGCAGATTACCCGGTGTCTCTGAAAGAATGAAGAAGAGATGGCAATGTACAACTTGTCTAGGGATGAACATCAACTCCAGGAAAATGAAAAGTTAATGCTACCATAGTAAACACTCTGTATTTTCAGATGTGAATATTAACTTAATGCTAACAATGTAAAATCTTGGCCGGGCATGGTGGCTCACGTCTGTAATCCCAGCAGTCTGGGAGGCCGAGGTGGGCATATCACCTGAGGTCAGGAGTTCGAGACCAGCCTGACCAACATGGTAAAACCCGTCTCTACTAAAAATACAAAAATTAGCTGGGCGTGGGGGTGCATGCCTGTAATCCCAGCTACTCAGGACGCTGAGGCAGGAGAATCGCTTGAACCCAGGAGGCGGAGGTTGCTGTGAGCCAAGATCGCGACACCGCATTCCAGCCTGGGCGACAGAGTGAGACTCCGTCTCGAAAAACAAAACAAAACAAAAATGCAAAATCTGAAAATGTACTTAAAAGTGGTTCTATATAACCATGCAGGGTGAAGGGAGGGAAAGCGGGTACATGTGTGGGGCAGGGTTTGAGGTGGGGAGGGCAGTAAAAGTGAGCTCAACCTTTCATCAAAGGAGACCACTAAACAGAGTGATGACGTTGGGAACAGGAGTCACAGGGCAGCCTCTGGGAGGCACTCATGGGGAGGGCAGTGGGACGGGGTGGCAGGAGCAAATGAGCCTCAGGGCACAATCTGACTTTCAGAAGTGTCCACATGTATTATTATTATTATTATTATTATTTATTTATTTATTTATTTATTTGTTTTTTTGAGAGAGTCTCACTCTGTCACCCAGGCTGGAGTGCAGTAGCGTGATCTCGGCTCACTGCAATCTCCGCCTCCCAGGTTCAAGCAAATCTCCCGCCTCAGCCTCCCAAGTAGCTGGGATTACAGGTACCTGCCACCGCGTTCGGCTAGTATTTTTGTATTTTTAGTAGAGATGGGGGTTTCACTATGTTGGCGAGGTTGGTCTCCAACTCCTGACCTCAAGTGATCTGCCTACCTTGGCCTGCCAAAGTGCTAGGATTACAGGCATGAGCTATCGCGCCCAGCCTCACATGTATTATTTTGATAAAAATAAAAGTTAACAAAACAGAAAACCACACTCTGCAAACAGTTCCTTTGTGGTTCTTCCTAATCCCATTCCGGGTCCTTTTCTCCTTTTCTCCCAGGGGGCCCACAATGCAGACTTACTGCTTCCCCTTTGTTAATTTCACCTGTATTTGTGGGCCCATAACCATATGTTTTAATTTCTTTCATAAATGATACAATCATTTTAACTTGCTTTTTTTACCCAATATATATTTGAAATCTCTCCAAGTTGATACAATAGACCTACCTCACGCATGACTACACAATGTTGTATTAGACATATCGTAATTTGTCCATGCCGAATGAGGGACTGCTACTGCCTGAATGGTTGTGTCCCCACGAAACTCCTATGTTGAAACCCTAACCAATGTGGCAGTGTCAGAAGGTGGGGCCTCAGGGAGAAGATTAGGGGCTGGGCGCAGAGCCTTCCTGTATGGGATTAGAACCCTCACAGAAGAGATCAGACAACTCTGTCTCCCCTTCGCCCATGAGAACACAGGGATCTATGAACCGGGCAGTGGGCTCTCACCAGACACCGAATCTGCTGACACTTGATATTGCACTTGCCGATCTTTGGAACTGTGATAAATGCATTTCTGCTGTTTAACGAACCTATGGTATTGTGTTACAGCAGCCCAGACTAAGGCAGTGACAAATAGATTGTTTCCATTTTTTTGTTTGTTTTGTTTTTTTTTTCTTGAGATGGAGTTTCGCTCTTGTTGCCCAGGCTGGAGTGCAATGGCGCGATCTCGGCTCACTGCAACCTCTGCCTCCTGGGCTCAAGTGATTCTCCTGCCTCAGCCTCCCGAGTAGCTGGGATTACAGGCGTGCACCATCCCACCCAGCTAATTTTGTATTTTTGTAGAGATGGGGTTTCTCCATGTTGGTCAGGCTGATCTCGAACTCCACTCCCAACCTCAGGTGATCCACCTGCCTCAGTCTCCCAAAGTGCTGGGATTACAGGCATGAGTCACCTCCCCCGGCAGTTGTTTCCAATTTTTAGCAATTAAGAACTGTATTGTACAGGCTGGCAAAATGATCATTGTTGAAGTTGGGAGACAGGTACATGGAGTTCATTATACTATTTGCTCTATTTTTGTGTATATTTAAAAGCAGTCAGTCAATTAAAAGTGTTAAAAAATGAATAACCTTGACCCCATATAGAAAATGTGCAAAAATTTCTCTAGGACATATACCTAGAATTGGAATTGCTGCATCAGACAATAGGCACGGGTTTTTTGTTTGTTTGTTTGTTTGTTGTTTTTGTTTTCGGAGTCTCGCTCTGTCGCCCAAGCTTGAGCACAGTGGCACAATCTCGGCTCACTGCAACCTCCGCCTCCTGGGTTCAAGTGATTCTCCTGCCTCAGCCTCCTGAGTAGCTGGGATTACAGGCATGGACCACCATGCCCGGCTATTTTTTTTTTGTATTTTTAGTACAGACAGGGTTTCACCATGTTGGCCAGGCTGGTCTTGACCTCCTGACTTCAGGTGATCTGCCCACCTCGGCCTTCCAAAGTGCTGGGATTATAGGCATGAGCCATTGCGCAAGTTTGTTTTTTTGTTTTGTTTTGTTTTGTTGCCCAGGCTGGAGTGCAATGGTGCGATCTCAGCTCACCACAACCTCCGCCTCCCGGGTTCAAGCCATTCTCCAGACTCAGCCTCCCAAGTAGCTGGGATTACAGGCATGCGCCACCACGCCTGGCGACTTTTGTATTTTTAGTAGAGACGGGGTTTCACCATGTTGGTCAGGCTGTTGGCAAACTTCCAACCTCAAGTGATCTGCCCACCTCGGCCTCCCAAAGTGCTGGGATTATAGGCGTGAGCCACCGCACCTGGCCAATAGGCAAGTTTTTAATATCAATATTGCCAAATAAGTCTCCAAGGTAGTTATCCTAATAATTTACACAGCCACTAGAAATACAACAGAATGTCTATTTCCCCACATCTGTACCAACTCTTATATTGTTAGACTTTGATTTCTGTCAACCTTGTAAGTATAAAATGGTATCATTTTAATTTTCAGTTCCCTGATTATTCCTGAAGTTGGCTATTTTCTTATGATTGTGGACATATTTTTAGGTTTTTCCTTTTGTGAATTGCCTGTTCACATCATTTGCCCACTTTTCTGCTGGAATAAATCTTTATGTATTCTAGGCACAAATCCATTCTCTATTATACCCATGGCAGACACCTGGGAGGATGTTTAGCAAGTTATAGGAAGAGGAAGGGGAAGGAATTGAGAGGGAATGACAACTTGAAAAAGGAAGGGTGAGAATAAAAGGTGGGGTGAGTCCGGGAACAAGGCTGCGAGGCTCAGATGAAAGACTGGCCTTGAACTAGAGGAATAACACTTCCTCTCAGAACAGAGAGACTAGGAGTTCCGGGACAGTCTCAGTTGTAAAACAGCCAGTGCTTGGCCACAGGTGTCACCCAATGCACTGACTCAGCCAGGGCCTGGGATGACTAAGAGCTTTTTCACTGTAACTCATCGAGGCTGACAAGCACAGACATCACATTCCAGAAGGCACAACCAAAAGGGCAAAGCAACAGTCCAGGCAGGTCAGCCTGTATAGACAAGACTTCCTACTGACATCCAAAGTACTCATTTGCCACAGCTGCTCTGAGGATGGGAATAATGAGTGCAAGCTGCACCAGGGATGAGAGAGATTGAAATTTAAGAAGAATGTCTGACCAGCCTGATCAGCAAAAGATACGGATAAGAAAAAGCAGTGCCATTTCCCTCTGAGGGAGTTGTATAAGAATTCAGTCTTCTGAATCAAGAGATTCTTCTGGAATGGCAACATGTTAGACTGAGTCTGTAAGAGATTTCATGAATTTCTGCTGTGATTAGCTAACCTTGGAGAAGAGACACGCAGCAGTTTTCAGTCTGTATTTTGGCATGTTCCTACATAACGCTCTTCTAACATTCTTTCTTTAGAAGAAAAAAGCAAAAGTTAGAAACATTTGGGGTTTAGATATTAAGGATGTTTTTATTTAAAATATACCATGAATCAGAGATTTTGAGCCCTCAGGGGGCCTGGCCAGGGAAAAAAGAGCAGCAAGGGTATTGCTTCAACCTCCTCCCATCCCCCTGACTCTTCCCAAGTAAGACAAGGCTAGGGGCCAAGCGCTGAGAGATGAACAAATTTACTTTTTTTTTTTTTGGAGACAGGGTCTTGCTCTGTCGCCCAGGCTAGATTGCAGTGGCATGATCAGAGCTCACTGCAGCCTCGACCTCCCAGGCTCAAGTGATCCTCCCACCTCAGCCTCTCTAGTAGCTCAGCTAATTTTTTAATTTTTTTGTAGAGATGGGGATCTCACTATGTTGTCCAGGCTTGTCTCAAACTCTGGGCTCAAGTGTTCCTCCTGCCTCAGCCTCCCAAAGTGCTGGGATTGCAAGCATGAGCCCCCACACTTGCCAGACTTAGCAAATTAACACACAAAGCACTCAGTTAAAATCTGAATTTCAGATAAACGGCAAAAAAGTTTAAGTATATCCCATACAACATTCAGGGCATACTTCTAGTACAAAATTATCTGTTGCTTATTTGAAATTGCAATTGAACTGGCATCCTGTATTTCATCTGGTGACCCTAAGGAGCCAGCAGCATTGAGGCCCTGACTGGGCCTTAGGAGAAAAGAAACATGAAGAGAATCCCAGACGTTGCTGTAACAGGGCAGGGGAAACGGCTGCGCCCCAGGGCCCAAACTTCCTGGGTTCACATCAGGCTTCCACCGACTCTGGGTAAGTCGCTTAACCTTTGGGCTTCAATTTCCTCAGCAAAATCAGAGATAACCAGCCGGGCATGGTGGCTTATGTCTGTAATCCCAGCACTTTGGGAGGCCAAGGTGGGAGGATTGCTTGATGCCAGGAGTTCAAGAACAGCCTGGATAACACAGTGAGACCCCATTTCTACAAAAAGTTTAAAAATTATCCAGGCATGATGGTGCATGCCTGTGTAACACCTACTATAACAGCTACTCGGGTGTTGAGGTGGGAGCATCGTTTGAGTCCAGGAGGTCGAGGCTACAGTGAACTATGATCACGCCACTGTATCCATCCTGGGTAATAGAACGAGACCTTATCTCAAAAATAAAATAAAATCAGAGATAACAAAAATAATTGCCTCATAGGGTTATTACAAAGATAAAATGAGTTGATGCATGTGAAGTTCTTAGAATAGTGCCTCACACATAAGCAGCCTTTATTATAAATGTTGGCTTTGGTCGGGCACAGTGGCTCATGCCTGTAGTCCCAGCACTTTGGGAGGCCAAGGTGGGTGGATCATGAGGTCAGGAGTTTGAGACTAGCCTGGCTAAGATGGTGAAACCCCGTCTCTACTAAAAATACAAAAACATTAGCCGGGCACTCGCCTATAATCCCAGCTACTCAGGAGGCTGAGGCAGGAGAATCGCTTGAACCCGGGAGGCAGAGGTTGCAGTGAGCCAAGATGACACCACTGCATTCTAGCCTGGGTGACAGAGCAAGACTCCATCTAAAAAAAAAAAAAAAAAGTTAGCTTTTAGTATTAACTGTGAGTGTTTAGTATTTATGTTGGATCTGCTGATGATGATGTGGGGGTGTGTGGAGGGGAGGCAGAGAAGGAAGAATTAGAAGGCAACAGAAGCCCAGGTTGAAGGGCTGGGGCTGCTGCAATGGAGATACCTTGTTTGCTAAGATGCTACTTGGCAGCACAACTCAACCCTGACAGACCCTTAGAACAAGTCAGACGACCTGAAAGATGAGGTTCTGCTGTCCAGCCGCACCATGTCAGCGAGAATCCAGACTGTGACCCCAGGGCATGGCTCACCTCCACGGGCTTGCCTGACTCCAGATCTGTGCTGTGACATCACGTTGGTAGCCCGACACGGGCCACAGTGGGCATATTTATGCCACAGAAATTGGTAAACACTACAATCGACGCCCTTTCCTCACTTCCCTAAGAACCACCCCTGACAGAGCAGCAGGTGGCACGCATATCCCAGAAGGGACCAGAGACAGGGAGTGAGGGGAGCAAAGTAGACGGAGTCCCTTCTCCACTCTCCCTTTTGCCTACGGAACCCAAATAAATAAGCCTTTTTTCTTTTTTATGGGCCTGGTGTCAAGTGCTAAATTTGATTGAAACATGAGGATGAGCTAAGGAAGACAGCGAACAGGCACTCGATCAGTGTCCTAAGGTAGTTCCAATGGCATTCTGCAACATGAATTAATCCATGAGGGTATCAACATAAAACTTCTTTTGAGAATCTCATTTAACAACTGGAAAATTATTCTTTTGTCTTCTAAGGGACTGATTTCCTTACTCCTGCTCTCAACACCTTCTTTCTCTCTCTCCATCAACACAGGCACTTAGAGGTTGAGGCGTGGGGGTGTAAAATCATGCTTTTTGGTGGACACGGCAAATGCCTATTCTACAGCAGAACTTAGCCCCCTCCTCCACCTCCTCACTCCCCCTCCCAAACTGCACATATACACCAAACCCAACCAGACACCTCCTCCTTCCTTCCTCACTACCCTCTCCCTGGTCACTAAGGGTTAAGCTTAGGGTCATCTTTAGCTCTTCCCCTCCCTCACCTACCATCTGGTCAAGACGTCTGGCCAGTTTTACCTCTTTGTTCCCTCACATCCTTCCCTCTTTTCATTTCTAATCAGAGGACCCTGAAATGTCCTCTTCTTACTATTTAACTATTGTAAAAACCTCCTACTCATTACCACAGCTCTAGCTACCAACCCACACCAGGTACTAGGGATAGCTAGCATCCCCAAATACAGGCACGACGGCACTCTTCCTGAAAACTGGGGTAATTCTCTGACTCCCCACTGTCTGCAGGTGGGAAACTCAAGTCTCCTTGGGGACCTTCCCCAAAATTAGTGCACCCTGCCTGTTCAGCCTTATCCCCCCATGCCCCAGCCTCCCGGATCCTCCAGCTGCAGCCCAGCTGCCTCCTCTTTGTTCTCAGAAATCCTAGCACCTGCCCCTCTCCCTTAGAGTACTCCCTCTACCATGAGAACACCCCTCCCGTCCCAGATTTTGCCCATGCAAGTCCTGCTCCTGTCTCAGGTATGCATCTAATTTTTCTCACTCCCTTATGAAATCCCACTAAGACTTCAGCAAATAGATTTTTTTTTTTTTTAAGCTATGAACCCCCAAGGGCAGAACAGGAGAGAAGACAACAGCAACATGATTGCAGAAGCTGGCACATAGCTCGGGTCAGCTGACCTCACAGCCTGGGTCTGGAGCAGGCTGAGAACACCTGGGTTCCCACCATCCACCAGGAATCCCCCAAAGGCCAGGGAACTGCAGCTCCAGGTCCCCCCACCCCCACAATGGGCTGAACGAGCTGACAGCTGACGTGTATGAAGAGGGCAGGCTGAAAGCTTTCAAAAAGCAGGCAGGGCTGGGCGCAGTGGCTCACGTCTGTAATCCCAACACTTTGGGAGGCCGAGGTGGGTGGATCACCTGAGGTCAGGAGTTTGAGACCAGCCTGGCCAACAGGGTGAAATGCAGTCTTTACTAAAAATACAAAAATTAGCCGGGTGTGGTGGCATGCACCTGTAATCCCAGCTACTCAGGACGCTGAGGCAGAAGAATCACTTGAACCCGGGAAGCAGAGGTTGCAGTGAGCCGAGATCGTGCCATTGCACTCTAGCCTGGGCGACAAGAGTTACAACTCTGTCTCAGGGAAAAAAAAAAAAAAAAAAAGCAGTCAGACCCCTACCTCCCCCATTTCATGCCAGAGACCTCCCCTCTCCAGCCCTGGAAGAACAGAGGTTTACTTTCTGGGGGAGGGGGGGAAAGTGTGGGGTCTCTCTACTGGGAAATTCAAGGCACAGTTGAGGGCCTGGGGACCTTGCCAAAAATGGGGGTGGCAGGTTAAGTGACTCTTTGCATGCTATCCCCTTCCCCAGCTGAGCTCCCAGATGTTGACACTGAGGTTCCCCAACAAACGGCCTGCCCAGATTACCTACTGGTACACTCAGAACTGGACCCCCACCTGCTCCAGCTCCCAGGCAGCATTTTAGACCCCTCCTAATAATTATGAGCAGGTAACCAAAGGTCCCTGGGCATATTCATTCAAAGAAGATGGAGACCAGAAGAAGGAGCAGAGAAAAGCAATTTGGAGGAAACTATGCAGGGAAAAGAAAACTTAAAGAAACAAACATGGCATTCACATCCTTACAGAAATAAGAAAAGATTGCATCAGGCCGGGCGCGGTGGCTTAAGCCTGTAATCCCAGCACTTTGGGAGGCCGAGATGGGCGGATCACGAGGTCAGTAGATCGAGACCATCCTGGCTAACACGGTGAAACCCCGTCTCTACTAAAAAAAATACAAAAAACTAGCCGGGCGCGGTGGCGGGCGCCTGTAGTCCCAACTACTCGGGAGGCTGAGGCAGGAGAATGGCGTGAACCCGGGAGCGGAGCTTGCAGTGAGCTGAGATCCGGCCACTGCACTCCAGTCTGGGCGGCAGAGCGAGACTCCGTCTCAAAAAAAAAAAAAAAAAAAGAAAAGATTGCATCAGTGAAAACACAGGATGCTACACACATTTTTAAAGAACCATTTGGGGAGCAAAAAAACTCTTGGAAATTAAAAAGTATAACAAGACAAAGCAATAGAAGGGTTGAAAGATGAAAGGAAATCTTCTAGAAACTGAAGAAAAGAGACAAAGAGATGGAAAATAGGCAAGAAAGGGAAAAAAATTAGAGGATCAGTCCAAGAGATCCAAAAACTAAATAGGAGTTTCAAAAAGACAGAACAGTAAAAAACAAACAGCAAGAAAAGAAATATTTCAAGAAACTCCCAGCACAGGACACGAGTTTCCACACTGGAAGGACTCGCTGAGAGCCTGACGAAACAGATGAACACGGGCTGACACCAAGCCACCGTGTCAAATTTCAGATCCTGTAAGCTTTCCCAAGGGAGGGTAAGAAGAAAAAAAAGACAAAAGAATCAGAAATCAGAAAGGTTTTGGACTTCTCAGCAGTTCCAGAAGTTAGAAAAGTGCAAAGCAATCCTTCAAACTTGTCAAGGAAAAATTATTTCCAACCTGAAATTCTCTCTCTTTTTTTTTTTTTTTTCTTTCCAGAGACAGAGTCTGGCTCTGTCACCCAGTCTGGAGTGCAGTGGCGCAATCTTAGCTCACTGCAACCTCCACCTCCTGGGTTCAAGCAATCCTTCTGCCTCAGCCTTCCGAGTAGCTGGGATTACAGACACACGCCACCACGCCCAGCTAATTTTTGTATTTTCAGTAGGGATGGGGCTTCACCATGTTGGCCAAGATGGTCTGGAACTCCTGGCCTCAAGTGATCCACCTGCCTCAGCCTCCCAAAGTGCTGGGCTTACAGGCATGAGCCATCGCGCCTGTCCCCAACCTGAAATTCTCTATCCAGCTAAACTATCAACGATGTATGAAAGTAAAATAAAGTAAAATAAAGAGAAAAGGCAAAGGTCTTTGTCAGGAAGCTGCTGCACCCAAACAAGGGAGCGAGCAAACAAGAAAGAGGAAGTGGGAACGAAGAAGAAAGACAGAGGGAATCCCTGTGACAGGGCATGCCAAAGTAGCAGAGGGGCAAAGAGGATGGACAGCGCCACCCACTCCCTTCAAGGGGAACTAAAGGAAAATGAAGCCTCTCTTACTGATGAGAGGGCCTATGGCCAAACCTGACCGCAAGACAGGAAAGCAGCATGAACATAACACCTGGAGCCTGACCCACACCTTAGCAGGAGGCCCCGATCCCCACAGACCACGATGTGGAGGCTGTGAAAATCTGCCTAGATGAGAAGCATCCACCTATATATATGCACATACACTCATAAACGTGGAGTACTTCTAGAATGACACTTCAGGAGCTGGTAACAGTGGCTGCCTCTGGGAAAGGTTTCTCCTTCACTGCTGATCCTTTTTTTTTTTTTTTTGAGATGGAGCCTCACCACTGTCGCTCAGGCTGGAGTGCAATGGCGCAATCTTGGCTCACTGCAACCTCTGTCCCCGGGGTTCAAGTGATTCTCATGCCTCAGCCTCTAGAGTAGCTGGGATAACAGGCGTGCACCACCATGCCCGGCTGATTTTTTTTTGTATTTTTAGTAGAGACGGGGTTTCACCATGTTGGCCAGGCTGGTCTTGAGCTCCTGACCTCGGGTGATCCACCTGCCTAGGCATCCCAAAGTGCTGGAATTACAGGCATGAGCCACCACACCCAGCCTTGATCCTTTTGCATTTGTACCATGTACTTGATTATCTATTCAAGAAGTGACTAAGTTGGGGTGCAGTGGCTCACGCCTATAAACTTAGCACTTTGGGAGGCCGAGGCAGGCAGATTACCTGAGGCCAGGAGTTCATCACCAGCCTGGCCAACATGGCAAAACCCCATTTTTACTAAAAATATAGTAATTATCTGGATGTGGTGGCGTGCACCTGTAGTCCCAGTGACTCGGGAGGCTGAAGCAGGATAATTGCTTGAACCCGGGAGGCAGAGGTTGCAGTAAGCAGAGATGCCACTGCACTCCATCCTGAGTGACAGAGAGAGACCCTGTCTCCAAAAAATAAATAAACAAAAAGCGAATAAAATACAACATGCGAAAAGCTATCCTCCTTCAAAGCCCCTCTTCATTGCCCCCTCCCTGAGGAAGCCTTCCCTGGTTCCCAACCCAGGACCAAAGTAAGACAGGGACCCTCTTCCTGGCCTGCTTCTCCCCAGGCCCTGGTTAGTGAGTGCGGGTCATGCATCCAGCCTTGAGCTCTATGAGGGCAGACATAACTAACTCACCTTTATGTCAACTTGGTAGAGATAACTTGCTCCAGGAGAGCTGGAAAGAAACTTTCATTTTCTGCCTACGATATTCCAGGCATCTTCCTTCCAGCCCACTAAATTGTCACCACAATCTCATGGGGTATTATCAACCCTTATTTTCCTGATAAGAAAACTGAGGCTGGGAAGGACCCACAGGAAGTAGCAAACTCAAGAATAATCAAGGCTGTCCAGCTCCAGGGCGCCTGTTTTTTCATGAGAGCAGCTAGCCTGGTGCCTAGCTCACAGTACAGTTCCAAAAATGTTTCACTCAACCAAATTAAATTGGAATTAAGATTTAACTAGAATTAAGATTTTCTAAGATTTTCTTCTGGAGCTGGGGCCTTCCCATGTTCTGAGATCCTGAAAAAGCGGCTGAGGACCCTCGGTGGCAGACGGCACCCCCACCCGGCCAAAGGGAGCCAGGGCCAGCGGTCGCAGCCCAGTGGGAAGTTTCCTCATCAAACCACAGTCTTTTAGCCTACTGCGCTGCCCTCCGGGGCCAGGGTTTTGTTTTTAACAGCTTTATTGAGATACAATTCACATACCATATAGATGATACATGTAAAGTGCAATTCAATGGCCAGGCATAATGGCTCGCACCTATAATCCCAGAAGGCTGAGGTGGGCAGATCACCTTGAGGTCAGGAGTCTAAGATCAGCCTGGCCAACATGGCAAAAGCCCATCTCTACTAAAAACACAAAAATTAGCCAGGCGTGGTGGCAGGCACCTGTAATCCCAGTTACTCGGGAGGCTGAGACAGGAGAATCACTTGAACACAGGAGGCGGAGGTCGCAGTGAGCCAAGATTGCGCCACTGCACTCCAGCCTGGGTAACACAGCAAGACTCCATCTCAAGAAACAAATAAAGTGCAATTCAATGGCTTTTTAAATATATTCACAGATATGTGCAGCTACGACCACAATCCACTTTTAGAACATTTCATATCCCTTAGCTGTCATGCCTCAAACCCCTTAGCTCCCTCAGCCCTTGGCAACCACTAATCTACTCTCAGTCTCTATGGATTTGCCTATTCTAGACATTTCTTTTCTTTTTTTTTTTTTTTTTTTTTTTTGAGATGGAGTTTTGCTCTTGTTGCCCAGGCTGGAGTGCAATGGCACGATCTCGGCTCACCACAACCTCCGCCTCCCGGGTTCAAGCGATTCTCCTGCCTCAGCCTCCCGAGTAGCTGGGATTACAGGCATGCGCCACCACGCCTGGCTAATTTTGTATTTTTAGTAGAGATGGGCTTTCTCCATATTGGTCAGGCTGGTCTTGAACTCCCGACCTCAGGGGATCCACCTGCCTTGGCCTCCCAAAGTACTGGGATTACATACGTGAGCCACCATGCCCAGACAATTCTGGACATTTCATATCAACAGAATCATAAATTATGTGGGTTTTGGGTCTGGTTTCTTAGCATATTGCTCTCAAGGTTCATCTGTGTTGTGGCGTGTGCTAGTACTTCACTTCTTTGTATGGCTAAATAATATCCCATCATATGACTACAGGTATGCGCCACACAATTATGTTGCAGTCAATGATTAAATGCATATATGATGGTGGTCCCATAATATTATTGATTTTACTTGACAGACAGTCTCACTCTGTCGCCCAGGCTGGAGTGCAGTGGCGCGACCATAGTGCACTATAGCCTCGAACTCCTGGGTTCCTGAAGCCATCCTCCTGCTTCAGCCTCCCAAGTAGCTAATTTTCTGTTTCCTTTTTTTTTGCAGAGACGGGGTCTTGTGACATTGCCCAGGCTGGTCTTGAACTCCCAGCCTCAAGTCATCCTCCCACTATGGCCTCCCATGTGAGCCACTGTACCCAGCTAAGAGTTCTTGATGTAGTCTAGATATAAGTTCCTGGTTACATAGATGATTTCCAAAATGTTCTCTCACTTTGTGGGTTGTCTATTCCCTTTCTTGATAGTGTCCTTTAATGTAGAAAAGTTGACTCCGATGACGTACAGTTCATTTTCTTTTATTGCTTGTGCTTTGGCGTCGTATCTAAAAAATCATTGCCCAACCTAAGGTCAGAAAGAATTACACTTATTTTTCTTCTTTTTTTTTTTTTTTTGAGACGGAGTCTCGCTCTGTGGCCCAGGCTGGAGTGCTGTGGCCGGATCTCAGCTCACTGCAAGCTCCGCCTCCCGGGTTCCCGCCATTCTCCTGCCTCAGCCTCCCGAGTAGCTGGGACTACAGGCGCCCGCCACCTCGCCCGGCTATATTTTTCTTCTTATAGCTCTTCTTACATTTAGGTCTTTGGTCCATTTTGAATTAATTTTTGTATGTGGTATGAGGTCGGGTCCAGTTCATTCTTGTGCATGCGGATATACAGTTGTTTTAGCGCCACTTGTTAAAAAGACTGTTCTTTCCCCTATTAAATTGTCTTGGCGTTCTTATTGAAAATCAATTAACTGTTAATGTGAGGGTTTACTTCTGGGCTCTCAGTTCGATTCCATCAATCTGTGTGTCTATCCTTACCCCGGTACCACACTGCAGTTAAATTCTGAAATCAGGAAGTGTGAGTCCTCCAACGTTGTTCTTTTTTAAGATTCTTTTGGTTGTTCTGGTTCCCTTGCATTTCTCTGTGAATTTTAGGACTGTCTTGTCAATTTCCGCTAATGAAGGCATCTTGGATTGTGATAGGGATTGCCGATCAATTCACGGAATGTTGCCATCTTAACAATACTAAGTCTCTGATCCATGATCATGGGGTATCTTTCCATTTATTTGGGTCTTCTTTAATTGTTTTCAACAATGTTTTATAGTTTTCAGAGTATAAGTCTTGTACTTTTATTAAATTTATTCCCAAATATTTTATCTTGATGCCATCTTAAATGGAATTGTTTTCTTCATTTTTTCAATTTGCCCACTGCTACTGAAATACAATTGATTTTGGCATACTGATCTTATGTCCTGCAACCTTGCTGAACTCACTTAATTCAAATAGATTTTTAATGGATTCCTTAGGTTTTTCTATACAAGATCATGTCAGCTGAAAAGAAAAATACTTTTACTCTTGCTTTCCAATCTGGATGCTCTTTATTTCATTATCTTTCCTAATTGCCCCTTATGATCAAATTTTGAACTAGTAACTAGTTATGATTTGGCAGCCCCTTCCCAAAAAGCAGCAGCAGCAGCCGCTCTGACCCTAGGATGCCAGAGCTCTCATCCCCGCTGCTTTCCACACCTGCTGAGTGGATGCCTCCTCCGGGGCTTCACCTTTTGGGGAGAGGCTGCCTGGCTGGGGGCTCTGGCTTGCCTCCCTGTATGCCCTTCTCTGGACCCAGGGAGGCTGAGCCCTGTGGGTGGAGGCACCTGGGCTCCCTTGCTGGCTGGTTTCCTGTGGGTCCAGCCGATGAGAGGCACAGGCAGGAGACAAGGGCAGGTAGGAGGTGGAGAGAGAATGTGGGGTGTGTCTTTCTCACTCTCTACTAGCTTTGATTGTCCTGACCCAGGCTGTGTCTTGTTGCTATGACAGTCCCTGCTGGCATCCCAGTGTCCACTATTCAGCCCTCACTGGTATTTGCAGGAAACACTATATATATATATATATATATATATATATATATATTTTTTTTTTTTTTTTTTTTTTTTTTTTTTTTTTTGAGACAGAGTCCCGCTCTGTCACCCAGGCTGCAGTACAATGGTGAATCTTGGCTCACTGCAACCTCTGCCTCCTGGGTTCAAGCAATTCTCCTGCCTCAGCCTCTGGAGTAGCTGGGATTACAAGCACCTGCCACCACGCCTGGCTAATGTTTTTGCATTTTTAGTAGAGATAGGGTTTTGCCATGTTGGTCAGGCTGGTCTTGAACTCCTGACTTCAGGTGATTCGCCCGCCTCAGCCTTCCAAAGTGCTGGGATTACAGGCGTGAGCCACCACGCCCGGCCGGGAAACGCTATTTCTTCTCCTGACCCCTTCAAGCCTAGTGGTGGTAATGACTTTCCACTGTCACTTGGTGCCTCAACTTCCCTTGTTGGGTGTCTGACTTTTCTTTGCTCATTAATTCCGTTTATTAGAAATAGTGTGCAACCCTCAACCATTCCTGGGTAGTCTTGACGGCTATTCTGCTAGATGACACACCCCGACATCCTGTGGAGGAAGGCACTGTGGAACCTAGGTCAAGGTGAAAGCTTGGTTCTCTGGGCAAACTGATTACCAAAGTACTCAGTCCAAGAGCCAAGGAGATAGTAAAGAAATCCAATGGCAAACAGCTTCGGTTCCTGGAAGAGGAAAGTAAACAGCAACCCAGGGAGGACATGACCTTGGCTGTAGTTGCTGCTGTTTTCTCTCCCTATTCTCGACTCCTAGGAGAACATACCTTCGTAGCCCCATGATCTGACCTTTCATCCTATGCTTTGGAGTTTGAGCACAAACACTGACTGGCTCAGAGGCTTCCCGGAGATGGAGTTCTGGGCATCCACTATTGCTGAGTTTATTGTGACGGCCACGTGGCAAGTGTCGGAATCGCTGATCGTTTGTGTGAGCTACTGCTGAGTGCCAGCCACTGCACTGAGTGACTTCTACGATCTCAATCATCAGAGGACTTGTAAGAGGAACATTACTGTAAGCATGGAAACAGACACCCAGATGAACAGCTTGCCTATGGCCTCAGAGCTCAAAGCCACGTAGACCCCTGTCTGCCCGTCATGCCCAGCTGTGCCTCAGGTCCTGCCCTGCCACCCAGGAGTCTCTTGTAGACAGACTGTCAAGATTGATCATGCTAGTGATTAGTAGTTACCAATCTCTCCTCCCTGCCTCCTCTACCATCACTCTTGCCCTGGCCACTCCCGGGCCTGTGATCACACCCTCCTCCTCCTCCAGCTGTATCACATCACAGTCACATCTGTGTGTCCCTCAAACTCTGACCACAGCCCTTCCCCCAGGCTTTCTGTGTAACCACAGTCGTGCTGCCCAGCCAACCCCCAGCTGAGTGGACATTTTGTTTTGTTGTTTTGGAGTTCTGCAAACAGCAAGAGCTCCCAGTTCGCCTTTACTCTCAAATGCACACCCCAGGGACGGGAGGGAAGCACAGCGGCTGCGGCAGGCCAGGCTGTCAGGAGCCTAGCCACTATACCACCGCAGCCCACCCACCTGCTGAGCAGCTGCGGACTCGCCAGGACTTACTTTTCAGCTCCACATTAGCAGGGGGGTGTTCATCCAAATACAACAGTTCCTCCTCAAGGATGAAATTAGATTGCTGAACACCCCCATGGGGAGGAAGGAGATATACAGGGTCCGGGGACCTGCGGTGAGTGGATCTACGAAAGCCCTGGGGCCACATTGCCTTTCCCATCTTCTTAATCCCAATCCAAAACGGATGCAGTCTCAGCACTGCCAACTCCTTTCCCCAATCTGAAGGAAGGGGTCATGTCTTATAATCATTATGAAAACAAGAATAATTCATAGTAGCTGGAGTGCCACACCCTGGGTGAGGCACCATCCTGACTGTCTCCTCAATACTCACAAGGCCAGTACGACTCTATCCAACCACGTTGTTGAGGTCGTCCCTACAGACTATAATTATTATTATTTTAAAAAATATATTTTTTGGCTGGGCACAGTGGCTCACACCTGTAATCCCTGCACTTTGGGAGGCCGAGGCAGGCGGATCACCTGAGGTCAGGAGTTCAAAACCAGCCTGGCCAACATGGAGAAACCCCATCTCTACTAAAAATACAAAAAAAAAAAAAAAATTAGCCAGGCGTGGTGGCAGGTACCTGTAATCCCAGCTACTGGGGAGGCTGAGGCAGGAGAATCACTTGAACCCAGGAGGTGGAGGTTGCAGTGAGCCGAGATGGTGCCACTGCACTCCAGCCTGGGCAACAGAGTGAGAGACTCCATCTCAGAAATAAATAAATACATTAATAAATTAATTAATTAATAAATATTTAGAGACAGAGTCTCATTTCATCACCCAGGCTGGAGTGCAATGGCGTGATCTCAGCTCCCTGCAACCTCCGCCTCCTAGGCTCAAGCGATTCTCCTGCCTCAGCCTCCCAGGTAGCTGGGATTATAGACACCCACCACCATGCCCAGCTACAGACTATAATTATATTTAACAACCACATTGCTAGCGCTCTGCAGTTTAGAAGGCACTTCAGCAGACACTCTCACTTGCTACTAAGAGTAACCTCGCCTACTAGGCAGGACAAGCACCATCTTCATTTGACAGAAGCTTTTACACAGAGCATGAGACTTTCTGGCCTGTCTCCCACCCCTAATGTCCCACACCAGTTCCTGATCTCCTGCCCCACCTCTCCTGCACCCTGCCCCTCAGGTGACTCACTGTGTCAACATCCTTGAGGAAATGATTTCTGGTTCATGGCCCCAGAGCTGGAGCTTTGGAAGGATAAAGGGAAAAGCAGCCAGGGTCTCTGCCCTCAAGAGACAGGCATTCTAAGGCTGGGCGCGGTGGCTCATGTCTGTAATCTCAGCACTTTGGCAGGCCGAAGCAGGCAGATCACCTGAGCCCAGGAGTTTGAGACCAGCCTGGGCAATGTGGCAAAACTCTGTCTCTACAAAAATACAAAAATTGCCCTTGCGTGGTGGCACATGCCTGTAGTCCCAGCTACTCAGGAGGCTGAGGTGGGAGAATCACCTGAGCCTGGGAGGTCAAGGCTGCAGTGGGCTGTGATCGCACCACTGCACTCCAGCGTGGGTGACACAGCGAGACCCTGTCTCAAAAAACACACACACAAAGACACAAATTCTAATGAAAGAGAAAGGACAAACACAAATAAGGAACTGTATAACTAAGTGGGAAGGAAGGCCTGGCAGGGGCCACCTGGCCAAGTCTGGACCACAGACTGCTGCGATTCTGTGGGAGGGGAACGGCATTTAGAGTTAAACCTTGGATTCAAGTTCTGGCTTTGCTACCACCCATCAAATGACCTTGGAGAATTCACTCTACCTCTCTGGACCTGTTAGTCCATCTACAAAACAGATTTATCCCTCTCAGCGCAGAGGGCTGACAATTAAGGGATCTGTTTTATGGGAAACTTCAAATTGTCTCTTCGGTTTCATAAACTGTAAACCGCAATACACATGCAAAGGACTGTGATTAGATTTCACCTCATCAGAGGCATCAAGTATTTACTGAGCAGCGAACTGCCTGTAATGCACACTTGAGGGATGGAGGATCATATAAAACATGGCCTCTGCCTTTAAGAAAATCACTATCTGCTGATGAGGCAAGACAGGCACAGCCAACATATAACAAACACATAGTGTGTGCAAAGGCACTGCTGCGAGAGAAAAGGGAGAGGAGGCAGGCCAAGCAGCTTAGGAGAGCTAAGTGAAGGCTCACAGAGGAGACACTTGGCCTGGCCCTCAGGAAGGGCGCCAGCGCCTGCTGTGTGAGTGCACTGGGGTGAGAGGGAGAAACAGGGCCAACTGTCCTCATCTCCACGTGTGGACTCCAAGCTGACTCTGTTCAGGGTCAGGGGCCAGTGGAGCCGGTTCAAATCCTGATCACAACCCCCTAATGCTAATTAATCTGGTTACCTAGAGGAACTAACTTTTCTGAGACTCTGTAAAATAAGAATAATTATTTGACTTTGTATGTTCATTGGGAGGATTAAATATGAGAATGCATGTGAACTGGTCTGTATTAGGGATGTAATACATGCTACAAATTAATAATCATCAACATCAAATAAGGTCTGACCGCCAGGGTGAGATCAGATTTTGGAAGGTCAGAAAGCCCAATAAAGAAATGTAGAAACAATGATTTGGGGGTGATCAGCATAGAAGTGACAGCCAAAGCCATGAGAAAGAGCTTGGCCTCAGCAAGGTGGGGAGGGCTGCTGCCCACAAGCCCAGCTCTGGCCACCAGCGTGCTCCCTCCCCACCAGAACCACGGGTGCCTGGGCTGCCCAAGCCCTGGAAAGCTCAGCCCAGGGCGTCACCACTCGCCCGTTTTCCTGAGAAGAGCACAGGAGCAGAGGTGGAACAGCAGAAATGTGAGGAGGAGAAACTGAGGCAGGAATGAAATGGAAGGGATGGTCTTAAGAGGGGCAAACAAATACTGCTAGTATGTCACAGCATAGGAGCCCAAAAGAGAAGTTTCAGGCAGAGGTGGTACCACGAACTCTCAAAGTTGTGGGGAAGGGCAGCACCAAGCAGACGATGACCAGGTGAGAGGCTGACACGGAAACAACGGAAGATGAAGCAGGAAGTTTAAGGGAACAATATGCAGCCCCCACAAAAAGTATGCACTCATTCATTCAATCACTTCTGAATGAGCCTTTACAACATGCCAGGTACTGTCGGTCATCAGAGAGAAAGTTGCACAAGAGAGAACAGTTCCCTGTCCTCATGAAACTGACATTTCATGCCAGCCAGGAAACCGAGCACACAAACAAGACCATTCCAGATCCATCCTGATTGGTAAGTACTGTCTTCCGGCCTCAGACCCCCTCCTGATGGCAGGTCTCCCTCGGTGTCACAGAGAAAGGTACCACCTGACAGAGAACAAAGCCACAGAGCTCAACCCCTCCATCCCTGGCCTAGAACTCCCGGGGATGGAATGAGGGGAAAGGCACATTCTTAACAATTGCTAGTCCCGGCCGGGCGCGGTGGCTCAAGCCTGTAATCCCAGCACTTTGGGAGGCCGAGACGGGCGGATCACAAGGTCAGGAGATCGAGACCATCCTGGTTAACACGGTGAAACCCCGTCTTTACTAAAAAATACAAAAAACTAGCCGGGCGAGGTGGCGGGCCCCTGTAGTCCCAGCTACTCGGGAGGCTGAGGCAGGAGAATGGCGTAAACCTGGGAGGCGGAGCTTGCAGTGAGCTGAGATCCGGCCACTGCACTCCAGCCTGGGCCACAGAGCGAGACTCCGTCTCAAAAAAACAACAACAACAACAACAACAATTGCTAGTCCCAAGCAGTTTGGGACTAAGCAGAGGGAAACATAGCTGAAGCATACATAGATGTCCACGTCACCTCTATCCCCCCAGCCTTTCCTCCCACAAGCATGTGCATGTATACACACATGCACACTGGCTCTCTCCCCTCTCCTTGGATTGTTATCCCATGACCTGGCAGGGAGCCTGGCCTGTTTGCAGTTAAAGAACCAGAGGCCATTTGGAACCTGATCAGTTTCTCCTCCTCCTGAACTGAGGAAAAGGTTTTCTTCAAAATGGGAGATGTTCCCTCCCCTTAAATGTGAGCAGTGAGTCCTACTCAAACGCCAGAGGTCTGGTCTCCCAAAATACAGGTAGTAACATGTTTTTCCTTTGCTGCTGTCTAGGAGCCCTCACATGTTGAACAGAGCATGACCTCACCCCTCCAATTTCCCAGATTCCTAAAGGAAAGCTGAGCCTTTCTGTTCTGTAACTCCAGGGCATTTTGTGAAGGACTGAGCTGGCTGGGGAACTGGAGCATAGCACATGAGGGGCCGGCCGGTGCTAAACTAAGAGCAGGGCCTCCCCATGACCACTGGCAGCCACGCCATTTACACAGGGAACCATGTGGCCTTTCCCCCAACTGTCACCATCATGCAAGGGCATTCTGGCCCAGAGCTCTCGGATCCATGGCCAAGGTCTTCTGTCCATGGTCTCAGGCAGAATCTGTTCTCACCAGGAACGGTGGCTCACGCCTGTAATCCCAGCACTTTGGGAGGCCGAGGCGGGCAGATCACCTGAGGTCAGGAGTTCAAGACCATCCTGGCCAGCATGGTGAAACCCTATCTCTACTAAAAATACAAAATTAGCCAGGTGTGGTGGCGCACACCTGTAATCCCAGCTACTCGAGAGGCTAAGGCAGAAGAATCGCTTGAACCCAGGAGGCAGGGGTTGCAGTGAGTTGAGATCCTACCACTGCACTCCAGCCTGGGTGACAGAGCAAGACTAAAAAACAAACAAACAAACAAACAAACAACAACAACAAAATCTGTTCTTAGGTGAAGTAGGGTTTGCCTACCTCCTGCCCCCCCAGCTTGCCCATGCCTGACCAGAATGGTCCCCAGAGCCCTTGATAAACGATCTGGACCCCTCCCTTGGATTCCTGTTCTCTAAGGACTGTTGCCATCCTTCTACCCTCTGCTCTTCCCAGAGCTAGAAGGCTGCCAAGTTCCAGAGGGAAGAGCAACAATGGCCAGGATGTGTGGGCACCCCTACCCAGGACAGAGTGCCTAGAGGCCTCTGAAAGTCGGTCCTCTTACCATGGCAGTTGGTCTGCAGAGTTCCAGGGAGGCCACAAGTCTGGAACACTCAAGTCTGGGCCCGAGGCCTGCTGCCTGTTTATAATTGATGTTCTAGGTTAATCCCCTGTCAATGACTTTCCAGAACTGTCCCCTCGTTTACCGCTCCCAGGAGAGAGAGGCTGCTTGGGAGCCAATCTCTGGCTTAGGGGTGGGCCTTGAGTAGACTGAGGAAAGGATAAAAAAACAAACACCAGGTCAGGGGTGAGCTGGAAGAGCGGCGGTCAAAAGCCACTGCTCACAAGTTCTGGTGGAAAGATGAAAGGGCAGTGGTGTTTGAGTTTCACAAAGAAGGGAGGGCCAGGGCCAGGGCTGGGAAAGCCAGCCAGGAGAGAGATACGGCATCTGGCCTAAGGAAAGGAGCAGAAGATTCAATGGGGAGAAGAAAAAAGAAGGAGTCTAATGTCTTCCTCCTTCCTGCCAAGACCTCACTATACCTTGGGTTGTCTACCTGGGAACTGGTGACATCATGGGCCTGTCTCCCCACAGGGCCAGAAGACTGGATCCCTCACCAAGGCACATGTTACCTGGTGATTAGTGTGAGCTGGTGGCCCAGTACGATTTATCAGCAAGCAGATGTTCACATGCGTGAACATACTACGAAACCACCCAGCTCAGGTCATTTAACAGTGTTATCCTAAAGGCCACTCCAGTCAGAAGCCAGAGCAGAGTTCCCATCTACTGGGCACCACCCCACCATCGCAAGAAAGCAAAACACCAGGCTGGGCTCTGACGAGCTCCTTGGAAGGAGGCACAGTCAATAGCTCACTGTTAGATCTTTTGCCTGGGCTCCTGAACCCGAGGCTAATTGGTCAGAGGTCTTGCATGGTTCGGCATGCTCAGTGTATGACAGGAGACGGCATCTGAAGAGAGCGGGTGGGCTGAGCCTGCTACGGGAATGTAAGTGCACCCTGATCCAAGCCAGGCAGAGAGGTCTGAACACCCCGATGTCCCCAAGAACATGCGTTAACTGAAAAGTCAGGATGGAGGGATCCTGCACATTCCTTCAGGTCCAGGATCCTGACCAGCACCAACACCTCTGTTTCTGCCTCTTCTCCAGATGACAACAAGATGTTGTCATCTTGTTGTTTTTTCTCAAGATGACAACAAGCAGCTTTCTGCTTCCCTTCCAGCCCCCAAAGGAAGGGGGCAGCTACCCGGAAAGTGAGCCCGGAATGACACTCAAACCAGGGGCCCTGCCTGGGAATAAAGAGTAGAGGATCAGCTGGAACGGCAAAGTGGGAAATGGTGGAAAGTCCCCATGTCCAGTGCCACAGCTGCTAGTTGTGACAATTCTTGTCCTTATCCTAGCACCAGGATAGGCACTGGGTGCCTCTTCCCCAGCTGGAGGCAAAGAGGTGCCACCAACTCCCACACTCGCCTTGAGATTTGCCATCTAGCTGGTGAGCTGCTGGGGGCGGGGGGCGGAGCTGGAGGAAGTATCTGCATGGAGCCTGCACCCGGCCTAAGCCTCATCCAGGAGTGCCATTCCCAGTGACTTGCCCAGCGTCATACTGGTCATGGGCCCCGGCCATCTCCACTCGTGCTTCATTCCTCAGCACACAGAGGTCATGCAGGACGTGATCTTCGGAACAGGCGTCCCTGCCGCTCCCCACAGAGGAGAAGCTGCCTGAGAGTTGGGTCACAGCTTACTCAGCTCTACCTGCAGTGAGCATTTCACAGGCTACTACTGGATTGGACCAAAAATGTAATCACCGCCACATGTCCTATTCGGTTCAGTGCAGCCTGCCTGGGTCTCCACCAGCACTGGGGAGCCAGAGCTGACAAGACACAGTCCCTGCCCTCCAGGAGCTCACATCAGGGAAGGCACTAGACACACAAACAAAGAAGAGAAACCAAGTATGGTGGGGGCCAAAGGAAGCAAGCGCTGGCACTGAACTAGTGGTGGGAGGAGGGGACTCAGGTATTAGGAAACCGTGGGAGTTGAGACTCACAGACAAGGTGAATGACAGAGGACTGGCCGGAAGGGAAAAGGGAAGAGAGTGGTGTGGCCAGGACACTGGCCATTGTGTGGTCACAAACCATGCAGTTTGGCATGGCTGGAACATGGGGTATGAGCAGAAGGGGACGCAGGGGCCTGAGCACTCACTGCAGCGGAGCAACACAGCATGATCCATGCTGTCTTCAATTTACACAGAAAGCCCGGTGTCGAAAAATTCAACAATTAACCTTCTATGCAATTGTAAAATACGCTGCAACCAACAATTACTACGACTTTGTAAGGGTTTCTTCATCTGAGAAAAACACAAGCCGGGGGAGTAAGTGTCTGGCTTAGTTAAACGGTAGCAAGGTTATGCGCTGCTGCCCTGGCAAATGAGTCGCTCACATGCTCAACAGCACTGTTAGTCCTGGGTGACAAACAGAAGCAGGCTTCCAGCTGGAGGTTCCAGGTGGAGAACACGCTGGTCTGTGCTCAGCTCTGGGTAGTGCTTGCATCTGTCCCGTCCTTGTCTTGGCTCATGGTGCATCCTGCAGAAAGCTCCTTGTGCCATCAGGGCAGCTGGATGGACCCTTCTAACAGCCTTGGTCCCCCATTCTCCTCGGCCACCCCAAATCTAGCCACACATGCACTGACGTCGTATGACTTCTATGGAGCAAAGCAAGCAAGTAGAGTTTCTTTCATTTATTCAGAAAGCCTGTAAGGACTGTCCACCAAGTAACAGAAAAGAGGCTAGGTGCTATGGGGAAGCAGAGAGGGTGATGGACCCACACTTTAAGAACTCACCATGCGGCCGGTGGAGGCAAGATCTGCATGTGGCAAATTAGCATCCACCCCCAGAGTTAACTGCCAAAGAATAAGGCTGCAGGGCAGGGGATCACAGGGGCTAAGGTTTCCAGGCCTCTACTGTCCATGACCCCTAGAAAGATGCAACAAACCGGCCAGGCGCAGTGGCTCACGCCTGTAATCCCAGCACTTTGGGAGGCCGAGGCGGGCGGATCACGAGGTCAGGAGATCGAGACCATCCTGGCTAACTCGGTGAAACCCTGTCTTTACTAAAAATACAAAGCCAGGCGAGGTGGCAGGCGCCTGTAGTCCCAGCTACTCAGGAGGCTGAGGCAGGAGAATGGCGTGAACCCGGGAGGCGGAGCTTGCAGTGAGCCAAGATCGCGCCAGTGCACTCCAGCCTGGGCAACAGAGCAAGACTCTGTCTCAAAACAAACAAACAAACAAACAAAATGCAAAAAACTAACTACTTTGTGATATCGGCTCCAGGCCAGAGAGCAAAGGCTCTGGACTGATCCAACCCAACCCTGGTGTTGACAGTCTTACAGTGCCGCAGAATGCCCGGTGTCCTTCCTCCTCCACACAAGTCACATAAACCCACTGTTCTCCTCTCCCAGCACTGCAGTTTGAGCTCTGGGAACTGTGTTTAACTGCAACTCCAACACTTAAGTCACTCTTCAACTTGGGAATTTACGTCACCTTCTGAACTTTAGTTTCCTGATCTATAAAATGCAGAATGATCTGAGTCATCTTGTGGAGCTGCTATGAGAACCCAATGAGGTAACGTAGTTTTGAAATACCTAAGAGAGTCTAGCACAGTAGAGATGTCCCAAAAAATGACCCCAATGGTCAGCCCTTGTGATAATAGCCTTAGTCCTTCTCTCTTCCATCATGCCCTAGGGCCTCAATATAAGACAGGAAGAGACCTAGACACAAGCCCAGGGAGGCTAAGAACAGAATGTCAGTCCCTTGTAGGATGGTGACTAGAAGGAGCTGCGAGCTGTGAATCAGACAGTCATGGCCCTATCTCTGCTACTGTTACCAGTGCTGTGCCAAGAGGCAAGTCATCCCGCCATCCTGGGATTCAGTTTCCTCCCCCACTAGACAGGGATAATAATTACCAGCCTCCTTCACAGGAGCAGCTTGGACAAAAAAAAGAAAAAATCATAACACAGGTGCAATGGCAGATGCCTGTGGTCCCAGCTACTCTGGACGCTAAGGCAGGAGTTCGAGGCTGTAGTGAGTTATGATCACACTTGTAAACAGTCACCGTACTACAGCCTGGGCAACACAGCCAGAGCTTGTCTCTCTCTTTTTTTTTTTTTTTGAGATGGAGTTTCACTCTTGTTGCCCAGGCTGGAGTACAATGGCACGATCTCGGCTCACTGCAACCTTCACTTCCTGGGTTCAAGACATTCTCCTGCCTCAGTTTCCCAAGTAGCTAGAATTATAGGCATCCACCACAATGCCTAGCTAATTTTTTGTATTTTTAGTGGAGACAGGGTTTCACCATGTTGGCCAGGCTGGTCTCGAACTCCTGACCTCAAGTGATCTACCCACCTCGGCCTCCCAGAGTGCTGAGATTACAGGCGTGAGCCACCATGCCCGGCCCAGAGCTTCTCTCTTTAAAAAAAATAACAATAAATAAGACACATCCCTGTCTTCAGTCTAGTTAAGAAGGAAGGCATAAAGAGGAAGAGATTAAACAACATAAAGTTAAATTAATAGAAGGACAAGCATTGAAAAGAATACAAACTCAGGAATAAATTTAATGAAAGAAATGCAAACCTTAGGCCGGGCACATGCCTGTAATCCCAGCTACTTGGGAGGCTGAGGCATGAGAATCACTTGAACCTGGGAGGCGGAGGTTGTGGTGAGCCAAGATCATGCCACTGCACTCCAGCCTGGGCAATACAGTGAGACTCCATCAAAAAAAAAAAAAAAAAAACAAAAACAAAGAAGAGAAGAGGAAGAGAAAAGAAGAGAAGAGAAGAGCAAACCTTATACACTGAAAACTGTAAAAGACCCTCAAAAGAAACTAGAAACCGAAAGGAAAGGAAAGATACCACATGTTCACGGGTCACAGACTGCATGTTGCTAAGATGGGAATACTCCCCACACTGACCTACAATCCCCATCGCAGTCCTAGATGTCCCAACAGTTTTGCCCACCACTGCCTTTGCACCATTGGTGCCAATGTCAACACACAGGAAAAGGCAAAGAACCTCTTGGTATTATTATGGAAATCCTTTTGACTCACAGACCCCCCTGGAATGGTCTTGAGGAGCTGCAGGGGCCTGGGGACCTCACTTTGAGAACCACCAGTCTAGGAAGACACTCCCTGCTGGCCTGGGAGAAGGTAATACCAATTTTGGAATAAAACAAACAACCTTTTTCACCTTGGGACACAAGAAGAGGCAGGGAGGTAAGCGGCGTGATTCCTGCACTGAGTAGGTGGGAGGGCTGACCTCAGCGCTGAGTGACTGACAGCCGTAAAAGGTAGAGTTCAGCTGAGCAGCCACTTCCTGTGGGAACTTCCAAATCTAACAACCTGCTCTCCGCTGGTTTCCTCTCCACCCTTTCCATTCCTTTGACCTCAACACAAAATAGGCAGCTTTGATTCATGGGATCCTTTTCCTGCTTCCCTACTAGAGTGGGCCAAGAGGGAATGGGGATGGTTGAGGAAGGAGGGCAAGAAGCAGGAAGGGAAGAGGACGGCAAATACTATCAGCTCCTGCCTCTGTCCAGCTGCCCCCAGCCTCAGTTCACCCTGGGGTGGGGAGGGGTCTCCCAGCAATTCCCACCACACTCCCTTCCTGCCAATTAGCCCCCTAGTTCAGTATTAACGAAGGGCTTCCTCCTGCCACAGCTGAGGTCACTGGGTAGGGAAGGCTCCTTCTCTCATCACCGCAGTTGTAAGCCCCCACCCAGCAACCCACACAAGACCCCAGGTTGGCTCAAAGCCCAGTCCTCACAGGATATTCAGTAAAACAACGTGCAATCCGGGTGGGAACGAATTTCTCATTGGAGAGGAGAATGTTAGAACCGCAGCAGCAGTAGTAAAGCCGCTTGGCCTGTGGCACCAAAGGCAGAAAACAAAGTGACATTCAGGCCCCAGGGACACACAATAGGCCCTTATGCTCTTTTCTGGTTCGGGCCCAGAGCTGCTAAGCTGAGCTAGAGGGCCCAATGGGTGGCCCCTGGGCAGGGTTGACTCTAGGATGCATGGGGCCCCAGACAAATACATTTTGGGGACCCATCTATATAAAAACTTGAGTCACTCAAAATTAGTGCATCGGCACCATTCTGGCAGCCCAATCTCACGATTCCCACTAAAGAAATACTTCAGGCTGGGCACAGTGGCTCACACTTGTAATCCCAGCACTTTGGGAGGCCAAGGTGGGTGGAACACGAGGTCAGGAGTTTGAGACCAGCCTGACCAACATCTCTACTAAAAAAAAATACAAAAATTAGCCGGGCGGGCCTGTAATCCCACATACTCGGGAGGCTGAGGCAGGAGAATCTCTTGAATCCGGGAGGCGGAGGTTGCAGTGAGCCGAGGTCGCGCCGCTGCACTTCAGCCTGGGCAACAAGAGAAACTCCGTCGGGAAGGGAAGGGAGGGGAGGGGAGGGGAGGGGAGGGGAGGGGAGGGGAGGGGCTGCAGCCATCTCCTGGAACTGGGCCCCAGGACAACTCCACAGAACAGGTGTTGTCCCTGTGCAAGGTAGAGGGATGGAGAGTACCCCAAAGGATCCCAGGGTGGGTTTGCAACACCCGGTCAGAATGGTACTGGGGGGCCCAGCAGGCCCCAGGCACTGGAGGAGGACCTGGAAAATTTGGAGGAAGGTACCCCTCAGGTGTAGAGTCTGAACAGGGGCCACATGTGCCCAGGCCTAAAGCTGGTACTGACCTGAGGACACACAGCCACAAAGATGGGTTTGAAGGATTAAGAACATTGCCCTCAAAAAAGAAATCTAGGAACTGAAAGCCAAGGTACGTCTCACTTCCGCCTCTCTGGGGTTATCAAGCTACCTGGGCAATCCAGACACTTCGGTCAGTCAGAAGGTCTTTCTCTTTCTCCCTACTGGATAAAACAGGGTGGTCTGTTTTGATTTTTACACCATATTCCTGCCCAATCTCTCTCTGTAAGGTCAACAGGTAAGAAGCCAGGAAAAAAGAAAGCTTTGCAGCTGGGTGTGGTGGCTCACGTCTGTAATCCCAGCACTTTTGGGAGGCCGAGGGGGGCAGATCACCTGAGGTCAGGAGTTCATGACCAGTCTGGCCAATATGGTGAAACCCCGTCTCTACTAAAAATACAAAAATTACCTGGGCGTGGTGGTGGGTACCTGTAATGCCAGCTACTAGGGATGCTGAGGCAGGAGAATCGCTTGAACCTGGGAGGCGGAGTTTGCAGTGAGCCGAGATGGCGCCATTGCACTCCAGCCCAGGCAACAAGGGTGAAACTCTGTCTCAAAAAAAAAAAAAGACAGACAGACTTTGCTGGGATCCCTTTGAGGGAAAGACTGAGTCTGGCCCATAGTAAATGCTCAAAAAATATGAGTAAAGAACACAGATAATCTACAAAATGATAATTCACTGCCAGGCAAGGAGGCATTTAATTCAACTCCAAACAGGCCCTGTCCCCTCGAGGCATTTCTGCCATTGCCTCCAATTACACTACCAGGGACTGTTTAGTAGTAGTGCCAGGCAGGTTGTGGTGGCTCACACCTGTAATCCTAGCACTCAGGGAGGCCAAAGTGGGAGGATGGCTTGAGTCCAGGAGTTCAAGACCAGCCTGGGCAACACAGCGAGACGCCACGTCTAGAAAAAATAAAAAATTAGCCGGGTGTGGTGGTGCGTGCCTATGATCCCAGCTACTCCAGGGGCTGAGGTGGGAAAGTCACTTGAGCCTGGGGGAGTTCGAAGCTGCAGTGAGCTATGATGGTGCCACTGCACTCCAGCCTGGGTGACAGAGCAAGACCCTGTCTCAAAAAAAAAAAACAAACCCTAGTGTCAGCAGGGTCCTAGGGTGCGCCAATGGGGAGGGCTCACAAGGTAAACAGACAGCTCCAGCAACCAGGCTCCAGCCAGGGAGGCAGGGAGGGTGCTGCTGCCATAAGCTCCTCCCGCCCTCCACTCCATTTCAGAGAGAGAGCATGGTGGATCTCTGAAACCTGCCTAAGGTTCCCCATGTTCTGCCAAGCTCCATAGCCAGGCGCTGCCTGCTGCGGGCGGCAGATAACCACAGTAGGAGGCCGGCTTCCCCTGATGGGCCAGCAGGGTTAGGGCGCTCACATTACCCACTGCCTGTGCAGCAGTGATCACAGCTGCAATCAAACAGGGAATGGCCTTCTGCCAGTCCCCCCTGATGACAGGAGATGGCTGGGGCCTTCTCCCTGCTGTGTCTCCAGCATGGAGCACGCGGCCTAGAACACAGTCCTGCTCGGTAAACAGTTATAGAGCAAAGGCAAGTCTCCCTAAACCACACGGCAGCCCCCGGAGCTGAGGGCCAGCTGCGGACCACTCCGTGCCTGTGATCCTGCACGTAGCAAGGGCTCCAGCGGTGATTCTGCTCCCTCCATGGAGGGCTGTACCAGGGCCCTGCCCTCAGGGGGAGCTACCAGGGGAGGGACGACAGGCCTCAGAGGTGGCATGCCAGGTTCAGAGACTTCCTCGATTTATCCTAAAGTCTCACGCTAACATAACAGAGAAGGCAGTCAGGCAAAAAATCCTGGCCCTGACAAGCACACACTGTTGGGGGAAGCCTGGTCCCAATCCTCTGAGGCCCCAGATTTGGTTCTGTCTCCCTTCTTTCTTCGTCCTTTACAGGCAACAGCCACTGCCTCTTTCAGCACTTTGAGATCAGTACTAACTACCCCTCCCATAGTCTCAGTCTTTCCTACAACGCTCTTTACAGCCTCTGCTCCCTCTGCTTTGGTCCTTCCTCCTCCTTACCCTCCAAAACAAACACACCAACTGCGTTTCTTTCAGCCACTGCTTCTGCTGGAACTCACCTATTGCCCGAGGGGCTCAGAGGAACAAATGCCCTCTGTGCAGGGCCACGTGTCTTCCCCAGCTCTCACTCACCACACTTGGCCCAGCCCCTGTGGTCTTCCCCTTAGCGTAGGTCAGGTCAGGCCCACAGCTGTAGACAGCACACCTGTCCTGCTCGTTGCCAAGCAGTTTTACTATTATTATTATTTTGTAGAGATGAGTTCTTACTGTGTTGCCAGGCGGGTCTTCACCTCCTGGGTACAGGTAATCCTCCAACTTTGGCCCCCCACAGTGCTGGGATTACAGGCATGAACCACCATGCCTGACCTGCCAAGCAGTTTTGTATGTGCAGTTCGTACTCTGAACAGGGTTAAGGAGGACCTCACCGTCTAAGCAGAGCACTGGGCTTACAGGCAGCAAGTTACTCACTTCAATTTCTGGGGGCCCTGAGTTCTTAGGAGCTGCCAGTCCTGAGACCACGGCTTAGTAACCTTGGTCTCCCCAAAGGCTAACAGAGCAGTGATCCATGAAGGTACTGGGTAAATATAGGGAACCAATAAACCTGGAAGGGAGAAAAGCATGACACTGCAGAAAGTACACAAAATTTGGGAGCAGAAAGGCCAGGCGCGGTGGCTCACGCCTGTAATCCCAGCACTTCGGGAGGACGAAGCAAAAAAAGATTTGGGAGCAGAAAACCTAGATTCCAGCCCTAGTTCATCATGACCCTGAGCAAATCATCTACAAACCAAGAGCCCTCACCCCACGCAGAAATGTTTTTGTTTTGCTCTTTTGAGACAGAGTCTTGCTCTCTCACCCAGGCTGGAGTGAGTGGTACAATCTCAGCTCACTGCAAGCTCTGCCTCACAGGTTCAAGGGATTCTCCTGCCTCAGCCTCCTGAATAGCTGGGATTACAGGGGTGTGCCATCACACCTGGCTAATTTTTGTATTTTTAGTAGAGATGGGGTTTCATCGTGTTGGTGAGGCTGGTCTCGAACTCTTGGCCTCCCAAAGTGATCCATCTGCCTTGGCCTCCCAAAGTGCTGGGGGCCCAAAGTGTGAGCCACTGCACCTGGTCCCCACTTAGAAATGTATATTAAAGCACTCTACTTATCAGAAGGGTCTATGCAAATTGGCGTAGGTTTCCAGAGATCACCCTTCACCTTTTCCTACCTAGGATGGAGTTCAAGAGCATAAAGAATTGACAAGCTAAGAGGTCTGAAATTCAAGAACTAAGCTCCAAGGAAAACTAAAACCAAGCCAGGAGGACTGATGCTATTCTGTAGGCTGCGTTTGTTGCTTTGGATGCTGTCCTCAAGCTTGTTTTGTGTATGTGTGTTGCCTTAGCTAGATTTAAGCTTTAGAATGGGCCGGGCGCGGTGGCTCACGCCTGTAATCCCAGCACTTTGGGAGGCCGAGGCAGGCAGACCACGAGGTCAGGAGATCGAGACTATCCTGGCTAACATAGTGAAACCCTGTCTCTACTAAAATTACAAAAAATTAGCCAGGTGTGGTGGCGGGTGCCTGTAGTCCCAGCTACTCAGGAGGCTGAGGCAGGAGAATGACGTGAACCCGGGAGGCAGAGTTTGCAGCGAGCTGAGATCGTGCCACTGCACTCTAGCCTGGGCAACAGAGCAAGACTCCGTCTCAAAAAAAAAAAAAAAGCTTCAGAATATCTAACACCTACATGATGCCTGTCCACTGCTCTGGTGGACATGACAGTTACTGACAAGAGGAAAGGGTCTGGAAAACCCTTGGCATTTTGTATAATAACGGAGAAATTTATTTGATCTGAACTTGGGTTACCTGAGGGTAAGAGGCACCTGAGCCCAGCCTCAGCCTTCTAGGATTATGGCACTCATACCCCAGGGTGAGCTGCAGGGAAAGACGTTGGTGGGCAGCCTAGAGCCTGAGATGGTCCATGAGGACCTCCTGCTGCACGAAGGGGACAAACTGGAAGCTGGTTAGCTTTCCCCTAAGTTAGCACACACCCGATAGAGCACCCACCATCAACTGCAAAATCTTTAGTCAAATGCCCAAGTCCCTTCCCCCACAGCAGCCTGTGAGCCCTCTAGGTGGTGATAGAAACAGCAAATAAAACCCTTTTTCCTCTTCTTAAAGAATTTTGCATTAAAGAAAAATTCATATGCAAGGCAATTAAAATTCCTCTTTCCATTCCCAAGTCCTATAGAAGGGAGGTTCACAAACTATAATGTTTTGAGTCCACTAGAACCAACTCTGCAATTAACATTCTACTTCTAGGCTGGGCGTGCTGGCTCATGCCAATAACACCAGCACTTTGGGAGGCCGAGGTAGGAGGACTGCTTGAGCCCAGGAGTAAGACCAGCCTGGGCAACAGAGTGAGATCTTATGTCAAAAAACATACATAAAATCTACATTTTTTCGTTTTTTTGAAACAGTCTTGCTCTGTTGCCCAGGCTGGAGTGCAGTGGTGTGATCTCGGCTCGCTGCAGCCTCCACCTCCTGGGTTCAAGAGATTCTTGTGCCTCAGCCTCCTGAGCAGCTAGGATCACATAAATGAACGACCAAGCCGAGCTAATTTTTTGTATTTTTGTAGAGACGGGGTTTCACCACGTTGGCCAGGATGGTCTCGAACTCCTGACCTCAAGTCATCTGCCCACCTCAGTCTCCTAAAGTGCTAGGATTACAGATGTGCGCCACCATGCCCAGCCCAACAAAATCTACTTCTGCCATTCTCTTTTTAGGGGTGTGGGTATAGAGATAAGTAGGGAGATAAGGGACAGAAGAATAAATAAAAGGCTTCCTCACCCCCTAAGCCACGCTGAACACGTGTGACCTCCAAATAGCCTTCTCACTCTGGCCTGAAAGCAGAGCCCCGGGCCGGGCGCGGTGGCTCAAGCCTGTAATCCCAGCACTTTGGGAGGCCGAGACGGGCGGATCACGAGGTCAGGAGATCGAGACCATCCTGGCTAACCCGGTGAAACCCCATCTCTACCAAAAAATACAAAAAAAAACTAGCCGGGCGAGGTGGCGGGCGCCTGTAGTCCCAGCTACTCGGGAGGCTGAGGCAGGAGAATGGTGTAAACCCGGGAGGCGGAGCTTGCAGTGAGCTGAGATCCGGCCACTGCACTACAGCCTGGGCGACAAAGCGAGACTCCGTCTCAAAAAAAAAAAAAAGAAAGCAGAGCCCCAGCCCAGTGAAGAAGGCCCAGGAGGAGGGGCAGCAGCATTCAGAACTTCTCCCTGGAAGATTTCATCTACCCAGCAGTTCCTCTACAAGGGCAGCTCAGAGAGGAATTAAAGCAAGTCCTGTTAAGTTTCCAGCACCCATATTAACAAGAGCATTTCTGGAGAGTCCCTGAAGACTCACACAATCCTGGGACTATGGGCCCAGGTGGACTATCTCAAGCTGTCTGGGTTAGGCTCAAAAGGTGAAATGCATGGAAAAAAATTTATATTTTCAAATTCTCTCTTCAGGCCAGGTGCAGTGGCTCATGCCTGTAATCCCAGCACTTTGGGAGGCCAAGGCGGGTGGATCACTTGAGGCCAGGAGTTCCAGACCAGCCTGGCCAACATGATGAAACCCTGTCTCTACTAAAAATACAAAAATTAGCCAGGCGTGGTGGCACATGCCTGTAATCCCAGCTACTCGGGAGGCCGAGGCATGAGAATCACTTGAACCCGGGAGGCAGAAGTTGCAATGAGCCGAGATCGAGCCACTGTACTCCAGCCTGAGCAACAGAGTGAGACTGTCTCAAAAAAAAAAAAAAAAAAAATCCCTTCGCTCACACCCTTAAAGAATATTTTTGCAGAGCCCTGGGTGGGGCCTGTGTCTCTGAGAGCTCTAGGACCTTGACAAGCTGGGAAGAAATGAGAAGCCATTGGCTGGCGAGGAGGGGCAGGGGGACAGGGTGGTGACAACAGTCAAATGGGCTCCAGCCAGAGGCAGTGAATACACCAGAGTTGAAGATCTGTGCTAGGAACAGCAAACAGATAACAAGTGAGGGGAGAGGGATCTAACTCACTGAGAAAAGAATGAGGCCTGGTAGTAAGGGGCTTGGTTCAGGCATCCTCTGCATGAAGTCAGAACTGAAACTTAGGCCTTAGTGTTACAGCTGTTTTTGAATTTGTCTAGCAGGCTTTCAGGTCTTTGCCAGAAAGCCCCATTGAAAACAAAAAAAACCAAAAACCTAAGCCATAATTCTTGGAGAAGAGGCACAGAGATGCTGTATCACTCAAGAGGAATGCCTGGGTTTAGAAAACGGGCATCAGGTCAAAGGCACATCAGTGACCCAAACTTCTGCAAATGGCTTGCTAATAGCAGTTACAGCCTTGAAATGTAGGTTACCATGGTGCCTCGCACTAAACGGTTGTTGAATGAATAAATGAATGAATGGACTCAGAATGAGGCTGGCTCATTCTGGTAATCAAACACAGAGAGGAGGCTGTGTAAGTAATGAGGGAGGACCCAGAGTATACCACGCCTCTTGCTGGGGCACAGAGGAGGGGAGGAGGGGAAAGACGAGAGAGATGGTGTTCTCAGACTCCACAGGCCAACACGATGAATCCAGCTGGCTCAGAAGACACCCTGCAGAAAGGTGCCAGGCTACTCGTCGGCAGGGAACTTCTGATGAGTGTTCACCCAGCACCCCTGTCACCCTCCTATGGGCAACAGAAATCTCTCTCTTCTTTTTCCTGCCACAAGCCCCTGCCTAACAGCTGAAACTCTTAGGAAAGCCTTAAATTTAAATTCAGCTTTGGAAAGAAGCCCCAGATCTCAGATGATAATAAAGTAGGGACAAGTGGAGGGGGACAGGAAAATGGACATGGACCTAACACTGAAGAAAGTGGGAGCCCCGGGAAGGCCTGTACCCTGGGGACCTGTTTGGAGCATCAGAAAGGACAGAAAGCCAACCTAGAAGCAACAGCTTCCCAGCAACCCTAAGAATCGCAAGGTCATTTCTTTGTCTTCGCCACACCCTCCTCCAAGCAGCATCCCTGCCTTGGCTCCTTCCTTCTGTGGGGTATCAGAACTCCAACCTCCACAGGGAACAGAGCTGGGCCTGGATGCAAATGTAACATGTTCAGGACATAGAAATACGGGCATGAGGCCAGGCGTGGTGGCTCATGCCTATAATCCCAACACTTTGGGAGGCCGAGGCAGCTGGATCACCTGAGGTCAGGAGTTTGAGACCAGCCTGACCAACAAGGTGAAACCCCATCTCTATTAAAAATACAAAAATCAGCCAGGCGCGGTGACAGGTGCCTGTAGTCTCAGCTACTCAAGAGGCTGAGACAGGAGAATTACTTGAACCCAGGAGGCAGAGTTTACAGTGAGCCGAGACTCCAGCCTGGGTGGCGGAGCGAGACTCCGTCTCAAAAAAAAAAAAAAAAAAAAGAAAAGAAATACAGGCGTGAGACAAGGGCAATGTGGCTGAGGACGAAATGCCTTACTTGGCCCTTGGCTCAGCGGCCACCTGACTGCATCCATTTGTGCGCCGAATCCCTCGGTGTTGTGAGGAAGACAAACCACTTTCACTAGGGCAACGCAGGCCATGGAAACAACCCCACTAAAAACCCAGCTGCGTGCTAAAAACACTTCTCCTTGACATTCCTTCAAACCCTTGGGCAGGATTATCTTTCTCTTCACGATAGCCTTAAAGACGCAGTATTTCAGGGAGGAAATACAAGGAAAAAGAGAACAGAGGCCAAGGATAATTTTGTAAAACAGATGAAAACCAAGATGTCTAAGCAAAGAACCCTGCTTCCTCCCAGACCCCAGGCGTCGCGTCAGATGCTGCTGGGGTAGGAAAAATAAAAGGAAGCCAAAGACTCTGCAAAGGACACAAGCACAGAAATGACAAAGCAAAAACCCAGAGCCATTCAGGGAAATAAAAGCACAAACACGCGGCCGTCTGGGGCTGGTGGCTTTGTTCTGGTGCAGGGGAAGGCAGGGGCATGGGTGGTGGGGTGGCAGGTAGGAGCCTGGATCTGAGCTCAGCCACTCCTGAGCTAGATGACCCTAGACAAGCAGCTCACCCCTTGGAGCCTCAGTGTCTTCAAGGTAACACCTTTACCTCCAGAGCTGTTGTAGTAAGTAGAGATAATACATGAAGAGGCCCCAGGAGAGCAGAACAAACTTAGTTGCCGTGATTATTCTACCGTTGTATTCTTTTATATAAATTTAGTTCTAGATGAGGAAAAACCAAACAGCAGATCCAAAACCACCCAAGAATCCTAATCTCGTTTTCCCCATACTTTGAAACTGTCCCTGAGAATCCGACTGTCAAGGCTCTACAAAGAGAAAGCTGCCCACCTCTCATATCACTCACGAGGGGTTCTCTCCCTCACCCCATCTTCCTCGTGACAATTCCCCCGTGCTTGTCAATGAGGTCAGGGGTCCCTTTGTCTCCGTACAGCCCAACCAGCACCTACAATCCCAGAATAGATTTACTGAATAAGTAAAGGGGTTTCGGAGAGTCTTAAATCAGAAAGGAGAGTATGGGGCTGGAAATCTAAACAGAATAATGACAAGAAGGATGAGGAGACAGCTACAGATGTACTTTCATTCAATAAATAACTGCACCATTCTAAGATTAAAACAGTCTTTCAGTCATCAGCATTGGCTGGGAAAAGCAATGAGCCTAGGCCGGGCGCGGTGGCTCAGACCTGTAATCCCAGCACTTTGGGAGGCCGGGGTGGGTGAATCACTTGAGGTCAGGAGTTTGAGACCAGCCTGGCCAACATGGCGAAATCCCATCTCTACTAAAAATACAAAATTAGCTGGACGTGGTGGTGCACGCCTGTAATCCCAGCTACTCGGAAGGCTGAAGCAGGAGAATTGCTTGAACCCAGGAGGTGGAGGTTGCTTGTAGTGAGCTGAGATTGAAAGACCAAGACTCTGTCTTGAAAAAAAAAAAAAAAAAAAGCAATGAGCCTAGCTAGCACTTCCAGAGGTGCATCCACAACTCCATGGGTAAGTACCTGGTCTTCCTCCACTCTTTCATTTCTATCTCTGGCCCAGATCCCTATGTGGCTACCAACAACACAGACACAAGTTGTTTACCATCCACAAAGAAGCCCAGAGCCATAGACAGCTGGAGAAGACAAGGCTTCTGCATCACTGGCAAGGCTCATTAGTTTCACTTCATTTCCTAGGCTTTAACCCTGACTCTGATGAACCGTCTTGTCCAAGCTTGCTGTTAGCTAAAACAAGGGTTTCAGACAGGGAGACAAAGGTATGAGATCATCCTTGTTCCTAGAAAAATGACTTCAAAGAAAAAAGCAAGGCATAGTCAATAACAGTAGCTTCATCAACAGAGAACGGCCCACCACTGCTACCACATCCCATCTTGAGGCGTGCTGAGCAATGACGGCGCAGCAGGGAAAGGTGAACAGACAGTAATGTGGGGTAAGAGGTCAGGCTAGGCACAGCTCCACCGCACGAAAACGGGGAAAGGGAAAAGAGACCCATCAGTTCATTCCTTCCTTACAAAACAGCTATGGAATACACAGAATTTGCGTTTGTTTTTGTTGTTTTTGTTTTTGAGACAGAGTTTCGCTCTGTCGCCCAGGCTGGAGCGCAGTAGTGGCGCGATCTTGGCTCACTGCAACCTCCGCCTCCCAGATGCAAGTGATTCTCCCGCTTCAGTCACCCGAGTAGCTGGGATTACACGTGTGCAGGTGCACTACCACACTCAACTAATTTTTGTATTTTTAGTAGAGATGGGGTTTCACCATGTTGGCCAGGCTGGTCTCAAACTCCTGACCTCAGGTGATCTGCCCACCTTGGCCTCCCAAAGTGCTGGGATTACAGATGTGAGCTACCACGCCCAGCCAATACATAGGGTTTAAAAGGTCACAGAAAAGCACACAGCTTCAAAATGTCAGAAGACCTCAAGGCAAAAAAAAAAAAAAGAAAAAGAAAAAAAGTGGCCAAGCACAGTGGCTCACACCTATAATCCCAGCACTTTGGGAGGCTAGGGCCAGGGGATCACTTGAGGCCAAGAGTTCGAGACAAGCCTGGCCAACATGGCAAAATCATGTCTCTACTAAAATACAAAAATTAGCCAGGTGTGATGGCACACACCTGTAATCCCAGCTTCTTGGGAGGCTGAGACACAAGAATCGCTTGAACCCGGGAGGCAGAGGCTGCAGTGAGCTGAGATTGCACCACTGTGCTCCAGCCTGGGTGACAAAGCAAGACTCTGTCTCAAAAAAAAAAAAAAAAAAAAAAAAAAAGAAAAGAAAAAAAAAGAAAGTAAAGAAAGGAAAAGTTGAGCCAGGCATGGTGGCTCACAACTGTAATCCCAATGCTTTGTGTGGCTAAGATAGCAGGATCACTTGAAGCCAGGAGATCAAGACCAGCCTGGGTAGCATAGCAAGACTCCATCTCTACCAAAAATAAAAAATTAGCTGGGCATGATAGTGCACACCTCAATTTAAAAAAAAGGACAAAAGTTAGAAATCAAGGATGCTGACTTAGCAGAACAAATGGCACACTATTCTTCCTTCTTTTTTTTTTGGCACCATCTCAGCTCATTGTAATCTCCTCTTTCCAGATTCAAGTGATATTCCTACCTCAGCCTCCTGAGTAGCTGAGACTACTGGTGCACACCACAATGCCTGGCTAATTTTTCATAGAGACAAAAAATTAGCATGTGTCAGGGTTTCACCATGTTGCCCAGGCTGGACTTGAACTCCTCAGCTCAAGCAATCCACCCGTCTTGGTCTCCCAAAGTGATAGGATTACAGGCCTTGTGAGCCACTGCGCCTGGCCTATTATTCTTTCTTATTTGCAAACAAGATAGACATGATCTTTGGACAAAAGGACAATGGAGGAGGGGAGGGGAGTTAAAAAAAAAAAAAGAAGGCAGCAATGGCATCATACATTGTAGGCTACTGTCTAGCAGAAGGTATCTAAGAAGTTTTTTGGAAGAAAATGAGTCAAACAAACTCAAGATGCAGAGAAGATAATGATGATATGGCAAAAAGATAAGAAGCATGTTTCTTTGCAGATGTGGAACTGCTTGGAGGACTGTGATAAAGGCCACTGTCCAGGCAAGGCCATTATCTGAATCTCTTACAATTAGCAGATATTACCTTTGTGATTAGAAAAGGCAAGCAAACTATTTCTATCTGAAATACACCACTTACAAA
This sequence comes from Macaca fascicularis, assembly GCF_037993035.2. Lineage (NCBI taxonomy): Eukaryota > Metazoa > Chordata > Mammalia > Primates > Cercopithecidae > Macaca > Macaca fascicularis. Next base: position 7,456,259 of record NC_088388.1, on the reverse strand, counting down.
TGTAAAATGTACAGCTCTCACTGAAAGGCTAATAGTTTAAGGAATATTGTCTTTTGAAATAATCTGGAACAGAAAGTAATTATCTACACTAATGAAACAGGAATAGCAAGCATAGATAATTCAATAAATATTTATAGAGTACTTCTTAAGTGCCTAGCATCACGTAGGAAGAAGAATTTTTAAAAAAGCATATCAGACTTTGAAAGTAAGGCTTACCATTATCAATGATCACAAAATCCTGGAAATAACCCAAGTACTCAACAGTAGGCAAATGGTTAAACAAATCATGGCAAGTCAACACAACCGGGGACTAGGGACATGACCAACTAGAATTGTTTAATACATAGGCCTAATAATGCACATATTCTAGTTACCAGTACTATACAGTTCAGTGCTTTTTAGCATATTTATAATGTTGGTAACCATCACGACTATCCAATTCCAGAACCTTTTCAATCACTCCAAAAACAAACCTGGTACCAATAGCTGTCATTCCCCATTCCCACCCACCCCCAGCCCCTGGCAACCAGTAATCTGCTTTCCATCTCTATGGCCTATTCTGGATATTTCCTAGAAATGTCATATAATATGTGACTTTGTGTCTGGCTTCTTTCACTTAGCACGGTGTTTTCCTGGTTCATCCATGTTGTAGCACGTGTCAGAACTTCACTCCTTTTGATGGCTGAACAACATTCCACTGGATGGGTAGGCCATATTTTGTGTTGCCATTCATTGGTTGATGAACATCTGGTTTGTTTCCACCTTTTGGTTCTTTTTTTGTGTTTTGAGACAGAGTTTTGCTCTCAAAACCCAGGCTAGAGTGCAATGGCGCGATCTCGGCTCACCGCAACCTCTGCCTCCCGGGTTCAAGCGATTCTCCCACCTTCAGCCTCCTGAGTAGCTGGGATTACAGGCATGCACCACCATGACTGGCTAAATTTTTCTGTATTTGAATAATGCTGCTGTGAATGCTCATACATACATTACGTTTTAAATATGTAATTTTTAACTATCCAGGCTGGCCTCCCCTAGTCATGCTTTAATTAGTCAAGGACTTGAACTCAGCAGTGTGACTCTAAAGCTCGACTCCCAACCACACCAGTGTACTCCCGTACTCCTCTGGTTTTCATTCTCTGATAGGAAACACACACAGCAGCCTAGGAATGCGCTGGATGGCAGTAGAAATTTAAAAGTCACTGTTAAAAATCAGCCAGGCAAGCCGAGGGCAGTGGCTCATGCCTGTAATCCCAGCACTTTGGGAGGCTGAGGTGGGTGGACTGCCTGAGGTCAGGAGTTCGAGACCAGCCTGGCCAACACAGTGACACCCCATCTCTACTAAAAATACAAAAAAATTGCCGGGTGCGGTGGCTCACGCCTGTAATCCCACCACTTTGGGAGGCCGAGGCGGGCGGATCACGAGATAGGAGATCGAGACCAGCCTCACCAACACGGTGAAACCGTCTCTACTAAAAATACAAAAAAATTAGCTGGGCGTGGCAGCAGGCGCCTGTAATCCCAGCTACTCAGAAGGCTGAGCCAGAAGAATGGCGTGAACCTGGGAGGCGGAGCTTGCAGTGAGCTGAGACAGTGCCACTGCACTGCAGCCGGGGCGACAGAGCGAGACTCCATCTCAAAAACAAAAAAACCCAAAAAATTAGCTGGGCTTGGTGGCAGGTGCCTGTAATCTCAGCTACTAGGGAGGCTGAGGTAGGCGAATCACTTGAACCCGGGAGGCAGTGGTTGCAGTGAGCTGAGATCGAACCATTGCACTCCAGCCTGGGCAACAAGAGCGAAACTCCATCTCAAAAAAAAAAAAAAAAAAAAAAAAAGATAGAAACTGGGATACTAACTTTGGGTTCTGCTTTCCCCACTTGAAAGGACTGGATGGTGTCAAGCCTACTCAAGGGGAGAGGGTAATAAGGAAGCCTGGAGACTAGATCATGGGAAACAGGAAAGGTTTATAGAATTGGGACTAAGAGAAATAAGAAAATAATATAGGCCGGGCGCGGTGGCTCACGCCTGTAATCCCAGCACTTTGGGAGGCCGAGGCGGGCGGATCACAAGGTCAGGAGATCGAGACCACGGTGAAACCCCGTCTCTACTAAAAATACAAAAAAAAATTAGCCGGGCGCGGTGGCGGGCGCCTGTAGTCCCAGCTACTCAGGAGGCTGAGGCAGGAGAATGGCGTAAACCCAGGAGGTGGAGCTTGCAGTGAGCCGAGATCGCGCCACTGCACTCCAGCTTGGGCGACAGAGCGAGACTCCGTCTCAAAAAACAAAAAAAAAAAAAAAAAAGAAAATAATATAAAGGAGAAATTTACACGAAGAGACAGAGAGGGAAATAAGTTTTAAGATGAACAATACCAGCAAACATAACAATATACATCTGCTCGTTGATTTTGGCCACAGACATGAAGTCACAAAGGGACGTGTGGATTTCAGATGCCTATGTTGTGCTACCGCTTGGCTCCAAGGTCTACCACCTTCAGAAGCCCACCTGTGGCAGGCCGGGTGTAGTGTCTCACTCCTGTAATCCAGCACTTTGGGAGTCCGAGGTGGGTGGATCACAAGGTCAGGAGATTGAGACCATCCTGGCTAACATGGTGAAACCCCATCTCTACTAAAAATACAAAAGAAATTAGCTGGGCATGGTGGGGAGCCTGTAGTCCCAGCTACTGGGGAGGCTGAGGCAGGAGAATGGCGTGAACCTGGGAGGCAGAGCTTGCAGCAAGCCAAGATCAAGCCACTGCACTCCAGCCTGGGCAACAGAGCAAGACTCCATTTCAAAAAAAAAAAAAAGCCCACCTGTGGCAGACGTGGCTACCCTGCCAAACACATGAGAAAGTATGACTGACATGCCAAGGCTAAAAGACCACCCAGGCTGGTCAAATGAGGCACCTAGAAATTGTCCACTGCAGATTCAGGCAGGGGCCTGCAAACCCAGGAGGGCAGAAGCTACAGTTCATCTTAAGGACTTCAGTGATTAGTCACATCATAAATGTTCTAGTTTAAATTTTTAATTGTAAAAAGAATGTCTAAAATGGCCCTGAGAACAGACGGGTTCGGTGAATGTGATAAGGAAAGCAGGGCAGGCTGATAGTGGACCAGGGACAGAATCACTAAAGAGCCAGGAAGGCCTCTCCCTGGCAAAGGTGGGGAACCTGGAGAGCAGAGTAAACACGGGAAGAGAGACCTTGTGTGGACAGGGCGAGGAGAGGAGGGCGGCTGACCGAACACTGCACAAGGCACAGCTTCACAGCACAGACAGAACATGCTAGAAAGGGGGTGGCTACAATTGCTGCACTCAGAAGGCAACTTGGAAAACTGAGACAATGAAATCTACAAAATTCATGTGGAAAAGTGGAAGGGGAGAAGGGAGCACTAGAAAAGAGAGAACGTGAAGAAAGAACAGGCATTCTGAAGGAAAGTTTCTTTTTCATGTGTGAATACAATTAGGAATAAGCTAGATATCTATTAAAAAATGATCCCAGCACTTTGGGAGGCCGAGACGGGCGGATCACGAGGCCAGGAGATCGAGAGACGATCCCGGCTAACACGGTGAAACCCCGTCTCTACTAAAAAATACAAAAAAACTAGCCGGGCGAGGTGGCGGGCGCCTGTAGTCCCAGCTACTCGGGAGGCTGAGGCAGGAGAACGGCGTAAACCCGGGAGGCGGAGCTTGCAGTGAGCTGAGATCCGGCCACTGCACTCCAGCCTGGGTGACAGAGCAAGACTCCGTCTCAAAAAAAAAAAAAAAAAAAAAAAATGCTGATCTGGGAAATAAAACCTGTGCATTTACGAACACATCAATAGGTGATGGTCCCCTCGTCTTCTCCTCTGCAGAAATGTGCGAAATGGAAGGCCGACTCCTCCTGGAAGTGAAGTTCATTTACAGCTTGGTGTCCAAGGGGCAGCAATAAACCTCCCTGAGACTCAGGGGCTGAATGTTGTGACACGGGGCCAGTCCTTTAAAATGTGGAAGGCAGGCAAGCATTGAATGAGATCACACACATGAAAGTACCTTGGAAATGGTAAGGCACTACAAAAAGATGGTCATCTCTACGTAGATTAAATAAAGCAGGTACCCCTTTCTGTATTCAGACAATAGGACAACATAAAATGGCTTGAAAAAAATTTTTCAAAAAACAAGAATCAGGCCAGCCTGAAATCAGCACCTACCAAGATGAACTTGGCAGCAGAATGACCATGGGGTGTTCAGTCTATCTAGTAGGGCAAAAAAAGAAAGCATTAATTACTATCATTTTTGAGACAGAGTCTCAAAAATCTCAAAGTGCAATGGAGTGATCTCGGCTCACCGCAACCTCCGCCTCCCGGATTCAAGCGATTCTCTGTTCTCAGCCTACCGAGTAGCTGGGATTACAAGCATGTGCAACCTTGCCTGGCTAATTTTGTATTTTTAGTAGAGACAGGGTTTCTCCATGTTGGTCAGGCTGGTCTTGAACTCCCGACCTCAGGTGATCCACACACATCGGACTCCCAAAGTGCTGGGATTACAGGCATGAGCCACTGCGCCCAGCTGTGAGCATTAATCATTATGGGCAATTTCAGAAATCAAAAGGATAAAATAGAAAAATATTTGGGAAGGAAACACTACATGAAAGTGAGAATCTGCAACCAGGGACAAGGAGGGTCAGGGTCTAAAATAGGGTCATATCGTTTTTAAAAAGGGCCTGTGTACGATGCCTGCTCTCTAAGCAACCCTATCTGTACTACTTATTGAATGCTAGAATGGACTGAGCCACCATCTAAGACTTACCTGGTACCGATGGGTCAACCACAGATCTTTAAACCAGAAGAGGCTGACCCCAGAGATTCTATCTCCCATTATAAATCCATAAAGTAGCCTTCTGGGACAAATCAGTGTCATGTGAGTTTGAAACATGAGTCAGATTTCCAGGCCCAAACACAGTACTAAAATTTTGGGGGAGTGGCCGAACCCACTTCCGTCTCATCACTGTGGTGCTGACAGCCTTACTTCTCAAATGTGAAAGCCAGCAAGCCCTGAGAATGCAAGCCATAACCCTAGGGATGCAAAGGCTCATCCTGAAAGTGCTACTTTATTTTTTATTTATTTTTTTTTTTGAGACAGAGTCTCACTCTGTCCCCCTGGCTGGAGTGCAGTGGCACAATCTCAGCTCACTGCAACCTCTCCCTCTCAGGTTCAAGCGATTCTTTTGCCTCAGTCTCCCAAGTAGCTGGGACTACCATGCCCGGCTAATTTTTGTATTTTTAGTAGAGACATGGTTTCACCATGTTGACCAGGGTGGTCTTGAGCTCCTGATCTCAAGTGATTCACCCACCTCGGCCTCCCAAAGTGCTGGGATTACAGGTGTGAGCCATGGTGCCCGGCCTTCTTTTTATTTTTTACATATTTTTTTGAAATAGAGACGGGAGTCTCACTATGTTGCCCAGGCTGGTCTCAAACTCCTGGGCTCAAGTGATCTTTCCACCTTGGCCTCCCAAAGTGCTAGGAATACAGGCATGAGCCACCACACCTGGCCAAATTAAATTTTGTCTTAGAAGCACAGGCAAGAAAATAAGGAACACTCAGGCTAAAACCCTAAGAAGGAGAAACTAGGGAGGCAAATTAACACTGAAGCTTTTATCTAGAGGGCATTTGCAGAACTAGGCAAACCTGAGCTTCAGTTTTCAAAGCCTCAGAAGGTCACAGAAGCACCGCCCAGAGCCCAGCCATGGTGGGAAATCTAAAGAGATCTTACCCCTAGTGAAGTTGGGACTTCCAAAGGATACTCCCTTAACCTAACAGTGAACCACAAAAAACTTCATCTACCCTTCCCTGTCCCCAAGAACTACCTGCAAGAAAAATCAACTGTCTAAATCCTTGGCACTGAGCAGGTAGAAAAACAAAAAACTCCCCCCAAGAAGCTTCAATCACAAAGCAGCCCTCACACAAACTTGCAGTCCAAAGTTGTACCACCCGGGTAATTAGAAAATACTCTGTCTATACTGCTGTATATACTGTTAGTAGGAGAAGGGCAAATTAGTTTTCAAAACCTCAAAACTTCGGTTTCGGATAATCTAGAAGAGTTAGACATGCCAGCAACTCCACTCCTAGTTTACACCCCAGAGAAATTCTTGCTCATGTGTTCCAGGAGCCATGTGTAAGAATGTTCCCGCCAGGTACGATGGCTCACGCCTGTAATCCCAGCACTTTGGGAGGCTGAAGCGGGTGGATCCCCTGAGTTCAGGAGTTCAAGACCAGCCTGGCTAACACGGCAAAACCCTGTCTCTATTAAAGATACAAAAATTACCTGGGCGTAGTGGTACACGCCTGTAATCCCAGCTACTTGGGAGGTTGAGACAGGAAAATCATTTGAACCCAGGAGGCAGAGGTTGCAGTGAGCTGAGATCACACCACTGCACTTCAGCCTGGGCGACAGAGGAAGACTCTGTCTTAAAAAAAAAGAAAAAAGTTCCCAGCACGGTTATTCCTGAGAGAGAAAAAAAAACAAAAAGCAGACTAAGGGCTTCTTGGCAACAGGGCAACAGAAAGGATCAACCCGCTGTGGATATTCATTCAATGGAAAGCTCTATGGCAGTGAACATGAACAGAGCCATGTGCATCCACATGGATGAATCGCAAATGTAATGCTGAGCACGTCACAGAAATCTACTGTTAGGATTCCAGGTCCAGGTGCTCAAAACCAGGCAAAATTCAACAATAAGTTATTCAGAGGTTGGCTATTGGTGGGAAAACTAACAAGAACAAAATAATAAATATCACAGAAGTCAGAATAGCTGGGGTGCCAGGTGTGGTGGCTCACACCTGTCATCCCAGCATTTTGGGAGACTGAGGCGGGCGGATCACCTGAGGTCAGGGGTTCAAGACCAGCCTGGCCAAATGGCGAAACTTTGTCTCTACTAAAAATACAAAAATACAAAAATTAGCTGGGCATGCTGGCACACACCTATAGTCCCAGCTACTCAGGAAGCTGAGGCAAGAGAATCACTTGAACCCAGGAGGCAGAGGTTGCAGTGAGCCGGGATGGCACCACTGCGCTCCAGCCTGGACAGCAGAGTGGCGAGATTCCGTCTCAAGAAAAAAAAAAAAAAGGAATAGCTGAGGGAAGGAACTTCAACCAGGGAGGAACATAGGGGGCTTATATGGTCCTAACCTTAACCTGGGGATAGGAACACAGATGTTTTGTTTTAACATACCCTATGTTTTAAATATGCCTTCTGTAAGTGTGGGATTTTGCAATAAAAAAATGATAAAATGAAAAAAAAAAAAAAAACCCCATGCAATGGCACACAGAGTACTGCAGACTTCTTATCTGTGCTGACATGGGACGATTTCCAAGATACACTGATAAATGAAAAGGGCATGGAGCAGAAAGGGCACAGGAGAAAACAAACAATAGAAATGTTTCTATAGCTGGGCGCGGTGGCTCACGCCTGTAATCCCAGCACTTTGGGAGGCCAAGGCAGGTGGATCACAAGGTCAGGAGATCAAGATCATCCTGGCTAACACAGTGAAACCCCGTCTCTACTAAAAATACCAAAAAAATTAGCCAGGCGTGGTGGCAGGTGCCTGTAGTCCCAGCTACTCGGGAGGCTGAGGCAGAAGAATGGCATGAACCCGGAAGGCGAAGTTTGCAGTGAGCAGAGATCGTGCCACTGCACTCCAGCCTGGGCGACAGAGCGAGACTCCATCTCAAAAAAAAAAAAAAGAAAAAGAAAAAAAGAAATATGTTTCTATTTCAAAGGGTATACCACCTCCAAAAGGATAGACAAGATAATTTAACCAGAAGTGGCCTCCTGGGAGGGGAACCAGTTTACTGGGGAGAGAGAAAAAATGAGACTTTTATACATTGCAATGTTTGTACCAGGTGCAAGTATTACGTAGCTGAACTGAATACCTTTTTTTTTTTTTTTTTTAAAGTTAAACACTAACTTTTTGGATTACCGCTTGGTAACCTGCTAGAAGACTATTAGGTTCAAAGGTAGCATCTCTGAGAAGTTACCTAGGTCATACCTGGGCCTCCTTTGCCCCATCAGTAACTGGTACATCAGAACTGTTTTCAGCATGGAAGGCACTCTACCGGCTCAAATGATTTCAATGGCAGGGTAGAACTCCAGCCCATCCAAGCCCAGGGTTCCGTAGAGACCCCTTGGTTGGACTCTGTCAGTGACTAAACCTTTGGGCTTACGCTGCTGGGCTGGCTGGGCTGGGACAAAAATCTCGCAGATGCAGCGGCTGAAATGTCCTTTTGAGGCCATAAATCCACTAGGAATGGCTGCACTTGCCCTTTAGCCCAGAAGTATCCTTAATTTGGCCCTGGGGGAAAAAAGCCTCTTTAAAGTTCTCTCCAGCTGGAGAAGCTAGCCATCCGGGGAAAGAAAACTGATTCAGAACTGCAAAAACAACAAAGAAAGAAGCCAGATACAGGACCAGACACAGATCTTTTCTTGGAAGGTAAAATCCCTTATCTTGTGAATTTAGTCTCAATGTATGTCCCCTGTTGGCAGCAAATGCCCTGTCTTTTCTGCACACCAAAACGCATTCCAAAGTCCCAGCACAGGAACTATGAATATCAAGAAGTAGTTGGGAGAAAAACAGAAACAAGGGTTCTTAATTCATATTTTGTGTCTGCTAGGAGAATCCTTCTCTCTAAAATACCTCTCCCACCATGCACCTAAAAAATCCAATGGAAAACCTAAACCTCTTAAATCTAACACCTACAAATACATTGTTTTGGTCAGTGTAAATCTGTTTGCTAGAAGGCAGTTTCAGCTTCCGCCTATCCTGCCCTGGAAGCAAGGGGGAAAGCTCCAAGTACCCTGAAGGTGTGTCTCTCCTGACAGCTCTTCCAGAGGCCTCAGCCCTTCAGCCCAGGCTTACCAAACAGCAAGCGGCCCACCACAGATGAGATGCAACTGTCTCCACCAGAAACCATCAGATCAGGAGAAATGGGAGGCACTAAGAGCCAAGAACTAGGGAAAATCAGCTCAAGAATCTTCAGGCCCTACCAGACCTTTCTCCTCTCTGGGTAACATTTTCTCTGGGTAAGTCTCAAAGCCCATTGCTCTGGTCTCAAGCTGTCTCAATTTTCTCAGGAAATGCAGAGTTGGGCTTAAAAGCCCACCATCCCCAAAGATGATGCCCTGTCCCAATTCCCTGTTTCTTTTCTATTTGTCTCTCCACTTTTCCTGACCTCAGGTCTTGGAGTCAGCTCCCATTAGCTAAATAAATGGGGTGGCTTTTTCCACCTGCATTTCAAGATGAAGACTGAGCTGCAATTTAGAGCTCTCCAATCCCTCCCTCTACTTGGCCCGTGACAACTTTTCTTCTGTGACACTTCATATTTGCCGCTTCCTTCCCATTGCAACCACTTCCTTAACCTCCACTTGCATCACTCCGGAATGTCTGAGTTATTCCCTGCTGAGCTAGTCCCCACCCAACCTTTGCCTCTCCCCATTCCCAGGCAGCCACCCACTCCGTCCAGAGGTTTTCCAAAATCCTATTCACCTCTGGGTAGTCCTGGCTCAGGCATCTCAGGGGCTTCTTATTGTCTCAAATCCCAACACGCAGCTGGAGTTCACAGAATGAATTTCCAGCCCTAATGCTCACTATGCCCCATCAGCACATTCCAACATTGCTTCCCAAGTGCTAGGCCCTGAGGATTCCACAGTGGTCAACGCAGGCACAGCCTCCACTCTTGCCGGCTTCCCATTGCCTTCCTCCATGCCAGCAAGGCTGGGGCATCACCCTCTGTCTCATCACCATGGCCTCACTCCCTGTGCCACTGCCCGGGGGCACCCCCCTCCTATGAACTCAAATATCACACACACGAGGACCAGCTCTCCACCCACCTGAGAGAGTCCCCTTATCTCTCAGGGCCTCAGACTCACATATTCTGCCCTCAACGGGTTCCCCTCTAACTGTTCATCACTGGTCCCATTAACAGAGCCACCAATACAATGTGTCCAAAGTGTCAGGCATATGACTGTGTTATTTCATTTGTTTATGTGTTATTTCATTTGTACAGAATGAATATGTGTTACTTCATTTGTATAAAAGTTATTGCATTTGATCTCTACCCAACAGCCCCCACTGGTTGGTTTCCTCATCTATAAAATGGGGGCAGTAATACAAGGAAGGAAGGTCTTAATGCCCTCATTTTACACATGAGGAAACCAAGGCTTGAAGAAGCTAAGGAACTTGCTAATCGGGGCTAAGCCTGAACTCCATCCTGTCCGCCTGACTCCAGGGTCCATGCTCTTAACCCTGCTATGCCATTCCCCTGGTAATTCCCTATGTGTGTTTTGTTTTTGTTTTTGAGATACAGTCTCACTCTGTTGCCTGGGCTGGAGTACAATGGCATGATCTTGGCTCACTGCAACCTCTAACTCCTGGGTTCAACTCATTCTCCCACCTCAGCCTCCCACCACACCCAGCTAATTTTTTGTGTTTTAGTAGAGATGAGGTTTCACCATGTTGGTCAGGCTGGTCTCGAACTCTTGACCTCAGGTGATCCACTCGCCTCGGCCTCCCAAAGTGCTGGGATTACAGGTGTGAACCACTGCGTCCGGCCCCCTGTGTATGTTTATGCATTTAGCATCTCACCTGGCACAGAAGCAGGATCAATGAGGTCATTATTACTCTTCCACACTAGCCAGTCACTATGCAAGCATATATTTGGTCCAGCACGTGTATTCCTTCTCTCCCAACCACAGATAAACGACTCAGGGCAAAGCCACCTTGTCAGATCCTCCTGTAGCCTCACAGCATCCAGTAAGGAGCTGTGCATACCACAGTAAATGCTGAAGGAAAGAACCATTTATTAGAATACTACACAGTAATAACTTGTCCTCCTTAAGCCACTCAGTCAAGTGAGAAAACTCAGGATTAGAAAATGGGGAATTCATTCTGCTAGATACTGAAATTGCCACTTAAGAACATCAGAAGTAAAAATGGACAGAAAGATGGCTCAGGTCAGCAAAAACACAAATAGCTATTTTGCAACCAGCTGGAATGGGGTAGTCAAAAGCCAGGAGGGCTGAAGAAAACCTTACAGTCCTACTGAAACAGCCTTGGGCAACATGGTAGGGAGAAGAGCCCTGCCTTAGATGGAGGTAGACTCCCAGTTGGCCAGAAGCCATGTGACAACAAATGGCTCTTATGATAAAAGCTGCAAACGTCCATAAAGTGATCAAGTTCAGAAGGAAAGGGGAGGGTCCCAGGTTGGTCTTTTCAGCCCTGTGCACTGTAACACCCTGCCACACCATATCGTAACATCCTGTGGAACAGCAGCATATTCTGAGAACCTCAGGCCAGAATCTGGTTTGCTGTTGTCAGAGCTTGGCTATAACTCTTCCTAGTGAAGCTGAGAGAGACACTGAATCTCTCTGAACCTCGGGTCTGTCATCCACAAACAGCAAAACCACAACCATAACCAGTTCCAGGGAAAACTGGTTAATAAAATAAAACTAGCCAAGTGCTGTAGCTCATGCCTGTAATCCCAGCACTTCGGAAGGCCGAGGCAGGAGGATCGCTTGAGCTCAGGAGTGTGAGACCAGCCTGGGCAACACAATCTTTACAAAAAATACAAAAATTAGCCAGGCGTGGTGGCACATGCCTGTAGTCTCAGCTACTCAAGAGGCTAAGGTGGGAGGATCATTTGAGCCTGGGAAGTCGAGGCTGTAGTGAGCTGTGATTACGTCTCTGTCATCCAGCATGGGTGACAGAGTGAGACCCTGTCTCAAAAAAAAAAAAAATTAGCCGGGTTGGTGGCACATGCCTGTAGTCTCAGCTACTCGGGAGGCTGAGGTGGGAGGATTGCTTGAGCCCAGGAGGTGGAGGCTGCAGTGAGCTTGGATGGTGCCACTGTACTCCAGCCTGGTGACAGAGCAAGACCCTGTCACAAAAAAAAAAAAAGGAGAGAAAAAATGAAATAAAACTATAAAGTGCTACACACACATAAAGGATATTATCAACAACAGAACATCAGCAGTCAGCTCCATGTGGAGTCCTGGAGTAACACTAGTTGAGATTAGACCCCAGTATTTGTTGATCCCCTGACAGTTAATGGGCAGGGGAGAGAGGCCACCATTATTGTTATTGGCAATTGCTCTATTTTTCTTGAGGTAAAGGGTGAATTCCCCTTTGCGAGCAAAACATCTTTTTCTGTATTATAATTCCATTCTGCTATCTCCAAGCATTCAGTAAAATGTTGTGAAATGCCTGACAGCCCGTTTGCATCTTTAAGGCAGTAGGTATGAAGGGTGAAGTAACAGCCCTGGGGCAGGGAGAACTAGGCAATATGCAGAAGAGAACAGCTGGCCAAGGAAATAACCAAGCCAGACAGATGACATTCATTTAACATATGTTTTTCACTCCCTAACTATATTCCAAACTTGGTGGAACACATAAGCATCCCTGGGGTATTTCTAGAAAACCTTGGGGAAGGGAACTCTGTAAAAGACAGGTCTTCCTTTTTTTTCTTTTTTTTTCTTTTTTTTTTGAGATGGAGTCTCACTCTGTCACCCAGGCACCCAGGCACCCAGGCTCCCAGGCTCCCAGGCTGGAGTGCAGTGGCACGATCTCGGCTCACTGCAACCTCCACCTCCCAAGTTCAAGCAATGATTCTCGTGCCTCTGCCTCCTAAGTAGCTGGGACTACAGGTATGCACCACCACTCCTGGCTAGTTTTTGTATTTTGGTAGAGATGGGGTTTCACCATGTTGGTCAGGCTGGTCTCGAACTTCTGACCTCAGGTGATCCACCTGTCTGGGCCTCCCAAAGCGCTGGGATTATAGGCGTGAGCCACTGTGCCCAGCCTAAAGACAGGCCTTCCTACAGGTCAAGGAAGCTTGACTAATGGTTATTAGGGATTATTAGGGATTAAATTGAAAAACTGTCCCTGAAGACAAAGAGGTCAGGGCCATCTATGACTCAAAAGTCCAATAATTACAGTTGAAGGTTTTGCCTTCAACAGCGTTCATCCCACTACCTTCTGGCTCCCACAGTTTCTGAGGAGAAATGAGCTGTTAATCTGATCAAAGATCCTTTGTACAAGATAAGTTGCTCATCTCTTGCTGTTTTCAAGATTCCTTGTCATTTGACACTTTAGTTATGAAATATCTCGCTGTGGATCTCTGATATTCATCCTCATTGGAGTTCACTGAGTTTCTTGAGTGGGTCGGTTATTGTTTTTCATCAGCTTCTGGCCATTCTTTCTGACCCTTTCTCTCCTCTCCTAGGACTCTCATCATGCATATGTTGATTTGCGTGACGGTGCACCATGGGTCTCTGAAGCTGTTAACTTTCCTTCATTCTTTCTTTTTTTTTTTTTTGAGACGGAGTCTCGCTGTGTCCCCCAAGCTGGAGTGCAGGGGCGTGATCTCAGCTCACTGCAAGCTCTGCCTCCCGGGTTCACGCCATTCTCCTGCCTCAGCCTCCTGAGTAGCTGGGACTACAGGCGCCCGCCACCGCGCCCGGCTAATTTTTTGTATTTTTAGTAGCGACGGGGTTTCACCATGGTCTCGATCTCTTGACCTTGTGATCCACCCGCCTCAGCCTCCCAAAGTGCTGGGATTACAGGCGTGAGCCACTGCGCCCGGCCCCTTCATTCTTTTTTCATTCTCAGCCTGAAACATCTCAAGGTATCTACCTTCAAGCTTGCTGATTTTTTTTTCTGCCTGCTCAAATCTGTTCAGCCTCTAGAGAATTTTTCATGTCAGTAACTGTACTGTTCAACTCCAGAATTTCTGGGGTTTTTTGGGGTTTTTTTGAGACAGAGTCTTGCTCTGTCACCCAGGCTGGAGTACAGTGACGCAATCTCAGCTCACTGCAATCTCCATCTCCCGGGTTCAAGCGATTCTCCTGCCTCAGCCTCCCAAATAGCCGGGACAACAGGTGCGTGCCACCACACTCAGCTAATTTTTTGTATTTTTAGTAGAGACGGGGTTTCACTGTGTTAGCCAGGATGGTCTCGATCTCCCGACCTCGTGATCTGCCCGCCTTGGCCTCCCTCTATTTGGTGAGGCATTCTTCTCACATTTTCCTTAAGTTCTTTAGACATATTTAAAATAGCTGATTTAACATCATTGTCTATGAAGTCCAACATCTGGGCTGGAAAAGACTGTCTTTCCCTGTGTATGAACCATACTTTCTTGTTTCTTTGCACGCCTCATAACTTTTTGTTGAAAACAAGGATAATTTTTTTCTGCAATTTTTCCTGAATAAATGTGTCTTAGATTGTTGCAAGCCTTTGGTTAATTTCTCAAGTTCTGAAAAAGTTGGTTTGGATCATTTTTGCCAGTTTTCTCATTCCTTTTAATAGAGGAAGAGCTTTTATGAAGTCCTCACTCCACCACTCCCCAGCAATCTATATCTCACATGGCATTTACTAAGAGGTTTTCATCCCCCGAAACAATGTTTTGGAAAAGAGGGGTAAAAAAGTAGAACTCTGATAGTTAAGTACCCAGTACTCGACCTTAAGCCCCAAGTAGTGTTATGAATTGCACCCTTCTCTATTTAGATTTTTTAAATTGATAACTTAAAACATACTACAAAGAAAAAATACTACATAGAAAATTTTTTAAACACATAATTTCGTAACTCCAGCAACCTGAACAAATTGTTGGTATAGCATTCCAAAATAACAAAAAATGAGATATTACACATTCTGTTTCATAATATACATTTTTTGTGTAAAGGCATCATAGCTCTTGTCCTGCGGTAATAAATTTAGAGTGACACCTTGATTAGGATACATGAGCTATTTTTATTTTATTTTTTTTTTTTTGAGACGGAGTCTCGCTCTGTCGCCCAGGCTGGAGTGCAGTGGCCGGATCTCAGCTCACTGCAAGCTCCGCCCCCCGGGTTTACGCCATTCTCCTGCCTCAGCCTCCCGAGTAGCTGGGACTACAGGCGCCCGCCACCTCGCCCGGCTAGTTTTTGTATTTTTAGTAGAGACGGGGTTTCACCGTGTTAGCCAGGATGTTCTCGATCTCCTGACCTCGTGATCCGCCCGACTCGGCCTCCCAAAGTGCTGGGATTACAGGCAGGATACATGAGCTATTTTTAAAGGCTACATCATATGACACGGAACAGACTTCATATGTAGCAACCATTTTCTGATGTACGTTTTGGTGATTTCCCAATTTCTGCTATCACCTCATATGTTTGCATGCTTGTCCCATGATGCCACAGGTTACATTTCTAGAACTGGAATTGCTGTGTTAAGTGACTAAGTTTTAGGTTTAATCTTCTCTGCACCCCCCAGCCATTTAATACCAGTCCTATGGTGAGGCACATTTTCCTTTCTCTCTGAGAGCAGAGTGGCCACTCAGTGATATCACTGCCTTCATTTACTATATGGTCAGCCCTCTGTATCTGTGTGTTCCACATCCACTAATTCAACCAACTGGGGATCAAACATGTTCAAAAAAGCAAAATAAAAAATGACAATACAACAATAAAAAATAATACAAATAAAAACAATACAGTATAAGAACCATTTACATGGCATTTACATTGCACTGGGTATTTTAAGCTATCCAGAGATTATTTAAAGTACATAAGATGATACGCATAGGTTATATGCAAATACTATGCCATTTTCTATCAAGCACTTGAGTATCCTGGAGGATTTTGGCATCTATAAGGGGTCTTGGAACCAGTCCCCAGAGGATACCAAGAAACAACTGTGCTATTAAATACTGTATCTCACAGTGCTCCTTTACCACCTGAAAGGGGAACACAGCCACAGGTGAGGACAGACTGTACTTAAAACTCCTGCAGAAGCTGGACATGGTGGCTCATGCCTGTAATCCCAATACTTTGGGAGGCAAAGGCGGGCAGATCACCTGAGGTCAGGAGTTGGAGACCAGCCTGACCAACATGGAGAAACCCCGTCTCTACTAAAAATACAAAATTAGGAGGGCATGGTGGCGGGTGCCTGTAGTCCCAGCTACTCAGGAGGCTGAGGCAGGAGAATGGCGTGAACCCAGGAGGCAGAGCTTGCAGTGAGCCGAGATCGCGCCACTGCACTCCAGTCTGGGTGACAGAACGAGACTCCGTCTCAAAATAAAATAAAATAAAATAAATAAATAAATAAAAATAATACATACATAAATTTCTATTGCTTATAAATTACCTAGAATAAGGTTATTTTTGTTATAGCAGCCCAAAGAGACGAAGACAATGTATTTTACCACAATTTTTTTAAATGGGGGACAAAAAACTCTTGCAGTGCAAAAACCTCAGTCAGTCTCCTGCCAATTTCTCCCCCAAATGTCCTTTTCTTGTCACTCTACAAACCTCTGTTCTTACTCACACGGGGCCACATGTGCATCAGACATCAAAGGAGAGGTCAAATTGCATTGATGATTCTCAACCAGGTCCACTCACCACCTACAAGCTTCCTGGGGCCATACCCAGTGACCAGGACAGGAAAGCAATTCTGCATCTAGTTATTATCCAAGATGCAGATTTCTAACAAGAATTTGATGGCAATGGCCTCTCCTAAGATTGGTAGCTCTCCACCGGGAGGTTAGAGAGAGGCCAGAATTCTCACCATTTCCAAGGGGGTAAACTGAAGAACATGAAAAAGGTGGCACTGGTTCCAGATGCCATAATTTCTTGGTAACCAGGCGTGATCAGAAAGCAAGAACTCGTAAGTACCACTCTCTTTTTCTCTTTATTTGGAAAGGTTTAAGAGATGGGAGGAAACTCCAGACATGGACTCAGAAGGCTGGGACTCAAATTCTAGCCCTGGTGGGTCACTGACATGATTTTACAACTAGTCCTTGGTCGGAGAAAGCCTTGGGAGATACAGAGAATCTACAGAAATCTAAACTGTATCTATTTTGTATTTAGTTCTACCTATTTTTGTGACCATACTGCATAACAAAAAGGAAGCCTTAGATTAACTGAATTCAAATGGTTTAGGGTGGGGGTCAGAACAGAAGAGTCACATTGGATGAGAAGAGGAAGAGATTAGTAATGTGATACTTCTATTTGAGGCACAGGGGCTGTGAGACCATCACCATTTGGAGGCAACATGGTGGCAATGGAGCAGGCTCTGCTTAGCAGTTAGATTCAAAGTCCAGTCTCATCCCAGCCAGGGGTCTCTTTAATTATAAAGAAAATGTTATCCGGTTGAGGAACAAAGGCCAAAAGTTTATTAGAAAAATAATTTACTATACTTTAAAATAATGTATGGATGTCCTTATTAGGTAAGCTTCTCTAATTCCAGGAAGATATCAGATTAAATATAGACAAGGCTAGGAAAATAAAAACCATAGTATTTATATTTTTGTGTTAAGAAATCTGTGTGCTATCTGTTACTTTACGTACTCTAAGAGAATATGGTCTGTTTTGAATAACAAATCAGTCTTGAGATTCCAATTAAAACATGTAACTGAGGCCAGGTGTGATGGCTCACATCTGTAATCCCACAATTTTGGGAGGCTGAGGCAGGTGGATCGCTTGATAGCAGTTTGAGACCAGCCCTGGCAACATAGTGAAATCCCATCTCTACAAAGAAAAATTTTTAAAAGGCCAGGTGCAGTGGCTCGCGCCTGTAATCCCAGCACTTTGGGAGGTCAAGGCGGGTGGATCACAAGGTCAGGAGTTTGAGATCAGCCTGGCCAATATGGTGAAACTCTGTCTCTATTAAAAATATAAAAATAAGCTGGGTGTGGTGGCCCGCGCCTGTAGTCCCAGCTACTCGGGAGGCTGAGACAGAAGAATCCCTTGAACCCGGTAGGCGGAGGTTGTAAGTAAGCCAAGATCATGAAACTGCACTCCAGCCTGAGCAAAAGAGTGAGACTCCATCTAACAAAAAAAAAAAAATTTTTTTTAAATCAGCCAGGCATGATGTGCATGCCGTGGTCCCAGCTAGTCAAGAGGCTGAGATGGGAGGATCGCTTGAGCATGGGAGGTCGAGGCTGTAGTGAGCCATGATCACATCAGTGCAGGCCAGCCTGGGAGACAGAGCAAGACCCTGTCTCAAAACAAAAAACATATAACTGAGTAGTTAGTTTAGACGTATGATTTTACATAGAAATTTTACTAAGTTTAAAATCAGTACTGGCAGATGACAAACACATGAAAAGATGCTCAACATCATTATCATTAGGTAAATTGAAACCATGAGATACCACCATATACCTTTCCAAATGGCTAAAACTTAAAAGACTAACCATACCCAGTGTCGGGGAGGATGAAGAGAAACTGGAACTCTCATACACAGCTGGTAGGAATGTAAAATACTACAAATACGTCAGAAAATTTGGCAGCTCAAGTTAAACACACATACAGCTACCACAGGACCCAGCCACTCCACTCCTAGGCATTTACCCAAGAGAAAAGGAAATATATGTTCACACAAAGACTTATACACAAAAGTTCACAGCAGCTTTATTTGTAAATGCCAAAAAGTAGAAGCACCTGAGATGACCAACAAAGGTGACTGATAGACTGTAATACCCATAAACAAAATCAGCAAAAAGAAGAAAAAAAAAAAAAGGCTGGGTGTGGTGGCTCACGCCTGTAATCTCAGCACTTTGGGAGGCCCTGGCGGGGGGGATCACGAGGTCAGGAGATCAAGACCATCCTGACTAACACGGTGAAACCCCGTCTCTACTAAAAATACAAAAATAAAAATTAGCCAGGTGTGGTGGCGGGCGCCTGTAGTCCCACCTACTCGGGAGGCTGGGGCAGAAGAATGGCATGAACCCAGGAGGCAGAGGTTGTAGTGAGCTGAGGTCACGCCCCTGCACTCCAGCCTGGGTGACAGAGCGAGACTCCGTCTCAAAAAAAAAAAAAAAAAAAAAGACAAGCCTAAGCAACGCAGCGAGGTCTCATCTCTACTAAAGATTAATATACATATGGCCGGGCGCGGTGGCTCACGCCTGTAATCCCAGCACTTTGGGAGGCCGAGGTGGGCGGATCACGAGGTCAGGAGATCAAGACCATCCTGGCTAACACAGTAAAACCCCGTCTCTACTAAAAAATACAAAAAACTAGCCGGGCGAGGTGGCGGGCGCCTGTAGTCTCAGCTACTTGGGAGGCTGAGGCAGGAGAATGGCATAAACCCGGGAGGCAGAGCTTGCAGTGAGCTGAGATCCGGCCACTGCACTCCAGCCTGGGTGACAGAGCGAGACCCCGTCTCAAAAAAAAAAAAAAGATTAATATACATATAATACATATAATATATATATATTTACATATAATATATATATGCCAGGCGTAGTGGCACACACCTGTAGTTCCAGCTACTCAGTGAGATGGGAGATCACTTGAGCCCAGAAGATCAAGGCTGCAGTGAGCTATGATCACACCACTATATTCCAGCTTGGGTGACAGAGCAAGAATCTGTCTAAAAAAAAAAAAAAAGAAGGAAATGAACTATCAATACATGCAACAATATGGACGTATCTCAAGATAATTATGTTGAGTAAAAGAATGCAGAGAAAAAAGAATATATACTGTATGAGTCAATTTATGTGAAATTCCAGAAAATGGAAACTAACCTATAGTAACAGAAAGCAGTTCCACGGTTTCTTGAAGAGTGCGGAGGCAGAGGGAGGAATTCCAAAGGTGATGAATGTGTTCACTCTCTGGACTGCAGTGATGGTTTCACAAGTGTACACATATGTTAAAACTTATCAAATTGTACACTTTAAATATGTGCAACTTTTCTCAATAATACCCCAATAAAGCTGTTGAAAACACTAAAATGTATCAGACCTGTAATCCCAGCACTTTGGGAGGCCAAGGCGGGCTGATTGTTTGAGCTTAGGAGTTCGAGATGAACCTGGACAATGTGGTGAAATCCTGTCTCTACAAAAAGTACAAAAATTAGCTGGGTGTGGTGGCTTGAACCTGTAATCCCAGCTACTCAGGAGTCTGAAAAGGGAAGATCACCCGAGCCTGGGAGGTAGAGGTTGCAGTGAGCTGAGACTGTGCCACTGCACTCCAGCCTGAGTGACAGAATGAGACCCTGTCTCAAAATAAACAAAAATAAATAAATAAAACATAAAACAGTATAGGAAAGTTTAAGAAAAGTGTAACATTCAGTTTCATTTATTAGATTTAAAAGAGTCATTTAGGTATGAGAGGTTTTATTTTAATCAGACAAATGGAAGTATTATTATTATTGTTATTATTATTTTGAGATGGAGTCTTGCTTTGTCACCAGGCTGGAATGCAGTGGCACAATCTCGGCTCACTGCAAGCTCCACCTCCCAGGTTCAAGCGATTCTCCTGCCTCAGCCTCCCAATAGCTGGGATTACAGATGCCCGCCACCACGCCCAGCTAATTTTTGTATTTTTAGTGGAGATCGGGTTTCACCATGTTGGCCAGGATGGTCTCGATCTCTTGACCTCGTGATCTGCCCGCCTCAGCCTCCCAAAGTGCTGGGATTACAGGCATGAGCCACCCACCGTGCCCGGCCAGAATTATTAAAATAGTTAATGAAAATTGAATATAATTTATAAGTTCAATTGAAAAATTTCAGAAAAGTTTCATTACATTTGCAAATGGGACCAACCATTAATGAAAAAGCCCCCTAAGGCCAGGTGCAGTGGCTCACGCCTGGAATCCCAGAACTTTGGGAGGCTGAGGCAGGCAGATCACTCGAGCTCAGGAGTTTGAGACCAGCCTGACCAACATGAAGAAACCCCATCTCTACTAAAAATACAAAAAAATTAGCCAGCATGGTAGCACACGTCTGTAATTCCAGCTACTCGGGAGGCTGAGGCAGGAGGAGAATCGCTTGAACCAGGAGGCGGAGGTTGCAGTGAGCCAAGATCGCGCCACTGCACTCCAGCCTGAGTGACAGAGCGAGACTCCATCTCAAAAAAAAAAACAAAGGCCCCCTGAAAATGACTGTTAAAATGTCCTAGAATTGTAAACAGCTCAGAAAGATTTATAGGCTACACTTACAAGCTAAACTTAAAAGACTAGCCCTTAAAATAACTAGGTTCTGAATTCATAATTTTAGCAAATTGAAAATCAATTGTTTTCGACCAAATTAATTTCTGTATAACATTTGCATTACATAAAATCCAGGGGTAAGAGTGGGTGTGGCATCCAAATCTCCCTCAGACATGCCACGCACCAGTCACCCGAAACTCACCAAGTCACTTAGTCTCTAGTCTCTCTGAACCTCTGGCTCCTCACCCATTGCAAGAGAGAAATATTTTCCAGAATAAATAATACAATTATTATTAATTATTTAATATTAATACATTTCATATTGATACACAGCACGTGCGTGAGAAGAGGCTCTCAGAGAAGCATAAAGTGATATGCAAACGTAAGAAACGGCCAGCATGTGTCACTTCATAGTAATTGCAGCGCCCGGTGACAGACATGGGAAAGGTGACACATATCCCCAGAGACTAAGTATGACTCAGCACAGCCAGGTCGTGGAATTTTCCCAGAGACTCTTCGTGATGTCATGGTGGATGTCGTCAGGAGAGGAGCTGCCACAGAAGCAGTCAGGCCCTTCCACACACAGGCAGTGGAAATGTACTCCCAGCCGTCCAGTGACCTCCCCGCCCCACCCCTTTCTCTGGTCTCCAAGCAAATCAGGACAAAGAGGTAACACAAGAGCAAGGAACCCGAGATAGTGCTGAGAGTACCTGGGGTAATGCCTTCAGGCATAACACTTAACAACACAACAAAGGGCCACATCCATGTCCCCCCAGGAGAAAGCTGAAGAGGAGGGGAGGGTGACAAGCTCAGACCACAGAGCCTTAGTCCCTAGGCAAAGCTCAACTCAGCAGAGCCTTGGGAACGGAGGAGCCAAACAAGCTTTGACAAATTACATGACCTGGAAGAAGAGGTCCCTTCGTGGTGGCTGATTTTCCCTCTCTACTGATGGATCAAAGGGAAGACATCAATAAAAGATGGCAATCTTAAAAGAAGAAGGAAAAAAAAGGGATCAGCATCTTGGATTCTGCTAACCAGCCTTCTCTAGGCTTCAGTTTCTTCAGTTCCGTAAGACAAGTGGTTTGGGGGGATTCTCCAACACGCCCACCTCTCATTGTAGAGGCGCAAGTAAGAGAAATAACATCCATCTCTATCAGCCAAGAATAAGAGGACAGAGCAAGCAGAGAGAGAACAAGCAGGTGAAACTTGTGGAGGGTGGAGTTTTTCCATGTTACGACCATTCCCACCACGAGCCCATTGCCCTTACTCAACAGTAGCCTGCAGACGGCGCCTGCTGGCCCAAGACCTAGGTCCAAGGGAGGACTGTGGGAGATCTCACACAGGAAACTAGCTCCTGCATCATGAAGGGTGTCTGAGGAAAACCGAAAAAAACTCCTGTACCACTCAGCACTGGACATGAGCTCTGGAGAAAGTTGTCCCTGAGCCACAAAGTCCCCAAGGCCACAGCGGGCTTGAAGGGAAGAGCATTATTGTTGTCACAAATGCTGGGAGAGCACCTGGCTCCCTGGCTCGGCTGCTCCGGCAGACCAGCAGGGGAAGAGGGGACTGGACTGGCAGGGGATCGGCTGGAGGGCTGTGGAATTTAGGCTGAGGGGAGGCCACTGAATCTCCCAGGCACCTGCCACCAGGGAAATCCATGTTGGGGGAACCTTAAAAGCAGTAGAGGCCAGGCGTGGTGGCTCACACCTGTAATCCCAGCACATGGGGAGGGCGAGGAGGGTGGATCACCTGAGATCAGGAGTTCGAGACCAGCCTGACCAACATGGTAAAATCTCGTCTCTCCTAAAAATACAAAAATTAGGCTGGGCGCGGTGGCTCACGCCTATAATCCCAGCACTCTGAGGGGCCGAGGTGGGCGGATCACCAGGTCAAGAGATTGAGATCAGCCTGGCCAACATGGTGACATCCCATCTCTACTAAATACAAAAATTAGCTGAGCGTGGTGGCACGCACCTGTACTCCCAGCTACTCTGGAGGCTGAGGCAGGAGAATCACTTGAACCCAGGAGGCGGAGGTTGCAGTGAGCCGAGATCACGCCACTGCACTCCAGCCTGGCAACAGAGTGAGACTCGTCTCAAAAAAAAAAAAATTAGCCAGGTGTGGTGGCACATGCCTGTAAAACATGCAGGGGAAGAAGGGGCAGTTTCCCTTTCCCCCGTTGTTACCGTGACTGGCAAAGGCTGAGCGTCACCCTCCGGGAACCCATGTCAAGTGACTTTACAACCAGCTGGCAGAGCCACCTCGCACCACAGCTGCCTGCTCTCCACGCTGACTCAAGGGGTCTTCTTAGAGGCGGCCCAGCCCCAGGGATTCTTCCTGCCCAGCTTCCCAAGCTGATCATACCCTTCCAGAAGCAGGGCATTCTGCTTAGGCTGGCCAGATGCCAAATGGGGCCAGCAGGGAGTCAGATGTCACTTTCCTGTAAAAATCAAGAGCAACTGGAAACAGACAAGACTGCTTAAACGGATATTATCCAAAAATCAGAGCACAGCCTTTTTTTATTCATTGAGCTTAAGACCTGACATGCCAAACTGCCGGCATCCACAGCTGCTCCTGGTGAAGACCCCCACGCATCCCGCCAGCCTGGATTCAGGCACAGGACTTACCCTTAGTGTTTGGTCAGCTCTCCAGAAGGCAGACAGTATCTAAAGCAAAAGAAAAAAACAGCATTACCCTCACTGCTCCAAGAACTTCCCAGAGAAAACAGGAGTGGCAAGAACATAGTTTTTTTGTTGTTTTTTTTTTTTTTGAGACGGAGTCTTGCTCTGTCGCCCAGGCTGGAGTGCAGTGGCCGGATCTCAGCTCACTGCAAGCTCCGCCTCCCAGGTTTACGCCATTCTCCTGCCTCAGCCTCCCGAGTAGCTGGGACTACAGGCGCCCGCCACCTCGCCCGGCTAGTTTTTTGTATTTTTTAGTAGAGACAGGGTTTCACCGTGTTAGCCAGGATGGTCTCGATCTCCTGACCTCGTGATCCGCCCGTCTCGGCCTCCCAAAGTGCTGGGATTACAGGCATGAGCCACCGCGCCCGGCCAAGAACATAGTTTTTTTTGTTGTTGTTGTTTTGTTTTTTTAAGACAAAGTCTGGCTCTGTCGCCCTGGCTGGAGTGCAGTGGCATGATCTCGGCTCACTGTAACCTCTGCTTCCCGGGTTCAAGTGATTCTCCTGCCTCATCCTCCTGAGTAGCTGGGATTACAGGCGCACGCCACCACGCCCAGCTAATTTCTTCATTTTTAGTAGAAATGGGGTTTTGCCATGTTAGCTAGGCTGCTCTCGAATTCCTGACCTCGGGCAATCTGTCCAACTCGGCCTTCCGAAGTGCTGGGATTACAGGTGTGAGTTACCACACCCAGCCAAGAACACAGATTTTAGAACCCAGAGAACTTTTTCACTCTTGTTACCCAGGCTGGAATGCAATGGCACGATCTCGGCTCACCGCAACCTCTGCCTCCTGGGTTCAAGCAATTCTCCTGCCTCAGCTTCCTGAGGTAGTTGGGATTACAGGCATGCACCACCACACCCAGCTAATTTTGTATTTTGAGTAGACACAGGGTTTCTCCATGTTGGTCAGGCTGGTCTCGAACCCCCGACCTCAGGTGATCCGCCCACCTCGGCCTCCCAAAGTGCTGGGATTACAGGCGTGAGCCACCACACCCGGCCGAGAACCGTTTCATTGCTTCCATCTTGGGGGAGTCTCTGAGGGCACCAGGAGGGTACAGGGCTGGAAGCACCAGCTCTGCTGTCTGCTGCCTGGACTGCACCCCTTGTTACTCTGACAGCAGCTCTGTAATCACTCCAAGTCTGTTTCCTCATCTGTAAAATGGGAATAATAACAACGCCCATCTCACAGCATTCTAGGGAATACCCAATGAGGCAGCACACGCACAGCACTGGCACCATGCCTGGCACAGAGGACACACTGGGACGTTAACCGACAGGCTTGGTGGGAAGCACTTAAGTAAAACCCTTTTCTGACACCCACTATACATGAACAAGAAGTTCTAGAAACAGCTCTTGTTTGATCTGAAGTGCTTTCTCCTCCTGCCCACTCCATCCAGCCTCAGGCCCGCTTTCTCTGCATCTCCACAGAGCTGTCTCTAATCCTTCAGGAGCTCCCTCTGAATGCTGGGACTCTGGTTCTTCTCTCACTCCGCAACCTGACACTAATAAGGAGCTGTCTTACGTGACCTGACATGTGTTCCCTATTTCCTGGCTATTTCCTCAAATCCTCTCCTGCAGAGACCCCTCCCTGCCACACTAAGAGTACACCTCATGTTTATGCCCACAGGAGCCCACAGTTGGTATTGTGTGTTCACTTTTCAGAGTTTTATCGACTGCTTATTTCTGAAAAAGCCACACCTGCTCTAGCCACTAGTCAATGAAGAGCAAAATGGAAACACAGGCCAGCAAGCTCAAATCCCTGTTCAGAGAAAACCAGCTGCCTTGGCAGATAATGTCAAGACTGAAATTCAATGTCTGGGGCACTCAAGTCAATAAAATATTTACTGAGCACACGCCTTGCACAAGGAACTGTATGTACACCCAGGCCCTGCCCACAAAGTGCCAAAAAGCAAGTTGTTGGGGGCTGGTTAAAAGAAGCAAAAATGGGATGGCACGTGAGACGCACTCCAGCAGTGAGCCTGCCTAGCCTGCCTGGCTGCGTGACCCTGGGCAAGTTATTTTACCTCTCTGTGTCTCACCTATGCGAGTCCACCATTTGTAAGAGATGGATCTAACAGTACCTTTGTAATAGGATTGTTGTGATAATCACATTATGTGTATGTAAGGGGCTTAGCAAGGCTGTCACCACCACACAGGAGTTGGCTTTTATTATTAATAACAATGTCATTACTTATCACCATCATTGTTATGAAAAGAGAGCCCAGTCCAACTGAATAGAGTTGTCAAGCCTTAATAAAGTCCCACGTCTCGAAGAATAATTTAATTTTGACAGGACAAGATAAGAGGCAAGGCCCTGCAGAAAACAAAGTCACCAAGAACAAGAGCAGAGGGGGGACCGTGAGAAGTGAGTCTGGGGCAACAGTGACGAATCTCACTATGGGGGCTGACACAGAAGAGGGTACCTGCGGGGTCAAATGGAAGAAAGAGCCCAACAGGTGGAATCATATTAGAGAGTCTTGAACGCCAAGATGAGGCAAGCTTTTCATTCGGTAAGTAAGAGGAAATGGTTTATTCTTTTGACCATTTCCCATCTTCCACCATCAGGCCCGACTCCTTTGGCAAAGTGTCCGCAGGTGAGACTAGAAGGCAGCTAAGAGAAAGAGAGGAAGGCATGGTCAGTCAGGCCCAGGTGAGGTTTCAGAGTGAGCAGGCAAAATGCCCCGCTGCCGTGAAGGACGCCTCTGGGTGAGAAACCTGCCCCAAAGTGGGAACTTTCAGGAAACAAGAATCGGTGCCCATTCAGATGGGGGCAGGACAATATTGGGAGGCAGCCAAAGAGAAAGCCATGCTCATCCTCAATGAAAATGTTGACCAGAGGCCGGGCACGGTGGCTCACGTCTGTAATCCCAGCACTTTGGGAGGGTCAGGAGTTTGAGATCAGTCTGGTCAACATGATGAAACCCCATCTCTATTAAAGATACAAAAATTAGCCAGGCGAAAGGGTGGCGCCTGTAATTCCAGCTACTCGGGAGGCTGAGGCAGGAGAATCGCTTGAACCCGGGAGGCAGAGACTGCAGTGAGCCAAGATGGTGCCACTGTACTCCAACCTGGGCGACAGAACAAGACTCCGTCTCCAAAAAAAAAAAAAAAAAACCCCAGAAAATGTTGACCTCAACGAGGCCTCCAGCCCATGCAGAAGGTGCCAGTGAGAAATGTGGACTGCCAGATTTTCTGCCATACTGACCATGGTGCTGGCCATCCCTGCCACCCCCAAAGGCAACTCCTTTCCGTATTCCCCATCTTTCACCCTTCTCTCCTCACTGGTTCCCCATTTGGCCCCTTTTCAACTAATTCACCCAAAACATTCATTAAGCACCTACTTGTTCCTGGCACTATTAGGAACTGTGAGGACAGACAGAAGAGGGACACAGGGAACTGTGGCTTGGGATGAGACTAGTGAATCTGAGGTCCTGCCCTGCCACTGGTCCCAGAGCCCCCATGAGTGGTGGTCTTGAGAGGACAGGTACCTATCACAGCACCTGGGGCACGCACCGGAAGTGAGACCGGGTGAAAGCAAGGAGCAGGACAAAAAGGGGCAAAGGGCCTGGGAGACCCACTGTGGGCTACCAGGGGCAACCTTCCAGGGGAGATCTTGGAGGTGAGGACTGACACAGGGAACCGAGTCAGCCAGGCTGCAGCGGGCTTCAGTAGAAAGACAGAAGGCAATATGGCACATGAGGGTACACTGGGGTAAACTAAGGAAACTTTGGATGACAGCCTAAATTAATTCAAAAAGCAGATACTGAGCAACTGTAGTGAACAAAGCCCCTTCCCTAAGGGCAGAGCATGGCAGGGTGGAGGAGCCATTAGTCAACAAATGTCGGCTGCTTTCAGGGAGCTTACCAGAACACCATGGGATACAAACCACAGCTCAGGCCTGCAGCTGGGCCCTCAGAGCCCTGTCTGCCTTTTGGGCTTTTTTTGTTTTGGTTTGGTTTTTTGTCTTTTTTTGTTTTTTTTGACAGGGAGTCTCACTCTGTCGCCCAGGCTGGGGTGCAGGGGTGCGATCTCAGCTCACTACAACCTCCACCTCCCAGGTTCAAGCAATTCTCCTGCCTCAGTCTCCTGAGTAGCTGGGATTACAGGTGCCTGACATCACGCCTGGCTAGTTTTTGTATTTTCAGTAGAAACGAGGTTTCACCATGTTGGCCAGGCTGGTCTGGAACTCCTGACCTCAGGTGACCCAACCGCCTCGGCCTCCCAAAGTGCTGGGATTAAAGGCATGAGCCACCGCGCCCAGCCCGGTCTACCTTTGCATCCAATCTTGCTTCCTCAGGTTGGCTTCCAGTCACTAACTTACCAGCACCTTAGCAAATCCTAGTGCCCTCACCTGGTTACATCTCCTGTAGAGGCCTCTTCCCAGTGACCAATCAAGTTTCTTACACCCAACAGTGAAGTTGTGTCCCCTACATTCTCCTTCCACCTTCCTCAGCCTTTCTCTTCCAGTCCTAATTGCTTGAAACCTCTGTAACTGGCCAGGTGTGATGGTTTATGCCTATAATCCCAGCACTTTGGGAGGTCGAGGTGGGCAGATCACCTGAGGTCAGGAGTTCAAGACCAGCCTGGCCAACATGGTGAAACCCCATCTCTACTGAAAATACAAAAATTAGCCGGGCATGGTGGCATGTGCCTGTAATCCCAGCTACTCAAGAGACTGAGGCAGGAGAATCGCTTGAACTCGGGAGGTGGACGTTGCAGTGAGCCGAGATCACACCACTGCACTCCAGCCTGGGTGACAAGAGTGAAACTCCGTCTCACAAACCTCTTTAACAAAACCTCTCCAGAATAAAACTTTCTAGCTGCTCAAATCCAATCACTGCTTCTCCACTGCCAGTGGCATCAAAAAGAGGCCCACCACTCACCTCCTCCACGAAGCCTTCCCAAGCCCATCTCCTTCCAGGCCATTTCTCCTCTCTCTTGCTTTAGTGTGTGGTTTGCTGTGATTTACTGGCCTCTACTGAACTTCCTCTTCCATGTCCTCCTAGGACCAATACCTCACCCACTAGGCTCTCTACAAACATCTGCAGCAGATTGTCTTGCTGCTTAGGTTTTGTTTATTTTTCTCTCCCTCAATCGGTTTGTCAGCAGTTGTAGGACAAGGATTGACCTCATCGCCCACGCTGTCTCTCAGCCCCGTGTAGGGATAGGAACACTGTAGGTGTGCAAAAGAATGTGATTAAGAGTTCAACGGTTAAGGAGAGCGTGCAGGCAGGAAGCTGTAGCTGCAAGTGAGAGAAATGCTGAGCACATCCACCCCCAGCACAAGTGTTTGCATCACATACAAGGATAGGGTGCCTTGGGGGAGGCCAGCCAGGGCTGCTGGGTGGCAGTGGGTACGGGAGCAACAGGGAGGCAGATGGCAGGCACTCTGGAGGTTCTGGTTGTCATCAGCAAGTGTTGGTACTTCTCTGAGCCTGTTTTCTCAGCTGGAGAAGGGGTAAGGAGCCCTGGCCTACCTCTTCTCACAAAATAAGACACAATCTGATTTTTAAGAATTTCAGGCCAGGCACGCCTGTAATCTCAGCACTTTGGGAAGCCAGGGCAGGCCGCTCACTTGAGCGTAGGAGTACGAGACCAACCTGGGCAAAATGACGGAAGCTCGTCTCCACCAAAAAATACAAAAATTAGCTAGGCGTGGTGGCGCCCGCCTGTAGTCCCAGCACTGGGGTACTGTGGCAGGAGGCTCGCCTGAGCCCGGGAGGTCTAAGCACTGCACTCCAGCCTGGGTGGGTGACAGCAAGACCCCGTCTAAAAAAAACAAAAGAAAAGAATCTCAAAGTTGCCAGGGAACTAGGGACTTGGCTTCCGACTCTGATGCGCTTTGTAAACTACTAAAAGCTGGAGAAATAAGGGGCTGAGCCCAGCCCCACCTCCCGAATGAGCGGCCTTGGGCGAATCACTGCGTCTGGGCGCCTGGAGCTTCCCTATCTGAAACAAAGTGGAAGATCCTACGGGAGGCGGAGTGCGAGCGCCGGGAACAAGGAAAGCCCTCGCCTTACACGCCGCGGCTTCCTGCAGAGCTGAGCCATATCCAGTACGATGGGGACAACTTGGGCTCCCGATCCTGACAGACTTGGGTTCGAACCCTCAGGGACCTCGCGCGAGGCGCTTTAGTCAGTTTCTCCATCTGCAAAATGGGCCCGAGAACAAGAATGAGGCAGCCCGAGGGAGGACGCGGCACACGGGCGCTTGGTGGCTGGAGACGGGGGCGGGTCCGGGGGCGGGTCCAGCCGGCCGAGCCCCCGCGCGAGGGGGAGGGGCGGCGCACTCCGCGTCGCGCACCTCGCGCCGCTCGCCGCTGTCTCCGCCAGCCGTCACTCGCGGAGCCCGCGCCGCCTCTGCGCGCGCGACCCTTACATAAACGTCCCTCGCGGCGGCGTCGGCGCACGTCCACCCGCTCCGACCCGCCGCGGGAAGAGGACCGTGAGGAGCGCGGGAGACACTCACCTCCTCGCCGCTGCCAGTCCTCGCCGCCGCCTCTACTGCCGCTGCCTCCACTGACAGAGAACAGCTGCGGTCTCCGTGCAACCGAACTTGCTGCAGTCCCGGCCCCGCCTTACGGACTTCCTATTGGCCCAGGCAGCCCAACCCCTCCCGTTATTGGGCAGTGTTCTCCGTCACTCCTCGCCCCTCGGCTGTGGACTCCTCCCTGCGCCCGCCTGTCCGTCACGTTTAAGCCTTGGCGCCCCACGTCAGCCCCGCCCCTCCCGTCCCCGGCGAGCGCCTGGATTAGTGGCGAGGCTGGGAGAGCCCGCCCCTGGCGCACCACCGCCTACTCCCTTGTCTCGGGAGCCTCACGTGGGCCGCCGGACCCTGGCCGACGCCCGCAATAGGCGGAAGTGGCCGGGCTGCAACTTGCAGTTATTGGCTGTCGGCGGGGGTGGGGACGTTCGATTCATTCACCCGAGTAGCACGTGTTTCCCGAAGCTGCAAGCATAACAGATCGCACTGGGGCTCAGGCATCCCGGCTAGACGTAGATACGCACTGGCGAGCGGAGAAGAGGTCGCCGGAAAAGCTAACGTTAGCGAAGGGCAGGAGAAAGGAGAAGGCGCTTGTGCCACATGGGTTACATGACTGTGTCCTTTAGCAGCTACGTAGGTGATTATGGGGGTCTGGAGTCCGTCTGTGTGACCTTGGGCAAGCAACTTAACCTCTGAGTCTCGGTTTTGTAATCTGCAGAGCGAAGCTGCTCAGGACCTAGGGGCTTTGGAAGGCTTGTTTGAGACACGAGAGGAAAGCTTTGACAAGTGGAACGAGTGACTGAGGCATAAGCCTCTATCATCGAGGCTTACTAATCCAGTTTGAGGGCGTGTTCGGGAAAAACACGAACCACAGACACCTCTGTGGTTGTTTTTCCGAAGAGGTTTTCGGGAGGTTTCGTATTTATGCATTTCCTTAAAGGGGGAGTGAGGGGAACGCATGTAGGAAGAAGGGCAAGTAGGCGATTAGGACAATAGTTAACATTCCTATGGGACTTTAGCTAGTGCCCGGTAAATCCACGTAAGATAAGATGAATGTCTGAAGAGAAAAAGAGTAAAGGAAGAGTCAGTTATGCAGATGTCTCTGAGTAGGTAGAGTCTTGACTTTGTTCCGCACCTGGGAAAATAAGCTCGTGATGACATTCTTATTGAGTTTTTAGGAGCTAAACTTAGACTGTAGACCTGAAGCTACAATTGACCTGTCCTTGTTTATGGGAGGCCAGCAAGAATTTACCTGTGAATGATCTGTGGGGGCAGCCCTTCCCAGATGCCTGAGGCTTTTTACCTTTCCGTGTGGATCTGGCTGATGCCTAATGTAGTAACAGCTATTCTTTTGGAAGAGGGTGTTGCAATGACTCAGCTTCAAGGCTTAATCTTCACCTTCGCATGAATCGGGGCGGGTGGGGGGGGGGCCAGATTTTAACTTTCATTTACCACTTCCTAAACTGGGATCAGTGCCAACCAGAGATAAGGGATTAACCAAACACACCAAAATCGTGCCTTCAAAAGAGAGCAGACAGATTAATATATATTAATTAATAGTGATATGTAATATAATACATCAGATGGTAATAAGGGCAAGAAAAAAAAAATCTGCTTCCAAAAAGGAGAGTCAAAGACTATGAGAACATCTTGCTAACTAGAAATTGTTTATTGAGCCTAGAGAGATCTGACTCTTCTCTCAGACTCCTGTATAAGTACTTTCTCACTCCGACTTCCCTGTCCTTCCTTCCACCGGTCCTGAAGAACCCCAACCTTTGGTTGGATCCAATACAGCTATTTTAGTAACAGAACAAGGATTAAGATCCCAGTTCACCTTTGGGAGGCTGAGTCGGGGGGAATACTTGAGCCCAGGAGTTTGAGACCAGAGTTGGCAACACAGTAAGACCTCATCTCTGTCTTTTAAAATTTTTAAAATGGGGCTGGGCGCTGTGGCTCACATATGTAATCCCAGCACTTTGGGGTGCTGAGGCGGGCAGATCGCAAGGTCAGGAGTTCAAGACCAGCCTGGCCAATGTGGTGAAACCTCGTCTCTACTAAAAAAATACAAAAATTAGCCGAGTGTGGTGGCAGTCACCTGTAGTCCCAGCTACTCGGGAAGCTGAGACAAGAGAATCACTTGAACCCGGGAGGTGGAGGTTGCAGTGAGCCGAGATCATGCCACTGTACTCCAGCCTGGGTGACAGAGTGAGACTCCGTCCCCCCTCCCCCAAAAAAAAATTTAAAATGGGCTGGGCGCGATGGCTCATGCCTGTAATGAGAGGCATGATCATCTGAATGTAATGGGAGGCCGGATCATCTGAAGTCAGGAGTTCAAGACCAGCCTGATGAACATGGTGAAATGCCATCTCTACTAAAAATACAAAAATTAACTGGGCATGGTGGTGGGCATCTGTAATCCCAGCTACTTGGGAGGCCGAGGCAGGAGAATTGGTTGCAGTGAGCTGAGATTGTGCCATTGCACTCCAGCCTGGGCAACAGAGCAAAACTCCATCTCAAAAAAATGAAAATTGGCACGATGCAGTGGCTCAAGCCTGTAATCCCAGCACTTTGGGAGGCCAAAGTGGGTGGATCACTTGAGGCCAGGAGTTCAAGACCAGCCTGGCCAAAATGGCAAAACCCTGTCTCTACTAAACATACAAAATTAGCTAGGCGTGGTGACGCATGCCTGTAATCCCAGCTACTAGGGAAGCTGTGGTGGGAGAATTGCTTTAACTCAGGAGCCGGAGACTGCAGTGAGCCGAGACTGTGGTGAGCCGAGATTGCGCATTGCACTCCAGCCTGGGCAACAAGAGTGAAAAACTCTCAAAAAAAAAAAAAAAAAAGAAAAGAAAAGAAAAAGAAGAGAAAAAGGAAAAGCATTTCTCAGTGTGGGCTTCTGTGTCACTAGCAACAGAATCTCCTGGGGACAAGGTGGGAAACACAGATTCCTGAGCCCCATCCCATTGCTCTTATGCATATTAATCACCAACTCAGAGGTCTTAGAATCACCAGCAGAATACCTGAGTCACCTTTGCCTCTTTAATCCATCCCTGGGGACTGAGACCGAAACTGATGCAATAGTCTCATAGATAGTTTTGTTTTTTTTTAATAAACATAGAAATGGACCCTTTTGGTTTAAAGCTTGAAATTTAACATTTGTTTTATCTGAGTTCCTTTGTCAGGAAAGGACACTCAGGCCTCTCAAAAAAAGTATCAGAAAACGGAAACTCATCAGATCAAGGCATCCAGACAACAAGATGCCAGAACCCACATTCACCCTGCTTGCTTCCTTCTCCGTAATTCTTGTTTTCTTTTTATTTTATTTTATTTTTTTTCCGAGATGGAGTCTTGCTCTGTCGCCCAGGCTAGAGTTCAGTGGCACGATCTCGGCTCACTGCAACCTCTACTTCCTGAATTCAAGCAATTCTTCTGCCTCAGCCTCACAAGTAACTGGGATTACAGGTGCCCGCCACTACGCCTGGCTAATTTTTGTATTTTTAGTAGACCATGTTAGTCAGGCTGGTCTCGAACTCCTGACCTCGTGATCCACCTGCCTCGGTCCCCCAAAGTGCTGGGATTACAGGCATGAGTGCCAGCCCCTAGTTCTTGTTTTCTTACACATTGTTACATTTCTTCCCTCTATGTTAACTCTTCTTTTTTTTTTTTTTTTTTTGAGACGGAGTCTCGCTCTGTTGCCCAGGCTGGAGTGCAGTGGCCGGATCTCAGCTCACTGCAAGCTCCGCCTCCCAGGTTCACGCCATTCTCCTGCCTCAGCCTCCCCAGTAGCTGGGACTACAGGCGCCCGCCACCACGCCCAGCTAATTTTTTGTATTTTTTAGTAGAGACGGGGTTTCAACGAGTTAGCCAGGATGGTCTCGATCTCCTGACCTCGTGATCCACCCATCTCGACCTCCCAAAGTGCTGGGATTACAGGCTTGAGCCACCGCGCCCGGCATATGTTAACTCTTGCTTTTAGTCACTCAGGGAGATGGATTTGAGACTGATCTTGTATCTCCTAGGCTGTAGCACCCAGTTAAAGCCTTCTTCCTTGGCAATAATTGTTGTCTCAGTGATTGGCTTTCTGCGGAGAAGAATGAAGATGAAGGCCCTGGTGTTTCAGAAACAAGACCCCCTGCACTGCAGTGCTAGTTTTAGAAGCTCTCCAAGTGGTTCTAATGGAGTCAGTGTAAAGACCAATGGAGAGGCTAGAGAAATACTATTTAGGCTTCCTGGATGGTAAGAATCTTCCAGGGCCCTTTAAAAACAAAACCATATTCCTGGACCCACACCCACCCCTGTGGATAATGATTCAGTAAATTTGGGGTGGGGCCTAGTAATCTTTTCAATTATTTTTTTTTTCTTTTCCTCTTAGCAAGCTCTCAATTGATTCTTGAGATCTGGGGAACTTGGAAAACTTAGCTGAGCTCCTGGGAGGTTGCAGCAGAAGCTGAAGCCAAACAGAGGAGCTGAGACGTGCTGTGGAAGGCTGGCCAAGGTGAAGCTCTGGTGCAGAGAACACAGGCAGCAGGACTGTGTTGGGAGGGAAATGATGTTCCGGAGGGCCTTACAGAGTAGCTGAGGGGCTGCCCTAACGGTAGGAGTGTAGGCCTGCTTTATTATTTCTTAATAGCTAACACTCTAAAAAGTTCTTGGGCTGGGCCGGGCACGGTGGCTCACACCTGTAATCCCAGCATTTTGGGAGTCTGAGGCAGGCGGATCACTTGAAGTTAGGGGTTCGAGACCAGCCTGGCCAGCATGGTGAAACCCCATCTCTACTAAAAAAATACAAAACCAGCAGGGCATGGTGGTGCACGCCTGTAATCCCAGCTACTTAGGAGGCTGAGGCAGGAGAATTACTTGAACCTGGGAGGCAGAGGTTACAGTGAGCCAAGATCGCACCATTGCACTCCAGCCTAGATGACAAGAGTGAAACTCCATCTCAAAAAAAAAAAAAAAAAAAAAAGCCGGGCGCAGTGGCTCAAGCCTGTAATCCCAGCTACTCAGAGGCTGAGGCAGGAGAATGGCGTAAACCCGGGAGGCGGAGCTTGCAGTGAGCTGAGATCCCGCCACTGCACTCCAGCCTGGGCGACAGAGCGAGACTCCGTCTCAAAAAAAAAAAAAAAAAAAGTTAGTTCTTGGGCGGGGTGCGGTGGCTCACACCTATAACCCTAGCACTTTGGGAGGCTAAAAGTGGTCAGGAGGTTCTTCCTCTGCCCCATCCTGTGGGCATCAGCCCTGGTATGGACCTGGCACCATGATAAAGGGATGTGGCCATGGTGAGGCATCTCCCACAGGCTTTAGGGGCATGAGACTTGAGCAAGTGGGCTTTGAAACAGGAGTGGGAGCTGGGTGTGGTGGCACATGCCTGTAATCCCAAACTTTGCAGGGGCCAAGGTGGGTGGATCACTTGAGCCCATTTCTTTCTTTTTTTTTTATTTTTGAGACGGAGTCTCACTCTGTCACCCAGGCTGGAGTGCGGTGACTCAATCTCGGCTCACTGCAACCTCTGCCTCCCAGGTTCATGCGATTCTCCTGCCTCAGCCTCCTGAGTAGCTGGGACTATAGGCTTGCGCCACCATGCCTGGCTAATTTTCTTGTATTTTCAGTAGAGATGGGGTTTCACCGTATTAGGCAGGATGGTCTCAATCTCCTGAATGTGAGGCCTCATCTCTATTAAAAGTTGAAAAAGAAAGACCAGGCACAGTGACTCATGCCTCCCAGCACTTTGGGAGGCTGAGGTGGGCGGATCACTTGAGGTTAGGAGTTTGAGACTAGCCTGACCAATGTGGTGAAACCCCATCTCTACTAAAAATACAAAAAATTAGCCAGGTGTGGTGGCTGGCAAATGCCTATAATCCCAGCTGCTCGGGAGACTGAGGTAGGAAAATCACTTGAACCCTGGAGGCAGAGGTTGCAGTGAGCTGGGATCACACCACTGCACTCCAGCCTGAGTAACAGAGACAGACTCTGTCTCAAAAAAAAAAAAAAAAAAAAAAAAAAATTGAAAAAATCTGAAAAACAAAAAGTCAGCCGGGTGTGGTGGGGTGTGCCTGTAGTCCCAGCTATTAGGGAGACTAGGTGAGAGAATCGCTTGAGCCTGGGAGGTGGCAGTTTCAGTGAATCGAGATTGTGCCACTGCACTGCACTCTAGCCTGGGCAACAGAGTGAGATCCAGTCTTCAGACAAAACAAAACAAAAACAGGAAGTTGCACCTAAGAGGCTGGGCTGTGGGTAAGTGAAAGGCTGGCTTTGGTGTTACCCCAATAACTCTGGGGGGCACGTTGGGAGTAGCTAACCCATCCCTTTGCTTCTTAGGGACATGTTCAGAGGCTCGGAGACAGAAGAGGGCAGATCTCATAATTGACAGAGACTTCTGCAGTCTAAGAACACAGGGGAGACACTAGCCCTTGGTCCCCCTCGGCCGGTGGAAGGTCTGACCATCTTGTGGCGATCCCATGATGGGTTCCATGAGCCCAGTGGAATTGTCCAGACTGAACAGCCAAAGTAGGAGGAGGCTGAAAAGACAGGGTGATTTCTAGGGGTGAGAAGCCATAGGGTTAAAGGAGCCTGGGAACACAGTGGGGCAAACATTGGAATTTAGGCTCGCTGCAAGCCAAAAATAGTACTTGAGTGGCCACAGGCAAGGGCACAGGGCCACCAAACACACTTGCAGTTTCCACACTGCAAACACTCCTGGCCAATGCCTTTCCTGCTCAGTCCATGCTGGCGGGAGAAATCTTTCTTTTGTCATCTCTGGAGGGGGGATCGGGGACATCTGGGTTGTCCTTATGAGATCCTCAGGGTAAAGCCAGGCTTCTGGATTCTAAGCACAGAGGGGTGCGCTGTTTCCGGGCTCACAGTAACTGCTATGTTTTGAGGGATCTGTAGCTTTGTTTGTTTTTGTTTTTTTGTTGTTTTGTTTTGTTTTTGTTTTTGTTTTTAGGCAGGGTTTCACTCTGTCACCCAGGCTGCAGTGCAATGGTGCGATCTCGGCTCACTGCAACCTCTGCCTCCAGGGTTCAAGTGATTCTCCTGCCTCGGCCTCCTGAGTAGCTGGAATTACAGGCACCTGCCACCATACCCGGCTAATTTTTTTTTTTTTTTTTTTGGGACAGAGTCTCACTGTTGCCAGGCTGGAGTGCAGTGGCGCCATCTCGGCTCACTGCAACCTCCGCCTCCTGGGTTCAAGTGATTCTCCTGCCTCAGCCTCCTGAGTAGCTGGGACTACAGCTTGTGCCACCACACCAGGCTAATTTTTGTATTTTTAGTAGGGATGGGGCTTCACCATGTTGGCCAGGCTGGTCTTGAACGCCTGACCTCAGGTGATCCACCCACCTCAGCCTCCCAAAGTGCTAGGATTACAGACATGAGCCACTGCGCCTGGCTAGGATCTGTAGCTTTGTCTGGGAGCTCCCATCCATCTAGATGTCTCCAGCCTTCTTGTTCCTAACTGCCCCGGCCTTGGCCACCATGCTGTCTGAACTTGCTGGTACGCTGTCCTCCCTACACCCCAGTGGTATGAGGTATCATCGTTCCTCTACCCCGTCGTGCTTCCTGCCTCTGCTTGGACTGTTTCCCTCTGCATGGGATTCCTTTTCTCAATAGATTCACCTGATAAACTCTCTTCCTGTCATCTCTCTCTCTCTCTCTCTCAAGACTTAACCCAGTCGTTGTCTCCTTCAGGAAGCCCTCCAAGGCCACTCTCATGGTGTAAGGGGCCCTCCTAGGACTCCCATAACACCCTGGGCGTTATTTCTAGCGTAGCACCACACTGCTTTGAAATGGGGTGCTTTGAGGTCTGCCCCCCAACACTAATCTGGGAAAGTAGCTCATTTTTCATAGTGCTGCAGAAATGGCTCAATATCCTCCTACCACCTCATCTTCCTTCCTGGCCCAGGGACACTGTCAAAGCCTCAGAAATTCCTCAGCATTTGCTCCTCTCGGTCCACGCCCCCAATGTGACCTGTTCCAGGTATCATCTCTTTAACTTTTCCCTCCCCCATGGATGTGGTGTCCACTGGACTCTGTGGACTCTGCTTGGCCTCTGGGGCACTCCTATTCACTGACTATTAAACATTTACTATGTGCTAAACTCAACTCTTGTACAGGTGTGAGGAGGGAATAAGGGACAGAAGATAAACACAAGAACTTTTTTTTTTTTTTTTTGAAACGAGTCTTGCTCTGTCACCCAGGCTAGAGTGCAGTGGCGTGATCTAGGCTCACTGCAACCTCTGCCTCCCGAGTTCAAGCGATTCTCTGCCTCAGCCTCCCAAGTAGCTGGGATTACAGGTGCCCACCACCACGCCCAGCTAATTTTTGTATTTTTAGTAGAGACAGGGTTTCACCATCTTGGCCAGGCTGGTCTCGATCTCTTGACCTCGTGATTCGCCCCCCAACCCTCACCCACCTCCCAAAGTGCTGAGATTACAGGTGTGAGCTACCGCACCTGGCCAATTTTTAAAATTTTATAGAAATGGGGACTCACTTTGTTGGCTAACCTGGTCTCAAACTCCTGCCCTCAAGTGATCCTCCCCTGCCTCAGCCTCCCAAAATGCTGGGATTACAGGTGTGAGCCACTGCACTTGGCCCACAAACAATGTTAAATTAAATAAATGTATATCTGCACAGTCGCTCATCTTACTTCTGGTGGGCATCATATTTTTTTATTTATTTAAAAAACTTTTTTTAGACAGAGTCTCAGTCTGTTGCCCAGGTTGGAGTACAGTGTCATGATCTCTGATCACTGCAACCTCCACCTCCCAGGTTCAAGCAATTTCTGTGCTTCAGCCTCCCGAGTAGCTGGGATTGCAGGTGTGTGCCCCCACAGCTGGCTGATTTTTGTATTAGTAGAGATGGGGTTTCACCATGTTGGCCAGGCTGGTCTTGAACTCCTGACCTCAGGTGACCCAACCCACCTCACACTCCCAAAGTCCTGGGATTTACAGGCATGAGCCACCACGTCCGGCCTCAAGGCTAATTTTTGTACTTTTTTTAGAGACGGGGTTTCACCATGTTGGCCAGGCTGGTCTTGAACTCCTGGTCTCAAGTGCTCTGCCCGCCTCAGCCTCCCAAAGTGCTGGGATTACAGACATGAGCTACCGCACCCAAACTGGGCATCATATTTTCAAGGAGAAAGTCTAGTAGTACTAACTGCTAGGTTTAAAATTTTGTCTAATCCTCCTAGAGGATATGTGAAGACTCAGGCCCCACCCATGGAGGGTAGAACACACATTTGCTGAAGACTCTATGTGCTGGACTGACTCAACTGGGCTGGATTCCAGGCCCATCATTGACTATACTTCTGTCATTTCAGCCGAGAGAAGAAGAGATGAGTATAAGCTCTGGAGGGGTGCAAAGGTGAAGCGCACTCACAAAGGTCAGTCTCCCAGGGTAGAGGGCACGCCC
Source organism: Macaca fascicularis (assembly GCF_037993035.2). NCBI lineage: Eukaryota > Metazoa > Chordata > Mammalia > Primates > Cercopithecidae > Macaca > Macaca fascicularis. The sequence goes on along the minus strand of NC_088388.1, from coordinate 7,416,760 downwards.
CACCCCTGCTGCCTTCCAAGGTCAGTCAGACTTTCAATATCTGATTCTCAAGGTTCTAGAGAGTGGGCTCTTGAGGCTGGGCTCCAATATCACCTCCTCCAAGAGGCCTGCCTAGATCTTCCCCTCCCCCAAGCCAGATGTGGTCTCTCATTCTCTTCTGTTCACCAAAACAAGGTCTTGCCCACAGCAGGTAGATGTAGATCACTTTCATTGGCTCACTCATAAGGAACATGGTAGCCTGTCCCAGCTTGCAGCCTTCCAGTTTATCTAAGCCTCACCAGAACTTTAAATGACATCAGCCATTTACGTGAATAGATACAGGAAATATCTCTTTCCTACTTCACTTTAGGAAATAGATACTACTGTGTTTTGTTACTTTCAAGGCACACTTTTTTCCTCCACATTTTAACCTCTCTAAAACGGGGCTGTACCTTCCAAGGAGTGGGTAATGGGTTTCTTTCTTTCTTTCTCTTTCTTCCTTCCTTTCTTTCTTTCTTTCTTTCTTTCTTTCTTTCTTTCTTTCTTTCTTTCTTTCTTTCTTTTATTTCTTTCTCTTTTTCTTTCTTTCTCTCTCTCCTCTCTCTCTCTCTCTCTCTCTCTCTCTCTCTTTCTTTCTTTCTTTCTTTCCCTTTCTCCCTTCTTTCTTTATTTTTTTTCCTGAGACAGGGTCTCACTCTGTTGCCCAGGCTGGAGTGCAGTGGCTTCAATCACAGCTCACTGCAGCCTCAACCTCCTGGGCTCCAGCCATCCTCCCACCTCAGCCTCCCAAGTGGCTGGGACTACAGGCACATGCCACCAGGCCCAGCTAATTTTTTTCTAATTTTTGTACAGGCAGGGTGTCATTAAGTTGTGCAGGCTGGTCTTAAACTCCTGGGCTCAAGCAATCCTCCTGCCTCGGTCTCCCAAACTGCTGGGATTACAGACGTGAGCCACCGTGCCCAGCCCAGATATTCTTTCTTAATGGTATATAAAATACTGCCACCTTTCCATAGATGTCCTCTTAGATTTTATGAAATAAAGCATGATCCCCATGTTATAGTGGAGAAATTGTAGACACATGAGGTTAAGCCACTCACCCAAGGCACATAGCCAGTACATGAAAGGGCAAGGCTTTAAACACAGGCAGTGGAGGAGGCCTGGAATCCTTGGTGTCTGTGGTAGGCCATCTCCAAGATGGTCCCCAATGATCCTAGCCTCCTGGTGTTCACGCCCTTATGTCATCTCCACCCCTTGAGGGTAGACTGGACCTGGCGACTCGCCTCTAAGGAACAGAATAAAGCAAGTGATGGGTTGCCATGTTCTGTGGTCGGCAAGTCCGTGTAAACCTATCCCCAAAACCCAAGGAAGCTGAGGCCAAAGAAAGAGGCCGACAAATTCAGTTTCTTAGAAAAAACATTTTTTTGTTGTTGTTTCTTTTTGAGAGAGTCTCGCTCCGTCGCCCAGACTGGAGTGCAGTGGCACCATCTAGGCTCACTGCAACCTCCGCCTCCCAGATTAAAGTGATTCTCCTGCCTCAGCCTCCCAAGTAGCTGAGATTACAGGCATGCACCACCATGACCAGCTGATTTTTGTATTTTTAGTAGAGACCGGATTTCACCATGTTGGCCAGGCTGGTCTCGAACTCCTGGCCTCAAATGATCCGCCTGCCTTGGCCTCCCAAAGTGCTGGGATTACAGGCATGAGCCACCACACCCAGCCAAAAAGAAACATTTAATACAGATTTCGGAACAGCAGCCAAGTCTGTGTCTCACGCTGCGGCAAGACGTGTTGGTGGATCTCCATGCTATAGACCCCCCAGACCCAGGGCTTATATACCACAGGGCAGGAATGTGTAAGACAATTGAAGTTTGGGACCTCAGGGAAAGGCAAGAATGTGATATGGATCTGCCTATGGGTAGGATTTATGGTAACAGTAGATAGAGTAGAAATCTGTAATCCCAGCACTTTGGGTGGCCGAGGCGGGCGGATCAAGACCATCCTGGCTAACACAGTGAAACCCTGTCTCTACTAAAAATACAAAAAATTAGCCAGGCGTGGTGGCTGGCGCCTGTAGTCCCAGCTACTCAGGAGGCTGAGGCAGCAGAATGGTGTGAACCCAGGAGGCGGAGCTTGCAATGAGCCGAGATCGCACCACTGCACTCCACCCCAACCTGGGCGACAGAGTGAGACTCTGTCTCAAAAAAAAAAAAAAAAAAAAAAAAAAAAGGTAGAAATCTTAGAGGCATTCCCAGAATGGGGGTTCATAAGAAGTCAACGTGGGCCGGGCGTGGTGGCTCAAGCCTGTAATCCCAGCACTTTGGGAGGCCGAGACGGGCGGATCACGAGGTCAGGAGATCGAGACTATCCTGGCTAACACAGTGAAACCCCATCTCTACTAAAAATACAAAAACTTAGCCGGGCGAGGTGGCAGGCGCCTGTAGTCCCAGCTACTCGGGAGGCTGAGGCAGGAGAATGGCGTGAACCCGGGAGGCGGAGCTTGCAGTGAGGTGAGATCCGGCCACTGCACTCCAGACTGGGTGACAGAGCGAGACTCCGTCTCAAAAAAATAAAAATAAAAAAAAATAAGAAGTCAACGTGGTGGATTAGCATCCAAGACGGAGTTGCTCTGGCCTCACATGTCACTTCTGCAGTTAGTCTCCAAAGATCCTGGCTTGTCTTTCTCGCCATCTCTTGCTCTCACTCGCTTGCTCTGATTAAAGCCAGCTGCCACTTTGTGAGATGGTCTTTGGAGAGGCCCAAGTAGCAACAATCAAGAAGCAGAGACCCTCAGTCCCACAATCCAAAAAGAATTAAATTATGCAAACAACCACAAGAATGAGCTTGGAAGCAGATCCACCCAAGAAGGACCTGGAGAAGACTTGACTGTGGCCTGAGAGATCCGAGCCAGAGACCTGCTAAGCCGCGCCCCCATTCCTGACCCACAGAAACTGAGATAATAAATGTGTGTTAAGTCTCTAAGTTTTGGGGTAATTTGTTAGATAGCAATAGACAACTAATAGTCTCCAATATTTAATAACAGTTATTTACTGTGTTGGGTCGTGGGGACACAGAGGTGAAGGTGTTCTTCTAGCCTTCAGGGGTTACCTAGTCTGGTGAGGTAAGGCAGACATGTATGATTGTGTTACTGTGTGTATTAGGTTATCGGGTGGGCTGTAAAGGGGACTGCCTATCTTACACAGCCTGGAGGTGTCAGGGCAGGCTTTTTGGGGAGGTGTCACTCACAAGCAGAGTTTGGAAAGGTGAGTAAGAGCTTGCCAGGTGCTATAGTTTGAACGTCTGCTCCAAAACTCATGTCAAACTCCAATTGTCATTATGACAGTTATCAAGAGGTGGAACGGCGAAGAGGTGATTAGGTGACTGGATTACTGCAATTATCAGGAAGTGGGTTCCTGATAAAAGTGAGTTCAGCCCCCTCTTGCCCTTGCCCAATTTTGCTTTCTCTTACCCTTCCACCTTCTGCCATGGGATGACATAACACAAAGGCCCTCATTGGAGGTTGATGCCATTCTTTTGGACTTCCCAGCCTCCAGAACCATGAATCAAATGAATGATTGTTTAGAAATTAACCCATATCTGTTACAGCAACACAAATCAGTCTAAGATACCAGGTGAAGAAGGCAGAGAAGCAGTGAGGAGGGAAGGAGGAGAACACAGATTTTTCTCCCTCTCCTCAGTGGATTTGGGAAATTGTTTTAAGACTACATGCTTGGCAAGAGGGTACTCCACAGCTATGTTCTTGACGTAAGAGCGAGTGATTCATCCCACCACATCTCAAAAGTCTGTGAGTCAGCCACTTCTTCCTGGGCTCAGACCTTTGTGAGAGTGGGGATTTGAGTTGACTACGTGTGTTGAAGTGAGGGCGTTGAAGATTGTGTAATGGTTTTGTTGCTTTTTAACCAGGGTCAGGACTGACCTTTGGAGTGTTGTCAGCGTTGAAATTAAAGGACCTGGGTACAAATCAGAGTCAGTGTTAGGGACAGGCTGGGGCAGAAGGTCAGGGCTCCTTTTTTCCATTCTCTTCACACTGGCCCTGTCATAGCTCCTCTGGGAGCTGAGCCTGGCAGATTTTAAGCAACCCTTCACCCAAGGAAGATTCAGAAACTGAGCAGAAAGGATGAGGGCAAGGCCAGGCCTTGGGGGACAAGGTTAGTGTGAGCCAATAGCTGCAGCCAGCACTTCCCTGGCCCTGGATAGGGGTGCCCTCTGCAGCACCCCAAACATGGAGGAGGCAGGACAGCTGGCTTCCAGTCCTGCGTCTGCTGCCTAGTCTGGGGAAGGAGACCTGAGTGATTGAAGCACAGGTTTTTAAAGCCCAGCTGACCAGGGTGGCTGACCAGCTCTGCCACTTAGTGGGCATGCTCTCCAGCCAGGTGATTAATCTCCCTGATCCTCAGTTTTCTGATCTATAAAATAAGATGACAATCCCCACATCATAGGACTATCGTGAGGTTTAAATGAAATCTGTGAAGGGGTTGACTCAAAACAGTGGTTAAAACAAAAAGGAGCTGGGCATGATGGCTCATGCCTATAATCCTAGCTATTCAGGAGGCTGAGACAGGAGGATCACTTGAGACCAGGAGTTTGTGACCAGCCTGGGCAACATAGAGAAACCTTATCTCTAAAATAAACAAAGAAATACATAATCAAAATAAAACAAAAAGGAGCATGGAACAGATGTATGGGATCCCTTCAGCACTCAGATTCTACCATTCTCAGGCCGGGCGTGGTGGCTCACACCTGAAATCCCAGCACTTTGGGAGGCTGAAGTGGGCAGATTGCTCGAGTGCAGGAGTTCGAAACCAGCTTGAGTAACATGATGAAACTCCATCTCTACAAAAAATAGAAAAATTAGCCAGGCCTGGTGGCACATACCTGTAGTCCCAGCTACTCAGGAGGCTGAGGTGGGAGGATCGCTTGAGCCCCGGAGGTCAAGGCTGCAGTGAGCTGAAATCATGCCACTGCCTTCCAGCCTGAGCAACAGAGTGAGACCCTGTTTCAAAAAACAAAACAACCATTCTGAGGAATCTGCTGGCCCAGCCCCAGGCTTCCTGTCTTGGGGGAAAGAGCTGCTGATGGCAGTCTCACCTGTAGAAGCATCCACACTCATGATTTCGTCTTATATTTGAAACAACCCATTTTACAGGCTGAGTTCGGTGGCTCATGCCTGTAATCCAGCACTTTGGGAGGCCGAGGTGGGTGGATCACAAGGCCAGGAGTTCAAGACCAGCCAGGCCAACATGGTGAAACCCCATCTCTACTAAAAATACAAAAATTAGCCAGGCATGGTGGCACGTGACTGTAATCCCAGCTACTCAGGAGAATCACTTCAACCCAGGAGGCAGAGTTTGCAGTGAGCCAAGATCACACCACTGCACTCCAACCTGGGTGACAGAGCAAGACTCCATCTCAAAAAAAAAAAAAAAAAAAAAAAAAATAAGAAAGAAACAACCCATTTTGCAGATGAGACTGACCAAGAGGGGAAAGGATTTGCCCACAGCAGTGAATACCACTGATATGGTTTGGATTTGTGTCCCCACCAAACTTCATGTTGAATTGTAGTCTCCAGTGTTGGAGGTGGTTGACTCGTGGGGGTGGATTCTCATGAACGGTTTAGCCCTATCCCCTTGGCGCTGTTTTCATGATAGTGAGTGAGTTCTTGTGAGATCTGGTTGTTTAAAAGTGTGTAGGCTGGGCACGGTGGCTCATGCCTTTATTCCAAACACTTTAGGAGACCAAGGTGGGCAGATCACTTGAGGCCAGGAGTTCAAGGCCAGCCTGGGAAATATAGCAAGACCTTGTCTCTACCAGAAATATAAAAAATTAACTGGGTGTGGTGGTGGGCACCTGTAGTCCCAGCTACTCAGGAGGCTGAGGCATGAGAATCACTTAAACCCGGGAGGTGGAGGTTGCAAGGAACCGAGATCGCGCCACTGCACTCCAGCCTGGGCGACAGAGTGAGACTCTGTCTGAAAAAAAAAAAAAAAGGATACAGCCCCTCCTGCCACTCTCTCTTTCTCCTGCTCCTATCATGTGAGATGCCTCATCCCCGCTTTGCCTTCCACCGTGGTTGGAAGCTTCCTGAGGCCTCCCCAGCAGCAGAAGCTGCTATGCTTCCTGTACAGCCTGCAGAACCATGAGCTAATTAAACTTCTTGTCTTTATAAATTACCCAGTCTCAGGTATTTCTTATTTTTATTATTATTATTTTTTGAGACAGAGTCTCGCTCTGTGCCCAGGCTGGGGTGCAGTGGCACAATCTTAGCTCACTACAACCTCCGCCTCCTGGGTTCAAGCAATTCTCCTGCCTCAGCCTCCCAAGTAGCTGGGATTACAGTTGCCCACCACTATGCCTGGATAATTTTTTGTTCTGTTTTGTTTTGTTTTTTGAGATGGAGTCTTGCTCTGTTGCCCAGGCTGGAGTGCAGTGGCATGATCTCGGTTCACTGCAACCTCTGCTTCCTGGGTTCAAGCAATTCTCCTGCCTCAGCCTCCCGAGTAGCTGGGATTACAGGCACATACCACCATGCCTGGCTAATCTTTATATTTTTTCAGTAGAGACGGGGTTTCACCATGTTGGCCAGGCTGGTCTCAAACTCCTGACCTTGTGATCTGCCTCAGCCTTCCAAAGTGCTGGGATTACAGGTGTGAGCCACTGCACCTGGCCTAATTTTTGCATTTTTAGTAGAGATGGGGTTTCACCATATTCGCCAGGCTGGTCTTAAACTTCTGACCTCAAGTGATCCACCCGCCTCGGCTACCCAAAGTGCTAGGATTACAGGCATGAGCCACCGCTCCCGGCCTCACATCTTTCTTTAATAACAGCAGGAGAATGGACTAATACAACCACCAACTCTCTTTGTTCGAGGGCTTGCTGTGTGCTAAGCCCTGTGGATCACATTTAATACGCACAACAATTACCCAAGTTATTTGTCCTTCTTACGGATGAAGGAGAAAAATGTGCCCAAGGTTACAAGGCTGCAAGGAATGAAGCTACAGTTTACGCAGAGGCAGTCGGTCCTCAGAGCTTGAGTGCTCAAGGGTTGTGCTGTGCTGTTGGGACATTAGGCGCAGCGCTGGGCCTGGAAAAAAATCCAGGCCTCCTGACTCCTAGCCTGGAGCAGTCGTGTTTCCTTTTGTTTCTTAAAAAAAAAAAAAAAAAATTATCCAGTATTGTAGAACACATCTAACATAAAATTTACCATTTCAGCCATTGTTGTGCAACTGATCTCTGGAACTCTTCACCTTATTAACATCCACAGCCATGAAACTCTTCATTCCTCCCTCCTCCAGTGCCTGGCAATGGCCATCCTCCTTGCTGTCTTTGTGAATGTGGTTGTTCTAGTTTCCTTTTTGAAAAACATACTGATTCTTTTTCGAAAAACGTATTTCTTTTTGAGATGCAGTCTTGCTCTGTCACCCAGGCTGGGTGCAGTGGCGCGATCTCCGCTCACTGCAACCTCCGCCTTCTGGGTTCAAGTGATTCCCATGCCTCAGCCTCCCGAGTAGCTGGGATTACAGGTGCCCGCCACCATGCCCGGCTAATTTTTTGTATTTTTAGTAGAGACGAGATTTTACCATGTTGGCGACACTGGTTCGGAACTCCTGATCTCAGGCAATCTGCCTGCCTTGGCCTCTCAAAGTGCTAGAATTACAGGCATGAGCCACCGGGCCCAGCCCAATTCTGTTTTTCTGTTAAGCCATGGGTGCTCAGTGTCAATGGATGCCAGGGCCATAGAAATTCAGAGGAGAACAAACTCTTCAGGGATGAGGTAGTCAGGGAAGGCTGCCTAGAGGAGGAGGAGGAGGAGGAGGAGAGGGAAGGGGAAGGGAGGAGGAGGGGGAGGAGGGAGGGGAAGGGAGGAGGAGGGGAGGAGGGAGGGGAAAGGGAAGAGGAGGGGAGGAGGGAGGGGAAAGGGAGGAGGAGGGGGAAGGGAAAGGAAGGAGGAGGGGAGGAAGGAGGGGGAAGGGAGGAGGAGGGAGAAGGGAAAGGAAGGAGGAGGGGAGGAGGGGAGGAGGGGAAGGAGGGAGTGGCAATTTCCTCCCCTTGTCCTTCACTCCTTGACCCAGAAGGTGGGGAAGCAGAGTGGTGAGGTGACTCAGGGATGTTTGACCCTGTGGCCTGCCCTTTGATTTATGAAAGCCACCTTGGCAGTACCAACCTTTGCCCCCAAGTGATCTCTTGTAAGACAGGTGGAGGCACTGGGCCACCTCAGAGGGCCGTGTCTTGCTGAGGGGCTGGAGCAGTCTGTGCCTGCAGCCTCCGGAGCCATGGGAACAGGGCTGCGAAGCCAGTCCTTGCGAGGGCCCCGACCCTCCTATGGAAAGCTGCAGGAACCCTGGGGGAGGGCCCAGGAGGGCCAACTCCGCAGGGCGCTAAGCCTCAGACAGGGGCGAGAGAAGTCCAGGTCCCAGGGCCTCGACAGAGGCACAGAAGGGCCAGATGCCACTGCCCAGGAGCAGGTGCCAGGGAGCCTGGGGGACACACAGCAGCTGATCCAAGCCCAGCGAGGAAGCAGCCGGCGGTGGCTGAGGCGGTACCAACAGGTATGGCTGTGGGCTGAAGGATGGAGGGTACCACAGCGGGTGGGTGGGGACTCCAGGGCATCTAAAGTTCAGAGGCAGAGCCATCCCAGGCTGTGTACCAAGATGACAGCCAAGCTGCCTGGAGATGAGGGTTCAGAGAGAGATACCCCAGAGCCATATTTCAGAGGGCCCTGTGGGCATTTGGGATTTATCCCATAGGCACTGGGGAACCACTGAAGGTTTTAGAGGAGGAGGGCGATGTGGTGAGTGCTGTTTTTAGCTGATTAATCTGATAGTATGTTGGACAGGGGAATGGAGCAGGAAGCAAGGAGATTGGCCAATGCAACTTCCCAGAAGTACACTGTATGACCCTCTCACCCCAGGGAAAAAGGGACCCCTTTGTGGGGAGCTGCGGGCTCCTGGCCCCTGCCTCCTTCCTCTAAGAGACAGGGTCTCCAATGAGCAGTGCTTCTCTCCCTCGGGTCTACCCCCACCTCGTGGCTGTGGGTGGAACAACATCTAGCCCACCACAGTCCATGAGACCTCCCCCACCTCTGTCTTCCAGCAGGTAAGAAGAAGGTGGGAGAGATTTGTCGCCATCTTCCCCAGCGTGACTCCGAATCAGCTGGCCTCCCCGTAGCCCACACTGGACACCATCAGCTAAAGGTGCTGGAAGCCATGGTGGCTCCTGCTGTGCCTGGATCAGCCCGCCATGTCTGCTGACCTACCTCTTCACGGCTCTCTGGACTATGGCTGGGTGGCCCAAGGAGGCTTCTGCCACCAGCTCACTGGAGTCGCCACGTGGCTGCCCCTCTTAGCTGAGGCCCTCCCACCCCAATACTAGCTCTCTTCGAATACCCAAGCAGGGTCAAAAAGAAGGAGGCTCAGCTGTCTGCCCTCTGAGCTTGGGTAGGAGCCTTGGACTATGATTCTGTGAAGGTTTAGAAGAAGCCTGCCCAGAATGCAGGCTGTGGACGCTTCTGCCCCACACGACCAGCTGTCAACTTCCATGACGGAGCCTGGTGAAACCAGACCCGTGGCTGAGAGGCTCACAGATGTTGCCTGGTCACTGGGCCATGACCCAACTGCCCTTCTCATCACTTGCTGATGGTGGGCCAGGGCCAGGTCTCCCTCCCAGATGGTGAGCCCCCTGAGGCAAGGACCACAGCTGGGTGGCCCTCCGGGCTGAGCACCCCATCCTGAAAACCTTTGAACCTCACGGTGTCCTGATGAAGGAAGCAGAGGAAGACTTCCTCCCTGTGTGACACAGGGACACACTGAGGCCCAGAGTGGGGAAGGGATTTCTTGTTTTTTGCATCTCCGGCCCCACCCCACCCCATCCAGTGTCCAGCATAGGAGTTGAACACAGTAATAAAGATGCTGAGAAAAAGTCGACAATTTGCCTGGTGACTAACTCGCTGGCTCAGACCCCCACCCCTGCTGACCCCTGTGAGGCAGGCTAAGCCCAGAGCATCCCAGAATGATTGCTGGGGGGGCACCAGGGCAGGGCGGATCCCCCAGCAGGCTGGGCCTTTCCTGCCACTTCTCTGGACATTTCTCCCTAGAGGGATTGCGCCCACCCTGCGTTGACCTCAAGGCCAGCTTCAGAGGATCTGGCTTTCAGTGTCCTGCCTCTATGCTAACCCCACTGAGGTAGGGTTCCTTCTGAGGCTCAGAAAGGCAAGGGCCACACAGAAGGAGAGGGTCTGACCCCAAAAAACCTGAGCTCTTCGAGAGACACTGGCACTTTTTGCAGGGTCCCTGGGGCTCTCCAGGCTCAAGCAGGCCCAAGGTTAAAGGTGAGGGAGCAGCTAAGCATTCTGGTCCAGGATCTGTTCCGGGGGGCGTTGTCCAGCAAACAGAGGGGAGGCTTCTCCGTTTCCCCAGAGACCAGGCCCCATCGGGGCCATTCAGAAACAAGGGGGCACTGGGAAAATTTTGTTCCAGGAAGCCTAGGGTGCCTGGCTGGGAAGCTAGATGGTAGGAGCCCACCAGAAGCCTCGAGCCCTACTGGTCTTACACTTCAGATGCCCTTCTCAGCCTCTTCTGCAGTAGTCTCTGAGGTGCCTCTGGGAAACCCCAGGACTCCAAGGGACAGAATTGAAATTCACAGCTCTGACCCACCTCTCAATGTCTGGAGGAGGAAAACGGGGCCCAGAATGGGGCAGGACTTCTCATCCTCCAGGACGCTGCCCTCCAAGTTCGTCCCAGCCTCTTTATCCTCAGAGAATCTCTAGCCCAACTCCCAGCAGTTCTACTTGTCACACTCTGACTAGTTTGTCTAGTTACGTGCTTTTTTCTTTTCTTTCTTTCTTTCTTTTTTTTTTTTTTTTTTTGTCTAGTTATGTGCTTTTTTTTTTTGCGATGGAGTCTTGCTCTGTCACCCAGGTTGGAGTGCAGTGGTGTGATCTCGACCCACTGCAACCTCTGCCTCCTGAGTTCAAGAGATTCTCCTGCCTCGGTCTGGATTCTCCTGCCTCAGTCTGAGTAGCTGGGATTACAGGCCCCTGTCACCACTCCTGGCTAATTTTTGTATTTTTAGTAGAAACAGGGTTTCACTATGTTGGCCAAGCTGGTCTCAAACTCCTGACCTCAAGCGATTCACCCTCCTTGGCCTCACAAAGGACTGGGATTACAGACGTGACCCACAATGCCTGGCTTTTTTCTTCCATTACACTGAAAGTTCCACGGAAACCTGGTCTGTTCACTATCAGGACCCCAGTGCCTAGTTCTGGGCCTGGCACATAGTAGGTGTTTAATGAATTATCATTCAGTGAATGAGGGACTGGCCCAAGGTCACCCAGTGAGTTGATGGCTGAGCTGAGCCTGCAGCTCATGGATTTGGAGGGTTCCTGCTTAGACAGAGGAATTCTATCCTTGTCAGCAGCCCCATCAACAGGGACTACATCTCTGGGGTCTTTGGCGGAGGCCTCCCCCAAACATTCACACACTCTGGTAGGTTGCTTCCAAAGATGTCCATAACTATCTATCCCATCACATCTCTCCATGCATTGTCTTGTCACACCTCTCATCTAGAGTGGAGTCCATGGGGGGCCAAAGTAGGAGGATCTCTGGAGCCTAGGAGTTCAGGGATGCAGTGAGCTGTGACTGTGCCACTATACTACAGTCTGGATTAGAGAGCAAGATCCCATTTCTTTAGGGAAAAAAAAAAAAGTGGAGTATATTTTCCCTTTCCTTGACTCTAGATGGGCCATGTGACCTGCTTTGGCCAATAGAATGCATTGGAAGTAATGTTCTGGGACTTCCCCACCCAGGCCTTGCAGCTTCTGTTTCTGCTGTCCTCTGTTTCTACCTCTAGAAGCCAGATGCCATGTAAAGAACTCTGGGCCATCCTGATAGAACGGCCATGTGGAGGTCAGGGGCCACATGGAAGAGAACCAAGGTATGCCAGCCAACAGCCAGAACCAACTGCCTGCCATGTAAGTGAGCCCCCAGCCCAGCTTCTAGCTGACTGCAACCTAGCTCACCCCAGCTGACACAACATGGAACAGAAGAACCACCCAATTGAGCCCAGCCAACCCATGGAATTGAGATCTAAGAAACCTTTTTGCTTTACTCCTCTAGGTTTAGGGTGTGTTAGCTTTCTAGGACTGCCATAACAAATTATTACAAACTGGGTGGCTCAAAACAACAGAAATTTGTTATCTAATACTTCTGGAGTTCACAAGTCCAAAATCAAGTTGTTAGCAGTGCTGCACTACTTCTGAAGGCTCTAGGGAAGAATTCTTCCTGCCTCTTCCAAGCTTCCCGTGGTTGTGGGCAATCCTTGGTATTCCTTGGCTTTCGGATGTATCATTCCAATCTATGCCTCCATCATCACATGGCATTCTCCTTGTGAGTCCGTGACCAAATTTCTCTCCTTTTTTTTTTTTTTTTTTTTTTTTTTACAGAAAGCATCTTTCTCTGTCACCCAGACTGGAGTGCAGTAGCATGACCATAGCTTAAGTGTAACTTTGAACTCCTGGGCTCAAGGGATCCTCCCACCTCAGCCTCCTGAGTAGTTAGGACTACGAGCATGTGCCCCATGCCTGGCTGATTTTTTAATGTTAATTTTTATTTATATATATTTTTTGAGATGGACTCTTACTCTGTCACCCAGGCTGGAGTGCAGTGGTGCCATCTCAGCTCACAGCAACCTCTGCCTCCTGGGTTCAAGGGATTCTCCTGCCTCAGCCTCCCGAGTAGCTGGGATTACAGGCACCCACCACCATGCTCAGCTAATTTTTTTTTTTTGTATTTTTAGTAGAGATGGGGTTTTACTATGTTGGCCAGGCTGGTCTCAAACTCCTGACCTCAGGTGATCTACCCGCTTTGGCCTCCCAAAGTGCTGGGATTATAAGTGTGAGCTACCACACTCAGTGCTTTTTTTGTTTTGAGACAAGGTCTCACTTTGTCAGGCAGGCTAGAGTGCGGTGGCACGATCTTGGCTCACTGCAGCTTCAGCCTCCCAGGTTTAAGCAATTCTCTTGCCTCAGCCCCCCAAGTAGCTGGGACTACCACCTGGCTAATTTTTGTATTTTTTGTAGAGATGGGGTTTTGCCATGTTGCCCAGGCTGGTCTTGAACTTCTGGTCTCAAGTAATCCTCCCATGTTGGCCTCCCAAAGTGCTGGGTTTACAGGCATGAACCACTGCACCTGGTCAAACTTTCTCTCTTCTTCTTCTTCTTCTTTTTTTTTTTTTTTTTTTTTTGGAGACAGAGTCTCTGTTGCCAGGCTGGAGTGCAGTGGTGTGATCTTGGCTCACTTCAACCTCCGCCTTCCGAGTTCAAGTGATTCTCTTGCCTTAGCCTCCAGAGTAGCTGGAATACAGGTGCCCAACACCACGCCCAGCTAATTTTTGTATTTTTAGTAGAGACGGGGTTTCACTGAGTTGGCCAGGATGGTCTCAAACTCTTGACCTTGTGATCCGCCCACCTCAGCCTCCCAAAGTGCTGGGACCATAGGCATGAGCCACCGCGCCAATTTCTCTCCTCTTGTAAGGACAACTGTCGTATTGGGTTTAGCGCCTACTCTACTCCAGTATGACCTTAACTTGATTATATCTGCAAAGACCCTGTTTCCAAAAAAGAACACATTCACAGGTTCCAGGCATGCATGAATTTTGCGGAGACAAAATTCCACCCAGTAGAGACTGTAGTTTGATATGTGCAATAGGCAACACACACCTCCTTCCCTTGACCCTGGTGGCAGGGTAGCTCTCAGCTGGGGCACAGCGGCCTGAGGACAATGCCAAGAGAGGAACAAAGCGTTTGATTATAACCTTCCTAGAAGGAATAAAGTTACACGGTGCTGCAGACTGGTTGCCACAGCTGAGTATAACCTTTACAACAAGCTCTGAGGTCCATTAGAAAACTTGTCTCAGCCGCCGGGCGCAGTGGCTCACGCCTGTAATCCCAACACTTTGGGAGGCTGAGGTGGGCGGATCACCTGAGGTCGGGAGTTCGAGACCAACCTGACCAACATGGAGAAACCCTGTCTCTACTAAAAATACAAAAAATTAGCCAGACATGGTGGCGCATGCCTGTAATCCCAGCTACTTGGGAGGCTGAGGCAGGAAAATGGCTTGAACCTGGGAGGCGGGGGTTGTGGTGAGCCGAGATCGTGCCACTGCACTCCAGTCTGGGCAACAAGAGTGAAACTCCATCTCAAAAAAAAAAGAAAAGAAAAAAAGAAAACCTGCCTCAGCCAGGTGCAGCGGCTCACACCTGTAATCCCAGCACTTTGGGAGGCCAAAGCAGGCAGATCACTTGAGGTCAGGAGTTCGAGGCCAGCCTGGCCAACATGGTGAATCCAGTGTCTACTAAAAAAATTAAAAAATTAGCCAGGCTTGGTGGTGGGCACCTGTAATCCCAGCTACTCAGGAGGCTGAGGCAGGAGAATCGCTTGAACCCAGAAGATGGAGGTTTCAGTGAGCTGAGATTTCCCCACTTCACTCCAGCCTGGGCAACAGAGCAAGACTCTGTCTCACAAAAAAAATTTTAAAAATGAAAGAAACGAAAATTTGTCTCTTTGCCAGTAACTTGGAAAAGGGGGAAAAAAGGCAAAAAAGAAAGAAAACTTGTCCCAGGCTAGAGGAGGCCAGAACGGTGGCCAAGGAGTTTCTAAATTGGGTGACTGCTCTTCTCTCAATAATAGTCCCTGAAGAATTTTTAAACAGAGGAAGACAGGAAGAAGGAAAATGGTGTTTCTGGATCACTCATGGGGTCCACGCCTTCTGCTGGGCACTCGGCCAGGGCCATCTGGGGAGACAATAGGATTCAGTGGTTAAGCATGCTGGTGCTGGGGCCAGACTACCTGGGTTTGAAACTGACTCCACCACTTGGTGGTTTATAACCCTGAGCAAGTCACTTATCTTCTCTGCCTCAGTTTCCTCATTTGTAAAATGCAGCTAATAATGGCACTCAGCTCCTAGGGTCACTGAGGGGCTCTCATGAATGTAAAGTCCTTAGCACTGCCTAGAACAGAGGAAGTATCCTTCTGATCTAATCATCCTTATGGCAGCCACACACAGGGCTGGCATCACTGTCCTTATTCTACAGGTGAAGAAATGGAGATTCATTCTTTTTTTTTTTTTTTTTTTTTTTTTTTGAGAAGGAGTCTTGTTCTGTCACCCAGACTGGAGTGCAGCAGCGCAATCTCGGCTCACTGCAAGCTCCGCCTCCTGGGTTAAAGCAATTCTCCTGCCTCAGTCTCTCAAGTAGCTGGGATTACAGGTGTCTGCCACTGCACCTGGCTAATTTTTGTATTTTTAGTACAAGACCATGTTGGCCCGGCTGGTCTTGAACTCCCAACCTCAAATGATCTACCTGCCTTGGCCTCCCAAATTGGGGATTACAGGTGTGAGCCACCACGCCCAGCTAGAAATGAAGATTCAAAAAGTGACGTGGGGGGCACACTGGCTACTTGCTCATACTGTTCCCTCTGCCTAGAACACTCTACTCTCCATTTTTCTAGTTTATTCTCTCTTCATCTTTGGCTGAAGTGTCTCATCCTCAGGGATGTCTCCCTCTCCTGCTCCCCCAGACTGAGCTGGTCTCCCTGTCCTTCACTTTCCCAGAATCCTGGCTTAGTGTCTGGCCCCAGGCACTTAGACATCGGGTGTGGAGGGGGTCCAATGGTGGCCCCAAGGAGATTTGTCCATGTTCTAACCCCTGAACCTGTGAGTGTGACCTTATTTGGAAAACAGGTCTTTGCGGGTGTGATTAAGTTAAGATCTTGAGAGGAAGAGATCACTGTGGATTACCCAGGTAGGCCCTAAATCCAGTGACAGGTGTCCTTGTCAGAGAGGCACACAAAGGAAAGACACAGAGGAGAGGCGACGCAAAGATGGAGACAGAGATTGGAGTGACGTGGCCACAAACCTTGGAAGCCAAGGATTGCCAACACCACAGAAGCTATAAAAAGGGAGTGTGGCCCCATTGG
Organism: Macaca fascicularis; assembly: GCF_037993035.2. Taxonomy (NCBI): domain Eukaryota; kingdom Metazoa; phylum Chordata; class Mammalia; order Primates; family Cercopithecidae; genus Macaca; species Macaca fascicularis. The sequence continues at coordinate 7,400,795 of NC_088388.1, read as the reverse complement.
CACCTTGACCTTGACCTCAGGCTGCTGTTCCCCAGAACGACAAGAGAACCCATTTCTGTCACTTTCAGCCACTGGGTTTGGTGTCATTTGTTACAGCAACCGCAAGAAACTCACAAGGTGTGCTCGTAGAATTCACCTGGAACAGAGTCACCTGCCGCCCATTTGGACAGTGACTTGGGTGCAAAATAGGCCTTCATCATGTTAAGCCACTGATTCAGGGGCTGCTCTTTATAGCCACGAGCCTACCCTGACTCATTCCATGTTAGTAACATGTGGCTCCCTCAGGAGACTGGAAACTCCTTGAGGGCAGGGCCATGTCTCCTACTCACCATGAGCAGCTCACCCTGCACAGTGGCCGCCACATTGTAGGAAGAAACATTTGTTGAATGCATTGAGGCTGAGACCTGGAAGATGAGCAGGAGTTGGCCAGATAAAGGGAGGGGATCAATCTTTCAGGTGGAGGGAAAGGTGGAACAGCGTGGGAAAGGTCCAGAGGCTGAAGAGAACAGAGCTCACCTGGGAAGTGCCAACCCATTCAATGGTCTAGGACGCAGCAGATGCCCCTGGCCCAGGCTCTGCACACGTTTGCTACAAATGATTCCCCATCTCCTCTCCCTGCTCCCTGCCCCACTCAAGACTTCTTCAGGTCTTGCCCATCCTGGTTTTGTCTGCACATAAGAACTTCTCGGTCATGGGGCAGGTGGGTGGCTGGGAAGGACACTGGCTGGGCCTCAGGCCAGGCTCCATGACTGCCGCCCACACACTCATGCCCTTGGGCCTCCATTTCCTCCTCTGTCAAAGGGAGATGATAACTTTCCTTGCCAGCTCTTAGGGTGGGGTGAGGTGACGGGAGGAGGCGTGGACTGCACTGAGCTGGGCCAGAGCCATAGCAGGGCTGGGTTCAAACCTGGTGAGAGGAATAGGGATAAGACAGCTTCCTGGCGGTGAACCCTCTGCCAGCCATGAGCCAACCCGCAGAGGATCTGCCCCCAACCACAAACAGACCTTGCTGACATTGTGGACACATGGAAGGGGCTCTGGCGCCAGTGGAGGCCTCCCCAGTGTTGGCGGGCAACATGGCCCATGCAGACAGATGGCTCCACCAGGGCGAAAGCCTTGGGCTCTCTGTTTATCCACCCTTAGGCCGGTGGATGCCCAATGGTCACATGAAGGCATCCCGGTCGAGTCCATTTCTATGTTCTATTTCAGCTGCCCCCAGTCGGCAGAGCAACCCAGTCCTCTCCCATGCCATGGGGTCTCAGGTACCCCTCATGGGGTCCTACAGACAGGACCTGGAGGAGCCTGTGACCCCCTCAGTCCCACCCCACCAAGCTCCACTCTCTCCTGCTCAACATCTCAACATCCCTCACCCAGCCTCTCCTCATGCTTCCAGGGCTGGGGAGCTCACTACTTATCAGGCTTTGATCTGCCCGTATGACCCCTTCCCTCAAGGAGCTCACTGTGGCTGCAGAGGCAGACAGACCGACAGACAGATGACTGGCTGCTCTGCTACGAGGCAGAATGGAGTAAGTGCTCACTGGGGCGGCAAGGTGAAGATCATACAGAGGTCCCGATTCCTGAACCACTGTGACATTCTGGGCCTGGCCAGACATCTTTCCCAGCTTCCTACGAGCTTCCTGTGAGGGCAAAGCCTTCGAGAAGTAGAAAAAAACCATCTTGCAGGGGCAGTGGGCCTGCTCGGCTGCACTAATAGGGGAGGTGGCGAAGCAAGCAGGGAACGCTGTGCCCCCCGCACTGCTCAGAGTGGAGACTGCAAACTCAGGCTGGAAGGGCCCTAGGAGTCCAACAGATGCAGCCCATTTATTTTACAGATGAGGAAACGGAGGCTCCCATAGCAAGCCAGAGGCAAAGCTGGAGGTCGTCCTCCAGAGCTCCTACTCCCAGCCCAGAGTTCTCTGCCTGCACGGGGTATCCAAAGCCCCCTTCCCTGGGAGGCACCAAACTCAGGGTGTCCAGCCAGTCAGGAGAGACAGGAGGGGGCTCAGGCTTGGGTGGAAGCCCGAGTCCAAGCCTCCAGCCTGCAGCTAGCTTGCTGAGTGACCCTGGGGACATTGCTGCCCTCCTCTGGTCTTCATTTTCTCCTCCGTAAAATGGGATCATGATCTTTGTTTCTCCTTTGGGATGAAGGTCAGATGAGATGCCGAGTGTGTAAACGCTTTGCAAACTGCAGCATGCTGTGTCCGGAGAGGCAACACCACCATCACCCGATCCTCACCATCCTCTTCATCATGCTAGAGAGTAAAACTCCGTGGCCAAAGTGCCCGGGTTTGAATCCTGGCTCTACCACTTGCTAGCTGGGTGACATCAGGCAAGTCACTTAACCTCTCTGTGCCTCGAATTGGTTGTCCCTCCTTACAAGGTTGTTAATACATGTAAAACACTTGGAGCGGTTGGTCCTTGGTTCTTAGGAGCCAGTTCCAGGATGTTCTCCCCGTGCAACCCAGGGCAGGTCTCATCTCCCAGCCTCAGCAGCCTCCTCTGAAAAATGGGGATGTTAATAATAGCACCTGGCTCAAGGCGACCTGGAGGATGGAGCAGGGCCAAGGCACACACTGTGCTGAGCCCAGGGCCAGCCCATAGAAGCGCCGGCTCAATGAGTGCCTCGGAAGCCTGGCATTTGGAGCCCAGCGTGTCCTCAGCTCACCTTGGCTGGGCTTGGCCTTGGCAGGGCCATGGGCGGCAGGGAAGGGCCATCAGGATCTGGGAAAGTGGGTCCAGCCCCAGACCAGATGGCCGCCCTGGGGCCTCCCAGGAGGTGGGCTCTCCTTCAGTGACCTGCATGGTTGTGGGTCTGGGAGGAAGGCGCTTTCTCCCCACTCCATACTCCCACTGTGGCTGCCAAAGAACCCTCCCTGCCCCACCCCAGCCAGGCCATGTCTCCCTTCTCTGAGCTTCGGGTACAAGCAGTCAGTTCATCAATACTTGGCAAGGCTCACTCAGAGCCCTGCTAGGGCGAGGACATCAGCAAAGATGAGTCGCGCCTGCTCACTGAAGTTCAGCCTGGTAGAGGAACCACACCCCAGCAGCAAAGGTGCCCTGAGGAAGGCAAGGTTAGGTCTTGGAGGGTGGGCACCAGAGACGGCCTCCTGAGGAGGGGCCGGCAGAGCTGAGTGTGGGCCACCCTAGTGGAAGAGCTGGAAGGGCACAAGAGGCAGAGTGAACAGCAGGTGCAAAGGCACGCGATGTGGAACAGCTGGAATATTGGGAGAACAAGGCAAACTCAGTTTCCTGGGGAAAAAGTGGAACCAGGGGATGTGAGGACAGAGAGGTTGGCAAGGGATAGAACTCAAAGGACCAGGAAGAGCCAGGCGCGGTGGCTCACGCCTGTAATCCCAGCACTTTGGGAGGCCAAGGTGGGTGGATCACCTGAGGTCAGGAATTCAAGACCAGCCTGGCCAACATGGTGAAACTTCCATCTCTACTAAAAATACAAAAATCAGCTGGGTGGGGTGGTGCACACCTGTAATCCCAGCTACTCAGGAGGCTGAGGCAGAAGAATCACTTGAACCTGGGAGGCGGAAGTTGCAGTGAGCTGAGATTACGCCACAGCACTCCAACATGGGGGACAGAGCAAGACTCCCTCTCAAAAAAAAAAAAAAAAAAAAAATTTAGCTGGGCATGGTGGTGCACGGCTGTGGTCCCAGCTACTTAGGAGGCTGAGGTGGGAGGATCGCTTGAGCCAACGAGGCGGAGGTTGTGGTGAGCTGACATTGTGGCACTGCACTCCAGCCTGAGAGACAGAGCCAGACCTTGTCCAAAAAAAGGGAAAAAAAAAAGGACCAGGAAGACAAGAACAAGAGTTTGAACTTGGCCTGAGGAGCACCGGGGAGCCATCACAGTGTTCAGCATAGGAGGGAGAGCAGTAGCTTAGAAAGATTCCTTGTGGTCATGTGAGCATGGAGGATGGGTGGGGCCCACTGGGAGGAGTGCAGACAGAGGCTCAGAGGGAGGGGCGGGCTTAACTGGGTCACACACAGCTGAGTGCCCTATACCCAACACCACGTCTGGCCTCCTTGGCATAGCTTCACCTTCTGTCTTGTTTCCCTCTGCCTGGGTTCCACTTGCCCCAGTAGCTGCTCCCAGAGGCCAGGAGCACTTGGTCCTCCCTTCCCAGCAAAGGCCTCAGCCCTGACAGCAGGAGGCAGGTGTGTCAGTGATGGCTGGTGGCACGCCTGCGCCCCTGCTTCTGCCTGTGCCTGTGTGGGACGCTTCCTGGGCCTTCCCCCGCTCTGTCCGCACACCCAAGCTGAAGCCACGGGTCCCACCTCTCCACCCTCACCCTCACGGTTGTCACCTCCTGAACACAGACAATGTCTAGGCAGTGTGATGACATTAAATGTTCACAGACAAGAGACAGTTGGAAGGATGGAAACATCCATGGTTGGTGACACTTTCTGGACTAGTTGCTCTGCTACAAAGCAGAACAGAGTTAAGTGCTAACTGGGGCAGTGAGATGAGGGAGATTAAACGGAGGCCCCAATTCCTAAACCAGTGTGACGCTCAGCCTGACCAGACACCTTCCGCAGCTTCCTGCGAGCTTCCTGTGAGGACAAAGCCTGAGAGGCGGAAATAAAAATCCTGCTGGGAAAATGGGGCCGCTCGGTTGCACTGATGGAGGAAGCAGTGAAGCAAGCAGCGAACGCTTCTCCTGGCGCTCCACATCCACACCCACCACTAACCTTGTCAGCCTCATCTTCAAAATAAGATATATCCACACTCTGAGCTCCTCCCCTCACCCTCAGCACCACAGCCTGGGCTGAGCCACTGTCATCTCTCACTGGGATCATTTCTGCAGCCTCCTAGCGGGTGGCTCATGTTCAGCTTCACCCTCTGCCATTTACTTACCACACAAGGTCCAGGGACACGCCTCTAAAACAAAAGCCAGGTCCAGGCCCTTCTCTGATCTAAATTCAGAAATGGCTTCCCTGTTCATGCAGAGTAAATTCCATGGCCCCTGACACTCTACCCTCTGGGTGCCTCCAAATTCATTGGGAGGCCTCTCCCTCGGCGCCACTCACCCTGGCCCCTTGTTGTTCCTGGAACCCAACACACATCCCACCTCAGGGCCTTGGCACTTGCCGTTCTGTCTACCTGAAATACTTTCCCGAAATGCCTGCCTCACTTCCTTGCCTCTCTGCTCATTAACTGCCTCATCACAGAGGCCTTTCTTGACCTCTACCAAAAACTGGTCTTGGCTGGGTGAGGTGGCTAATCTCTGTGATCCCAGCACTCTGGGAGTCCGAGGCAGATGGAACACTTGAGGCCAGGAGTTCGAGACCAGCCTGGCCAACATGGCAAAATCCTGTCTCTACTAAAAATACAAAACTTAGCCTGGCATGGTGGCACACTCCTGTAAGCCTAGCTACTTGGGAGGCTGAGGCAGGAGAATTGCTTGAAACCGGGAGGCGGGATTGCAGTCAGCCAAAATTGTGCCACTGCACTCTAGCCTGGGCCACAGAGTGAGACTCAGTCTCAAACTACGACGACAACAACAACAACAACAACAAACCCGGCTCTCCCCAACCCATCCTTTCTCTCTGCTCCTTACCCGTTTATGCTGGCTGACATTTACTTATTGTCTCCCCCACCAGAATGTCAGCTCCATGGCGCAGGAATTTGATATGTTTTGTGTCCTGCTGTATTCCCAATACCTGGCACTTAATAGGCGCTCATTTAATAGTTGTTAACTGAGACCGGGCATGGTGGCTCATACCTGTAATCCCAGCACGTTGGGAGGCTGAGATGGGTGGATCACATGAGGTCGGGAGTTTGAGAGCAGCCTGATCAACATGCAGAAACCCCATCTCTACTAAAAAAATAAAAAGTAGCCAGCCGTGGTGGTGCATGCCTGTAATCTCAGCTACTCGGGAGGCTGAGGCAGCAGAGTCACTTGAACCTGGGAAGTGGAGGTTGCGGTGAGCCGAGACCATGCTATCGCACTCCAGCCTGGGCAACAGAGTAAGACTCCACCTCAAAAAAAAAAAAAAAAAAAATAGTTGTTAACTGAATTGAGTGAATGAATGACTTATTGAATGAGGCTTCAGCATCCAAAAGAGTTTAGGAAACTTCATGGAAGGGGGCTTACTTGGGTCAGGTAGCAGAACTTGCGAATTTGGGGTTCCCTCTCTAATCTTTTGAATTTACAGGCACACGTCTGCCCTCTCTTTTCAAAACAAAACATTTTTTATTTTATTTATTTTTTTTTTTTTAATTTTTTTTGACAGAGTCTTGCTCTGTCGCCTGGGCTGGAATGCAGTGGTGTGATCTCAGCTCACTGCAACCTCTGCCTCCTTGGTTCAAGTGAGTATCCTCAGCCTCCCAAGTAGCTGGGATTACAGGGGTGCACCACCATGCCCAGCTAATTTTTGTATTTTTAGTATAGACAGCATTTCATCATGTTGGCCAGGCTAGCCTCAAACTCCTGACCTCAGATAATCTGTCTGCCTCAGCCTCCCAAAGTGCTGGGATTACAGGCATGAGCCATGGCGCCCAGCCCCCAATTTTTTTCTTTAATAAAAAGTAGAGATGAGGTCTTGCTATATCACCCAGGCTGGTCTTCAACTCTTGGGCTCAAGTGATCCTCCTTCCTCTGCCTCCAGGAATGCTGGGATTATAGGCATGAGCCACCATGCTCAGCTCTCAAGCCTCATTCATTCATTCAGCAAATGTGTACCAACTTCTGCTCTGGGTAGGACTCTAGGAACTCTGAACAATCAAGCCCCAGCCCCATAGCTATGAAAACAAAACAAACACAAGAATGGAAATGAACACTTAGAACACTAAGCGGCTCAGCTGTAAATGATATTTACATAGTAAAAAGAATGTAATCAACAAATATTTACTTAACCAAAAATCACAATGGAGCTCTGTTGGGAGGACCAGAAGAAAGGATAGGTGTGTATGTATGTGGGGAGTGGGAGGGAGATAGAAGAGTTAAGCTCTCATCTTCCATAGTAGGAAGTCAATAGATAGTGTCCAAATTTGAAAAACCAAGAAATTGCAATGCAAGCATATTATCTAGAAATACAGAGGTAAATCTCAGAGGAAATACCTCCCAGAGCAGCTGCCCTGGGGGTGGCATGGGATAGGGCCAAGTGCTGCTGGTTTTCTTAAGTCTTCAACTATTTGATTTTTTTTTAAATCAGTTTTCCCAGGTTGAATTCAACTATTTGATTTTGTAAACTAAGCACATAGGTTGCTTTGATAAAAATTAAAATCAGGCCTGGCACAGAGGCTCACGCCTGTAATCCCAGCACTTTGGGAGGCTGAGGCGGGTGGATCACCTGAGGTCGGGAGTTCAAGACCAGTCTGGTCAACATGGCGAAACCTCGTCTCTACTAAAAACACAAAAATTAGCCAGGAGTGGTGGCACATACCTGTAGTTCCAGCTACCTGGGAGGCTGAGGCAGGAGAATTGCTTGAACCCAGGAGATGGATGTTGCAGTAAGCCAAGACCACGCCATTGTACTCCAGCCTAGGCAACAAGAGTGAAACTCTGTCTCAAAAATAAAATAAAATAAAATAAAAGATGTAACATAGATTTATAAATTACTTATGAGGCTATGAATTCGAGGCTGCAAGAATTAGATGTTTTGGAAACAAGTCTTTTAAAGGTTATTTCAAAAGGCAACACAGGGCTGGGCATGGCGGCTCATACCTGTAATCCCAGCACTTTGGGAGGCTGAAGCAGGAGGATCACTTGAGCTCAGGAGTTGTTTTTCTTTTTTTTTGAAATGGAGTCTCGCTCTGTTGCCCAGGCTGGAGTGCAGTGGCATAGTCTCAGCTCACTGCAACCTCTGCCTCCCAGGTTCAAGCAATTCTCCTCCCTCAGTCTCCCAAGTAGCTGGGATTACAGGTACCTGCCACCATGCTCGGCTAATTTTTTGTATTTTTAGTAGAGTCGGGGTTTCACCATGTTGGCCAAGCTGGTCTCGAACTCCTGACCTCGTGATCTGCCCACCTTGGCCTCCCAAAGTGCTGGGATTACAGGCATGCTCAGGAGTTTAACACCAACCTGGGCAACATAACAAGACCTCATCTCTACTGCTAAAAAAATAATTAGGCCAGGCACGGTGGCTTAAGCCTGTAATCCCAGCACTTCGGGAGGCCAAGATGGGTGGATCACAAGGTCAGGAAATCGAGACCATCCTGGCTAACACGGTGAAACCCCGTCTCTACTAAAAAAATACAAAAAACTAGCCGGGCATGGCGGCGGGCGCCTGTAGTCCATTTCTACTAAAAATACAAAAATTAGCCAGTGTGGTGGCAAGCACTTGTAGTCCTAGCTACTGAGGGGCTGAGGCAGAAGGATCGCTTGAACCCAGGAGGCAGAGGTTGCAGTAAGCCGAGATCGCGCCACTGCACTTCAGCCTGGGCGACAGAGCGAGACTCTGTCTCAAAAAATAATAATAATAATAATAATAATAATTGGCCGGGCGCGGTGGCTCAAGCCTGTAATCCCAGCACTTTGGGAGGCCGAGACGGGCGGATCACGAGGTCAGGAGATCGAGACCATCCTGGCTAACACAGTGAAACCCCGTCTCTACTAAAAATACAAAAACTTAGCGGGGCGAGGTGGCAGGCGCCTGTAGTCCCAGCTACTCGGGAGGCTGAGGCAGGAGAATGGCGTAAACCCGGGAGGCGGAGCTTGCAGTGAGCTGAGATCCGGCCACTGCACTCCAGCCTGGGTGACAGAGCGAGACTCCGTCTCAAAAAAAAAAAAAAAAAAAATAATAATAATAATAATTACACTGATAAAAGACTCCTCATCTTTCAGATTATTTTCTTTGTGATGAATGGAATAATCTAATGTCTGGGATTTGCTTCAAAGGTGAGGGAAATGGACAAGAATGTACGTGAAGCAAGATCAGCTTGGGTACTAGGTGGGGCTGGGAGTATCTAATTTGTGTATGTTCAAAATAGAGAGGTTTTTTGTTTGTTTGTTTTTGTTTTTTGAGACAGAGTCTCGCTCTGTCACCCAGGCTGGAGTGCAGTGGAGCGATCTCTGCCCACTGCAACCTCCGTTTCCCAACTTCCAGCAATTCTCCTGCCTCAGCCTCCTGAGTAGCTGGGATTAGAGGAACAACAACCTTGTTCGACAACCCACAAAGGGGCTCCGTCTGATGGTGAAGATGCTTTCAAGATGTCTGTGAAGACTTTGCTCACAAGTGTTTTATAAAATGTATTCAAGACCTAGCTACTCATGGACGGGGGCTGAGGCTGGAGAATTGCTTGAGCCCAGGAGCTCAAAGCTGCAGTGAGCTAAGAAGGTGGCACTCCCAGCATGGGCAATATGGTGAAATCCCATTAAAAAATCCAAAAACATGTAGCCTGGCATTGTGGTGCATGCCTACAGTCCCAGTTACTTGGGAGGGTGAGGTGGGAGGATCACTTGAGCCTGGGAGGCCAAGGTTGCAGAGAGCTGAGATCGCGCCACTGCACTCCAGCCTGGGCGACACAGCAAGACCCTGTCTTAAACAACAACAATAACAACAACAAAACAAGGTCCCACTGCATTCCTGCCTGGGTGACAGAAGAAGACCCTGTCCCTAAAAATAAATAAATATAAAATGCATCCAAACCAGGACTGTGGCTGTTAGTTCCCACTACTGCCGTTGTTGATGATGACTATGTCCCATGGTACCTCCACCATACAGAAGAGGCCACACACTGTTCCAATGAGAACTCAGGACCCAGAGCCATCACCAGGAGAAGCAGAAGCTAAATGAAATGTTTGGAATTCCAGCCAGTCTCAGCTGTGGCAAGAGGGAGCACTTATCTCTGTATATTTGGACATCTGTGGGCGGTGTTTATTTGCTGGGAAGTCTGGGTCTCTTCCCCTGAGGCTGCTGGAAGCCATGGCAGCCAAGGGACACAAGCTGGAGGAGGGTCAGGAATGGGCAGCCTGAAGCAGAGACTGAGGTCAGGCAGGGCATGGTGTGTGAGAAATCACTGCAGACTCAGTGGTGTCAGAGGTGGCCTGGCCATACGGAGGGCTCTGGGCAGAGCTGCTGACTTGCTGGGCAGACTTGGACAAGCATCTCTGGGCTTTGATTCTACATTAAGCTGTTACGTGCAGGGTCACACATACCCGGGTATGAATCTTGACTTTGCCACTTGCTAGCTCCAGTGTGGCTCATGGCTGGAAGATCCTGTGTTCTCATCTATGAAATGTAGACAGTGTCGGGACAAATCTTATGGGTTGTCCTGCGGGATCAGTGAGGTGACGTTCGGAAGCTCTTAGCACAGGGCCAGGTGTGCCAGGAGCACTTGAAACCTAGGGGCTGCCACCGCCACAGCTGCTGTCTTTTAGACAACAGATGTCCAGCTCTACCAAGACTGAATATGTCAAATTTCTGTATGAAAGGCACCATAAACACAGTAAAAGACAATAGACAAGGGAATAAAAGAGTAACTTACAGTAGAGAAGGCCGGGTGCGGTGGCTCACGCCTGTAATCTCAGCGCTTTGGGAGGCTGAGGCAGGCAGATCACTTGAGGTCAGGAGTTCAAGACCAGCCTGGCCAACATGGTGAAACCGGGTCTCTACTAAAAATACAAAAGTTAGCCGGGCATGGTGGCGGGTGCCTGTAATCCCAGCTACTCGGGAGGCTGAGGCAGGAGAATCGCTTAAACCCAGGAGGCGGAGGTTGCAGTGAGCCGAGATTGTGCCACCACACTCCAGCCTAGGTGACAGAGCAAGACTCCCACTCGAAAAAATAATAAAAATACAGTGGAGAAGCCTGACAAATACTAGCCCAGCCAGGTGACCAAGGCCAACACCAGCAACATGAGGGTTATGATGAAAGTGGCACTTTCCCTCTATGATCTTTTCACCTAAAACCCATCAGCCTGCCCTAATCATGAGAAAGACAAATGCCAATTGAGGGACATTCTGCAAAACAGATGGCAGACCTTCTCAAAACTGTCAAGGTCATTTAAAAAACAAACAAGGAAACCCGTAATCCCAGCTACTCAGGAGACCAAGGTGGGAAGATCACTTAAGCCTGGGAGTTTGGGACCAGCCTAGGCAAAACAGCAAAACCTCATCTATAAAAGATAAGTACAATTTAAAAATGGTTTTAGACTTAGCCTGGTGGCTCATGCCTGTAATCCCAGCACTTTGGGAGGCTGAGGTGGGCTGATCTCTTGAGGCCAGGAGCTGGAGACCAGCCTGGCCAACATGGTGAAACCCCATTTCTACTAAAAATATAGAAATTAGCCGGGAATGGTGGTTGGCGCCTGTAATCCCAGCTACTCGGGAGGCTAAGGCAGGAGAATTGCTGGAACCCAGGAGGCGGAAGTTGCAGTGAGCCAAGATCACCCCACTGCACTCCAACCCGGGCAACAGAGCAAGACTGCATCTCAAAAAAAAACCCTAAAGCTGGGTGTGGTGGCTCACGCCTGTAATCCCCGCACTTTGGGATGCCCAGGTGGGCAGATCACCTGAGGTCAGGAGTTCGAAACCAGCCTGGTCAACATGGTGAAACCCCATCTCTACTAAAAATACAAAAATTAGCTAGATGTGGTGGTACACGCCTGTAATCCCAGCTACTCTGGAGGCTGAGGCAGGAGAATCGCTTGAACTCGGGAGATGGAAGCTGCAGTGAGCCGAGATCCTGACACTGCCCTCCAGCCTGGGCGACAGAGCGAGAATCCGTCTCAAAAAAAAAAAAAAAAGAAATCCCAAAACAAAAAACAAACCAAAAAAAGGTTTTAAATGAGGATAGCTGAGAAACCGTCACAACCAAAAGGAGACTAAGGAGACATGAAGAGTAAATGTAATGTGGTGTCCTGAGGGGGGACCCTGGGACAGAAGAAGGACAGGTGTGGCAGATGCATCTGACACCAATAACGTAAGCATACCCTGTGAAAGATGTAAGAAACACACGTGACGGTCCTGAGCTAAGGAATCTGAGAGTGGCCGCTCTAGAGATTCACCCCTTATCTATGAAGAACCCTTGGCCCATCCCTTGGAACTCAGGTTATATACAGGGTCAAGGCCCTTTGCTTTGGGTTAGGTGAAGGTTGCTAAGTAAAAATGCTATATAAACTGCATACTGTTTACAAACAGTAGTGGTTCTCTTGTCCAGCCTGCTGCCGCTGGACCGTCAGTCCCCCTCAATCAGCCCTGTGTCTCAGGCAGGTGTGATGGCTCGCACCTATAATCCCAGCACTGAGGTGGGAGGACTGCTTCAGCCCAGGAGTTCAAGACCAGCCTTGGACACCCAGTGAGACTCTATCTCTACAAAAAATAAAAACAATTAGCCGGGTGTAGTGGCATGTACATGTAGTTCTAGCTACTCAGGAGGCTGAGGTGGGAGGATCACTTGAGTGCAGGAGGATGAGGCTGCCGTAAGCAGTGATTATGCCACTGCACTCACTCCAGGTTGAACAACAGAGCAAGACCTTGCCTCAAAAAAACGAAATAAATAAATAAATAAACCCTATGTCTCGTTCACTGCCTCCAGGTCTCTTCTTCAGCCTCTTGGACACGGTGCCATCGCTATTGGCATCAATAGGGGTCAGGCACGACACGACAGTAGGTTAAAAACTAAGGAAATTGGAATAAAGTATGGACTTAGCAATAATGTATCAATATTGGTTCATTAACTGTGACAAATGTATAATAATAACATAAGATAATAATAGAGGAAGCTGGGTGTGGGCTTCCTCTGTACCATCTTTGTGATTTTTCTGTCAATCGAAAACTATTCTAAATTAAATAATCTACTAAAAAAGAAAACAGACAAAGACAGCCTGGGAGAAAATATCTGCCGTATAAGAAACAAGGACACTTCATCTATACCAAAAATAAACAAAATTAGCCGGGTGTGGTGGCATCCACCTAGAGTCCCCCCTACTCAGAAGACTGGGGTGGGAGGATTCCTTGAGTTCAGGAGGCTGAGGCTGCAGTGAGGAAAACATTTATAGGCAGAAAACATGAGAATGCCTATAATTTTTTTTTTTTTTTCAGAAGGAGCCTCGCTTTGTCGCCAGGCTAGTGTCCAGTGGCACGATCTTGGCTCACTGCAACCTCTGCCTCCTGGGTTCAAGCGATTCTCCTGCCTCAGCCTCCTGAGTAGCTGGAATTACAGGCGCCCACCAGCACACCCAGCTAATTTTTGTATTTTTAGTAGAGACGGGGTTTCACCATGCTGGCCAGGATGGTCTCAATCTCCTGATCTTGTGATGTGCCCACCTCGGCCTCCCAAAGTGTTGGAATTACAGGTGTGAGCCACCGCCCCCGGCCGCCTTTTTTTTTTTTTTTTTTTTTGAGAAGGAGTCTCGCTTTGTTGCCTAGGCTGGAGTGCAGTGGTGCAATCTCAGCTCACTGCAACCTCCACCTCCTGGGTTCAAGCGATTCTCCTGCCTCAGCCTCCTGAGTAGCTGGGATTACAGGCACATGCCACCACGCCTGGCTAATTTTTGTGTTGTTAGTAGAGATAGGGTTTCACCATGTTGGCCAGGATGGTCTCAATCTCTTGACTCGTGATCCACCTATCTCAGCCCCCCAAAGTGCTGGGATTACAGGCATGAGCCACCACGACTGGCCTATAATTTTTTTTTTAACCCAGTAGAAAACAATCCAGCAGTAAAATGGGCAAAGGAAGGAAATGCAAAATTCACAGAAGAGGAGACAAACAGGTCAATACACACATGAAGAGATGCCCGACCACCCTGTCATCAAAGAAATGAAAATGAAAACAACAATAAACCATCATTTCTCCCAATGAGATTGGTAAAACTTAGAGTAAATTGGCCGGGCGCGGTGGCTCACACCTGTAATCCCAGCACTTCGGGGGGCCGAGACGGGTGGATCATGAGGTCAGGAGATCGAGACCATTCTGGCTAACATGGTGAAACCCCATCTCTACTAAAAAAATACAAAAAACTAGCCAGGTGTGGTGGCGGGCACCTGTAGTCCCAGCTACTGGGGAGGCTGAGGCAGGAGAATGGCGTAAACCCGGGAGGTGGAGCTTGCAGTGAGCTGAGATCTGGCCACTGCACTCCAGCCTGGGCAACAGAGTGAGACTCCGCCTCAAAAAAAAAAAAAAAAAATTAGAGTAAATTGATGACATCCCGTGTTGAAGAGGGTGTGGGGAAATGAGTGGTGTAGGCAGATAAAATGGTACTGCCTTTGGAAGAGGCAATTTGGCTGTAAGTTTTCTTTTCTTTCTTTCTTTCTTTTTTTTTTTTGGTGAGACAGAGTCTTGCTCTGTTGCCCAGGCCGGAGTGCAGTGCCACAATCTTGGCTCACCGCAACCTCTGCCTCCCTGGTTCAAGCAATTCTCATGCTTCAGTCTCTAGAGTAGCTGGGACTATAGGAATGTGCCACCAAGGAACAAGGGGAACGAAGAAGTCATTGCTCAGCTTTGGATTTGACCTGATCTGCACCATGCCTGGCTAATTTTCCTATTTTTAATACAGACAGGATTCCACTGTGTTGACCAGGCTGGTCTCAATCTCCTGACCTTGTGATCCACCTGCCTCAGTCTCACAAAGTGCTGGGATTATAGACATGAGCCACCACGCCCAGCCTATAACTTTTAAGATAAAAATGCACATGCCCAGTGTGTTCCTTGCTGCATTATTTGTAACATCAAAAATCAGAAAAATCCTTAGTCCATCGATAGGAGACTAGGATGCACACACACAATGAAATACTCTGTGATTAACAAAAAAGCCTGAGGCGTGCTTACAGTGCAAACAGAGCAATGATCCCAGTTAACACAGCAGCACTCATGTGCCAACCTCTCTCAAAATGTAATTTTCACAACTCTGTGAGTTAATTACTATTAGTATTCCCATTTTACAGATGAGAAAAACTGAGGCAGAGAGGGGTTAAGTAACTTTTTCAAGATTGCACACTTAATAAATAGCAGAGTGAGGATTTGAACCCAAGTAAGCTGCTCTAAACAACAACAGACTGGGTGCAATGGCTGAGGCCTGTAATCTCAACACTTTGGGAGGCCAAGATGGGAGGACCCCTTGAGCTCAGGAGTTCAAAACTAGCCTGGACAATACAGTGAGACACCCATCTCTACCAAAAAAAAAGGTTTTTTTCATTAGCTGGACGTGGTGGTACACACCTGTCGTCCCAGCTACTTGGAAGACTGAGGCAGGAGGATCACTTGAGCCTGGGAGGTCGAGACCAGCCTGGGCAACATAGCAAGACCCTGTCTCTACAGAAAAAAAAAAAAAAATTAGTGGAGCATGGTGGCACATGCCTGTAGTCCCAGCTACTTGGAAGGCTAAGGAGGGAGGATCCTTTGAACACAGGAGATTGAGGCTACAGTGAGCTATCATCACGTCACTGCATTCCAACCTGGGTGATGGAGCGAGACCCTGTCTCACAAAAATAAAAATAAAAACCTCGACCACCAACTATATACACTCACACACACGAACTCACCCACACAGATCTGTGTGCATATGCATACATATATGCAAATACATAAACAACTCCTGAAAGCTCTCCACAGCCCAGCAACCTGATAAGTATCTTGCCTTTCCAGGGCAAAGTGGGAGGATGGGGGAGCGGATAGGACTTTGACCAGATCTGCATGGAAGAGTATTATTTTGATTCTGTGGTTTTTTGTTTTTCCTTTCATTCCTCTCTTCCCTGCAGCTGCCCTATTCGCAGCACACAGAGGCTGCCCACTGGACCGGCTCTCCCAGCACTACCTCCAGGGAGGGCAGATGCAGGGGAACAAAGAAGTCGTTGCTAAGCTTTGGGTTTCAAATTAGACTTTTTCAAAGCCCATAACAGAAACAATGGCCTTGAGAACAAGCCTCCCATGTAGCAGCCTTTCATGGCGGGCTGTTGAGGGAGAAGAAGTTTGTTGAGAAAAGAGCCACAGGCTCACAGCCAAAGGTGTACAGCAGCCACATAGGAATGGAAGAAGCTGGGGGCAGGCAGGCACATTTTCCTGCTCCTGAGGTAGCCTGAGGCCTTGTCCCAACCGACATTCTCTCCATGCCCACCTCCCCAGGCCCTGCCCCAGGGAGTGCTGAGTGCCTTCTAGCCCCTGGGAGAGTAACTTAGCCATGCCCAATAAAACCAGAAATAAAAAAAATAAAACCAGAAAGGTCAGGAGGCTGAGTCTGGGTCCTCAGGCCTCAGGAAGCTGCAAGGGGATCCCCTACCACCAGGCTTGTATCCCATGGAGATACAAGCTCCTCCAAACGTTTCTCCAGCCTCCTAAGGATGGGAGAGGGTTGTAGGACTAGAGGACCTGGCACCAGGAAGGGAGGCTGCTACCCGCCCGCTTGTGGTCTGCCTACCTGTTAACACAGGCCTCGTCAGGCCCTGGCCAGCAGGGACCGAGGCCGATGTCCAGGAGCTGAGGGGCAAGTGGCCCTCAGGGGGAGGACTGAGAAAGGTGTGGTGACTAGGTGCCCCCTTCCTGATGCTGGGACCAACTTAAACCTGCGGTGCTTGGCTTTGCCCTGGGACAAGAGGAGAAAGGGCAGGGAGAAAAAATTGTTTCATGAAATTCAGTGGGTTGACAAAATAGAATAGAATCAAATCAAATAACAGAGTATTACTTTACGAAACTTTTGCTACATGATTATTGATTAAATGTTGTGCTGGCTTCAAAGTGTACCGGGTTTCCTACCGTTAGTCAAGGCCAAACATGTGAGAAAAATTTTCTCAAAGACTACAAAAAGTCTCCGTGTAGGTCCGGCTGGTGAGATGAGTTTGGTTATTAGAGAGTTAGAGGCCGGGCGCGGTGGCTCAAGCCTGTAATCCCAGCACTTTGGGAGGCCGAGACGGGCGGATCACGAGGTCAGGAGATCGAGACCATCCTGGCTAACACGGTGAAACCCCGTCTCTACTAAAAATACAAAAAACTAGCCGGGCGAGGTGGCGGGCGCCTGTAGTCCCAGCTACTTGGGAGGCTGAGGCAGGAGAATGGCGGGAACCCGGGAGGCGGAGCTTGCAGTGAGCCGAGATCCCACCACTGCGCTCCAGCCTGGGTGACAGAGCGAGACTCCATCTCAAAAAAAAAAAAAAAAAAAAGAGAGAAAGAGTTAGAAAGGGTTACATTTTTATACCAACTCTTATCTTTAGGATCTTTTTTTTTTTTTTTTGAGAGTTTTTTTTTTTTTTTTTGAGGAGTTTTGTCTGCCGCTCTTCCTGCTACAATAAAACAGGTTGCAGTAAAGAAGCCGGCTAAAACCCACCAAAACCAAGATGGCAATGAGAGTGGCCTCTGTTCGTCCTCACTGCTACACTGTCATCAGCACCATGACAGTTTACAAAATGCCATGTCAATGCCAGGAAGTTACCCTATATGGTCTAAAAAGGGGAGGCATGAATAATTCACCCCTTGTTTAGCATATCATCAAGAAATAATCTCATGCCTGTAGTCTCAGCACTTTGGGAGGCCGAGGCAGGCAGATCACTTGAAGTCAGGAGTTTGAGACCAGCTTGGCCAACATGGTGAAACCCTGTTCCTACTGAAAATACAAAAATGTAGCCGGGTATGGTGGTGCACACCTGTAATCCCAGCTACTCAGGAGGTTGAGACAGGAGAATTGCTTGAACCCGGGAGGCAGAGGTTGCAGTGAGCCAAGATCATGACACTGCACTCCAGCCTGGGCGACATAGCGAGACCCCATCAGAAAAAAAAAAAGGACCATAAAAATGGGCAACCAGCAGCCCTTGGGGCTGCTCTGCGTATGAAGTAGGCATGCTTTTGTTTCTTTACTTTCTTAATAAACTTACTTTCACTTTATAGACTCGTCCAAATTCTTCCTTGTGCAAGATCCAAGAAGCTTCTCTTGGGGTCTGGACTGGGACCCATTTCCGGTAACACCATGGGCAGTGATTGGGTCACTCAACTCTAGCCTAGAGCAACAGAGCTAGACCCTGTCTCAAAAATAAAAAAAGAGAGAGAATTGTAAGACAGCAACAGCAGAGCATTAACCATGTACTGGGCCCTGTGTGCAAGCTCAGGTTTTACACCTGTGAAGCCAACCCTAAAGAGAGGCCTTGAACTAGATACTGAGGTCGGTGTGTGTACTGCAGGCTGGAGTCCTCATATGTGCTCATGCACAGAGGTAGGCACGCAAACAACCAGTTCAAACAGCAAGCAGAACACAAGCAGAGAGGAAATCGAGTTGCAAAGGCAGAGAGATTAGTTCCACAGGAAGAGTCAGTAAAGAAGTCGGCTAAAACCCACCAAAACCAAGGTGGCAATGAGAGTGGCCTCTGTTCGTCCTCATTGCTACACTCCCATCAGCACCGTGACGGTGCATTCAGCACAGGTGAAGAATGAGCAGGCATCAAAGATGCATTCTTAGCTGTCAATATCCCCAACTCTTCCCCTCGTCAAGGGCAGGCTTCGGCAGCCATGCTCATATGTATCACCTGACCCTCACGCTCTTGGCCACTGTGGGTTGGAGGAGGACTGATCACCTGACCCAAGCCAGCCAATCAGAGCTCTCTCCCGACACTGGCTCAGGTTGAAGTTGTGAAAATGTTAATTGGGGGAGCTGTGGCTGGCAAAGGAAAAAGGAAGGGGAAGGGCACTTGGGCTTATAATGGTCTCTCCAACCCTGATCCTGTCGTTTATGGACATTTGGTTGCGCTGCTGCCTTGAGGTGCCTTGCAATGCTGGATCTATTTGTTAAAGCCACCTCTGTTGCTTCACCCAGCTTGAGTGGGTTTCTGTTGCTTGCTAGGGGTTGGGAAGGCTTCACCGACTAAGGGAAAATGATTCAGGTCCTGAAGAATGAGCAAGATAGGGGAGTGGACTTCCTGGTGGGGTTGAGGGCCCCTGAACACCTGGGAGGCAAGTTGAGGCCAAGACCTAGGGTGATAGAGAGGCAGGGTAGGCTCCCCAGTGAGTAGGAGGCGGAAGGAACCACAGCAGAGCTCCAGATCTCCTGGCCCAGAGGACACTCCTCCCTAAGGGGAGCGTGAGACTAAGGAACTCTCATGCCCTGTGTCGGGCTCATGGGCGAAGGGCCTTCCCAGGGACTGCACCATGGCCTGTCCCTGGCCTTACCCAGGGGCCGCCCTCTCAGGTTCTGCAGGACCCAGGGGTCACAGCTGTGTGGGGTGCTCCACTGAACACTTCCTTCAGACTCCTTCAGGTTTGCTATTTTTACCTGCCGAGTTTTCAGTTCCTGAGTGGGAGGCAGTAATAAAAGGGAGTGGGTGGGGAAGAGGAATTAATATATTTCTTTTTTCTTTTCTTTTTTTTTTTTTTTTTTTGAGACAGAGTTTCACTCTTGTTGCCCGGACTGGGCTGGAGTGCAATGGGGCGGCCTCGGCTCACGGCAACCTCCACCTCCGGGGTTCAAGTGATTCTCCTGCCTCAGCCTCCAGAGTAGCTGGGATTACAGGCATGCGCCACCATGCCTGGCTAATTTTGTATTTTTAGTAGAGACGGGGTTTCACTACATTAGCCAGCCTGGTCTTGAACTCCTGAACTCAGGTGATCTGCCCACCTTGGTCTCCCAGAGTGCTGGGATTGCAGGTGTGAGCCACCGCACCCCAGCCTTTTTTTTTTTTTTTAATTAAAAAAGTGGATTTGGATAGAGGGTTTTTCCTTTTCGTTTTTGACAAGGAGCACTTCCTTCCCGATCCTGAGGAAGCCCTTTTTGTTTTTTTTTTTTTTTAAGGCAGAGTCTTGCTGTGTCACCCCAGCTGGAGTGCAATGGCGTGATCTCGGCTCAGTGAAACCTCCGCCTCCCGGGTTCAAGCGGTTCTCCTGCCTCAGAGTAGGCTGGGACTACAGGCGCGTGCCACCATGCCCGGCTAATTTTTGTATTTTTAATAGAGACGGGGTTTCGCCATGTTGACCAGCCTGGTCTTGAACTCCTGAACTCAGGTGATCCGCCCGCCTCACCCTCCCAAAGTGCTGAGATTACAGGCGTGAGCCATTGCACCCGGCCAGGAAGCCCTTCTTAATCTGATTTTTCCTCCTTTCAGTTCTTTTATTCACTGCTTATTCATCAACTCTTTACTATTACTTGTTACTATTGGTTTGAATCCCACCTCTGCCACCTGCTGGTGTTTATTCTTGGCTACATTTCTTCTTTTTTTTTTAGAGACAAGTTCTTGCTCTGTTGCCCAGGCTGGAGTGCAGTGTCGTGATCATTGCTCATTGCAGCCTCAACCTCCTGTGCTCAAGTGATCCTCCCACCTCGGCCTCCAGAGTATCTAGGACTACAGGTGTGAGATGGCTACATCTCTTTTTTTTTTTTTTTTTTGGAGACAGAGTCTCACCCTGTTGCCCAGGCTAGAGTGCAATGGCGTGATCTCGGCTCACTGCAACCTCCACCTCCTGGGTTCAAGCGATTCTCCCACCTCAGCCTCCCGAGTAGCTGGAATTACAGGCATGCGGCATCATGCCCTTCTAATTTTTGTATTTTTGTAGAGACGGGGTTTCACCATGTTGGTCAGGCTGGTCTTGAACCCCTGACCTCAGATGATCCGCCCGCCTCAGCCTCTCAAAGTGCTGGGATTGCAGGCGTGAGCCACTGCACCCGGCCTGACTACATTTCTTAACCTCTCTGTACCTCAGGTTCCGAATGTGTAACCTGCAGGCTGATAAAGGAAGCTTGGTGATGAGAGTCCTGGGAGGATCGAGTGAGCCAATATATGTAATGCTCTGAGAATGGTGCCAGGTATATAAAGACTGCATGCATGTGGGTTCTTGGGGCTGTTGTTGTTGTTGTTATTGTTGGTGTTTTGAGACAAGGTCTGGCTCTTGTTGCCCAGGCTAGAGTACAGTGCATCTTGGCTCCCTGCAACCTCGCCCTCCCAGGCCCAAGCGATCCTCCACCTCAGCCTCCCAAGTAGCTGAGACCGTAGGCATGTGCTACCACGCCTAGCTAATGTTTGTATTTTTTGTAGAGATGGGGTCTCACTTTGTTGTCTAGGCTGGTCCCAAACTCCTGCGCTTAAGTGATCCCGATGCCTTGGCCTCCTGAAGTGCTGGGGTTACAGGTGTGAGTCACTATGCCCCACCTTTGATTGATTTTTTTTTTTTTTTTTTTTTCTGAAAAAGGCTGGAGGGCAGCGGCTCGATCTTGGCTCTGCAACCTCTACCTCCCAGGCTCAAGCAATTCTCATGCCTCAGCCTCCTGAGTAGCTGGGACTACAGGTGTGCGCCCCCACACCTGGCTAATTTTTGTATATTTAGTAGAGACTGGGTTTCACCATGTTGGCCGGGCTGGTCTTGAACTCCTAGCCTAAAGCAATCCATCCACCTCAGCCTCCCAAAGTGCTGGGATTATAGGCGTGAGCCATTGCGCCCGGCCCCGGCTCTTGATTTTTAAATACTGACAAAGCACCTGCTATATGCTGGGCCTGAAGGCTAGAGAGATGAATAAGACACCTCATCTATGCTTCAGGTTCCCAGCGTCTAGTAGGAACAGGCACAGGAACAAATAATTCCAGGACAGACACTGTAAATGTGTTAGAGGGAGAGTCCAGGAAAGGGGAGTGAGTGACTTGCTGGAGCATTTACGGAAGTCTTCGTGGGAGAGAGTTTTAAAGGATGAAGAGTTTACATCCTCTGGAAAGAAGCAAATAGAAGGCGTTCCAGGCAAAAGGAACTGCATTGAGTAAAAGCATGGAGGCAAGAAAGGGCTTGGTGTGTTTGAGAAACAGTGAGTAGGGCATGGTGGTGGCGGAAGCTTAAAGTGTATGGCCCAAGGACAGTGACAGCTGGACAAGAAGCTGAAGTGACAGTAAGAAAACACTGAAACCGGCCGGGCACGGTGGCTCAAGCCTGTAATCCCAGCACTTTGGGAGGCCGAGGCGGGTGGATCACGAGGTCAGGAGATCGAGACCATCCCTGGCTAACATGGTGAAACCCCGTCTCTACTAAAAATACAAAAAACTAGCCGGGCGTGGTCGCGGGCGCCTGTAGTCCCAGCTACTCTGAGGCTGAGGCAGGAGAATGGGGTGAACCTGGGAGGCGGAGCTTGCAGTGAGCCAAGATCACGCCACTGCACCCCAGCCTGGGCGACACAGCGAGACTCCGTCTCAAAAAAAAAAAAAAAAAAGAAAAGAAAACACTGAAACCATTTGACCTTTGATTTCTGGCTTGATGGAGACATGTAGAGGACAATGTTTTGTCCCTCCCAGGCTAGAAAAAGACAGAACTGAGTCCTAGGGATTACCCTGAAGCATCATCTCCACTCATCCATTCTGCCCCACAGCAACATCTGTGCCATTTATCTCCCAGACTCCCTCGTGGTGAGGCGGGTGGTGGCAGTGTGACTTCTGGAGCTGGCCACCTCGCCCAGGTCCAGGCTCCAGCTCTAACATGCTGGGCCCCAAGGGCCGGGCAGGAGAGATTGCAGCCAAGATGGGGGCAGTGTCCAGACAGTGGACAGCATGATGTAGCCAAGCCCCAGTAACCCTCAGGTCCCCCCCACCCCTCCCTGGGCCCTGGGCCCAACCCTGAGCTCATGCCCCTTTGTCTTGCCAGACCTGTTCCGGCTCCATGTTAACTGGCTGCCCAGTACCCTGCTGGTGACACCTGCCACCACCTCCAAATGCCTTCTGTGGCTGCCCTGCATCCTGCTCATGCCAGTGAGGGCCTGGGACCTGTCCCCGAGCAACCTGGGGAAGGGCAGCTTCCAGCTGTGACTCAGAGCCTGTGGAGGGGTCAGGAGATGCGTTCCTGTGGTGCTTCTGGTTGTCCTATGTTACCAGGGGTCTATCAGTGATGGTGCCCACACCTTTTTTTTGTCTTGACTCCTAGAACAAGTTGAAACAAAGGAATTCCAGACCTGGGAAAGTGGAGAAAGAATTTTGGGGTCAGAGCCATTTAAGACTTTCCTAGGGCCTGGGTCTTCTGTCTCCTAAAGGCCTCATCCCATAGCACGCCACACAAACATGTCACACATCACACAAACACACGTCGTATGTCACAGTAAGTAGAATTTTTTATTACACTATGTTCAGGTGCAGTATTCTCGTTGGCAACATATTTGTGCATGATCAAATATTAACTTTAGCTAGGTGCAGTGGAACCTACCTATAGCCCCAGCTTCTTGGGAGGCTGACGGGGAGGGTCACCTGAGCTCAAGAGTTTGAATCCAGCCTGGGCAACATAATGAGACCCCCATCTCTAACAAAATGAAATGAAATAATAAAGTATACATGTATTAACTTTGATTTTCTTTTTTTTTTGAGATGGAGTTTTGGTCAGGAATGCAATGGCACGATCTTGGCTCACTGCAACCTCCACCTCCTGGGTTCAAGCAATTCTCCTACCTCAGCCTCTTGAACAGCTGGGATTACAGGTGCGTGCTACCATGTCCGGCTAATTTTTGTATTTTTAGTAGAGATGAGGTCTCACCATGTTGGTCAGGCTGATCTCGAACTCCTGACCTCAGGTGATCTACCTGCCTGGGCCTCCCAAAGTGCTGGGATTACAGGCGTGAGCCACCTCCTCCAGTCTCATTTTGTTTTCTTATTTGGAAGCCAATCATTTTCCCCAGATGCCAGGCATTGTCGGCTCTTTCCACACTGGGTCCAAGGCAGTAGGCTATGAAAAGCCCTCCACAGAGTCTCTTGGTATCTGCCCAGTTTCCTCTGCTTGGGCTGTCTTTTCCCACCCACCTTGCCTGGCTGATGCCTGATCATCTTTCAGGTCTTGGTTTTGTTTTTTGGGTTTTTTTTGTTTGCTTTTTGTTTTGTTTTGTTTTTTTGAGACGTAGTTTTGCTCTGTCACCCAGACTGGAGTATAGTGGCACGATCTTGGCTCACTGCAACCTCTGCCTCCCGGGTTCAAGCGATTCTCCTGCCTCAGCCTCCTGAGTAGGTGGGATTACTGGCACGCACCACCACGTCCAGCTAATTTTTGTATTTTTAGTAGAGATGGGATTTTACCATGTTGGCCAGGCTGATCTCAAACTCCTGACCTCGTGATCTGCCCACCTCAGCCTCACAAAGTGCTGGGATTACAGGTGTGAGCCACTGTACCCGGCCCAGGTCTTGGTTTAAAAGTCACCTCCAGTCAGGCATGGTGGCTCACACCTGTAATCCCAGCACTTTGGGAGCCCGAGGCGGGGTAGATCACCTGAGGTCAGGAATTGAGACCAGCCTGGCCAACATGGTGAAACCTTGCCTCTACTAAAAATACAAAAAGTAGCCAGGCGTGGTGGTGGGTGCCTGTTGTCCCAGCTACTGGGGAGTCTGAGGCAGGAGAATCGCTTGAACCCGGGAGGTGGAGGTTGCAGTGAGCCGAGATTGTACCACTGCACTCCAGCCTGGACGACAGAGTGAGACTCCGTCTCCAAAAATTTAAAAATAATAATAAATAAATAAAAGTCACCTCCTCCAAGAAATGCTCTCTGAAGCCCTCCCGCCTCAGACTGAGTGAACTACTCCACCTTTGTGCTGCCACATCACAGCGCCTTGTGACTTCTTGGCTATGAGTTGGCTTCTTCCATCAGATTATGAGTCCAAGAGGGTAGGGTCTGTCTCATTCATTGGCCCTCAGACCAGCATCCCTCTGAAAATGTAAGTGCTTATAAATATCAGCAGGGAAATGAGGCAAACGGACCTTGAAGTCAGCACTGGAGCTGGTTCTCTGTCAGCCTTAAAATGCTAAGAGCGGCCGGACGCGGTGGCTCAAGCCTGTAATCCCAGCACTTTGGGAGGCCGAGACGGGCGGATCACGAGGTCAGGAGATCGAGACCATCCTGGCTAACACAATGAAACCCTGTCTCCACTAAAAATACAAAAAAATTAGCCGGGCGTGGTGGCGGCGCTTGTAGTCCCAGCTACTCGGGAGGCTGAGGCAGGAGAATGGCGGGAACCCGGGAGGCGGAGCTTGCAGTGAGCCGAGATCGCGCCACTGCACTCCAGCCTGGGCGACAGAGCGAGACTCCGCCTCAAAAAAATAAATAAATAAATAAATAAAAAATAAAAATAAATAAAATAAAATAAAATAAAATGCTAAGAGCATCACTTTTCAGGATCTCATTTGAGGGTCTCACTCATCTAGGAGGTTGGCACAGTTATTAACTACATTTTGCAGTGGAGGAAACTGAGGCACAGAGACGGTAAGGAACTAATCCAAGGTCACATAGCGACTTCAGTGTTCTTAACCACACGTGCTGTGTCAGAGATTTAGCATGAAGTAACCACACACTGAAAGGGGGCTGTTGTGTTTCTTCCTTCAAAGGGAGGGGACTGTGAAAAGACAAGGCTTTTGAGACCTGGGGGGGTCATCCTTTCCTTTGGGAGGAGGTTGGGAATCTGCCGGTCATTCCTGAATTCTGGGTCTCCAGGAGTGAGTCCCTGTCCTCACAGGCGCAGGCCCCAGAGTCCAGAAGGAAAGTGGGTATAAGTGGCTTGAGCCTGATCAATTCAGTGTAATTGACACACAGAGTGGAGAGGAGCAGCCCAGCCAGGCAGTATGTAGTGTCTCAGGTTGCAAAGGGGTCTTCAGGAACCACCCGTAACATAACTTAGTTGGGGCTAGGATCCCTACCAGGCACTCTTATTTATATATCTCCTTTGATGGGGAGCTTGCCCCATCTCGGGGTCATTTTCACTGTGGGGGCCCTGGCCATGCAAGTTCTTGTAGTCTGCCGAGCTGATACCTGCCTCCCTGCAGCTTCCTCAGGGCGCTGGTGCTCAGGGCCTGGCAGGGTTGCACCTTCTTCCCTTTCTCCCTGCAGCCCTTCCAGGAGCTGAGTGAGCGTCTGGGCCTTTCTGGTCTTCAGCGAGGGCTCCTGTCTCTCTCCTGTTTGTCCCAGCCCCCAACCCTGACAGTCAAGGCCTTTAGT